>NC_135373.1:106588712-107788712 GCF_049243985.1 Paroedura picta | reverse complement strand
CTCAGGGGACACATGAATGCTAGTATCCCACGTCTTTCCTCCATTTCTCCCTCATAAAGTCCTTTGAATAGATAATATCTTTGGTTGCATATCTTTGATTTCACATTTTCCATACTACATTTCATTGGGTGCCTCTTAAGGAAGGGAGCGGGAGGCAGGGAATGTGAAAGACAGTGCTTTCATGCCAACACATATTCTTTAACTATACATTACTGGGGCAGATTCAGGGGAAACAATATACAGCAGCCATTAATACACATCTACTCAGGCGCAATCAGTGAAAGAAGGTGCATGATCATATCACCTGCAAAATTCCCTGTGCCTCAGAAGCAATAACCAGTGTACAGTTTTTTTAAATATGAACTTTAATCACCCATAGAATACGAAGAGATTAACACAGTAGTATTTTTTTCTCCTACTTCCCTTTATAACCGTATTTGCAAAGCCTGTGAATTTGTACAGCTGGACTCCTTCCTTTGTAGCACTGCTGTATCACAGAGGAATTAAAGAGGGGAAACATAAATGTTTTATTGCAAAAGAATTTCAGAAATGAGAAGTTGCTGAACTACAATTTATTTAAATGTTCAGTACAACGTACCCCCCTGGATTTAACAGAGATATTGGCTTCTCATCCCACTGCACATGCTAAGTCACTCAGTTCTCACTTATACCCAGAAACTAAACGTTGTTGATCTTAAAAGGGCAACTGGACTCAAACTTCATTCTCACATTCTCAACAGCTTTGTATGCTGATTTATGGCCATTCCCCGGTTTTATCTGCCTGAATCCAATCTCAGCTATAATCACCCAGTTTCATATGCATGCAACTAACCCTTCCTGGTTATTTATTTGTTTGTTTATTATATTTAAACTCCCTACCCCATCTTCACTCTATCTGTATGTCACGGTTGAGGAAATTTTGTTTCATTGTACCTGAGGAAGTATGCATGTACACAAAAGCTTATACCTTGGATAAAACTTCATTAGAAAATATACAGTTTAATGCATCCAATAAATTGAGATGTTGACCATCCGTAAAGTCTCTTTGGCCCAAACACTACTGCTGCAAGTCCTTTCTTAGGAAGTGGCACACACAAGACATCACCGTAAGTAACAAATGTTCACAGGACCACCCTGTTCAATTGGTTTAGTGCATGGGTTGTCCCTGGATTACTGGCAATAGTTTGCCTGTATCATTTCTCTGTGGTGGTGGTAGTGGTAGTGGTGGTGAATGCCATCAAGTGGCAGCCAACCAATGGCAACCCCATTTGATTTTCAATGTGAGAAACTATTTGATGTGGTGTTTTTTGTTTGTTTGTTTTTTGCCATTGCCTGCCTCTGTGGAGCATCTCTGGACTTCCTTAGTGATCTTTCATCCAAGTTCTAACCAAGGCTTAATCCCTTCTTAACTTCCCTTCAGTCCTTTCTGTAACATTTCCCTTCACATCCTGGTTCTTATAGCATACCTCTTTCCCTGCCAATATACCTTAATTTAAAGATTTCACGTTCTTTTCTTTCTGGAGCCATAGATGGCAGACCTCTTCCACAGAACATAGGTACCAGTGCTCATTTCCAGTTGTGGACAAATGAGCCATTGTTGAAGATTCAGCTGACAGCAGTCAGAATATCCGCCTGATTGCCTTGGACTTGATAGGTGTGGAGAGGGGGAGATCTGGCAAAGCACCTACTCTAATAATTTATAGCTCTTTCCATGTGATTGAAAATTCTCTCTTGCAGCATTTCCTATTTCTTCTCTACATCCAAGAGAAGACACTTCATCCTTCACTGAGACACTTCAGGCTCATTCCCATAGCAAACTCAATTTCATCCTTGCCGTGTGAATCTGTGAGAGTGAATATGTAACTATCGGCAAGTGTGTTTGTGAAAAAGATAAGGAGAGCTTGGTGTTTTGTATGGTATCAATTCTACAGCTGTATTCCCTTAGAGGAAGCCTGGCTTGGGGCCAGCCCAGCTACAGCATCAATCACTTTAGGTGTGGTAGAGAAACAGTCTGACGTCTGAGACCCATATCTCTTAATCCCTTGTGATGTTGGCAGAGGATGTTTGAATACAGCTAGTGCATTGGTTTTTTTGCATGATTTGAGCCCTCATTTCCTCAGCAGCATTGCAAAAGATTCTGGGGTGCCCTTCTCAGAAGAATCGCAAGATTCAGCTTTTGGGGTGACAAAATATCTTTGGTTTATCCTGTACTGGCTTCATGTTCAAATCAAGAAGCCTTTTCAGAGACAGACTTTTATACTTATGACACTTTCAAAAATCAATCTGTTACATTTCAAGAGAAGGGTGGAGCCTTTGTCAGTCAGAATGTTTTGTCTGTTTGAAGATTCCGAGTTCCATTTGCAGCATTTGTGTGTTACCTCTTAGGGAAAGGCATATAAGTGAAACAATTAGTGGCTCAAATCTTTCTAGGGATGGTGGCATTGGGTTTGCCTGCATTCTTTGCTATTGCTTTTGCCATTCTTGACTCTCTGCCCTCCATGATTTGCAATATGTGAAATGTGGGAAAGTGTGAGAGAGAGGAGGAGGAAGAGGAGGAAAGCTGGCTTCTGGATTTTTTAAAATAAAAAACTTTGAGGAACTCTTGGAAGGAGGCTCCTGGGTTTTGGATAAGCGTTCTCCAAGAAACTTGGATAGACTGAGCTAATTATGATTAGGTGATTTCATCAGGCATTTATTATAGAGACTCTGAGTTGGGTGTGTGTCGCTTGGAGAAGAGAGGGGCATGATATGATAGCTGTGTTTAACTATACCATAGGTAGACATGTTGAAGAGGGGCCCAACTTGTTTACTGGAGCTTTACAGACAAGGACTAGGAACAGTGGGTTCAAATTATGGGAAAGGAGATTCCACTTCAATATTAGAAAGCATTTTCTAATGGTGAGGGCTGTTCATCGATGGACTATGCTGCCACAGAGGGTGGTGGAGTCTCCTTTGTTGGAAGTTTTTAGGAGGAGGTTGGATGACCACCTGTCAGGAGTATGTGATTTTGAACTCCCCAAGAAGGGAGGGATGGACTGGATGGCCCTTTGTGGTCTCTTCCAGCTCTGTGTGATTCTGATCTGTGTAAACTGTTTTCCCCTAATTTCTATATTAAGTGGTGTTCATTGGGTCCAAGCAGTTGTAAAGACAACCACTGCATGTTCCAGTCTCCCTGATTGTTATGGTTCAGTGGCCTTTGTCAGAACATCTGCATTTTACCGCTACTTTCCTTGTGGAAAGTATACCATGATCCTTCTTGGGCAACAAACCCATGCCTTTAGATCATGAGGTGGACCAATAAGATTGCTTGTATGTGAGGGAGAAACATTGAGCAGTTGTTTTTGATTTTCCATCACCCTTTTGGTTTTTAATTTGTTTCTGTTGGCTCAAGTGCCATGATCCTTTAATCATCCAAAGGTTCAATAATACCAAGTTTTGTCACAAAGCACTGTTGACATGTTGGACTGTCACAGTTGGACCATCAAACTAAAAGAGAAATTGGATGGATTCAGTGAACCCAAGTGAGAGGTTCTCAGACTTTGGCCACTAAAATTTTGGCACGTCTCCGCAAAGTCTGAATTTTTAATTCCAGTATTCTTATTTATTTTAGACAGCACTTTCACCATCAGAAATAATGGTGGACTGCAATTCTGTTCAATGGCAGTCAACCTGTCCTAGGTCCGTGGCTTGCAAGATAACTGAAGCAGAACTACTAGTCGCTCAACATCAATGGTGCACATTTTCTGTATTTCAAGGGCTGCACAAAGCACTGAGTCACCAGCATGAGAACCTGCCATGTGGCCATGTTCTAAGAATACTGCAGCCTGAATGTTTCCATTCTTTTAATTTTGAATGATTTAATATGACTTCCTCCGCATTTTTGTTTGGCAATAGTTGGCCTGTTCATTATTGTGGGATATTTTTGTAAACACTCATCTGCTGCCTTTGTCTTGAACTAGGCTCCAGCTGTAGCATCTAAGCCCTTTGCAGACAGCATCCTCAACCTGCGCGATGAGAGATGGAAAGAGGTTCGAAACCTGTTGACCCCAGCCTTCAGCGCTGCAAAGATGAAAGAGGTAAGAGTCTGCAGGTGTTGCTGTATCATGTGCAAGAAGCTCCCAACCCCTACCTCCTGGATATTTCCCCAGTGTGCTGTGTTGTAATTAATTGTGCAATGAATGGCTGCCAATTATCCCCTGCCAGACTTGCAAGTCCTCATCATTTTCGCCAATGGATAAGTCATTGCTCTTTTTTAGGGAGGGACATTTTGTTTCTCTTTAGTGTAGAAAAATGTTTACCAGAATGTAAAGTGGGAAGGTCAAAACATTACTTGGCTATGCAATAGATGTCTATATGCCTGCAGAACCCAATAAACTCTGGACTCTGCAGATTGCAAAGAAACTAATTGCATTCAGGGGGGTTAGCCATGTTGGTCTGAAGCAACAGAACAAAGTTTGCATCTAGTGGCGCCTTTAAGACCATCGAAGTTTAATTATGAGTCTAAGTCTGGCTTTTCCAACTTTTTGATCTTGTAGGAGCCACTGAAATAAATTTTCAGGCCTTGAGGACCCCTAGAAGTCATGTCAGTTGGGGGCCTTCTGAAAGCTCTTGGCCTTAGGTGGTGGAAAGGTGGACCTCCTGCAGCCTAGCACCCACCTGAGGCAGAGGGGCCTTCCTATCCAGAATAATATTTCCAAATGATAAAGTCATTAAATTAGATTGAAAAAAGAAAAAGACATCTCACTTTGTTTGTTGTTTTCTTACCTGCTCACATGCAAGGAACTCGTGGCTTCTGTTCTATCTTTGAGCCATTGTGCACACTGCTAATTATGGAAATGTTCCCATTAATATTATAACAATTACAACACTACAGCACTATATTGATATTATAGGGCTGTTTAAAAAATGGTCGTGGGTGTGTGCTATGTTGCTACCAGCAATGTTGTCAATGAGGACGGCACCTTCCCTTGGAAATCCTCATTATTTAAGCCAGGTGCAGAACAAAATAAACTGAAGCCACAAGTGTAAAAATGCACAGGGAGGGCAGAGGTGCTGGAGAATCCTGTCTAAACCAGGGGTAGTCAAACTGCGGCCCTCCAGGTGTCCATGGACTACAATTCCCATGAGCCCCTGCCAGCGTTCGCTGGCAGGGGCTCATGGGAATTGTAATCCATGGACATCTTGAGGGCCACAGTTTGACTACCCCTGCACTAAACAAACTGTGGATTGACTCTCAAGAAAAATCGGGATTAACTTCAGCGTGCGAAAAATGTCAGGGCTGTGGTAAGAATTCCAACAAGGGATTGAATGTAAGGTGCCTTTTATGGCAATAAATCTCTGGAACTGGCTGGAATTGGGAAACAGACTTCAGACTGACAAAAAAAAAGATTTCTCAGCAAGGCGGTAGTGATGCTGATTTCTCTGTACATTTTGCTAGTAGAGGGAAACTCAACTTGTGCTGTGACAAACCTGTATCCCAGTGAAACTCTGCCACTTAAGTTAAAGGGCAAGTCAAGATCTCAAGTGTTTAAAATCTGTTAAGGGCTGGAGGAGTCTCGTCCTTTACGATTTTATGCTTTAAAAAAGTAAACACACTCCTCCTCGCCCTGGTGCCTGCTCTGTGGCTGTAAAAATTTTCCGCTGGCCAGAAGCCTGTGTTGTTTTGACATACTGCTGTCGAAATCCACAGTAGCATCTAAATGTGTCTGGCTCCTTTATCTCTATAGACAGCTGTTGCTTAGCAACACCCGCTGTCACTTCCTTATTATGGTAAATTCTAATTGGCCATAAGCCTGGCAAGGATCACTGATTAATCAGAACTGACAATATCATTGGTTATGCATCTAGACAACTGACTCCGTCCCTAGTTTTGTTAGCAAATTTCCTAAATCCTTGATATTTTGGAGAGAGCAAAGCAAAAAAATAAAATAAATAAAAATCAAATTACTTTTCTACAGTCATAGGGAATAGCTGAGGGAGAGTGTTTTTGCACCACTTAGTGGGAAATTAATCTCCCGTACTGCGGGTCATCAGCACAGGAAAAAATCCTTGCCTCCCGTTTCCCTCTGTTCAGCCTAACAAAAGATACAGCCCCTGGTTTGTACAGAGCAACCCCTGCTGGCTTGAGCCAGACATCCTGTAGCAACACAAACAGCTCCTTGGACATGGCGCTTCACAGGGACGGATGTCTGTGTTTGCCGAGTTAATTATTTAAGGGGGAGAGAAGATGGCACACTGTTGCATCCCCTGCTGGATCGGTCGCTGTGAAAGCGGCATCAGCCTCCAGGACAGAAGGGGAGCAGAGACTCCGCTGGTGATAGGAGCAAAACAGTTCGTTTTTAGACTTTTTAACAGCTCTCCGCTCAGTTCCCCAGTCTGAAATTCATAACGTAAAGGCGGCAGAACAGGATATTGCAAATATCGGGAAATGGGGCCTCCCTCCTCACCTCATTTTCCTCTTTAGAAATGACAAAAGACTGTAGGGAAACCACAGTAGCTGTTTCTGAGCAGGTTTTTCTTACCCTTCTCTTGTCCACGGAGAATGGTCACTGCTAGGATTGAAGGTGGCTACTCTTAGCAATAATCATAGTGCCAGAAGGTGTTCAGTAATGGTGATGACATGGTCCTTGTATACCGCTGGAAGCCAAGAAAACTGTTACGAGCATCATTTTAAAAAACTTTTAAAGGCATTTTTTAAAAACTTGGGCTCATAAAGCAGATTTTGGACAGAAGAAGCTGGCATTTGGAAATGCTGATGATATTGCCTTATTTGATGCATGCTGTACTGGTTCCTTTCTTGTAAAAGACGCCTTCATGTTTTGAAATTAAAAATATGGCTGTGAAATTTCTTTTAATGAACTGGGAGGGGGATGAGCGCTCAAGAAAATAAACACCGTCCTCAAGAAATGTGTTTTCTTTTGCTGGCCTCTGTTGTTGCTACAGGAAAACACAATGAGCGTTTCTCTTATGGAAGCAAGTCTAAAGCAGTGCGGTTTAAGGTGATTTAATTCTTCCTGCTTCTTTTGGTCTGAGCAATACTGGATTGAGAAATCAACCATGCTTTGTCATAAGAAATCAACTGGAAGAGTCCTCTGCCCTTCTCCTTTAAAAAATCTTTGTCTTGTACTTAGAGCTTTTCAAGTAAATAGAAATATTTAACTTTCAAGGCATTCCTGTACCCAAATCAAGCTAGCCCAATCAAGTTCTCCTGTGTAATTTAGCCAATGTGTCCAGTGCAAACAGATAAACACAGAATTTAATCAGCACTGGTATATATGTATAGGCTTTCTTATCCTACCCCCCCCCCCTTCCTGGCAACACATCTTGACCAAATTAATCCGACATGGGTGTTTCCTGGACTGTATCACGGGGCTGTAATATGTGTAATGAATCATCAGATCTTGGAAGCTAAGTAGGATGTGCATGGGAGATCACCATGGATGTCCAAGGTCTCCTTGCAGAGGTAAGCAATGGCAAACCACCTCTGAATGTCTCTTACTTTGAAAACCCTATGGGGTTGCCATAAATCAACCACAACTTGACTGCAAAAAATAAAAAATAAATAAAAACTCCTCCTCTATGTAACAATGTTAAGTTGCTCAGCTCAATATATTCTGTGGTTTGGCTTCTTTATCTCAGCCCTTGAAGGGTTAATCTGTTCATCTGCTTCATAAACTCATTCCCTTCCTTAGAGATATTAGGTGCTGTATATAAGCTTGGAAGCTAAATGTCCCACAACCACACTCTGACCATTTATGCACTGGGAACTTCACTGCCCCAGCTCCCTTGCAGGAGCACAAATCAGGGGTGGATGAGGTCCAAATGCTCCCCTGTGTGGGTGCAGGAAGAGGTGGGGCAACCTGCCTTGATTAAAACTCCAGCCTGCAGCCTGGTATGGAACCTCCTGTGCGTAAACGGTCTCTGAGTGGTTTTCACCATTTTATGTTGACTTATTCTGTTGTAGTGCCTCGGTCCACCAGCAGGCTATTCTACAACCAACGTCAAGAGACTGCAAACATTTTAACGATTCCACAGTTAGATGCTACAGCTCCATTCAAAGTATAGGAATAGCTAACAGCATGGATCTCTTAGACTCCTGATCTAAAATCCCACTCCCCCCAATTTGCAACCTATACATTCTGCTTTTTTACTTCCCTTTCTCTCTCCAGTCTTGCCAGAGGCCTTCTGAAGTCCTATATTCACGTTAAACATGCCTGTGTTTTCAGAATAAAGTCCTCTGTGTAACGATTTGGACATTTTTGACATCATGAAATGTGTGTGCGCACATGGCAGGAAAACTGGTTCTTTCAAATTGTCCCTGTGTAAACAACATATGCCCTGGTGATTTGGCCTAAAACTGTTGTTTTCGAAACCCCGGCACTTTTCTGTTTTGAAACGAGGCAAGTTGCTTAGTTTAAAAATAATAAATGTTTCCTCATCTCCCTGAAAGCCAGCCGGCATCATTTTGACAGTTGCACAAATCTAGCTTTTCACAACAGAAATCAGCGGAGGCTAGCTGCCAACGGGTAGGCTTTTCAGTGGACGGAGGAAAGATCTTTTGTCTGGATACTATGCCTGGCAGAACCAAAAGACCCCCATCTTGCTCCCTCCCCCCTCATGCTGTTACTAGGAAATACAGAAAACAAGCTTGTGGAATTTTACTTACTCTGCTGTTCTCTTAAGTACTAGCAGAAGCCAAGCATGGAAAGTTTCGACTAGAAAGGTTAAAGTTTGACAACGCTACGGGGGAACTGGAAAGGGAAAGGTGTTTAGCATGGAAAGGCGTTGATCAACCTTTGCGAAAGAAGCTATCAGAAACACCAACTATGTGAAAGTATTAGCTTTGACCAGTCTTCAGAAATTTCTCAAGACTGCTTAAATAGTTGAACATAGATTCTATCGCAAAACTGATTACTGTATTAATCATTTTAATTTATGGATCTGTGTTTTATTTTTAGCCTCCTTTTTTCACAGGACTCAAGTGAGTCAGTGTGATCCGCAAAATGGACACTGAATAAGTAATAAATATGATGTACGTTAAGTATAACATAGGGGCTTTTTGCACGCCTTCAAAATCGCACAATGGTTGCCAATTGGAAACGCTATTGATTTGCCATAACGCACGACGTCGTAGACAATCTGCCACACACCTGAAACCAATCTGCAAAAAGCGCTTCCTTGTAGCGCTTTCAGGGGAATCCCAAAAAGTGGATTCACCCTCCGGAAAGCGCTACACTCTTGCAACCAATCTGCAACACTAGCGAAAAAGACCTGTGCGTTAACATTGTTGCGGTTTCTTCAAAGTCCCTCCTCCTGAGCCTGTCCTCCAAACTTCCGGCGAAGCGATCGCCATTTTTTTTTCTCCGAGCGAGCGGGGATAAATGCACCAGCGAGCCTCTTTCTGTTTAGAGGCTTCCCTGGCTTCAGTCCTTCACCTTTAGTCACTAAGCACAAACCACATAAAAGCCCGTTTGCTGAAATAAAGTCCCTTTATTTTTTACACATTAATTCAGCCGAAAATCGGGCCCGTGGGGGGGGGGGGGATTTTTTTTTTATCACTCGAGGCAGCGTGGCAATGATCATACGATCAAACGACAGCTCACATTAGGCAGCTGGATGGGTCTCTCCGTTGCAACTAATCTACCTAGATTCATTGCTATGGGTCGTTTTTTTTTAAAAAAAAACCTTTCTTAAAGGGAAAGGGGCTGTTTGGGAGCATGCTAACGGCTGCCCATTGGCTGCTTGACGGCCAGGGGCGGGACGAGCTTGGCAATAGCGCTTCCTTTTCTGCCGAGACCGGAAGCTGTGGGAAACGCTACAAAACGCAACTGGATTCCACTACAAAGGCAGGTATGCATAACGACGAATTCCACTATTTTAAATGGCGATTTTTCATTCAGTGACCAATTTGCAACAAAGATTCCGGTGCGTAAAGCCCCATAGTCTGCCATTGGACCGCAAACTGTAACACACAAGAAGGTATTAACAGCTAGGTTACTATCTAAGTGCAACCTACCATTTATTATTCAAGATACCACAAAGTCACTGTAAAATGTTGTGGATCATAATATTCAAGAATTCGCTAAGCGCTGCTCCAGAAAATCAAAATTCCCTTTCAATAGCAATACTGTTGACAATTCAACATCAAATGGGTACTTAGTTCCGAATGCCCTAAGCAGGTTACGTTTTGTATACAAGTTCAGTGTGTGACTAGCAACAAGTGACTTGTTAGTATGTCGTCTTTTGTTATCCGCATAGATTTAGTATCTCAGTGCATGTCCCAAGTTGACCTCACCCCACTTCCCCACCACATTCTTCAATCAAGTGCTCTGAAAACCTGGTTGCAAGGGATCCCTGGGGCGGACTCTTTACGAGGAAACCAGTTTGAGGTGTAGACATGCCTTTAGGCTCTTAATGAACTGATTCTTTATTTCCCTTCCAAAATTAGAGTTAGGCTCTTGGGGACTGTAACTGTATGTAAAGCTATACTTTTTACATGGTTAACAGTAAACCTGCTTTAGAACCTTTTTTTTCCAAATGTGCCAGGCAAGTAGACCTGATTGGAGCGATAGGATATTCTGTGGCTTGTATCTTTAAAAGCTGAAGATGATGGGCAGAAAGAGAGAGCTGTAATTTGTGGCTGAACAGGGATTTTGATCACCTCAGGACTGATTTAAGACAAGATG
Source organism: Paroedura picta (assembly GCF_049243985.1). NCBI lineage: Eukaryota > Metazoa > Chordata > Lepidosauria > Squamata > Gekkonidae > Paroedura > Paroedura picta. Next base: position 107,778,027 of record NC_135373.1, on the reverse strand, counting down.
ATCCAAGTATATTGATAGTATGAACACAGGAAGCTCTTTTATATTTTGTCGGGCCATTGGTTTGTCAGGGTCATTGTTGACTGCCAGCAGCTCTTCTGGGTCTCAGTTAGAGGGTTTTCTCTTAACTTTTTACTTTATCTTTTTAACTAGGAATGCTGCAATTGAACTTAGGGCCTTCTTCATGGAAGCAGAAGTAGCAACTCTTCTATATTGTATTTAGCTTTTATGTTTACTGCCTGTCCTTAGTTCATAATTCTGTTAATTTTGTGTCAAAGACTTTACTTATAAAGTTTACTTGGTTTCACCTATGAATAATTAGAATCAGTTTTTTTTTAATTTAGTATCACACCCGCTCTGTACAAATATCAGGGTAAGAGATCTAGGGTGGTAAAACAGTGAGAATGATATAGTGGGAGATATGGGACCCAAGTTCAAATCCCTACTTTGTCATGGAAACTCATAGGCTGACTTTGGGAAAAACTAATTTATAAATAACAACAACTATGTATAAATATCTGACTAAATCAGACTTTGTCAACCAGGGTTTTGTGAAATCTTGGGGTTTCTTGACAGCCCTGGAAGGGTTTCCTGAATGGGTGGGAGCTAATTATTTTTAAAATGTGTTAAACATTTGTCAGGTGATATGATCATATATGGTCATGTTGATCCACCCCCTCCCCAAATGGCCAGTGATGGGCCTGGGGGTGGATGGGAAGGGGAGGGGCCCTGGGTGGGCATGTCCAACCATATTCTACACAATCACGCAATTTCTGCGGTATCTTGCAGCCTGAAGAATATTTCAGAGGTTTCTTAATGGTAAAAAGTTGAGAAAGGCTGAGCAAATGCTGGCAAGGGCTCATGGGAATTGTAGTCCATGGACATCTGGAGGACCACAGGTTGACTACCCTAAGTCATTCATGTTGATGGAGCACTTCAATGCCTTCAGATAAAATGTGTCTGAATACTTTGCAGTGTTTTCATATTCTTCATGTTCTTGGTGAGCTCTGTTCCTGGTGAAACAGAATAAGGCAAAGAAGTATGTTAAGAATGCCTGTTTGATTACATTATACAGAACAACAAGGAAGCGCTTTTTAATTTGGGGGGATAAAAGACAAGAGTGTGCCAGGGAAGATCCTGTGGTTCTAGAACCCTTGTCAGGTTTGATAAATAACTTTGCTTCCGTTTTTCAGCTGACACCATCCAAAGTGTATTGATTTTTATTTCTTGTGATTGCACTGCTGTCCTCTTGTCACCTCCTATCTGTGTATTGGTAGTCATTGCCCCCCCCACCTCTACTACCTCTTTTGAAAAAGTGTTAAATGCAATTGTAGGATGTTACCTGAACAACTGGTGCAAATGGCACAAGGGTTTGTACAGTTCTTCCTCCAGAAGGTTTTGAGGCTTAATGTGCCCTCGTTAAATAACATCTTGTAAGAGAAATCCACTCATTTTCCTCAAGCACTTGGCTTTACTGGAACAAACTGACTTTTGAGCAAACCAATAAAAGTGGCAGGAAGGTTAGAAAGTCATGGGCAGTACATTTTGCAGGATGGGTCATTTTTCGCTTCGGTAGCCCCACCCATTGACCCTTCTTAGATTGCAGGACTGGCCTTTTGCCGGGGTACAGTCCATGAACAGGTTAATACAAACTGGGAATGTAAGTTCCTCACACTCACTGATTGTGAGAGAAGAGGCTGACTTGGCATTTCTTATCCATAATAAAAAATATAGGTGTGGGGACAACCCCCAAGGGTAGCATTTGCATTTGGGCATAAATAATCAGTATAAAGGGATCATCTTGGGCAACACCTGCCACACCTGCCATACCTTAGATAGGCCACTGCCACAGAGGTCAGGGTTCATCCTGTGACAGGACCAAATGCCACAGCCAGTCAGGGTACAGCTGGGCAAGCAAGACTGCCCCCTTGGTGCTGTTGGTACAGACAATGTCTGGTGTACAAAGAAGAAGAGAAGAAGACCCTGTAGGGGGCAGCAAGAAAACTGTGAGATGGAATAGTGAGGTCAGGACCTTCTCTCCTGTTAAGAGTCATTCCTTGTTTGTCTCCAGGTGCAAGCCTATAGGCTGCCCCATGTTTAGGCTGGTCAAGAGCCAACTCTGTGTAGTGCCTAAGTGTGGTGACCCCTAATCTGAAGAGTTGGGTTTGATTCCTCACTCCTCCTTTACACCTGGCCAGAAGGCTGACCTTGGAGCAATTACAGATCTCTGTTAGCTCTCTCAGCTTCACCTATCTGACTGTGTCTGCTGTGGGGAGAGGAAGGGAAGGGATACACACTTTTCTTGGATGCTTTAGGATGCTTAGGGCTGATCCTGCGTAGAGCAGGGGGTTGGACTAGATGGCCTGTGTGGCCCCTTCCAACTCTATGATTCTATGATTCTATGAAAGTGATTGCAAACCACTTTGGGACTCCTTTGGGTAAAAAGTGGGGTACAAAAAAAATCAGCTCCTCTCCATCTTCTCAGTTCCTCCCCTGTGAGAAAGGCTGTGTCATATCTCCCTCCCTCTTCCAGCCTGAGGAAGGCAAAACAGGGAGAGATGGGGGAGAAGGCCTGAGGCAAAGAAGGAAACAGGCCCCCTTAATATTGGTGCACAGTTCCTACCAGGGATTTCTTGAGAATGTCAGAACCAGCCCTAGTTCTAACCATAGAAAGCCCACTTTCGGCAGCTGTACTTTGCCCTTGTGGGTCTCTCGGGCACCTCTGGACTCAAACCTGCTTTTCCCCAGGGTTGTCTGATTACTTGCGGGCATTACAGCTTCCAGTTCATATGAAACAGATTGTGACACCTGCACGTTCCATTTGTCACAATTTGGTTGGGCAAGTTTTTCGCTGGAGAGCACAAATGAAGCCATCTCAGGAACAAACAAGCAGAGAAAGCCAGGTTCTCGGGTCATCTGTATGGGAGTGAACAAAATATAGACATGGGCCTTGTGTGTGTGTGTGTGTGTGTGTCTGCCTCTGTGTGTGTGTGTAAAGATGTGGGGGAGTTTTAGCCCAAGAAAATTACTTTGCCCATTGATCCAGGTGCTCCAGAGGGCACTTACCTCCTACCGTATATAATTAATGTAGAGAAATGTATTGTGTTTTTTAATTATGCCACGTGTATGTGCTCCTTTTTAGATGACTCCACTAATCAACCAGGCATGCGACATCCTGCTGAGTCACTTAAAGGCCGATGCAGATTCCGGCGCCGCTTTTGACATCCAAAGGTACTTTAATAAATTAGAAAACCAGGGAACTTTTTACAGGTACATGATTTGCAGAGCTATTCTAAATATGCAATTATTTTACAAAAGGGATTTAATTTTTTTTTCCCCTCCTCCTTCAGGTGTGGACTCTGTCCTTTTCCAAGGAAGCTACCTTTTCCTTTTGTTTTACTATGGCAGCTTATTTAACAGCAGCCATAGCAGGGCAAAGTAAAGGTGGTAGATTTTCTAATCTGTAGTTGCCTATTAATGAAGTTTAGCAGCTAGAGAAGAGAGAGGGAGAGAGAGAATGCTCTCATTGTTTCCACCACCAGCTCCCTGCAGTCTGATAACAGCTCTGCGAATCGCCATTGATCCATGGACCACAGTTTTAAGACACGAGGTTTTATAACCCTGATCAACTTATTATCACTTTGCTCGGCAGAGATCTGCTCCTCAGCAAGTAGACAGATTTCAGACTGTGAGGTTTTTGTTGTATTTTTTAATGCAGAACCCATTTAGAAAGCAATTATGATTGAAAACTCCGGGTACTGCTCTAGAATTACATATTGATTACAGAAATCGAGATGTTGCTAAGCACAAATGCATCGTGGAAGCTGCAGAAAAGCAGCGCTTTCTAAGAGCTGGATGGGGTAGGGGGAGGAAATGGTTAAGCTCCAAGCTAGTTTTCCATTTTATATTTTACAAGCATATAAGCTTTCCCCCACAGTCCATTTCAGGGGAAACTTTAGGTTGCGTTGAATATGGGCAGTCTTTCTGGACATAGTGAAAGTAATTTTATAAAATATTTGATGTGCATACAAATGCAGGCCCTGTAAAATAAATACATCTACACTGGAAAAGAAAATGCAAAACTTTTGTACAACAAATGCAGAAACAGAAATAGGTAGTGAAAGATGCTGCAATTTATAAGGGACACTCTTGAATTTAACGCAGGAATTATGCCTCCTTCACCCTGGACGTTGTTGCGAGTGTGGCCTTTGGTATCCGTGTGGATTCCCAGAAGGATCCTTGTGAAAACTTCGTGAAGAACAGCAAAATTTTTTTTGAATTTTCAATGTTTAAGCCCCTCTTAATCCTAACAAGTAAGTGCATTGTCACATTATGTTTCCTTGTTCCTAAATCTTCATTTGAGTGTAAGGTTTGCACACATTGCACACTAAAAAGTATACAACATACATGCTGTAGAGCATTTTGGAATGCACCCTGTGCACCAAGCCAGCATGCCTGTATGATTTCTTGAAGGTGACAGCCGTCGTTGTTTTCATTGCTGATACACTTCCTACAAATGCTTCAAATCCCAGCCATTGATTCATCTTCCCCGGAGGAGAAGATTCCTTGGATTTGTAGGCTTTGTGTGTCTTCCTCTAATCTCATAAGCATGCCAAGCAGGCTATGCACAGGAGCTGTTATTTATATTGGTTTTTAGATGACACTACTGAAAATTCACTGTAAGAAAAATTCAAAGGGACTTTGGGAGTTCCTTCGGTGAAACTTCAGCACAATTCCAAGGAGAGACAAAAGGGTGTGGATAAAGCTAGCATAGCATCTCAGAAATGCGAACTGTGGTTCCCCAGGTCGTCACTCAATGTTATTTTCAGCAAATTAAAGGTTTCTTCCTGCCGTGAGGAGAGCACATGAATTTCAGGAGGGGGATTTGTACATCTGTTTGTATTTGTTTCAGATGTTTCGGTTTTCTGTATTCAGATAGCAGCCAGATCAAGAAGATATCTGTAAGATATTTCAGTACAGAGTGGTCAGGATTTATTTATTTATTCTTTAGATTTTTATCCCGCCACTCCATTACGCAGTATTAAAACCATCATAAAAATTTTAAAACAGCCCAATTCAATCCAACAGCAGCATGATTAACAGATTGTAACAACAATTAGACATACTCTGCTGCCGGCTCTGTGACTTTGTTCCTAGCCAGCAGCAGAAGAAAAAGAGTTAGTTCTTATATGCCACTTTTCTCTACCAGAAGGAATCTCAAAGTGGCTTACATTTCCCTTCCCTTTCCTCTCCCCACAACAGACATCCTGTAAGGGAGGTGAGGCTGAGAGAGCCCTAATATTACTGAAGAAGTAGAGTTGGTTCTTATATGCCGCTTTTCTCTACCAGAAGTAGTTTGGCTTACAATCGTCTTCCCTTTCCTCTCTCCACAACAGACACCCTGTGGGGTGGGTGAGGCTGAGAGAGCCCTGATATTACTGCTCAGTCAAAACAGCTTTATCAGTGCTATGTTGAGCCCAGGGTCACCCAGGTAACTGCATGTGGGGGACGAGTGGGGAATCAAACCCAGCTTGCCAGATTAGAAGTCCACACTCCTAACCACTACACCAAGCTGGGGTGACTTCACTCAAAGGAGGGGCCTGGATGATGGTGATGGCCTTATCCTGACCTCAACCAAATGCCTGGCAGAAAATCTACGTTTTGCAGGCCCTGCAGAACTGAGCCAGCTCTGTTAGGGCCCTAAGCTCTTCTGGGAGCTCATTCCACCAGGACCTGGGCCTGGTTGAGGCCAGGCAAACTTCCCTTGGGCTGGGGATAGCCAACCTGTTGGTGTTTGAAGAGCACAGACAGGTGGTCCTTCAGATACCCTGGACCTAGACCACGAATGGCTAAAAGGTTAAAACCAATACCTTGATTCATCAAGATCCAAAAGTTTTGCCCACCACTAGATATGTCCAAGGTTAAAATGCAAAACAAAAAAATTAAATGTATCTATTGTGATTGTTTTATGAAACTACGGGAGTGTTCTTATGACAGGCAAAAGCAACTTTTTTTTGAGGCAACTTTTTAAAAAATTCACAGAAATAATTACTATGCAGACCTACTGCTACGACACCTACTCAGACCTGGAATGTTTTGACTCTAATCAAAGCTTCCAACCCCCATTCTAGGAGCCAGTAGTCAAGGTCCAAATCTGTGCAGTGAATGCAACTAAGTCATGCAGTAGGGTAGTCACTACAAAGGAAAAATTGTACTTCAGGGCAAATTCCTCATGTGAAAAAGCCTTCAGTGACCTTCTGCTTCATGGTTCACTAACTTAAAGGGTGTATTTACATAAAAATCTTCCTGTATCCATGGGACTAGTCTTCTGATCATCCTCAGAAGTGCATGCCCTGTAAATGCAGTCCTTCTTTTGGAGAAGGAGATAAATGATTAAATAAGGCAGCCTGGGTTCCCCAAGCAAGACAGGATGATGGAAATGAAATTAAGGCTACATCATATTTTCAGAGATCTGTCCAGGTCTTGCAGGCTGGTTTTCTTTCTTCCTTCCTTCCTTCCTTCCTTCCTTCCTTCCTTCCTTCCTTCCTTCCTTCCTTCCTTCCTTCCTTCCTTCCTTCCTTCCTTCCATCCAACAAAATGAACTTCATAATTAATTGTGTGTCTCAGCATTTGTTGCAGAAATGCCAAGCCCTTCAGTCACATTGAATTTTCCTCTCTGTCTCTAGACGGTAGTGTAAATTAGCACAGCCTTTGAGAAACCATCTTGCAACTAAGTGCTTCCAACAATCAGAGGTTAGAAGACCTGGGAGACTCCCTAATCAAGACTAACAAAATGAGAGAAATTAGCAATATATAAAAAAAATACCCAACAAAGGAGAAAACCATCACATTAGGCTGTGAGGATAATTGCATTAATTGCTAATGTTGCTTTTTTTCCAATTCTCTTGAAGTTGCATTTCCGTTCATAATGATTCCCCTGATCCGCCTTTTTCCAAATAAGAAGCAAAAGGAGGTGAATGGATTTTTTATCAGTGCCATTAAGAATATGATTGCCTTGAGAGACCATCAAGATGCAAGCAAGGTAAGGCATTTGCTGTGGTAAGAACATAAGAAGCTGATTCTGGGCTCAGACCAAGGTTCTGTACAGTCTGTCATCTTGTCTCCAACCTGCCAGCTATGTGCCTCTCAGAAGTTAACAAGCAGGTCATGATGGCTTCAGCCTCTCCTCTGTTTTGGTCCTCCACATTTGGCTTTCAGAGATGTGTCACCTCTGGGTGGACATGGTGCATGTAGAGCATATCAAAATTGTTCTGTGTCTTACTCTAAGAGGCAAACTCCACCTAATTTACTGTGCAGTCCTAAATGGAACTAGACCCTTTCTAATTGCATGGAAGTTGTTGGGCTTAGTAGGGAGTAGCTCTGTTTAGGATTCCACAGTGTGGGTGCTAAGCAGGCTGATTGCTTTGCTCTTGACTCCTACATGCTTTTGCACTTCGGGAGATGAGCTGCAACTGGAGCTGTGAAAAGCAGACAAGAAAGTTTGCTTTTTCCCAGTGACTTTATGTACTCATTAAAACTAGCACTTAGAGTTTATTCTTGCAAAATTTCCAGCCCAGTTATTTCATCCTTTACAAGCAAGATATTTCTACAAGTATCATTAAAAAGAAACACTTTTGCCTCTTCTCTCCATATTCGGACCTTCCTACGTATTTTTCTTTTCTTCCTGTCCCTTTCATCCTTGACCATATTTGAGCCCGGACTCCCTCCAGGAACTTGTGTGGAACCGGTCACCTCTTTCCCTTGATACCTCAACATAAATCCCATGAAGACTTTAGCTTAATCCTTTAGCTCTCATCCCCAACTTAAATGAAGCCCAAGGATGTGTAGATGCTTTTGCACATATCCATCATTTTCCTTCTTTCTATTCTTACCCCATGATTTGGATCATAAATTTTGTTGGCTCAGGAACCTGTCTACTTCTTCATTATCATGGAGTCAAGTGTGTTGGAGTCACTAAATAAAACAAACATTGTGCTCTCCCTGGATCTTCATTCTTGATGGTCTCTCACAATTATTCTCCTTTGCTGTGATGTACTATTTCTTTCTATTAGTTTTTATGTATTATTTATTAAAATATTTTCACCCTGCCTTTTCTCTTGGCTCAAGGCAGATTATTGGTAAACATTTTTTTAAAAAATACAGCTTAAAACTGTATAAAATAAAACTCAGAAATACCTTCCTGCCAAGATATCCATTGTTCCTACCTATTAAAAGCCTTGGCAAACAAACAAGCCTTATAACGCCCCCTAGAGATTGCCTCTTGTGGCGCAGAGTGGTAAGCAGCAGAAATGCTGTCTGAAGCTCTGTCCATGAGGTTGGGAGTTCAATCCCAGCAGCCGGCTCAAGGTTGACTCAGTCTTCCATCCTTCCGAGGTCGGTAAAATGAGTACCCAGCTTGCTGGGGGGTAAACGGTAATGACTGGGGAAGGCACTGGCAAGGCCACCCCATATTGAGTCTGCCATGAAAATGCTGGAGGGCGTCACCCCAAGGGTCAGACATGACTCAGTGCTTGCACAGGGGATACCTTTATAGATTGCTAGCAAGGAAGCTCCATTCACCTCTTTCGGGATGCATCCTGAGTGGATGTACAGTCAGCAGGTAGCAGCCTGAAGACTGTAGCTGGTGCATGGAAATATCTGGGAGGAGACAGACCTTCAGAGGTGTGGGTTCCATGCCAGGATAATCATAACCAGCTCCTTGAATTGAACTCAGAAAGGGACTTGTAGCTAACATATCTGGTAGATAGATTTAAGTGGATAACTGTGTTGGTCTGAAGCAGCAGAACAAATTTAGAGTCCAGGGGCACTTTGGTCTTAAAGGTATAACTGATCGATGGCATTCTTGCCTCTGTATGACTTGCCACATTGCCCTTTGCTTCCTTTTCACTTCCTTTTTGTATTTTGTTAGCTTGGACAAAATGGTTAAAGAAAATCTTCCAACAAGGATTCTCGCCCCTTATGTGGAACACATCCACATAAAGAAGGAGGGGACTGGCACAAACCTGCCTCTCCCCCTTACTTCTCACTTCCATGATGTCTTCCTGTTCCCTTCCACCTCCCTCTTTCTCTTGCACACACACAGACACAAATTCCTCCCCACCCACTCTCCCCTGACATTCCCTCCTTAGCTATCACTTCCCCAACCTCATCTCCCCTCCCAAACACACACACACACACACAGATACTCCTTCCTCCCCACTCCTTACCTTTTGTGGCAGGAGGGCTGCTGTGTTTAGCGGTCCTCCGCCACCTCAGTTGGATGACCCAGATCTGGCTGCTGCAGGGCTCTTTTGGGGCTCCCACAGTGCCACAGTTGGGATGGCCTTCATGGGCTTCACCACTACGGCTGGGTCAGCCTCCATGGGCTCTGGCTCCATGGCTAGGCTGACCTCCACAGGCTATGCCTCTGTGGCTGGGCTGTCGTTCGCCACTACCATGGATAGGTCGGCTATTACGGGCTCCAGTTTTGCAGCTGGGCCAGCCTCCACGGCCTTTGCCTCTGTGGTTGGGCTGGCTTTCTCCACCATCACCACAGCCCTGACTCAGTGGGTGGTGCCATCACAGCTGGCCCCGTTTCCTCAGCCACCTCCACCACCATTGGCTGCCTCTGTGGTGGCTGCCACTCAAGATCTTCTGGTGCTCTCTGTGGGCGGAACTTACAGACTTAACTTCCATTTCACCGAGCACGCCAGAAGATGTGTTCCACATCAAAACGTGACATACTGGGGAAAGCTGTCAAGCTTTACATAATATTTAGTCAGAACTTTTCTTCTCAGAAGTCCAACTATAGCTTTATAAGCCAGCTGCATGTCATCACTTTTTATATTTAAGTACGGACATGTAACTCTCTTCAGTGTGAATGGCCCCACTGCCTTCCGGTTCTCCGGATTAGAAGCCGCTGCTCTTAACTGCTTCACCAACCTGGCTCTCATATTTCTAGGTTTTATTTTCTCTCGAAAGGGCTGGTGTGAAAAGAAGGAAGCAGACAGGCAAAGCAAACAAAGAGCCAGAGTTCTAACCTAATTTTGTCAAAGCCAGTAACACAAAATAATATCCAATGGACTTGCCACAACCATTTTTATTGCCTAAAACGATCGAGCCAGAGGAGACCTAAAGGTGATCTAGACCAGAGATAGAAAACCTTTCTGGCCCAAGTGCTGAAAATATGCAACATCCACCTATGAAGAAGCTGGTGTGTGCGCAAGCAAAACTGGAGCAGAGGGGAGACAGGGGTTGTCCTTAGGCAGACAAGCTTGGAGCACCACTGCCAGCTCCTCAGGGAGTCAGGTGCTGGCTGTGCAGCCCTGAGAGGAGACAATAGGCATAAACCCGTGCCACAGTTGCTTAGGCAGAGAACTGATGCTTGGTTCCAAGCAAAATGGTCTGAGGTCTCACTGTCCTCACAGTTGCCCGGGGTGCCTTGTCCCAAATGTAGACCAACTCTTCTATGACCATCCAACATGCCAGTACTCAGAGATCAGCTGGTACAGTCTGGAACACTATCTGTTACTCAAGAAAGGAAGAGATGGCCCCACATAACAATCCATGCAGAGCAAAGCATTCAGAAGATAAAAGCAAGTCAGCCATGCCACATATTAAGGGGAATAGAGAAAGCAGATACTCTATAGTTATAGCTCATCTCTAGCCTAAAGTGGTCCAGTCCCCTGGAGAAAATGGATGCTTTGGAGGTAGACTGCATGGTGCTGTTCCTCACTGAGGTCCTTGTCCTCCCCAGGCTCCATCCCCAAATCTCCTAGAGTTTCCCAACCTGGATCTGGCAACCCTACCCCTCATTCCCTGCCAGTCGTCAGAGGGGACCTGGCAACCCTGGAGCAGAGAAAACCATGAATTTGTATAGAAACCCTTCATCACAAATACGTCAGACCCTGAATATGAAAAACATTCATGTGAGGGACAGTTACCGTATACCTCCTGCTTGTGGATATTATTCTTAATGCTAAGGGATTACACTAGGCCTAATCCATTAGTGCTAGCTGGGAGGATATCAAACCTTTCTCTTTTTCCCCCCAGGGTCATTGAGAAAGTTTGCAGGTTCTGTTCAGATATGGGGTCCGACCGTCAATTGGTTGTGTATAAGCCGCTGGAAATAATATTGCAGATTGCCATGCATTTTCTATTTGATAAATTAACAAATGAAATAAAACTAAAGAAGTCGAAAACATTTGAAATGAAAAGACAGCATTTGGGTTACTTAAGTGTTTGGCCAACAGTCAAAATTTAGGATTGGTACTAGTACTAGCTGAATTGATTCATGGCAGCTGCTTTTGCTTTTTTGTCGCAAGCTGATGCCAGTTTGCTAAGGAGAGACTTCCAGAACTGCGAGCAAAAGAATACCAGTTGAAAACCGGTGAATTTGTCTAAAGTTTAAAGAATAAAATTAAGCGAACACTTCAGTCTATCCCAATTATAACCTGAGGCAAATATTGGAACAAAAAGACTCACTGTCTTGAGTCAGTGGGGAATTTGCTCCCAATTTTACAAACAACAGCAGCAACAAAAAACAAGAAGGGAAAAGTTGCAAGTTCAGCTGAAATATATATCTCTAGCCTGAATAAGGCATTATCTTTTTGTGTGAGGAAGTAATCCCACAATGAGGAGGCAAAGAGATTATGGGCAGTTTTAGATCTAATGATTCACTTGTGGTTTAGATGGAGTTCCGTGAGGTCATTCTGCTCTTCTCTCATCTCATTACGCCCGAGGATGTAATCTTAATGGTGCAAAGTCGTTCTGCCACCAGTAAAGCAATTTCAGTACTGTTTTTCCAGAGGGAGGCCTTCTGCATTAGGGAATTTGAGTTCCATATTTTAGGAATGCTCTTTGCAACAAGGATTAATCCCTTCCCTCCCTCCCCTGTTAGGCTTGCCTGAGACTGCATAGACATTCCTGTGCAGAGAATCTTGCCCAAGCTGTTTCCCGCCCCCTCCCCCCATGAGAGCAGCTTGCATTTGAGACCCAAGTGGCTTTTAAGGGTTTTTCCTTTTTTGTCTGCTGGTTTAGCTCTGTTTCCTGTGAGTTCCATTTCACCTTGAACAAAGCATCATTTTTACGCTTGTTATCTGGTTAGCTGAGTGGGTGGCTGTCTTCATGCATGTTTTACTTTGTATTCATAGAGTCGCATTAATTGTCACAATAGTTTGCCTGCCAAAGACTCTTCGGCATTTATATTGATCAACACTAAAACAGAGAAAGAGAGAGAGAGAGAGAGAGAGAGAGTGAGAGAGAGAGAGAGAGATGATAAAGTAAAGCCAGTGAAGATCCCAGTCTCTGTGAAGGGTCTTTGAAAGTGCTAGGAGGGCAGAAATGTGAAGCATAGTCCCCAGACAGCACAATCATGAAACTGCTTCTACTTAATCAGACTAGCAGGGGCTTTCCAGGCTCCCAGGCCGAGGTCTTTCATGTCACCTGCCACCAGTTTTAAGCTCCTGAGCAGTTAATTGATGTTTAATTGAGGAAGTGTGCTTGCCCATGAAAGCTGAATAAATCTTTGCTGGACTTAAAGGTGCCATTGGACTCAAATTTTAGAGGGGTTCTCGAGCAGGCTGCCTCAGCCTGCTGCTTCGTTGGCTGATTCCTTTGGCAGATGCTGGCACAAAGGCTAACATTGCGGCCTCAAATTCCAACACAGCATTAGGACAAGAGAGAGTCTCTGTGGTCAAAATGTTTCTATTGGTCTGGAGAGAACATGGGTCAAATATGAAGAGGGTTGATGATGTACAAAATTGTATTCTTTGACTTATATATGGTGCTGCCTGCTACTGATAAGTGAGGCCACTAGCCCAACTAACTAGGGTTGCCAACTTCAGGTACAGAAATACCTGTGGATTTGAGGAGAGTGGGGTCTAGGAAGGGGGGGGGGCTTAGTAGAGTATAATGCCATGCAGTCCATCTTCCAAAGCAGCTGTTTTCTCCAGGAGGAGTAGAAGAAATGTTTTAAATAAATAACAATAACTAAGAGGGTTATGCGGTCTGGGGATCAGTTTAATTCCAGGTGATCTCCAGCCTCCCATCTAGAAATTGGCAACTCTGCAACCCACCCATTGGTCTCTATGCCAACTGGCAGGATTCCTCCCAAAGTACTTCCCATTCTGCTAACTAGCATCCATTGAAGAGAGCTGCCCGGGACTGTGCCTGGGATTTTCAGCATGAAAAGCATATGCTGTACCAATGAGGTATAGCCCCTTTCCTTCTAGGTTCCCAGTTTGAAATGGCAACCAAATACTGTCTCCCTGTAAGCACACGTTGTACCACTGGAGTTAGCCTGCTTATAACACAACAGGGTGGATAAGATTGCGATGGTGGTCATGAATCTTCTTTATATCACCTTGGTGCATCCCTACAGATAAGAATGCTATTTGTGCCAACGCTGTGAAACACAACAATCTCTGTTATTATGAACAGATTCTGCAGCCTTAGGTACATTGTAAGTCTTATCAGTTATAAAATTATAATATTCCATGGAAATGCTCATGCTTTGAATGCACGTCTGCCCTTTTTGCTCTATGCATCTGGCCCCGAAAAGGGAAGGTAGATTCAATATCAGCATCAGTTGTGATGAAGAGGGTCCCAGGCAGTTGTAGTAAAAAAAATTTTTTTAAAGAATAGAGTTTGCAAAAAAAGATCAGATATAATTGGCAGGGCAACCAGCAGCGGGGACTTACAGTAACTGGGCCAGTAATTAACTGTTCAGCCTGTGAGGTGGCACAATAACTGAGAAATGTTCGGGAAGTCGGTGGGGTGTCCCATGACTCAGCAATACTGGATTACAGATCTGAGAACAGTTTAGTAGTTCTCACCTAGACAAAGGAGCAGTTGCAGTTCTATGCAGTGTGATTATCTAAGCTGTAAATAGCAACAGCTCAAGCTCCTTCAGAAGTCTAATGCATGGTCAAGGCAGTCCTGGGGAGGGAGCTGTGGCTCTCCGCACACAGGCTTCACTGAATATACAAAGCTGCCTTATACCAATTTAGGGTTGTCAGGTCCGCCCTGGCCCAGGCAGGTGATAGGGGGAGGTTAGGGTTGCATGATTCAGGTTGTGCAGTTGTTGGAAATTTGGGGATGGAGCCTGGGGAGGACAGGAACCTCAGAGGGGTCCATAGAAAAAAGTATTCATTTTTTTCCCAGAGGAACTGATCTCTGTGGTCTGGAAATGAGCTGCAATTCTAGGGGGGTCCCCAGGTCCCACATGTTGGGCAATGCACTTTCCATGTACTTTAGAAGTAGATTTTCCTGTTCCGCACAGAAAAATGCAGCTGCGAAAGCACAGTGAGAGTGCATTATTCAAAGTGTGCGGATGGTCTTTGGAGGCTGGCATCCCTGTTCTAAATCAGAGCAATTTCATCTAGCTCAGTATTTTCCCCTTTGGATAGCAGTGGCTTTCTAAGTCTTGGGCTGGTTTTTCCTAAACACTCGCTTGAGAGGGAGATCCTTTCACTGGAGATGCCAGCAATTGAACCCGTGGCTTATGCTCTGCCACTGAAGCAAGTCTCTTGCTGAAACTGATCTCAGCAGTAGGTCTAGGGTTGCCAGCCTCCAGGTGGGGCCTAGAGATCTCCTGGAAATTGCAACTGATCTCCAGATGATCAAGATCAGTTCCTCTGGAGGAAATGGCTGCTTTGGAGGGTGGACTCCATGGCATTATATCCTGCTGAAGTCCCTCCCCAAACCCCACCCGCCCTAGCTCCATCCCCCACCCCCTGCGCGCGCACACACGCACACCCCTCTAGGAATTTCCCAACCCAGAACTGGCAACCCTGTTGTCACCCTTCCTGATGGCACAAACCTTTCGGGAAAAGGCAAGAACTGGAGACTACAAAGGCCTCTGAAAACGTCCAGTTGTGAAATGTTGCTAGCCTCTTCCTGTTCTATGATAGATATGTTTTGTTTTTATTTTGTGCCTTTATATGCCATCTTTCTATCCCATCTCAGTTCCTTAGATTGCAGACTGGTGTTCTTGAAACCCAGCATCTGAAGAACAGGCATTTGCTGGCAGGGGCTCATGGGAATTGTAGTCCATGAACATCTGGAGAACCACAGGTTGACTACCCCTGGTTTATGCAATCAAGGCTGCATGTTGAGGCTGAGGTTCAGGAAGCTTAGGCAGAATCACATGTTGCATCCCCCACTCTTGTCTGCTGTTGTAAACTTATGCACAAGTATCCATTTCCTGCTATCTATGGAAACGGAATGCTTACCAAAAAGGGACTGGTATTGTTCTGTACACCTGATTTCCCCCCTTTAACAACCTCAAAATAGAAATACATATTTCTAGCTCAGAATACTCGCATCCAGCACTTTTTTGTTTTTTTTTAAGTATTTTCACAAGCACTTTGCAAATCCTCAAGGCAGATAAAATGCAAAGGATTGTCAGATAAGGTTGTCATGAATTTTAAATGAGCTTCATAAAAGCCACAACCAAATGTAAACCTGCCCAAACAGGAGATTTCTAAAACACACAAGTCTCTCCTCAGTCTTCCTCTGCTTTCTATCAAGTGAACTGTCATGTGGATTAATAATTCATTATTCCTGAACCAGCCCTGGAGAAACATTGACCGCAATGTCATTCCCATCTGTTTTGTTTTTTTTTAAAGCACAAATAGAGGTATGAGTGCTTCTTGTGCAGAATCGGCAAACCATGTAGGCCAGAAGTTGGGTTAATTGGCTCCTTTTGCTGTGGTTCTGTATGAGAGGAAAAGGATGGAAAAACAAAGAAATATTAATTTGCTGGCTTGTTATCACTTGAGCTTTTGTCGGAAACAGTACTGCTGTACACATTTACACACATGGTATGCATGTCAGATGGTGAGTGCACAGGAAACACACTTAGAGAAGGAGCTTTCTCACTGCAGTTGAGAACCCAGAAGGCCCTACACGTGGACAGTCTGTGACAGTGCCATTTTGAATATTTATTGAGGAGATAGACTAAGGCTGATTATGAAATAATTGTTCAAAGTTTTCTATTCCTTGGCCCCATCATTAGCCCAAAGGGACACTTGAACCAAAAGATCAGAAGGAGATTAAGACGAGGAAGGACAGCTATGAAGGAGCTTTAAAAAAATCCTTCAGTGTAAGGATCTATTGCTAGTGATCAAGCTAATTCATGCTGTAGTGTTCCCCTTTGCTATGTATGGATGTGAAAGTTGGGCGGGGCAGAAAGCTGACGTCAAGGAATGTGATTCCTTTGGGATGTGGTATTGGAGGAAGGTTTTACAGATATTATGAACCACACACACACGTAGGCGAAAGAATGACTAAGACAAAGAAGTGTGCCCTTGATCAAATCAAGCTTGGATTCTCCTTAGAAGCTAAAATGACCAAACTATCATACTTTGGTCACATTATGAGAAGACAAGAGTCACTGGAAAAGACAATAGTGCTAGGAGACATTGAAGGCAGCAGGAAAAGAGGAAGCCCCAGCGCAAAGTGGATAGATAAAGGAAGCCACGACCCTCAGTTTGCTAGACATAAGCAAGGCCATTAACTATTAAATCTGCGGGCCAGAGAGTCATGGACACTGTGAGTTCATTTCTGCTCTTTATTGACCCCAGCTGTAAGGTACATAGAACCAAAACTGAACTGAGAAACCCTCTGAAAATGGCAGCATATATTCAAGTGAGAACAATAGGAGATTCCTGCCAGCGTGCACTATTGGTCAGTTTCACTATGAACTCATTGGATCCAGCAGTTAGGATCCAGCTATGGGTTGGCCAGTCGCAATTGCGGGATTATGATCCTGCCCTGGACTTCAAACTCAGGTCCTCAGCAGGTCTACATACACAACAATAACAATAGAACGTTTTTTTTTTGGGGGGGGGGGGTTAATAATAATTCACAGGGTCACCATAAGTTGGATATGATGGCACAACACACATACAGGATAGACGGTAATCCTGCTCCTCTCTGAATACACATATGAAGTGTGTACAGAGTGCTAAAAAGACTACATATTATGTAGCAATGTGATCCCCAGGTTTGAGGATCACAGAAATGACCATGGCTTTTCCTATTGGTTTAATTTTTCCTTGTTACAGTAAACAGGGGAGCGGGAGGTAGATGACAGGATCAGGAAAAGAACTTGCCTTCTGCTGTACCAGAGAACTTTGGATTGCAGTACTAAATAGTTCACCCACTTAAAGCTGACCTGATTCATAATCAATTACATATATACCATCAGGTTGCAACAGGTTTACAACATCCCCAACAAGGGCATTTAGAACAAGTGAAAAGCAGATGTGGCTTGCCATTGCCTTCCTCTGCAGAATCTTCCTTGGTGGTCCCCTATCCAAGTACCAATCATGGCTAGCTTTGAGATCTAACAGTACAGGGTTATACCATACAGGCTCTTCTCCACTCACTAAATGTTTACATCTTCATAATTTCTTACTGGTGCTCTCTCTCTCTCTCTCTCTCTCTCTCTCTCTCTCTCTCTCTCTCTCTCTCTCTGGGCTCAAAGCATAAGACAGAGGTTACAGCCCTAAGAATTCTTTCCTGAGCATAAGCCCCATTGACTGGACATACTTTTGGCATATCTCACATTGCTTCTGTATACTACCACTGGCCATTTGTTACCAGCACTCTAGATCAGCCTATAGTGGCTAACTTTCATCTCTGCTTTAACCTCATTCAAATGCCACCTCAAGCTGTAGCAAATTAAGGTTTGGGGGAGCAGGCACAGTGTCTGTTTTGCCCAAATGTACTCTCTGCTCTTTTCGCTGTTTTCTCTCTCATGTACAAAATGCTATTAAGGCTTCCAGGTTAAGAAGCCTTGAAAAATACATGAACACAGGTGCCTGGGGGAATTGCCATTTGCTAGCTTCCTTCAAACCAAGATCCTAAACAGATAAGCATGAAGTGAGTTAAGAGCAAGTCTCAGTTTAACTGCAACGCGTAATGTCTGAATGTATACGTTCTAAACAGTTGTTGCTTTGAAAAATTAGTGCCAATGCCGGCGTTGTTCAAGCTGGCACATTCCCTCCACAAAATTAAAAACTGCCCCAAAAACATAACAAGAGCTCTGATACGTTGCAGCCATTAGTCCAGCAGCTGATTTCCAATAGGTTCTGACCAGATGATCATCGGAAGCACACAAGCAATGCATAAAGAGCATACAATGTAAGAAATGGTCTGCTGGATCATACCTGTTGGGCCATCTGTTTCACACAATGGCCAACCAGTTGCTCTGGAGGACCAACAAACAGGATCCAGAGCCCAAATCTGTGGTCTCTCCTACCCCTACCCCTACACCTGCCCTCCCCTGGCCCCATCTCCATGTCTCCAGGAATTTTGCTTCCTGGAGTTGGCAGCCTGGATTTACAAGAGAGGTGGAGAAATGACTCTTTATCTACTTTATCAATTCTATGCATAATTTTATGAACCTCAGTCATGCTCCCTTGGTGATCTTTTCTCTAAATTGAAAAGTCCCCAGCTCTTTTAGCCCTTCCCACGGGAATAGGAATTCAACTCCTTAATCTAGTTTTCTGCACTTTTTCCAGCTCTGCAATACCCTTTTGGAGGTTCAGTGATCAAAACTGAACAAAGTATGTCCAAATGGGATGCACTATAGCTTGCAGGGGGGGGGGGGAGATTATAGTTATTGGTCATTTTGTTTTCTAATCTGAATGACGTCTTTATCAGACTGTCCCCAAGACTTCACTTCCTTTATATCACCACCAGTTCAGATGCCATCAGTTTAAAGACGGTAGCAGTCATCCACCATTGACTCTTGGTGACTGCTATTCTCTCAATTCAGTATCATGATCTTTTCTTCTCCTTTGCAATTGCAGTGAATTTCCTAAAGTCATAATGTGTCTTATGCAGTGTAAATTTGTCAAAGCTAACTCAA
This sequence comes from Paroedura picta, assembly GCF_049243985.1. Taxonomy (NCBI): domain Eukaryota; kingdom Metazoa; phylum Chordata; class Lepidosauria; order Squamata; family Gekkonidae; genus Paroedura; species Paroedura picta. The sequence goes on along the minus strand of NC_135373.1, from coordinate 107,759,150 downwards.
CAGCCAGTTATGCCATTGTAGTGCACCAGCACTGGTACATAGAGGGTGGGAGGAGGATGAAACAGGGCAGTCTACCATCAATGCTAGGCAGTGCTGGAGTGGGTGGCCACCCACCAAGGTGCATACCTCTGGCAAGGGGCAGAACAGATGCAGGGTAGGACGGAAAAAACAATGGGATCATTTCTGCTTTGTAAAAGTTTGACTTCGGGCTGAAAGAAGTATAAAAATTGTGGCAAAACCACTCTTGTAAAAACTGGGGGGGGGGGGGGATGAACAGAATGTGCCCTGAAACCTGAAAGGTGGGGAAGCAATGCAGAAAAGGGGAAGAAAAAAGGGGAGGATATCTGCTTGGAAACCATGCTTAAAAGCAGAATTAAAAAATAATCAAATGGGAATTCAGTACGAAAATGGAGCAGACCGCTGGTGCAGAAAATGTCTGGGTGGACAAGAATTCTAGTGAGGGGGAATGAAATTTCTGTATGTGTTAGTTTTAACGTGCCAGCATCCAAAATTTATGGCCACAAAATGGTGCCCTGATTTTACTGCTTGAGGCTCATGAACAGGTTGCTCTTGCAGGTGTGTTTCATGTGCCATCTAACAGTTTCTGACTTATGGCCGCCTTGTGGATTAATGACCTCCAAAATGTCCTTGTAGTCCTGACCTCCAAACTGTCTAGTCATTGACAGCCTAGCTTTGTTCTTCCAAACTGAAGGATCCATATCATGTTGGGTCTTCCTGTTTTTGTACTACCTTCAGTTTTCCTAGCACGTTTGTCTTTTCTAGGAAGTCTTGTTTTATCATGATGTGATCAAAGCATGATAGCCTCGGTTTAGTCATTCGATGGACAATTCAGGTTTCTCTTACTGTCTCCAAATCCTTCTCTGAAGTTGCTATATCTATATCTATACTCATTTTGATTGTAATGCAGTGATGCCTGCATCCATATTTTATACCTTACCTCCTATCACGTACATAAGTGCAGCCGATAAAGGGGGAAAAAGATTTGTCAAAACAACCCTTTATTTAAAAAATGAAACAGCTTATGGGTCTTTGTATATTACCACACAAAAAAATTTACTGTAGCACTCCATTGTTTTATTTAAAAAGCTATCCTCAAATTCTTATCCTGTTTACTTTATTACAACATGTACACTCACATGTATCAGCCAGCTGTTGGCATTAGCAAGCAAAACAACTTCAGTGCCAAGCCAGAAATCTCCAAGAAAGCATTTTAGAAAGAGCCAGAGTTGAAGCACAGACACTGGAGCATGGCCTGAAGTTTAATAAACTTGAAGTCTTCTAGGGAGTGAATTCCAGAGCCTGGAATGTGCTGCTCTCAACTTCAGTTGAACAAATTGGAGGTCTGTCAATTCAAATATGTAATATCAGTACTGAAAGGAGATAGATTCAGGTGTGTAGCCATGTTGGTTTGAAGCAACAGAACCAAGTTTGAATTCAGTGGCATCTTTTTCTTCAAGATATAAACTTTTATGTGTATACGTATGCACTTTGTCAGTTAATTGAAAGGAAGAAGAAAAATAAAGGATATTGTACCTAAAAAGACAAGAGGAGGCTGCTGATGCTTACCTTGGTGTTCGATCCTGATGGAGTTTGGTGGATAAAAGAGTGAGCTCGGACTTCTCTCATTCAAAGCACACCTCTTCTGTGAAAGTGACTGTAGGCGTTCCACTCCCAGACACTCCATGCATACACAGAATACTCATCTCCACCTGCCTGACCCTTGCCGGCTTTCTCCCCTCATACCGGCTGGATATCAGGAAAAAAATGTTCACAGTCCAGGTAGTTCAGCAATGGAATCTAAGGAGGTAGTAAGCTCCCCCTCACTGACAGTCTTCAAGCAGTGGCTGGACAGATACTTATCCTGGATGTTTTAAGCTGATCCTACACTGAGCAGGAGGTTGGATCAGATGGCCTGTTGGGCCCCTTTCAGCTCCATGATTCTAAGCTGCATTGGGATTCTTTTGGGTAGTAAAAATCAGAGTATTAAAAACAGCTGTCTACCTGAAGCAGTCAGCGCAAACTTAAATGGACTCCAGGGAATGGTAGAGGACAGGAAGGCCTGGAGGATCATTGTCCATGGGGTCGCGATGGGTCAGACACGACTTCGCACCTAACAACAATAACAATCTGGGACAGAGAGTAGTCACAATTAATGAAATATAGAAAAGAATTATTCGATGGAAGACTTTTCTCCACAAGCATCTAGAAATTAACAAGTCTGGAACAAATAATATCAAGTACCAAATGCTAGATGTTCCTAAAAAGCAATTTACCTCTAATCCCTAAAACCTAAACCAACAGAAAGGAAGAATAGAAAGATGAAAATGCAAAGAGAGATTATAACTACCCATCTGCAAGTCTGTTCGGTTCAGAACTGAGGCACACAAAGTAAACCAAAAAGGGAGCACAGCTTGTATGTCATTTTGCCATATGGGAACTCTGCTGCTACACCAATATGGATGGGTTCAGATGAATCAAAAGACATTTTGGTGGCGTGTTCAGTCCCCAGTTATTGGACAAGAAGGAATTTTTTTTTCTTTCCAAGACTGGAAAGAGGGAAGGGGGGATTGGTGGTGGTTAAGTATCCCTCTTCACTGGTCAAGGAGGATAAACAATCCAGATTCCTGGGACAGCGGCCAATAAATTTGGAAGGGGTCCAGGTTGGAAGGGAATGCTTTTGGAAACAGGCTTAGGCTCAGCCAAAGTTGGAGTTGGGTGGGCAGTTCAAACCATACAAGTCAAGGCTGTTTGGGGTGAGGAGAACAGAGATTGGTCCTGATATGGTTATGGATCCTGTGGCTAGGTAATAAATATGCCAACACTGACATCATCTACTAGTGGCCAAAGCCACACTGATTTATTACTGGAGACTTCTGGGTAATCATCTGAATTCCAGACACTGGGCAAGCAAATGGACAGCCTATTCAACTCCAGTTAGCATGAATGAATCAGGTGTGGTCCTCCTTCCTTTGCTGGCTCTCTGCCTTTTGTTTCTGAAATGGCTCGAGCCAAAGTGGACCAAGTACCAAGAACAGTGGCGTGGCAGAGCCACGAACTCAATGTAGGCAGTCTCAGAACAGAGTTGATTGTGTCTTCCATATGAATGACACTCAGTCAACATGAACAAATATCCCCTCCTATAGATATATTTGAAGGATAGTCCTAGGGGTGTTGTCTCCATATTTATACGACATTAGTATGTCTTGATCATATTCCTGGACTCCTTTGTTGACATTGTTACCCAAAATGTGCCTTTGGGTCTAGAAGTTGTCAGATCTTTTATTAAAGGATATTCAGCCCTTTCAATTAGAAGAAGAAGAAGAGTTCTTATATGCTGCTTTTCTCTACCAGAAGGAGTCTCAAAGCAGCCTTCCCTTTCCTCTCTCCATAACAGACACCCTATGAGGTGGGTGCGGCTGAGAGAGCCCTGATATTACTGCTTGGTCAGAACAGCTTTATCAGTGCTGTGGTGAGCCCAAGGTCACCCAGCTGGCTGCATGTGGGGGAGCGGGGAATCAAACCTGGCTCGCCAGATCAGAAGTCCACGTTCCTAACCACTACACCAAGCTGGGCTCAGTTTTGAGGAATAACTTAAGACTGACATTCAATGCATTCAACCTTGGAGACCAGAGGGGAATTGCCATCATGTGCTCAAATTTTATATTCCTGTCCCTTACAGGATGGTTGGGAAGTTTAGAAATTAGGATTTAAAGCGGATTATTCATGCAGCTGAGTATGCCTTCCTCTGTGTGGGTTGCATTCTTTCTTCCGGCGTGTAATGCAAAGCTTGCTAGTGCGGTGCGGAATTGCTTCTCTGCATGACCAGACAGCAAGTAAAAAGGCTAATGAGCAGGAAAGACATGGCCCAGAGCAGCCATGTCACTAACTATAATAGAAGATGTCTGTCTTAGAGGAACTGGAAAGGGACTTCAGCCTACAGCACTGTAAAGATAGACTTTTATTCTCTTGCAATATTATATTCAGCCATAGTCCTTTGCAGTGGCTGTGACAGCAACACCAATTGCTTTTGTGATAGATGCTTCAGTTTGCCCCCCCCCCCGCAAAAAAAAAGGGAAAAGAAAAAGAAAATGTATAATATATAATGAGTGTCCATATCACTGATATGCCTTTTGGGCTGCTACTGGCCTAGCAGCTTTCTGCAAGTCAATTATTCTGTAGCTAAGCAATACTGAATGGAGTATGAAGCTCAGCACTGGGCTCCCCCGCTCTTGTCAATGTGAGAAAACCCTTTTGAAAAGACTGAACTAAGCTAGATATCATGCATGAAAACAGTGAGCCATCCTAGATACCCCTAGGACTAGGTACCTACCTATAATAGTTAGGATTGCCAGCTCTAGGTTGAAGCTTTGGTGAGTGTATGGGATTTGGGGCAGGAAGGAACATCATTTGGAGTATAATGCTATGAAGTCCACCCTCCAAAGCAGCCATTTTCTCCAGGGGAACCTGTCTCTTTAGTCTGAGGATGATCTGTAATTCCAGGAGATCCCCAGGTCCTACCTGAGGACTGGCACCCTTAATCAACATTTGAGTTCACTCCCCTCCTGACCGGGCAGTGATATCAGGGCTCTCTCAGCCTCACCCACCCACAGGGTGTCTGTTGTGGGGAGAGGAATGGGAAGGCAACTGTAAGCCGCTTTGAGCCTCCTTCGGGTAGGGAAAAGTGGCATATAAGAACCAACTCTTCTTCTTCTTCTTCTTCTTCTTCTTCTTCTTCTTCTTCTTCTTCTTCTTCTTCTTCTTCTTCTTCTTCTTCCTTCCCACAGCGCCTCAAGGGGCTATGACATTCAGAGGTGGTGACACTCCTAATACAGGTGGTGTTCAAAGATTTTAAGAAGATTTTCCACCCTCAGCAAATGGATTTCATAGGGTGGAGGACTTTTAACTCATGTCCAATGATTCTGGAGTAAAAAATGAAGTAGAATCCTTCTGAAGGCTTTCAGAGAATGAAGGTGTATCAAGGTTGGCTCAGATTTGGGAATAAAAGGCCGCCATCATTAGGCTGTTATCAGTGTTGGGGATGATGAGTAATGCTGATTGTCCCCATTGCTTGGTTAAAACGAATGAATACGAATACCTCATGACCAATTTCAGTGGTAACAAAGGCTCATAGTTCACTCCATTGCCTCATTATCAGTTGAATGTATTGCAATATGTACCAAAATTGAGAAGGAAAAAATAAACAATCCTACCCAAACTTGACTATCCTTATTTCACACCCTTCTTTCCCATTGGAAGAGGGCTCCTGATAGCACTTAGCCATTATTATCTGTGGTTTGGGTCCAAGGGCAGCTTGCTAGGAACAGACACAGGAGGGCAATTTGTTTTAGGATGCTTAGGGCTGATCCTGCATAGAGCAGGGGGTTGGACTAGATGGCCTGTATGGCCCCTTCCAACTCTATGATTCTGTGATTCTGTGATTCTGTTTTCCCACTGCAGACTCCCAGTTCCCCTTTATGCTTTTTCTTGGGGGTTCCCAGTTCTACAGGGGAGCTCAGTGGGCTGCAGCTACAAGGGGAGTCAAGAAAGTTCTGTCCCTCTGATAGGAATGCCTTTTGACTGGCATGATGTACAAGGCCAATAAAGACACGAACCAGGGTTTGGCAATAAATAAGGCCACAGCTTTAATAACAAAACCAGGGGTTGGCCTGGCACGAGGTGTAAAGTAAATCCCCGCGCAGTCGTCCGACTGCTAACTTGGGCTCAAGGGGTATCCTGGGTCCCCTTTCCTCCCAGCCGGGCGGAAAGGATCCCTTGCCCCTCATAGCCCTTCCTTGGGAGAAGGCAAGTTATGGTTGCTGGGCGTCCACCACATGCAATCCATCCTTGCCTCCTGGCTCCGATCCCCAGACCTTCCCAGCCGGGTAAGGCCGCGCTCGGTGTCAGCCGATCTCTTAAGGAGACCCCCTTTCCTCAGGTCCCAGTGCGCAAACTGGTCCCTGCTCCCTATACTCCACCTCGTGCCCCCTATTCCGCCACTGGACGAGAGCCTTCGGTTCTCGTTCCCGCCAACCCCAAATTACCCTTGCACCACAACTGAATGGCGGTGCCCAAACCCTTCAACCATAACTCCGTCCCCCTTGCTGATAGGTGGACACCATCTCTTCGAAAAACTGAAGCTGAACGAAATGTAATCCCGGGGTGCCTAATAACTGCACCCCCCAACTCTGCCATTAACTTTCGAACTGCCCGGTTAACCTTTTCCTTGGCCAGGTGCACCTTTTCCGGCCGGGCAGCCGACTTCCAAGTTTTCCTGTCCAGCAGCTCCGACCACATCACATACGTCCGTGGAAGCCTCTGCCGGAGCACCCTGAGGTCAGCAAAAACCATCTGCCGGAGTTGGAGCCCCGACACTGCAGGCAAGTCATTTTCACCCAGCTGAAGGACCAGCACCAATGGGGAACCATTCTCGAAAACCTCCTGGGCAACAACATCCAGCAACGCCGGCCACTTCATGCCTCTATGACCAGACCACCTCAACGGCATGCCACCTTCCAGATGCAGCCGCTCTTCCCATCCGGAGGCCTCCGCGTGACGGCTCGCCCAAAAAACGATGCTGTGTCCAATCACCAGTGCGTAAGGTGAAGCACTTCCCAATCCTGTAACAAGCAACACGTCAAACTTGCAGACCTGCCCGGACGTAAACTTTATATGCCTTGGAGCGCCACCTCCCCAAGTCCATGATTTGACGTGCATCCACTCCGTCCCGGAATGCTTGGGTGGCTGCCCCGATACAAAATGAATGTGTCCCGAACCCGTCCGGGTTCAAACCCACCTCCCGCAGGCAGATTTTCATTACTGCCGCAAATTGAAATCGGGACAGGTTTGACCCATCCACATGGACAAACAGGCAACCGGGCACCCTGGATCGGATCGCCAGATATCGGCGTAAAGTCCGCACCGGGCATGTCAACCAGTCCCCCGATCCACGCAGGAGGACCGAAGCCCCCTTTCCCTTCTGATCCGTCTTCGATTGCCGGACCCAGAGCCTGACTCCCTGGTCCGTGAATTGCACGTCCCCGACTCGGAGGGCAGGGGGTGACCCGCCGAATCTCGAAGGTGCCACCAGCTCCCCGCACCGAAGTGCCCCATGGTAGGCTACGGAAAAGGCCGCCCTGAACAAGACCTCCTCGTACTTAGAGGAACACACCCTCCCCAGCCCCCGTGTCAACTGTGACAGCACATCTAGGGTGATGGGGCGCCGGGCATCCTGGGTCTTCCCAGCCATTCTCCCCCAGCCCTGCACCGCCCTCCTGGCGAGAAAGGACGAACTGGGATCCCACGCCCCTAAGGCCTTGCTAAAAAAGGCCAACCCAGCCATTGTGACTCGGAGCGTTTTATGCGACAGTCCGTGCTCTTTAAGGTGAGCCAGGTAGCGCAAAACAGCTTGCTCGCACATGGGCCACCGTCCACTCCAACCCATGTCTCGCGCAAAGGTCAAGAAATCCCGTGCTGCCCCTTCATAGCTCCGCCTTGTCGATGGAGCAACGGACCCAAGCACGCCGTCCCATATCACACGGCTCCAAGGGCCCAGAGGCTCTCCGGGAAGACGTCCGGTTCCAGGCGGGCGTGAGGAGCGAGCAAGCGAAATTTGTCGACCTGTAGGCGAGATAAACTGTCAGCCAGAACATTCTGCACCCCTGCCACATGCCGTGACCGGAATGTGATATTATCTTCCAGGCAAACCAACACCATGCGCCTTACCAAACGCATGACCCGCGCTGACTTAGCAGTCTGCTTATTCAAAATGCGGACCACTGCTTGGTTGTCACACCAGAACAGAATCCTTCTGTCCCGAAACTCCTCCCGCCAAATAACGATGGCCGCCAGGATTGGAAAAAATTCCAAAAATGTGAGGTCCCTCCTCAAATCGGCCGACCACCACCGCGGCCATGCTTGTGCGCACCAGCGATCTCTGTAAAGGACCCCAAAACCTGCTCCACCTGCCGCATCGGAGTGTACCTGGAGTTCCCCTTTCAAAACCAGAGCCTCCTGCCATATGGTCACGCCATTAAAGCGCTCCAAGAATTCTTCCCACACCAAAAGGTCATCCCGGATGCCCTGGGAAATCCGCAGGTGGTGATATGGCCGCGTCAGACCCCGCGTGGCGTGCGCCAACCGCGCACAAAATGCCCTCCCAGGGGAAACCACCTTGCATGCAAAGTTCAAGTGGCCCAATAGAACTTGCATATCCCGCAGGGTGCACTTCCTCTTTACCAGTAAGGCCCTTAGAAGGCCACGGAGGGACTCCAACTTGTCCCTTGGCAATCTGGAGGTACCCGCCACCGTATCCAGCTCAATGCCCAGGTAAGTGAGCCTGGTGGCCGGCCCTTCCGTCTTGTCCTGAGCCAAGGGGACACCCAGCTCGGTTGCCAAATCCTGAAAGACCCCCAACCGTTCAGCGCATTGGTCCGTCCCCCCGGGGCCCGCAAACAGAAAGTCATCAAGGTAATGCGTGACTTCCCGAAACCCCCCTTTCACCCTAGTCGCCCATTCCAGGAAAGTACTAAAGGCCTCGAAAGCCGCACACGCAATGGAACACCCCATTGGCATGGTCTTATCCACGTACCATCGGTCTCCAAACTTGATTCCCAGCAGGCCGAAATCCTCAGGATGGATGGGCAGCAACCGAAACGCCGATTGTATATCACTCTTGGCCAGCAATGCGCCCCTCCCACAGGTGCGCACCATGCTCACAGCCTCGTCAAAAGAAGCATACCGGACTGAACACAAGGCCGGGGGAATTCCCTCGTTGACCGATCCACCAAGCGGATGGGACAAATGGTGAATCAGACGGAATTGTCCCGCCGCCTTCTTTGGGACCACCCCCAGTGGGGACACCCGAAGGTCTTCCAGCGGGGGGCTGCAAAACGGTCCCGCCATCCGTCCCGCCCTGCACTCCTTCTGCAGCTTTTCCGCCACAATCTCCGGGAATTCCCTCGCAGATTTCAGGTTCACACAGGAGGTCGCCACCCGTTCCCCCGTAAAGGGGATCCGGAAACCCTCCGTGAAACCCTTTGCCAAATACAGTGCCTCCCCTTTTTTAGGGTATCGCCTAAGCCAATCAATTAAGGGGCCCAACTTAACTGGGGTGGGAGCCAAACCACGAAGATCTCGCAGCACCTCACTGCGCCTTTCCTGCAGAAGAGGACCCTGCAGCACCCGGCCCACCGTTCTTCTTACCGATGGGCCGGGTCCCTCGAAAGGGCTGCCCCCCGGCCTGCGTGCACGCAGGCAATGCATGGCCCCCCCCGCACCCCTCACATTTGTGTTCAAAGCGGCACCTCCGCCGCTTGCACCCGGACCTATTAAAGTCCCAGCACACGAATCCCGCCAATTTACGACTGGGCGCTGGACTCCTCACAGTCTCCTTCTGCTGCCGCACACTGGGGCCCACCTGCACTAACCACGTATCGTGGTGCTTCAGGTCCCAGCGGGCCAAGGGGTTATGCGAAGCCAATTCCCGAAACTCCCTGTCATATTCGAGGGCCGCCTCATCCCCCGCTAAGTCCCTAGCCTCCAACACATGGGACAGGTACTTCCAAGTATGCCACCCTCTTTCCGGGTAGGCGGCAGTCACCAGGGCCATATATTCAGAGAGCCCCCGCAACCAATTATCAAAGGTCCTGTCGGCGGGCTTCGACCGCTTACGCGGCTCCTTCCGCTTCCCCGTGTCACCACCCTTACCCTGTCCCCGCAGCATGGCGAACACGTCCACAAAGAACCCTTCAAGGGCCCTTTCCCGTATTTTAGGTGGCAAATGAATGCCTGGAGGCGCATCTGTGGCTGTGTACCACACCGGCGGCCACCGATCCTCCTCTGCCAACCCATCATCATCCAGGAGCCTAAGGGCATCTTCCCTCCTCTTCAGCAACCAGCGCGGTAGGCCGGGCACATAGGCACCTTCCAACCAGTACCAGCCTTCCCGCAAATCTTCCTCGCCTTCCCAGGAAGAGCTCTCACCGGATGATGGGCTGGGTTTGCGCCTGGACTTCCGCTCCTTCTTCCGCAACCGATCCCTCGAGTGCCGGGCGGCCGTGTCCTGCCTGCCACCTGGGGAGGAACTGGAAACCGTCAATTCCCGAGAGCCAGATCTGCGGGACTCCTGGCTGACCCCTGATGATCCACTATGGCTGCTGCCAGCCATGTGACCCAGGGCAGCCGAATACCCCCTCCAATAGGCGGCATCTTCCGGCGGGAGGGGCGCCGCCCGCCGCACGCGGGCAGACGACCTCCGCCCACCGGGCCCGCCAGTGGCAGCAGGCCCAGCCACCCTCCTGGATTTTCCGGCCCTGCCGGTGGGTGCAGAGGCATCCTCGCTGCGCCCCCTGGCAGCCTTGGCCGCACGCTTGCGGGGCAAAACTGGCCTCCCAGCTCCCTCAGCAGGAGGCCGTCGAGACCTCGCCCTGCCTCTGCCCCCCCCCGGGCTGGCCGCAGGCAGAGCCCCCAGTGCCGCCGAGCCCTGCGCAGGCCCCATGCCTGCCTGCCTCCGACTCCTGCAGGTGGTGCTGCCCCTGTGAGGGGACCCAGCCCTGCCACCCCCTCCCCGGACTGGCGACCTGGACCGTCCGGCCCGGCCAAGCTCAGCCGGCGACTTGCGGCTCCGGGCCCGCCCGGCTCCACTCGGCCCGTCCTTGGTGCTCCCCCGCCTACGAGGGACGGCCGCGGCCCAGGCCTCCCGTGCCCTGAGGGCGCTGGCCCTGCTCCGACCCGTCCCCCGGGGCCCCTCCGCCGCCTCCCGCTGTGTTCCGGAGGCTTCTCCCGGCTCACTACGCCGGGCGCGAGAACGCCGCCCAGCCATCGTCCGCCGCCGCAGGCTTCCGCCGCCGCCCGAAGCCTCTTCACCCCGCGCCGCGAACGAGGGGGGGGGGTTGCCGGCCCCTCCCTGCTGGCGCCGACTCCCTCCGCCGTCTGAAGCGCTAGCCCGTCGTCGCCGCCCGACTCCACGCCAACTGCCCCCGAATGAAGGGTGGGGCGCCTCAGGAACCAACGTCCCCCGAAGATCCAGCCGCCGGAGATCACAGCCTACCCGCTTCAGCCCTGTGGCGCACTTTCCTCGCTGCCGCGCACGCGCAATGGGCCCAGCTCCGAAGCCTCGGGACAGCGTGTGTCCTCCGGCTTAGTCAGCGGCAGAGAGGGCGATTCCTGGCCGCGTGGCGCTTATAAAGCGCCCGGCCCCCTCTCTGCGCGCTGACGTCTTCAGCGCGACGACGCTCCTGTCCCCGCGTCGTCGCGTCTTTCTTGCCCCTCCCATCCGCCGCGTCAACTGCGGCCCCGTCCAAACCGCGGCCGCTCTTTGTTGGTGGAAAAGCATATGTGGATCCACTCCATTGCATTTTGGGAAAGAGGTGATAATGTTGCTCTTCAGTCTGTGGGGGCCAGTAGATAGAGTTGGCTGAAACATATGAAAATCTGATAATGTTGAAAGAAATTGTTTTTCCATTCTACGCCTGGGAGTTCAACTACTAAATAAGTTTTCACTTCACAAAAGTATAGTTTTTCTACTGTGACTACATATGAAATACAGCCCATCTTTCTTTCCTATGATACACTTCTCCGTTTTAATTATTTAATTAATTAACACACTTCTCAGTTTAATAGGGATGTGTTCCAAGGACCTTGAAAAGCCTCAGAGCAAACGATTAAATTTAGATTTCAGAGAATAGTCAACTCGATTAGTTCCCCTGCAATTTAGCACTAAAGCCATCATTGCTGGTCATTTATTGGACATTCAAATAATCCAGCTGGGTTAGCACACATAGCTAACTGCAAAGCCAAGGTCCGGTATGTTAAATAGTTCTATTCCTTTGTTTCTCCAATTCCCACATCAACGATCTGATAAAGTCCTTTGACACTTATAATGAATGATTCCTTTCCTGCCCTTATCTCATTTGCCCTTTTCATGTGTCTTCTCCCTGCGTCCTCTATTTTATTCTCCATCCTGTCTCCGAGAATATAATTTAAAAGATCTCCCATGATCTTTAAGGAAGTCATGCAGATGAAAATAATTTTTTAAACGGATTTCAGAGTTGCTTTTCCTTTCTGGTAAGCAGAATTCTCATATATTCTCTCTCTGCAGCTACTGCTGGATGTCTTCTTTCCTCTGACACACAATTCTAGTGTTTGAGGAATTAAAAATAAACTTGAGGCAGTGATCAGGGGGTTGCTGAAGGAACCACATGCCCCAGGCCAACTTTCAATGAATGGTGTTAAGTACCCTTGACTGAAAGTCTCTGCTTTCCAGGGATTTAAATTCCTCATTTTAAGATTTCCATAGCGTGAGAGCTGGGCAGAGTGCTGGGCTGTCACAGAAATATAGGGCAGCAGTATCGCTTTGCATTCGCATTAAGCATGAGGTATAAGCAAGTTTGGAAAGTGCGAGAAAATCTTCAGATATCGCAAAGGACACTGCATGCTCAAATTCTCAACAAGGCTTTTAGTCTTGTGTTGTCACACTGCAAACTATTCCTGAAATGAAGGAGATTTGCGCCACATCTGATAGTTAACTTTAAAAATGGCAAGAACGACCCTAAGAGCCTTGGTAGAACTCAAGTATTTGTTGAATTCTAGCCAATATTTGAAGCCTGGGCACCAAACCCAGCCACATTCCATCTGACTTCTCCTTGCCCATAGGACAACGTTGAAAACAACAGTGTGATAGGGCAAGGAAGTACCCCTTTTAATCCTATCATAAATTTTGATGTGATGTGTAAAGTGCCAGCCGGGGGGGGGGGGGAGATACTTTTAGAATCATGTCATTTTTTATTTGCTACAAATCAGTTCAACCAGTTCCTTGGAAATCATAGACCTTTCTTCCAAAATCATTGACCTGTGGATGAGGGCACCTATCACCTGTGGTTTGAGTCCAAAGGTTTATCATGTCCTGACACTGCTGTGCATCTCAGAAAGTAAACAATTCCAGCACTTGGAGGTGGAGGGCGGGGGGTTGGCCTTCTTTTAATATCAACTTTAGAAGGCCCAAATTGGAACTGGTAGGATGTAGTTACTTATTGTTTCCTCTTAGTTGTTGGTCCTAATTAGGAATTCCATATTTGCAGCTCATCCCTTTTTGTGAAAAAAAAGGTTGTTTCCTGCTAATGTGTCAGGGTAAATGCACATCCACATGTTTGTTCACCTCCTTACTATTGTCACCCTTTGATTTACAGAGACGCAGGGACTTCCTCCAGCTGATGCTAGATACCCGGCACCCTGACAATGACACCGGCATAGGACAGTTTGACACTTTCAGCCAAGGTCAGGAGCAAAGCAAGACAGCTGCCCCCAAAGGATTCCTGAAGAAGCAGCCCAGAACATTGAGTGATGATGAGATAGCTGGCCAAGCGTTCTTGTTCCTGATCGCTGGCTACGAAACCGCCAACTGCACCCTCTCTTTTGCCACGTACCTGCTAGCCACCCATCCCGAGTGCCAGCAGAAGCTGCTCCGTGAGGTAGATGACTTCTTTGCAAAACATGTGAGTAGACACCATGCTTGATTTCCTATGTTTGGCAGTAATTGGGGGGGGGGGGGCTGTCCAGCCAGAAAGGACAGAATTACTTGACAAATTTCAACCAGAGTCATTTATTTGAAGTACCATTGATATACCTAGTGTGACACCTACAACTGAGGACAGGAAAAGAACGTCTAAAACAGGGATGGGCAAACTGTGGCCCTCCAGATGCCCATGGACTACAAGTCCCATGAGCCCCTACCACATTGGCCTCCCTATATGAGAACCCATCCACGCCATCTAACCCACTAATCCCCCCTATATATATATATATATATATAAGGTAAAGGTATATATATATATAAGGTAAAGGTAAAGGTATCCCCTGTGCAAGCACCGAGTCATGTCTGACCCTTGGGGTGATGCCCTCTAGCGTTTTCATGGCAGACTCAATACGGGGTGGTTTGCCAGTGCCTTCCCCACTGTTTATATATATGTATATATGTATGTATGTATGTATGTATGTATATATATATATATATATATATATATTCATATATGAATGAATGAATGAATGAATGAATGAATGAATGAATGTGGAGGATTTAAGGTATTGCTTATATTTGTTGTGAATCATCCTGAGCCAGACAGGAAAGACTGGCATCCAAGAATAATTAACAACTAACAATAACAGCAATAAATGCAGGTTCAGGTCAAGTCGAGTACTATCCAAAACTTTCGGTCAAATCATGGCCAATGTATTCGGGGGATTTGGCTGTAAAATGGAGTATTGTGGTCAGTGAACTGGCCATCTTCTTTAAAATTCCAGCTGAATGGATCAGTGACCAAATGACTTTTGAATGAGTTGTCCTTGTGTTTAGTTTTTGTGCCTACCGGGAAGGGGGGCAATATAGCAAATTATCTACCAGTGATACACATGCAGACAAGTCCTAGCCAAAAGCCTGCTGGTGGTAAGGGGAGAAATGGCAACAATTGTCTGAGCAAGGAGGTGTGGCCTTCTGCATCTTCCTATCCACCCTTTCCTCATGCCTTGTTGGCTCTGGCACCAGCCTGGTGGAATGATCTCCCAAGTGAGGTCAGGGTCTTGTAGGACCTACAGCAGTCCCACGGGGCCTATGGTTGAAGCATACGGAATTCCACCAGTAGCTGGCCTCTCTACAAATGAGACAAACAAACTGAAAATCCCATATGTATGCCACCAATACTAACAGCAGAGGTTGCACAACAAAATGACACCTTTAAGAACAACAAAGTTTTACTCAAGGTATATGTTTTTGTGCAAGCACACTTCACCAGATATCTGATATACTTTGAATAAATCTTTGTTGTTCTTAAGGGTGCCGTTGGACTCTGTTCTGGGAAGAAAAACTGGGATAAAGAATCTAACAAATCCTTCTGAATCTTACCATTCCTTCCCTGGCCACTATGAACATCTCTAGTTATCCCTATGCCATCTTCTCCGTTCCCATTACTATTTTCTTTCCCTCATTTCTTCACCTTCAAACATACACCCTCTTATAACATGAACTTTGATGTATGTGTAATAAATATGAACTGCTTGGTTTCAAAGCCTCTGTTGCTGCACGAATAATTAAAAATGAGAAGCAGCGATATTAGAGGTAGTGATCAGATTTTTAAAGGCTTAATGATGCTAAGCACTTGCAAATTAATGAAGATAATAAAGGTAGCACAACATAAATGGCACTCGAAAAGAAGCCCAATGCATGATGTGTGGGCAGGGTAAGAGTTACTAGAATACAGAAGAGGTGTCTGATTATGAAACTTTGCAGTATTTGTAGTTGAGAGAGCTTTTATGCACAAAACAATTTTATCCAACTCTGGCTAGACAGATGGAAAACAGAAAATTGGACTGTGATTCTACTGAGATACAGTATAATTTACATAGATGGCATACCAAGGGGGAGGGTGGCTCGAACATGTAGCTCAGGGGTAGTCAAACTGCAGCCTTCCAGATTTCCATGGACTACAATTCCCATGAGCTCATGGGAATTGTAGCCCATGGACATCTGGAGGGGCGCAGTTTGGCTACCCCGTAGCGTCTCAGTATCAACAAGTAAGAAAAACCATTTCAATTAACTCCGAAGTATGCAATGTGATCTGGAGACAAGTGATATCTCCAGTCAGCTGGGCTGAAAAACAATGAATGCTTAATTCTTGATCAATAGCTGAACAACTAAAATAACTTTTATATCAATCTGTTCCCACTGAAGTGTATTTTAACTTCCAAAAATACTTAGCAGTTTCCAAAGGTTATCCCTGGAATAATTTTCAATGCCCTTAGAGATGAAAAACCATGTGAAAACAATTGAGAAACACTAATTTAGGTAATATTCTGGTTTAATGTGCAGTCAGATCAGCAAACATTCAGACCGTTTATGCACTGGAGGTTTCATGCCTGACTGCAGGCTGGAGTTTTAGTCGTGGCAGATTGCCCCACCTCTTCCTGCACACACATGGGGGAGCATTTGGCCCGGTGCACCTCATCTACCTCCGATTTTTGTTCTTGCACGGGAGCTGGGGCAGTGAAGTTCCCAGTGCATAAACGGTCTCAGAGACCCATGGAATTCCTAGTGCAGGTTAGCAAAAATGAATTCAAATTTTTGACCGCTTTTTTGCCTTCTTCTCCAGAGGCAATGTATCATGAGAGTGGAGGCAAACTGGACCAGTGGAGAAGCTGTGCTTTTCTTTTTGCCCTCTAAGACCGTTTATGCACTGGGAACTTCACTGCCTCAGCTCTCATGCAGGAGCACAAATCGGGGGCGGATGAGGTGCCCCAGGCCAAATGCTCCCCTCTGTGGGTACAGTAAGAGGTGGGGCAACCAGCCACAACTAAAACTCCAGCTTGCAGCCCAGCATCAAACCTCCAGTGCATAAATGGTCTAAGTGTGCTGTTCATTATTACCGCAAAGAGTTTGGTCTCTGGCTGGGCTGCTACATGGCCCATTTTAAACCATCCAGACATCTGTGAATGTATTTTAAGTTTAATCAGTATACAAGTAGTAGACAATAACAGCTGCACATTTCACTGAATTAACCTACAGAAATTAGCAATGACCTTTCTCCATTTGGGGAAGCATGTCCCTAATGAAGGGAACACCCTTTGAGGTACCCTGGATTTGTCCAAATATAATTATTTGAATTATAGCCTCTAAGAACTGCAAGTGGTTGGTGGAATTTAATCATTTCAAGTGATTTCCCTCTGCTAAATAAGCAATAAGTGTTCAACTACACACAATGCGCAGTAGCATGTAAATTTGCCCCACTCTTTTTTAAAAAGCTGCCAAGACAGCTTAAATTTTTGCCAAGGATTAGTGAGTAGGAAGGATCTGTTCAAAGCTTTCTTGCAGAGCTATTTTTATATTCAAAACCATCCTTTCCATCTACTTTGTTCCCAGAGGGAACTGTTATCTTTCCCCCAAAATAATAAAATTAAAAGGAAGGGCCATGTTGATGGTCAAAATGACCCAACAGGAAATGGGTTAAACATCTCTTCCCAGGACCAGGAGTTCAGTGTATGGATGCCTGTCCCCAGGTAGGTTCTGGGGGTCCCCTGGTTTTACAGCTTATCTTCAGGCAACAGAGATCTGTTCCCCTGGAGAAGATGGCTGCCTTGGAGGGTGGGCTGCATAGCATCTCCACTGAGGTCCAGCCCATCCACTCCCAGTTTCACCTCCAAAGTCTCCAGGTATTTCTCATCACAGAGCTGGCAACCCTGTCCCAGTGTAAGACTGGTTGGTTTTCATTTTTAAAAAAGAAAATTGCAGTAGAGTAACCAAATCATGCACAGTTTGGCCTAACTGCTCAATATAAATGGAAAAGCGACGGAAATGGTAATGTTGTTCAACATGAACTAGTGCTAAATTACTTTTGTGCCCAAAGCTTTAATCCATTTAAACCGCAGAATAATCAAGCTGGAATCAACAACCTTCTGCCTTGCTTACATGAGACTTAAGGGCACCCGTACCTTACGTCTGTGGCCTGACAAAATGCCTCCTTCGACACACTCTTTCACAAATCCATCACACACTTCTCTCTTTACGCTGCCTCTCACACTTTTCATACAATGTGCTTCCCTGGGAAGTGGAAATAGCTAGAAGGCAAGGCGACTGGAAGTTATCACCAAGTATTCACACCTCGAAGAAGAGCATGACCCCTCATCGATTTAATACCACAGCCCTTCGAATCCAAAGTGTTGCCTCACAGAGGAGTCTTCCCAGCCCAGAGTCTCTGTCTCACACACGCCCATACGGCAAGAAATGTTTGTTTTGGTGTGTGCCAGCTCGCCTAATCAAATGCTTTGTATTTTAAAGCTGTTTATACAGTGAATCCCCTTAGCCGCAGAAGCTGCTTTCTCCGTGCATTAGAGAAAATGGAAGGAAAAATCCTCAGCGACACTGCTGTCAAGGAGCAACCCACAACAATTTGCATGTATTTGGTGCCTTTTGTGCAGTCTCTCAAGGCACTTTACACTCAGAAGCCGGGAACTACAGAGACAAGGTTTTGCTCAGCAAATATGCTGACAGAGGAAGCTCGCAATTTATCCAGAGAGGCTGAGGCATCAATAGATGGGGGGGGGGGGATTCTGTAGGTGAAAGATGCTCCTGCACATCCAACATGACCACACACACATGCAAAAGGAAAAAAGAAAAAGCAAGCGTGGGCAATGGAAATCATTTGGCTGTCTGTGCTGTCAAAAACTTGTGCCACTTTGATTTCTTTATTTGTGCGGGAGAAAGTACACTTCAGAGGCTCTGTTGCCAGCAGGAGTTTGTGTGACTTAATCACTACAGTATGCTTTTACAGGATAAACAAACGTCTGTCTCTGCTTTCCTGGTAAGATCTCTGGTTAGTTGCATTTCTGTACTGTATGTTTCGCGGAGAGGTTTTACATTTCAAGGATGAAGACTGCTAAAACAAGGAAAGAAAAACGTCCTCTTCTGGTCTTATCAGGACCAGGGAATTAGGATGTTCTGTCAAGAGGAATGGTGAAGTCTCTCTGATGGGTTTATACCACAGCTCCCAACAGGGTGCCAAAGTGCCTGCTGACATTTTTCCTGGTGCCAGCCAAATGTTTGTAGAAAGTCAGCCAAATGTTTGTAGAAAGTGGGTAGGGTCAGGTGAGGCTTTTCTCCAACCAGGCTTCTGACTGGTTGCTTCCAAAGCACAAGTATCTTCACTGTGGCCCATTATGCACGGCCGCCGAAACGGCGATTTCGGGTCACATGGAAAATGCGGAGGGGGAAGAAGCGAAGCAAACCGGTTATGAACAAATAAAATGTTCTCCTCATTGCGCATGGTAATATTGGAATCAGGCAGCTAAAACATATTCCTGTTTGCATTTTCTGGTGGTGGGGTATGAACAGGGAAAGAAGCATCCGTCTCCCTATTAGCTTGGCGTCCGGACTCTGTGTTTAAATCTTTATTGTGAACACATAATCATCAGGGTCCAGTTACATGGCCAACTTATCACAAATCTACCCAAACATATAGAGAGACCATTATACAAAGTATCCCAAAAAGGGATCTAAAGAATTTTTGTTGTTGCTTGATCCTGTAGCAATGCGGAAGTGAAAGTTTTTTTTTTTTTAATGTTTTACTGTTATGGCGTTTTCCCATAGTAACATGGAAGTGTATTTTTTAAAATTAATTTTGGGACTGGGGGGGGGACAGAAGTTTGAATACCCAAAACAACTGCTATGAAGAGATGGGTGGCCAAATATTGGAATAAGGGTGGGCAGTAGGGTTTGGGGGGCTGTCCTTGAGAAGAAGAGGAGTTGGTTTTTATACCCTACTTTTCTACCCAAAGGAGTCTCAAAGCAGCTTGCACTTACCTTACCTTACCTTCCTCTCTCCACAACAGACAGCCTGTGAGGTAGGTGGGGCTGAGAGAGCTCTGAGAGAAATTATTCTGCATGAACAGTTCTAAGAGAACTATGACTATCCCAAGGTCACCCAGCTGGCTGCAGGTGGAGGAGCAAAGGATCAAACCTGGCTTGCCAGATTAGAAGCTGCCACTCTTAACCACTACACCAAGCTTGTGTATAAGGTGTTCATGCTTTTTAAACCACCCCTTCCCTCAGAATGGGAGCATCAGAGCTTTGGGTTTTCCAGTTTTTGAAAGCGGTTACAAATGTTCCATTGGCAGATGTTCCTAGTCATCACACTTCTCCGATTTTTTAAGGCATGTGTAAGAACCCTAACATTGTTGACACTCACGTGAGATAATGAGTTTGTCAGTTAATTAGGTCCAGGCCACTTTCCATATGTATTGTAATCAATAGCAACTTAGCTAATCAAGATAGCACAGCTCTCCTGCAAAATGTTAACTGGAATCACAATTGGAAGATAGAAAGCGTTCTGTTAGATGTGGTTGTTCACTTTGAATATGTTCCATTTAGTGTTGCTATGTGCCCCTTGGCCACTGGGGTGGGGGGCAGGGCTGCCAGATCTAGGTTGGGGAATTCCTTGAGATTTGGAGATGTAGCCCAGAGAAGGATAGAGACCTCCGTGCTGTATAGTGCTATGGAGTATACCCTCCACAGCATCTGTTTTCTCCAGAGGAACTGATCTCTGAAGTATGGATTTGAGCTGAAATTCCATGTCCTACCTGGAAGCTGGCACCCCTAGTTACGTTTAAGAGAATGTTTTTCCAAACCTGATCAGATCTCTGGTGCTGAAAAGCTAGATTCAGCTAGATTCATGTAGTCTTGCTTTATGAGTCAAGATCCCTTCCTCTGTTTTTGAGATGTCATCTTGATAGGCATGGGAAAGAGACAGAACAAGAAATCATTTTATAATAGCTCCTTTCCTGGCAAATATATCTGTGGCCACTGGGAGACTTCAGAGAAACACTCTTTGAATTAATCTTCCATTTAGGGAGAAGAGATTCCTTCAGTAAGTAGTCCGGTGTGTGTGTGTTTGCACAGGCACACATGCTTGTGTATATAACTACGTAAGACATTTTTCACAGTATAGACTTATTTTCTTTGGTCTTAGCATTGGTTTCTGATGAGAAACTGCAATTTTGCACAAGTTGTTCCACAGTAGGGCTTTGTTTCCTGCCGTATGGTTTCTACAATTTCTCCCGAAGAAGAAGAAGAAGAAGATGAAGAAGAAGAAGAAGAAGAGTTGGTTCTTATATGGCATTTTTCTCTACCCAAATGAGGCTCAAAGCCTTCCCTTTCCTCTACCCACAACAGACACCCTGTGAGGGAGGTGAGGCTGAGAGAGCCCTGATATCACTGCTCGGTGAGAACAGCTTTATCAGTGCCATGGTGAGCCCAAGGTCACCCAGGTGGCTCCATGTGGGGGAGTGCAGAATCGAACCCGGCATGCCAGATTAGAAGTCCGCACTCCTAACCACTACACCAGACTGGCTCTCCCATGATGCATCACTCCCTATTTCACTTTACTTTTATTTTTTTTCTTTTGCGCATGTGTGTTAATGCAACAATGTAATTTTAATGGCCCTTAAGATTCAGTAACAACATTAATGGTTTTATATATAGTGTTGTAATGCTAAATAAATTATTTTTTAAAAATGCTGGTGAGCACATCAGGGAATAGAGTCCTGAGAAGGCCGAAAGTGGTGGGCATGCACACAGGACCTTGATGACCCAAAATGGTGGCACAGCAGGGGGAAAACCGGATTCAGGATGTCCACACTAGAAAACAATAAGTTTGGAAATCGACAGAGGACCCCTCTATTGCGCAATGGCTCGATAAACTATCTGAACTTGCTAAAATGGTCAGACTTACCTGTTTGATTAAACGAAGGTCAACGGATGTATTTGAAGAACAATGGAGCCAATATTTGGACTACCTAAAGAAAGGTAGCTAGAGGTATAATAATGTCATTACTAATTAGAGGAAGCTATGAGTGTCATGTATCTTAGATGTAGTTGTGAATTATTCTGATATCTTTCTGTTATATTGTTTCTTTATCAAATAATACAAAAATCTTTAAAAAAGTAAAGAAAAGAAAACAATACATTGCGACCCAACATAAAATTGAAGTTCCCATAAGCCAGCATTCAGAAAATGTGAGGTAATGGAGGAGGGACTTTGGGCCTACACCTGGATCGGCTCGATTTTGGTAAGGAAGTGCTATGATTGCTTCAGCCTTTAGGAGTGCTGATGCAGAGGTTTGCGGTACTGGTCCAGGAGGGGGAGTGTGTGCAAAGGTGAGAGAGCTCATGTCATGCTATAAGCCAGGGGTAGTCAAACTGCGGCCCTCCAGATGTCCATGGACTACAATTCCCAGGAGCCCCCTGCCAGCATTCACTGGAAGGGTGGCTCCTGGGAATTGTAGTCCATGGACATCTGGAGGGCCGCAGTTTGACTCCCCTGCTATAAGCTAAAAACCAAATTCTAAAATTATGCATATGCTATGTACAAGAAAATCTGAATTCTGACTAGTTGAGAACATTTGCTGAATTTATTAAGAAATACTTAATCCCAGGCTACAACTGGTGATGGAATTAAATTTCTATTTGTAGCTCGTTTTGTTTTGTTTTTTTTGTTTTGTAAAATACATGATCGGATTTGTTATTAGTGTTTGGTCACAATGGATTTTTCCTTCCAACTAAATTTATACATTAGGACAGCATTAATAGAAATCAACCAGTCCATTTATTTGTCAATAATTGTGTGAAGTGAAAGCTGAATGACCAGATGCTAGAAGGTGAATGCTGAATGACCATTTGCAGATGATGATGATGTACAGAAGCATCATTAGTAATTTCAGCTTGTTTTGAATTTCCGTTTCTTCTGCATTCCCCCCCCCCCCACATACACACACACACACTCCCTTACTGATGATGCCTGCATATTTTTTTCAGGTAATAGCAATTTATTCATCCAGTAATGCTAAGAAGCAGGAAACATACTGCCTACTCCATCTAAAATATTGAACTGGAAACAGGAGATAATAATAGTTCAGTGTTTGGGATTTCTTTTTATATGATTGGGAGGGGAAATATTTCTGGGTTCTGATTACAGCATTTAGAATAAGGAGGGCTGTTTTTTGTAACCCACTTCTTTCTTTCTTTCTTTCTTTCCGTCCATCTATCTATCTATCTATCTATCTATCTATCTATCTATCTATCTATCTATCTATCTATCTATCTATCTATCTATCTATCTATCTATCTATCTATCTATCTATCTATCTATCTATCTACCTATCATCTGTCTGTCTGTCTGTCTGTCTGTCTGTCTATCTATCCTATCCTATCCATATACTGCCCTCCCTAGAGGCTAAAGATGCTGACAACCACCTACCCTTCCTCTCTCCACGATAAACACCTTGAGAGGTAGGTGAGACTGCGAGAGCCCTGAGAGAATTGTGACTGGCCCGAAGTCACCCAGACACCCTGTGAGGTAGTTGAGACTGAGAGACTTCTGAGAGAACTGGGACCCAGCTGCCTGCATGTAGAGACGTGGGGAATCAAACCGGCTTCTCCAATTTAAAGGCCACCGCTTTTAACTACTACACCAAGCTGGCCATGCTTTGATTTCTAGTATGGGTGTAATAGTTAGGAGTCCAGACTTCTAATCTGGCAAGCAGGGTTTGATTCCCTGCTCCTCCTCCACATGCAGCCAGCTGGGTGACCTTGGGCTCTGATAAAGCTGTTCTGACCGAGCAGTAATATCAGGGCTCTCTCAGCCCAACCTACCTTACTGGGTGTCTGTTGTGGGGAGAGGAAAGGGAAGGCGATTGCAAGCTGCTTTGAGACTCTTTCTGGCAAAGAAAAGTGACTTGTAAGTACCAACTCTTCTTCTTCTAGTTCTTGTATATCAAAATTTAGAGCACAGTTGCTCCAGTCAGTTTTACTTATGACATGTTGGTCTCCTGCATCTCCATGTTTTATGATTGTGAAGTGATCCATATAGAGATTTTGGCATTTCTGAGGCACATAAGAATTCAGAGGTTTTACAAAGCTGGTCATGGAAAGTGTTGTCAGGTTACTCATGGCAACCCCATACAGTTTTCAAAGCAAAGGATGGTCACAGGTAGTTCACTGTTGCCTTCCTCTGGATATCAGTCCTGGACTTCCTTGGTCATCTCCCATTCAAGTAGTAACCAGGTCTGATCATGTTTAACTTCCAAGGTCTGGGCCATCCAGACCAGAGCTCAGAATTGCTGGTGATTTTATTAGTCAGAATGTAGTGAAATTTAGCACACGAACAAGGAAGCTAAAGAGACTTAAAAGGGTAGAATTGTTTATCTCTATCAACCAGTGTTCAAAATGCAGAGAGAACTAGTGGTTAACTTGATATGGCACCAATTTGTATGTTGTGGTTTTCTCTCATAGACCATTTATGCACTGGGAACTTCACTGCCCCAACTCCCCTGCAGGAGCACAAGTCGGGGGTGGATGAGGTACACCGGGCAAAATGCTCCCCCATGCAGGTGCAGGAAGAGGTGGGGCAACCTGACAGGACTAAAACTCCAGCCTGCAGCCCGGCATGAAACCTCCAGTGCGTAAACGGTCATAGAGTGTCAACCAAGTGGAGGTATCAGCACTCTGCCCCACAAATACTACACAGTTAGGATGACAGGAGACAAATTTAATCACAATTTGACTCCGTTTGGGCATGTGCGAAATAGATGTTGCAGTTGTCATCTACTAGAAATGTAGCTAGATGAAAGGTAATGCTTGGAGAGTGATCTGAGGGTCATTAAAAGAACATTGCACTTTGTGCTCTCGTGTCTGGTTAATGCTTGATGAAAAGAGAGCACAAGGAATTCATTTAAGCAATAGTGGATGAGAGGCCAGCTTAACTTTCACGTATTCCTTCTAGTGAAATCCTGTCTATCCAGTATTTATTTTCAAAGTTTATAGTGTCCTCTCTGGCCTCTGTGCAGGCTAACAGTGGGGTCTGTGCTAAGGTTGCCAACATCCAGGTCATGGCTCGAGAACTTTTGGAATTACAATTGATCTCCCAGTGAGAGAGATCAATTTGCCTGGAGAAAATGGCCACCTTTGCCTGGAATTTGGCAACCCTAATCACGGCACTCCCCAGGTACTATCCCCAAATCTCCAGGAATTTTCCCAGCTGGAGTTGGCATAAAGTTTGGCATCCACTGAAACCAAATAAAAAAGGTTAAAAATAGTATATTGTTTATACTGTTATATTGTTATATGGTTACAACTATTAGTATTATTATTGTAAGGTATTCACTTGTTTATAGACTGTTTTAGGTATTGTTCCTATGTAAACCGCCCTGAGAGAGAGAGAGAGAGAGAGAGAGAGAGAGAGAGAGAGAGAGAGAGAGAGAGAGAGATAAGGCCATTAACTTGCATTACGGGTTAAAATAAAAAAGGGGGGGACAATGTCGGGGGGGGGCAATGTGAAACAGCAGAGCCTCTTGCAACTAGATTAAATTTGAGCCATGACATGTATTTGGGGAACAGCACTTTACATGGGAAGCTTCAAACTCGCATCTTTAACCCTTTAACATTCAGCCAGATGTTCTGGAGAAAGCCTGCACAATGCTTTGTGCTATTTTGGTTGGCCCTGATAAAAGATATTTTGTGGCTTTTGTTTCTGGATTTTCCTTAAAACTTTAAGAACCTTTCCCCAATCTCTGGACCGCCCAGTCCTGTTCTCTGCTCTTCTCTCTACATTTCATGTACCCATCTTCTCCCCCTTTGGGGAACTGACCACATTCTGCCTCTCGGACTGGCACTTGGCCTTGGCCCAGGCTTTCTGGCGAGTAGAATCCCCTCCATTATGTGACAGAGAAAGAAGACCAGTGCAGCTATAAGTGAAATTTCTCAGTCAGCTCCTTCAGTGTTTGGAATTCGTTTTGTATGCGTTATGAAGGTGCAATTTGATAGAGGTGTTATGCAAGCAGAAGACAGACTTCAGCAGCCTGATTGAAGCAGATAACTGGATAATTAATCTCAAGGCGTTATCCTGACTCACTGGGGCTTTGATCCTGTGGCTATTCCAGGGAAATGTGGAAGCCAAAGTGTAAAATATTTTAGCACGATGCTGTGTTCCTGGGACAATGTTGCTGGGGTTTTCTTTTCTTTTTTTTAATGACACTGTTACTTCTGAATAAAAGATGAATTCTGTTGTCTCCTTGATGTAAGAGAATATCTATATAACAGGAATTTAGTCAATTCATTTAGTTGTGATTTTTTTCCTCCCATTCCTTTCTCTAATTAACAACAGTCAAGCTTGCTTCTTTGGCAGGCAGTAGCTGCCTAAAAGGGGGGGGGGGAGGCTCTCAGAAAAAACAATCTTGTAGACAGAATAATTAGACAATTGATCATGGGAATAATTGGACTTGTGCGAAGCAACTTTGTTTCCACATATTTTCGTTTATTACAGTTGGGTGTGAAAATACAGAAAAGTATCTGTTGAACAGAGTATCTTGGTTCCAAACAGAATATCCTGATGAAATGGGCTGCAGTCCACAAAAGCCTGGAGGAGGTCAGGATCAGTGGCAGTGTTTTGCAGGTTCAAGGTTGTAGGTTCAATCCCGGGCATCTCTAGTTAAAAAATAATCTTGGCTAGCTGATACTGAGATGCACCTTTCTATGCCTGAGATCTCAGAACCAGTTTCCGAGGGGCAACCGTGACACAGATTAACCAAACTGCTAACTAGCTAATGAATTTGTGTTAATTTTACTGACTTTCACAGCTGGACTCCAGATGCCCTGAATTCCTGCCCCTCAGAAAAAGCAAGAAGGGGGTCCAGGGTTCTCACTCCAGACGGTTGTGAAGGCTGATTATCTGGTGGTGCTGAGAAGTGCTGTCAAGTCACAGCTGACTTATAGCAACCCTGTAGTGGTTTCAAGACAAGAGATTATCAGAGGTGATTTGCCATGGCCTGCAGCTGCACGGTGACCCTGGACTTCCTTGGTGGTCTCTCATCCATGTACCAACCTGGGCTGACCCACCTTAGCTCCCAACATCTGACAAGATTGAGCAACCCTGGACTCTCCAGGTCAGGGCAATCCATCCGTCCATCCATCCATCCATCCATCCATCCATCCATCCATCCATCCATCCATTCATTCATTCATTCATTCATTCATCAATTCATTCATTTAATGCATTTGTATGCTACTCTTCCATGCAGGCTCAGGGCAGTGCACATCAATGGTAATAACAATCCTATAAATAATAAACATTAGCAACTTCCATTTAAGTTTCATTCAGCCATGTCATCAGTGTAGCCCTTAATTATTACTAACATTAAGAATCATAATTGATGTTTTCAGTGGAGGTTTTCTATGGGGGGGTTGATTTGTGTTTGTTGTTTTGTAAACCCCATCAAATCTAAAGCTTGTAGACTGGTATTAATTTTTAATTATTATTTATACTTTAATTTCTAGACCGCTCCTCCCTGCAAGCAGTCTCAAGGCAGTTTACGACAAACATCTACATTAAAACCGTTTTTAAACATAAAACATTCTTAAAAATTGAACTTTCCACTGTTTCTACTGCCACCAATGTTTCACTGGCCATTCTGTCTTACATCATGGCGGGATGGTCTCCAAAAGTATGATGGGGAAGCCATAGTAGAAAGGACATGGAGAAAAGAGACAGAGGGAGACTCACAGTTGTTCCTCATTTGTCCTGGCCTCAACCATAGGCCTGGTGAAGGAATGTCAGACCTCCCCCCATAGAAAACCCTCACTTTGGTCACCCAGTTGCTCCGACATATTTCACCACTTTCTAAAATTAACATTTTCTTTCATCTGCAGACAGTACTGAAGAATTCCCTCATGTTGCCATAATTCTTTAAATCTCATAATTTTCTTTCATTAAGGGGGGGGGGGTTATCTGACTTTGGAAGTGAACCTTTTCTTGAAGAAGAAAAAGAAGAAGAGTTGGTTCTTATATGCTGCTTTTCTCTTCCTGAAGGAGTTTCAAAGCGGCTTACAGTTGCCTTCCCTTTCCTTACCCTACAACAGACACCCTGCGAGGTAGGAGAATGGCATGTTCACGTGATCGCTGACAATGGCAGAGTATCAGCAGCAGGTGCTCAAGCTCCCATTGGTAGACGAGGGACTGCAAGCAGAAAAGGGAAGAAGACCAAAAGTACACTGACATTTATGCATCAATAAAAGACCATTCTCAGTGGCGTAACACAAGAAAAGTCGCCATCGAACTAGTTTCAGAAGCCTAGCTGATAAATGCTGCCAGAACTGTGGCCGGCATTTGCAATGCAAAAAATGAAAATAACTACAAAAACGGTGCCAAGTTAAGAATTAAAAAATAAGACATTGTTTTTGGCAGTCTTTTTGCAAGTTTTCCATGATGCATAATACACCTAGAAGTCTGCGCTCCTAACCACTACACCAAACTGTAGGGAAACGGGATAATTTTACAGCATTCCTGTCTCCTCTCCCTGAAATGAATATCTTACTAAGTGTGATGATAATTGGGCCGAAAGCCTGTTACAGTAGCGCAGTGGCACTACAAACTGACTGGGAAATTGGTGCCTTGAGTCGGAAATTACACGTTGCAGTTACCAGGCATCATTTCAGATTAGCTCTACCTGTAGCCTGAGCAGCCCACAAGGTGCTACATTACTGAGTTGGGGGTGGGGGCGGTCTGCTACCCTTTCCCTTCAACTTTGAAGCTCAGGCCAAAAAAAAAATGTAATTTAGAAACAAAATGAAATCAATCTAATTGAAACAACAGAGACTTTTAGCCTTTCAGCTTTGAGTTAGGAAATGTAATCTGATACCACTGTGTCACTGTAACACCCAGTTTAGAGACAATTTAAAATGCTAATTTAAGGGTGGAACTTAAAAGGAGAATCTTGGAGGGTGACGTCACCAGTTCTGGCTTCATAGTCATGTCCTCCCACTGGAGTTTTAGATGTTCGGGGCCCTTGAATTCCCAGTAGATAGGGATGGTTGGGATTTCAGGAACCCCAATCATAGCTCAACTCCAGAATAAAGAGTTCCATTACCCAGGGTGGGGAGGGAAAGGCTGCTTTGGAGGGTGGACTCCACTGAGGTTCCCCCCTGCCCCCAGAATCTACCCGCTCCCCACTCCACTTCCAAAGTATCCAGGTATTTCAGACCCAGAGCTGCAACCTGACCAGTACACCACTGTAAGAGACAAAAAGCTTTCCTTAAAGTTAGGCAGAGTACAGCAGCCCAGCATGGTGAATAGATTATGGGGTGCAATTATAGAGCAGCAAATGGCCTTTTTAAAACTAGTGTAGAGAGCAACTGATGTTTCTGTTTTCTGTCTAAAGCACACCTACCAAACCTACTCCTGCATTTAACGGGATATGAATCACACAGGGGTAAAGCAGTTGCACAAATGTAAGGTATGGCTAAGCGAGCCACCACAGTTCTCCAGCTCAAGTGCTAGAACTCCCTGAGAGAAATGAAGAGAAGGAGCAGTTCAGGGCAGTATGGGGTGGATGCTATTGCCCAGATCCCATGCACAGTGACTCTAGCCTGCCTGTCGAAGTCGATGGGCTGCATTTTCTGCTGTCAAGTCACAGTCAACTTCTGGCTGTCACAAAATGGTTTTCAAGGCAAGAGACATTTGGAGGTGGTTTACTGTTTGCTGCTTGCCTGTCTCTGTATAGCAACTTTAAACTTCCTTGACAGTCTCCCATACAAGTATGAACTGGGATTGACCTTGCTTAGTCCTACAGTCTGACAAGCTCAGTCTCGCCTGGCTATCCAGGTCAGAGTCAATGGGCATAGAAGAGGCTAACAGCATTTCAGATTGCACTGTGTCTCTGAATATCTAAGGTGGCCCAAATGAACACAAGGATTCTTCTTTTCCATAGGTGTTCAGAATGACTGAGAATGAGATTTATACCGCCAACCCCCCCCCAAACTCCTGCCATTTTGACTGAATTCTAATTGCATGTTGCCTCTCTCTTCTATATCAGTTTTAAGTATATGGTATTTTACACACGCTTCCAATGCTTCGTATGTCTCGCGTGTACTGAAAATTGGCTGCATTTCAGCAATGAGCAATGGGGGACCTGCCAGTTTTTCTCCAAGTTGTCTTCAGATTACTCATTTGGCTTTCTCGTAGTAATTACCCCATCATGATACACAAACAGTACCTGTTCATTCATAATTCATTTTTGCGCGGAACACTAGCTCACCTGAACAGATGTTATTTCTACCAAATAGAATATAAAATCGTGTTAAAAGTACAATAATAAGTAACATTACAAAGTCCATTGGGGGAGGGGGGAAATACCTTAATTTGAAGAGATGCATTACATTTATTGGACCTCCCAAAAGGTGGTACAGTGTTGAAGAGTGACAGCCTCATATCTGGAGAACCGGGTTTGATTCTGCACTCTTCCACATGAAGCTTGCTGCATGACTTTGAGCTAATCACAATTCTCACAGAGCAGTTCTCTTAGAGCTCTTGCAGACCCACAAGGTCTTTGCTAAAGTTGTGAAGCATCTGATGCTCATTAGATGCTACCTGAGATCCAGAAACTGAACCTGGGGCCTTCTACATGAGAGAGAGATGCCCTTCCATCAAGCCATAGCTCCTTTCCAACTATTTGCAACCCTACTTTTAAGTACTGTGCTACTTCTTTATTTGCAGGATGTGGGTGAACCTTCACAGGGGAATCTCTCATAGGATTGCCATCTTCCCAGTAGTAGCTGGAGAATATTGTTGATCTCCATACTACAGAGTAGGGTTGCCAGCTCAGGGTTGGGAAATACCTGGGGACTTTGGGGATGGAGCTGGGAGCGGGTAGGATTTGGGGCAGGGAGGTACCTCAGTGGAGTATAATGCTGTACAGGCCACCTTTCCAAAGCAGCCATTTTCTCCAGAGGCACTGATCTCTTTAGTCTGGAGATGAGTTGTAATTGGGACCTGGCATCCCTATCCCATGAGCCTCTTGTGGTGCAGAGTGGTAAGGCAGCAGTCTGCCTGCAGTCTGAAAGCTCTGCCCATGAGGCTGGGAGTTCAATCCCAGCAGCCGGCTCAAGGTTGACTCAGCCTTCCATCCTTCCGAGGTCGGTAAAATGAGTATTTATTTATTCGTATTTTATTCGTATTTTATTCATACCCAGCTTGCTGGGGGGTAAACGGTAGTGACTGGGGAAGGCACTGGCAAACCACCCCGTATTGAGTCTGCCGTGAAAATGCTGGAGGGAGTCACTCCAAGGGTCAGACATGACCCGATGCTTGCACAGGGGATACCTTTACCTTTACCTTTATCCCTATCCCAGATATTAGTTCTCCTGGAGAAAATGGCTGCTTTGGAGCATGAAGTCCATGGCAATATACCTCTCTTGAGGTCCCTCCCCTGCGCAAACCCCTCTCTCCCCAGGCTGTGCCCCCAAATCTCCAGACATTTTCCAACCTGCAGTTGCCGAACTTAATCTCTCACCTGCAGTCAACAGTGAGGCAATCCATTCCACCATCTCCTTCTGCTGCTGGCGCAGAAAGGACTAGTCAGCAAAACTGGATGAATCCTTGTGACCTGCCCAGTGTTTATGAAAAGTAATGCAGCTATGGACACCATGATTTGGGTTAGAGCCACATTTTGGCAGCAGGATGGTTACATCCCACAGGAGGAAAGGTTAATCTTCTTCTCTCACTATGTATGGGCCCAATCCATATTGATGATGATGTTATCCGTTCAGTCGTGTCCGACCCTCGGCGATTCTATAGGAAAGTCTTCGCCATGCGCCCCTGTCTCTGACTGCTTCTTTCAGTTGGTTCATGGTCATCCCTGTATCGGCTTTGATTGTGTCGAGCTAGCGGATCCTTTGGCGACCACTTTTCCTTTTGTTGCTGACCATGCCAAGCATTTATGATTTTTCCAGCGATTTTGATCACATGATGTGTCCAAAGTAAGTGAGCTTTAGCCTTAATATCTTCCCTTCTAATTATATAGTTGGTTTGCTCCTCTCTAAAACTATCTTGTTGGTAACTTTGGCTGTCCATGGTCTTCGCAGCATTCGTCTCCAACACCATAATTCGAAAGGATCTATTCTCCTCCTGTCTTCCTTCTTCAGCGTCCAGCTTTCACATCCATAGGTTGTTATGGGGAAGACAATGGCGTTGACTAGCCGGCACTTTGTATTAAGGCTGATATGTGGGGGAACAAGCATGCAAATGACAGGGAGATCTATGCACCAGTCTCTCAGCATCTTGCCTAGTTTTGCTCCGAGTAACCTTAAGTTTGCAGACTCAGTCCTTAACATTTTGATCTGCACAACCTTCTGACTACTTCCAGCATATTAAGTTATTTATGTTCCTGAGTATCTCTGCAGGGAGCTCCTGTGGGTAAAAAAGCTTTGTGAATAAAATGACAGATATTATTAGCATTATTTTAAATCACGAATGTCTGATGGCAGATTGGGAAACAGACCATTTTGTCATCACCGCAGAGAGTCCCAAGACGTTTAACAAATTGTAATAACAATTTTGTCTTTCTTGAATATTTCAGATTGTTAAATATTTAAACATCCGTTTAATAAGGAGACTGTATGTGTGCCAGAGAGTAGAGCTGAGAAAAAGAAGGGGGGGGGTGGATTACTTATTCTCTCCCATTGAAGGAAATGTAGTTTTCCAACTTCCTAGCACTTTCCAATTCTTTAAATGTTAAAATCAGTTTCTCAGTTTGGCAAAAAAAAAGGACATTTAGATTGCCGTTTGCATTTTACAGAGAGTCAAAGTAGACTTTACATGGCAGAAGCATGTAACAGTTTTTGACAGTGAACAGCAGTTCAGGGACGTTGAAAGTTTTAGCAGTGGAGGAATTAGGGGGGAAAGGGCAGCTTAACCCTCCTTCCAGGTTTTTCCCTTAAAACTGCATTATCCTCCCTCCTATTAGCTTCTCCACCCACATAGGAAATATATATATATCTGTTTTTCATACAGACAAAAATATTGGGAGACTCAGACAGTCACCTGCCATGCTTAGCCTAGAATCGAAATTACGGTTGTCAGGTCCCTCAAAGCAGTCAATGGGAAATGGGGGGGGGGAGGGGTTGCACTTACCAGAAGCAGGGAAGTTCATCACACATTTCAGTCCCTTACCCACATGACTTCCAATGTGGCATAGAGAGATAGCAACTAGGTTCAGAGGCTTAAAGCAAACATTAAGACAAGTTAGTGGAGGACAGGTCCCAACAAGTTTATGGAACACCGATGTCCAAGTAAGAAATGGTCGTTCCCTTAATCCCTTTGCAGGTAAGCTGCCAGAAGCATCACAATCGCTACTACTAAAAGCAGGATGCCAGAACAGAAGGGCCTGGGGTCTGTTTCAGCAAAGGAACTCTTAGGTTCTTGGGGTAGAACTGTAGGTCAATGGTAATACAATTTCCCCTTTCACCGGTTTTACATCAGGCCAAAGGAGAGGCAATTAAAACACGGAGGCTTGGTTTTCGAAGGAGGACTTCCTCAGTCAGTTCTTTCCCTATAAAGTACGGGAAGGAGGGTGGGGGTGGTTGGGGAGGGCGGACTTTGGAACGAAAGAGCCAAAATTTGAAATGAAACTCCTAGGCATGTTTGTTTTAACCCCGAAAAGGATTATAATCGAGTAATAAAATAGTAATAATAATAAGAATACAGTTAGGTCCAGATGCCCGCCAACTGACCCTGCCGCTTGGCTCGGAATCCGCGAGTGTGGCATTTCACAGAAAGGCCAAGGAAAAGAGAGCGCCAGGGTGGAGGGGTAAACAAGCCCTGGCAACAGCGGGAAGCTCCCTCGTAATTCTGAGGTAATGAAATGCTTCTAACCAGGCCTGACTGCTGAATATTACAAGAGCCATCATCTCATGTGGGTTACATGTGGCTTTATTTTGTGCTTCCCTGCATGGAGTGAATACGGTTCACAGTGGAATTGCTTGAAACAGTCATTACTATTTACTCGGCGAGCAATGAGGGACTGTTCTAAATAGCGTCAAGCAGCAGCACCTGAAAGGACTCGTGTTTTTTTTTTAATTAAATTCCTCCCTCACAAAACCGTTTCCTTGCCTCATCCTGTCCACATCTCCATTTAATGCTAGCCTTAAGGCTGTGGACAGCACAACGCAGAAGCTAAGTGAGAGAAACTGAAAAATAAACACAGACCAGCGAATTTGGCTGCTTTGGGTCTGTATAACTGTTTGGTAACCGCTTGCTTTGTAGGAAACTGCCTCTTGAGCATGTGCCTCAGGAGAATTCATGGACTGATCAATTCAGAACAGAAGCTTCTTCACAGGAGTAAACCGAACCGCGGAATTGGCTGCCCGCGGAATTGGTTGTGGCCATAAGCACTGACAGCTTTGGTAGTGAAAAGAAATCAGGCAGATTCAGGCAGAAGTCCATCTGTGGTTACTAAATCTGATGATCAAATGGGATATAAATGTGGGAATCTCAGGATGAAGGCAGAAAGGCAGCCATAATTCCGCTCTTCCCCAACCCCCCCCCCACACACACACACTTATAAGTGGCTAATTAACAACTTCTGGAAACCAATTTGCTAAATGGAGAAAGGGCAGATTTTTCAAAGCTATCAGATTGCAAACAAAGAAGAGGTTAGCCTCCCTTGCCCCGCAACTCTTCTAACAAGTCTCTGTGTGTGTGTGTGTGTGTGTGTGTGTGTGTGTGTGTGCCATGCTTTCCAAAGATCTGTCCATAATCCAAATCCCAGCAGGAGTAGATGTCCATGGGGTTTAATTACATTCCGTCAATAGCTAATGGAGCTCTGAAAACACAAAGTACACTGTTAAAGAAAAAGAAATGGTTATGAATTTACCAGATTTGCAAATGTCCTGTCCTCGTGGACCAGAGAAGCATTCCTGTTTTCTGATATCTGTCCCTCATAATTCACTTCCCCTATTTTGGGAGGCGTTAAATGTTTTTTAGAGTGGGTTGTTAGAGCTGCCTGTCACAGATGCTCAAGAAATCGAATCCCTGAGAGTGTAACCAGATGTGACATTTTACATATGCACCTTTTATGGGTCATACCTGCCTGGGGAGACCTGTCAGGGAATACACCTTCATCTAGGAGGCCAAGGAAAGTGAAACGCTGCTGCTGTCTTCACTGAGCACGCTGCTGCAGCTGTCGCATTCCCTGCAACCGCCGTGTTATGAGACAGCCCCTTTTTCTTCTAACGTGCTTCATATTGTTTTATATGTGGAATATACTGGTTTTTACTGCGTTTTAACTTCTGTAAACCGCCCCAAGATGGTATGTCCAAGAGGGGCAGTATATAAATTCCCAAAC
Organism: Paroedura picta; assembly: GCF_049243985.1. Taxonomy (NCBI): domain Eukaryota; kingdom Metazoa; phylum Chordata; class Lepidosauria; order Squamata; family Gekkonidae; genus Paroedura; species Paroedura picta. Next base: position 107,724,425 of record NC_135373.1, on the reverse strand, counting down.
AAACAAACAAACAACAAGCTACTCTTCCTGCCAGCCCATGTTCAACAAAAGGGCTGGAGACTGGGGTGCTAGCCATTGATGCAACTGCTGTGTACCTGCACATTGCTGGGGTAGCGTCCCCACTGCCACTTGATGCCTTTGGGGATTAAGACGCAGCATCTGCCTTCCTCTTTCAACTGTACTTGACAGAGGGAGCTGATAGAGAACTGCTGCACAAGCTGTCGTGGTTGAATCAAAAGTATTGCAAAAGGACAGTGTGGGACAGAATTAGATGGCTGCTGCAAAGTTTAACAAGCAAAGCTTGGTCCATACCAGTCGGGCTTCTGTCCTGGCCACGGGGTGGAGATGGTGTTGGTCACCTTGGTGGATGATCTCCGATGCCAGCTGGATCGAGGCGGTTCGGCCATGCTTGTGATGCTCAATATGTCGGCCACATTTGACACGGTCGGCTGTGAATTATTGGCCCACTGCCTTGCTGGAGCCAGGATTTAGGGGACAGCCCTTCAATGGCTGTGCTTCTTTTTCCAGAGCTGGACACAGTGGGGCAGGATTGGGTTACCAGAGATTTCCCATGTCAGGGAGGACACCAGCAATTGCACAGGGTGGATCCTAATGGGTTTCCCAGGTAAAAGACAAAATTTGCATTTTCACCTGAACAGGAGCCAAAATGTTGAAGAAACTTGCAAGAATGCAACTGGGAGCTTGACAATCCAGTGATTAAGGAAGGGAGACAACTGAGGCGGGGTAATCAAGTCAGTCATGGGAATATAATACTACAGACGTGCCAGGAAGGAAAAAGTGCTTAATGTAATCAAAGAAATGAGCAAAGCCTTGGGTGCCATTTGCCCATCGATAAGCATTGCAACCCGTCTGGGGTGAGACAGGTCGATGATCAGGCCCCTCGCAGGTCTGAAGCTGTCCCTTTGCATGATTCGGATGCCTCCCGGAGACTTGTGGCATTCAGCCAGAGAGTGTATCTTTTGTTTGCTGCATGAGTGCAAACAAAGCTGGGTCAGTAAAACTGATAGTATTTGTACATTTATAGCTAGACAGTGTTGTCAACAATGACAAAAGGAGGTTTGTGAGCAAAGTGCCCCTTCAGAGGAGGGGGTCTGGCCATTAACGATTGCCGTACCCCTGTACTGCTTGCTAGACCCCTGGCATTGCCCAGGATTTGAGACACATGTAGCATGTGCTATGGGCCCCGCACTTCAGGGAGCCCCGCGTGGTACCTTCTCCCCTTGAATCAGGGCTGTAGCTTCTCTCCTCCCCCCCTTTTCACTCTTTAAGGACATTTTGAGTTACACCCCTTTCCTCTGTAGAATGCTCCTCCACCCCCTACTCTGTGCGCTTCTGCTGCAATTGTACCCTGCTAGATCCCCATAAATCCTTAAACTGGTTCTGGTGCTACAGGCCCTGTGAATCTTTAAACCGTGCCTGGCCTTGTCCTGACTCTGCCTGCCTGTCTCCTTGCCTGCTGTCCCCTGATTGCAGGCAAATCACTTGAATCCCCCCCCCCCCCCCATGGCTGACTAGGCAGAACGTGCAGTAAGAAGTAAACAGGCCTGTGGGATTGCCAGAGGTAATGAGTTCCCGCTTGCTACTTTATAGTCTTCCTGAGATTTCTTTGCTATTCTAACACCTACCCGTATGATAATTGACTTACTTTTTCAACATGTTCTCCGTGTGTGCACTCAATTTTCCCACTTAAAGACTGTGAGCAGTCCCCAGCTCACTGTTGATGCATTATTCTGGGCCCTCAGTTTGCAGGGCCTGACCAAGGCTGTGAACAAAGGGATATTTTAGAGGTCATTAATTCCTAGGTTTGTCAAGGCAAGCAAGTTGACAGTACTTCACACACCCACAAACACGTGTAGGGACTGAATGAAGATGATTAAGACTGATTTACTGGAGAGGGAGAACCCAAAACACTCTCCTACCTTGGGGTTTCCAATTCTGGCTTGGGACATTCCTAGAGGGTCCACCCTCTAAAGCAGCCATTTTCTCCAGGGAAGCTGATCTATGTCACTTGGAGATCCGTTGCAATAGCAGGAGTTTTCCAGCTACCATTGGGAAGTTGGCAACCCTACATGGCCCCCAGTTTTGGAAGGGCCGTTAATGATAGGATGTTTCCGAGGATATTAATCCATAGGGTTGCCATAAGTTGAAAGCAACTTGCCAGCATGTAACACATCATTAAAAGATCATTTTCACATGGGACTCAAATGGACAAACAGAACCCTGCAAAATATAGAATGATTTCAGAAAATTGATATACAATAAATCCATGGACTGAATGCCTGGTCGGATTGGATTGACTGCTTATAGCTGTTGTAAAAACAGTCTTATTCAGCATCTCAAGGCTAACTAGGCAAGTTCAGGGTTTGCCCCATCAGGAGAACACACTTTTATCCCCACTGGTTTTTCAGGTGGAAACAAGAACACTCTATAAGCACAGAGAGTTTGCTTTCCTTGAGGGGATTCTTTTGTGCCCCTTTCTGAGGAGTGGATTGCTCTTGATTTGCAAAGGAAGGGTGGCAGCATTAGTACGAAAAGGGATGAAACTCTTTCCTAAGGGGAAATGGAAAGAGCAGGCAGGTGGGTGTGCTCATTCACACACACAAACGTGCCCCTTTTTGTATTTTATTTATATTTATATTAGATTAGATAAGAAGTTGGGTTTGTTTGCTTGTTTTTAAAAAAATTATCCATACTACAATTGCCTGCTTCGTCTTTCTTTCTTTCTTTCTTTCTTTCTTTCTTTCTTTCTTTCTTTCTTTCTTTCTTTCTTTCTTTCTTTCTTTCTTTCTTTCTTTCTTTCTTTGCTAAAAGAAAGGCCTTTGTGTTCCCAAAGTGACGGCAGGCTAGTTTATAGCTTCCTGTGCCTCAACTTTACACAGCTACAGAAATGATACACACATACAGGCAGAGCCTTTTAGGTTGGAAAAGCAAGTGTTTTCTGCTTTTAAAATGTCAGGATCAATAGCAGAATAATAAAAAAAATACAGCTGGACTCTCATTTGCTCCATGGGCCTACCCCCTCCCACCCACCCCGCCCATGGTACTTTATTGCAGTGGCAGAGTTCACCTTCCCATAAGGCATCCGTTATATATTACTTCCACCCTTTAAATTACATTTGCTCTTTTTTTAAAAATGGCCTTCTTGAAACAAATCCAATCTTGAACAGGATAAGTGGAAGTAATCTTGACTAGCTGCCTTCCTGATATTGTCATGGTCTTTGTAGGGCAAGGCAAACGTTTTGCTTGTTTTGTTTCCTTTTCACTGACCGATTCCACATGGGGAATTCAGCCCAGCCGGCAATTCTCTGGTCACAGGGCTAATGCCTGCTTCCGGACGACATTCGCGCTGGCCTGGGGCGGTCCCAGCCTTCGTACAACTAAAGGCCTCAATTGGTCCATGGCAAGTGAACATGGATTCTTCCACATTCCTCTTCTTTCCATGGACGTCATTGGGGCCTATGTTGGGCCAGGGCCGTCTGGCATGGAAGAGGCAGGCTGTCTGGCCTGACTCCTCCTCACCCACAGGCAAGTACGGTGTCCCAGAAGGGACAATAAAATGCCCCAGGCAGCTCCACTGCACTGTGCAGTGCAATGGAGCTACCTGGGGCATTTCTTTTTATTTTTAAGAATCCCACTTTCTTACAAATAAAAAGAAGTGACCTCAGTGGCTCCACCATGTGGTGGAACATCACTGCCCCGGCTGCCTTTTCTAGAGGCACAAATCCGAGGTGGAATGGATGTGGCAGGGAAAATGCTTCCCCTAATGGGCCCAGGAAAGGCAGGACAGCCTGACCTGGCCCAGACACCTAGCAACGACCCGGCACACCAGCCTGGGTGCGGGAAAGGGAAGTGTGTTTTCATTCTGTTTTTCCTTAAAAGGTGCTTGTAGGGGGGCATGCCTAGTTCTCTGGCATTTGATTTCATCCTCATAACAACCCTGTGGGGTACGTTAGGCTGAGAGAAGGTGACTTTCCCAAGGTCACCCAGTGTGTTTCATGGCAAGCAGGGGATTCCCTGGTTTTTCAGCTCATCTCCAGGCAACAAAGATCAGTTCCCCTGGAGAAAATAGCTGCTTTGGAGAATGGACTCCAGCGCATTATATTCCATTGAGGTCCCTTCCAGCCCCAAATCCTGCCCAATCCTGGCTCCACCCCCAACATCTCCAAGTATTTCCCAATCCAGAGCAGGCAACCCTATAACTTGATTGCTGCAACAAGGTGCTTCTCAGGTAAGGGAAGAGACCATTCAGACATTCAGCTCACTCCCTGTTTGGGTTCTGAGGTCACATAGTCCCAAGTGGACTATCGTTTGCGTCTGATTTCAAATACAAAAATCTACAGGGTACTTGCACACATGACTCCCCTGGAGCAAACATTGACTAACCTTGTTAAAATATGGGGAGGAAAGCACGATTGCTAGATCAAAGTGTTGAACTGGAATTGGGGGGGGGGGCATTTGAACCTGCACTTGGCTGATTGCAGAAGATTATCATCTCTCAGCCTAATATACCTGATAGGGCGGATGGAAGGATAATATGGAGAATGGGGAAATGACGTAGTTAGCCCTTTGGGATCCCCCACTGAGAAGAAAACAGGCTATAAGTTAGGGCTGCCAGATCCAGGTTCATCTTGATTTTGGGGGTGGAGCCTGAGGAAGGTGGGGCTTGGGGAGCAGAGAGATATCAGGGGGGTTATGCCATAAATTTAAGCTCATTTAAGCTCACACCCGCTGCTTCAGTGACTCCATCCAGCCACCTCATTCTCTGTCGTCCCCTTCTTCTTTTGCCCTCGATCGCTCCCAGCATTAGGCTCTTCTCCAGGGAGTCCTTCCTTCTCATGAGGTGGCCAAAGTATTTGAGTTTCATCTTCAGGATCTGGCCTTCTAAGGAGCAGTCAGGGCTGATCTCCTCTAGGACTGACCGGTTTGTTTGCCTTGCAGTCCAAGGGACTCGCAAGAGTCTTCTCCAGCACCAGAGTTCAAAAGCCTCAATTCTTTGACGCTCGGCCTTCCTTATGGAGCTCAAATGGACTCTGGGGATTGGTAGAGGACAGGAAGGCCTGGAGGATCATTGTCCATGGGGCTGTGATGGGTCAGACATGACTTTGCAACTAACAACAACAATGCCATAAATAAATAATTAATAAATAATAATAATAATAAAGTGTCCCTTCAAATGTTTTCTCCAGGTGAACTGATCTCTTCAGCCTTAAACCAAGGAACAAAACACTGACCTGGGGCTCACAAGTCAACTGTGATAAATGTCAGTGTTTATTCAAAACAATGGCTGAAAACCACACTGGTTGAATTAGTTTTTTCAAAGATCCAGTTCTGTAATAAAAGGTATCTTATGGGGGACCTGGTCTACTAACAGAACATTGTCTGTGAAGTGAGTTTCGTTAGATGGAAATTTGTCTCTGTTCCTTTTGGATATTGACTGCTGAGGAAGTCTTTCGAAAAACCAATTCAACCGGTGTGGTTTTTGGCCATTATTTTTAATAAACACTGACATTTATCACAGTTGATTTAGGATCCTCAGCTCAGTGTTGTGTTTGTTGACTTGATCCTCCTACCTGGAGACGGGCAGTTCTACTGTAAGTATCTATCTAAATAAAATAAACCTATGCTAGTGTTTCCTGCAGCCGATATCCACCGGTCTCTCTGTTTTGAAAACTACGTGTATTTGTTATATGGTTGTGTGCCAAAATTTAGGCATTTCCTTCGAAAGCTCCAAACAAATATCTGTCCTCTTTCACACAGCTTCCTTCAGCGACGTCCTACTTGCAGGCAAACATGTACATTTTCTCAAGGCTATTAATACTTGATGTGGCCTCAAGGAGTCACAGTGACCCCCGGCTTCGGGATTAAGTGGTCACCGTCCCAAATTGAGGTCAGAGGAAGGCATCGTTGGGAAAACAAGGGGGAGAAGGAGGGCGGGAGGGAGGAGAAAGGAAAAGCCGTCGGCCCCACGGAGTAGGGAGTCTCAGCAGAGGAGACAAGCAGGCAGTCGCCTGTTCAAAGACTGGTGCCAATGACCTTTTAATTCCTTTGTGAAATGAAAGCAGACATTCCAGCAGGCTCTGTGCCTTGCTGCCTCAGCAAAGAGGAGCTGTTTATATTATCGGGAAGATGGGCTTTTGCTTTTGCACAAACAAAATGCTCCCCATAGTTTTCTGCCTTTCTTCAGCCGTTTCATCTGCAAAGTGCCCTGTTTGAGAACTGCAAACTGTCTCGCCTTTTTATCATGTATCAAACATTGACTAATCCCCCCCCCACTTAATGTTTGCAGTGGGGGCTCTTTGTTGGGGCTGGGGAGGGGGAGGTGAAGTCAATCCTGTTTTATTTCACCTAAGCTCATAGCCTGGTATGCTGTTTTGATTTCTCAATGCCCAGAGATGCTGCTGCAGTAGGAATTGTGCTGTCTTCTTGACCTTTGGTCAGCCTGATGCTTTGGACGAGGTGAGGTGTCTGCGGCTGTGTTAATCTGTTGTAGTGGAATAAAGCCAATCCAGTAGCATCATAAGGACCAATAGTTAATTTTAATGATGTTAGTCTTTAAGGCACCATCGGGCTCCCGTTTTCAGCCGCCAGCAACACATCTTGACACAACAGTAAGAGCGAAAAAAGTCTGAGTCACAGACACAATGCACACTTTAGGAACTATCTATAGACTAGGATGCATCTCCTCTACCAACTGTGGCCTCACCCTGGCAACTTCCCTAGGCACTAACCTGAAGTCCTGGCATTAATTTCAGTGCAAGTCCACTGTCCCTTCTCCAGACCTTCCCATGTTCAGAGCTTGTGTACATGGGGATCTACATGCATTCACCATAGATTCATTCACATGTGAATCAAGATCCTACAAAGGGAGGGTTCTGGATCAGGTAACCACATCTTTGGTTGCTCTAGGTCAGGGGTAGTCAACCTGTGGTCCTCCAGATGTCCATGGACTACAATTCCCATGAGCCCCTGCCAGCATTTGCTGACAGGAGCTCATGGGGATTGTAGTTCATGAACATCTGGAGGACCACAGGTTGACTACCCCTGCTCTGTGTAAATGTGAATCTTCACTGCAAGGTTATTGGGTTAAGCAGGTGTGGCCATAGTGTTGCCAAACTCCAGGTGATGGATGGAGATCTCCTGCTATTAACAACTGCTCTCCAGGTGACAGATCAAGTCACCTGGAGAAGATGGCCACTTTGGAAGGTGGACAGATGGAATTATATCCCATTGAAGTCCCTCCCCTCCCCTAAGGCTCCACCTTCAAAGTCTCCAGGTATTTCCCACCTTGGAGCTGAAACTCCTATGTGCCCCTGATCACCTCTCCGCTCCCCGGCCCCCATCCCTTTCCACAGATTCAAATTAATTCCTGAGCAAGGCAGAGCAGGTAATGTTTGGGGCAACACTTCAAAAAGGCTGTGGACAAAACTGAGAGGATGAAGAGGAGAGCAATGAGGACAAGCCCTATGAGGAAAAGCTGAGGGACTTGGGAATGTTCAGCCTGGAAAAGAGAAGGCTGAGAAGGGATGTGATTGCTCTTCTTTAAATATTTGAAAAGTTGTCACTTAGAGGAGGGCAGGGAGTGGTTCCTGTTGGCAGCAGAGAATAGGACCCACAGTAATGGGTTTAAATTACATGTAGAATGATATCAGCTAGATATCAGGGGGGGGGATTTCCCAGTCAAAAGTAGTTCAGCAGTGAAATCGACTGCCTAAGGAGGTGGTGAGCTCAGTCCTCAACCGGCGGCTGGACAGATCCTTATCCTGAATGCTTTAGACCAGGGGTAGTCAACCTGTAGTCCTCCAGGTGTTCATGGACTACAATTCCCATGAGCCCCTGCCAGCAAACACTGGCAGGGGCTCATGGGAATTGTAGTCCATGAACATCTGGAGGACCACAGGTTGACTATCCCTGCCCTAAAGGATGCCAGTGTTCACAGAGCACTCATAAAGAAACCCTTCAGGCTACCCCTGCTTTAGACCGATCCTGCATTGATCAGGGGGTTGGACTAGATGGCCCTTATGACCCCTCCCAACTCCATGATTCTGTGATTCTAACATTGCTTTCCTGTTAAACACTAGCCTTATTGTGTATATTTCATTAAAAGTGACTTCTGAAGACATGTGCATGCACACAAAAGCTTATGCCCAGATTTAAATGTTGCTGGTGTTAAAGGTGCCGCCACAATCAAATTTCATCACTGGAGAGTTCACTTCCAAGGAAGTGTTCATAGGGACTCCCTCCCCTACCACCTGTGCATAGGTAGCAGAGATAAGGAACACCGGGCTTTCGGTTCCAAGCATCACTCAGCGAAACTTCAGCTGCATGGCCAACGGGACATAGGCCGAGATCAGAGCCTCTTAGATCTGTGCAGGAAATAAATAAGGTTCCAGCAGTGTTCTCTCTTGCCCCTCTAATTATATATCGGTCAGAAACACCAAAAAAAGCAAGGGAGTTATAGAAACCCACCAGCTTGGTTCTGCGACCTGGGGCCGGGTGCGGCATGCATGGATCATGAGCAGAGAGTGCTGCAGGGTGCAAAGGGTAATCGAGGGTCAGTGGCATAAGCAGAAATTCTGGGGTTCAGGAGCTTTTCCCCATACAGCTGACAGAGCAGGGAAGGGCAGCCAAATGGAAGGCAGAAGTTTGAGGTCACCTGTCTCCTACCTGTAATCCGCCCCTTACTGGACCCTCGCTGTATGGCCCCTAGTTAATGTAGCTGTTCTCTCGCCCCACTCCCTTTAGAATGAACAGTATAATCATTATAAAGGCGATGTTTGGGGAGGGGGAAGTTGGAACCAGTGGGATTTTTAAGTCGGTATAACGTGTCAGATGCCCAGTGGAGTCTATGTGTTACGCTGGTCATAGCATCGTTCAGCAATGTTTTTTTTTAATCAAAAGAGACTTAGGGAATAATTGGAATTTATAATCCGAATGACCGTGCAGTGGGAGAGACAGGCTGGCTTGTCTGGCATTGAGGCACAGCTGCACTCCAGCAACGACATGCAGGCAAAGGCTCTGGCCTAGATTCCGAAACCCGATGTAGGTCAGGCAGGGGATGCCGAATAGCTTACAGGGATGATCATGCCTCTACATTAGCAAAGAAGGTGCCCAGCTTTTCCAGGCACCACTGCCCCCACTGCATCCCACAGCAGCTGAATGAATGTAAGTATTTGGCTCCACTGCAGCTGCATATACATAAGCCTGGCATTCCATGCAACTGCTGGAAAATGGCAATAGGCACATACTTTGGCTTCCTGAATATCACAGCCCATCTCCTGTGCTCAGAGAGCTGCAAGTAGAAAACTCAGAGAGCCAGCTTGGTGTAGTGGTTAGGAGTACAGACTTCTAATCTGGTGAGCCAGGTTCGATTCTGCATTCCCCCACATGCAGCCAGCTGGGTGACCTTGGGCTCCACACAGCACTGATAAAGCTGTTCTGACCAAGCAGTAATATCAGGGCTCTCTCAGCCTCACCTCCCTCACAGGGTGTCTGTTCTTCTTCTTCTTCTTCATTGGTATAAAGCCTTTCAGCCTCCTCTCACCAGTTTGCAATCAGGTTCACTGCTGCTGTTTTGTGTGTGCACCTAACAGTGTGCCTGTCACCAAAACCAGGGGCACTATTTGGGTTTCATATACAGGCATGCCTGAGGACTAAAGGAAGGCACGTCACTGGATGCCCTATGGCATAGCAATAGTTGAGCACACATTCAAAAGCAGAATCACACAGAGCTGGAGGAGACCACAAAGGACCATCCAATCCAGCCCCCTACCTTCTTAGGGACTTAAAAGATACTCATACCTGACAAGTCCTCATTCAATCTCCTCCTAGAAAACTTCCAATGAAGGAAACTTCAACACCCTCCAAGGCAGCATATTCCAACTACGAACAGCCCTCATCACCAGAAAACACTTTCTAATATTTAAGTGGAACCTTCTTTCACATAGTTTGAACCCATTGTTCCTCGTCCTTGTCTCTGCAGCTGCCGTAAACAAGTTGGACCCTTCTTCAACGTGTCTAACTTTTACGTAGTTAAACACAGCTATCATATCACCTCTTGCCTTCTTCTTCTCCAAGCTACACATACCCAACTCCCTTAACCTTTTCTTCAAACATTGAAGTGTTCCTGGCAGGACAGGGTACCCTGGTGAAGGCTGGTGGGAGAAAAGAGGGCCCCACAGAATGTCTGTGGGGGAATCATCTCCTCCATGCTTGTGTGTGAGAGTCTGGGAGTAAAGGTAGGGATGAACGGGGCTACAAGTAATAGATTCAAAGGGAATCTGTATTTAAAGACTGTGTGGCAAATGTCTAATGAAGTCTCAAAAGTCAATGGGTGACAATTTCTGGCAGTAGCCAGGAATTCAAGTTACTTTGCATCCCTTTACTTCTCCTTCTGTCTTGCTGGGTAACCCTAAATCATACCAAAGAGGAAAATAAATGACCTTTTTATTAATATCCATAATGTAGACAGGTTGCAGAATCTAGCTTCCTGCTTCAGAATGTGGGCACAGAATTTCCATTTGTTTATTTTAGTGCCAAGAATATTTAATATGCATTTGCATATATTCGTGCATTCTTCTCTCACTAGTGACGTGTTAATTTGCGACAAATTGAGACGGCAAGATTTTATTTATTAAAATGCTTCAGATTTATTTTGTGGTTCAACATGGGTTACAAATTCAGAATTTTAAAATGTATCAAGTACAATAACAGGCCCAAATATCTCTGCTTAAAATTGGCAGCAGCCTCTACCCCATTCAAAGCCCAAGGAAATGAAATGGCCTTACAGTACCTCCCTAAAAACTGGTGTTCTTTTCAACTTGGGGGATCCATTCCATGGAATGGGAGCTCTGATCGAGTCAATACCAGGGAGGCTTCCTTAAAAGGGGGAACAACCTTCTGAAGACCATACAGTCCTTTAGATATATGGATCCTAGGGCTTTAAATCACCAGCACCATGAACTGAACTCTGAAACAAAGCATATATTTGTCATCCACATCCAGATTGAATTGACAACCATGGTCGAGAAGGTAAAAGCTGTACTGAGTATCTTACATAGCACATAGCAGAAGCTAAACACTCTGCAAAGGAAAATTAGCATCAAATGTAGAAAAATTGGGATTAAAATGGGTTTGGGATGAAGAAGCAACACAGATCTGAATGGCTGGAATCAAGAGTGTCCAGGACAGAGTCTGCACTTACTTTCTTTATTCCATTGTAAATCCTATTGAATTCAGATCTCTTTGAACTCGTGTCTTCCTCTCCCCCCCCCCCCCATTGAAACAGGAAAGTGTTCTGCACGTGGTTAGGGTAGTTCAGAAGCGGGGGGGGGAGCCAAGCCTCTTTCTTTTCTTGAAGGTGGGGGAGAGGAGCCAGGCAGGAAGCCTCTTTCTTTTCTTGGAGGGGGGATGGAGAGGATCGAAAAAGGCAGAGGAGGGAGGAAAAATCCAGGACCGACAGAAGTTGAGAGAAATTAGGGGCTTCTCCTTTAACACAAGCTTGTCACATGACCAGGTGTGGCCTATCAGAGGTTCTCTACCACGGAGCTTGGTTTCCCAATCCGGATTTGAAAAATATTGAGCATTAAAAGCACTCTAAGATATCACACAATAAAGATAGGGTCAATCCGGAGCAATACTTCTTGCTGCAGAAGGAAAATTTAAATCGTCCAAAATCCAAACGGAAATCGCATTCTGTGTAGAGGGCAGGGACTGAATCGACCTGGGATTGGAGTAAAAGCTCCGTGCAGTTTACACCCAGGACTGCAGCTAACATGATCCAGGAAATGGCTGAGGATCTCCAAACGAAACACCCGCTAGCACCAAGACTAACTGCTGAGTTTTCTATGCTGGATAAGGGATCCTGTCTGGGCCCAAAGGACTCAGGTTCTGATTCCACATTTTCCTGGCCTGATGCCACTTAGATAACTTACACAAGGCCAAGTTTTTTGAAAAATATGCTATGAGATAAGTCTTTTTGACATCCACTCAAAAATATGTTGTTCAACTGCCACTTTAACTATGAGAGCACGATAATTTTATCGTGGCGACTGCCATCTTGAATCTGATTGGATCTGAGGTGACTGTCTAAAATATGCTGCTCTGAAATTGTTCCCCGCATTTGTTCTTGCTTTGCAGGCAGAACATGTTCCATTTCCTGCCGTGCTTGCATATCTTCCGTTGCTTTCTTCCCCGAGTGATCCACTGACTAAAGCACGGCTGTGACTAAAGCGTGGCCACCAATTGATGACATGGTGGGTGGGCTGGCAAGGCGTGACACCACTTGCCAGCCTACTGCGCGTACCACATTGGAGGTGGCAGGGGTGGGCCCCATGGCCCCTATTTAAGGAGCCACATGTAAAGGTCTGGCCTTTCTGCTGCCAGTCACCACTGGGACCGCTTCCTACCCTCCCGATCTGGTTATATGGCTTTTGGTTTTTGTTGTTTATCTTTCCTTTACATGTAGGCCCATGGAAAATCAGGTTGACTAATCATGTATTTTTGAATTACAGCTAGAATCAATGAATCATAGTGTTGGAAGGGGCCATACAGGCCATCTAGTCCAACCCCCTGCTCAATGCAGGATCAGCTGACACACCCCTGAACCTAAATTCTTTCCTTGACGTCCCATTTGAGGACCTCTTAAGTTTTCCACTTAAGCTTACTTTGCTTTATTGGTTCTCTGAACAATGAGCCACTAAATACGATTGACTGAGCCTGGTGTTTTTTTTTTAAATAGTAAGTTACTCAATACTCTTTTTTTCTTTTGTGCTTTGGCTGAGTGTTGTTTGCTTAAATGAAAGGAAGTTACTTTGAGCAGGAAGTTTAAATATGCTCAGACAGTTGTCATTTTTGTTTCTCTTCTTTTTTTGTAATCAAAATTGGTTTCCTGGCAAGAACCTGTAATTAAACTTATTCTTTATAGCCAGAGAAAAACATATACAAAGGGGAAGGTTCCTGTCTCCCAGTACAGGAAGCATAAATAGCTATAAATCATCGTTCAGTGTACATGTTTTGATGGCAAGCTTTCTGGGATATTCCAGATTTGGATCATTATCATAACCTTGAAGAACTGCTGCATGGGTGTGGGTGTATTTTTCATAGAGATTTATATATATATTTGCTTGTTTTAAAATTAAATCATCTTTGCAAAATGAAACAAATGTGTCCCATTTCCAGCTGAATTCCCTAAATTATAGGGTTTTTAAAAATTGAATATGGTTACTCATACATCATTGTATTGATGCACCATGGTGTGAAGATATTTTTTAAAGTCCTGTTTGAGATGAAATTAATCTTTTGAGGTTTTGAATGCCTCCCACTGAAGCAAACTTCAAGATGAAGCTTTCTGGTTGAAAGGAGAGTTGTAGGATTCCTCCTCCCTGAACTTCTAATATGGTTTGGTCAGAGAACTAAGGTCAGCATTCCTAGCAGGATGGGAGCTGCCATTTTCTCACATGGTTCTCCAAAGAAATGCATGCAAAATAGATCCTCTCCTCATAACCAATAGAAATTTCTAGAACATTCCCCCCCCCCTAACCTCAAGCATTTCTGTGTGCTTTATTTTCTGGTATCTGTTTTTTGTTTTACCATCTGTTACCTGTTATCTGTTACCATCAGACACATGTTAGCTGAATAAGGATAGTTTTGACTCCACTTAAAATGAACACATTCCTCCAATAAATAACTTCCTTAAATTCCCTCATTATTCCTTCCAAGTATCTGTGCTTTCTAATAATTCATAGTAGCAAAAAGGCCTGCGCCCTTGAGCCAGATTTGTTTTGCATCTGTGCAAATGGTCAAAATTTGGTGTAAAAGAAGTAGTGCTATTGTAGTGGGGTATAGGGTTGAGTACCTGTGGTAGCAGCAGTGGGACAAACAGATCCCCTATGCCAAAAGCAGTGTGGGGGGGGGGGGGGAGGAGGGAAGGATGAAACTGTTCTGCCGCTGTGCCATTCTTAATTTTGCAGGTGAATCAAAATGTGAGTTGGGTCAGAGAAAGCCCCACCCCTGCTTACATTTCAGGTCTCGTGTAAATGAGACCCTGACAGCCAGATTCCATGATCATCAGATCCAGCATTGGGGTTAATAGACATAGAAGTTTATGCAATGGCAAAACATCTGTGCTTGAGTTCAAATAATAGGAGATCCTTCTTGGGATTCCCTAGAACTGTCAGGGTTGAGAACTCCTAGAGCTGGGCTTGGAAATCCCTAGAGAAGGTTAGGGAAAAATTTGTGAAGGGGAGGGAGTTTGGCAGAGGTGTGATGCCATAAAGCAGGGGTGGCCAAACTGTGGCTCTCCAGATGTCCAGATGTCCATGCGGGGTCTCATGGGAACTGTATTCCATGGACATCTGGAGGCAGGCATATCTAGAGGGGTCAGTTAGGGCACATAGCTTAAGTGCCACATGGAGAGGTCCACCAGTGGCCCCAGGTGCTTTCCATCCACACCACTGATGCCTGCCTCTGCAGGTGGAGATTGGTAGCATGTGGTACCCATCCAGACACTGTGGCCCTGAGGCAGGGCACAACACCCCTGGCACTCCCCACCTGCACCCCCAATGCCTGCCCCTGTGGGTAAAGGATGGTGGCAACTTCCCCTGCTGGCGGAGGATGGCAGCACATGGCACCTGTCCAGATACTATGGCCCCAAGGCAGGGGTGGGGGACTTGCAGCCCAAGGTGGCTGGCCCCTCTGCTGCCATCCATGGGGCAGGCAGCGAGACACTGTATGATGGGGTGGGCCAGGGTATGGGTGGTCTCTCTGGGGTGGCTATGGAGTTTGGGTCCCCTGCCCCTGCGTTACCAAGCCCTGGAAGTAAAAAACAGCCAGGTACATGCCTGTCTGGAGAGGCAGTGTAAAAAACAAAAACCCACACACACTGACAACCAAGCCTCATAGTGCATGAGTGGGACTGTATTCCTTTGATGACCATAACAAGGATGGAGGTTTCTGAACCAGGACAAAGGATCTTTCTAGATGGCCTCTTAAACAAAATGGAGCTTGCTCTGTCACTTTTTAACCTGGGAAAACAACACAGGCTTGCCTATCCTGTTGTTTAAAATCACTTTCCTTTGTGAAAATGATGTATAGGGATGATATGTTCCATTATTTCCCATTGAAACAACAACCAGAGAGAGCCTGCCTTCTGTTCAGGTTGCCAGGAAATTCTGGAAGAGAAGAGTTAGTTTTCATACTCTGCCTGTGGAAGAGTGTGGAATCAAACCCACGTCCACCTCTCTAAACCACCACACTCTCAGAATTTAGGTTTTTGTTGGCATTCAGCAGACCGCTCTCTCCATGTGTATGTAATTTGTACTGATTTTTTAGTATTTATATATTTTTTAAAGCTCTACTTTCTTCATTCTTTCCTGACATCTTTCTTTAGTGCCTGGATAACTTACCACTATCTTGGACTCTTATGCTTGTGATTTGTTGACCCTCTTAGTATTGAACAAAAGGTGACGTGGGGGAGTGGGAGGGGTGTGTGGAGTGGTATGGGCTTTCATTTTCCGGCAAGCTTAGGCTGCTGTATGGTATGGGCGGCATTGTCTCAGGCATGGTGCTCCATGAATATGAGGCTGTTGATGCTGATAAAGAACCTTGGGCCCGCCATTTGTTACTGTGGCAACACTCATTCTGTCGAACACCTCACCAGTGCTTGTGTCAGCAGTTTGATCGTCCGCTTTAATAAAATAAGAAATGCATGATGGGGATTGGTAGTGATATTGAACCGGGAAGTGTTCTCCAGACTGACGGGGAGGCTGATAAATCATGGGGGATTTTGCAAAGGTGGGTGGGAAGGGAAATGTCTCCAGCCCAGGCTGAAATCTTCTGCCTCTTGAGAACGAACGATACTGGGGTCCATTCCGCACGACTTAAATGTAGCCGAAGTCTTAGCTTTTGTAAACGCTATTAAACGTTCTGCATGACATCGTAAACAAACCGCAAAACTCCCGCCAAACTCCAGCACCAATCGGAATTTTATAGCGCTTAGGGGGAAATCCAGAAAAGTGGATTCCCCCTGAAATAACGCTACACTTCTAAGCACAAGTCGCAACACATCAGCGAAAGACATGTGCATTCTCAAAATAGCGGTAGAAAGAATGTCCATCCCTAGCTCTTGCCCCCAAGCTTCCGGAGACGCAATCGCCATTCCCCCCCCCCTTAAACCGGTGAAAGCAACAAATAAACAATGCTTCTCCAGCTGAAGTCCCTCCACAAGCAATTCAGAAGTGCTTAATAGTAAAACAAAGCTCCCTGCTGCAATTGTCTTTAAAGTTCCCGAGCACAATACAGCCCCCTGTTTGACATTGCCTGTAATTTCGGCCAGAAATTGCACCCATGGGGGGGGGGGGGGGATTCTTTTTTTTTACTTGAAGAGCGTGTAAATGATTAAACGCCAGCTCTTACGTCAGCGAAAAAGGTCTTGAGACATTGAATGAACAAACACTTGTTGCTACTGGTGTTTTCGGGTTTTAAAAAAACAGTTTTTAAAGGGAAAGGGGCTTTTTCAGGAGCACAAACACAACAGTTCATTGGCTGTTCTGTTTGATTGGCGGCCAGGGGAAGGAAGAAGCGTGGAAAAATATTGCCTCCTTTGTTGCAATTCCAGTACGAGCGTAAACCTGTGGGGAATGAATAGACATACTGTGGCGGGGGGGGGGGGTAGTAGTTGTTCTTTTTTAGGTAGGTCTATGACCCAAATGTGGTAAATGAACAATTGAATTCTGGAATCTGTTCTGATACACAGCAGCAACAATAGCTGTGCATGATATGCTGAGAAAATGGTATCACAAGCACTAGTGTACATCTTAAATACTTGTTCCAGCATTGCAAAGTGTCTTCTTGAACTGACTGGGAAAGGAAGAACCTTAAACTACCCTGCATCATGGTTATTAGACCCAGAAATTAACAGCTAGGCCAGCTAGAGCAGTCCTTGATAGAGCTGTTCTCACAGAGCAGTAATATCAGGATTCTCTTATCACCACCTCCCTGTTTTCTCCCACTCCTTATTCAAGCAGCAGGAGGAGACCGGAAGGGTTGGCAGGAGCACTCCTGCTGGAAGCAAGTTAATGGCATCCCTAAACAGATGCTTCCATCCCTGGTCTAGATGCTGAACTTGGAAGGGAAGAGTTGAAGGCATTCCCAGATTTCCCCTTCAAAGCAAAATAGGTGCAGATTATGGACTATGATTATTCAGGGACGGAGACCAGAAAACAGCCACTGGTAAACTGAGGCCTGGGTGACAGTATGCTCTTGCTTGCTACAGTGGATAGAATCTCCTCTTTCCAACCTGAGGTCTGGAACAGTAAAGGAGAAAGGGGGGGGGGGAGTTAACTCCGATTTGTAATCCTGTTAAAGAGGCACGGCACGATAAACAAATTAAACATGCAAGCAGGCCTTTCGAACCTCCAATTACACCTTAGCCCCTTGTCCAAATCTCTGCGGATTTTTTTTTCTTTTCCTCCAGGAGGTCATAACAACTCATTTTGTGTCCTTCCATTATTTGTTTTCTTTTCAGTGACTGCTCGTCATGAAGCAAAGCTCCAGGGATCATGGGTGGAAAATAACTCCTTTAAGAAAGAGCTTGTCATTATTTTGTTGAGTTCCCCCCTCCCCTTTTCGGTATGAGCAGCTGATTCAGTGGTCTCAGTGGAGGGAGGGGGCATGGACATGGCATGTTGAATGATAATGATATCGAAGTTAAACCATTATAAGAGGAATTGGCAAAAAATGCATTGTGGGTTACCTCTGTCCTTATTGTAATACACTAGTAATTCTGCACCGTTGAACTATAGTAATCTGAGCACAATTTGGGATAATGGTTGTAATCTGTAAAGTCTTAATAAAGCTGCTTTATTAAGTCTACCACTGAATGACTATACCGGGCTTTCTCAACCAGGGTTTCATGAAACCTCGGAGTTTCTTGATGGCCCCGGAAGAGTTTCCCAAGTGGCTGGGAGTTAATTAATTTTATATATTTTAAAAATTTGTTAAACATTTATTGGGCAATATTTATTTATTCTTTCGATTGCTATCCTGCCACTTTCCGTAAACCTGTGACGATTTACAACCAAAACAGATTTTTAAAACCCAATAAAACCAATCAGAAACCCCTTATTAAGCATAAAATACAAGAAAGTGGCATAGTCTCCATTCCTCCCCTATCTTCATAAAGGCTGGACCAGGCACACAAAGGAAGTGCATGTAGGGACTTGCCTTATACTGAGTCAGCCCTTTGTCAATCAAGGTCAGTATTGTCTACCTCTGATGGACAGCAGCCTCCCGGGGTCTCAGGGAGAGTTCTTTCACATCATTTACTTCCCTGTTCCTTCTAACTCAAGAAGCCAGGATTGAACCTGGGATCTTCTGCATGGAAAACAGATATCCTACCACTGAGGTATGGCCCCCTTCAGTTCACAGTGGAGCCCACACCAAGCTCTGGGTCCACTGTGTATTCTCAGTGAGGTCAAGAAGCAATGGATGGACAGTGGAATGGCAGAGCCCAAAGTTCTGGATGTGCCACAGCACTCCTGGGTGAGCACATGTTTCCATTCACTTCAGTGGAGGCCACAGCTTCATTGTCCCAAATCATCAAAGATGATATCTTGGACTCACTGAGAATATCTTTTTCATTAGGTCATTAGTGTGCTGAATTCAGACAAGGGCATGCCAAGGGCTTGAGCAGGCAGTAATTTTTATGAGCAGTGGAAATTGCTTCCTTCTTCAGACCTATAGTAGTAAGCCCTCTTCTTATAGTAATTATGACATGACCAGACAAAGGTAGTAGAGGTGGGTTACAGTATTACTGTGGGAGGGAGAAACCCATTTGCTCCTTTCCCCCCTCCAAGAATAAAGAAGGAAGATATGTGCTTCAGTTTGGGAGAAGGCGTGCACACTTATCTCAAAGAGCAATTAATTTTTGTAAACGGGAAAAAAATCTTGAAATATTGAAATTTGGCTGTGGGAGTGGGTCGCTTTTCATTTTACTAAGCTACCTGGCCGCACATCTCTACCATTGAAGTGAGAATTAGTAATATGTAAATAATAGAAAGAGAAAATAAATAGCATATAGGGAATGGGGTGGAAATCCAATGAGAGAGGTTATGATTGAAATGTACTTTATGTTCCTGCCCTCAGTCCTATATTATAGTGCACAGAATATAATAGGATTCAGTAAGACAACAGTCATGCCTCCGTTATTCTCCTTCCTACAGCAATGATTATACCTCATTGCTGTGGTCGATTTTTGTTTTGCAGTCAGCCTGTCTAACAAAGCAAAGCACTGTCAACCAACAATTAAACCCTGCTGTTGAATTCTGCCTGTCTGTTTTTGTCAGCTATCTAATGCTGAACTTAGCTCCCATGTAGATTGATAGACCCAAAGAATGAGGCCAAGTTCAGAAAAGGGGCATTTTTCTATAAACCTGGAGAACGCCCAAGTTCACAACAACAAAATTACCCACCAAAAATTTTAAAATAAAAATCGCATTAAAAAAAAAAACTCACAAACCAGAGAACCAATGTTTGTACCTTTGCAGATGCAACTCAAACTGATCTTCACAGCTATGTTGGAAATTCTTTGGAAACCATATAACCATTGCCTAACGAAAAAACAACTGCCTAGCAGCAGTGATAGCAGAGAAGGAAGGAGCCAGAGGTGACGTGGGCAAGCAGGCAGGCAAGCAACTGAACAACACAAGAATGGGAGGAAGAGGCAGCCAGCTAAGCCGAGGACTCGGTGGGCAGGGAGACAGGCAGCAGCATCTGTAGAGACCTCAGGAAAGAGAGGAACAGGCAGCAGTCTGAACAAGGCAGTAGGGAAGGGAGGAAGAGGCTGGCCAAATGAAAGTGCTTTGGAGCCAACAGGGAGCCCATAGTCTAACTCTAAGCAGCCTCCAGAATAAATGGGCACCACTGGAGGGAGGAAGGGTGATGGCCACTGGCCATGATTGGCTCCCAGTCAGTGCTCTATGTCTACTTCCTACAGCCCCCATCTTCTTTCCTTCTGTCTGGTGAGCAGCAGGGAGGGGATCCACTGTTGTGGGTAAGAGGAGGAGGATGCAGAAGAAACAGGAACAGGAGGCAGCAGGAAGAGGGGTGTGGAGCAGGGAAGAGTGTCAGAAGCTGGAGGAGCAAGCAGGCACCCATGAAGGAATATTGCAGCCAATTTTTCATGGGTCACCGAATGTGTGCCTGTGTATATGTATAAATAAATAAACGTCTGTTTTTGTCATCTATCTATTTATATATATCGAGCCGTTCTCCTTACATGACAGCACTTTACAGTGCCATGGGTGGCTTCTTCTTCTCTTTTTAAAACCGCCCTAAATAAACAATCCTAAAAATACTGTTCAACTTTCTCCAGTAGAATCCCACACAAGCAGTGAGTGATTATGCCATGTGCTCTCTAGAGAAAAAGCCTTTGAGTTTTCTCTTCATGCTCATGATGTTAAAAGAAATAATAAGCACCCTTCATCAGTTTGATGGGCTCTATTTATACATCAAGTTAGGAAGGAGGGGAGAGATTGGAGAGCTCTTTTTTTCTGATTTAGGATTTTTGACTTTTTAATTAAATTTCCTCTCTCGCAATCATCCAGCTGTCTGGGCTAGAGCTACCAGACAAGTGGAATTGGGCATTGTAGCTGTAGTCAGAATTGGTGGGGGGGGGAGCAGGACAGAGGAGAAATTCAGTATGCAAAGGCTAGATGTTTATAATCTGTCAGTCTTCAAGCAAAGGCTGGATACACACTTTTCTTAGATGCTTTAGGATGCTTAGGGCTGATCCTGCATTGAGCAGGGGGTTGGACTAGATGGCCTCAATGGCCCCTTCCAACTCTATGATTCTGTGATTCTATGTTATGTGTTTATCCTTCCCCCAAAGATCTCAGGTCACAAGACCTGGTCCTTCCAGCTTCCATTTTCCCCAGACAATGACTCGGAGAATTGGTTGGACTAAGGAGCATCCCAATTTATCCAGTGAGCTTTGGGTCCAGTAATGGAATCTGAACACACATCTGCTGGCTCCAAATACAACCTTAAAACCGCTGTGGCTGACTGGCTCGAATAATGTATGAAGTCCAGAAATACATGGGAGCAATGCAAGAAAACATTTTGTGGCCCGCATATATTTTTATGACTCAAATAGCTCAAAATGTATTTTGAGTCATCCCCTCTCTTCCAGTATATTCCCTGCTATCTTAGGGGTGCTTGAAATGTAAGCATTTCTGCACATTGAAATGCCTTTCTGTATAGGAAATTATGAGGAAACCACATGATAAACACATACATGCCATATTTCAGTGTATGTATTTATGGGATACACATGTGGTTGGGAAGCAACAGGACAATTACAGCTTTAGATCAGAAAGTATCATCCATGTAGGAAATTAGTAACACATGAAGTGGCTAGATTGTCAAACGCTTTCATGGCCAGAGTCAACCGGATGTTCTGAATTTTCCAGGTCGTGTGACCATGGTCTGATAGTTTAGTCCCTGATATTTCACCAGTAACTGTGACTGGCATTTTCAGAGGTAGGGCACAGAAAGATGAAATCTCCCAGTGCCAGAGTGTGGAGTGTGTGAACAGTTGCTGGGCATTTTATTTACTTCTCAGGGGGTGGTGTGTGAGTATATATATAACATTCAACATTCTTTTCATATCTTGGAGTCTCCCAAGGGTTGGACTGGAACTGGGAAGCTCCTTTCCTGTATTTGGTTGGAGTTCATTAGCAAGTCCATTAGAAAGAGTTTTTCTTTCTGATGGACTTTTTCATTCTAATGAAAGAGTTTTCTTTCTAATGTGTCTGGGAAAATCACTTCAAAAGTCCGTTAGTCATGGGCTGGCCTGTCTAATCTGATAGACCATTGCAAAGTGTTTTTAGCGTTCCATGGTTTTTTATTCTCATGTTTTTTTTAGGAGTGGTAGCCAGGCTTTATTGGTTTTCAGATTCTCTTTTTTGTTGAAGCTGTATTGATGTATCAGCTGAAACCTGCATTCGGCACCTCACTCATTGTCTCCAGTTTTGCCAAACACCAACTATCCCCTGAAGATATCTCCAGCTTAGCTAAGAGAGGCAATTCTGCAGTCAGACCCATTAGAATTCCCCTCAAAGATATCGTTGTTAATGTGCAATCAGCTATTTATCATCTCTCTGAAAAAGAACCAGAGAAAATAAGAGGGGAACACATACACACATACCCATATAGAAGTAAATAAAATGCACAGTAAGTGTTCACACACTCCACACAGACAAAGGCTAATTCTGTGAAGGCACAAAGGGGTGGCAGGTTACACTAGACGAGCGATTGGGATGTGAGTGTCCTGCATGGTGCAGGGGGTTGGACTAGATGACCCATGAGGACCCCTCCAACTCTATTATTCTATGATTCTATGAAATTCCATCTTGCTGTGTCCTACTTCTAAAGATGCCAGCCACAGTTACTGGCAAAGTATCATGGTCTAAAATGACCAGATCACAGCCACACCACCTGGAAAACATGCAACAGCCACAGGGTTAGTAAGCAAATATTTGCAATTGTACAGTTCCGTAAAATATACGCAGCAAATTCTTGTCTCCTTCATGAAAGTCTTCATCGTTCATTTTCTCTCAGGAGCCAGCTATGCTAGGAATGTCCTTGGAAGCTTGAAGAAATTGTTGAAAACTATGCACTCACACACATGCGCGCACACACAAATTTAGACCACAAATTAATTGATAGCTGAAAAAAAAATCTGGTCTTTATTTAAAACATGCATTCTTACAAGCTATGAAAAGGGGGCTTCGTCAGCTTTTTCTCCCATGGTATATGGGATTATGAAATTTTAATTGTTATGTTTTCGTGCTATCAGAAAATGCTTTATTGTGACCAGAAGGATTAAAGGCCTGAGGACAGGTTTGGTCTAGGAGGGTAAACAAAATCAGGATAATGTTTCCTGCACAGCTCTTTTTCAGATACCTCTTTTCTTCTCCTAGGGTGGTAAAGGTTTCCATGGTTCTGATGTAGTTACAGTGTAATTAGAGCTAACCAGCTGCCTGAGAAATAACCAAGAGTGTTTATCTATGCAATCGGAAACAAGACATTGTGATGGATAAATCATAAACAGATGGGCACGCTCTCCTGGGGGGTGCAGAAAGGGGAGCAAAACATAAGATGAAGGAAAATCCAAATGAGGTGGACACAGAGCATGGACTTCATGATCTTATTTAGGGCCAGATCTGGTGTCATCTTTTTTGCAACATTTGGCTGATTGCAGGAGGACATTGCTGGGGCCGTGTGGAATGGGTCATCCCACAAAGCAAAGTTTTATAGAATTGTTGGACTCTGACCTGCCACATTTACAAGAGATGTATGCATTTTACTCCATTTACTCCAGGAGTCATGCTGTGTCTGCGGAAAGTTATGTCAGAACTAGACCTCAATTGAATTATGGTTTACTAACATCACGTTGTTTTCTCTGCAATGTCTTGTCAATGAGCATGGACAGAGTTGTAAATTTACTTTGGTGGCCTGAAATGTTGTTTTGTTCTTTTTTTTAATGAGTGCTCTGTGAACACTGGCATACTTTAGGGCAGGGGTAGTCAACCTGTGGTCCTCCAGATTTCCATAGACTACAATTCCCATGAGCCCCTGCCAGCATTTGCTGGCAGGGGATAATGGGAATTGTAGTCCATGGACATCTGGAGGACCACAGGTTGACTACCCCTGCTTTAGGGCACTTCAACCATTTTAGGCATGATGAACATATTTACATTTAAGTGTTTAATCTAGCTTTTCCTCCTGCAAAGCGCTCAAAGAGAGCTCCCCACAAAGATAAAACGATATTGCAAAATCACTTTAAAATGAATTGTGGAGGGGAAAAAAGAGCATTACAGTGAGCAACAGCGGTGGTATGCTAAAATACATTAAGGCAAAAAAAAAGGACATTTTTCACGGACCAATTAAAGCTGGCAACTGAGCAGGCATTCGGGCAAATCGGTGCAGAACCTGGATAATGAATTATTTCTTCATTCTCAAGGACCAGTATATGCTTTTCCTAAAGCAGGCGTGCCCAGCCATCTTGAGCCTGTGGGCACCTTCAGCATTCTGACTCAGGGTGGTGAGCACAAAATGGCGGTTGCAGGAGGTGGAGCCACATATACAGAGGAAGTCCAGGTACAGGAGAGAAGAGGGGGACTTTCAAGAATACACTGCAAGACAAGACTGTGAGAGAGAATAAAACAAACAGTAGCTGCGACAGAAACAGTGTTACTTTAACCTGCATAGCCCAGCTTTTTTCAACCTTTTGACCAAGGGGGAGCCCCTGAAATGATTTTTCATGCCTCCCTGCCACACCCCAAAGGCGTGACTAGAAGTGACATCACCACCTGTGTTAACAGGCAGGCCCGAGGAGAACTGAGTGGGGATAAGACAGGAGGCAGTTTAAGGCAGGAGTAAGCGTGCAGGCAGGCACAGAAACCATGAGAGAACTCATACTGGGGTGGGGGTGGGGGACAATGGAAGCAGCCAGTTTGCTAGTTTGTGTTTGAGACTATTAATGTGGGAGGGAAATGCTGTGGACTCCCTCCAGAGCCAATTGAATCTTACAGTGGCCAATTAGAAGCCCCGCTGGCTAAGAGCACCACCCACTTGGTGTATGCCCACTAGCACAACATTGTGGATCCTAGCCTTAAAGGGTCCTGGACCCAGATCATTCAGGCCAAGTTGTAAAGGTCAGAACTATTGTCCATACCAGCTTTTTTCAACCTTTTGACCATGGAAGAACAATTTTTCAGGGTGCAAGTAGCCCTGGAAGTGATGTCATCTGGCCATGCCTCCCTGCCACCCCCCTGGAAGTGCCATGTCACCAGAAGTGACATCACCACCTGTGTTAACACCCAGGCTTGAGGAGGACTGTGGGAGGAGAAAGAGGAGGCAGTTTAAGGGGAAGGTAGGCATGCAGATTTGGCCCCCTCTCAGGGACAGAAACCACAAGAGAACTCATGTTTGGTAGGGGGAGCAATGGAAGCAGCCAGTTTGCTAGTTTATGGCTGAGGTTATTGAGAGAAAAGGCCATGGACCCTCTCTAGAGCTCCTGCAGACCCCCAGGGGGCCCTGGACCCTTGGTTAGGAATCTATGGTCTATACTTTAGCCTGGAAAGAAACACACAACAAATGCAGGGCACAGGGGACAAGGAAAGTAGCCCAATTAACATCAGGTCTGCTACATTCTAAACTTCAAAACTGAAGTTTCTGACCTGGATACTTCTGCTATAGACTCTTCACCTATGGAGAAGGAACAGAGAGTCCCAATCAAGAATAGACTTGAGTTTCTGATGAAACTGATAGAAGAAGTCACTGCAAATTACAGTCTTTGAAAGTAGGGCAGAGAGGGGGAGGTTAAACACCGTCACTGCTGTTACATGCAGGTTTTCCTCCAGCAAAGCCCTCTCCGTTTAAAAATGTACTTCTGAATGTATACCTTCCCTGGCAATATGTCAACAGTTGTTCTTCTGCCTCAGCCAAGCAGGGATGCCAGCCTCCAGGGAATCCCTTAGGACTGCAGCTCATCTCAAGACTATAGAGAACAGTTCCCCTGGAGAAAATGGATGCTTTAGCACAGGATTCCCAACCAGGGGTCTGTCGAGCTCCAGAGGGGATCTGCAGCATTTCCTCTCCTGTCTTGATAGACTTGGCCACAAGCTACAGAACTAGCTGCTTCCATTGCCCCCTTCCCCCCTCCAGTGTGAGTTAATTCTCTCATGGTTTCTGTGCCTGAGAGGGGAGGGAGCCTATATGCCTACTCCCCCCCTCCCAGTCCTCCTCAAGACTGCCAGTTAATGCAGATGATGTCACTTCCTGTGACATGTAACTTATGGGGCCGTGGCAGGGAGGTGTGGCCAGCTGACAGCCAGGTTTCCTTGAAGCCTGAAAAATCATTTCAGAGGCTATTCTGTGGCCAAAATGTTGAAAAATGCTGCCTTAGAGCAGGGGTAGTCAACTTGTGGTCCTCCAGATGTTCATGGACTACAATTCCCATGAGCCCTTGCCAGCAAATGCAGTCCATGAATTGTAGTCCATGAACATCTGGAGGACCACAGGTTGACTACCCCTGCCTTGGAGGATTGACTCCATGACATTGTACCCTACAGAGGTCCCTGTCCCCTCCAGACTCCATGCCCAAAGCAGAGGAGAACAGAATGGAAACGTTTCTTCTCAGAGGGTTTTTCCAGAAGGTGGTGCAAGAGCTGCAACCCAAGAATGGCAAGGAGGTGGTTATTATTTAGTATTTCTTTAGCACTTTCAGTGTGAAAAGCACTCCTCACTCCTCACCCCCCCCTGTTCCACATTACAACAGTGCATCACGTGGCCAATTTTTTCCCATGCCAAGATATGCAGATTATGCAAAATATATCTCTATATCTATATTTATATCTTGGCTTCTTTTGCATAGCTGAATCTGCTTCTGTTACCCATGGGGAAGGTCAAAGTGCTTTGTAGAGCTCTGAAGCAGCAGCCTCCAGTTTCTGAGATTCCCCCAACTGATGTATGTGTTGTGAATTTTTACAAGGTAATATTTTAGGTCTGTAAAAAATTGCCTTTTATTTAAAGAGAGGGGAGTGTCCAAATAATCCTAGCATTCTGAGGGTATCCTGCACCCATACAAGATGGCAAAATGAATACAGGATCTATTCGTTTTAGAGTCACGTGGAAAGGAAAATTCTGACAGGCGTTGCTTTCTCCATCATGTAGTGGAACGATGAAAGAGTCATCTACTCAGTTTCTTCTTTGGGAGATGTTAAAGGCACCGGATCCACCCCTTAGCCCTTTCCCAAAAAAGGGCACATTTACAAGTTTCTGGTGTTTGTAATCCCTTTCTCTTCCAAGGGCATGCCTTCAGTAGCAGGTCTTTATCTAGGAACCCTTGTCCTGCTGGAACCATATGCAAGTCAGCAGTTTCAAATGTGCAGGCTTAACTTTCAGGCTCTCGTGAACCAAAGCTTAAATCATACAGCCCAAGGGAGTCCCATTCCTACAAACTCAAGGTCGGAAGTCAATCTCCTAATTCTTAAGCACTTGATGTTGGCAGTTCTGCTTTTCCCCTTGTGTAAGACAAAGATAATGTGTACTTTATAGTTACTAATGACGTGAGTGTGGAGAAGACTGTTAATTACATTCATCTCTATCAAAAGCTTTGCGTACCTTCGACAAAAGGTGCCTTACAAAAGCGAAGTGTCATGATAAAATGCTTTATAGCTATGAGCTGCAGCAGAAATGTTTAATGTGGCAGCACGGAAGCAAAGTTTCTCCTTATCGGGGACAACAATAATCACCCTGTATGATGGAGAGCTCTTGATTTTGTTTCTGTAAACAGGATTACTTGCTTTAATTGCTGAGTTATCTAATTTGGCAAACACAAAGGAGAAGTAAAGATAATTGTTTCCCATACTTATTTTAGATACCCATTGGAAAGGCCCATAAGCCAACAGGAGAACACATGCCTGAGAGGCAGAAGGTCACAGGTCCAGTGGTTAGGAGTGGGGAAGCCCTCTGCCTTGGGGCCAACCCTTGAGTGTTGTCCTTAGGACCCAGGATCAATCATCACTGAGAAAGGAAGTAAGACCACAAGTCTCAGCCAATCAACACTGAGACAGGAAGTGAGACCGCAAGACTCAGCCAATCAACACTTATACACAGGAATAAGCAGCTTTAAAGGGGGGAGGTTAGATAGATTCATGTAGGGTGGTTCTGTTAATCGCTGAGAGCCATGGTGACTGAGGGGAACCTCCACTTTCACAGGTACTAAATCTTTGAATCCCAGAATCAGGTGGCAACAGCAGGGGGAGGTCTCAGCCTCTCTTCCCTGTTGTTCGCCATCCAGAGGAACCAGTTGGTCACTGTGTGAGAAAGGACGCTAGACTAGATGGACCATCAGTCTGATCCAGCAGGGCTGTTTAGATGTTCTTATGTTCTTAAGATAAGCCGGTTTTTCAGGGCCAGTTCATCCATTCAAGTCCCATTTTATTCTTTTTCCCTAGTGAGATGCCTGATTCAGTTACAGCATCACAGCCCACCAAAGATTTTTTTTAAGCTCATTTCAAAACATAGACCTTCCTTCGTCCTATCAAAGGCATTCAGTCCACTCCAATGTTATGCTCTCATTCCTGCACGATGTCTTTATTTTAACACCCCTCCCCATACTCACATAGTTTACTGAACTCCCTGCACAGCAGAAAAAATGGTCAAATCCAGTGATGAAATGCGACAGCTTTTCATCCACCCAGGAGGCAGAAATTGCTGCTTTGGCATTTCCATACAACTCAGTGTCTGATGCACACACATTAACAGGGCAAAAGGCCTGGACTAGCAACTTCCCACTGGAGGTAGAGCAATTTTGTGCATTCTGTGTGCCACCACCACCAGAGAAGAACAAGGCAGCCTGCACACAGGGAAGCAGAAATGTCCAATCCGGACTGCATTGATGGGTGAACAGTGAATAGCCTGTGCCAAAGCCATCTTTCACGTGAACACAGACTTGATAGCAGTTTCTAGACTCTTTTTCCAAACTCGGGGAATCTAGCCCTTCCAGAGTCACTTTGTTCACATCTTTCAGTGGCTCCGATTCGGGTATACTCAGGATGGAACTAGATCAGCCTTTCTCAACTTTTTTTGTGGTTGAGAAACCCCTGAAACATTCTTTAGGCTTCGAGAAACCCCAGAAGTGGCACAATTGTGCAGAATATTGTTGGGAAGCAGAGCTGTGGACACGCTCATCCATGGCCCCTCCCCCTCTCACCCCCTCCAGGCCCATCATTAGCCATTTTGGGATGGGGGGGGAGGGTTGGACGTATAGTTATATAACCCGATAAATGTTTAACAGATTTTAAAAACTTAATTTGTTCCCAGTCATTTGGGAAATCCTTCCAGGCTTGTCAAGATACCTCAGGGTGTCCTGAGACCCTGGTTGAGAAAGCCTGAATTAGGTGCTTACAAGGTCTGTTGTCAAAAATGACAACCCCCTGTGGAGCCCTTCTTTTCTATAACACGTAATATTTATCTGTTGACAGTATTTGTATGTTAGTTTGCCAGACGTGCGTGGTTGCAGCTCGCAACAATGAAACTGTTGTGTATGCAAACCCACAGAGGTAACAAAAACCAAACCAAACCAAAGGACAACACTGAAAGCGTCAAAGAAACATATTAGCACATTATTTATTAAATTTTCTGGTGATACCAAATTGGGAGGAGTAACAAACACCCTGGAAGTTAGAGATACAGTTCAGGGAGATCTGAACATGCTGGGAAAATAGGGAAAACAGCCAGTTTGGTGTAGTGGTTAGGAGTGTGGACTTCTAATCTAGCAAGCTGGGTTTGATTCTGCCCTCCCCCACATTGCAACCAGCTGGGTGACCTTGGGCTTGCCACGGCACTGATAAAGCTGTTCTGACCAGGCAGTAATATCAGGGCTCTCTCAGCCTCACCTAACTCAAAGGGTGTCTGTTGTGGGAAGAAGAATGGGAAGGCGACTGTAAGCCACTTTGAGCCTCCTTCGGGTAGAGAAAAGTGGCATATAAGAACCAACTCTTCTTCTTCTTCAAGGACCCTCCCCCTTTCTCCCCTGGAACTTTAATGGCTGACCTTGGACTTCACTGCCCTCCTGTTGCAGATGCTATGGCCAGAACACACATAGTTTGCAAGAGCTCTTAGCTTGTGGCTCAAAGTCTACTCAGTATGTGTTTATTTTCTTTATATATTTAAATTGTATTGCTAAAATTGGTTTCGTATTGTGGAAGTTTCTGTAAGCCAGCTTAGAGGTCCCTTTAGGTTGAAAGCAGTTTAGAAATATCCCAGCAGGTATATCATTCCATTGCCCTCTCTACGCACACGTACATCCTCCTGTTCACCTTCTATATAGTGAAGGCAGGTCCTGTAGAACTGAGACAGTGCTCAGAGTCTTTTGCATCGCTTTCTGGGATGACCCAAGGAATCCATTCGCAATATAACACTGAGCTGTGTTCGACTATTACATAACTTAACTCTCTTCCCTCTCTTGCTCCCTCCTCCTCTCTCATGGTAAGATTCAGTTCATTACTTCCCACTTTTGGACAAATCACATTTTTATTAGCTACATCTGAAGACACAGTTTGTGCTTCCCCTGCAAACCCAGATTGGAAACCAGCTTTAAACCGTGGTTTGCAATCAGTTTGGAAGGCTTGCCAGTTCATATGCAATAGCAAACTGTCTTAAACTGGATACAGCTAGTTGAATTAGTGTGCATGGGCAAAGGGGCAGAGGGAAGGGGGGATGCATGAGCCTGGGATATAATCTTGAAATGCCAAACCATGGTTTGGTGTTATATACACAAACCAACCATAGATGCTGTGGGGTTATGTGGATGCTGTGATATTTATGACTTAGCCAGTGCACAATTTTTGTTAGTCCAGATGTGCATAGCATGGGGCTTTTTGAATTATTTCATAGATATAAAGTTTTGTGGGCCCCATTTGAAGCAGGGCTCGCTGGGAAGACGGCACATTCCTGAATTCTGCAGGGGTGCGGCTGGGGCATTCCCGCTGCCGCCTGCGTAGCTCATCGAGCCTGGCAAATGGAAAACGGTATGAAAGAGAACTCTGTGCAGAAACCACGTGACAGTCTCTGTTGTGGGAGCATGAAAATTCACACTGGTGGTGATGATGCCTTTTAATATAAACACAAACTTAAGGAAATGAACATTTGATTAAACTAAACACATGGGCCTTTTATATTCCCAGGCCCTTAATTTAAAGCGCTGTCACCTCTTTGCTGCAACTACCAGCTGGAGGAGGAGGATTTAAATTTATCGGCTGTCTTCCAAGTGATACCACAAATGTCTGCTGAGATGGGCGTGGGGGAAGGAAGGAGATGGGAGGTCTGAAGACTCCTTATTCCAAAATGTCTCCAGTAACTGCTGCAGAATATTTCCGTGGTGGGCAAGATTTAAGTTTCAAATAAAACCACAGGTTGTTCAGGGATTCTCCACTGGTGCAATGCTCCTTGGACCCATCTCCTTGCTGTTTTGTATATACATATCACATCTCTGCCTTTGGTGTCTGGGTGGCTTGCAGTCCTTTTATCATTTTAATATCCTCTTTGCCTCCCTCCCTCCCTCCAGGAGACATTTTCTGCCACCCAAGAACAAATGTTGAATGTATCAGACAAATTTACAGATAAAGAGATCTGTGATGTCTTAAGTGCAGGGGGAGAAGTGAAATTACTTCCTGGCATGAGTGTATTTTAAAAGCCACATTCTTCCAGAGTAAACTATGCCAAAAGGAGAAAAAGAAGAGTGGTTTTTTTTTTTTTTGCACCCCACTTTTGACTACTCAAAGGAGTCTCAAAGTAGCGTATAATCGCCGCTTATAAAAAGTGATTAGAATAAGGTGACCAGTTTTTAACGTTGGTAAAGCAGGACACCATTAACCGGGGGGGGGGGGGGTTCTTGATTAAGACTTTGGTCTATATGGAGCAACAAAAAGTTTCATAGAATGCATAGAAATCAAAAATAGTATTGTAAAATTTCAACATAAGTACAATTTGCCAGGTACCCCCAGATGTCCCTCCAAAAGTTGGACAATCTGGTTACCTTAGATTATAAGCCACTTTGAGACTCCTGGTAGGGAAAAGCAGCATATAAAAACCAACTCTTTCTTTCCCCTCCTTTTCCTCTCCCCACAACCGACACCCTGTGAGGTAGGTTGAGCTGAGAGTGCTCTAATAGAACTGCTCTGTGAGAAGAGCATTCTCCAGATTAAAGGTTGCTACTCTTAACCACTGCTAATCTTAACCACTGCCTCATTTAATAGAACAGATAACAGCATATCCTGGATCATGTGCTGATGCTAAAAAAAAATACATCAGATTTATTCTGGTTTCCCTTGGAAAGAACATGCCTATAGTTTTTATTCCTGTTTCCCTCAATAAACACAGTAGAGATTTTACATCTCAGTGTAAAAATAAGTTTTCATAAAATAACCTAGGACAGGGGTAGTCAACCTGTGGTCCTCCAGATGTCCATGGACTACAATTCCCATGAACCCCTGCCAGCAAATGCTGGCAGGGGCTCATGGGAATTGTAGTCCATGGACATCTGGGGGACCACAGGTTGACTACCCCTGACCTAGGACATAATCCATCTCCCACATCTGGGGATGTTAGGGTTGCCTACTCCTTCTTGGGAAGTTACTTGGAGATTTGGGGGAAGAGTCTGGGGAGGGTGGAATTTGAGGAGGGAAGGGACTTCAACATGGTATAATGTCCATTAAGTCCACCTTCCAAAGCAGCCATTTTCTCCAGGGGAACTGATCTCTGTCATCTGGAGACAAGTTGCAATTCCAGGAGATCTCCAGACCCTACCTAGGAGCTAGCAATGCTAGGGGAGGAATCAGAGTTTAATGGAGACTTTGCCCCCTTTGAGGTCAACCCTTGGGCACCCCCCTGGGCCTCCATTGGATAGTGTGTGCCTAGAGATAAAATGACAAATCATTTATTGCTTGCCATTGTAGGACCAAAGCTGTTAGAAGACTCCTGAAATTAGCATAGTGGATTGAATTGGGTATTGAACACCCCAGGCTCAGTTGAGACTCTTACTGGGGGAGTGATTTCTTCCCTGCAACACAGGAGTGTGCCTCATGTCTCCTCCATGCTACAATGGGTTGAAATTAGTTCAAAAGAATGTTCAGCTAAACATCCAGAAGTTCCGAACAGAGCAATTCCTCAGTGGAACAGGCTTCCTCGGGAGATGGTGGGTTCTTCTTCTTTGGAAGTTTTTAAGCAGAGGCTACAAAGCCATCTGACAGAAATGCTGATTCTCTAAATTTAGGCAGATTTTGAATGGGTGAGCAGGAAGGATTATGTCAGTGTTTGGCTCTTGTGGCCCTCTCTTGCATGCCCAGGAAAATGCCACTTTGGGGTTCGGAAGCAATTTATTTCCAGGCCAGACTGGCAAGGGATTTGGGTGTTGTCGTTTTTTTGTGGGGGGGGGCATCACCTGCGCATGGAATTGCAGTCACTGTAGGTGGGCAACTAGTTGGGAATTTCTTGAATGGTGCAGTGGCTTGAACTAGATGACCCTGGAGTTCTATGATTCTATGTTTCAAAGAAGAAAAGTTGGTTTGTATTACCCTGCTTTTTGTTACCTGAAGGAGTCTCAGTGTGACTTACAATCACCTGTCCTTCATCTCCCCCTCTGCAGACTGTGAGGTACATAAAGCTGAGAGAACTCTGAAAGAACTGTGACTGGCCCAAGGTCACCCAGCTGGCTGCATGTGGAGGAGGTGTGGGGAATCAAACCTGGTTCCAGATTAGAGGCTGCCACTCTTAATCGCTACACCTGGCACTTGTGTTCTCCCCCAACTGCGTAGATTAAAACTCTTCTCCCTGACACATTCATACTCTGTGAGCAAGGAGGTTTTTAAGTGGGAAGGGATTCAGATATACGACATGACACCGGTGTTCTACAGTGTAAATCCTGAAGAAAAAACCATGCAAACCAGCCTTTATTCAGATGCTCAGCTTTCCATGCTATTGTGACATGGACATTATTTCCATGTCCTGTGATTCTCATGGCCTGGTCCATGGGGCAATGCTGAACCCTCTGCACCAGCGTCCAGGTTTCTGGGTTGATCCTGCAAATCTGTGATTCCCTCCAATGGTGTGGCACAGTGATTAGTGGATCAGTCTGGGATACCCCAGTTTGAATCACCATTCTGCCATGGAAGCTCTCTGGATGATCTTGGGCCAGTGACTCTCTCTCAGCCTAATCTACCTCGCAGGGTTGTTGTGAGGATAAAAAAGAGGCAAGAAGAACATTGTAAGCTGCGTTGGGATCCCCACTGTGGGAAAAGGTGGGGTATAATTGAAGCATGTCAATAAATAACACAAAACCTTCATTCAGACAGATATCCTGTGAGATATTTTGTGTGAATCCATCCTGGAACAGTGTCCTGCCAGTTGATGTGGTTATAGCAGTGGGATACTTCTAATATTGTCCAACGTTATCAGGTTTCATTGGCCTCTGTTGCCCTAGAGCTAGATCTAGATTTGTTTGTAGATTATCCTGCTTCTAGAAGTTGGCAATGGTCAGGCAACTGCGCTTCATTCTTTGATCTGCCAATAGGCTTTGATCCAATTGATGAAGTATTTTTGCTAGTGTGCTTGCTGACCCTGGATAAAATAAACAGGATTGCATTTCAGCAGACACTAAGGTCAATGCTGATCCTAAGAATTTGTTCTTAAATTGCTGGTTTATGCTTTTGTGGATGTGCTTGTATATATTCTTTTCCATTCCCATCGGCCATCGGTTCAGCATCGGTGGGGTGGATAAAGAGGGATGACACAGGCTGGATTTCTGCAGACTGTGGGAATAGCCAGTGATCCTGTTTCCCCTGCAGAGGAGATGCGTGCCTTCTTTTGTGGCACAATGTCCAGAAGTTCAAGGGAAAGATGTTTAAGAAGACCCTCCATCATTGCTTACCTGTAGCCCATAAAGCAGTAAGCTAAATGGAGCCTCCGTCCTTTGGTGCCCCCAGGTCCTGTGGCCCTTTGTCCACTTGGGATTGTAGTGGCAATATGGCCATGTACATTTGTGTCCAATTTGCTGTCCCTTTTTCTGCTGTCTCTTTTTTCTTGGAAATAATGCACAAAAGGTTTATTAAACAGAGGGCTGACATCACAAGCCTGCATGGCTCCTGTGATTAAGCTCCAGAACCCCCCCCCCCCCGATTTCTGCAACACTGAGCTCCTCTCAATGCAAAGAGACTTCTGGCAGTTTATCCACTGACATTTCTGTTTGAGAGATTCTTTGGTCTGGATCATCTATATGAGGCTTTGTGTGGCCAAGTGTTGCATGCAGTTTTGCTGCC
This sequence comes from Paroedura picta, assembly GCF_049243985.1. Taxonomy (NCBI): domain Eukaryota; kingdom Metazoa; phylum Chordata; class Lepidosauria; order Squamata; family Gekkonidae; genus Paroedura; species Paroedura picta. The sequence goes on along the minus strand of NC_135373.1, from coordinate 107,689,524 downwards.
CCCAGCTGGCAGGACCAAGCAGCAGCTTGTACTGTTTCCCCAGAGAAGCCTCAGTGGAAGAAAATGCTACCTGCTGTGCCTTTGGGCCTTCCCCCATGGTCAAAGTGGATCAGAAAGGATTGATATGAAATCCTGGAGAAATCATAAGGAATGGGCGGGGGGGGGAAGAATACCAATAATATTCTTTGCCTTTGGGGGTTTGTTAATCACTGGTGCCAATGGCAAATGTTCATCTTGACATTATACCATCGTTTTGGAGGTTGCTTTTAGAAGAAGAAGAAGAAGAAGAAGAAGAAGAAGAAGAAGAAGAAGAAGAAGAAGAAGAAGAAGAGTTGGTTCTTATATGGCACTTTTCCCTACCCGAAGGAGGCTCAAAGCGGCTTACAGTCGCCTTCCCATTCCTCTCCCCACAACAGACACCCTGTGGGGTGGGTGAGGCTGAGAGAGCCCTGATATCACTGCTCGGTCAGAACAGCTTTATCAGTGCCGTGGCGAGCCCAAGGTCATCCAGCTGGTTGCATGTGGGGGAGCGCAGAATCGAACCCGGCATGCCAGATTAGAAGTCCGCACTCCTAACCACTACACCAAACTGGCTTTACTTTTGTGTCTTATTTTTTGTTATTTGACAATTCCTACATTTACACAATAGATTGGGGCAATGTGACACTTATAACTCAGCCAAAATGACAGCAAGTTTTAAAAAATATCCCTTCAAACAAATCACAGATGCATTCTTTGTTCTCATCTACCGGACTGCATATTTCATACAGTTTCTGAACACTGGGAATGCTTGCCAAGTGTCCAATCCAAGGAATAATATATTTATCATGGGGCTTTAAAAAAGAACAACAATATCAAAATGTATGAAATATGCAGTTCTCATCTACCGGACTGCATATTTCATACATTTTGATATTGTTGTTCTTTTTTAAAGCCCCATGATAAATATATTATTCCTTGGATTGGACACTTGGCAAGCATTCCCAATGTTCAGAAACTGGCATTCCTATTTTCCAGCAAGCTAATAAACTGTATGGTGAATGTTGCTTTGTTTTGTGATAGAATTTCTGTGCATCTGACAAACTGGGTTTTACTAAGGAGGCAAGGCCTTGGTTAAATTCAGGGGGGGAATATTTTTTGCTACTTTTAGAGCATGTATGATAGATGGGGAATCCCGGAAGTATTTGAAAGGTTGTCACTTGGAGGAGGGCAGGATGCTGTTTCTGTTGGCTGCAGAGGAGAGGACACGCAGTAATGGGTTTAAACTACAATCACAACGATATAGGCTAGATATCAGGGGGAAAAATTCAGAGTAGTTCAGCAGTGGAATAGGCTGCCTAAGGAGATGGTGAACTCCCCCTCACTGGCAGTCTTCAAGCAAAGGTTGGATACACACTTTTCTTGGATGCTTTAGGATGCTTTGGGCTGATCCTGCGTTGACTAGATGGCCTGTATGGCCCCTTCCAACTCTGTTTCTATGATTCTATGAAATTGGGAAGTTCATGACTACTTAGTGGACTGAAGTAGAAATCACAGACTACAAAGCAGACTAATAAAACAGTAAAGGTAAAGGTAAGGGTATCCCCTGTGCAAGCACCAAGTCATGTCTGACCCTTGGGGTGACGCTCTCTAGCGTTTTCATGGCAGACTCAATACGGGGTGGTTTGCCAGTGCCTTCCCCAGTCATTACCATTTACCCCCCAGCAAGCTGGGTACTCATCTTACCGACCTCAGAAGGATGGAAGGCTGAGTCAACCTTGAGCCGGCTGCTGGGATTGAACTCCCAGCCTCATGGGCAAAGCTTTCAGACAGCTGCCTTACCACTCTGCGCCACAAGAGGCTCATAATAAAACAGTACAATAACCTAAAATGTCTTTTTTAATTGGTCAGATGTGTGTCCTGAGCTTGGGACACCATACCTAAATAGGGGAGGGGGTCTAGTTTATATTCACAACAACCTTATGAAGTAAGTAGATTGTGACGGCCCCAAGATCAGCCAGTGAGCTTAATTGCAAGTGGGGATATGAACTCACATCTCCCTGTTATACACCCAGCATTGTACCACCTCTCTGAATATTTGATCAGGATTTTGTATTCCAGATCACAATATGAGTGATTTTATTTTCTTCAAGGATGTTCCTGACTGCCAAAACATACATGGACTCCTCTACCTGGATATGGTGATAGCCGAGACTCTACGCATGTATCCACCTGCATTCAGGTCAGTGGACCCAGCTGAAATCTCTCTTTGAAGAAGGACTTTCTTAAATACCCAGCAGCGCTCTTCCGTCACTCTGGCAAAACTGCTGGGCCAGATAAATGGCGACAGGAGCTGAGTGGAGAAGTCGCAGAACACAAAAATGAGCTGTCTGAGTAGTAGGACCTTGTTTACAAGAAGCAGTTGTGGCATGTAGCACTTTGTTCAGGTAAAGCTATGATTCCATCACTATAATCTTTACAGACGGAAACATCTTCTCTACACACTGTGGACTATTTGTTTCTGCAGTGCTCACAGGCATGTATTTTCCTTTCTTTTGGCAGGCCCGACATTGATAGTTTACATTCAAAAGCTTCTTCAATGCGTCTCTGCTTTCCTGTCCTTATGTCCCTGAAGTATTTAACCTTTTGTCTTGTAGGTTCACCCGTGAAGCATCAAGAGACTGCGTAATTTTGAGACAACGTGTCCTTGCTGGTTTTATAGTAGAACTTGCGGTTGGGCACCTCCATTACAATCCAAAAATCTGGCCAGAACCTGAGAAGTTTATTCCTGAGAGGTACATGAACTGCCCTTTCCCCTTGCTTGTATCATTGTTCAGGCCTAATCAGATCACACCCTGTGTCTTATGGGGCTAATAAAGAAAGGAAGAAGCAATGCACAAAAACAGAGGGTCAGGTGCTCTGCACAAAACAGGGCTTGTTTGTGAGGAAGGTCTGGTTTAGTCTTGAGTTCTTGCTCTCGATCCATCCTTCTCTCTCTCCCTCTCCCCCTCCTGGTTGGGGGGCGGGCAAGGTTCCTGCTTGAAGCTAACATCAGGATGTGGTCATGTTTGAATGCAGAGGCCTCAACAAACTGGGATTTGTTTCTTCCTCAGTAATCAGGAGTCAGAATCACAGCATTACTGGTTTTAGAAATGGGAAGTAACAAGCCCCATTCCTTGAAGCCACCTGAAAGTTGGACCTAACAACAAATTGGAACCAGATTGAAGACTTCCTAAACCAAAAAGTTTTCAGCAGTGATTCTATGTGCCAGGGGAAGAGGCAGGGAGTTTGCAAGCCTGAGAAGGCTTGAGATTGCTACTAATAAATGAAACTTGCTTCCAACATCTATGTCTTAATACACCCAGAAATGTTTACTTGGTAGACCTTGGTTTCTCCGCAAGTCCTCCAGTAAGACCTGGATTGCCATACCTTCTTAATATATATTGAGCAATATCTGGACCCAGACAGACAGAATTTGTTAAATGTTAATTGGGTAACATGACCATATATGGTCATGCCAACCCACCCACCCTCTCTGAAATGGCCAGTGATGGGCCTGGAGGGGGTGAGAAGGAGAGGGCTTTAAGAGGGTGTGTACACAGCTATGCTTCCCAACTGCATTCTGCAGCATCACACCACTTCTGGGGTTTCTTGAAGCCTGAGGAATGTTTCAGGGGTTTCTCAACAGTAAAGAAAATTGAGAAAGGCTGCTCTACTAGGAGCAGATGCCAATTTACTTATTTCAACCTGTAAATCCTAATGCATTTTGAGCAATTAGTTCTTCATCGGTTCCACATTCATGTGTCTAGTTTATTATTAGATTTAGTTCTCTTCCATTATGGTTTAATTATTCATTATTCTGTTAAGTTGGCATTAATCTTTTGTTCTTGTTGGAGAGGTGGAATTGGGCTTTGGGACTTTTTATTTTTTTTTTCTAGTGTGCTGTTGAATCACTTCTATATTGAAATAATTATTGGAATGACTTTTTATTTATTGTATTTGTTTATACTTTGAAGGCTCAGTGCAGTTCACAACTATGTTTAACATTTAAAACCAACACTCAATAAAATATAATAAAATACAGTAAAATGGTTACAAATTTCAGGATCTAAAATACCATGCCATTCCACCATTTTATGCAGATAGCTGTTTCCATACTATTTCCAAGGAACTGTAATGTAAATTGTATGCAACTATTACTCATAGTCCCCTGGTAAAGAGTTGGGAGCTCAAAACACAATGGGATCTATACCCTGGAAGAAACCATTTGCTCTCTTCCTCAGTTATCTTGCCCACCTCTTCCTCTACAGCAGGGGTAGTCAACCTGTGGTCCTCCAGATGTTCATGGACTGCAATTCCCATGAGCCCCTGCCAGCATTTGCTGGCAGGGGCTCATGGGAATTGCAGTCCATGAACATCTGGAGGACCACAGGTTGACTACCCCTGCTCTACAGCTCCCACTACAGTTCCCACTGAGATCCATTCTGTCTGTTACCTTCATAGGAAGGGATCTTGAACTGCATGTTGCATGCATGCAACATTCAGGGACCAGTTTGGTACTCTCAGGCTTATGTCAGTAATTAAAACATCCTCCAGTGCAACTTCATCAGAAGTCAGGGTAGCGAGACTCAATCTAATTGCATAGTTTACTTTTCTGGTTGGATCTAGCTTTGCTCTGTGTGTTCTGTGATGTGACGGAACACACCGTGCCTTGGAATGGTGGGGTCTTCCATCCTTCTTTCATAACAATGTCATAACAATGTCCTTTCATAACAATGTCCTTTCTATGTGTGGGTGTATTTTGGCACATTACTGTTCAGTTCCCAAACAACTATCCTTCAAGATAGCTGCATGTTGTGCCCTCCCCAGGGAGATTCCCCCTCCCGGATGATAGGAATTCCACACGTCTTCTGTTGAAACTATCATCTATTGTAGCATCAAATCCACTTTACTATCATAGAATCATGGAGTTGGAAGGGACATAATGGGTCATCTAGTCCAACCCCCTTCACTATGCAGGACAATCACAACCCTATTGCTAGCAGTGTAACCTGCCACCCCCTTGAGCCTTCACAGAATCAGCCTCTCCATCAGATGGCTGCCCAGCCTCCATTTAAAAATATCCAAAGATGGAGAACCCACCATTTCCCGAGGAAGCCTGTTCCACTGAGAAACCGCTCTGCCAGGAACTTCTTCCTGATGTTTAGACAGAATTTCTTTCCATTGTCCCTACAATGTTTGCCACGGGCCTGTTAATCCTTCCCCACCATTTCTCATGCAGCTATTTAATCTTCCTGACTCCCAGGTTTACAGCAGAGGCCAAGCGCCAACGCCACCCCTTCGCCTACCTCCCCTTTGGTGCAGGCCCTCGTGGCTGCATCGGTGTGCAGCTGGGTTTGATGGAGATCAAGATAACACTGCTCAGAATCTTGCAGAAATTCAGGTTTGAAACCTGCCCCGAGACCGAGGTTCGTATCTGTGTCGTTTCTCGGATTTAACATTTGGCTTTGGAAGGTGTTGAAGAACAAGGAGGGAAAGCACCCTTGATGAAGTTTGCTCCGATCAGTTCCACCCCAGATATGCAGTTCCACCCCAAATATAGCCATGGTTGGAAAGGGAAGAACTTACCCTCTTCCATCAGAGAAGGGCTGAATTGCTAGGGCTGAATTCCTGCATGAAAGATTCATGGGACTCCAGGGATCTCCCCCCCCCCCCCCCCCCGTTTCAAAGCCTCTTTTCTGGCCTTACCCAAGCTCCCATAGAAGCTGAGCACAGAAATGTAAGGCAGTTGCACCCTCTGACAATGATCCCTGAGCCAGGGTACCTGGGCAGGCACATGGCCAGAGGTTGCTATGATAAAAAGATGCAAGATGTTGCAGCCTTGCTGATGCAAACCAAGATCTGGTTAGTGGTTGGGTGGGATCCTTTCTGGGAGCCCTGTGCATGCTGCCTTGAGGTCCATAATGAAAGAAAGGTAGGATGTCAGTGTAGCTCCTGAGTGGGTTGCCCAGCACTTTGCAAGCAATAGTTCTGGTCTATTTGTGCAACTTGCGCCATCTCCTGTTTCTTTTCCCTTCCTCAGGTTCCTTTGCAGCTGAAATCTCAAGCTACACTAGGACCAAAGAATGGAGTCTACATTAAGATAGCTTCTCGATAGAGCAGAATCCGATTTCTATATGTCTTCCAAGGAAATGACAGCTTGCTGTGTGATGCCTTGCGTCTGTAATTGTGAAACTGCACTGGAACAGCCTTTCCTTTCCCCATCTTCCCTGACAAGAAGCAAAGGTGTGTTAAATGATGTTTAGGGAATATATATATATAGTAAAATGACATTTTAAAAAATCCAAGAAGATTCGCTTCAGGGTAGATCTGTGTGGCTTTGGGGAGCTGGCAGGCAAGGAATCTGCATTCCGTCCTGAACCCTGTCACTAAGAGCCACTTCATCTGTGCAAAAAAATGCATTTTTCCCACATCTACTGGAATTGAAGACTGAGCAGAGAGATCCATGTGACCAGCTAGCTTCGGGGAGCACTTTTCCTGTTAACATATATAGCCTTTGACTTGTTCTTTGGCGGCTATGCCACCTCATTTGCTATCAAAAGTCACAGCATTCCATGCCTTGTATGGCAGGCCCCTACACACTTGTCCTTGCTGAGGTAATTTTTACACCCCAAAATAAAACGTTGTTCCCTCACAGACTGAGCAAGCCTTGTAGTGTGGTTTCTTTGTCATAAAATGAAGCTACCTGTCACACCCCATGACTGTCAGATTATTTTGGCTTTAGTCAGCCCTGGAACATTTAGGGAAGTTTTAAGAGCCCTCTTTTCTTTACGCTTTGTAAGAAATGGCACTGAGGCATTAGTAACAAATAGAATATTTTATTTTACATGGAAGAGTACAGTATAGAATCGTAGAGTTGGAAGGGGCCACACAAACCATGTAGTCAGTTTGGTGTAGTGGTTAGGAGTGCGGACTTCTAATCTGGCATGCCAGGTTCGATTCTGCGCTCCCCCACATGCAGCCAGCTGGGTGACCTTGGGCTCGCCACGGCACTGATAAAGCTGTTCTGACCGGGCAGTGATATCAGGGCTCTCTCAGCCTCACCTCCCTCACAGGGTGTCTGTTGTGGGGAGAGGAAAGGGAAGGCGACTGTAAGCCGCTTTGAGACTCCTTCAGGTAGTGAAAAGCGGCATATAAGAACCAACTCTTCTTCTTCTTCTAGTCCAACTCCCTGCTCATCAGCCTAAAGCATCCAGTATAAGTATCTGTCCAACTACTGCTTGAGGACTTACCACTGAGGGGAAGCTCACCACCTCCTTAGGGAGCCGATTCCACTGCTGAACTACTCTGACTGTGAAATTTCCTCCCCTTGCTATCTAGCCCGTCCCACTCTACATGAAATTTAAACCCATTACTTCAAGTCCTATCCTCTGCTGCCAACAGGAACCATTCCCTGTTCTCCTCCAAGTGACAACCTTTCAAATACTTAAAGACAGGAATCATGTCCCCTGTCCTTAAAAGAATTCTCTTGCCAATTTGGCCTGAATTAGGGTATTACTTTACTGCCCAAATTCCCACTGCCAAATATCTGACCCAGTTGTCCAGACACTCTGTGAATGAGTTGTCATTAAAAATTCAGTTCCCTAACTAGTTTCTTCTCAGAGTGGATGGTCAATTGAGGATCTACCAGACAGACTTCTCTCTGAAGCAGCATCCTAATTAGAAACAGCCTGGCACTACAGCAGTATATCAACTCCCTCTCAGCTGCTGCGGGACAACCAAAGCATTCAGAGCAGGATTTTCACTAACCCTTCACTAACTGTGGCTGTTACTCCAGCACTTAGACCCTGACTTTCAAAGTGCTGTCTGTCACAACTTGTTACCAAAAAAAAAAAAAATCCAGTTTTGGATATTTCGCATTCTGCAAAAAATATTACCTGTGTTTATTTGAAAAGAGTTTCAATGAGATCAGTGGGGCCTTGTCTACCTTGAGTCTCAGCTAGAAAGACTGATTATCTATAAAAGTAAATAAAAATAAAATCTTTCTACGTAAATGTGATGTTTACAGACAAACCTGCAGGGTTTTTATTTCCCTGCTGAAAGTCAATTCTGCTTCGCTCTGCTTTGCTCCTCCTGGGACCCCAGGGACAGTCTCCTGAAAAAAATGCTGATCAGCTCCTTTTCTTTGTTCTCCACCAGGCCTCAAGAAGGCTGTTCTCATTGGGTTTGTTTCAGGCATGTTTAAGGTATCCCCTGTGCAAGCACCGGGTCATGTCTAACCCTTGGGGTGACGCCCTCTAGCATTTTCTTGGCAAACTCAATACGGGGTGGTTTGCCAGTGCCTTCCCCAGTCATTACCGTTTTACCCCCTAGCAAGCTGGGTACTCATTTTACCGACCTCGGAAGAATGGAAGGCTGAGTCAACCTTGAGCTGGCTGCTGGGATTGAACTCCCAGCCTCATGGGCAAAGCTTTCAGACGGCTGCCTTACCACTCTGCGCCACAAGAGGCTCTCATGCATGTTTAGCAGTCCCTTATCAAATACTTGGTACTTTTTAAAAATATATACCTTACACTTCAAATTAGGGTTGCCAGCCTCCAGGTGGGACCCAGGGAGTCTCTAGAACTTCAGGGTATCTCCAGACTATGGAGATATTTCCCCTGGAGAAAGTGGCTGCTTTGGAAACTGGGCTGTATGGCATGGTATCCTGCTTATGTCCCCTGTCTATCTGAAGCTCCATCACTAAAATCTCAGGGTATTTCACAACCCAAATCAAGCAACCCTACTTCAAAAACTGATCCAAAAAAGGGGCTATTGGGAACATGATTAACACAAGGAATCAGCACCATGGCATACCTCTTTAGTTGCAGAAGCGGAAACCTGGTTTCCCTTCTGCCTCCCAAAGGAAAGATGTGTGCATGTCCAAGAGGCATTGATGGTACATCTACCTCAAAATTATCATTATGCCTGTATGCAGCCTATGACCTGACCTGAATGAGGTAGGATCTCCTCAGATCTCAGAAGCTAAGCAGGGCTGGCCCAGGTTAGTAGCTGGATGGAAGACCACCAAGGAAGCCCTGAGTTACAATACAGACAGTTTTCACACTGGAGGCTTCATGTCAGGCTGCAGGCTGGAGTTTTAGTAGTGCCAGGTTGTCCCACCCACATTTGGGAGCATTTGGCCTGGTGCACCTCATCTGCCCCTGATTTGTGCTCCTGCACAGGACCTGGGGCAGTGAAGTTCCCAGTGCGTAAACGGTCAGAGGCAGGCAAAGGCAAACCACCTCTGAACATCTCTTGCCTTGAAAACTCTACAGGGTCACCATAAGTAATCTGCAATTTGATGGCAAAAAATGCAGCCTGTGTTATTTATGGACTTTACATGTTTATTAGAGGAGCAGGTTCCCAATAGCAGCATCTACTTCATAGATTTTGTGGGCCCCATACAAAATCAGATGACTAGAATAATCCCACCATAATATCTGGCATAACTGAATATCTTTACCCCAGTTAGAATGAAGAATGTCACGGACAGGGCTGCTTACATGCTGCACAGAAATGAGAAAAAATTATACACTGAGAACAGCTAAGTTCTGTTACCTATATAAACTACCGTGTATAACTACACGGTAGTTGTATAAACAACCGTGTCATTGTAGCAAACTGAAAGGATGGAATTTGCGCTGGTTGTAAAAAGCAACAAGGCCACAAATGCTGCTCTGTAGCCCCCTCCTTTCTCCTCTGGGATTTTGCAGTGTTACCAGTTTCTCCCACAAAACTTTTTTGGAGTCAGACTAGCTATAAAGGAGACTGCCAAATTCTGCAAAATCATCTGTACCTGGGAAGGTAGAGAAGAGCCCTGGGCCAGCCCACTGGCAAAAGTGGTTGGCTCCACAGAAATCAGAAAGATTTTCATCACATCACAAAGGAATTAAACTCAACCACAGAATGTTCTGTGGTTCCCCCTCCTCTGGTTACCACACAAAAAGTGTATTTCTATTTTAGCTGCAAACCAGCAGCTATCCTTGAACTAAATTCAGCAAGCCAGCAGAGATAAGGAGGCCTAGATGTTATGTCCTGCCCACACAAACACATCCTTTGTACAGATATCCTGTGAAAATGTGCAGGAAGGGTGCACAAAGGGGGCCAATTGATTAGCTACTGCAATAAATAGATGTTCACTCATGTTGACATGGGGCTTCAGGAAGCCTACCGCTTCCGCCCAAGGGCCACACTGCATTGCATGGGAGTGGCTTGTGGGTTTGGCTTTCCCACAGGTGAAAAGGTGATTACACAAAAGGCAAAGCTGCTGCAGAACACAGCCGCTTTATAACACAGAGGACACAGAGAGCAATCTTAGATATACTTTTGTATTTTTTTGCTTAGATTTTAAAGGGTTTCTTGGAGAACCAGCTTGGTGTAGTGGTTAATAGAGCAGATTTCTAATCTGGCGAGCCACTCTCAGACTAGCCTACTTCACAGGGGTATTCAAAAGGGGAAATGGAGAGCCAGCTGGGTGTAGTGGTTAGGAGTGCGGACTTCTAATCTGGTGAGCCGGGTTTGAATTTGCGCTCCCTCACATGCAACCAGCTGGGTGACCTTGGGCTCGCCACGGCACTTTTCTGTCCTGGCCCCTACCTGGTGGAATGAGCTCCAGGAGGAGATACGGACCCTGTGGGAGCTTTCAGCATTCTTCAGGGCCTGCAAGACGAAGTTCTTCTGCCAGGTCTGTGGTTGACGCCAGCGCGCTAATGAAGATCTGTTTGACTCTCGTCAGGACAAAGACATCGCTATTTGAATGGCGGACTTGGAGTTATCTGCCCTTCCTTGCCTTCTCTATGTGGATAGAATTCGGAATTAATTGGTTTTGCTGCATCTTATTGTTCTTATCTGATGTATTTTTTTGTCTGTGGTTTTAAGGGGTATTTTATTGGGGGTTTTATATAGACATTTGTAACCCACCACGAGCCACTTGGGAGTGGCAGGTAAGAAGTCAAATAAGTCAATGTCAATAAGTCAATAAGTCAATCAATCAATCAATAAGTAAAGCTGTTCTGGCCGAGCAGCGATATCAGGGCTCTTTCAGATTCACCTCCCTCACAGGGCGTCTTTTGTGGGGAGAGGAAACGGAAGGCGAATGTAATCTGCTTTGAGATTCCTTCAGGTAGAGAAAAGCAGCATATAAGAACCAACTGTTCTTCTTCTATAGGCTGTGCCGTGTAATTTGAGAGTTGTGAACTAAATCGCATCACTATTTTGAGCTATAGAAAGGCCAAGCTATAGTACTTATACTGATAGACACAGGGAAGCTTAAAAAAAAAATTCCTTAAACCAAGCAACCACGGGCACTTAAAAACGAATCCCAAACTGGTTTCACCTACTACTTTAAATGGTGATTTCAGGGTGGGTTGAGGAGGAAGAGGTGATTCTTGCACGGCGATTCTCAGACAGCAACCCAATTGCAGGATGGTTTTAAAGGGTAGGCTTAAAGTCTATGAAATGCAACCACAGATGGTCTAACTTGCAGCAGGGGTTGTATTTCAGAGATTGATTACAAAATAGGAGGAAACTGCAATTTTAAAATGACATATAATAAAGCATATTGCAGTTACAGCAGGGAAGAACAATTATATATCCACTGTCAATTCAAATGTTTCTTGTTAAAAATGAAATCACTGTAAAGTATAGTCTGTAGCCCCACCTGGGGCTTGATAATCTAGGCTTTCTCAACCAGGGTTTTGTGAAATCCTGGGGCTTTGCAACAGCCCCAGAAGGGTTTTACTAATTTTGTGGGAGTTAATTAGTTTTTTTTAATAAATATATATTCTGATATGACCATATATGGTCATATTGACCTCCCCCCCCCCCGGTCACCCATGTTAGCAACTGGAGTCTAGAGAGATAAGTTCTCTCATTTTAAGTAGCCCACCTGTGTATGTGGGGGGGGGGGGGATGAAGCTACAGAGACTTCTTCCAGCCCTATTTCTGGAATTGGGATGGGGGTGACAGAGAGGCATAGGCCAGTCCTCACCCTGTTTGGGAGGGCAGCAGAGCAACATAGGCCTGCTCCAGCCCTGTTTCTAGCATGGGGGGGGGATGGAGACGATGGAGCAGCATAGGCCAGCCCTGGCTATTTCTGCAGGATCCAACTGCAGGCTCCCTTTGGTGAAGAAAAGCAAACTGGTAGCCAGCCCAGAGTGTAGGCATGGTTCCTCTCACAAATCATCTGAAAACATTCCTACACTGTCACTTACTAAGCTGTGAGAGTGACCTGGTGATGTCACATTTGGTGGGAGCGTCTGGGTGATGTCATTTCTCGTGACATGACTTCTGGGGGCATGGCAGGAAGGTGTGGGCTGGTGACATCACTTCTAGGGTTTCTTGAAGCCTGAAGAATGTTTTGGGGGTTTCTCAACATAAATTTTAGCTGACAGAGATAATCACATTAGAACAAGGAAGTTTACAATATTCAGCATGCTGTGGTTCCATTGCTAGCAGAAACTTGTGAATGGACCCCTTAAGTGTTTGGAGCGCAAACATAGGTCACTTTAAGGCACTGTTAAAATCAAATGTTAAACTGCCTTGATTTAATGCTTAACCTATCTGTAGCCATTTTATTTGTCTGCCTTTCACCCATGAACTGTCTGCCTTGTAGCTAGTCTGTAACAAGAGCTTATCTTAGAAGTGTAGTACTGGGTGCTCCAGGGCCGGAGCTGAACAAGCTATCATTCTTGGATGTTTTCCCGGATGGCACCTGGAGTTACTTTCTGTTTTGGTTATAACCATGAGAAGGGAATTGGGATGAAAACTCTGGGGGTAAAAGAACTGCGTTTTGAACCTAGCATCAGTTCTGGCTTTGTTTTCATCTTGGAATGATCTGTGAAAGTTAAACTCTTCCTTATTTTTAACAAAGTGTTTGGTTTCGAGTCTGTCTTCCTGACAGTGCTGAGATAAGTTGGCTTCAAAAGGTTTAGAAATGTAAACAAATGTCTTCCAATGTACCTTTATATTAAAAGTGTAAAGCAGTAAAAAAAAGTATTTCACATTTAGTAATCAAGTTTCATGCTGTTCATTCTCTAGGGGGAAGAAAACATAATTTCAGTTTAAACATTTCCCCCTCCTCCCCAACTATTTTAAAATGACAGCTTTCAGCTGAGATGAAATATGAATTCCCCAAAGATGCTTTGTTATAATAATTGCTCAATCATAGAAACAGATTTTTAGTTTTGCTTGCTAACAATGTTTTAAGCATCATACATGTATAGATGTTGAGAAACCTGTAGCCAAACAGCAAATACTAAAACTTTGATATTTGCTTTGTATGAAGCTGTTGCAATATTTATTAAGCCCCTATAAAGCTGCTAGACCTGGAACATGCTAATTTACGTATGATTCTGTTGGAAGGAAGGGATGGAGATGACAGAATGTTCTTGGAAAATTTTCTTTTCAGAGAGTTGGTGGATTTTATGTGTGAGTTTTTATCTCAGCTCTGTTTATTGAAGGCTATTTCCAGTGAATCAGGAGTGGGGAAAGTTCCTTGTGAGCCAATTTATAGAATTTCTGTTAAAGCTAGAAAATCTCCAATATTTCAAGGTGGCTGGATATATAGTTTGAATGCCTTTTTTCTTTGATGATTTAAAGGTAAGTGATACAATTTTTCCAATTTATTTATCTTCTTCTGATTCACTTATATTTAACTAGAGCTAGTTGTGTGTGTTTATGCAAAATTTATATCCACAAAATTTAGTCGGGGTGGTGGTGTTCCTGAGCCATGCCGACTTCCTCATGTTATATCTGTCCCACTTTACTGCCATTCATCCTGGCTCCTCAGCATCTTCTCCCCATTGTCCTTTCTGCATGGCCAGTATCAGTGGTTGGTAACGCGGGATAGTTATTATTTTATTGTTAAAAGCATTAAATCAAGGCAAGTGTCTTGCTCCCCCCTCCCTCCCCACCTTGAGAATTCTGGCTAGATACACCTGGTTCCCAGTGATCAATGAATGTGGGCAAGTGGCAATAAAGTGCCATTGTTTCATGGCAATAAAGATAAATTATTTCATGGCAGTAATTAGCAGATTCTGACAAGCGCAAAGAACCACAACCATAGTCTACTTTGTATCTTTATTCAGTCTCTGCCAGTCTTAGATTCATAGTGATAGGAGACATACTGGCCACGTAGTCCAATCCTCTGCTATATGCCGTACCCTACCAGAGAGGAAGGCTCACCACCTCCCTAGGCGATTCCACTACTGAATCTTAATATCGACCCAATACCTTTTTGGCTGTAATTTAAACTAACTTATCTTCTGCTGCCAATGGGAACCGCTCCCCTGCCTTATAAATTAAGAGCCTTTCAAATATTTAAGAGCGTAATCATGTCCCTGCCCACTAAATATCTCTTCTCCAACTGAGCACTAGGAGTTGGTCTTTGGGCCCTTGATCATCTTCATCACCCTCCTCTGTATTTGCTCCATTCTGTCCACATCCTTTTTAATAGTGCTCCAGTTTATATACAATCATGAACAATGGTTCTTCATGCCAGTGGTCAGTTTCGGTTTAATTTCTGTGAAAGAACCCTTGCATAGTTTTATGGTTGGGGGTCACCACAGCATGAGGAACTGTATTAAAGGGTTGCGGCATTAGGAAGGTTGAGCCACTGTACTAGGGGCATAAAGAACTTTACCTCAGACTATGGCCTGAAAGATTAGACAGTAAAGTGATTCCCACCATGATTTGATATTTGGAAGTTCACCGTTTATTTCCCACATTCCAAGAACTTCTGAATCATAGTATACCTGTAGGGAAATGTTATTAATTCTAAAAACAGCTGCAAACTTTTCACAGTGTGTTTTCATTATGCAAAGTCTTCCTGCAAGTAGGATTCAAAAAACTGCAATCTTGGCTGAAGGACACAACTACTGGATATTGCATGATATTTTTTATAAAGATACAAACAAAAGGAATCACTTAAAAGCTTCAAATTCATAACTCTTTAATTTGCATTTGAAAGGTACCAGTTACATTGTGAGGAAATGATAAGCTATGTAATATTCACTTGAGTCTCACACCTCAGAGGTTTTTTGAGCTAAAACAGGCTTCTAGTTAAGGAGATCTCTGAAAACCATGAGGAACTCAGATCACAAGCCCATCCACATGTATCTATTGCACTAAAAGAAGAATTTTAACAAAACAATTGTCAGACAATGGTCCTTAAATGATACTCAGAAATGCATACAGGTTTCCACAATGACAGAATGGCTGTGTTGCAATATTCAGTGCACTCCCAACTGCAGCATTATAGTTAGGTTTTCCAAAAAAGAACAGCATTCCATTTAAAATGACAAGCATTACTTTTTAATTAAAATCTGGATTTTAAAATGGACCGCGCTTGCCACAAAGGCTATAGTAAAATCATTGCCAAGCAAATTTCAAGGAAGGAAAGTCCTAGTTATAGTTCTTCACGGAGTAGACAAAGGAATCCAAGCAGATTGAGTAAAACAAAAAGTAGTTTTAACTCTAGAAGTATCATGGGAGTCAGAAGTTGGGGGCCAGAAAAAGAGCAAGCAGTTGTATCCTACATCTCCAATGGTAATATAGATCCACGTAGAACTCTCTGATATTCTGCTAGTAAAAGTGCTAGTGGTGGGCTTGCCCACATTAATCTTCAAGGAACACATACAGGACAGGAGGTTGGGAAGTCCCTCACCCCACTGGTCCATGGCATCTCTGGGTTGGCATCACCTGAGGTTTTATAGACAGACTCCTCTATAGTATGAGTTCTTAGCAAGCCACCTCCATAGTGAGGGAGTGAATGGTTCTTGTGTATGACTGCAAAAACGTTGCCAACAATGGAGATGAAGCTAAGAAGGTAACTTAGAAGTTGCAGAAGCAATTGTCAAAAGGAATGCCAATTGAAGCAGTCAAGTTCTGCCAGCCTCATTGTAACCTGAGGGTAATGAAGTGAAAATTAATGCAGTATGTAGTGGACTTAACACTATTTTAAAAAGCCACTGAAGTCTGCACTAGCTGGCATACGCAAGAGTCTGCATTTAGACTTACACAAGGTAGTCTTGTAGACTGGAAAGAAGAGCAACAGTCCACCGCAAGTTCAACCTAACGGACATATTTGATCAGGTATTCAGGGTAGATCTGATGCTTTTCAAAAATGACAAAGATGGACGGGTTCTGGATGCTATTCACACAGCTGTCATAGAAAGCAGTGTTCTGGCTCCCTTTGGCAGGAGGACGGAGATAGTTAGATAAACCATTGGTAAACTCCCCCACCAATACCCGTGCCAGAAACATGGTCTTGGAGTCTAAATTAGTCTTGAAGAATAAATTGATCTTGGAGACTAAATTGTCATTGCAGTAGTTATCAGAATATGAAGCATCTCTTGCAAAATAGCTTCCTGTAAAGGGAACAGAAAAAGAAAAAGATAAAACAATAAGGCCGTTTTCTGCAACCTCACTTTGTACAGCAGTGCAAGTTCCTGCGTGTCTACGGTTTGTCAAGCTTCTATTGAAGTCTCTTTGAAGTTTAAAGGGACTGCAGAAGGCAGTTCAAGGATTAGTTGTGCCGGTATTGGATATATGGAATAAGATTTCAATAATCCATTTAGATCAAATTTTTAAAAAATGGAGACAAAGGAAATATACATCTTAGACCAAGCTTCTCCAGTTAAATTGCTGTAATCAGGGAAAGGTACAACGTGCTGAATGAGGTTACCTTTGCCATATGCAGTACCGTGAATTCCACAGATCCTCCAGTCAAAGTTCTGCTGGCAGATAGCATCAACATGGCTTCCATCTGTCCCGTGAAACAACAGTCTTTCATCTACATCCTTTCCTCCATTTGCTTTCTTCATTTGTTCTTTCTGCCTGCAAATGTGACAGAGAAATAGGATGCTTTCTTCAAATAACTTCAAGAAGGCCCAACACTCATGTACAAAATAATCTTGCTTTATCCCTTGTACTTTTGTTACCTGCTTTCCCCCTATCCCAATTCTGGCAACATTAAGCCCGCCTCCTATGTGAAGCAAATACCATTTCATATAGGCATATGGAACAAAGCAGCCTGAATTTGAACATGTATTAGTTTTGCAAAAAAAATACAGCTTCTTTGAGAAATGAGGAAGGATTCAGAGTAAGTTGTTCATAAGTAAAAACTAAAATTTCAAATAAAATGTTAATTTAAATGGGCATCCTGATAAGCAGAGCTTTTCCATGAAACATTTAAGGGTTGTTAAGAGTTACGTATAACCTTACTGCCTGACATTTTGTACTTGGCTCCACTTCCTGCAGCAGAAGCAGCTATCTTGGAATTCTAAAGTGGCCCATAGAGTCAAAAAAGGTTAGGGACTCCTGGATTAACTGCACACACACACACACAAATGCCTGCACACACTCCATACTTTTGATTTGCAGTAAAGCAGCAGCAGCAAACATTCCAGGATGCATGTTGGCTGCCAAATGAATTATTCCTTCGAAGAATTCTATGCAGAATTAACCGCAAGCATACCCATAATCCAACAAAAATCAAATAATAAAAAGGAAGTGTTGTGCTTTTATCGTACTAGTGGAGCAGCCAAATTCAAGTGAGAAATCCAGCAAGACGCCATACTATTTTTTTCCCCCATGGTTTCATTTTGAATTTAAACTAGCTACCTACAAGCAGTCCCAAACCTCCCTTAAGCTGCAGGGAAACCCAAGTTTAAGAGAACTCAGACTGCCTAAGATCAGAGCAGTCGTTCAGCACATACCACTGATACACTTCCCAGAGAGCCAGATTCTGAATTCTCTCAATCTTTATAATATTTGCCTTGGACATGGTGCGCTCAAAGTTAACCTGGACCTTTCTGTATTCATTCGACGATGAGTCAAGGGTGATCAGCTACAAGAGGAAGAGAGATAGAAATCTGTTAACAAAAGCCTTCGGGGAGGGCGGTATATAAATCTAAATAAATAAAAAATAAATAAATAAAAGACCGTTTCAAATAAGATTAGGAACTCTGGGATCACTAACCAAAGAGGGCCACAGATCCAGAGTCAATACAGAAGTGTCTTGTGTGGAGCTGGCCACATTTAACTGAAATATGTTTTCTAAAGATGGCAAAACAGGATGAATACTGTGGAATCACCCTTCTACTACATGAAGTTTATATTAACCCCCCGCCCCAACAACTTCCTTTAAAGGGGGGGGGGGGGAGGAAACCAAAACAACACTACAGATGCAGTGCTGGTCTTACGAGACTTATGACATTTTAAAATTTAATTTCTACCTCAGAATTGCAGGAAGATAAACAGTGTCATGTTCCATTGAATGACTTTTACTAAACATATTTAGTAAAATGTTTATTGAGCTCCCCCTCACTGGCAGTCTTCAAGCAAAGGTTGGATACACACTTTTCTTGGATGCTTTAGGATGCTTAGGGCTGATCCTGCGTTGGGCAGGGGGTTGGACTAGATGGCCTGTATGGCCTCTTCCAACTCTATGATTCTATGATTCTATGATATTCTTTTTGAGGAGCAGCACTGTATCAAGGGTGGTAAAGCTTTTTGAGCCACAACCCTGAGGAACAAAGCATCTCTCAAATACTCAAAAGTTAATGTTGGTTAGAAAACCAAATCTATGCAGAAACTTCAGATGAACACATACATTCATAAACCCTAGAATATGTTTGGCCAGCAAGAACTACAGGCTGTCCAGAAGACTAAAATCCATGCTCTACACTCACTTATTTTCAACAAAGGTATGATTTGTCATGCTCACCTATGTATTCAATTAGAATGCTACAGCATTTAAAGGCTAAAAGAATGGAAGCCCAGAAATGACAGAATGTTGACTCAGGCACAACTTTATATCTGGCTGGTGTGGGGATATTTGGTACCATCTCCTATGACATTTTCCCCACTCTCACTACCTGACTTCATGAACCCCTAAAAGAACTTTTCCAAAGGCCTGTCTAGAATCAGCGCTCGAAAGTCTATGCAAGGGGAGTACTGATCTATCCCAAAACAAAACATTAGCTGCCTTTTATTTCTAAAGCCTGTGTTACACATCAGCAGCAAATAAGCTTTTGTATGACAGATGTTGATGTAAGTCAACTGAGCCTGGTGATATCCCCGCAAAAAAAACCCCCAAAACTGAAAAGAATTACTCCTGTTGCATACATACAAGGTCACTTCATGTATGTTGCATACATACAAGGTCACTAAACAGGGGTTTGTATTGTTTCTAGAATGCGAGAGGTCAATTCTTTCAAGCTCCTTTGTAAAGGACTACTGCCATGCTCCTGGTTTTTGGTAGCAAAGGAAATTATCTTTTTAGAGGAAATAAACTAGCGATTAACACTGCTATATATCAGTATGCTCTCTTTTGGTAAGTGTGAGCTGACTGGTGATATTCACTGCATGATTCCCACCCCCACCCACCCGCAAATAAAGAGTTTTAATGGTTTGGGCATCTACAATTGCATTTTACCCCATCAGGAATACTGAACAGAATACAAATAAAGGAAACAGATGTTCCGTTTTCAAGCTTAGACAAATAGATGTTTAACAAAGTGCATCTCCTACCATTCTCTCTCTATGCAGGAAATAAAATGAGTTTAGAATCAAGAAGTATTCAGATTGAACTACTCTAAAAATTAGGGAATCTTAATTTTAAATGCAGGAAGACAGATTCAATCAACATTTCTTATTTTTAGGTCCCACCTGCCTTGCATTGGGACAACAGGGTCCTGTACAGCTATATTTGCTTGACTTCCAACAAGGCTGCATCACACATCTTTCAATCGTAAACAAGGAGGCATTCTGGTTTTCAGTTTGGCAGTAGCCAAACAACAGTTGTTTGACATCTCCACAATACTAGTGCAACAATCAGGAAGACACAGATACTTAGGGGCAGCAGGGCCGTATGCAGGGAGTGGTTTTGAATGGCAGCAGAGGATAGGACTCACAAATAATAGGTTTAAATTTTGAGTAGAATGATACTGACTGTATATTAGGGGGAAAAGGGGGGGTTTACAGTCAGAGTAGTTCATCAGCAGAATTGGTGGCCTCCCTCTCACTGGTAGTCTCCAAGCAGCAGCTGGAGGAAGTCTTACCAGGGATGTTTTAGGTTCATCCTGCACTGAGCAGCAGGTTAGACTAGATGGCCAGTATGGCCCCTTCCAACTCTTATGATTCTGTATTGCTAAGAGCACCTTACCTCGTATCCCAGCTCTGGCAAGGCTGACTGGTCCCAATGAGCTGGAATGTTTGTGGCTCCTTCTCCTGCCTTCGATAGCTCAGCCCCTCTTTATACAAGAACAGACTCAATAATTAACATTGCCACTGACCTATAGTTCTATGAAAAGAAATTAACAGCTGAGCATCAAGCAAATGCCTCAGGTTAGCCAAAGGCGACTCAAGCTTCAAACCTAACCTAAATGCAGGTCCAGGAAAGTCTATCTGCAGGACTCATCAGCTAATCGGCAAAGCGAATCTACTTTTGTTTGGCTTTGCAAGTCCCAGCACAACTCAGCTACATGGAGCTTGCTGGATTCCAGAACTACACCCTTCACTTTCTGCACCTTGCTGAGGCATTGCCAGAACTTTCGCGGACCAAGTAAAGGGCTAGAAATTGTTTCCCAAGAGTAAATGTGTAGTGAGGCGTTCCAGCGATGATTGAAAAATGGAAGGACTACAGTTCATAGTGCGAATCACTTTCTTCCAAGCCCTCTTCAACATCTTGAGAGCATTAGACATAGTGATCCCCATTTCTCTCTCTCCCCCTTCCATAGTTTTCTGGATAAATACAGGGAACCCGATTTGTCCCCTCTCGCTCTCTTGAATCTCAAGAAATGAGCTCAGACATACAAAAGCTGCTGTTGGATGATAGCGGCTAGTCTTTAAGGTTCCTTTGAACTTCTGTTTTATTTTGCTATACAGCAGTGGTTCTCAACCTGGGGGTTAGGACCCCTTTGGGAGCCGAACAACCCTTTCTCAAGGGTCACAATGGGGCGAGCAGCTTGGCCAGGGTCACACCAGTGGTCAGTTTCGGTTTAAGTTCTGTGAAAGAACACTCGCATAATTTTATGGTTGGGGGTCACCACAACATGAGGAACTGTATTAAAGGGTCGCGGCATTAGGAAGGCTGAGAACCACCGCTGTGCAAGATCCTAAGTTGTTTACTCCTCTGGAATCACCTAGAAGTGAGCGTGGCCTTCATGAACTCTTCTTCCAGACACTTTCCATTTGTTATTCCCAGCAATCCATATTTTCAGTACAGTCACAGCTTAGGATTCCAATCCTTTAACATATCTATGAATGCCTAGAGGGAAGCATTTCTTGCTTATGGTGCCACATCTATGGTCTGGCCATCCTAAACTGGCAGTTTCTCCGCTCATCCCATTCTGATTTGAAATAACTTCAGAGTCTTGTGGAGTGCTCATTTATTACTACTTTATCCTGTGTTTGTAGAAGATGCTGCCCTGGCTTTACAGATTTTTATATTTGTCCTTTTTGCATTTTCTGGCATCTAGATCTTTTCGATGAGATAAATATTTATACATGGCATAGCAATGTCCTGCAGCTAAATAAATACCTGCACAAGAGTCCATCCCAGACATCTTCAGTTCAAAAACAATTAGGTAGCAGAGTGAATCAATACTAGGCTAGGGCTACAATCCTAAGAATATTTAGTGGGGCTTACCTCCAAGAAATGCAAGTAGGACTTATTTCTGAGTTTACTGGTTTAGGGGTGCTCCCTAGACCATTTAAGGCAATTCCTTAAGAAAACCAGGGACAGGGGAGGATTTGATGGCTACATTTTTACAGTAACTGAAGAGTGACATCTAGACCACTAAACCAGATGGACTGAAATGGCATTTATCAGGTATAGAAGAAACTAGCATTTTAGAACTATATGCCAGACAATTGTAAGGTTTCTTGGAGGGCTGGGGGACTTCCTTATACTTATTAAACCCAGCATGCTTTGTTACGGAGATCTAGATTTCACAATCACAGCATGACTAGAGGCTTTGAGGCAAACTTCTGAGTTATGTACTCAAGTAGGTAGCCATGCTGGTATCTGAGGAAGTGTGCACACGAAAACTCATACCTTGAATAAAACTTTGTTGGTCTTAAAGTTGCCACTGGAATCAAACTGAGTTATATACTCTTCGCTTTCTCTGTAATACACTCTACATCAGGGGTTGTCAAACTGCAGCCCTCCAGATGTCCATGGACTACAATTCCCAGAAGCCCCTGCCAGCATTCGCTGGCAGGGGCTTCTGGGAATTGTAGTCCATGGACATCTGGAGAGCCGCAGTTTGACTACCCCTGCTCTACATACACAGTTGAGATCTGCCCTTCAAGCCCTGCTCTCAGTTTCCTTATCTCTGGAGGTGAGATAGGTGGGAACCACAGACGGCTTTTTTGTGTGGTGGCAACTCACTTCTGGAATGTCCTCCATCTTGACACTTGTCTGGCACCTAATTTATTTCTTTTCCCCCCCAGGGTAACACACATCTTTCCCCCAGGCTTTTACCTTACAAGCTTTTACAGTATCTGTTTCTGTTTTATAGACAGTTGGCATGTTATCATTTTGCTGCTTATGTCTACTGGCTCATTTTTTAAACTGTGGTTGTTACTTGTAAGCCTACCACAAGCAGTAATCCAAAGAGGCAGCATAAGAATATTCTAAATGAACAACAAGCCCCCCCCCCAATCACCAACCTGCTTTTCTTCTTCTCTATTTCTTTTAGGGACATAAACTTAGGTCGCCTACGAACTTCTCGTTCTGTCAGGTAACGCACGTTTTTCTGTTTCATGGCTTTAAAATAAAAGACAGAAAAATAAAACAGCCCTTGCAAATATTGTGAATTATTGTAACTGATAATCTCTTCTGCAAGCAAAGTCATCACAAGCACCAGGTTTATAGTCACTGTTAAGAGGCACTGATCAATCTGGTTCTAATGCAGAATGATGGATTCAGAACCAGACTGAAAGCAGAACTGAACCCAATTTTGATGAAAGAGGTGAACAGAGATAAGAGGACCTAATGTGAACCAAATGTTCTCTGACTCTGACTTACAAGAACTTGACCTACAAGAACTGACCTGTCAACTGAGACTCAATTACCACCGAGTAAATTTCATGGATGCTTTAGGCTAATCCTGTATCAAGCAGGGGGGGGAGGGGGGGAGGGGTGGACTAGATGGCCTGTATGGCCCCTTCCAACTTTATAATTCTATGTAAGCCATCTGTGACAGGGGGAACACAGAAATATACTATAGCACTCCAAACCAGCTAATAAGAGCTCTGTTCTTGAAAAGAGTTGAAATCTGATAGCAGGAACTCTGGGTATAAGTGCTAAAAAGTTGTCTTCTCAAACCATTTTGATTCTCCACTGAAATCCCCAGGGCAGTAGAGCAAGTAGAAAACCATGTGATGAGAAAAACCCAGAAGGATGATGGCTGGTGCTCAGGAAAGCATTCATACCATATAACTAACTAGAAAAGATAGACACTCATAAGTAGGCCTAAGAAATTGCCTCTAGTTGTGAAAGTTCAGTGATAAAGCCCATTTTCTGCATATGGAAAACCCCAGTCTTCCATGAAAATCAACTCAAGCAGCCAGCCTGAGAGCCAGCATGGTGTTGTCATTAAAAGTAAAGGTAAAGGTATCCCCTGTGCAAGCACTGAGTCATGTCTGACCCTTGGGGTGATGCCCTCTAGCGTTTTCTTGGCAGACTCAATATAGGGTGGTTTCGCCATTGCCTCCCCCAGTCACTACTGTTTTACCCCCCAGCAAGTTGGTTACTCATTTGACCGACCTCAGAAGGATGGAAGGCTGAGTCAACCTTGAGCCAGCTGCTGGGATCGAACTTTCGGTCTCATGGTCAGAGCTTCAGACTGCATGTCGGATGCTTTACCACTCTGTGCCACAAGAGGCTCTTGTCATTAAAAGTAGTGGAACCGGGTCTGATTCCCCATTCCTCCTCCACATGCAGCCATCTGGGTGACCTTGGGCCAGACAAAGTTATATCAGAACTCTCTCAGCTCCACCTGCCCCCCAAGGTGACTGTTGTGGGGAAGGGAAGGCTATTGCAAGCCACTTTTAGGCTCCTTAAGGTAAAGAAAAGTGGAGCACAAAAGCTTTTCCTTCAGCAGAGGAAGGGTCTAAGAAAAAAACCCTGCCTGAGACCTTGGAAATGTTTTGCTAATCACAAGAGACAAGAAAGACCCCCTAAGAGCAGCTTTATATAAACCGTTTTGAGACAAGCACTGTTTTAGCACACGTCCATGGATTCAGGACCATTAGGAACAAACGCACCTTTGAAATCAAGCACATAGCTCTGTTTCCTAGCTGTGAATCTGAGTGTTGGAGAAGCTTCAGATTGATAGGCCTTCTCAAGGTCAAGACTGCATACCGAGGCAGCCTCGTGGTCAATATCCTGCCAGAAAAGAACCAAACAATTTTTTTTTCAGAATCATCTTGCAAAAGAAGCACATACCAAACTTTGCTTAAGAAAACCTCCCCTGGAATCTGTGTGGGCTCAAGACAGGGCTTTTCATGCTCCCAAGGTCAAGATGTATTTATAGGGATGGCCAGGCTCTGAACCAGAGTCAGGAAACTTTTCAGAGCCATTACAAGTAGCAGCAAGAGACCGATACTCTCCCATATGTCCTGTTCTTTTTCAACAAGGATTATGCAGAAAACTCCATGGCTCTTTGTGCCCCATGTTCATTGGCAGAAAGAAAAGCACAATTTGAATTTTGATTCTCAGATACTGAACTAGTTGCCAACCCAAGAGTGGTTTACACCCCCAATCCACATTTGTTTATTTATTACATTTTTATACTGTCTTTCCCAAGGGCTTAGAATCAGAGCCTCTAAACAACAGAACCAAAACATCTAAACAAAACCAGGACAAAACACAGCCACTGGGAGACTATAGCAGCATGCCCCAGAGAACAGGATAATATACACATTTTAAACTAGTGCCTGAAAACCATTAAGTCCATGGTAAACAGGCTTGGGAATAGTGCTCTGTAAATCAAACACAACCATGAAAAAGGTCTTGTCCCTGTTAGCCTTATCTCGTAAAGTGGAGCCACCTTTAGAGCAGGGCTAAGTCCTGGAACAGCCTAGCATCCTAGTAGACTTTCAAAGCATAGAGTAGCGGTAGTCAACCTGTGGTCCTCCAGATGTCCATGGACTACAATTCCCATGAGCCCCTGCCAGCAAATGCTGGACATCTGGAGGACCACAGGTTGACTACCCCTGGCATAGAGAATGCATCATGTTTTCTTCAGTCTGCAGCTACACAGTACTACTCACCTTTATTCCATACTCATGCCACACCCCATACTCATCTTTCCAATACCAGAGCCATTCTGTAGTAAGGATATAGTGAGGAGGCTTGGTCACAGAGGATGCTGTGGAGAGGCGTCTAATTTGGGTGGTGTCACAAGTCATATTGCTGAAGTCAATCACTAGCTTTTTACTATCCTTTTTGTAGTTAAACCTGTACATTTAGAGTAAAATGGTAGGAGGGAATCCATCATAAGAACATACAAAGAGTCCTGCTGCATCAGACAAGTAGTCCATCTAGTCCAATGTCCTGTCTCATGCAATGGCCAACATGGTTCTCTGGATGACCAACAACAGGACATAGAGGCCAAGGATTTCCCCATCATGTTACTTCTGGCTCTGGGATTCAGAATGTAAATGTGGTGGTTCCCCTCAGGCACCTTGGCTAATAGTCATTGACAGACACATCCTCCATCAATCCAATCCTCTTTTAAAGCTGTTTCTTCCTACAGTCATCACTATAACCCTCTGGCAGCTAATTTGGCTTTTTAATAACTCTCTATGTAAAGCAGTGCATTGTCCATTCTGAAACTACTGCCCATCAGCTTCATTCAACGTCCAAGTATTTGGGGGGGGGGTCTTTCTACTCCATGCATAATTTTATGAACCTCTTCCATCTTCTTTCACTGGAATGATTTCCCAAAACCCAGAAAAGCATTCTTAGACCGATTACGCATGGCAGCAGCCACACCGGCTGCCGCCGTTCCAGTGCGGTGGGGTAAAAAGCACCGCTGTCCTCCTGAGTACGCATGGGGGTGGGGCATCCTGGGCACACACTGGCCACCTCAGTGCAATGGACCCGCACACTCAAAACGTGGGGCCAGGAGCATAGTTAAGCTACAGCATCCAATTTAATTGGAATGGATCGGGAGGAAGGGGGCCCCGATACAGGATGGTGGGGAGCAGCATGCTGCTCTCTCACCATGGTGGGGGTAGGGGGGGGTCACCCCTATTTGCTCCACAGAGCCACTGAGCCAGCAGGGGCGAGAGGCATTCCTGCAGGGATGCCGTAGGTTGGGGGAGGAGCTGGGCTAAAAGCACAGGGCTCGTTTGGGCTGGCCCTCGCTTGCGCCCTCGGGAATCCCAGGACTCCAGAAGAACACATGTTCCATTAACATGGGTCTTCCAAGGGCCTGGGCTGGGCCCAGGCAGTGGCAGCGTGCATACTTGGGGATTTTCCCCGATGCCCTGCTGTTGTCAGTGCGGATGTTCCGGCCCGTGCATAATCGGTCATAGTGCTAATCATGTTAAAAACTGATGTGATAAAAAAAATATGAAAATCTGTTCTTCCACCCAAAACTAACAGTAGTCTTCATTGCAAACAAAAGTTCAGACTTATGCTATGATAAAAATTTGGTCCCTAGTATTTCAGCATGAAAGGGTGACCCAATGTTCTTTCGGTGGGCAAATAACTCAGAATGTAGGCATCCTTATTCTGGACTAGTTTCATTTGCTTCCTGTTACAAATCCATATCAAACGTGACACTGCAACTCCTCCTAGGAAGGCTGGGATGGGGGGAATGATGCCAAAACAACCACATCTCAGTGCAAAGGGGGAGCACTGCTGCCTAAATGCCAAGGACCAAAGAGTACTGCCTCTCAATGTGTGGTGGAAAGAGGCTGAACTTTGGCTATGCGGACAATTTAATCCCTTTTTCACATGCCCCTGCCCCCCAGCGACAGCCTGTCAAGGGTTAATGCCTAACC
Source organism: Paroedura picta (assembly GCF_049243985.1). NCBI lineage: Eukaryota > Metazoa > Chordata > Lepidosauria > Squamata > Gekkonidae > Paroedura > Paroedura picta. The sequence continues at coordinate 107,662,479 of NC_135373.1, read as the reverse complement.
GAATCTGAAAACGTTTGAGTGACAGGCTGTTCAGAGGGAATTCTGTTGAGAGTCAGTTAAGAAATGACAGTTGGAAACGTACAGCTGAAAAAGAGACAGTTAAGCACTGACTGTGGACTGAGGAAGGGGCAGTTAAGAAGAGGAAATATCAGTAAAGGATTTGGCATCACTATTTTTTTTAATAAGAGAGGGACTTTGATTAGTACTCCTAAAACCAGGTGAGCATATGACCAGGAAATCTATACCTTTCATTAAAGGGGTCACAGTAGTGCTTTTCAATGTCCTCCATAAGCAGCAGCTCCCTCCATTGTTTACCGTCAAAGATTTCCCATCTGTACGGCAAATGGAAGTGAACTCGGATACATTTATCTAGACCAAGATTTTGAAAGTATGTTAATCCAATTACCTGTTTAAAAATGGCTTTAAACAAGAAATGCTTATGAAGCCACATGTTACACATGCCCAGCAGGTATACAGCCAAATATTTCAAGCAACAAGCATACGTAACCTGGCCCAAGGGTCTTAATGTCACCCTGCATCTGATATCACCCTCAGTGCAGCAGAAAGGCCCATCTGAACCTTCAGGCCTTTAGGGCCCTAAAGTACGGCTCTGGATTTGCAAGATAAATAATCAAAAGCTACTGATATTTGCAGGTTCGAATGCCCACTCTGCCAGGAAAGCTGGCTGAGTGCCCTCGGGCCAAAATTGGAGAAGGGGAAATGATATAAGCTGCTCTGTGCCCCAAGTTGAGTGAAAAGTGGGCCATAAATGAACAGCTCAATTTAATGCAAAGTATTTGCAAATACAATCCCTGGAAATAATAATTAAGTAGGACCATTTAGACCTTCTGATGTCAGCATATCTATGTCAAGCCTAACACCTATGTGTTCGAGCAAGTTTGGTGTAGTGGTTAGGAGTGTGGACTTCTAATCTGGCATGACAGATTCGATTCTGCACTCCCCCACATGCAGCCAGCTGGGTGACCTTGGGCTCGCCACGGCACTGATAAAACTGTTCTGACCGAGCAGTGATATCAGGGCTCTCTCAGCCTCCTTCGGGTAGGGAAAAGCAGCATATACGAACCTTCTTTTTCTTCTATGTCTTTCATGCATGCCCAAGCACCTCTTTTCCTACAGGATGGCTGCTTTCACAGCCCAAATTTTTCAGTGCACACTGATAAGGTCCCAGAACTACAGCTGCACCAATCAATATCCAGCCCATAGCCGATAAAAGCCAAGAGAATTGCAATATCAAATCAATAACACTTTCCCCACATTGGTAGCAAGGTAGGTGTGAGAATATAAAAGAATAGGGCAGAGCCATCCAACTTTTGAAGATGGCTTCCAACTAAAACCATCTGCCATCATCACTAAACACTGCAGCATCAGACCCTCCCACCTCAAGGTGGGTGAAGTATGATTTTTTTTTTAATTTTCAGAATTAATATCCTGCCTTTCTGCCTTCATCAGAGTTGCCATGACAGCTAGCAGATCTTAAAAATATATAAAAATGTCTTTCAAACCTTAAAACCAAAAGAAAAAGCTAAAATAAAATAAATAAAAACAATGAAAACACAGGACACGAAGGAAGGGAGAGGTAGTTGAGAGCAGGAAGAACCCAGGCCTTCAACCTCACAGCTTACCTTGGAAGCTACAACTTTTCCTAATGTGGTACAAGCAAATCATATTTGATTCTTCACTGCTGTTTGTCACCAATGGGGCCTCACCACTCCTCTTTATTTCTAAGAAAGAAGAAAACATACACTAGAATCCAGTTCTGAGCAGAACCCACTCATATGCTGCAAGGGAAGATGAAGAAACTCATAACACTTTCGAGCCAATTTAATTGGAATAGAGTTGGAAGTGTGATTACCCTGCCTGGATGGCGTGCAACTGACATCTGCACCTCTGGGCAAGAATTTGGGGGGGAACTTTGATGCCTCCCTTACCATGGAGGCTCAGATCACAAAGGTAGCCCAGATGGCATTTTTCCATCTGCGCTAGGCATGGCTACTAGCACCATACCTGCCCTTGGAACACCTGGCCATGTAACGGTCACTTCCAGGTTAGACTTCTGTAACTTGCTCTACACGGGCTTACCCTTGGGCTTTGCTACAGAAATTACATAAATATTTTATATATATATGATCCAGAAATGTTTTATATATATGCTGTAAACCAGCAGCCCCCAACCTTTTAAAGGCTGGGGACCGCCTGCGGGGGTGGAGAGAGAGGGTGGCCCGGGCGCCAGGCGCACGCACAACACTGCACATGCACATTTGTGCGGCGGGGCGCAAACACGTGTGCGGCTGCTCCGCGCAAGCATGCATTCACAGAGCTGTTGGGGGCACAAACACGCATGCGCGGCAGCTCCACACACGCTCGTTTGTACCCTCCGGCATGCCAGCGGCCGTGCCTTCCTCTTCTCCCCCTCCCACAGTGAGAAGCTCGCTGGGCTGTGAGCGAAGCGGACGCTTTGGCGACCGCTTCGTTCGCGGCCCAGCGAGCTTCTCACTTGGGGGGGGGAGGCAGGCGTGGCCACCGGCAGCCCGGTGCCGAGGCTTTTGGCTAGCAACACATTGGATTGGTCAGCATTCAAAAAGCAATGGAATCCTTAGGACTCGACAGGGATATTGGTTTATCTCACTACATATGCTAACCGTATTCCGCTTTTATATAAGCAATTCCTTCTAATCCCCATTTCATTTTATTTCATTTGGGATAACAGGTATAGTGGATTGTAATGTAACGTAACAAAGAGTAGTATAAATGTCATTTAGAATGGAAGATTATCGGGTCTTAGGACAGGACACCTCATTCAGTATGCCCTGTCACTTGTGGAGATGCCTCAAAGCTTGGGTGGAGACAGATGGGGCTAGCAACAGGTCTCTTTTAATTACAACTGGGAAAGATTCAAGTGGGTAACCGTGTTGGTCTGAAGTAGCATAACAAAAATTGTGCCCAACAGCACCATAAAGAAGACTCAATTATTGCTGTACAACTGGGAAAGTACCTGCCACTAATTACTAATCTTAACATTTTTATTCCTTCTACTGTTTTTGAACTGGAGTTGAACCCAAAGAACTGATAACCTTAAAAACTCAGTTTATTATTCCAGCAAGGCTTTCGAATCAAACTAAACACCTTAACTATACTGCATATTTGTTGGGAGACTTTCATGATGCTGTTTACTAATTTGCTGCTAATTCACTCCTTATATACGTCCTCTAGTGATTTCCATTTCACGGTCTGAAGAATTGTGCACGCAAATGAAAGCTCAGGCCGCAAACAAAACTCGGTTGGTCTTAAAGGTGCCACTGTACTCAATCTCTGTTTTGGAACCACTATGTAGATATTTTGTAATAAACAAAATAAGCACGTTACCTCTGCTAGTTGATGCTGTGTTATGTTTGATATCATAAATGTTCCGGTAGATCAAGGGAAGTTTCCCAATCAGGGTTCGGCTCAATCCCCACTTCTCCAGTTTCTCATAACATTCTGGGTCAAAAATATTATGTGAGCGTTTGCAGCCACTTTCAAACCTGCAACTTCCCTGGAGGTAGTACTGGCATATGTGAAGCTTGATACAGATCTTCTTAAAGGTACAAGACCCAAACCGTCCATCGCCTTTGTTATAGAATGTGCATATCTAGGACAGAGAGAGGACATGGATACAAGAATACCTTTAAAATATGCAGGTTTAGACATTACTAATCCAAGGGGAAAAGGCCAACATAGACGTTTAGATGTTTGTGAACAATGTGATTTCTGACAGCTGCCTGAATCCTGAGCATCTAGAAAATGAACTTCCAAGAAATGGGATCATCATCATCATCACATCATCACATAAGATAATTGGCTAGCATTCTCTTCTGCACCCTCAACCAAGTGCTATTCAGAGCCATGAGCTATGAGCCGCACATAAATTACAAGCTATCTGCAGTTATTTTCTATGCTAAAGCATAAAGTACAGTACAGGATGTATTTCCAAGATTAGTATTCAGTTACTAATTCAGTTAAGGACCTCTAGTACTTGGTGCTCTTTTTGCAAGAGCAGTGCATCTCATTGTAATAGTTTCCCTACCTCATTGATTTGGGTAGGGAATCAATGGCCAGTAAAGTAAGGACAAAGAATAACTGGGTTGACACACGCAGGAACTGAGAAAATCATTCTAGGAAGTCAGGAAGCCCTAATTCAGTTACAAGATTAGTATTCAGTTACCCTGATGTTATCTGGTCATGAGGCCTCCAAAGGATCAAGCTCCTGGGTTTTATTTCCTCATTGTCCACCATGGAGCTTAAAATAATTTTATTGGGCCTTCTGGTCCATAGAATCGATTAAGGTACTTAGTGTCCTACATAGTTAACATACTATATAACTATGTAAAGGAGCTAACTGTATATTTAACATTTCTTTTCCTGTATTTTATGTATGCTGCTTTATTTATTTATGCCTGACCATTGATAAAGCCAGCCATGCCAGAAGGAATCTGGTCAGTGGAGGCATTAGTATGAATGCACATTTGAATTTTAATGAGGCTACATTTTAAACATTGGTTTGTAATTTTAATAAATATTAATATTCAATTTTACAACACATTTTATACTACAGAGGCTTGAGCATGTTTTCCTTATTTTGACCCTTTTTTTTGGGGGGGGGGGAGTCTTGGCTCAGGATATTTTATTTTTGTTGTGGGCTTCAAGTCCATAGGCCAAACAGAGCCAGTAAGTTAGAAAGGATGTGATACAGCAAACAGTAACTCTATCTATCTATCTATCTATCTATCTATCTATCTATCTATCTATCTATCTATCTATCTATCTATCTATCTATCTATCTATCTATCTATCTATCTATCTATCTATCTATCTATCTATCTAAACACTTTGAATAGGTGACTGTTAAAAAAAGCAGTATGAAGAAGAAGAAGAAGAGTTGGTTCTTATATGCCACTTTACCCTACCCGAAGGAGGCTCAAAGCGGCTTACAGTCGCCTTCCCATTCCTCTCCCCACAACAGACACTCTGTGGGGGTAGGTGAGGCTGGGAGAGCCCTGATATCACTGCTCGGTCAGAACAGTTTTATCAGTGCCGTGGCGAGCCCAAGGTCACCCAGCTGGTTGCATGTAGGGAGTGCAGAATCGAACCCGGCATGCCAGATTAGAAGTCCGCACTCCTAACCACTACACTAAACTATGCTCTGGATCCAGCAAACTTTAAGAATTCAGAAGGGCTTCCTGACTTCCTAGAATGATTTTCTCAGTTCCTGAGTGTGTCAACCCAGTTATTTTTTGTCTTAAATATCCTTACTGGCCATTGATTCCCTACCCAAATCAATGAGGCAAGCTATTACAATGAGATGCACTGCTCTTGCAAAAAGAGCACCAAGTACTAGAGGTCCTTAAACGTTCATTTTAACCAGCACTTGTAGAACCGCCCTGAGCCATATGGAAGGGTGGTATAGAAATCAAATAAATAATAAATAAATAAACTCTACCTTGAAGTTCCCTGGCTACACTTCAGGGACCATTTACTCTTCCAGTCAGTTTTGTTCCACCTTTGACCTGATATTCAGTGTTAAAGAAAACATCAGCAGTCACATCCAGTAGGCCTCACCTCAGGGAGTAGCGAAGGATCATTCTGAAGCAGCAGCTGACATAACTCTTCACTGCTCAAACCTTCCAACCCATGTTCTTTTAAGACATTCAGATTATGCGGCAAATAGATGTCATGGATGAATCTGCATTGTTTTCTGAAAGTAAAAACATGCCAATAACTGCATCCATTTTAACTCTCACACAGGAATAAAGCTATTTACCATTTATAGCAGATCTCAGCCATACAGTGTGATATTTACGTGTCTTTTCTCCAAACTCACTGTTTTCATTAAGACGTGCTTCAAGGTAACCTAAGAGTGTTCCTTAGTGTTTTGAACAGTTTTGTTTTAAAAAGCACTCTCCCCTTTCTGTGCTTAAAAACCTGGTTTTTTCAAAAATCATCCTAAAAAGCCAAAAAGCAGCTGACTGCCTCTCGATGGATTGCACCTATTTTCTCTTACATATTATCAGTAGAAAGTTTTAATCTCGTGGCATTAACATAGTTCTGGGCATAAGCTTTCGTGGGCATGCACACTTCTTCAGAAAAATATCCAGGCACTCTCTTCCATGAAGGATGAGAGACAAAGTTTGCATGTTGCAGAACAAAATATATAATTTAATGAGGTGTATTTAAGTGTTTAATGAGTTCTATTTAAAAGATGTACTTAAAGATTTCTATTTAAAAGAAAAGCACAGCAAAAGGCTGTAGCAAAAATAAAATAGAATTCTGATTTGGAACCTGACTGCCAAATCCTGCTTTCCTTTGTAAAGCAGGAAGTACTTCTGAACAGACACATGAGCCCTCTGCTCAGGGCTTAATTGTCCTCACAGGCACAAATCTGGTGGGAGGGAGAGGGTTCAGAAGATGTGGGAGAACTCAAGATGAAAACAGCCTCTTTTGGAATTTCCCACGTTACTTTCTCCTACATAACTCATAACCAGGGTGACAAGAAAAATAAAATAACGTTTTTAGATGAATAAGGAATCGGAGCAGGGAAATCGCATGAGATTCTTAGGATGTTTTCAGTTCCTGAGAGGTAGTGGTGTATTATTGTTATTGTTATTATTATTGTTGTTATTATTATTGTTGTTGTTATTATTATTATTATTATTATTATTATTATTATTATTAAGAGCCTCTTGTGGCACAGTGGTAAGTGGCAGAAATGCTGTCTGAAGCTGTCTGTCCATGAGGCTGGGAGTTCGATCCCAGCAGCCGGCTCAAGGTTGACTCAGCCTTCCATCCTTCCGAGGTAGGTAAAATGAGTACCCAGCTTGCTTGGAATAATCACAGATGACTTATGGAAACTCACTGTGTTTTTCAAGCCCATTCAGATTTGGTTTTGCCACTGCCTACCTCAGGACCCTGGCCTTCCTGGTGGTCTTTCATCCAAATATTGACCAGGGCTGACCCTGCTTAGCATCTGAGTGTGAGGATTTTGCCTGGGCTATCCAGATCACGGCAAGAATAGTCCTACGGCACTATAAATTCTAGTAGAGGTATTGTGGCATAACTTTTTGTGGACTGTACCCACCCCATCAGCTACATAATGTGGCAGGCAAAAAAAGGACAGCACAATGCCCCTGAAGGAGAGCTTCTCAAACAAGCTATGTTTACATGGGCCGCCCACAGCTGTGTCAACAGTGTCTCTCCCAGAGACTTTCTGAAGACAGGCTTGGGCTTCTGACTTGCTGCAGATGGCCTGAGGTCAGTCTGACTTATTGCACATTCCACACAGCAGATAAAAGTGAGCTGGGACTCCATAAAGCTTATAGTGGAATACTTGGGGTTTGGTTTGAAGGTGCTGCTACACTTCTGCCGGAGCAATGCTCATTGTTTTGCCTACATCTAAACAAACTTTTCTGGAATGAAGCAACAGGGAATAAACCCAAGGGGAGACCAGTTTAGGATTGCTTTTACTGTGTATCCCATCCAGGCAGTCTGCAGGAGAGCAATACACAAGGCCCCTTTCCTTCCTGTTTATCAATTAAGTCCGAAACTTAATTGTAAGCCCAAGGAGCAAAGAATCAAGAACCCCACCCATCCTCAGAGAAACAAAAAAATTCACCCTCATATCACAGCTGATTTATGGTGCCCCCTCCCCATCCGGGGTTTTCAATGCAAGAAACACCCAGAAGTGATTTGCCAGTGCTTAGGTATGTGTCTCAACCCAGGATTTGCCTGGTGGTCTCCCACCCATATACTCCCCAGGGCTGGCCAAGTTTAGTTTCTAAGATATGATGTCAGGATAGCCCGATAAACAATAGGGGGGGGGGGGAGGTCAGCACAACAATAACCTCTTTGAAAGGCTTGCAAAAGACCAGGACTCCACAAAGGAACAGTCTGGCTCTGGTTTCATCTTAACAGGTTTAATTTGAAAGGTCCTGAAAAACCCACTGGAACGCTGTCTACGCTGGGAACACAAACTCTTCCGAACTTTTTTTTTTGGGGGGGGGAGGGGAAGAGATGCGTTTTCTTCTCTCTGTAAGCATCGCTGCATTGATAAGCTAACGAACTATAATAAAGCTAAGTTTCCTTTTTTAAAAGGCGGCCCCTCCCCCCGCACTCAAGACAAAGGGGGGAGGGGCGAGCACAGCGCCCCAGGGCGCAACTCTTCCTTTAAAAAAAAAATCCGGAACAATCACCGAGCCGTTCCTTCCTTCCTTCGGAGCAGGCCAAGGCGATTCCTTCCCTCTCCCGGTAGCCTAAGGCCGTCCAGGAGGCGTTCCAGAGAACTCAGGGAGGGCCAGGTCACCGCGGCCCCTGGCCACAGCGGGCGCTTCCGGACGCGCCGACCCGAGAGGAGGAGATGCTGGCCGAAGAAGCGCCCCGGGCGCCGCGCTTCCTGTCCCGGGGAGCGGTTCGCCCGGCCTCACCTGGTGCCCTCATGCCGGCACCCGCCGTACACGAAGTAGCGGCACAGATGGAGCTGGCGGCACTGGCCGGCGCACTGGCCCTTGCCGTGATCCCGGCACAGGCGCGCCCCGGTGGTGGCCACCGCCACCCGCTGCTCTTTGTCTTCGTCGCCGCCGCCGCTCCCGCCGCCCGCCTCGGCCCGGGTGACCAGCGTGAAGTTGGCGGCGTCCCCCAGAGCCCGGGCCAAGCGCGTAGAGTCCTCGCGGAGCTTCAGCCGCCGCGCCAGCTCACTCACGGCCAGGCAGCCGCCCGCGGCGCACACCGCCCCCAGCGCCTGGCTGCTCAGCGCCCGGCTGCTCGACGACGACTCCATCGCGCGCCCCGGCAGGCAGCAGGCAGGCAGGCAGGGAAGCTCGGCGCGGCTCTCCCTCCCGCGGGGCCGTCGCCGCCCAGTCGCCTTCGCTTGCAACCCCGGCCGCCGCGGAGAAATGAAACTAAAAGCGGCCGGCGGCTCGGACGGGGAGCCACGCCCCATCCGGAGTGCTTCATCCCGGAACGGCCGAGCCCAGCAGACGCGGCCTGCTCGAAGGGACAACAAACTGTCCATCCCACATCACCTTTAAGACCAACAAAGAGCCTGGTTAGGAGTTCCTGGCGGCCGGGCTTGATTCCCCGCTCCCCCACATGCAGCCAGCTGGGTGACCTTGGGCTTGGCACAGCACTGAGAAAACTCTTCTGGATGAGCAGTGATATCAGGGCTCTGTCAGCCTCACCTCCCTCACAGGGTGTCTGTTGTGGGGAGAGGAAAGGGAAAGAGAATGTATGCCGCTTTGAGACTCCTTCAGGTAGATACTTCTCTCATGAGCCATCTTCCATTTTGTGTGAGGAAGTGTGCGTGCACACAACAGCTCACGCCTTGAGTAAATCAGTTGAGTCTGACTCTTGTCAATCCTATGGCGCAACAGCCGCCACAATTTCTGACGTTGCACCACTTCTTTTAGTTCTGTAATGTTTTGGCTGCTGTCCATTCTGATCATTTCCAACCACCGTGCCCTTTGTGGGCCTGGTTTACAAATGAAGAAGAAGAGATGGTTCTTATATGCCGCTTTTCTCTACCCAAAGGAGTCCCAAATGGCTTAACAGTCTCCTTCCCTTTCCTCTTCCCACAACAGGCACCTTGTGGGGTAGGTGAGACTGAGAGAGCCCTGATAATTCCTGCTTGGTCAGAGCAGTTTTCTCAGTGCTGTGGGGAGCCCAAGGTCACCCAGCTGGCTGCATTGCCAGATTAGAAGTCCACACTCCTAACCACTACACCAAGCTGGCTCCACCAAGCCCCCTCTGTGGTGGTGGTGGGGGGGGAGATCTCCGGTGCAAGTATCTCTGACTTACCATAATTTATACTCAAGGTCTACCTATTATATAATTCTGTTGGTGTTCTAACATGATTGCCACCTCAAAGAGATTGATGATGTGTCTCTGGTTAGCAATTCATCAAAGTTTTATTGTTTTATTTCCCTCCTGGCGACAGCCAAGGATTCTGTTGACAGGGCAGACAAAAGAACCACAATGGCAGGATTGGCAGCGCCAGACTGGAAAATACCTGGAGATTTTTGGGATTGGAGGGTGAGGAGGGCAGGGATTGGGGAGCGGAGACACTTCAGTGGAGTATAATGTCATAGAGTTCACGTTCCAAAGGGGCCATTTTCTGCAGATGCTGATCTCCGGGCCTTGGTGAATTCATTGGGACTCACTTCTGCGTAAAGATGTATAAAATAAGGCTGCTTGGGAGTAAGCCCCATTGAAGTGAGACTTAGAATCATGCAGCATGGGCTCCATTTCACAAATGACTCAACCAGTGAAGCAGCAAAATCAGCATCTGAAGCTTTATTTCGGAAAGAACCCTCACAAGTAAGTCCCATGTTATTTAACTGGACACACTCCCAGGAACGTGCCCTTAGGACCGCAATATCAATCAGAATTTGCTTCCCTAAACAGGAATAGCAACACCAGTCGTAAGTGGATATTGTTGTGACTCTTGTTTGTGTTAAGGAGACTTAACTATTTCTCAGCAGCAAAAGAGATGTAGAACCTAGCATGGATGAATTTATCTTGAAAGATATAAAAAGGTAAAGGTAAAGGTATCCCCTGTGCAAGCACCGGGTCATGTCTGACCCTTGGGTGACGCCCTCTAGCGTTTTCATGGCAGACTCAATACGGGGTGGTTTGCCAGTGCCTTCCCCAGTCATTACCGTTTACCCCCCAGCAAGCTGGGTACTCATTTTACCAACCTCGGAAGGATGGAAGGCTGAGTCAACCTTGAGCCGGCTGCTAGGATTGAACTCCCAGCCTCATGGGCAAAGCTTTCAGACGGCTGCCTTACCACTCACTCTGCGCCACAAGAGGCTCATTCCTTGAAAGATATATATATATATATATATATATATATATATATATATATATATAATCACATTATGCCCTTCAAAACAAACATTAAACAAATCCTTGAAAGTATAAACTCAGGAGTTTCTACTATGGATCTTGAAAACTTAGTCTAATGGAGCTCTTGCAAACAACTGAAGCCGTGACTGAAAACCAGGTCAAAGGATAACAATGTTTGAGTCGCAGACAAACACTTTGGGCAGGAACTTTGGGCCTGAAACAGGAACCTATCTGAAGGGACTGCTTGAGTGATGACAATCTAAAAACAACAAAGTTTTATTTCTGGCTATGAGCTTGCGTGAGCATGCCACATGCACTTCTTAAGGTACAGTCCTTTGATGCAGTTGAAAAGACAAGGATAATTTTAGCTGAGGGGGTAGGGAGGAATGCTGCACATTGGGAAGTGTCATGATTTATCAGCTGAATCCGGTGAGCAAATAAGAGAAGACAGCCATGCATGCGTATCTGGTCAACAAGATGGATGTGAGAAGAGGAAGGATGGGGAGGAAATGCCAATTTGGTGTAGTGGTTAGGAGTGTGGACTTCTAATCTGGCATGCCAGGTTCGATTCTGCACTCCCCCACATGCAGCCAGCTGGGTGACCTTGGGCTCGCCACAGCACTGATAAAACTGTTCTGACCAAGCAGTGATATCAGGGCTCTCTCAGCCTCACCCACCTCACAGATAAAATCAGAGTCCAGTAGCACCTTTAAGACCAACAAAGATTTAATCAAGGTGTGAGCTTTCAAGTGCAAGCACCCTTTGTCAGATTATGATCTTCTTACATGACAGGAAATATATAGCAAAAATCAGTTGTGTTACATTTGTGTCACAACCAGATACAGCCAATGATAATCCTTTGTCAAAACAGCCAATGATTCCCCTAGAATTTAGTGTACTTTACAAAGAGAAACCAAAGTGTTGCTGGTAGAGAGATCAAAGGCTGTCACCTCTCCATATGTTGCTTGCTCCATACAACTGTGAGACATTCCTCCCAGGGAATTGCTGGTCACTTCCCAACACCTCACAGAGTGTCTGTTGTGGGGAGAGGAAAGGAAAGGCAACTGTAAGCCGCTTCAAGACTCCTTCGGATAGAGAAAAGAACCAACTCTTCTTCTTCTTCTTCTTCTAAACCACTCCATTCTGAAAATGATGTCCAAGTGGGTGAATCAGACAGATGTGGGGCCCATATTAGACTAGTACTGTGGCAGGTATGTTGGCTCCCAGTAGAGGTCCCACTATTTGCTTTAGGGTTTTGGTTCTAACCTACAAGGCCTTACACAGTCTGGGCCCAGTATATTTAAGAAACCACCTAGAATCATAGAATAATAGAGTTGGAAGGGACCTTCTGGGTCATCTAGTCCAACCCCCTGCATGATGCAGAACACTCACATCCCTATCGCTCATCCTCTTTAAGCTGCAACCCCCTTGAACCTTCATAGAATCAGCCTTTCCATCAGATGGCTATCTAGCCTCTGTTTTACAATTTCCGACCTGTCTGAATATGTCCCCTGGAAGCCGCTTTACTCAGTGACTATGAATCGTCTGGTACTCCCTGGTCCCAAAGAAGCTGGACTGTCCTCAACCAGGGTCAGGGCTTTGTTTGCCGGCCCCTGCCTGGTGGAATGAGCTCCCAAAGAACGTCAGGGCCCCAACAGGACTAGCAGAGTTCTGTAGGGCCTGCAAGATGGAGCTCTTCCACCAGGCTTATGGTTGAGGCCAGCTCAGACAAGTAAAAAATAAAATAGGTCTCACTGCTGCAACATACCCAGCTTTCCACTCCTGCTTGCCCTCTGTCAAATGAGAAGCACAACAAACACCTGAACAAGCTGTATAGTTTTGGTGCCACTAATAATTATCATTGATTTACTTTTTAACTGTTTTAATTGTATTGCATGAATGTTATAATCTACCCTGAGATGACAGTCTAGAAATGCAAATAGTAAATAAATAAATGAGCGACTGACCATAAGGAGTGAGAATAGAATAGAGTCCATCCATCTCCTGTTGGTTCTTCTTCTTCTTCTTTTTTCCCTGCTAAATCCCAACTTTTCCTGGCATTATTGTCTTTTCCAGTGACTCTTCTCTATTTCTCATAAAGATGGTTTGAAAACTCTGCTGAGGTAGCAGAAATGAATAATAAAGAAATGAATAAATAAAAAGCACAGATTAAATCTTATAAATTAGTTGTGCCTTGGTGCCTACATTCCATTTACAGCTGGACATGAAACTGAATCCCCAGATGTGATCTTTCTTGCACTCATGCTCCAGCCCCCACCCTCTCAAACATACTAAAACTGGAGATGCAGTGGTGTGGGAAGGCCAGCCTATGGAGCCAGTAGCTTTTCTTTGCCTACCAAAGTTTCTCAGAAAGACTGATCCGATGTTTGCTGCTCATCACACAAAAGCAGAAGCCAAAACATTTTTCAACAATGTAAAGGCTTTAAGCAAATAGTCATATCAATACGAAAGGGGAAATTCATTTGACAGACAATTAGGAAGAAAGACCCATAATAAAAAAAAAAAACATTATGCAAAACACGAATAGTCCATTACGTTAAATAAAAATTAAACCCAGGGCCACCTGGCACAACCTTGGGAAATGATAGCTGCTAAACCCTGATCACACATGCTGGGGTATGGGGCAGTAGACCCTTGAGGTGCAGCATTTTGGATTCCAAGTTCTAGGCTCTAGCTCTGAATTTTCCTTGCATAGAAAAGCTCCATACAAATGCAAAACTAGCACAACAAAGAGTCAAGTTTTGCCCCCATTTCTTTGTTTGCAGTGCTAGTGTAGTCCCTGCACAGAGTTGTAGGAGAACACTCCAAAATATACCCCTTCTATCAGCAGCTGGAGCCAAGCCGCCACCTCCCCCCCTCCACACACACACACACACATTCTTGTGCATGCAGAACTTGGCATGAATACAGTTGGATTTTAAACTGCCCTCATGACTAAGTTCTCAAGGCTGCATGCTTTATTTCCTGGTTCAGACATCCACTGCATAACTACAGGTTTGGAAGCACAGCAATTTTTTATCACTGGCAGGTTGATAATGATGATATAATGTTAGGAAAATTTTAAGATTAAACTGAACCCTGCTGATTTAAGATCAGAAAGATGTAAGCCTATTATTTTAATGGAATAAAACCTGAAGTTTATCAACAGCGGAGTCTGGAAGGCCCACCGGATGTTCTTCCTCTCCCCTCTTCTTTGGTTCTGCCACCACCCAAGCTTCACTCAGCCTGTCACATTTACTAGCAGTTTCAGGCACCAACAACGGAAGTCCCTCTGTGCATGTGCAGAGTACAGTTTCCCAAACTCCCACTTCCCTCCTCTCTGTGCATGTTTGCGTGACAGTGAGCAATGGAGGGTATTTTGAGGACTGTCTGCTTTCTTAAGCAACAAAAACAATTTTTATTTACTACAACTTAGAATCATAGAATCATAGAGTTGGAAGGGGCCATACAGGCCATCTAGTCCAACCCCCTGCTCCACGCAGGATCAGCCCAAAGCATCCTAAAGCATCCAAGAAAAGTGTGCATCCAACCTTTGCTTGAAGACTGCCAGTGAGGGGGAGCTCACCACCTCCTTAGGCAGCCTATTCCACTGCTGAACTACTCTGACTGTGAAAATTTTTTTCCTGATATCTAGCCTATATCGTTATACTTGTAGTTTAAACCCATTACTGCGTGTCCACTCCTCTGCACAACGGAAACAGCTTCCTGTCCTCCTCTAAGTGACACCCTTTCAAATACCTAAAGAGGGCTATCATGTCCCCTCTCAACCTCCTTTCCTCCAGGCTGAACATTCCCAAGTCCTCACCCTATCTTCATAGAGCTTGGAAACTTATGTAACCATAGAGCACTGAGGGAACTGAATACAGAATGTATTTTTGTTTAATTTTAATTTATTTTTTAGATCCCCACCATTCCTCAAAAGGACTCAGGGTATACACAGGCTTTAGCAGATCAAGGGTAACAAAAGAAAACACATTCACTAGTTCAACTTTAGAATTACAGTCATTACTTCAAGGCCAATCCGCACAGTGCTAATGTTGCCAAAGTGTTACCATTGTGTAACGCTATTTATTTTGCGTTATTCACGACGTCGTATACAATCTGCAACACTCCCGCAAAAATCGCTTCGTTGTAGCGATTTTCAGGGAATCCATAAAAGACTGACTTTCAACTTTCTTTTTCCTTAGGGGCTAACTATATTCTCTGACAAAGCAAGAAGCAGAGAGGGGAGTGTTTCAAATTTAATCGATTGGTTCACCCCAAATGTGCTTGGGTTTTTGTTTATGAAATGATGGCTTCAGCATCTTTGGCAAAAATTAAAATGCTTCATTGGATTTTTCTGGATTTTTCAGATGTCTTCCTTGTAGTTGTGGTTTTGTAGTGTTCCCCTCTCAGTGGGACTTCCCAACAGAAGGCCATTGCCTTAAGTTATATTGGGCCAAGGAAGAAGCTGCTTGAGAAGTACTGCTGAGTAGGCCTGATCCTTGAGACTCAGCAGGCTGTAGTAGTTAAAGAGCAGCAGACTCTAATCTGGAGAACCAGGTTTGATTCCCCACTCCTTCCCATGCAGCCAGTCACAGTCCTGTTAGAGCTGTTCTGACCAAGCAGTCCTATCAAAGCTCTCTCAGCCCCACCTACCTCACAGGGTGTCTGTTGTAGGGAGAGGAAGGGCAAGGTGTTTGTAAGCCACTTTGGGACTCTTTGAGCAGTGAAAAGCAGGGTATAAAACCCTAGTTTACTACAGTATTGCAGTGATGTATGGGTATGAGCATGAGCCCCATCCAGGATCTTCAGATGTACAAGCAGATCTGGGTTCCTGTGCTTCAGTGGGAAAATGAAAAAGCGGGGCTAAAGAACACGGAGAAATGAAGACAAAGCAGATACTCCTCAACTTTCGCAGAAAATATGCTTCAGAAGATGTGAAATGTGAACATTAAATACTGAGGGCCAGTGGGATGTGGTGTCAGACTGGGAGCTGGTTGACCCAGGTTCAATTCCCTGCTCTGCCATGGAAGCTTACTGGGTGAGTTTGGGCCAGGCACACACTCAGCCTAACCTACCTCACAGGGTTGTTGTGATACATTCCATTGTATCTGATGGAGTGTGTCTGCCCCCCTGTGCAAGCACTGGGTCATGTCTGACCCTTGGGGTGACGCCCTCTAGCGTTTTCATGGCAGACTCAATACGGGGTGGTTTGCCAGTGCCTTCCCCAGTCATTACCGTTTACCCCCCAGCAAGCTGGGTACTCATTTTACCGACCTCAGAAGTAGCCCACGAAAGCTCACACCATGAATTAAAATTTTTGTTAAAGATTTTTTATTTTTCAAAAGAAAACCAAAAACAAAGATAGAGAAATTATATGTAACCAATACCACTGACATTGCATTAACCAGAAAAGTGAAGTATCCCACCCCAGCGAGCTCCCCCAAAACATTAATATCTGAAGACATTAATGTCCAGACTATTGTTCATTTATAGGCTCCAGCTGCCAGAATAGAATCTGAAAGTATACATCACTTTATTTATCCACAAATTCTAGGGGAAAAAACTCAACTGCTGGATGAGGCTTGGGGAACATCCACTTTCAGCATCCTGTTTCCCAGAGGCCTCCTGGAAACCCTCTGCACACCCTTTTCATTTCATGTTGGATGAACATAGGGCTTCCTCTTTCTTGACTTAATCTATAGCAACTGGGGGACTTTGCCACTAGCCTTTTTGAAATCCTAGTATATAATTTTTACAAGCTTACCCGGTTTATACGTTGGTTGTCACTCTCAGAGACTTCTAAAAAGCTGACCAAGGTGATTAAGTGGTCAAAGAGCAGCAGACTCTAATCTCAAGACCTGCGTTTGGTTCCTGACTCCTCTTCCACATGCAGCCAGCTTGGTTGCCTACTTCCAGGTGGGTCCTGGAAATCTTCGTAAAGATATAAGAGAGAAAGACAGGTTGAAAGATAGAGAAAAAGGCAGGAGGAAAGAGGAGGGAGGGAAGAGAAGAGGAAAAGAAGGCATTGGATTCTTCTAGAGAAAACAGCTGCTTTGGAGGGACACTGGCCCTTCTACCCCCACCCCCATACAACAGTATCTACATTGGTCACCACTGTCCACACCCCCCATGCAATCCTACATATTCCAAAGGCCAGGCTTAGCAGCCTGTAGAGGGGTGAGCTGCCACCTTCCAGCTCCCCACAACTCCCCAAAGCCAGGCTGCTCAGGGAAGGCCTCCTTCCCACCCACCCCCACATCTCACAAAGGCTAGGCTACATAAGGAAGGTTGTGGGGGGATTGCCTCCTTCCCAACCACATCTCCCAAAGGCCAGGCTGTATATGGAAGACCATGATGGGGGCTCCCCACTCCCCACATCTCCCAAAGTCCAGGCTAGGCAGGGAAGGTCACAGGGGGCTGCCTCTTTCCCACCCCTACATCTCCCAAAGGCCAGGCTACTCTGGGAAAACCATAGAGGATGGGCTGCCTCCTTCCCACCTAGTCCCATTGCCTGGCAGGCTTGGCAGGGCAGGTTATGGGGGAGCTACCTCCTCACCCCTATATCTCCCAAAGGACAGGCTGGACAGATAAGGCTGTGGGAGGGGCTGCCTCCTTCCCACCAACCCCATATCTCCCAAAAGCCAGGGCAGGCAGGTAAGGCAATGGGGGAGCTTCCTCCTTACCATCCTCCACATCTCTCAAGGACCAGGCTGGGTGAGGAAGGCTGATGGATCCCCCCCAGCCCCTCTGAGGAGAGGGAGGGTGGGGATAAGTTGCAGGGACATAGAGAGGTGTTGTGAGCCCAGGTCCTCCTAGGGATGACTCCTTGGAGGAAAAACCTTGCCAAGAGTTCCCAGGTTCACCCAAGCCTCAGCTGGATGAGAGCTTATTCCAGCCAAATGTTCAACAGACAGAAAGCTCTGACAAGCAAGGAATGGAGCTACAGACATACCAGGGTTTAGATTCCAAAGTTGTTGCAGGAGCTGCTCATTCCTCTACCCAGCCTCCAACTATAGCTCCCTGCCTTGTCAACCTACCTGGCTCACCTGAGCCTATTAAGCAATGCCAACTATGTGCTGATAGAGAGTTCCAATCTAAAAGGCACCACACCACATTAGAAAGATAGTTGCTGACTGCAGAACACTGTGAGTCATCACAGAGTGAAGACCAAGAGGCTGCTGACAGCCTATATTAGCTTGAGGCTGAGAGGCCTGGGTTGTGGACCTATGCCTTCTGCTGGACTGCCTGAAGAAACCCTTAACTCATTTGACTAAGTTAAGACATTCATTGCATCTGTATGTTCCTTGGCATTATGTTTTTGAAATAATAATTCTTTCTGCCTTCCTGTATCAGCTCATCTATGCTTCTTTCCAGCAGAGAGCTGAAACCTGAGATCAACACAGAAGTAGCTGGCTTCCCTCCCTTGTCTGGAGGAGATGGAGGGTAGGCTGAGGATGGATTTCAGAAAGACCATCGCCTCTTCTACCCAGCAAGCAGCAGGAAGAGGAGGACAAATAAGCCCCATGATTGGCCCTAATTGAGAGAGTGAGAGCCAATCAAAAACTGGCGGTAGAGAGCGTCACCCCCCCCTCCCGTAGTTGAGGATGCGGAGACTAAATGAGTAAGATTAAGCCATCATTGTTGCCACTGTGACCAATTGGTTACCAGCTATTGTAAATTTACTGGAACTTATTGTTATTTTATGGTTTTTAGGGGATAGGGTTATGTAAGCCGCCTCGAGCCTTCGGGAGGGAGGCGGGGTATAAATACAATAATAATAATAATAATAATAAAAAAAGATTAAGCAATACACTCATTTTTAAGAAACTTGCCTTATAGTCAACTTGCTCATGTTACAGGCATCAAAGGTTATGCACCTTTTGATTTTCCTCATTTGGCCGACTTCCACTTTTTAAAGGAAGCCCTATTTCTTTTAATAGGCTCATTGACTACACTTGTTAACCATGCTGACATAATCTTGATTTTGTCGGCCAGATGACCTTGGTCCACTCACACTATCTTAGCCTAACCCACTGCTCAGGATAAAATGATGGCAAGGAATGTGATGTGATGTGATGTGATATGAATGAATGAATGAGGTGGCAAGAAACTGGTCTCTCAAGACAGTGATTGTGGCTGAGGCCTGGAAGGTTTCTCTGAAGCTCAGCAAGTTGCTTGTCTCATCGAAGAGTCAGATAAGGGAGATGGGAAGTAACCCAGCTGCCAGTCACACTGTTAGGCCTGGGACTTTCAAGGACACAGGAACCTAGCAGAAAGCATCCCATCTTATAGGGCCAGAGCTCATGGGTGGGAGCAGGTGACTGTTCAGTTTGCAGAGAGTTTGAGTTAATTGGTCAGGTCAACAGACTAACTAGAATCAGGCCAAGGTAGGCTATTAAGCATAAAGGAAAGATTTTTCATTCTAGTTTTAACTCTGATTCCTCTGCCTGGAGTATATCTGATTTTGGGGCACATCTTGTTTCAGGTGGGTATAAATGACCAGAAACTTTGGAACCTTATTGGACTTAGTCTTCTTTTTGCTAATATTTGTATCTTGAACCAATGCATGTAAATGTGCTTTGCTAGATTTTTAGTTTTATTTTTATCCTCACTGTACCAGGAGGTACTTTAAGGATCTGTGGGGCTTGTGGCACTAGAGCCAGTTTGCAGGCCCCTCGCAGAGTACAATTGTGGCCAGACTGGGGACAGAGGGGTCTCCCACAATGCAAAGGGGTTTCACTTCGAGCGTCCTTAAAGAGGGGAAAGGGAGGAGGAGAGAGATTACAGTCCTGATCCATGGAGGGAAGGCACCACATGGAGCCCCTGGAAGTGCAGGGCCCATAGCACACACTACATGTTCTACATGGATAAATGAGCCCTGCACTGTTCACTGCTCTTTTGTTGGATATTTCTGCACAATTTAAAAATAGATAGCTTTACTTATATTTTGGTGTAGTTCTTGAATTCAGGGGCTTCAATCGGAATCCAGTACTTTAGCCCTCATTGGCTATGGCAGGGGTAGTCAAACTGCGGCCCTCCAGGTGTCCATGGACTACAATTCCCAGAAGCCCCTGCCAGCATTTGCTGGCAGGGGCTTCTGGGAATTGTAGTCCATGGACATCTGGAGGGCCGCAGTTTGACTACCCCTGGGCTATGGCCACAGATTAATTGTTTTCTGAAACTCTGGGTATAAGAGTTCTACCTTGCAAGGATAACTCCTATCCTAACTGATCAATTACTGATGACATCATGAGGAATTTATTTTATTGCATCTTGACTTCTTCTACACATTCTTCTTACATATCCTTAGGACCCTGAGGGTGGCTAAGCGAACAGCCTTGTCCTGTAACTCTTTTTTTTCTGTATCTGCACACGGATAGATTACTTTCCCAGTGAATATGCCCCTTAATGGGGTATCTACATTGTGCCGCTGTAATGTGAATGCAGATTCAAAGGTCACAGGAGTTCACAGCTGAAGAGAAAATGTGCAGTTTGCCTTTGTGCTTCATTTTTATTTAGATTACGTTTGTTTTCTCCCACTAAGCTCTTCTCACAAGGGGAATTTTCCCAGGTGGCACACGGCATGCCCCTACTTTACTTCTGAACTTCCGCATTGTGCCACACTCCTTCCGAGCATGGCTCATGAGACCCGACTCTCCCCCCTCCCCCTGTGGCTTTCTCTTTTAAGCTGAAAGAAAGAAAAACCTCCTTTGCTCTGACTTAAAGGGGAAAATGTTGCGTCAGCCCCTGGCACAGCTTCTTCATGAAAGCTCTGTCTGCAGCCATTTTGGGTCTGTGTAGATCTCAGTGCCACTGGGAAAATGGCAGCTCTCTTGAAGAAGAAGCCAAAGAGTTGGTTCTTCTATGCCACTTTTCCCTACCCGAAGGAGTCTCAAAGTGGCCTTTACTTTCCTCTCCCCACAACAGACACCCTGTGAGGGAGGTGAGGCTAAGAGAGCCCTGATATTACAGAAGAAGAAGGAGAAGGAGGAGAAGAGGAGAAGAAGAGAAGAAGAAGAAGTTGGTTCTTAGATGCTGCTTTTCTCTACCCAAAGGAGTCTCAAAGCGGCTTACCTTCACATTCCTCTTCCCACAACAGGTACCCTGTGAGGGAGGTGAGGCTGAGAGAGCCCTGATATCACTGCTCGGTCAGAACAGCTTTGTCAGTGCTGTGTGGAGCCCAAGGTCACCCAGCTGGCTGCATGTGGGGGAGCACGGAATCAAACCTGGCTTGCCAGATTAGAAGTCCGCACTCCTAACCATTACACCAAGCTGACTCTTTACTCTACCACTCCCTCCTTCAACCAAGGCTTTTCTTCTTTAACAACTGAACTGTGGGCTGAATTAATGAGCACCAGGCAGGATTCTTGCCCAGAATTCCAGAGAGTAGGAAGGGTGTGTGGAGTGGTGAAGGCAACAGCAAGCAGTGCAGGAATAGAACATGTGGATGCTGCTCCATCTTCATGTCTCCATCTTCCTTAGTGCTATTTCCACAACCAGGGGCTGCTTTTCTGGTTCCATATGAGGATGCAGCATCAGACAGGCTTTTTCCAAAGTTACCATTTGGATGAGAGGACACTGGAGGCAACGTTGATAGCAAACTGTTTTCCTGTGTAGGGCGAGCAGGTGGCAAGCAAACAAGCAGGCAGGGAATGCAGCACCCCAAACCTTACACTTCCTTCCGCTCTGTTTCTTGTGAATTTTCCAGAGCTTGCTTTGCAACAATATAATCAGAATGTCTTTTATCCTCATCCCATTACTGTATCTGACACTGATGCCAGTGGGTGAGATTCAAGCACATGCTTTCACTTGAAACCAGTGGTTTCGGACACTTTCGACTTTTGACTTTAGCAGGATCACACCCACAGAAAATGTTTTTCAAGCCTGAACTCTCTTTAGAAGCTAAAATGTCTCAATTGAGCCGGTCATACTTTGGTCATATTATGACACAAGAATCACTGGAAAAGACAATGCAAGAAAATTTGAAGGCAGCAGAGAAAGGAAGCCACATCATTGGATAAATTGACTCTATAACACAGGCTTTTCCAACCTTTTGACTGTGGAGAATCCCCTGAAATAATTCTTCAGGTTTCAAGGAGCCCCGGAAGTGATGTCAGCTGGTCACACCTCCCACCACGCCCCCAGAAGTTACATGTCACTGGATGTGATATCACTTCCTGTGTTAACAGGCAGGTTCAAGGTCGGACTGAGGGAGGGGGAGACGGGAGGGGGTTTAAGATGGGAGTAGGTGGAGAAACTGCAAGAGAATTCACTCACATTCAGGGGGATGAGCAATGGAAGCAGCTGGTTCCTTGGTGTTTGGCCAAGTCCATTGCAGCAGGCAGGGGAATGCCATGGGCCCCCTCTAGGGGTCTGTGGAGCCCTGTTTGGGAATCCCTGATATAAAGGAAGCCACAGCCCACAGTTTGCAAGACCTGAGCAAGGCTGTTAATAATAGGATGTTCTAGAATCATAGAGTTGGAAGGGATCTTATGGGTCATCTAGTCCAACCCCCTGCACTATGCAGGACACTCACATCCTATTGCTCATCCACTGTAACCTGCCACCCCCTTGAACCTTCACAGAATCAGCCCCTCTGTCAGATGGCTGTTCAGCCTCTGTTTAAAAATCTCCAAAGATGGAGATCCCACCACCTCCCGAGGAAGTCTGTTCCACTGAGAAACTGCCCTGACTATCAGGAACTTCTTACGGATGTTTAGATGGAACTTCTTTTGCATTAATTTCATCCCATTGGTTCTGGTCCATCCCTCTGGGGCAAGAGAGAACAACTCTGCTCCATCCTCTATATGGCAGCCTTTTAAATACTTGAAGATGCTTATCAGATCCCCTCTCAGTTGTCTCCTCTCTAGGCTAAACAGACCAAGCTCCCCCAACCTTTCTTCATATGTCTCGGTCTCCAAACCCCTCGCCATCTTTGTTGTCCTCCTCTGGGCACGTTCCAGTTTGTCTACATCCCTCTTCAACTGGGGTGTCCAAAACTGAACACAGTACTGCAAATGAGGCCGAATCAGAGCATAGTACAGTAGTACCATCATCGGGGGGGGGGGGGGTCATTGATTCATAGGCTCGCTGTATGCCAGAGGCAACACATGCCCTGTGTTTTTCCAGGCAGAGAGTCATGTGGCAGGCAAATTTAATATTTAGGTTTCAGAGTTTTGCAAAATGCACAAGAGAGAGGCCAGTAAAACACCAGGCAACCAGAGCTCTTCCTAGGGTATCACCTAAATTATTTGATCGTGAATTAATATCCATAGCATTCCTTTGCTTCAGACCTGAGCACGAGCAGATTGGTGTCGGTATGTTCACCCCTTCCCTCTAGCATGAAGGGATTTCCTTCCTCCTTCAACCTCTTTTTCTTTGTCCACGAAATGGCGGTAAATAGCAATTTTTTTAGCCCGCCAGGACTGCTATGTGCCGCAATTTTTATTTGAAAGAGAAATCCCCAAATGAAGTACTTCCCTAAAATCCGGCTATTTAACGAAGGCACTCTATGGGCAGCTCTTGCTGTAGGAATTCATATTCTCTTATGTTGCCCAAGAGGAAGTCTCATTGCACTTCAAGTGGATTTCCTTTCATAGGTAAGTGTTTCCATAATTCTTGGTTAAAGGTTGAGTCCTTTTTAATCCTCTTTGCTGTGCAAGTGTGATAGTATTCAATATCATAGGGTCACATGACTTAAACTGTTCTGTAGTCCAGAAGTTTGGTGATTTTCCTTTTGAAGAAGAAGAAGAAGAAGAAGAAGAGTTGGTTCTTATATGCCACTTTTCTCTACCCGAAGTAGGCTCAAAGCGGCTTACAGTCGCCTTCCCTTTCCTCTCCCCACAACAGACACCCTGTGAGGTGGGTGAGGCTGAGAGAGCCCTGATATTACCGCTCAGTCAGAACAGTTTTATCAGGGCTGTGGCGAGGCCAAGGTCACCCAGCTGGTTGCATGTGGGGGAGCGCAGAATCGAACCCGGCATGCCAGATTAGAAGTCCACACTCCTAACCACTACGCCAAACTGGCTCTGAAGATGTGCATGAAAGGTTCAGAGGGTTTTCATTATTTTTTTTAAAAACTTGATTTCTTTTCAAAAGTCTCATATGGACAATCAAGGCATCTCTTACATATGTTTATTGATTTATTTGTTTTCTGTACTGCGCCTCACCACAGGCGGGCTCAGAACAGTTGACAATAAATAAATAAATGCTACTGTTGTCCTTTTTAGACGCAGTGGTGGAGGAAAGTGCCATCAGGTCATACCCGTAGGGTTTTCAAGGCAAGCGACATTCAGAGGTGGTTTGCCACTGGCTGCCTCCGTATCATGAGCCTGATATTCCTTGGAGGTCTCCCATCCAAATATTAGCCAGGGATGATCCTGTTTAGCTTCCAAGATCTGATGAGATCAGGCTAGCTTGATACTACATCCACATATACCAGGAGCTCCGCAGCCATACATTCTTGGCATCTGTGCTACCCATGACCCTACCAAAATACATGGCTGCCATACTGTCTGAAGTCCAGAAGTTTGGTGATTGGCAGTGAGCATAATTTTCATATATATATGATTCTGGAATACACAAACCAGAATCCTGGGGAATCCAGAGGTTGATTCACACAAAATATGCACACTGACACCGCTAAGTGTTTGCTGGCAGGGGCTCATGGGAATTGTAATCCATGAACATCTGGAGGACCACAGGTTGACTATCCCTGCTGTAAGCCATGGAAAACTCGCACCTGCTACGTATTAGAAGCACACCAGTAAGCCTTTATAATGTATCATGTTATAACAAAGAAAATCACCTACAGAGAGGCCATAGCAGCCATTTTGTCCAGGGGAACTGATCTTGATCATCTGGAGATCATCTGTAGTAGCAGGAGTTCACCTGGTGCCACCTGGAGGCTGGCAAACTAGTTCCCTGTCGTGTTTGAAGCCATTCAATCATGACCAGTGAGCCTTTCTGAGCAGACTGTGCCTTTACAGTCTATTTAATGGATTACAGCTACCATCCTGGGAGATACTTTAGGTGCATCCAAGGGCCCAATGAGACACTGATTTTATGTCTTGGAACAATAGCTTGCCCCCAGAAATTCTTGAAGCAAATTGCATTAAATTCCCCAGTGTTTCTAACGCTATGAAAGTTGCCATTGAAATGAAAGCACCAAGTCCCATTGAGCATGATGCGCATTTGGGCAATCGGCATACAGCGGATGGAATTACACTGTACTGTAACAATAGGTTTCCCATTCCCTCCTTCTTTCCTCCATGGGCAAAACAGGTAATTCCAGCACGTCTTTGCTGTCATTCTGTGAACATCAATAAAAACTGTATTGCTTAAATAGAGCAGGATTAAAATTCTAATGAAGGTTGAAGTGTGCTTGCCATTCTGGAGCTGCTACTTGTAATTCACCATTGCTAAGACTTCCTCATCTGCAAAATCATTAATGGCATACGAGCCCGGCCTAGGATTGCTTTTGGCTTGCCATCTCTGGGTTGGGAAATACCTGAAGATATTGGGGGTGGAGCTGGGAGTGGGCGGGATTTGGGGCAGGGCACGACCTCAGTGGAGTATAATGAGTCCAGCCTACAAGCAGCCATTTTCTCCAGGGGTACCTGTCTCTGTCGCTTAGAGATGAGATGTAAAACAAGGTGATCCCCAGGTCCCACCTGGGGACTGGAACTCCTAGTTGCCATCCTTCTCTCTAGACCAAGGGTAGTCAACCTGTGGTCCTCCAGATGCTAATGGACTACAATTCCCATGAGCCCCTGCCAGCATTTGCTGGCAGGGGCTCATGGGAATTGTAGTCCATGAACATCTGGAGGACCACAGGTTGACTATCCCTGCTCTAGACAACAGAAATTTGTTCCCCTGTAGAAAACGACTGCTTTGTAAGGGGGGCCCTCCATAATCTCGAGGCGTTTCCCACACAGCTGTCTACCTTAGCACTACTACCCTATTTTCTGTCTGTTCACCCTACTTCTGGTAGTAGGTCCCACTGAATAACATAGGACTTAGTTCTGATTAGATCTGCTTAGAAGTGTCAGATTAAGCATAGTTTAATTTTCAGTTCATGTCAATAAAGTCCCTTACTTGGAAATATATTAATATAGTAAGGCATGCTGTTACACCCAGAACTCAGAAAGCTAAATACCTGAAGTTGTCACAATGTTATCTCTAGGTTTTTCTTCCATTAAGGTAATAGCTATTTAATTATAATTGCAAGAGTTCTCTGAAAAATCTTTTGAGGTTTCATTATGGATACAATGTAGCGGCATACAGATTAAATGAAAGTTACATGCTGTGCTTCAATGGAACAATAAGTATAATTTACATGAATCATTCAGTGAATAATGAAAGTCAAGGCTTGGGAAGGTTGTGGAATAGGTAATTTACTTTGAATTTTCAAAAGTATAAACACACTTTACCCTGTAATCCTTATTCGACTGTGGCATATAGTTAAAGCATCAGACTAGGGTTGGGAAGAGCTGGGTTCAAATCCACTCTGCCATGGAAGCTTGCTGGGTGACCTTGAGCCAATCACCAACTTGGCCTAACTAGGGTTATTAGGAGGATAAAATGGGGAAGAGGAGTACGATGTATGCTCATTGGAAACAAAGCTGAGATTTAAAAGTAGTATATAAAGAAATACATTTGGTCACACATCGCCTTTTGCCCTTATATCTTGTTCTCCACGCTCTATATCATCCATTGTCCTTTTTCAAGCTTGTAATCCCCTTGGGGACAGAGACCTATCTCTTTTTCTTTTCTGCTTCAGAAACGCTATTACTCTATATACCGACTATGTTGTAAAAATAATGTATCCATTAGCTGAATTTTTGATTGGGAGGCCCAATATTAGAGAGTGCAAATGCTCTCAATTTTACAGGACAGTATGTATCACAATGTCCTTGTCTGACAAAGAAGTAAAGTTTTGGATGAATGAACTAAATGAAGCTGTTTTGGTTCCATACAGGCTTGAAGATTGGCTGTTGTTTTTTTTTAAATGGTGAGTCTACAAGCTATAATGTTTTTTGTGAAGCAATCCTTTATAACATCTCCTTTCTTGTAGTTAATGCCAAGCACCTGTTCCTTCTCAGACAACCCAGGAGCAGAGCAGATAACAATATGGAGGTGGTGGTGGAGGAGGAGATGCTTTGGCTATAGTTATATCCCCCAATACCTGGGTTGAACAGTAGATAGCGATGCCCTATGACAAACAGCTTCTGAAACCTACGCTGGTTTCAAAAGTCATAAAGCATGGGAAAACCAAAATCCCACTAGGAATGCTCCATTATTGAAGCAGAAATTCTTATTAATTCCAACCTCAAAGAAATGCCTATCCTGACAGAGTTTTACAAACCAAGATGTGTTGGGACAAGCCCTCGAGGATGCCTTGGAGGTGCTACAACAGGAGTCCAGCAGTTATTTCCATTATGAACCAGGTAATGGGGGGAAAACCCATATTTTTGTTGATTATTGTACATTATTGGATATTTTCTCTTATATATTCTTTATCCCCTTTTCAAGTAGATTATAACAACTGCTTGACTTATCATCACCTTCACATCAGAAGTCACTTGACAGAGTCATTCACAGAAAAACCACTTACCATAGTAAGTGAAATTCAGTATTAAACCGAGGAAAGCAATTTTGTGTGCTGTTGTACTGTTCTGACTATCTCAATGGCTTGAAACGATATTGAACTGTTGGAAATAGGGTTGTTATTATGGAAAACCTCCTGCCCTGAAACCTGATTGTGGCAGGGGGAAACAGGGGGCACTTCAGAGCTCTCAATACCCCTTCTGGTGCAAACTGGAAGTGATGTAATTGCATCAGAGCAACACTCTAGGATTCACCCATAACTCTGTGGTGAAAAAATAATGTTTTCCTTGAATCTTAGAGCATCGCACCAATGTGAAGGTGTGACTTCCAGTTCATGTTAAAAGTGATGTCAGAGCATCAGCACGATGCTAATTACATAGGCTGGCACCTTTTGCAGGCTCTTGCCAGCACCGGCCTGGCAACTCAGGCTGGAAAATATTTGCATCCAGTTCTAGAAAACTTACAGTGCCTCCAGTAAAACAATCAAAACAGTCAAACAGCCTCCATTAAAACAATCAAACCAATGCCTGGGGAGACCAAGTGTAATTGGTTGACGTAAAAGGCAATCTATGTGGGTCAAAAGAAAGGTTAATCCTAATCAGATATCCACTTGCAGTTAAAGGTGCCAACTGTAGTTTGGGAAATTCCAGGAGATTTGGTGGAGCCTGGGGAGGGAAAGCAGCTTAGTGGGGATCTGATACCAGAGTGCATCTTCCAAAATGGCCATTCCCTCCATGGCACCGAATCTTTGTAGTGTGACGATCAGTTGTAATTGTGGGAGGACTCCAGGCCACACCAGGGGGTTGACAAATGGGCTACACAAGTTAAGCCAGCAAGCAAAGTCTTCTTTAATTCCAGAAATAACATATGCTGGAATGCAAACTGGTTTTTAAGCATTCAAAAGTATTTTCTTCAGTGGCAAAATCAAATGAATATTTTACAAAGCAATTTGCCAATTTTCATTCAGGACCAGTATTAGCAATAATCTGAACAATGTGGTTGAACTAAGAATTCTTCAAAAGCTAATATTGGAACACAATCGTGTTTGAAATATTTGTAGCTCTGAGAATCACAGGAAACCATATAGTAAAACCATAGGGTTTCCTGCAGTTCCTAGAGCTATTGCTATTGTTTCTAGGTATTCCCTGAAACTGATACCATGATGGTCACACACTCTGTCACATACCATGTCCACACTCCCTGCTTTCTTGCTGGCATCCCTAGGTAGAGTCCATAATGTCACCATCTTGCTATGTAGATAGGTAAATAAGATCCTTTTTCCCCCTCAAAAGACTCCTTCTATCTCTTGCCTGGAGCTGCCTACCCAAACAACTGTGTGATATCATCTTCTCCCTTCCTTCAAATCTGCCCTTACAACTCACCTGCTCCAAACTTATGATATACCTTCTTTTCATATTTCCTTACAACTCCTATTATCAATGTTTGAAAGAATATTGAAGCCAACTCGTATCCAGACTGTACGGTCTACCAGGCCCTGCAGACTGTTCCAGAAACTCAAGAGATTTGTTCTACTACACCCCATCAGCAGAAAGGAGGCAAAGGTGTGTACAAACTTATATGCATGCATTGGTTTATTTCCAGATTATTCCTCAGAAAGGCTGGACTTCTTTTGTTGCCTTTTGTGGTGTAAATAAAAAGGAATTGAGCTTAGGTGTATGTACATTGCATACTTACTCTAAGGTACTCAGGCTTTTTCTATTTAGTTTTGAAATCCATTTCTGGAGCAGAGTTCTATTCCTGATGCATGGCATGCTCCTATGTCACATCCCCATTCTTTCTTCTGTGTTCCTTGGGCATGCAGAGTCCTCCCTTGGGATGCTATTGAACAGATTTTGTTTAGCTGCAAGTTTTTAGGATTTTTTGGTGTGGTCTAAGTAAGCAAAAGTTACAAATTCTTCCAGTTCCTACGTATGGATTTTCTCTGGAAGAAAGTATAGACTTTCAAATTCTGCCAGTGTGTTTTGTACATGGATTATTCTCATAGGAGTCATTCCAAACGAACATCCTGGGATGTTCCTGTATCTGAGGGACCACCTCTCTGAATACATTCCCCAGAGAGCTCTCTGCTCTGCCAGTGTCAACCAGCTGAGGATCCCTGCCTTACAAAGAAGTAATTCAGGCCTCAACCAAGCCCTGGCCCCTCCCCAGTAGAATGAGCTCCCTGATGAGATCGGGGCCCTGAAGGAGCTTACTAAGGGCCTGCAAGATGGAGCTCTTCTGCTGGGCATATGGTTGAGACCAGTCAAGAAATTCTCCCAAAAAACTAATTTGGCCTCCCCTCTTGTCCCCCTCCCCCTCAATCTCTCATCACCTCCTAATCTTTCTAATTTTTACAGGCCAAAACTCTATTTCCATCAGTGCTGAGAATCTATATTTTATTTACAATTTTTAATTTTTTATATTGTTCTATTATGTTATTTTATTGTGTTTATTGTTTTATTATCTAATATATAATGTAATATGATTTTTGAATGTGATGCTAATTGCCCTGTGGTGGTGAGAACGAGAGGGGCAGTTTACCAATTATATTATAAAATTTAAAATATAAATAAATAAAATTGGGAGAACAGCTTTATGATGCAACTATAAACCAATTTGTCTAACAATTATTTCTTCTTCTAGTGGTTTTGTGGGTAACCCAGGGTTACCACCTCCAGGCTGGTAATTGTGTGGAGATTTTGGAGGTGGAGCCTTAGGAGAGTAGGATTTGAGGAGGTGGGTCTTCAGTGAGGTATAATGCCATAAGGTCCATCTTCCAAAGTAGCAGTTTTCACCAAGCAAATGGATCTATTGCTTGGAGATCAGTTGTAATCCCAGGAGATCTTCATCCAGCACCTGAAGGTTGGCAACCCTAAGGTAACCAGGTGATCTCTAACAGAGAATTTCCTGAAAATTATCATATTATAATTCCAAGGATCCTTTTGAAACCAGGACAGATAGGCCATTTATGCACTGGGAACTTCACTGCCCAAGCTCTCATGCAGGAACACAAATCGGGGGCGGATGAGATGCACTGGGCCAAATGCTCTCCCATGTGGGTGCAGGAAGAGGTGGGGCAACCTGCCACAACTAAAACTCCAGCCTGCAGCTCAGCATGAAACCTCCAGTGCATAAACGGCCTTAAAGTAGCATCCAAGCAATATACATGCATATACACACACACAAACACATTTATACATTAGTCTTTAAATGTATATAATAAGATATAAATTATAAGTTATATAAGTTATACAGATAAAAACTAATTTAGAAATCACACTGTAGTTAAGAAAGCCTAACTAAATCCTGGAATCATATCTCTAAAAGCATATCTTGCTTCTTTGTGCAGATAAAAAATCTGCAGAACTTTTAAAAATATAAAGGGGGTAAAAAAGTAAAAAAGTAAAAAGTAAAAAAGGAGGTAAAAATATAAAGGGGTAAAAAAGTAAAAAAGTTTGGTTGGATCCAGACTATGTGGGCCATATCCACCGATTCGCAATACAAATTTCAAAATAGATTTAGGATATTTAAGTATAAATATATGTTCTGTTTGTTTGTTTCCCAACAGGCCGAAAAAAACTGCGTCTTTTTGAATACCTTCATGAATCTCTTCATAACCCAGACATGGCTAACTGCATTCAATGGATCGACAGACCCAATGGAGTCTTCCAGTTTGTTTCCAAAACCAAAGAAAGACTGGCAGAGCTCTGGGGGGAGCGCAAGGGAAACCGGAAGATCATGACCTACCAGAAAATGGCCAGAGCCCTAAGGAATTATGGGAAAACAGGAGAAATAGTTAAAATCCGGAGAAAGCTGACTTATCAGTTTGGGCCTGTGGTCTTGCAAAGGCTGGCTCCAGCTTACTTTCTGGAAAAGGGCACGGAAATTGGCCAGTATGTCCACCCTGACCAAGGGTGCTACTGTGCTGATGACTGGCTCTCTTATCACTATTACTCTTGCCACAATGGCCATGAGCTATATCAGGCTAGCAGTAATAGAAGTCCTTTCTGTTAACAGCTCTTAGTAATTAGAGAGAAGTCCAATAAGACTCTGTTCTGACATGTACTTATTTTCCCACTCTGTTAAGATCAAACATGCACATGCTTTTTATTCCCTTTCTCCTTACACATGGTTTTCTCGACTAGGGTTTCATTAAACCTGGGGTTTCTTGGCAGCCTTGGGCCTATTCTGCACACAATAGATAATGCACTTTCAATGCACTTTATAAGTAGATTTTCCTGTTCAGCGCAGGAAAATCCAGCTGCCAGCGCAGGAAAATCCAGCGCAGGAAAATCCTATGTGTGCAGAATGGGCCCTGGAAGGGTTTCTCCAAATGGGTAGGAGTCAATTAATTAATTATTAATATATTTTAAAGATTTGTTAAACATTTATTAGGTGGTAGGACTATCTATGGTCATGTCAACCCACGGCCAATGATGGGGCTGGAGGGGATGGGAAGGGAAGGGGCCTCAAGCGGGTGTTATGCTTCCCAACTGTATTCTGCACAATTGTGCCACTTCTGTGGTTTCTTGAAGCCTGAAGAATGTTTCAAGAGTTTCTAAATGGAAAAAAGTTGAGCATGGCTGCCTTATACTATTAACTCCCTAGAAATCTGAAAATAAGCTCCAGTTTCAGATTCACCCCACTTCTATGGTGTGGGAATGGAATGGTAATTGAAATGTGCAGACCTCCTACAAAGAGGACATGGGGGAACCAGAAAGGGGAATGTAAGAACAGTCCCCCACCCACACTACACACAAATAGAATTTTAATACCTTTTCTTTGGAAGTGTCCCAAGGATTTAAACTGAATTTTTTCCCAAGGTATAGCAAGATCCCCAAAAAAGCTTACTTAGAAGTACAACCAGCTGATGTGAATGGAACTTACATCCAATACATATGTTTAGGATTACTTCCATTTGTTGTAAGGTTTGGAATCTCCTGCATGTGGAAATGCATATTTAATATCTATGAACTTCCTAGGCATAAGAAGAATCAAGAACTGGTATGGTTTTATAATCTTCTGCACAGGGTTTTAGGTAAGGAGAGTCCCATTCTCGGACACCTTCAGAGGGTGCTGCAAGGCCTGCTTCTTTGTGGGAGGGGGGGCTTGAATGTAGAGTTGTCAACTCCAGATTGGAAAATATCTGGAGATCTTGGGGGTGGAGCCTGAGGAGCGACTTCAATGGGGTATAATGTCAAAGAGTCCACTTTCCAAAGCAGACATTTTCTCTAGGTGAACTTACCTCTGTTGCCTTGAGATCATCATAAGATGTCCAACTACCATTTGGAGGCTGGCAACTGTAGTCAAATGGCAAGAACCTTTTGAGGAGGAGAGAGAGCTTTGGGATTTATCTTGTTATGGTTTTAATGGGAAATGTGTGTTAACTTTTATTGGAAGTCACCTTGAACCACAAAGAAAGGAAAGGCTGAGGGATATGGGGATGTTTAGCCTGGAGAAGAAGAGATTGAGAGGGGACATGATTCCTCTCTTTAAGTATTTGAAAGGTTGTCGAAGAAGGGCAGGATGCTGTTTCCATTGGCTGCAGAAGAAGAAGAAGAAGAGTTGGTTCTTATATGCCACTTTTCCCTACCCGAAGGAGGCTCAAAGCAGCTTACAGTCGCCTTCCCATTCCTCTCCCCACAACAGACACCCTGTGGGGTGGGTAAGGCTGAGAGAGCCCTGATATCACTGCTCGGTCAGAACAGTTTTCTCAGTGCCGTGACGAGCCCAAGGTCACCCAGCTGGTTGCATGTGGGGGAGCGCAGAATTGAACCCGGCATGCCAGATTAGAAGTCCGCACTCCTAACCACTACACCAAGCTGGCAACAAAAGAGAGGACACGCAATGAATTTTAAACTACATGTAGAAAAGTGCCAGCTGGCTACCAGGATTTTTTTTTAAAGTTACGAGTAGTTCAGCAATGAATTCAGCTGCCAAAGGAGGTGATGAGTTCCACCTCACTGGCGGCCTTCAAGCAGGACAATTATTTATCATGGAACCTTTAGGCTGATCATGCATTGAGCAATGGGGGTGGGCTTGATGGCCTATATGACCCCTTCCAACTCTATAATCCTACATAACAAGGAAATAAAAGTCTTGTTTGTCAAGACTAAGTGTTTTTCCCTTGAATGTGACTTGTGGCAGGTTTTGTCAAATTCCAGCATCAAAGAAGGAGGAGGAGGAGGAGGAGGTTCTTATATGCTGCTTTTCTCTATCTGAAGGAGTCTCAAAGCCAAGCAGCACCATGGTAGAAGAAGGGTGTCTGTTGTGAGTAGAGGAAAGGAAGATGATTGTAAGCCTCTTTGACAGATTGTAAGCCTCCTTCTGATAGTGACTGTATTAGCAAGATGCCTTCATTAGGTGGACAGAGTGCAAATGGATGGGTGCTTCACCAGTCTACTAAAATAACCAGACCATAGCCCCACAACCCGGGAAAACCACAACAGCCAGTTCCCTCAGCCTTCTTCCACAAAACAAACCAAGGGTGCAATGGAAAACTGTAGGAGGCAGAGACAATTTTGAAATCTTCCTCCCCAGGATTTTCGAAGCCAGCCTTTTTCAACATTTTTACCATTGAGAAACCCCCGAAACATTCTTCAGGCTTTGAGAAACCCCAGAAGCGGTGTGATCATGCGGAATATGGTTGAGAAGCACAGCTGTGTACATACCCACTTGGGGCCCCTCCCCTTCCCACCCTCTCCAGTCCCATTCTTTTGGGGGGTTGACACCACCATATATGGTCATATCACCAGAATTGTTTAACAAATCTTAGAAAACATATTAAAAATTAATTAACTCCCACCCATTTGGGAAACCTTTCCAGGGCTGTCAAGAAACCTCAGGGTTTCACAAAACTCTTAGTTGAGTTAAGTTCTCAAGGGCTTGACCTGGCCGGTTTGTTCTCTTTTGTTCCCAGCGACCCCAAATCACTTGAATTTTTCTACAACGGTTACAGTTTGAGGCAGCCAAACAGAGAGAAACAGACCTATCCACTGGCAATATGATAAATATATTCGTAAAATAAAGAAAAATGTCCTATTTTTTCCTTGTTTCTTTATTCTTTAGGTCTTCTGTCAATCCAGGTAATCTCCGTTTTCAGTTCTTTCATCAGTGACAAGTCCTTGT
This sequence comes from Paroedura picta, assembly GCF_049243985.1. Lineage (NCBI taxonomy): Eukaryota > Metazoa > Chordata > Lepidosauria > Squamata > Gekkonidae > Paroedura > Paroedura picta. Next base: position 107,627,844 of record NC_135373.1, on the reverse strand, counting down.
ATATATTAATAGTATAATACTGCCCACAGGCTCACATAAGCATGGGAATACCACTCTGTATTGACACGTTCCTCAGGTAGGACAAATAATAAAAAATCATTTTCAGTTGTTTAGTTTTATGGTGCATCATTTGAATTGTTCAAATCCAGATCCATTTTAACACTTTAAATATTTATTTTTATCTCTACATATCACTTGAGTTAGCCCACTGATCGAAGTGACCATTGATGTGGTTAAAACAGTTATACACTTCCCAGTTACCAGCTGGTGGCAAGGAGGGCTGCCAACCCCGGGTTGGAAAATACCTGCAGATTTGGGGGGTGGAGCCTGAGGAAGAAGTCCGCCCTCCAAAGCAGCCATTTTCTGTAAGGGAACAGATCTCTGTCATTTGAAGATCTGTTGCAGTTCTGGGAGATCTCCAGGTCCCACCTGGAGGCTGGAAGCTTTAAGTGTTGGGCAATTGCTGCTGCAACATATTGGTAAATTCAGAAGTGGGAGGGGGAAAGGGGGACACAGCACCATTCACACCACATCATCATTCCCAACCATGTCACGGAGGTGGTGCTTCTGGTTTGCAACCAGCATGGCATTATGGTACTGCACGATGCCATTTCTGCTGCTCTGCCCCGTCCACACCCTTCTGCCACAGCAGCAAACCTCTTGCCAGTTAGCTGGCAACCTTTCAGCTCGAGGTCAGGAGCCAGAATGGCGTGGTAGCGGCTGGTGTCCAATGGGGAGGCAAAGGATCTGCCCCTGCAGTGGCTCAACCTTGCACAAAGCCTGGCAGTCTATATCACCACTGTAGTATTGCCAGCTATCACAAGGTGGTGCTGTTGATCAGTCTTACTTCAGAGGTGATTCCCCCTTCCCCACCATTCTTCCTTTCTTCCCATAGAAATGCAGAGTTGGAAGGGACCACAGAGGTCATCTAGTCAAAACTCCCTGATCAGTACAGGGTCAGCCTAAAGCAGGCTTTCTCAACCAGGGTTTCATGAAACCCTGAGGTTTCTTGATGGCTCTGGAAGGGTTTCCTGAATTATTAAATATATTTTTTAAATTTGGTAAATGTTTATCAGGAGATATGGCCATATATGGTTATATCAACCCGCCCGCCCTTCCAAAATGGTGAGCGAAGGGCCTGGGGGTGGGTGGGAAGAGAGGGGCTCTGAGTGGGAATGTATACAGCTATGCTTCCCAATCATATTCCGCACATTCACACCACTTCTGGATTTCTCAAAGCTCTGAAGAACATTTAGTTTTCTCTTTTCAGCATACTCCTATATACAAGAAGCTGCTCTAATTCCCCCAGACTCCTGTTGAGGAGGATTTAAAATAATAGATAATTTTGTTTGTTCATTGTTTGTCCTATTCTTATAGGCTCCAGGTGGTTAACAGCATTTTAAAAACAGTACATAATAACCAATAAAACAGGTCCCTCCTAAAACCTGCCTCCTGTTATTTCTATCCCTTTGAGGAATGCACCGAGTCTGAAGGGGATTCTTTCAGTGAATGATTTTTCAATTCGGGAGGCCAGCACTTGGGTGAATGGGCAATTTTTTTTTTCTCATGCAAGGAAGGAGCTATCCTTTTGAGAGCTTATACACAGAGCAACGCCTGTTGATAGGGTAGATTAGAACACAAACCTTGGTGAGACTGGACTGTATTAGCAAGATGCCTTCATTAGGCAGACAGAGTGCAAATTGATGGGTGGAAAAACAGATCCCCACCCCTGGCATTCCAGAGTCACATGACATAAGCCAAGGGCCCAAGAACAGCAGAAGGTCTACGAGAAAAGACAACTGGCCCCAAGTCACTGTGACTCCTGTAAAATCGCCAGAGAGCTTCTGGAAGCAAGTCTAACTCTGCTAACCTTGATAAAGTCTTAGTGGCTGAGCGCACTGCAAAGAGGATATTCGCTCAAGCCATGCCATTCTGCTGCACTGGAAATGCACACAATTCTTTGCAAAAGCAGCACGAGATGTATCCTCCTCCTGTGGAAGGATTTTGAATTCGAATTTGAATTTATTCATGGCAGCCGTTGATGTTGTGTTCACCCCAGAGGGGTTCAACACTGCACAATCAATATCCATCACATTACCTCTGGTGATATGCTCAGTGTCCGTAACAGTTATGATTACACAATATGACATTCTGATCCTTTAATTCTGCTTCCTTATTAGCAATAATCATACAGAAACGATCCCTACGGAAATGCAAAGATCAGGGCTGGATTTACATGAAAAGAGGCCCTAGGCTATTCCACTTATGTGGCCCTTTCACCTCCCATTTTTAAGTTTGTAAATTACATGAGAGATAATAAAATACATAATTACTGTGATATATATCAATATGTTAAACGAAACATCTTGTGATTGGTACTAACCTTTATAAAAAATGTGGAATATAGACCCCTCTTGATCTTGAGGCCCTAGGCTGAAGCCTAGTTAGCCTATAGGAAAATCCAGCCCTGGCAACAATATATATTAAAAGGTAACGAATGGTTTACAATAAAAACCAACGTGAAGTATAACAGTACACACAATCACGCCACTGCAACACACATATCCCCAATGGGAGTTAAAGACTGAAATACAATGGCTGATAGCAGCTGTCCAAGCCATAAAACTCAACAGAAGGTTAGCTCCAATAAAGCTGCCTTATACAACTTACCAAAGTCAAGGAGGTGACAGTCTAGCTTCAGCTTCTAGCCCCTTCCAGGCTGTAAGGTTGACTGCCACAAACCATCCAGAATGGGCTGACACCATTGTAACCTCCGGCTTCTAAAGAGCGCCCAATTCAGCTATTGATGTGATCCGTTAAAATCTTGGCACCCTGACTTAGAACAACTGGGAGCCTAATGTTTGAACTTTGTCCCAAGCTAGGACAGGTTCATGTGTTCGTACTAAATACATGGATGTACCTGCCTTATTCTTTAGGTTCTTCCTTATCTGCTGGTTGCATGATATGAACCCAGTTCACTGTACCCATCGCTATATGCATGAATGCAGCTGGTTTCCACAGTTATTATCCCATGAAAAGGGGGTGTTGGAATTATAGAATATTATTACACTTTCAGAGACATCGGAGGCATGTGAAGTCCAAATCATGACCCAAATAAGAGCAATTGTTTTTGAAAAAAATTTAAGACTGGTAGTCTTTGTAATCAAATTTTTTGCTAGTGACTGAAGGCTGGTCACCCAGGGTATGTTTGGGGCAGCCAAATAGCTAATTTTTGGTGAAACGGTCTTATAAGCATCAGTTTCATATTCAAGCTGGATATGAAGACCCAGGAACTGAATTTTGCCTCTACTGCATGATTATCGTTGATTCCTTCCCATAGAATTTGCTCTGAATGCTGCCGAACTTCATTTTGTTTATTTTCTTATCAGGCTTTCCTCCCCTGGACCTTGAACAGTAATTCATGGGCTGGGTTGTCCTGAAGACTGGTGATAAAAGTAACACCTAATTAATCAGTGGCAGATGTTATTATTGGGCCTTCCAGCAAACACCCAGGACTCCAGGGTAAACTGCAATGTGGCATTAAGCTTAGCTGACAAATTTCTAGATCTTCAGCTGGCAAGATGGTATGAGGTTAAGATTTCATCTACATGGGAAGTAATGTGAAACACTTCTGTATGCCTTCTAGCAAGAGATATGTTATCTGCGGCAGATCTGGAATGAATTACCAGAGAAATTGTGAAAGGCCCCTGCATACACACGCTCTGCTCCTTTGAAAAGATGCATGACCAGTTTGCTTGGACCTGAAATTTTTGCTCCATTCACCCAACAGTTTCCCCCAACAATTTACTCATCTCTGCCTGCTGCTCCTCCCAGTGACTGCCATGTTATAATGCCCCATTGACCAGTTCTACTAGCTCCTCTATGTTCCTAGCTTTCCTTTCTTAACAAAGCAAATGTCTAGCTCTTTTCATTGCAGACTTACGGGGGGGGGTGTATCTTTGATCTTTCCAATGAATAAGAGCTAGTCTTCTTTTAAACAGCATCTTCATAAATGCCTCTCTTCCCATCCACAAAGCATGCCAAAGAGAGGGAGAAATGGGGAGAGAAATTTTTAGGAGCAATTCGTGCATCATAATTTCACTTAAGGGGACACTTCACAAATTGAAAAAAAGTAAACTATTAGTGGAGGCAAACTTGGCTTTACAAACCCATGTGGTGTCCAATGCATTCTATACAGAGCCTGGATTGGCTGTGTTTGCCTGGCAATGTGTGTTTCCAAAGGCAAACCCTGGCTACCAGTGGGAAATGGAGGTGCATTCAGAAACAGTATCCACCCCCACAAGTCTGTAGCAGCCTACCCCCTCATTTGCTCTTCCTGTAGACCAGATTTGAGACACCTGTCGGCCTCTACAGCAGCCTTTTTCATGACCATGGATGGAGGTACCACTGAAATATTTTTCAGGCTTTAAGGAACCAGGAAGTGATGTCAGTTGACCACGCCTCCCTGCCATGCCCCCCAGAAGTGAGAGAAGCCTCAGGCGGCAAAGTCAGGGCTCCTCCCCTTCCCACCCTCTCCAGGCCCATCATTGGCCACTTTAGGAGGGAGTGGCTCAGCCTGTCCAAATAAGGGTAGAATTCTTTTCCGGAGGATGGGGGGGGCTCTCCTCAGCTGCCATTTTGACTCCTCAACACAATACCATTGAGGGGCCTTCACGTTATGAGACAAAGGAAGGCTGATGCAACCTTGCCTGTTGTTATCTGTACTGTAAGAGCCACGTAGGGTGTTCTCTCTGCCTCTCCTAAGATGTCGTTTTAGCTACAGGCTTCTATTTGCAACACTGCTGTTAATTATAGGCTCAGGCTTATAAATTTTGAAGGCACATCTTGTGCTGTGGCAAGCCCTGGCCCTCTGTGGCTGGATTGCACTCAGCATGGCAGGAGGCCTGGCTCTCTTCTTAACCCCTCGCCAAGGGTTACATATTTCCCCTGGTACAAGTGGCTCATCCCAAATATCTGAGGCCAGCAGAGCTCCAATTCCGGATGAGCTCCTGCTTTTATGGAACACCTGCCGCCAGAGCTCAAGCTGGTGACGTCAACAGCTTATGGGTCAGAGCCCGGGCTCTACAGCAGCAGCATGGGTAGATGTGTTCAGGGAGATCTATAACCCGATGCGGAGAAGCAGGCAGAATTCCTGCTCTACAACCGAGCTATGCAGATTTTGCATCTCCAAGGCCACAAGGGGACTGAGCAAGAAAGCTAGGGAGCTGCCTGTCACTCTTGGGAGGACGTGCAGAGAATCGATTCATTTATTTCTTATTTAATTGATGTATTGCCCACCTTTCTCTCTTAGACTCAAGGCAGATTACAAGCAATGGGAAGAGTATTAGGCATGCAACAAACATTACGAAAAGACTGGATTTAAGTTGGAAAACAATACAATAGAAACATGTAACTCATAGTGCGAGAAATGCAAAAACTGTGTTAACAGAATCTGGAAAGCAACATCCCATAGATATCCTTTTATTCAAGCACATAGTAGCCAAGATATGGAAGGCAGGACAATCTCATTGTTAGCACAACTTGTGGGTCTCCTGGGTCCACATTGTTGAGCTGGATGAAAGAAAAACCTCCTCTGGTCTAGCTCAGATCGGGAACTATAGGGTTTCTGTGGGGGGGGGGCGTATGAGCAGGGGGTAGAGTTATTTTTCACTTTCAAAATGGCAGGGCTAAGTTCTGCATTAAGGGCTGCCCAGTTGCCTGCTCCGGCAGGCAACCTCCTTGAGGCTTGTTTGCCCACAGAAAGATGTTTGCCCAAGATGCCGGAGAACCACTGACAGTCTGAGCAGAGTGACCTGACTGTAATGATCCAGTGGTCTGACTCCAGGACAGCTTCCTGTGTTCACTGATGCTCAGCAGAGCAGCATGAGCAAAATGGGGGAGGGGAGAGGCATTACATGTCATCATGATGTCTCTTCTGGTTTTGGACTCAAAAGGGTTGTGATGGTGTCATGCAGTACTCTAGAAATATAGTGAGACCCAGAGAGAAATTCCTAGAACGTCACAAGTGCCACAACATCATTTTTGAGACCCATACAGGAAATGTTGTCACTCCACTACAAGATGCTTGTTTCTACAATAAGTTTCTACAGGAAGTGATGTCACTCCACTACAAGATGCTTGCGCACACACCCTTTAATGGGCGTTCAAAATCCTCCTGTTTTAAGAAAAATGTAGTTTTATGCCACATCTCAACTGGAAGGGAGAAACAGTGATTCCTGGGCCATGGAGGGGCATGATCCCCAAAGTTCCTGTGAGTGTATACAGATGCTACCGAGGGAAAGGACTGGGGGGAGGAAGCAGCAGCAGGCAGCCTGGGGATGGGCTACATTGATGCCATTTCCTCCCACCCTCCACCGCCCACCCCACGGCCTACAACTGCTCCCACGGTGAGAATACAATTTCACATGGCTGTGTGGAAGCAGACATAGTCTCAGCTTAGTCTTTTGACTATCTGGGGGTGACAATGAAATACCGTCTAACAACAACTGGAATAGGTAAGGGCATGCACAAAATGTATTACCGTAAGGCAGGAACTATGATGAACCTCATGAAGTTCTGAGGATATTTAGGAACGTAAAGAAACTTACTAAGAAGAAGAAGCTTTTTCCTGGGAAATAAAGCAAAGGAAACAATGAGAGACAGAACATTTTATACTTCTGTATTACATGCAATTAGGCCTGATTTAAATCTTACATTGGCAAATGAGGAGACTTACTGGTCTGATCTTGCATGCCCCCCGCAACTTGTTGAAACTGCACTGCTATGCAGGAACTGCTGCTACACATGCAACATTAGCACATCAGTACATTGCCCAGCCAAAACAGGGATATCTGGGCTGATTCTGCACTTTGTTTTTTCTGTTGTCAATCCTGCTGAATTCAGATTGATCTGAACCTGGATCTTCCCCCTTCCTATCCCACCCCCAAATTGAAACAGAAAGTGTTGCACTTGATTGGGGAAGCTCTAAGCTGGGAGGGGAGTCAAATGCAGCAGGAGGGTCTTTCTTTCTTTACCTGAGCGGGGGGGGGGGGGGCTCCTTCCCACTCAGCATCATCTTCACCAGATGTTCCTCTTCAGCACACACATACTTTAGTTTTTCCATTTAGTTCCCAAGGTAGTGATGATCCATCTGAAATTTGGGGCAGCTGAATAATAGGCGTGGAATTGTATCTGGAGTGTTGCATCCATGGAGACAAATTCGCTCATTATGTGGAATTTGAAGGAAAAGATCTCTTGATGGATTTGAAGGGGAAATGTTTAAAGCTCTTTTAAGGGGATAATCATCTAGTACAGTGGTTTGCAACCTTTATAAGGCTGCGGACCAGCGGTGGTGGGGAGGGCGATAATGGCGCAAACACGCATGCGTGGACCTGCCGCGCATGTGCATTGCACGTGCATGGACCTGCTCCCCTCTCCCCCCCTCCCACAAAACAAAGCTTGCCAGGCCGCAAGCTAATCGGCCACTTTGCGGCCGATTTGCTTGCGGCCTGGGAAGTTTCTTACTGCGGGGGGTGGGCGTGGAGAGGGAGCTGCGGCCCGGTGCCAGAGCCTTCACGCCCTGGCACCAAGCCGCAGCCCGGTAGTTGGGGACCACTGATCTAGCACTCGCATGTATAATGTCATTGACTTCTATAACCAAGATATATCTAGAAGATGTTGGTAATGTCAAGGGGGGGGGGGCGACACTCTGGTTTTGGGGTTTTGGTGCCTTCCTGGCACTTGGGCTATTGAGGCAAACTGTGCCCCCAGAGACTTGGTTGCAAGTGCAGTTTCCAGCCTGCTAAGGATATACTCACAGAGTCTGCTTTAGCATGTACAGCCCCCTAACTGGATGGAATTACGTGCGCATATGTGTGCAACTATTGCATTCGTAGAATTGCAATTGTAAAAATAAATGAAGACAAGAACCGACGCCTACCCGTTGCCCAAATTCATCCGGCTGGAGTGAGCTGTATTTCCTTTACAGCTGTGTCTGACTCTGCATCCCCCAGACTTAGAAATGGACCTCTCTAAATGGGATGTAAATCAAGCAATAAGAACCAAGTACTTTGAGGAGTGCAATCTGAAACCAGCAGTCCTTTCATGAAGCAAAGCTCCCCCATTTGTCCAGCCACTTGTGGATCCACATGAGTGATGATAACTTAGGAAAGTTCTTCACATTTCAAAGATCACAGAGTGACTATCATATTCTCCCTTTCTCTCCCTCCCTCCCTTTCTCTCACCACCCTTCCCCTTTATTCTCCTGCTCTCACTCTCAGACGATATGAGCATCTTGTTAAGATACTCATTTATTAAGGGCTGAAATTTCAAAATTTAAATAAGATTAGAATCACAATAAATCAGTTAATTGGTTTTTTTTTAAATCTCCCCAATCAGAATTGTACAGCCAACATAAAAACAATCATCATTGCAGCAGTTGAATAATAAAAACTGCTGTGAACATCAAAAGACCACTGTTCCATTAAAATATACTAAAATTAGCAGAGGTATTTTAAAAATAATAATAATAATGTCCAAACCTAAAGTAGGCAAATCCAGTAAGGCAGGCATGTAGAGCAAACCAACATGAAGGAATGTAGAACAGGAGAGATCAGCAACCCCAAAACAATCAACAGCCAATTTACCAAAGGCCAAAGGAAAGAGAGATATTTTTGGCCTAGTGCCTGTTGTTGGAAGCTGTAGCATCTGGCAAACTGATGTGAGAAGAAAATTTCACACTGTAGGTGCTACAACAGAGAAGGCCCTGTTCTTCATCTGAAGAAGACACCCACCTCATCTTGCACCTCAAGATCTTTATCAATAATATTATTTGATGGGCAGCTCCATAGAGAAAGAGACAATTTAGAGTTTTGAAGCTAACACAGGAAACTATGGAAAATCCATAAAGATTCCTAGAGAACGTGACGTCATTTCCAGTTCTTTCCCATGGCCCTTGAACTGTTGTTGTTTATTTCTTTTTTGAAATTATCCTGCCACCACTCCAAGTGTTGTCAGGCAGCAAGGGGGGATTTTAGCTTCTAGGGAAAATTTAGGCTTGATTTCACCTGGAACCCACATTTGAAATTATCGCACAGATATCCTGCCTATTTCACACGGTAAACAGAAGCAAAAACTAGTTGGCCGCCCGGTGTGCTTTCAAGTGAAAGCTGCAGCCAGTCACAGCTCTCTGACAAGTGGGCTCTGGTTTCGTCTTTGTTATATCCTCACTGGCTCCGCTCCAACAGAATGTGCACCGAGACCTTTTTTAAAAATCTGGGATCCACCAATCGTTTTGCAAGGAAGGTGCAGGAAGACTTTGCTGGCATTAGCACACGATGCAAAATTCAAATTGATTCCACCCATCAGTGGCTAAGGTAATCCGGTCCTGATAATTTGCAGAGAATTCATTCATATGTGTATACCTATGTTCTTGGGAAAGGGTTGTCTGTGATGTCAATTTATCAACGAGGCATTATGTGTTGTGTTATGTCTGTGAGCTTCTGCTAGCCAAGGAACTAACCAATCAAGGGAACCTGATCGCTCTGCTTAGAGCCAATCCGATTGCTCTGCTAGGGCCAATTGGATTGCTCTGCTTAGAGCCAATCAGAGGCAGCAGCTGGCTGCCTGCCTGCCTGAAAGGTATAAAAGTGCATGAGTTTGCCTGTTTTTCTCTGTTCAGTAGTTGTAGTCTGTTGCTGGAGTTTCTAAATAAAAAGAGCCGTTCTGAAGAACTGGAGTCTGTGATCACTGAACCTGCAGACTTAATATGTAGTAAACCATATTGACTAAGTAGCCATTAGCCAGTTGTAATCTTAACCGTGCCATGAAGTTCCAGGACTTGTGACATGAAGGGGTCTGCCATTAAATCCCCCCGCCCACTCTAGCCTGTCCCAACTACCCTTCTGTGACAAGTGTCACTGTCACTGCCGCATACAATCACATTATTGCCGTAGCCCTGATCATCACAGTTGTCACTTAAGAGATAAGTGTCATTAGCAACTGATAGTGTCAGTCCATCAGAATGAAAATTTCAAGCCTCTTTGTCATCGTATTCTCATGCCACCATGATGTCCCATCTGGTCTAAAGTTATTCCTGCTGCTGTACATACTTAGCACAATTGACACGTATGCTGGTAGATGTGACAACCCTTTTTTTTTTTGGGAGGGGGGGTGTTCCTTTACTCAGTACAATGGCCAAAGGGCGTTGCAAGGGAACTACAATAAACTGTATCTAAATCTCAGACTCCAGCGTCTCTACTATGCAAGTCCGTCTTTGAACAGCAAGTGTGCTACAGCAGAATCGTGCAACTGGTTCTCAGAATTGCTTCTAGCATGCAAATGCCCTTCTGTTCCCATGACATGGCTCGGGAAAAGCCACGTTCCTGTTTGCCCCCAACTAAAAGAGCCATGTGATTTGCCATATGCACCATCCCACCAAACACACACACTTTCCTGGAACACAAGGCAGGTGACACACTGGGAAACAGTGCGCAGAAGAGCCACTGCTGGCTCCCCGTTCATGGCATGAGTATCACCGCTTCATGCTATTTTGGGTTTAGCTTGCCACTATATCCCTTGAAATATTATTAGGTAAGACCGAAACAATGGAGGCCAAGTTGTGTAAGCAGAGTCCGCCCCTGTATGTCCCATTCCTAAGCAGTGGGCTTGTACCTAGGCTTCTTCTTTGTGTGTGTAAAGCACCATCAAGTCACAGCTGACTTTTGGTGACCTTGAAAATTTTTCAAGGTGAGATTGGCAGGGGTGGCTTGCCATTGTCTGGCACTGTGCAATGACCCTGGTGGTCTTGTTGGCATATGCAGGATCAGCAGTGTGGATGATTGAACTGAATATGAAGAGTATCCTGCAGGGGGAATCAGAAGAGATGTGTATATAGCAGGGGTAGTCAAACTGCGGCCCTCCAGATGTCCATGGACTACAATTCCCAGGGGCTCCTGGGAATTGTAGTCCATGGACATCTGGAGGGCCACAGTTTGACTACCCCTGCTATATAGCATAGTTAGATTAGGAACGTTCAGAGGCATGGTGTGTGTGTGGGGAGTGGGCACTAGGGGATGGGATGGTACTCATTTATCATCCACCTTTCTTACTTGGACTCAAGGTGGATTATACAGAGTGAGTCAATACAATCTATGGCTGGGACATTCAATGAACAAAGCTTTAAGACCAGGGTTATAGAACCAACAAGAAGTCTGAAAATAGAACTGATGCAAAGTGTATTAACGTGACACATTTCCCCATTGACCTTTGCTGTGATCTTCCCACAACCTGGGTGGAAAGCAGGTTATGAAAATATTACAGCAAAGGTCGGGGAGATCCCAAAGGTTGCACAGAGAAGCACCACAATGCCAGGTAGATGTGGGATATGGGTCAGACTCCAGCTGAACCAAACACCTAGTGTGGAAGCAACTGGAGTTTCAAAAGCAATGTATGACAGCAGGGCCGGCCTGCCCTTGCAAACAGAAAAATCACAGGTTCTCCAAAGAGCACCCAAACGAGTCCATAGAAGTATCCTGAACTCTAGGTCAGCCTTTCTCCACTTTATTACCATGGAGAACCCCCTAAAACATTCTTCAGGCTTTGAGAAACCCCAGAAGTGGAACAATCATATAAAATATGGTTGGGAAACAGAGCTGTGTACACGCCTACGCAGGGTCCCTCCCTTCCAACCCCCTCCAGAACTACCACTGGCCATTTTGGGGGGCAGTTGGGTTAACATGACCATATATTATCATATCTCCCAATGAATGTTTAAGAAATTTCAAAAATATATTTTAAAACATTTAACTCCCATCCATTCAGGAAACCTTCCAGGGCCATCAAGAAACGCCAGGGTTTCATGAAACCCTGGTTGAGAAAGCCTGCCCTAGGTTCTTTAAAAGGGGAGATCAGACAAGATATTTCTTTCTGGGACCATGGAGACCTATTCTTCAAAGGTCATTTTTGTCTTGCTGAGCCAGGTCTTTGGGGCAATGTCACCTTCATCGCACTGCCCCAGCAATGGCTTTCCATGTTCCTGACCCATCGCCAAGACTGCATGTGCTGTGCGCGCTGCTTTTACAACCCAATCTTCCCACATGCTGAAAAAGGAGCCAAAAAAAAGAGCAAGACTTCAGATTACATTTTGGCCGGGTTGCCTGACAAAAGCCCTTTGAAGCTTTCCCATGGCGGATCTGGCAATCCTGCAGAATCAGGGGGCAGGTTACCCCTTTTAAAGCTGATCTACCTCTGTATTGCTTTTGAAATCTAATCTACCCTTCTATCTTTGTTCCGGTTGGCTTTCCTAAGTGCAGAAGAACTGGATGAGAAAAGTCACATGTCGCAGCTTCTGCTGGCTGTACAATTGAAGATCACATGTTTGAATGCCCATGCCTACTAAAACAAACAAACCCTCCTTGTAATATGTCAGGGAGAAGACCAGAACCCTAATCTGTGACAGAAGAGTTTGGACGTGCAGTAAGTTTGTCACAGATAGGAATGTTTAAATTTATCATCCCCTCCCCCCCAGGTATCTAAACCATTATTACAAGCTGAGCTACTCAGATGTCCTGATCATGTTTTGGCAGTAAAGGTTGCAGTCCAATGCCCCCCTTAGGTGGATTCGTGGAAGTTAAGGCTATCAATGGCTGCTAGCCATGGTGATTGACAGGAACCTCCACATGCAAAGACACTAAATCTCTGAATCCCAGAGCCAGGAGGCAACATCAAGGGAAGGCCTTGGCCACAATGACCTGTCATTGCCCTTACAGAGGAACTGGTTAGCCACTGTGTAAGATGGGAAGCTGGACTAGATAGACCATTGGTCTGATCCAGCAGAGTTTTCCTTTAAAAATTGTGTTTGCGTTCTAGCTAGTATACTTTTATCCCTCCCTTTCTCCAAGGAAGTCCCAGGCAGCATCCATCTCTCTTCCATCCCCATTTTACTCTTACAAGAACCCTGTGAGGTGTGTGAGAAAGTAGCCCAAGGTCAGGCTGTGACCTTCAGGGCATGGACCCAGACCTGGGTCTCCCACATCCTAGTCTGTCATGTTAACCACTGCCAGCACTGGCTCTAAAAAAAGAGAAATTTTAAGATCCCATTAATGGTTATTTAGCCATAGCACAGACCTCAAATATTGAACTATTTTCCCAGCCTATAGAGTGGTAGAAGATTCCTAGATATAAAAACAGTCCCAGGAGGATCTTGGAAAGGTATTTTGATGTATGCCATGTCTAGGTCAAAGATTACCAAACACGCTCACACAATCACACTTCAAGGCATGACAGAAATATTCAGTGCACTCTGTTAAAATGCAAGCTGTGGGCACAGTTCCTTCTTGGCACATCACTCATCATAGTCCTGATTGTTCCAGATCCTGTAGGACGATATCCCCTCTGCACACGAGGTGTTACTTTACTCCAGGAGAAGGCTGTCTCCAGACAGGGACACTTCACAAGTAAGCTTGTTGGGGGGGGGGGGGGAAGTTAGCTGAACTTTGCATAGCATGGGGATTCACAGCCAGCCCAGAAGGTTAAAAAAGAAAGAAAAGGATTGGAAGTGAAATGGCAGGCAGTATATATTCTCACTGTCTCTGCCCCTTGAGCCCAGGGGTGGGGGCGGTCAGGATCTACAAACAAGGCAGACATTCACCAGGGGCCATTTTCTGTGAGACAATGTGGTGAACTGACCAAGCTGATAAGTATGTGGATTACGTGTGCCTGTGTTTTTCTTTTTTCCTCGAAGCCATTCTCTCTGACCTTAAAGTCCTGCCTCTCAGCTATCACAACCCTTTGTGAGTGCCCCTGACTCTGGTACAACAGGTGGCCCCATGGCTGTCTTAGTGGATGGGCCTCATCCTTGGGCTTCCCACCAACATCACCACCGCCACAGGCTCATGTATCTATCCAGCTCTGCTTTCAGAAGAGAGCTGAAAAACTGTGCTTTCTCACAGGACAATCTCCCTTCTACAGGCTATCATTCAGGTTGGGCTCTTACTGGTGGGTTATAATTTCTTTCTTTGGTTTTACTGTCATTCCCCCCAAAACAGCCACTTTCCCCTAGGGAGCTGATCTCTAGAGCCTGCAGATGACCTCCAATTCCAGGAGATTTCCAGGCCACACCTGGATGTTGGTGATCCCTGGGTCAGGAATATTCCTTGAGGCTTGGAGACAGGGTCTCAAGAGTCCAGGAGTGGACAGGAGCTTTTGCCATGTAGCCAGCTCCCCGGAAAGCCACGGTGCAGGTGTGCATCCTAGTACCCGTTGTTTCCCTGGGAGTCTTTAGTTCAATAAATAAATATAAGGGCTGGCTCTAAAAACACAGGAGATATGGTAGCCCTTCTTATGCTCTCACAGGTGTACTTCAAATGGGTTGGGATCGCCACTAGAACAGGTTCCTGGTGGGCCTCAGATCAAATGCACCTTCAAGCTGTGGTGAGGAATCATAGCTCGAGTCAGGGCAATTTTTTTTTCTAGTTCAGTGCTGCAACACATATTTAAGGAGAAAGGAGGGGACAAGTACGATTGTTCAGTTTGGGTTTTGTACCAGTGTTCACGCCATACCTTATTTAGGGAAAGGGATATCCCTCCACCACACCCCCATTTAGGTATGATGCGTGGGAGGCTGCTATTTCGGGGGATGTAGTCACTTGAAATTCTTAGACGGTGAATTAATACTCTCCCATCTTGTGACCCTACAGTTAGAGTGAGGAGCCGGGGAGTGCAGTTGCCTCAAAATCAGTTGTAGGAAAGGCAATACTCTGTTTTCTGATTTGGTTCTGGAACACAAGAAATAAATACTTGATTTCCAGCCTTCTAAATCCAGTGGTTTCAACAGACTTAGAGGGGTGTAACTATGCTTCAAGTAGTAATGTAGGTATGTCTCAAAGAGAAAGGGGAAAAGGATGGCAGAAACCCTATATTGGTTAATATGTGCATATGCCAGCTTGCAATCGATTGGCACTGAACGTGTGCCTTCCATGGATCAGGTGAGGATGTGGAAGGGCTTTTCCAGGCATGGTCTCAGTGTCAGAGAACACCCCCAAGAAACCCGGTCAGATCCTTCTTTTTTGGGTTTCTGTGGATTGTTGAAAATGGTCCCTTTCAAGAGATCCTGTGTTAGGGGGCAGCAGGGATGACCCTAAGCACACACACCCTTTCTCTTTGGCACCATCCAGTGCCTAACCTGGCAACCACTAGGCTCAGTGGAGCCATGGATTCTCACACTAAAGAGCAATGTATGAGTCAGATGATGCTTTAAGACCAGGCCAATCAATTGCAGCTGGTTCTTTGACAACTGGCTCTCTGATGGCTCCACTGTTGGGCAGGAAAGGAGAACAAGTGGGAAGAGATTGATCCAAGGATGCTATTGACCTCCAAAGGGTGTGGCCATACCCTACATAGGGTCTTTAGGAAGAAGGGGGTTCCTCAACATGTCCCAGACTTGGTCATCACTTTTAGAAGACTTAAAGATTAAGTCCAAGGAGGTCAGATTAGCTTCAGCTCCCAGTTCAGAAGGGAGTAGCTCTGAGGAAGGGGAGGTAGAATTGGGGGTGTATGCTTAACCTCCAGCCCCATCCAGTGGCAAGTGAAAGCACTTCATGCCAGTTGAACCCTGACTGCAGATGGTGGTGACCTTGGATCTGACAGCCTTTGATAGTGGGTTAATTCAGTTGTAATGCTTTTTGGTTTTAGTTCTAGCCTTTGGGTATTTTGCTGTTTTAACCAAAGTTACTGTTTAAAGCATTCATTTCTAGACTGAGATTATTTGATTTGTTCAAACTGCTATTTTCAGTTTTATATAAGGATGAAGCACTATAATTTTAGGTTGCTGCTCAGTATGTTGTCATTTGTAGTTTGGTTTTTAGCTTTATGTTGTATCTATTTAAAGATTTTAAGCCCCTTCTGTGTTTTGCTATGACAGTGGCAAATTTTGCACTGGTGGAAAAGGCTGGATGTGCAGCCATATGGAGGCGGGGCAAATCTTAGTGCTTATATGATGTTGCTGCCAGGCTGTTACTCTCCCAGGCCTGGTGCAAATCAGGCCCCTGTTTGTGGCAGTTCATGCCTCAATCATTGAAAATCTCATGGAAACTCATAGCAATTGACATGTTAACTACTGACAACCTGTGCAGCTGCAGAGTAACCAGAGATGTTGCCCCACTCTGATGGAACCATATATCTGAGCATGTTAATTTACAACTAAGAGGCTGAGCACTGTGTACCTTCCAGTATGTCTCATTGGCAGATCCTCTGGAGATCTGAGCTGAGAATTCAGTCATATTGTTACATCTAGTAAAATAACATTGACTTTTGGCAGGACCTTTTCAATAAATCAACCACATGTGCATCTGTTGTGTATTAATAAATGCTCTGATGGTTTTCCGTTTTGTGGGAGCTTATACAAACCCACCTGCTAACTTGCAAAAAAGGTGATTAAGCAAATCTGCAACAGAAGCCTAGCCATGCTTACTCGAAAGTAAGACCAACTGTATTTCATAGAGGTTACTCCCAAGATAACATGCATAGGATTGTAGCATGAATCCCTTTGTTACTACAATATCCTTGAATACTGTATTCCAGCAGACATGTGTCTTTAGAACATTGCACATAAGTGATCACGTATCAAATTATAATCCTTACAATATTCTTTTCATGTGTTTGCATTTCTTGGATGCAGCTTATTCATAATCATGTGATTCAATCATTGAATGTATCTATATGTATCTTCCAGATTAGACTTCTGTAACTCGCTCTACACAGGCCTTCCCTTGGCTTTTATCCGGAAATTGCAGCTGGTACAAAATGTGGCTGCAAGGGTCCTCACTAGAATATCTTGGAGGGCCCATATTTAGCCGGTGCTGTGACATCTGCACTGGTTACCAGTTTGCTTCTAGATCAAGCTTAAGATTCTGGTTTTAACCTTTAAGGCTATACGCGGCTTGGATCCTACCTATCTGCAGGACTGCTTATCTGTTTATGGCCTTCACAGGGCCCTTTGCTCTATGGGTATGAACCTACTGGTTGTCCCGGGCTGCCAGGACATCAGTCTGGCCTCTACCAGGGCCAGGGCTTTTCTGGCCCTGGCCCCAACCAGATGGAATGAGCTCCCGGAAGAGCTAAGGATACTGTTGGATTTGTCAACATTCCACAGGGCCTGCAAGATGGACCTCTTCCATCAGGCATATGGTTGAAGCCAGGGTGAGGTCTCAGTGTTACCATCAGAGGATCTCTTAATGTGTGATAGACCCTCACTCCCAGTGAGAAAGAGCTTATTTGACCCATGTGCTCAACAGGGTGGGGGGATGCTTTTTTCTGATCACCATCTTGTTAATGTTTTGAGGGTATTTCAGCAGTTTTATTGTGTTTTTATTGTCTTATTGTGAACTGCCATGAGACAATTGAGAGCGGGGGTATATAAATCAAAGAATAAATAAATATATTTGTATTCATAGCTGAATAATAATAAGAATTTGACTGTATTCATATTACTATATGAATATAATGAAGTGGATTAAAGGAGGAGATATCTATTTAAATTTCGCCTGTGGCTTTGCCTGTTTTGCAGACTTGTGTATATACTGGTTCATATATAGATGCTTGAGATACCATAACATTCTTTTTTTCAGTTTTAGAAGTAACTGAAACCGAAGAAAGTGAAATGTGGTATTGTAAGACAATCAAGTATCTACTAGCATTATTTAAAATGCATGTCTGTCTGATATAATGTAACTGTGGCTGCCATCCTAAAAATGGGGCTTTTCTTGGGAGTAAGCCCCATTGAATGAAATGTGCCATACTTCAGAGTAGACCTGCTTAGGCTTGCACCCTACAAGTATTCCAGGGCAGTTTTGCAGATCCCGTCTGTGCTCTCATTTTGTTGCAATCCAATACTTGTACATCTAGTTAATGAAATAGCTCATGACTAGAACTTTCCACCCCCTGAGATATTTCTTTATGAAATTCTTATTGCATGGATGAAGCATGAAAGCAGCGAGTGGAACAGCTGAGGGAGATACATTTCTTCCACTTCCTCCAACTCTTTGTGTAGTTATTAAATGGAATAATAATAACAGTAATGCAAAATATGTCATCAAGTTGCAACCAGCTTATGTTGACCCCCATGCAGTTCCACCTTGGGATTTTCAAGGCAAAAGATTGCCTGCACCACAACCCTGCTCTTCCTCAGCAGTCTGCCATCCAAATACTGAAGATGGCCAACCCTGCTTAGCTACCAAGCTCTGAAAGGTCTGGGCTGCTTTGAGCTATTTAGGCTACTAAAGGTAAAGGTAAAGGTAAAGGTATCCCCCGTGCAAGCACCGGGTCATGTCTGACCCTTGGGGTGATGCCCTCTAGCGTTTTCATGGCAGACTCAATATGGGGTGATTTGCCAGTGCCTTCTCCAGTCATTACCGCTTATCCCCCAGCAAGCTGGGTACTCATTTTACCGACCTCAGAAGGATGGAAGGCTGAGTCAACCTTGAGCCGGCTGCTGGGATTGAACTCCCAGCCTCATGGGCAGAGCTTCAGACTGCATGTCTGCTGCCTTACCACTCTGCGCCACAAGAGGCTCTTATTTAAGCTACTACAGGTAGTTAATTAAATTGTCTTATTTCCAGACCCCTAATGTTCAACTGTTATTTTCCAAAAAAAAAAAACCTTTCTTCATACTGCTTGATGCTGCCCTCTTGGTTCCATTTGCTGTATCTTCTGGTTAAAACAAACAACAAGCCCACAGCTGGCTCAGATACACTTAAACCACTTGAGAAGTGCTTGCAAAAACATCTTGTGGTTGCCAGTAGATGGCACCCAGTCTCCCTATTTATCCAGCTGATACTCTTAAAATAATACTGCAATAGCAACCCCCAAATGGATTGTTGAGCTTGTCATAACAAACCAGTGACCACACCATGCGCAAATGCCACCCAGCCTCATTTGGGCTTATCGTGGGCTTGTATTGTTATGGTTCCAGACTGTTAATACCCTTAAGCCTCAGGCTCTAACTTGAGCAGGAGGGGGGCTATTTTTGGAAGAATAAGCTTTCCCATAGAGGAGTGCCTATAATTCCAGCAAAAGTTCCTTTTTTTTTAACAAAGGAGATCTACTGTGCTGCATCGTTCAGTCTAAAATTTGAAAAGCGTCTCTACCCCTTACTCAGAAAGAAGGCTCTGTCAAAGCAGTTTTCGTGGTAAGAAGGACTGTGGCATCACTATCAAGCAGATGCACCTGTCAGCCAAAGTGATTAATGCAACATCTCTGTGTGCTGCTCAGCCATCTTGTACACTACATTTTCTTTGCCATACCCAAGACATTACACTGCTCTTGTTGCATGTTGTTATCATTATAACCAACTCTCAGGTTTTAATGAGATTATTTGGAATGGAGCCATTTCTTCTCATTTTCAGCTTTTTCAGGCTTTGTGGAGTGAATTTCAACAGGATGAATTTAAACAAATGCTTGAAATCAATGCCCATTTCCAAGCTGAAATCCATGAGGTTTGATGGCGCAGAGTGGTAAGGCAGCAGATATGCAGTCTGAAAGCTCTGCCCATGAGGCTGGGAGTTGAATCCCAGCAGCCGGCTCAAGCTTGACTCAGCCTTCCATCTTTCCGAGGTCGGTAAAATGAGTACCCAGCTTGCTGCTGGGGGGTAAACGGTAATGACTGGGGAAGGCACTGGCAAACCACCCCGTATTGACTCTGCCATGAAAACCCTAGAGGGCATCACCCCAAGGGTCAGACATGACCTGGTGCTTGCACAGGGGATACCTTTACCTTTAATTCTGGCTGGACGATGCCTAAATGAAGTTCATTGGAAACATACCAAATGGGAAAACTGTCAGCCGCAGGGTCAGACCGGCATGACTGTGTTTCTACAGCCTGTTATGTGGAAATTTACTGTATAGTGAGAGGTTGTTATATGATCTTTGTAACTGGCTATCATGTGGCTGGAAGGAAAAGCCACACAGTATAGCCCGATCTCATCTGATCTCAGAAGCTAAGTAAGGTCAATGCTTGGAGGGGAGACCAACAAGGAAGACTCTGCAGAGGAAGGCACCAGCAAACGACCTCTGCTTCTCACTTTCCCCTTGCTGGAGTTGCCATAAGTTGGCTATAACTTGACAGCACTTTGCACACAAACACACATACACACATCATGTGGTTAGCAGTTCTTTTATATACTTTTCTCTTTTTAAAAAAAGAAAGTGAGAATTAAGTCACTTGGTACCAGCAAAAAACGAAAAAAACCAACCTAAGAATCAAGCCAGGAACCTAGAAGGTTGAGAAGATAAAACAAAGAACAAAATGCATCTATTTATTACGAAGTGCACAACAACTATGGCTTAAACACAATACACGTAGAATACAGTTAAAAACACAGAGACTGTGGGTATCACATTACATCTGCTAAGACAGCCTTTTGCCATTGAGAAACCCCTGAAGTATTCTTCAGGCTTCAAGAAACCCCAGAATTGGTGCAATTGTGCAGAATATGGTTGGGAAGCATAGCTGAGACCCCCACCCCCTCCAGGCCCATCATTGGCCATTTTGGAAGGGCCATATCATTGGCCATATATGGTCATATCACCCAATAAATGTTTAACACATTTTAAAATATATTAAAAATTCATTAACTCCCACTCTTGTGGCGCAGAGTGGTAAGGCAGCAGACATGCTGTCTGAAGCTCTGCACATGAGGCTGGGAGTTCAATCCCAGCAGCTGGCTCAAGGTTGATTCAGCCTTCCATCCTTACTAGGTCAGTAAAATGAGTACCCAGCTTGCTTGCTGGGGGGTAAAACGGTAATGGAAGGATAGAAGGCTAGATATCAGGAAAAAAATTTTCACAGTCAGAGTAGTTCAGCAGTGGAATAGGCTGCCTAAGGAGGTGGTGAACTCCCCCTCACTGGCAGTCTTCAAGCAAAGGTTGGATACACACTTTTCTTGGATGCTTTAGGATGCTTAGGGCTGATCCTGTGTTGAGCAGGGGGTTGAACTAGATGGCCTGTATGGTCCCTTCCAACTCTATGATTCTATGATTCTATAAGGCTGAGTCAACCTTGAGCCGATTGCTGGGGTCGAACTCCCAGCCTCCTGGGCAGAGCTTTCAGACTGCATGTCTGCTGCCTTACCACTCTGCGCCACAAGAGGCTCTTGCAGGTTATGTATAAATCCTTAAAAAAAAACTTGTGTAATGACATTATCTAATTGTTTGTAACATAGTAACTGGCCACCAAAGGAAAGATTTTCTTTCCACAAAAATGTTAATGGAGAATGGTTGCTCCTCACACTGGAACAGTGTAGCTCTCTAGAAGTGTGCTTATCTCTCATGTTGAGAGCCTCTGTGGTGCTGTGGTTAATAATGGTGGCAGAAACATATCCCCTCATTACAGCTGGGTTGCTGTGAGAGGGGGGCTTGCCATAAAGCACCGACATAAGTTTGTGGCTGAGCTGAGATTCACATGTCATGCTCTTGCAGCCCAAGCGTATCCATTTTTCCTTGGAAATAAGCCTCACTAATTTGGGGGCCTTTTCGCACAGGGATCTTTGTTGCAAATTGTTTGCGGAATGAAAAATCGCCATTTAAAATAGTGGAATTCGTCGTTATGCATACCTGCCTTTGTAGTGGAATCAGTTGCATTTTTTAGCGTTTCCCACAGGCTTCCGGACTCGGCAGAAATCGCTAGAAAGGAAGCGCTATTGCCAAGCTCGTCCCGCCCCTGGCCGTCAAGCAGCCAATGGGCAGCCGTTAGCATGCTCCCAAACAGCCCCTTTCCCTTTAAGAAAGGTTTTTTAAAAAAAAAAAACGACCCATAGCAACGAATCTAGGTAGATTCGTTGCTACGGAGAGACCCATCCAGCTGCCTAATGTGAGCTGTCGTTTGATTGTATGATCGTTTGCACGCTGCCTCGAGTGATAAAAAAAAAATCCCCCCCCCTCTCACAGTCCCGATTTTCGGCTGAATTTATTTGTAAAAAATAAAGGGACTTTATTTCAGCAAACGGGCTTTTCAGTGGTTTGTGCTTAGTGACTAAAGGTGAAGGACTGAAGCCAGGGAAGCCTCTAAACAGAAAGAGGCTCGCCGGTGCGTTTATCCCCGCTCGCTCGGAGAAAAAAAAATGGCGATCGCTTCGCCGGAAGTTTGGAGGAGAGAGCCAGGGGGAGGGACTTTGAAGAACCAGCAACAATGGTAACGCACAGGTCTTTAGCGCTACTGTTGCAGATTGGTTGCAGGAGTGTATCGCTATCCGGAGGGTGAATCCACTTTTCTGGATTCCCCTGAAAGCGTCACAACGAAGCGCTTTTTGCTGATTGGTTTCAGGATTGTTGCAGATTGTCTACGACGTCGTGGGTTATGGCAAATTAGTAGCGTTTCCAAATAGCAACCATTGTGCTACTTTGAAGCCGTGCGAAATGGCCCTGAGACTTACTCCTAGGTGTAAACTGCATGGAGCTTTTATTCCAACCCCAGGTCGATTCAGTCCCTGCCCTCTACACAGAATGCGATTTCCGTTTGGATTTTGGGCGATTTAAATTTTTCTTCTGCAGCAAGAAGGATTGATCCGGAGTGACCCTACCTTTATTCTGCGATATCTTGGAGTGCTTTTAATGCTCAATATCCAGGTGGCAGAGAACCTCTGATAGGCTACACCAGGTCATGTGACACGCTTGCCTTAAAGGAGAAGTCCCTAATTTCTCTCAACTTCTGTTGGTCCTGGATTTTTCCTCCCTCCTCTGCCTTTTTCGATCCTCTCCCCCACCCCTCCAAGAAAACAAAGAGGCTCCCTGCTTGGCTCCTCTCCCCCCCCTTCAAGAAAAGAAAGAAAGAGGCTTGGCTCCCCCACACACACCTTCTGAACTACCTTAACCACGTGCAGAAGATTTTCCTGTTTCAATGGGGAGGGGGAAAGAGGAAGACCCGAGTTCAAAGCGATCTGAATTCAACAGGATTGACAATGGAATAAACAAAGTAAGTGCAGACTCTGCCCTAGTTAAACAGGACTGCTGTGAAAGTTGCCATATCCTAAATCATTCAAAGCCCTGTCTCAATTCTAGCTTTTTTCTGACACCTTATTGCGGACTTTGACCTACTGCCAGTTTTCTCCATGACTTTAAAAAGGGGACTGTAACCTACCCTCTTCTCTCTGGGATAGACTTCTGAATAGACAGCCAAATCCAGTTCTTCATTGCATGCTTCTAATTGCTCATAGTCCCTGGTGGTTCAAAAAAGAATTCACAGCTTGGAGCATTTTGATGCAGCTGTTGCCATGAAGTCTTTCGTAGCCCTGTGGCTCTGAAATTATTATATATTTTCCATTAAAACAATAAAAAAATAACTTGTTTGTTTTATGTATAGCATTATTTTCATTATCCCATGGTTTTTCATGCTCTATGCTATCTCTCACCCCGTCCCCGTTTTTGTGACTGATGACTGTGGAAAATGTCCTTCCTTTTATTTTTAAGCAGCAGACCAATGACTAGGTGCCAAATCTCCTACTCTCATAAGCATCTCTTGTGATTCTAGAGGAAGAATTTGTTTCTGACTTGGCACATTTGGTTGGGATGTTTTCATCATCACTGATTGGTTGCTAATTGCACAAGGAGCCAAGAACAGAACTGACATGACAAAGAGGGTGTTTTTGCTGATGAGCTGCAATGCAAAAGTTCACCTGAAAAATGGCCAAAGCGGAGAATAGTTCAGCCTTCACAACATCTTGCATTTTAAAGTAGATAGTAAGTTAAAGGTCATTTTTGCTCACACTGAACAATGTGCTTTTAATCCCTTTCTAATGCACTTTGCAATTGATTTTTTAAAGCGTGAAATGGCAAAATCTACTGCAAACAATTGCTAAGCCTCCGGAGAGGGCAGTATATAAATATAAATAAATAAATAAAAAGTACATTAGAATGAACCGTGTCAACTCATGGCAACCCCAGAAAGGGGCTTTCAAGGCAAGCGAGAAGCAGAGGGGGTTTACTATTGCCTGCCTCTGCAGAGTCTTCCTTGGTGGTCTCCCTTCCAGGTATTAACCCTGCTCAGCGTCCAAGATCTGAAGAGATCAGGCTATGTGCCAAACCACCTTCCCTCCCCACTGTGGGCTGCCCTTGAATAAACAGAACACAATACAGCCAGTCATCTGTAGTTTTGCCACTTTGTACTATAAAATACTTCAGGTGAATGCTTTCAAATTGCATTCATCCTGCTATGTTTCAGCTGATGGGAACAAGATTAAAAGGAACACAAAATTGAAAAGTACTAGTTTAGTTTTTTACATGCATGGGATTTCCCCCAACTTTTCTCAGCATGACTTGCAGACTTTGCTACGTCGCCAAAATATCACAGCCTTAAATATCGAGAGTGGAACAGCTCTCTCTCCTTCACGATAGCTGGCTGGCCTCTCTTTCTGGTGAGGCAGCTGTCAACCCCTGTGGTGACGGATCCCAAGTGCAAAGATCCACTATGAGAAATGAAATCCTAGAACAAGACACTCCCCCGGATATGTGCTCCTTAAATAGTCATTTCAGTGGGTGGTTGTCAGGCAGTAGTATGGCCACTGAACAATGGTCACCCACCAAACAAATGCTATTCATTTCTTAAGACAATGCCAGATTGATAATGGAAGAATAATAATAGTAACCCCCCTCCCAATTATGACCTCTTGGATCTTATTTTCCTATGGATGGCATTGCCTACTGAAAAGATCTCAAAATGTGCTGTTGAGATCCCACTGAAATTGACTGATGGCTTTGTTTTGGCTCACTCATGATTCATGTCGGTTTTAGATTACAAGGATGCATGCATTAAAGAGCTTTAGGGGGACTTCCCTAAGAACACTTAAAAAGTTAACAGGGGTGGCTGGTGACTTCTGGGGTTGATCGGGCTGCAGAACAATGTATGCGTGTCAAGTGCATGGACTTCATTTGCGCACATAGAACATGCCATTTCAACACAGCCTTATTTTCCTAGCTTGGTTGCACATATTTTGAGGCACGTTCCTCTTCCTCAATGGATGCTAGCTAGTTTCCTGGAAATCTGGGGACAGGGAGAATGCCCAGCTGAGACGGGATAGCATGGAGGCATGGAGGGGACAGGGTTATGTAAGCCGCCTCGAGCCTTTGGGGGGAGGCGGGGTAAAAATATAAATATTATTATTATTATTATTATTATTATTATTATTATTATTATTATTATGGATGGACCAGTTGCAAAATCAAGGATAGACCTACATGTGGATCATTGTGGTCAGGTATTCTGGAATCAGGTGGGGTACTAGAAAATGGAAACATGCCAGTTGAGCTATCTTTGTGACTTGCATCTGCATTGAAAGGGAGGCATAGAAGATCACACTCAGATTTCTAGCAGATTGTGCAGTTCTCAGTTGCACATCATATAGGCAGCACAACCATGCTTCCTTACCTGGCCCTTTCCAACTAGCCAAAGGCGCCCATCTTGAAGGAGTTGAGTTTCAGGTGACTCTTCTAGAGCCAGACCATCACTGCTTCCAAACAACTGGTGATTGTTTCAGGGCCAATCAGGCACTCTCAGACTAGCCTACTTCACAGGGGTATTCGAAAGAGGAAATGGAGAAAAGTAAGTCGCTTTGGGTCCCCATTAGGGAGAAAGGCAGGGCAAAAATGAATACATGATGCATGGGCCCTGGTTTGGAACTATTTGGAAGGCAGATCTGAAGAGCCCAGGGACTGGACTGAGCACCAAGGCTACCATTTGATTCCCTTGAATAGGCTTTGACTAGTTAAACCAGAAGTGAATAAGAAGGATGCATTTGACAAGAGCAGAAGCTGTTTACAGAGAAAGCGACATGACTTTTTGTCTTGTTTTCTGGTAACAGTATGCTCAAAGGCCAAACAAAACTGCAAAGTGTTTCCAATGGAGATCTACAGAGGCTGAAAGACAGATTGGAATGGATGGAGGGTGGCTTAAGGCTTGTCATAATTTTAGAAACCACCCTGGCAGCATAGGGCCAAAAGTAATTTAGCTCCCTGGTTGGTAATCAGTTTCTAACAACGTGCGAAGAACTGTACCAAGTTTCAGAAGGATATCTACAGATGACAGATGTAGCAAGGAGATTAATTGGGGAGGATAGATGAGTATTTCAAAGCCCGCATCTTGGGGCGGGGGGTTGGTGGTCTTAAAATGTTCCGTCAATGAGGTGCCTAAGAAGGGATCTTACAATGAGATACTAGACCCTAACAGGGATAAAGAAGGATCTGGTTTTTGAACCTGTTCCCTTTATACTGCAAGGGTAAAATGCAAGGTCACATGCTAAATTAGGGAAGGAGGAGTATCAAGTTGGATATTAGAAGGATCTTTTTGGCCCAAAGAATGCCCGGCATGTCATATGAAACGGCCTGCACAAAACAACAGAGACTTGTAGAATGACAGAGGGTTAATCATAGTTACTAACTCTGGGCAAAGACAGACGTAACAATCTAAGCGTGACGGAAGTCCGAACGCAAGTATTTGCAGCCCTGAAAACATTCAAAAATGGAAAGGACTCTGCATGCTGAAGACACATTCCAAAAATGTGTGTTCTGGCTGCTTCCACCCCACCTTGATTGTTACCTCTAGTTTTGTCCTTTGTGCAGTATGTCAGTATTGTTACTGAAGATGGAAGAGAGAGGCTTATCTAATCTTTCCGGAGGGTAGCTTTTTGGCCTGTCACAACAAAAACAAGCTAGCATAAATGTTCCTGTTGGACGACAGTCCCCTTGACCTCTGAAGAAATGGGCTTGAATTCCTGAAAGTTTACTGAAGTAGGCAACTCTAGACCACAAAACTTTATCCTACACATGGTTTTCCAGCCATCCCAACTTGTCTGCCTGGGAACTCCAAGTCCAGTACCTTGGACTCCTTTAAAGCAGTGAATGCTTATTTTTAGCTGAGTGAGGATTTGAACTCATGGACAAGTTTATCAGAATCCACAATCTCAGGAGCATGTCATATGGTCATGTCAACCCACCCACGCCTCCCAAAATGGCCAATGATGGGCCTGGAGAGGGTGGGAAGGGGAGAGTCCCTGGATGGATGTGTCTACAGCCACGCTTCCCAACCCTATTCTGCACAATCGTGCCACTTCTGGGGTCTCTCGAAGCCTGAATAATGTTTCACAGGTTTCTCAACAGTAAAAAAGCTGTGAAAGGCTGATTTAGAGAAACATGGATAATGGTGTGCATTTAATTTTGATCTGGCAGCAGTGTATTGGGGGAGGGGGAGGAGAACTTAGAAAGCAACACAGCAACGCTGGTGCATCTAATGATTTGTTGCAAAGCTGGCCTTAGGAAAAAACTCAGAGAGAACTGTTATTAGAAATGATCTGGGTGTCATCTGAATTCCTGCCCTTTGGCTTCCAGGAAGGGCAGGCATAAGGCACATGGTGCAACACATTCCTTTCCAGAGGACAAAAGAGAGATCTCACAATAGTAACCTCTGCACTGGAGAAATAAACACTCCCACAGAAAGGATGCTACGTTTTCCCACCTGTGTGTAAGCCAAGGCATTCACCCTGTGGACTAGCATCATTATGGTGAATTTGTTCCTGATCTCCATCAACAGTCATCACTGGTGGCAGGAACCGGAAAAGATATAACTGGACAGCCCGGGATCACACGGCGTTTTTATGCCTTCAGGTGGAATGAGAAAGTCAACATAAGCATTTATTGATGACATTTTTATCCTTTTGGGCATCCACTGGTGCTACAGTATATACAGCAGCGGAATATCAATATCAATATCAATATCAATATCAATATCAATATCAATATCAATATCAATATCAATATCAATATCAATATCAATATATACAGTGGCAAGCATCAAACCTGCGTAAAGTGGTGTCAAGTCATTGTCGACTTACAGCAACCCCAACAAGGGGCTCTCAAGGCAAGTGAGCAGAAGTTGTTTGTCATTGCCTTTCTCTGTGGGACCCCCCTTGGTTGTCTCCCATCCAAGTACTGACCCTGCTGAGCTTCCAAAATCTGACAAGAGCGAGCTATACCATGCCACCTGTCCTCTGGCAAGCACCCTACTCAAGGCGTTATGCTTTTAATAACACTGTGAGAGAGGTTAGCCTGCTAATGACCAGCTTGGGGTCATCCAGCCTTCTTGGCTGTGTGGGTTCTTGAATCAAAGTCTTCCTAGTCAACACATTAGCTGTTATTGGGCAATGGGGAATGTGATCGTTAGCAAGTTCTAGTCAAGTACCATTATATCATCACCTTACTGGTACACACAGGAAAATTGTCTTTAGGGGAGTGAAGATGAAATGCTAGACCATTTCCACATGGAGGGGTAAAACGCGCACCGCCACGTGCTTGCAAACACGCGATAGGGAATCATGCATTTGTATGCTTCCTGATGGGAGACCCCCTCCCTTCCTTTCTCCCTTCAGATAGGCTTGCCGCTCTTTGCACCCCAATTTGTGCAACACGAAAATAAAATCATGGTGTGTTTTTTTTTTGCGATTTCTCTCATGGCAGAGCAAACCGGATAAAAACTTGTGCCAATTCCTGCACAGCCATGGGTTGCTGCCAATGTCATGTGGAAGCGGCAATAAAACCTGCAAGCAATGAGAGGCTATGCAAGGGCAAATTCCTAGTGAGGAAATGGTCCTAGAAACACTGTTGCTTGTGGCACATACTTCAATGTCTCAGCCCCACTCCGGTTTCTGAAGCTCTACAAAATCTATCAGTACTGATTTCTAGAATGTTATCAATATATCGAAATGGGTATCACATTAAGGAACATAAACATCAGAGAAGACCTGCTGGATCAGAGCAGTGGTCCATCTAGTCCAACACCCTGGCTCACACAGTGGCCAATCAGTTCCTCTGGAGGTCCTACAAAAGGTCAGAGGCCAAGGCTGATCAAGGCTCTGGTATTCAGAGGTCTTCTGCCTCTAAGCATTAAAGTTCCATTTAATCATCATGGCTTATAGCCACTGATAAACCTCCACAAATCTGTCCAATTCCCTTTCACTTCATATAAGCAGCTGTCTACAGTATAATAATAATTGTGAGCTGTCAAGTCGCACTCCTGAACCATGACGTTTTCAAGGAATTTTGTCTGTCTCGCTTTGTGGTCTCCCATCCAAGTACTAACCATGGCCTACCCTGCTTAGCTTCCAAGTTCTAAATACTCTGTCGGGGCTATTCATATTACTAAAGTATACATGGTATATAATATCCAGCTGCCCAGCTCATACAGCCCTTTGGGTGTCATGAGCCTTCCTGCCCTCTAGAGGGCACAAGCCTCTCAGCTTTATGTTCTGCCACGGAAACAAATGGTTGCCATTTATGTGCGTTGCCCCCAGATTACCAGAATAGGCCCCCAGTAAAACAAATGGCTCCCATTGGCTTCCGATGGGGAAAGTAAATACCTCCCACCGTTCATTACGATGAGCCTTCTCAATCTGCCATTCTGTCGTGATCCAATAGGGATGAGTCCACCACTTTCTTTCAATTAAAGGAAAGCATCTTGATGCTCGCTTAATCCGACAAAGTACTAAAAATAGGCAGGGCTGTGCGTTTGTGATCAGATATCTGTTTGGGTTATATTCATGCCACGGTGGTAGGGGAAGGCAACTGGTATACGTACAATTTAGATCAGATCCTGCGTCTCTGAAAGCCCTTTGATAGTCTGGCAGTCTGCATGGCTCCCCCCCTCCCCCGCCCACCCCGGGTGTGTGAATATGATGCTTCTGAATTTAGAAAGTTATAGCTGTTCTCATCAGCCTCATGAAATGCAGCACAAATTCCTTCCTAAAGCCAACAGGGCAGTGGCTGCAAACAACAGATGTAAGCAGAGCTCCCATAACTGTCAATTTTCAGAGGCTTTGCATTGAGAGGAGAGGAGGTGCTCCCTTGATTGATTTGTCAACCTTGTATATAAAGCAGAAGAATTCTTCTCTCCCTCTGCTTCTCATGCTGCACTGCATGCTCTCTCCTGGACTTGTGGCTACTTGTTGTTGCATCTGAACGCCAATTGGGGATAAGGAGTGATTGAAACAATGCCGGAACCAACCAAAAAACCTGGTAAGCTTTAACTCCACGCTATTTGCTTTCTTAAAAAAAAGAAAATTACATAGTTTAACAAAAAGCAGAACACTCACTTGAAACCAGCTTTCAACTCTATGGGGAGCAGAGACTCTCCTTCACTGTTTTACGAAGTTCTCAATAACATCAATGAAAAATGACTTAAAGCCGTTTGAAACAAAAATGTCAATAGTTAAGCAGCTCATCTGGAGAACTCTGGTTGTGACTGCATGCAAGACTGTGATTACAGTTTGGTTTCCTGAAATTGTTTGGCCAGGCCATTCACAACACTGAACGTGAATATTAAGGGATAACTGTTTTGCTGCTCTCAAAAAGATCTGTGCATCAGTCTCTCTGTTCTTGCAAACAGATCCATTGTTGACTCATTGCATGAGAAACAGCAGGCATAGAGCTCTGTTGCTGGTGGTCCGGGGCTTGGAACTTGTAGGATAACCGTGCCCATTACTTTTGTCACTGTGGATCAGATTCTGAGAAGGGAGAGGGAGAGGGAGAGGGGGAGGGAGAGGGAGAGGGAGAGGGAAAGGGAGATGTTGTGCTTCATTTTGGACTCCATCCAATATGTACAGCAGACTAGCCACCTTTCCCCCAACAAAAATGTAGAACAGAAAAGAGCATTTAGTGCAGCTCTCCAAAATGGATTGTTCTGGATTTAAACAAATGTTTATCCACTCTGCTGCTTAAGGAAGAGAATCTCCCCCATCCAAAAACCCCTGTAATTTAAACACACCATCAGATTCTCCCTCCTTCCACTATTGAACCAACATGATGACCTATGTTCTTTCTGGAGAAGAAAAATGCACAACTTTCCAATTTAACAGCTGTTCTGCTGTCCAAATGCAGTCCACCTAGTGAAGTCCACCTAGTGCTTCTTATTGTATCTTCAATGGGCTAGACAACACAGTTCTAATCTTACCATTGCACAGTTCAGCTCCTGTACATGCTGAAATAGAGATATGTCACTCCTTTCCAGTGCGATCCTAAACCAAACTACACCCTTCCTTGTGCACTGAAGTCAATGGGCTTAGAAGGGTGCAACTCTACTTAGGACAGCACTATAAATCTCCCCATGCATCATTGCCCTCTTATAGGTGCCTGCCCAAGACTGTTTTCTTGCCTGAATGTGACTGTAAGAGAAGAATGTGTAGATCGTGTATGCTGTGTAACATATGAGAGACACACATGTCTGTGTGCAGTCAAGTAGGCACCGGTGCAATAAAAATGCCTCCTTTACACACAAGGGCCATGTGCATTGGATTATTATTATTATTATTATTTTGCATGGAAATGATATGGTAACAGGCTAGAGTGAAGTAGCCCTTTTTTATTATTATTATTATTATTATTATTATTATTATTAGATTTATTTCCCGCCTCTCCCGATAGGCTCGAGGCGGGTCACAACAACTAATCCCATTAAAATTCCCATTAAAATATCAATCTACTAACTAACATGGCAGCTAAAAATCCCATCCCTCCCCCAATTATTCTTGTTTGGGCTGAGATACTGGGAAGGGGAAAGAAGACATGCCAAAAAGCTAGCAACAGTGTCCCCATAGAGTACAACTCAGAGTACAACTCAGAGCCATATTTGGGGCCTGGAAGGAATATCCCCACAGGACATATTAGATGATGGCTCTGTGAGGGTTTCACCTCGTCTATTAGCATATGGCACGGATTCTTTGCCAAGTGTTTTACACGATGCACGGCAGAGTCCTTAACACGGTGAACTGCCTTGGTCTCTCTGCTTGTAGCATTCTGTTATATGGATAATATGTGCTCCTCTCCAAGGGAGGCTGGTTATGGGACCCTGTTTGGGGCAGGGAATCTGATGAGATGAGCCCTGGATTTTGCCTAATGCGTTCATTGAGATTAGTGCTACTGACTTGGTGGACCATCATAAGCTTTGGCCTGTTTTGGTCTAGAACTTTCTAATGGAGATTTCTGAACTTGATCGAAGGGATCTTTGGGCCAATGTATTATTTATTTGGCCAGAGCTACCGCAGAGTTTTCACTGCCCTCATCTTCTTTGGTTTGGGCTGCTTTTTCAGCCAGTCTGGTATAGCCGTGAGTGTGATCCTAGAATTCGGGAAAGCCAGGTTCAAATCCCCACTGTACCATAGTGGCCTTGGGTCAGTCACACATTCTCAGTCTAGCCTACCTCATAGGGCTGTTGTCAGTAAAGTGAAGTTGTCAGTTGTTTCCAAAGCTCCAACAATCCCTGGGAAGGGTGCCCTATTGTTACTTGTGTAGCACAAGTAACAGCACCAGTTGTATTCTTCTTAGATGCCCCAAATCCTTAAACTGGCTCTGGTGCTGCAGGCCCCATGAATCCTTAAACCAGCCTTGGAAGAGGGCAATGATGTAAGCCATATAAAGTCCCCACAGAGAAGAAAGCAAGGGTATACATGAAGTGAAAAATACAGTGGATTGAACTCTTAGAATTGCCTTGTGGTCTCTGAAACGGCAGAATTTCAATCCAACACAGAACTGAATAAAATAATTTACATGTCAGTTTTAAAAATGCTTTAAAATCACAAGTGGAACAAAATGAATATTGATCTATGCTTTACTTTTCTCCCTGTTTGAGCTGCCAACCTCCTCCCTTCTGCCATTTTGCCCTCATTACAACCCCGTGTAGTCGGTTAGCCTAAGAAGGTGTGGCTGTCCAAAGAACAGAGTTTGGGTCCAGTGGCATCTTTAAGACCAACCAACAATCTATACTGATGAAGCATCCATGATCAGGATTAATTTTACTATCAGCCTTAGATGTTTATGCCATCACTAGTATAAAATATGAGGCTGCAGCAATCGGAGGGTTTCTGGGCGATTTAGAATCTATATTAAGCAAGCAGGTTAAGACTCAATGGCCTGTAGTTTTCTAGGTCAGGTATCCTCCCTTTTGTGAACATTGGAGAACATTCACTCTCTTCCAGTCTTCTGGTCCTAAAGATGATGGACAAAGGTTCTGCAAATGACCCAGAAAGTTCTTTGAGCACTCTTGGGTGCTCCAGAACAGGGAATCTAAATATACCATCTGGCCGAGGGGATTTGGCCCAGGGAGCAGTCTCTATTGGTAGCAGAGGATAGGATCCACAATAACAGCTTTAAACTATATGTAGAACAGTACCAGCTAGATATCAGGGGTGGGTGGGAATTTCACAGTAGTTCAGCAGTGGAATTGACTGCCTAAAAAAGTGGTGAGCTCTCCCTAACTGGTTGTCATCCAGGTTGTATCCTGGATGCTTCAGGATGATCCTGCATTGAGCAGGGGGTTAGACTAGATGGTCTGCATGGACCCTTCCAGCTCTATGATTCTATGATTAAGCTTAATCAAAGACAATCACAATTGTGCTGTTGTTATTCTGTAGGGGAAGAACTAGGAAGTCATGCCTTTCTCTTACATTAAGTTTCCTTGTGTATATGCATACAATTGCACAGAGAAACTGTACCACCAGATAGTCCTCTTGTGTGATTAAGTTTTCTGGTCAGTGAAAACAAAGGGTTAAGGACCTTTCAGTAGGCTATCAAGGCCTCAGCACTTCCAAAGGGGATCCAGCACCTACAGGATTGAGTCCGAGGCAACTAGTGTTGACAGGCTGCAAGGATCGGTTTTCCTACTTGGCTCCGTGTAACGCCTGAAGACAATAATGAATGAAGTATCCTACTGAAAATAGCTGTCCCGAATGCACACATGACTATGAGAGTGTAACCCTACCCAACTACAGCCAACTCACCTTCTAAAGTATCTTATTTGTAATGCAAATGGTTACCACATATATTCACATCCTTTCTATTTGAGATAGAAGCCCATTAGATAGAGGTTTTTTTTAAAAAAAACATGCAGATCATATGCTGGTCTTCTAATCTGCCCTCCATATGTGCAAAAAAGAAATAGCCCACTTCTGTGCATAGAACTCTGAATCATTCCATGTGCCTAGGGAAAGCAAATGAATAGCATAGTTCAAGGGTGGCCGTTCTGTGGCTCTCCAGATGTCCATGGAGCACAATTATCAGCTGATGGGGGATCATGGTCATTGTGGTTCATGGGCATCTGGAGAGCTACAGAATGGCCACCCCGGCATAGATGATGCATAGGCACACCACTCTCCCCAATAGACAGTGCCTGCATATGTGGTAGCTTGCATATGTGGTGTCTTCTCTGATGTCATGGATTTTGCATTCTGATGCACACAGGTATCCACTTTTGAATGCAGATGCTATTCACTTTGGACCCTTGCCATAAACAGCATCCATGCATGGAGCTACTTGTTTGCTTGAAACAGTTTTGGGTATGCGTGCAGTTTTAGATTAAGGGCACACATGCTGTTCCATCTTTCATCTATCATGGTGTAGTGGTTAGCAGTGTAGTGGTTAGGAGTACGGTGTAGTTTGGTGTAGTGGTTAGGGCTTCTAATCTGGTTAGCCGTGTTTGATTCCCTACTCCCCCACGTGAAGCCAGCTGGGTGACCTTGGGCTTGCCACAGTACTGATAAAATTGTACTGACTGAACAGTAACATCAGGGCTCTCTCAGCCTCACCTACCTCACAGCGTGTCTGTTGTGGGGAGAGAAAAGGGAAGGCAATTGTAAGTTGCTTTAAGACTCCTTCAGGTAGACAAAGGTGGCATATAAGAATGAACTCTTCTTCTACTACCTCACAGGGTGCCTGTTGTGAGGAGAGCAAAGGGAAGGCAACTGTAAGCCGCTTTGAAACTCCTTCGGTTAGAGAAAAGCGGCATATAAGAACCAATTCTTCTTCTTCATCAAACAGACCACTCAAAATGCTGTTTGGCAAACAACTTAAGAAGTCACTGAGGTCACTGATTCCCAACATTTCTCAATAGGTCAAGAGCTCAACTTTATTACTAGGCTATCTGTGTGTGTATGTTTGTGCTATGTGCTGTCAATTTGTTTCCAACATATGGCAACCCAATGAACCGATGACCTCCAAAATTTCCTATCATTGGCAGTCTTGCTCAGGGCTTGTCAAATTAAGGTTGTGGCAACAACTAGAAAATATCCTGTCATTGACTATCTTGCTCCAGTCTTTCAAACTGAGGGCCATGGCCTCCTTGACTGAGTAAATCTATTTCATATTGGGTCTTCCTTTTTTCTACTGCCTTCAACTTTCCCTATATTTTGCTAGTGTAAGATGGCCGATTCCCGGTTGGGAAATTCTTGGAGATCTGAGGAGATGACCCAGGGGAGAGAAGGGACGTCAGTGGGTTATAATGCCATTTTCTCCAAGTGAATTTATCTCTGTCACCAAGAGGTCAGCTGTAATCCGAAGAGGTTGGCAACCCTGGCTCTCCCCTGGTTTTTTCTTCACAACAACCCTGCAAGATAGTTTACTCTGTAGGCAAACAACTGCCTTAAGAGTACCTAGTCAGCTTTATGGTTGATGGGGGATTTCAGTCTCCCCAGCCTGGCACTCTTAGCACACTGGCTCTCTCGAAGTTGTCTTTAAAAATCTCTCCATGATAAGAAGGACACAGCCCTCATCTGTTCACCTGTTTGCCCAGCATGGATCCCATTGCAGAAGGAGCGTTTGAGGTTTACTGTGAGGCAGCCTCTGCTACTTCCAAAGCTTATTTTCACATCCCTCTCGTCCTCCAAGGGTATCAGATTCATTTTGACCTTCCACAGCCGCCTCTTCGGTTTTTTGCTTTGTAGTCATCCTCCTTAGTCTTTTCGAAAATCAATATGATTAACAATACACTAATAAATAATCTGAGATGTTTCACATTTTGTCCTCTCTCTCTCTTTCTCTCTCTCTCTCTCTCTCTCACACACACACACACACACACACACTCAAATGGTCAAAGGAAAGCCCATGTAATTGCAAGCATCATTTTAACTGGGCAGAAAACAGGACATCTTTACACCACTTTCCAGAGCTACTCTTAAGTGCTCCCAAGAGCTTGATGTTTCAGTGGCTCTTTTATTTATTTACTTACTTACTTATTTACTTATTTATTCATTTCATGTAATTTATATGCCACCCCTCACTGGGACATTTTGTTTTTCACTCCATAGCCCAGATCGCACTGCAAATAGAGGACTATTTCAAATTTAGGACATCTGTTTTGCTGCAAGAACTGCCACAAATACTACTAAGGGCCTGACACTTTCCAGGGAATGTGAGACACCCCAGCCCCACGCATGCTGGTGGGTCGCAATCTTCTTTCAAAAGTGCTTTACCGTGAGGCGTGGGGTTGATGTTTGAG
The DNA here is from genome assembly GCF_049243985.1 of Paroedura picta. Taxonomy (NCBI): domain Eukaryota; kingdom Metazoa; phylum Chordata; class Lepidosauria; order Squamata; family Gekkonidae; genus Paroedura; species Paroedura picta. Next base: position 107,591,552 of record NC_135373.1, on the reverse strand, counting down.
CAGTGGAAGCCCAAAGTGGGTGTGCAAAGCATGAGCTTCTGGGCTGTGTGGTCTGCGGGGTTGAAGTTAAGGTTGAGAACATCCAGGTGGGGACTGGGGACCTCCTAGAAGTATAAGAGATCTCCAGATGAAAGAGATCAATTTCCTTGGAGAAAAGGGCTGCTTTGAAAGGGTGGATTCCTTGGAATTATACTCCACAGACGCCTCCCTCCTCCCCACTCTCCCCAATCTGCATTTCCAAAATCACCACAAATTCCCCAAACTGGATTTGACAGTTCTGTCCTCAATCTACTTCCTTGCTGAACCCAAAGAGTATGGTTACCATTTCCGGCATGAGAAATCCCAGGATATTTGGGGATTTTGCTTGGAGAGCACAAAGCTTAGGGTAAAGTGACCAGATTGTCCCACTTTTGGAGGGACATAAGAGGGTACCTGGCAAATTGTACTTATGTTGAAATTAAGAAATATATATTACAATACCATTTTTGCCTTCTATGCCTTCTATGAAACTTTGTTGCTCCATATAGACCAAATTTTTAATCAATAACCCCCCCCCCCCCAGTCAATGGTGTCCCGCTTTACCAATGTTAAAATCTGGTCACCTTAGTTTAGGGAGAGAAGGGATGTGCATAGGGATGCCGGTCTGTGGACCCCCCATAATTACAGGTTATCTCCATACTAAAGAGATCAGTTTCCCTGGAGAAAATGGCTGCTTTGGAGGGTGGGATCCATAGCATTATACTCCATTGAGGTCCCTCCTCGCCCCAAATCCCACCTCCATCCCCATAGTATTTTCCATCCCAGAGCTGGCAAGCCTACATCTACACGGAGATCTGATGCCATAGAATTCTAATCTAAAGCCGTTACTTCCTACAGGAGAGCTCATCTTGGTAGTCTGATCAGCTGTAATTCCAGGAGAACTCCAGACCTCCCCTTGAGGTTGATAGTATCAGCAAAGAGTGCGTTTTGAAGTGGACATTTGTTTCTCAGTAGAATACATTAGAATTATCCAATAGCAGCTGCCCTGATTTACTCTGCAGTGCTACAGATATCCTCAGCAAGCTCTCACTTCAATTTGTTTTATTCCTTTTATTTACTTGATAAGGTCTCAAGGCAGTGAGGCATAATGAGTCGGGACAATTAACAAAACATGCAATAATCATCAGGTGTTTAGAAGTCTGGAACCACCAGAAATAACCAAAGCCTACGACTGCAACCAGAAAGCAATGACATTCTTCCTGCGAGAGACTGTTCTTATTTTTAGACAGAAGTCACAATACAATAGATACAGATACAGACTGGATTCTGCAATAAATACTTTTCAATACACTAGAGGGAGCTCTGCCTGCAGAACAGCTATTCATATGGGCAGCCTTTCCCTACACCTGTTGTACAGAAAGAGAGACCCAGCCAAGCTATCTTTTGGGACGGCTAAATATATTGCTTAAAGTTTATATTTAAACAATGGATTGCACTATCCTTCTGCTTTACTGTAATCTAATTGAATTGTCCCACTTTAATTGTTAATGCTTTAGTTATTGAGGGGAGGGGGCTGATCAACAGCAATGGTATCCTAGTTATATCTCGTACTGAGATAAGAAGAAAAGATAAATCACAGCAGTGGCTAACAATGATACTAGGAGATTTATGCCAATTTATAATCAGGGACAGCAGGACCTTGGAAATGTTAGATCTGAAATAAACAAAGAAATGCAGGTTTGAAAGGAAGGAACACAATTAAACCATTTTTCCATAGAAGACAAATTCAGAATATTTGGGGAGGAAAATAATCATTTACTTTAAAATACTCATCCTTTTGATCTGTTAAAGTTGCTTACACAATACACATAGATCAGTATTTTATATTGATAACATGCTTGTTCAAATGTTCATATTTTTGTTTACTGATTCTATGACCATTTCCGCATGGAGGGGTAAAACAAGCATGACCTCCTGCCTGCAAATGTGGGATGGTAAAACTCACGATTGCAGCCCTCCTCACATGAGACCCCTCCTGCGTTTTCCCTCTGCCCCGTCGCAGCTTTTTGCCTCCCAATGTGGCTGCAAGGGAAAACAAGCTGAACTTCTTCCCCTGCTCCTTGGCTTGTCCATCACAGCAAGCCACCAATCACAGCACAGCAGTTCTCTCATGGACTGAAACTTTCTTCCACCCCAGCCCCATAATTTTAAAGGCACTTCTGCATTGCTATGTGGCAATGCCACAACATAGATGCATTTTTAATAAAAACCAACACTTCTGCGTTGCTTTGGAGAAATGCCAGAATGATACAGCATTCCCCACACCCCCTTTTGGGGATTTGTGTTCTTTTGGACTATTTATGTCTGGGTGGATTTCTGAGATGCTGAACATGGTACCTGGAGCCCAAAGAGTCATTTTTGTAAACGGTTGGCTTAAAAACAAAGCAGACTCCTGTATGACCAGGAGAAGGCTAATATGAGCCTGAGCCTACCAGCTAATTTTCCACCTCCAGAAAACATAAACAGGACTGTTTTTGCCTGCCTGAGTTGGGAGAAGGCTAGGCATGGAGTCATTTTTTATAAATGGTGGGCTTAAAAACAAATTGCTCAGACTCATGTATGATCAGACAAAGGCTGCTTGATCACCCACCCTCACGCTTTTCCCCAGCTCATCCCCCCCCCATCCAGAAAACAGAAAAGGGGTTGTGTTTTGCCTGCCTGATCCCAAAAAGACTGTGGACACTTTAAAGAAGATTTTATTCTACCTTTGACAATGTAGGTAAGAAATGGGGACCAGATAAAAGAATGGCTTGTTGGTGAAAGCAGGGAATGATGAGGATATGGGGGCTGCCAGGAAGAGCGTAAAAGGAAATGGTGTGGGGAACGTAGGTGCACCCTGCATATTCTTGAGGTTCCCCATGCAGTAACTGGGCCTAGCTGGGCAGCCAGCACTATGCAACTGGGGCCTAGCCATTAATACCAGGCAAACCTAGGAACCATGCCCAGCCTGACCCAGCAGGTAACACTAAATAGTTTTCCCAGGAAGAGGCGGAGAAGAGGAGAAAAGGATGGAAAGGTGACGAGAGGGTGGTAGCGGTAGGTTGGTGGGTCATTGGGAAGGAGACAAGGAATCACATAGGGGAGAGGCTATAGGAGCTTTTAGGGAAGAGAAAAAAGAAATGGTGGGAGAGGAAAATAAGATGCCTCCCACAAACAATCCCACAGGGCTCACAAAAGGGAGCTGCTCAGCCAGGCATTTGATTGAGGTCAGCCAAAGCGAATCAACATTGACTGAGCCCCCGAACCCCGCTCTCATGAATCCGTACACTTGAACTGACCAACCATGGGTCTGTTAGATTGGTGCTTGTTGGAATGTTATCCTCCCTGTTCATTACTGTTCTTATTGTTATTGGTCATCTGACACAGCCACTGAATTTTATGTATTATTCTTTGTTCCATGTGAACCACCCTGAGCCTAAGGGGAGGGCAGTATATAAACAAACAAACCATTGTAGGGTCCTCTACTTTTCTTCTGAGCTAGAGGTAGTAATGAAGAGCCTCTTATGGTGCAGAGTGGTAAGCGGCAGAAATGCTGTCTGAAGCTGTCTGCCCATGAGGTCGGGAGTTCAATCCCAGCAGCCGGCTCAAGGTTGACTCAGCCTTCCATCCTTCCGAGGTGGGTAAAATGAGTACCCAGCTTGCTGGGAGGTAAAACGGTAATGACTGGGGAAGGCACTGGCAAGGCCACCCCGTATTGAGTCTGCCATGAAAACGCTAGAGGGCGTCACCCCAAGGGTCAGACATGACTTGGTGCTTGCACAGGGGATACCTTTACCTTTTAGATGTACTAATATATCTTCTTATATGACCCTAGAGGATTTACATGCAGGCTGAGTTGGAGGCTGGGGAAGTAGTTGGGTAATATTGCACAACAGTATTCCAAGGAAGTTTTAGGAGAAGGGAATTTTACAAGATATGTATATCTAAAATGCAAGCTAAAAAAAAAGAGCCCCCAAAGGTAAGGTGTGCTGGTGGTAAAAGGCAATGTGTAAATGTATTCCTTTCATGAATAGTTCACTGTACTCATAATATGGTTATTCTCTTTGTTACTTTTTCACATACTTGGTTATTGAAACAGCCTTTGGCAGCTTGAAAATGCCAGCTCCCTCGTAGAAGGTAAATAGCCAGCTCCCTTTTGGGAGGGCGAACCGGGATCAAAATGAGCAACCTGCTGCTGTATCACTCTTATCTTTCTTGCTTCTCTGTGTGGCTTCGCTGCATCAGATGTTGATTAGTCTTCAGCTGTATTTTCAAATGTTTGAGTTGTGACTTGAAACATGGAAGAATTATCTACCGAAATGCCTTTGTTAATATTATGTTTTATGATTTAATTCTGAGTAAATTTTTTGGAAGAAAGTAAATAGAATAAATAAGAGAGCCAGCTTGGTGTAGTGGTTAGGAGTGCGGACCTCTAATCTGACATGCCGGGTTTGATTCCCCGCTCCTCCCCCACATGCAGCCATCTGGGTGACCTTGGGCTCCCCACAGCACTGATAAAACTGTTCTGACCGAGCAGTGATATCAGGGCTCTCTCAGCCTCACCCACCTCACAGGGTGTCTGTTGTGGGGAGAGGAAAGGGAAGTTGACTGTAAGCCACTTTGAGATTCCTTCAGGTAGAGAAAAAGCAGCATATAAGAACCAACTCCTCCTCATCCTCATCCTCCTCCTCCTCCTCCTCCTTCTTCTTCTATGTTTACAGGAACATTTTCTTAGATTATATTTAATTTATTTTCATTACACATTGCCTTCTGGCACCAACACAGTTTATCCTTTGGGGCTCTTTTTTCGACTTACCTCTTCAGAATCTGGCTCAAGACAGCTTACCATAACACTGTTCATAAAATGGAAGACGGCCATTAAAAAGGGGATACGATAAAACCTCCAGCCATGGTTCAGTGGTGAAAACTGCCATTAGCATGCGACATTTAGAAGGGAATGGTATCCTGGCAGAGTTGGGACCCCTTTTATCATTGCAGCGTCAGGAGAGCTGAGCCTGCCTCAGCTTTGACCTTTTCATTTTCTTTTGTGTGTCTTTGTGTCAAGCACAAAGTGAATTTTAAAAAGTGCTTGTGGCAGTTATAATGAGGTATTTTATATTTAATTTTTGATTATTATACCGCCCTCTTGAACAAGTCATCTTGGGGTGGTGTACAATATTTGGTCCATAGATGCTGGTTACAATATAAACAGGAAGCCTGATGAAGAAGTAGGAACAAGTATCCTCACAGGAAAAGTTTGGTTAGATTTGTTAAACCTACAACAAAGAGCCCATAGAGCACAGGCTAGCCCAGGAGTAGACAAACTGTGGCCCTACAGATGTCCAGAAGAAGCCCCTCCCAGCATTCCATGGACATCTGGAGGGCCACAGTTTGCCTACCCCTGGGCTAGCCCAATCTCATCAGATCTCCAAAGCTAAGTATTGTTGGCCTTGGTCAGTATTTGGTTGGGAGACAACCAAGGAATACCAAGGAGGCTATGCAGAAGCCATGCAATGGCAAACCACCATTGGATGTCCCTTGCCAGGGACGAGTCACCAGGGTTGCCAGATCTGGTTTGGAAAATACCTAGAGACTTTGAGGGTGGAGCTCAGAGTGGGTGGGATTTGGGGTGGGAGGGACCTTAATGGAGTATGTTGCTATGAAGCCCATCCTCCAAAGCAGTCATTTTTTCTAGGGGAACATCTCTTTAGTCTGGAGATGAGCTATAATAACAGGGTATCCCCAGGTCCTACCATATTATGGAATCCATATTATCATGAGTCCACTGTGACATGATAGCAAAAAAAAGGGGGGGGGAAGAATCTACAAGAAGCAAGTCACAGTAGCTGTGAAATATCTAGAAAGTTGTAATAAAGAATAAAAGTGCACTATTTCAATGCAAATATATTTCAAAGAACATACAGGCAGAGGAGACTACTCTTTGTTCTTGAGTAAGAAGACCTTGCCCAGGTAACCTTAGCTAATATTTCTTAGTAAGCCTGGGGATGTAACTGCAGGGATGAAGCTTTTTCTGTTTCCATGGGAGACTTCCTATACTCTGTACTACAGGTTGGAGAAATTTCACGAAAGGCTATACATTTCAGTGTTATCCTAAGCATAAAATTTGAGAATGGAGTGACAGCAGTTATAAAATTGACTTCTTTGGTGTGTGTTTTTAAAGTCATTTAAATATCGATCAAGGATCAAATGAAACCTTGACACACATTGAAAAATTCTGCTAAAATTGCCTTTTGACAGTTTCATTGGTGGGCATATGTACACCGTCCAATAGCTTATGTCATGTACGTTGGCCAATAGTGCATCCTGCCCTATTCTGTACAGCATATCTAAATCGAATGGCAATAATTTTTAAAGGAAGAAATATGTCTTACTGAGTTTAGCAGTTTGGTGCCCAGGAAAACAGCAGAGCACATTGTAGGGGCAAGTTTTTTCTATAGATCCCTGGGGCCAGACTATAAGACTTTACCCTTTCAGCTCACATTCTGTGCATTTTAACATTCATCTGCAAGTGCAGCTTGTCATTTCACACTATAAAAAACAGTTTCAAGGTTTGACGTGCACACTGAGCATGTGTAAAAGCACCCTATTAAAAACCCTCTCTCGTTCCACCATTCTATTATTTCATATATAATATGTTGTGTGTTCCGCCATTTTCTATTTTTATACTTAGACTTTCCTGGCTAGAGCTTTATTGACGTTTTACCAACTTTGGCAGCTGATGAGGTCCATCATGATTCAATGAGGAAAATTTCCCTCCCATGGTGGAATGCTCCGTCAGGCATTCAAGCATAAGGATTTGCTCCTGAGTAAAGCTCTTCACAGCTTCTAGCCAGAGAGCCTTATAAGGAAGCTGAACAGGAAAGAATGGCATCTGGGGACTCTATTGGACATGCTGGGAAGAGCAGAATAGCTGGGGCAGTTGGAGGGGGGAGGGTCTTGACAGATAAACCCATCCTGAAAGTGAATAGCAGGGCCATCTCTAGGCTTTTGTATGGCGGGGACAGTGAGCAAGAGGACAAGGTGAATTGCTCCTTCAGTTCACTCTTGTTACTGGAGAAAAAGACCCTGTCCTTTTGATAAAGGCTTAATTATAGTGTTGCTAAAGACCAAATGAAGCTGGGAGTTCTCCTGTAATTATAACTGCCCTGCAGACTACAGGGACCAGTTCTGTGAAGAAAAATGGCAGCTTCAGAGGGTAGACTGTATGGTAGGTCATAGATTCTAGGGGATGGGTGGCCAAACTGTAGCTCTCCAGATGACCATGGACTACAATTCTATGCTGGCAGGGGCTCATGAAAATTGTAGCCCATGGACATCTGGAAAGCCACAGTTTGGCCACCCTTGCTCTAGAGGAAAACCCTGCAGTTAACAGAACAGAATAAGGTTTAGTCCAATATCTATACCAGGTTTTCTCAACCAGGGTTTCATGAAACCCTGTGGTTTCTTGATGGCCCTGGGTTTCCCAAGTGAATGAGAGTTAATTGCCCAATTGCCTCCACAGGCATTGCCTCCAAATCTCAAGAAATTTCTCAGACTAAAATTAGCAACCCTACATATGGGCAGCTGAAATTTACCAGGGCATGTAGGTAAATAACATCAACTGGTAAAGGATAACCCCCTAAACCTCTATGAAACAGGGACAGGAAGTTTTCCTCAAGGCCTAGTGGCAGCCCCAATACCACCATCTTCATGTGTAGGCTTTTGAACTCATTGAGTTGCCAGTGGCCTGATGAAAAAATTTCCTGTCCCTTTTATGGCAGGTCCTTTACTATGTGGTGTTATTTACCTCAATGCCCTGAAAAGCATCTCTGCTCATTTTCACACATTAAGCTTCTATTAAAGGTGTAGGGTTTTTTTTATTCAGGCCTATTGGCACCCCTGGAATAATTCACTGAGCTCTGAAATCCCTCTTTTCTCTGAAATCTGAAATGTTTCTCTGAAATCTGAAATGTTTCTCTGAAATCCCTCTTTTCTGTTTTATTACTTCAAGGGTTTCTTCAGGTTTTCCAAATCTTTGTAGGTTCTTCACTTGGAGGGTGATGTCTCTGTCAGTTCAAACCTTCCTGATGGGTTCACCAAAACGGAACCCACAGCCAGGGGGAAAGGCAGTAAAGGTAGTATCAACATTTATTCCTCAAAAAAGTACCACAAACAACATCTACAGAACTAAAATCACATCAGCCAATATGTCTGCTTCTTCCTTTTCTTGGTGTGTCACGTGCCTATTTCTTGAAGAGGCCACAACATACTCAAGAACATAAGACTACAGCCAATGGTTATTACCTTTCTTAAAAGAATGCAGCAACTGTAAAGAATAGTAGGCCCAGGAGACTGGCAGTGGCTAGGATCCAGGGATCTAGGATCTTTCTGGATTCAGGGATCTAGAATCCAGACCTGTGGGGACCTGGGCCTTGGCAGGGGCACTATCAGGCCATCCCCAGATGCCAGACTTGACTAATAGCCTTTTTTAGATCCGGGTAATGAGTGTTGTTACATGTGTTCTTTTCAAACTGGGTTTCCTCAGAAGGACAGCCAAGGGCCACTCATAGTTGGCATACGGTAATTAATGTCAAATGCAGTCTGAAAGAAGAGCCCAGTTGCTGCTGTAGCTAAATAGCTGGCTAAGTTCCAGCTAGAGTCCTTTCTATAGTAATATTCTCCTTTTGGAGCTCAGATCTTTACCCTTTCAACTACCTCCATTTACCAGAGGCAGGCTCTGTGTGCATTTGCTGGCAGGGGCTCATGGGAACTGTAGTCCATGGACATGTAGAGGGCCACAGTTTGACTACTCATGCTTTATACCATGCTGGCATTGCCCCTCCAGTTCCTATATGAATTTTTCCCCTTTCCTACCAAGCCTTTCAAATAATGACACATTTATACATGAGCCTGGGTGCAGAATTCTTTTATGGGCAGGGAGCTAACATCACTAGTTCGGTTGAGAATATTCATTGAGTCACAATGTTAGTATACCAAATTGACATTTTACTAAGAGTATTTCCTCCAGAATTCAATGGCATTATAATAACTCTGGCCAAATGAAAGAGGCTAGCTAACGTTCAGGGTGTAATGTTCGCCTTTCCGTGCTTTCCTCTCCATGGGACGTCTATTTATAACTTTTGAAAATCCTAGATTTGCTCTGCTCTCCCAACTGTATTATAGAGCAAGCGGTATCAATATGTATGCAGTGGGGTATGTATTAGCATCTAAAAGTGTTTCTCCCCCCCCCCCATATTTTTCAGATGAAACGGAAGCAGAGACTGCACCTCCATCAGGTTAGTCAAGCAGTTATGTGCTGTGATTAATGGTGTAGTGTTGCATAGGCCATTGCATATTGCAGAGCAACATTAAGCCTGTTTCATGGCTTCCTCTCAAAAGCCCTGAGAATTGGAGCTTTGTAGAGCCTCTTGTGGCACAGAGTGGTAAGGCAGCGATATGCTGTCTGGAGCTGTCTGCCCATGAGGTTGGGAGTTCAATCCCAGCAGCCGGCTCAAGGTCGACTCAGCCTTCCATCCTTCTGAGGTTGGTAAAATGAGTACCCAGCTTGCTGGGGGGTAAACGGTAATGACTGGGGAAGGCACTGGCAAGGCCACCCTGTATTGAGTCTGCCATGAAAACGCTAGAGGGCGTCACCCCAAGGGTCAGACATGACTTGGTGCTTGCACAGGGGATACCTTTACCTTTACCTTTAGGCATGTTAAGAATTCTGTCTGGCAACCATACTACTCCTAGGGCTATTGGGGGACACGGGGAGTGTACTGGGAGGGCATTTCATCCAATACTGTTTGAACATAAGAAAAGTTGAAACCATCTTAGCTAAAAAGGAATTTCATTATTCCAATGGAAAGTCTGTCATGTCTTTCTGACTATATACAATAATTGATGAAAAGGTAAAGTATGGGCCAAACCCGATGTTATGGTGTCCATGGGCCAGACCTGTGGATACAATAATGTTTACTTGGACCCGAATATATAAACAAGCACAAAAACATAGATTCTGTATAAATGTGCACTGCTGAGCCATCTGAACTGAAAATTCACCAGATTTCAAATATTTGCGCAATTTTATTTTCTACTTGCTCTATTTTTTTCCCCATCTTCCTTCAAAATTTGTACATTTCTAATACTATAGCAATATATCATTATAATGCATGTGGAACATGTCTAGGAACATTTTATACAGTCAATTAACTAATTCCTACAGAATTAAGTAAAACTTAAATTCTGAGGAAATATGATCAGACTGCATGAGAATTTGCATAATGTACAGGTCCGTCGATTTTTTAAAAAAATTTCATGGATTCAAAACATTTTTATACCTTCATTCCATAATTCCATCTTCATGGTGACTAACAATTTAAAACACAAGTCAAGATACGAAACAAATTAAAATCAACAGATAGCAACAGCAAAATGATGTTCGCCAAACAAAAAATTTATGTAAACAAAACGGATTTTATGTCACATGAAGTGGAGGTGCCAAGTGGATATCTGTGGAGGTGCCATTCCATTGCCTGAGTGCCACCATGGACACAACTCTGTCCCCAGAAGATACTAGCCTAAGTGAAGGCTTTGTTGTTGTTGTTATGTGCGAAGTCGTGTCCGACCCATCGCGACCCCATGGACAATGATCCTCCAGGCCTTCCTGTCCTCTACCATTCCCTGGAGTCCATTTAAGTTTGCACCGACTGCTTCAGTGACTCCATCCAGCCACCTCATTCTCTGTCGTCCCCTTCTTCTTTTGCCCTCGATCGCTCCCAGCATTAGGCTCTTCTCCAGGGAGTCCTTCCTTCTCATGAGGTGCCCAAAGTATTTGAGTTTCATCTTCAGGATCTGGCCTTCTAAAGAGCAGTCAGGGCTGATCTCCTCTAGGACTGACTGGTTTGTTCGCCTTGCAGTCCAAGGGACTCGCAAGAGTCTTCTCCAGCACCAGAGTTCAAAAGCCTCAATTCTTTGACGCTCGGCCTTCCTTATGGTCCAACTTTCGCAGCCATACATTGCAACTGGGAAGACCATAGCCTTGACTAAACGCACTTTTGTTGGCAGGGTGATGTCTCTGCTTTTTAGGATGCTGTCTAGATTTGCCATAGCTTTCCTCCCCAGGAGCAAGCGTCTTTTAATTTCTTTGCTGCAGTCCCCATCTGCAGTGATCTTGGAGCCCAGGAAAATAAAATCTGTCACTATCGCCATTTCTTCCCCTTCTATTTGCCAGGAATTGAGAGGGCCGGATGCCATGATCTTTGTTTTCTTGATGTTGAGTTTCAAGCCAACTTTTGCACTCTCCTCCTTCACCCGCATCAACAGGCTCTTTAGTTCCTCTTCACTTTCTGCCATTAGAGTGGTATCATCTGCATATCTGAGGTTGTTGATATTTCTCCCTGCAATCTTGATCCCAATTTGTGACTCCTCTAATCCCGCATTTCTCATGATGTGCTCTGCATACAAGTTAAATAGGCAAGGCGACAGTATACAGCCTTGCCGAACTCCTTTCTCAATTTTGAACCAGTCAGTGATTCCATGTTCAGTTCTCACTGTTGCTTCTTGACCTGCATATAAATTTCTCAAGAGACAAATAAGATGCTCTGGTATTCCCATCTCTTTAAGAACTTGCCACAATTTGTTGTGTTCCACACAATCAAAGGCTTTAGCATAGTCAATGAAGCAGAAGTAGACGTTCTTCTGGTACTCCCTAGCTTTCTCCATGATCCAGCGTATGTTGGCAATTTGATCTCTAGTTCCTCTGCCTCTTCGAAATCCTGCCTGTACTTCTGGAAGTTCTCGGTCCACATATTGCTGGAGCCTAGCTTGTAGGATTTTGAGCATAACTTTGCTAGCATGAGAAATTAGTGCAATGGTGCGGTAGTTTGAACATTCTTTGGCATTGCCCTTCTTTGGGATTGGAATGTAAACTGACCTTTTCCAATCCTGTGGCCATTGTTGAGTTTTCCAAATTTGCTGGCATGTTGAGTGTAGCACTTTTACTGCATCGTCCTTTAAGATTTTGATTTTGAAGGCTTAGTGAAGGCTTAGCTAACCTCAACTACCGAGTAGCTTCACAGGCTGACTCATCAGTTGCCCAGATCCCAGGCCACTCCCTGCCTAGAAGATCAACACCAATAATTCAAACTGTGCCTAGAAATTAACAGGAAATCAAAAAAGATCTTTTGGTGTAATGGATTCAGAGAATAGGTCTGAAATATTTGGCACGATGCTACATATGCCCTGACCTGCCTAGTCAAGGCTAGACCAATGTTGCTGGGGCTTAGAAGCAAAGCACAGTCAGCCCTGGTTGGAGGGGAGACCACCAAAGCCTGTGATGCTGGGCCAGGCAACGACACAAAACTTCTGAACATCTCTTGCCATAACTCTCCCACAGCTGTCACCATAAATCAACTGTGACTTGAAGGCAGAAAAAAAAACATATTTTGCCCCTTTGATTTGCCTTGATCTGGAAATGTAACACTAAGGCATCCTTGAGTTCCTAATTCATGGGAACAGTCTTCTGAACTTCAGGGAATATGAGGAATCCATGGCAGAGACTTGGCATAATGAGTCAATGAATACTTCCCATAATGGCTAATCCTTTTCTGTGTGTAGGCACCATTTAAAAACCACACCTTAGGATAGCTATCTGGCTGTTTTGGGATTTCTGGGCTGTGTGGCAGGGGTCTGGTAATTTTAGTCCCTGACATCTTACCTGGAAGTGACATTGGTACGTTGGTGGGGCAACGCTCTAACTTTTGGGCAATACTCTTCGTAGAATTATCTTGTAACCATAGAGTTTTGCCCCCAAACCAAAGCTTCACTACCACCCTTCATGGACCAGAAGTGCTGACATCACTTCCAGATGACAGCAGCACATCACAGGAGTTTTCTGGTTTGGGAGGAGTTTGGGGGGTGAGGTTTATCACAGAGAGCAGGGAACCCTTGCCTAGACCAGGAGACCCAGAAAACCCTAACCCTAATGGGAGCGGGGCTTGGGAAGAACAAAGTCTGAGGGAGCTCATCAGAGATGTCATGCCACAAAATCCTCCCTCCAAAGCTGTCATTTCCTCCCAAGGTTCTGATTTGTGAAGATCTGTTATAATTCCGGGAGAATTCCAGGCCCCAGCTTACAGAGGTCAGTTCCCCTGGAGGGAATGGCAGCTTCATAGAGTTCTGTGGCATCACATCTCCGTTGAGCCCCCTCCCCAAATTCTGCCCTCTCTAAGCACTCAGGAATTTCTCAAGCAGGCGCTGAAAACACAATATATGCTGTAGCCACAAGTTACAGGAATACTTTCAGAGCTTCTCCACCATTGTCTATTCTTTCTTTGAGGAACATGGAGATAAGTGTTTAAGGAGTAACAGGGTTTGGGAACTCAGGCTGAAAATCATTGCTCTTTCCAAAGGAGGTTTGGTGCGCTAACAAAACTCAGCCGCTTCCAATTCCATATCTATGTTTCATGCTTGTTAACCCTCTAACTTTGGCAGCCCCTCGCAGTTCATACTTTGGGGCATACCAGCTGCGATGATGGTGCAACATCAAAAAATGTTTATGTTAAGCCAGCATGGCAGGCAGGTATGCCAGCGCAAATGTTTATGATCAGGGTGTTTTCTCTCAAAAATGTGCTTCTACTTTCTATACAGAAAATAAGCCCCAGGAAGGTGAGAGTGTACCGGCAAAAGGTGAGTGAAATTGTTCTGTGAACTCTAGACATGGGTACAATATTAGTAGATGCTATAGCAGTAGATTTTTTTTTGCATTTTCTATTTTCCTCCTTTTCTTCTCCTCCTCTGGCCAGCCTTTCATTTTGTTACTTTTTAAATAGCTCTTTTGTCTATTCAGCAGCATTAGGAAATAATGCTGTCCAGATACTCTACTCTCTTAGGATCCCACTGTCTCATGAAGAAACTCGGTACATTTCTTTTACAGGATGTATGGTTTGGGCTTGGAGGCCCTCACTTCAACCACTGCAGCAGCTATGTATGAAACACTATGAAATGCTTCTGGTTCTTCTTCACAGACTCTAGAAGGCTTCACCTGCAAACATGAACTCTCTATTCAGTACCTAAGCTTTTGGGGGCAGTCGTTACCACAGTACCATAAACAAAACAAGCCCCCAGCATAGTTTGTTATAACTTTCAGGGTTAGTCAGTATTACATGCCCTAACATAACAGACGTTCACAAAATGGAAGATGGCGACATCAATTGAGTTGATTGGAACTCCAGCCAGTATCTTTTAGAGATGGATCATCTCATTTTATGTATCATCCAACAGATGCTACAGTATTACTGCAACAGTCTCATGTTTCACAGTGGTTAGAAACATGGAGTAAAAGCTGATAACTTATTGTTGGATCTAACGGCTCCTTTCTAATAGGTTCCCTTTCCCGCAGCCCCATGGAAAAAGATTTCTGCCATTTTTCTTCCATTTTTTTCCTACTTTCCTCCACTCTTCTATCAACTCTGTGTGCAGAAGAGCCTCCCAAGACCACTGAATGGTGTATACTTCTACTGAATCTAAAATCATTTTGCTCCTTCCTTTCTTTAGGTTTCATCCATTCTGACATTGAATGAACTGTCTGCAGGTTTTGTTTTAATTCTGCATTGAGGTCCTTTTGTATTATCGGTAAAAACACCTACACATTTTGCATTAATGTGTTCCATAAATCAGAGTATAAAATCTCAGTTTTTTAGAACGCCAGACTTAAGGACTTAATATTTTGAGCAGCTATGCCAGGCAGTGGATTTGATTAAAGACCATGATAAATTGAGTAGCCTTGCATTCTTTCTCCAAATGATTAATGGGCCCCAGAACAAACTTAAGTCTTCCAGTTAGTTCTGGTCTCCTAGGGATGAAAGTAAGTCAGTACGGGCTGGTGCAGCACACAAGTACGAAAAAGGATAAAATGGTACCTCCAATCTTCTACTTTGATCCATCTGAGAGAAACTCTAATAAGAGGAAATTTAGCTTATTTTCACCACCACATTGGCTTTGGCCATAATGCCTATTTTGGTGGCTATGTTGACAAGGCCAATGGTATTAATTCATCCTTGTGAGATAAGAGTTCACATAAATCACCATGACTACAGCCAATAGTACTGCATAATGAGCTCTGCTACTTCCACAGGGTCAAAGCACACTCCCATAATGTTGGATGATATGAGATCGCACATACAAACACATCCCATATTTTAATGTATTTTATGGGATCTTTCAGGTGGAAAGTCTTCTCCAGTTGAGCTGTACTAATTCTATTATAGCTTTCTTCTTCTTTTGCCAGGTTGAAGGATTTAAAAAAAGCAAAAACACCTGCAACACTAGAACAATTTTAAGGCTAGGTATGATTAGGCTATTCATTCATTTATGTTGATTTACTGGACTGCCTAATCCACCCAATACAGTGTCGGTTCTCTGTAATAACCAATTCTGTTTGTACCAGATTGTCTTCATCTTGGCTTTTTCGTGCATTATATTGCTAAATTATTCCATTACAATACAACTTGAAGAAGAAAAAGAGAGTGAATAATGCTTTCAATTTTTCCACCCGGTCTGTTATTCTTCAAGTATTTGGTATCTTTAACCGCTACTTGCGGAGCGGATAAAATAAAACAGTAAGGGCTCCGTCGGCGGGCCTGTGCATAAGGGAAAAGCAGGGACAGCTCTTCCCCAAAACCTACTGTGTCCCTGCAGGGTCACAAAATGGCCCGTTCGGCGTTCCAGTGCTATGGAGCCAAATAAGGCATTTTTACACTCCCACAATGGTGGGCTTGTCACGTGGCATGCCACTAGCCCACCATCCTGCAGTGGAACTCCCACCCCCACCCCTCCTGCTGCCACCACTGCTGTCATGAAACATGGTGGAACTTCCCTTCCCTGGAATTGTGCATACGCATGCACTATTCCGGGGCAGACTATGTGTGCCAGGGATTTTCCCCATACATACATGGGACACGGCAGAGCCCCACCGCTAGGAATCAGCAGCAACATGCAGTGGCCGTGCTGTGCATAATCAGTCTTGCCCGGTCTTACAGCTGCAATGTTGACAACTTTTGGGTTAAAGCATACATTGTTATGGTAACAGTAATGTACAGAAATGATATTTGTAGTTTAACATTACTAAGATTTTTCAGCCTTTTTTTAAAGTCTACCTTTTAATCACCTTTATTCTTTTTTAAACTGCGAAGTACGTTACAGAGTGCATTTTAGAACAAGGACTAATCTTGTACTTGCCTTAAATATTCTACAGATCAAAACACAAAAAATTTGACAGAATAGTGTTAATTAGAACATTATATACCAGGTATGATATGATACAATATTAAACATAATATTGTAGTATGTATTTGCTCCATTCCTAAAACAGGTGATATGAAGTTGAAACAAAATGTTAATTGCATTATATTTTTTATTATTATGCACCAGGCAGCCAAAGTTAAGCACATTTAAGCCCCATTGATCATACTGGGACAGAGATAGACATGTGGTTAACCCTATTTTTGAAAGGGATGAGACCTCGAAATAATTGCATTGGACTGGGCTAAGATCACCATCAGTCTATATTTTTTTATTATTTAGAACCCTAACTTACTTTCCAAGTGTAAAAGTTGTGCATTCCCATGATCTGGAATTCATCTGCTGCCAAAACTAGAAAGTACTGGATTTCTCCCCCTAATTATGGTATTTTTGTGTATTTTTCTCCAAATAAAACATTATCTGGTGAACATTTTACTTGCAGATGGGAACGTCAGTGAAATGACATCCTCTTCAGAAGGTCAGATCAATGGTTGACCTTAATTTTCATTGTGGCTTTTTTTTTTGTGCTCCATTTTTACAATCCTTCCGATTTTTGTATTTGGTGGATGGCATTTCTAACAAATACAACCACTTTGAATGCTTCCATCCATATCCATGTTTTAATAATGGATCACATTTTTCATTCCATTTTTGTTCTGCCGTGAAGCATTAAAGTTGATCATTTCGGCTGCTCAACCCCATAAAGCTTCATTCATCAGTTTGCATTTTTCATTACCACTATTTCCAGCTATCATGGTTTCCCTCTCCCCCTTCTTTTGCAGGTTCCTTTTTTTATTTGTTTGTACTAAAAAAAAGGGGGATAATCTATATTGGTTCCTTTTCCTGTTTTTTTTACTGGTTATGTATTTCTTTTCTTTTTTTCAGATGAAGATGATACCTCACACGCAGGTTAGGAGGACAATTCCATTTTGTGTGGCCTTGATAAGACGATAAAGGGTGGGGCGGAATGAAATGTCGGTTCTTCTGTTCCCAGCCGCGACTAATTCCATTTCACACACCACAGACACAACGCCACAAACCTGAGGAGAAAACGGAATCTGACAAGCGTAGGAGGCACATTACATATTCAGTTGGGTACATCCCAATGTGTGTTGAGTTATTCTTGCTTCATCACAATAGAATATACAAAGTGAAATAAACAATTTGCCTCCTGCACTCATTAGAGCAGGGGTAGGCAAACCGTGGCCCTCCAGATGTCCATGGACTACAATTCCCATGAGCCCCTGCCAGCATTCGTAGTCCATTCGTAGTCCAGTGTTGTTGTTTTTTTAATCTAAAGAAAGGAACAGGATTCTGGAAGGCCCCAGCCCAAAAATTCATCTTGATTTGTTTCTTTCTGCAGTAACTTGAAAATAGTTTTTATTTTCTCTTTCTGCACACAGATGCTGGGACTGCTTTTGGACAATACACCATGGGAGGGGGGGAGGGAAGGTTTTATGAATTTTATTCCAGGGTTATTATCTTACTGAAAAACACCAACAATTCATTTTTACTCCAACCAGGGAAAAGGCATGGAGGGGAAAAACTCTCTCCAGCCACCACACGATGCCATTTTCCTCATCAAACAACCCAAGTAATTGCATTTGATTTCGTTCCAACTGTAAACCACCCATTTATATTCCACAGTTCTAATAAGTGGAAAGGGTCCTCAAATTCACATGGCTGATGAAAGTAATCAGGGAATAATTTATGAATTAATGTCATCTTGCCATCTGCTTTTGCCTTTCAGATGGGAATCTGTCTGGAGAGAGAAAGGACTCAGGTGAGATTCTCTAAAACAAAGCAAGGAAGGGGAAGTCAAAACATTCCAATTTTCTTCCAGTGCAGTAACTACTAATATGCTATTTCTTGTTATTTTTTCCTGTTTCTGTCACAGTGTTCTATGCGTGTTCATCTTCCATTTGTGCTGTTCATCTTTCTTTCAGGTCTTTGTTTCTTTTTAGTCCAAAGCGCTTGTCGGCTACACGGAACTCTTTTTAAGCAGAAGCACAGCATGGATTTAGAAAACCAGGCACAAGCTTCTCTCTCTAGATATTTTTACAATTAATTTGTTTTGTATCTGCTTGCTTTACCATGTTGTCCCTTGAAATCAGATGTCTAATAATTACTTCAATTTATCTTTTTCTGGAAACATGTGGATTGTTTTTACAGGGTTAAATTGTAGTCCAGTTAGGCATTATGGAAGCATAGATCAGAATGGGACCCAAAACACATGATGTTCAACCGTTTGTCGAAGAGCATGGCCCAACATTATAGGGATGGATGCAAAGGGTGGGTCTGGATATCGAAGACATTCTCTGCTCACATACTGTACTAAAATGCTGTGTGCAAAAAAAACTATATCACAATCTGCTTGCACAAGAACACGTGCAGCTTCTTGTACTAGCAGAACCACAGCAGCTAGGGTTGCCAACTCCGGGTAGCTGGAGCTTTGGAGGCAGAAACTGGGAATGGCAGGGCGGGGGGCGGGGGGCGGGGGGCGGGGTGAAGATCAGCAGGGATGTTACAGAGTTCACTCTCAGAAGGCGCTACTTTCTCCAAGAGATCTGAGTTGTAATTCCTGGAGAACTCTAGGCCTTACCTGAAGGTTGGCGACTCTAATTGAAACTGATACGGCACATACCTGTAGGTCCCATGCTTTCTTTCTTTCTTTCTTTCTTTCTTTCTTTCTTTCTTTCTTTCTTTCTTTCTTTCTTTCTTTCTTTCTTTATTTATTTATTTATTTATTTATTTATTTATTTATTTATTTATTTATTTATTTATTTATTTATTTATTTATATTTAGACTTATATACTGCCGCTCTCAAAGACTCATGGCGGTTTACAATAAAAGAATAAAACAACTCATCCCATAAAACCCCAATTACAAAAAATACAATTAAAATACATTAAAAGATGGTGGTTCATTGGAGTTAACCCCCCCATCTCCCCTCCCCCATCCAGCTGCAGTCAGGAGCTCTTTTGTTAGAAGCAAGGGTCTGATCCAGGGGTAATCAAACTGCAGCTCTCCAGATGTCCATGGACTACAATTCCCAGGAGCCCCCTGCCAGCGTTCGCTGGTCTGATCTAACCTATTCTAATTCTAGGGGTTCCGCCGCTGGTGACTCTGGAACCTCAGCCTGACCTCAACCATATGCCTGGCGGAAGAGCTCCGTCTTGCAGGCCCTGCGGAAAGCTGATAATTCTGACTGGAATTGGCAAAATGCCACTGGCAGTGATTTTTCTTTCACTCACTGTTCTTTGGCTCCATCCACGTTTCTTTCAGAAGTGGACTCAGACAATCCAGACTAATTATTGGGCTTCATGTCCATTAAATCTATTTTATATTTAAAAGGGCATTACTGTTCAGTATTTAGATTATGCCTTGAGTGATTCCAGTGATTATATCATATATTATTATTTTGTATATATTTGTGAATGTTTACATATATGCATGAGCTTCTTGTGGCGCAGAGTGGTAAGGCAGCAGACATGCAGTCTGAAAGCTCTGCCCATGAGGCTGGGAGTTCGATCCCAGCAGCCGGCTCAAGGTTGACTCAGCCTTCCATCCTTCCGAGGTCGGTAAAATGAGTACCCAGCTTGCTGGGGGGTAAAACGGTAATGACTGGGGAAGGCACTGGCAAACCACCCCGTATTGAGTCTGCCATGAAAACGCTGGAGGACGTCACCCCAAGGGTTAGACATGACTCGGTGCTTGCACAGGGGATACCTTTACCTTTACCTTTACATATATGCAGCTACGCAAAAATATATTTTAAAATTTCATTCTCTAGGACTGACACTCAAAGAATGTAAGGTGTTTAACTCTGTAAAATTTGTGAAGCTTCTTGTGTTCTGCTTGTAGCTTTGGGATACAAGTTTCCCTTTGTGAAACCTGGCAACATTAGCTTTCAGCTTCACAGAACTCCACAGCTACATTTTACAATGTGGCACGCAATCTTCATTACAAGAACTGCCCTGCGCCTTAAGGGAGGGCGGTATACAAATGTAATAAATAAATAAAATTTAAATTAAGAAGGGATCTTCACATAAACAAACGTATAAATGTATGATAATTATTGATTGAAGAACAAATTTTGATGATCAGGTTTCATAGCCGCAGTATGCAACAGAATTCCCAGTATGCATCCAGTTAAGCTCAATTAAAGGGCCAAACTACATGTTACACTTTTCCATGAGCTGTGTTCCACCTTCTGTTCATAATATTAATGGAGGCTTGTGCCTATACTACTATTAAAGGTGCTTACCATGATGGGTGTGTGGAGACTGAAAAATACAGATAGAGGGAGGGAGTAGAAGTGATGATGGTTGAATGACAGATCATGAAAGAAAGTGAGCAAAATGATAGAGGAAAAAAGTGTGTAACAGAGACAAAGGTAGGAGAAGAAAACAAAAGGGTTTTTAATTTTCTAACCACACACTAAAAAGGCTGTCCTTTTGCAAGAATTTGCTGTGTTGGGTGAAACTAAAGGAAGAAGGAATGCATACATTTAGGAGGCTGCATCCTGACATAGGCTGCATCCTGACATAATGAGCCTCTTGTGGCGCAGAATGAGCCTCTTGTGGCGCAGAGTGGTAAGGCAGCCGTCTGAAAGCTTTGCCCATAAGGCTGGGAGTTCAATCCCAGCAGCCGGCTCAAGGTTGACTCAGCCTTCCATCCTTCCGAGGTCGGTAAAATGAGTACCCAGCTTGCTGGGGGGTAAACGGTCATGACTGGGGAAGGCACTGGCAAACCACCCCGTATTGAGTCTGCCATGAAAACGCTAGAGGGCGTCACCCCAAGGGTCAGACATGACTCGGTGCTTGCACAGGGGATACCTTTACCTTTACCTTTATCCTGACATAGAGTGTCCAGGGTGGTCTTATCTTGA
This sequence comes from Paroedura picta, assembly GCF_049243985.1. Classification (NCBI taxonomy): domain Eukaryota; kingdom Metazoa; phylum Chordata; class Lepidosauria; order Squamata; family Gekkonidae; genus Paroedura; species Paroedura picta. The sequence continues at coordinate 107,570,340 of NC_135373.1, read as the reverse complement.
TCCAGTGCTGGCTTGGCTGATGAGTAATAGGATTTGATCAGCAAATGCTTTACTCAGCCTTGTAGTAAACTTTGCTAAAAGGCCCAGCCAGCAGACTCTTGAGCATTTATTACCGTGCTCTGCACCGCTGAAGTCAAAATAGCATGTGGATTATTTTTAATGCATCCCCTGAATACAGTGCACTGCCAGCTTCAGGGGCTCCCTAGCTGACTTGGGCCACCCCAAATTTTGTCCCTCAGTTTCCCCCTGTTGGTGGCTCTGCTGATGTACGGCTATATGTATGGCCCTCCACAAGGAGCAAATAGCCCCCTGAGTTCTTTTTAGTTTGGAAAAAGGGTGCAGGGAGTTTAAGCCCCACAACTCTAAACTGCATAGTACCCATCTCAACTGAGCCTCTGAACATTCCACAGCTGAGCTCTCATCAAGAAACCCACAGCTGGTGTGTGACTTGCTAAAGGTCAGATGTGGGAACTCAGATGAAACCTGTGGAAATCTTCAATAGCATGACCCTAGGACAGAGCTGAAAAAGGAATTGGAATTGCCTACCCAGGCGTTCCTTTGTATTCATTGAACATGTTCCAGGAGATCTGTTATTAGAATCTCCCACTGTTTTTAAAGAGATAACAAGAGCCATGGAGCAGCTTGATTTTGACTGGAGCTGTACAGCTTTTGGAGACATTTAGCTTTTTCCTTTTTCCCCAATGTAAGCTCTCCTAAAGCTGCTTAATTAGCCTGCTGAGAGAGAACATCCAAATCCCAGGTGCTTTCGTTCTTTTCTCCTATGGGACTAATAGCTGTGGAGAGGCCACATGTACAGGGGAAATGGCACAGGGAAAAATGTTGCGCACTGTGTATATCAGCTCCCATATCAGTCAGTGGATTAAGATACAGGAGAGCAACATTTTTTCTTCCAGGGGTGATGGAGAATGTGCCTACCTTTGAAGAAGTATAAAGAAAGGACCCATTAGGATTAAAATTTAAAAACTCAGGTAAGTGTTCTCTAAATTGAGTTCAGATAAGTGATATTTCCCCCTCTTTCCCCATACTAGTGTGGTCTATGGGAGATGGCGCACCAGAAGAGGGAGAAAAGCCCGACAACTCCCAAAAATCTGTTCTCTTTATTGAGAAACCCAAAGGAGGCTCCATTAGTGTTGGTAAGTGTCAGAACAATTATCTCGAAACCTTCTGAGATTCAAAAAGACCTGTGAACTGAGATTATGCACTCGCGGTTCTCCCACACCCCAGATCCTTCTAATGCTTAGACAGATGGCTAATCTGACAGAACACTTGTGGAGCAGCATAGGTTGCCCGTGGAGACACTAAAATCCCTTTAACTACATATTAGGTAAGGGACAGGAAGACAATGAAACCAGCGCTTCCCCTCCCAAGCATACAATTGCTAAAATGTTCCTTTTCATAAGGACATAGCTCCAGCTGCTGGATTAGACAGTAAAATTTCAGTCCTCAATTATGTCTATTGCTATAACATTAACATGAGTGTGTTTGTACCAAATCAGTCCATTGGTCCTTTAGCTCAGGACCTGAAAGACCACCTTCTCACATATGTTCTTGCCCAGGAATGAGGCCCTCCTGCCTGTCACACCAATCGAAATCACATCTGGTGGGCTTTTCAGTGGCAGCCCCATGATTATGGAACAACCTCCCGAGGGGCTCTCAGCCCCCTCACTCTCAAGTTTTAGGAAGCAGTTGAAGACAGCTTTACTTAGGATATTTGATTAATTTGGTTTTTCTATTTATTGGCTGGTTTATATTGTGATTTTTAATTTGTGGTTTATATGCATTTTATGGTTGCTGTTTTGTTTACATTGTAAGCAGCCTTGAGTTCCCTAGGGGAGAAAGGTAGGGAATAAATGCTTAAAATTTGCTTTAAAAAATAAAGGTCAGGAAGTGCAATCCACTACAGGGAAGTGTGACCTACCCATTGACCTACAGCTGATGGCTGCGTCTCAGCCAGTGTAATTATGTGTTGACTGCTGAGAATTAACCCACTGCCATATGGCTATTTGTGTAAAACACGTTCTAGAGCTGACCATTGCCCTGAAGCCACTGCCACTAGTCTAGATGCAAGAGATACAGGGGCACACCCTGCCCCACCAAAATGATCCTGGATCGCAGTCCATGCATCTTGCCCATGGTCACAGAGTTACTTAAGGCTGTCCCTGTGCAAAGAAGTCTTTTTACAGGCAAATAGGTTTCCTAGATGAATAGGGATGATAATAATATCTGTACTAATTAATTCTGGGAGGTTGTTGAAGGCATTGCACTGCCCTGGACAGTGCTCAGCTCTTTGATGATTAGCTCCAGTGCCTTAAGTATACTCAGCTATTTTGTTAAAACAATCACTAATACATTATTCAACTTTGTTGAACCCTCACATGCAGTTCCTCACACATATTGTTATGAATTAGTGCACACAGGACAGTCATCTAAGTGTTAACTAATGTTTTGTTTTTTTTTAAGGGCAAAATATTACATTCACAGCCAAGGTAGAAGCCCAAGATCTTCTCCGAAAGCCAACAGTTAAGTGGTTCAAAGGGAAATGGATGGATCTGGCAAGCAAAGCAGGGAAGCACCTTCAGCTAAAGGAGACATTTGAGCGCCTAACCAAGGTACATCTGGATGCCCTTTGTAATGCGGCAGAACTCACACATTTCTTTGCATTTGTAGTTTACTCAGATAAATGATCTAAGTGGTCAGATAAAGCACATAAGATTGTATGCATTTACTTCTTGGCTTAATCAGTTGTTCTATTATTTCCTAAGGTAGTGAAGGACAGATAGTATAACTTATAGATAGTTTCACTGTGTAGGTTTAGGGAGATGGCGATAGGTCCACGCTATCCCTTATGCACAGAGGCATGGATCCAATGACACAGTTGCAAAGATGTAATGACATTTAAGTTATTGGAAGCAGGGAGAATGATTTCCATGGATCTCTTCCCTTCTGCTTTGGTCCAATGCTGCCCCCTCCCCCAGAAACAGCATTTGGGAGGTTCAGTAAAGTACTGTGGGAGTAAGAACCAGGGGAGAAATTTACGAAGCCCATGGATGGTTAATTACTTTCCAGGATTCCTAGACAGAGGGCATTTGAATTGCCCTCCAGATGATTATGGTCCAGGGACCATCAGATACCACCTCATTCCATCTAATATCGTTCATTCATATTCACCCGTTATTCAGATACGCAGTACAAATACAAATATTCTTGGATTTTTAAGGACACGTCAGTTCTTTCTCCCTAGTCCAGCATTCTGGTCCCAAATGTGGTCAGCAAGATACCCTTGGAAGTACTTAAAAGAAAATGAAGATGATAGTTATTCCTTGATCTTCAGCATCTGGTGTTTGGAAGAACACCGCTTCAAGAAAAAGAGGTTCCAGATAGCTCTTATTGCATACAGCTATTAAGACAATCAGCCTTCTTAAATATACCCAGTCCTTTTTTTAAAAGCCATCTAAAGTAAGTGGGCATTGATACATTTCACAATGGTCAATGCCCAAACTGATTGTGTCATTTGATTAGTCTTCTATCCTTTTATTTGTCCTCAAAATTTCTCTCTACTTCCCCCATACCTCTCATAATTTTATAAACCTGTATCATACACCCGTCAGTATACCCTGAGTAGGATCTAGGGTTGCCAGTCTCCAGGTAGGGGCTGGAGTAATCCTAAAAATGCAGCTGTAAATTACATATATCGCTTCCCTTGGAGAAAATGGCAGCACTGGAAGGTGGACATGATGGTATCACATTGCTGCTCAGCTTCCTCCACTACCCAAATTCCATATTCCAACTCTGGAATTTCCCAGCCTAGAGCTGGTAGCCCTAGCAGCATCCTGTCTACACAGATTTCAGGAGTGAATCACAGAATCACAGAAGAGTTGGAAGGGGCCATACAGGCCATCAAGTCCAACCCCCTGCTCAACGCAGGATCAGCCCTAAGCATCCTAAAGCATCCAAGGAAAATGTGTATCCAACCTTTGCTTGAAGACTGCCAGTGAGGGGGAGCTCACCACCTCCTTAAGAAGCCTATTCCTAGGGAACCATTTTTCTTTCTATATATGACAAGCTTAGTGTATGCTGTCATATCTCACGAAGTATACTATTCTCAGCAAGGTTATACCCTTCTGTTCATTCATTTCACTGGACTTAGAAGGATGTCACTCTGCTTTGGATAGCGTTATGCCTATTCAAGGAATCAAGAATAGCTGCATCAGGGCTCTGATTCCCATTCATGACGGCTTCATGGAATATCCTTCCAAATTTCTACAGGGTATGGTACTTGTACATGTATGTCCATAAGTGTATGTTTTCAGCAGGTGACAACTTGTTTGAATTCAATTAATTATTGCACTTTTTTGAATTCCAGATTTATACATTTGAGATGCACATAATTAAAGCGAAGGAAAACTACGGAGGAAATTATAGGTGTGAAGTAACGTATAAGGATAAGGTTGATACCTGCTCTTTTGATCTGGAAGTCCATGGTAATCATTTTATCGCTTCTTTCTTTTTAAAAAACTCTCTCTAGATATAATTCATTTGAATGCCTCAGGCCAGTATCTATTCCTATTTTTGATACAATTTAGCATGTTCATTATTTGCCAAACTTAGCGTCCAGAAGATTATGAAAGGGTGGAAAGAGGGATTCAGACTTCAGAGCAGGGGTAGTCAAACTGCAGTCCGCCAGATGTCCATGGACTACAATTCCCATGAGCCCCTGCCAGCATTTGCTGGCAGGGGCTCATGGGAATTGTAGTCCATGGACATCTGGAAGGTCGCAGTTTGACTACCCCTGCTTCAGAGAGCCAGCTTGGTGTAGTGGAGAGTTGGGTTTGATTCGCCACTCCTCTGTATGAAGCCAGCTGGGTGACCTTGGGTTAGTCAAGCATGTGAGAGCTGTTCTCACCAAGTAGTTCTCTCAGAACTCTCTCAGCCCCACCCACCTCACAGGGTGTCTGTTGTGGGGAGAGGAAGGGAAGGCGATTGGAAGCCACTTTGAGATGCCTTCTGGATGCCTACGCTAAAATTACAGCCTCTGCCTGTTTTCTGGCTGCAACACTTTCTCCCTGCCTCACATTCAAGCAAAACCTCTTGGTTTACATTTGTGCAGCAATCACTGGCTGACCAGCCGATCAGTTATGAAATGATCCTCAGTCACCCTTTCTTTTAAGAGGCAGGACCATGTGTAACATTGGTTGGCTGCCCTTGACTCAGTCACAAAGCCAGCTCCCCCACCCCCTTCTCACAGGAGCTTTTAAAGAGGGGAAAATGTGTTTTAAAAGGGTTTTTTTTTTAATTAAGTGCCAGATAAACAGGCAAAATGCTCCTAAAATCAAAGTGGACTGTATTCTTGTTTGCAGGTATCCCTGTACCTAGTCTTGGAAACTATTTCTACGTTCAAATGGATCTGGGGATCTGAGTTCAGAAAGGAACAGAGTCAGGGCTGGGGGAGCAGCGTGGTGTCATGGTTAAGTGTACAGGCTAGTATCTGGAAGACCCAGGTTCGAATCCCCACTTGTACCATGCATGCGCTCGGGGTGATTTTGGACCAGTCACTCTAAGCCTAACCTACTTCACAGGGTTATTGTGAGGATAAGATGGAAGACAGGAGAACTGGGGAGAAAGACAGAGTATAACATTACTTAAATAATAAAAAATAAATAAATATGAGTAACCAGGCCCAACATGGGGTAGACAAGAGGCAAAATCTTAGACTCATGGAGTTGGAAGGTACCTCCAGGGTCATCTAGTCCAATCCTCTGCACATTGCAGGAAATTCACAACTACCTGCCCACCCACAGTCGCCCCAATTCCATGCCCAGATGATGCCCCCCCCCCCAAAAAAAGAAAACCAAAATTCGTGGCTAGTCTGGCCGGGACGAAATTTCCCTCCCAACCCTGAAATGGCAATTGGCATTTCCCTGGGCATGCAGGAAAGGGCCACAAGAGCCAAGCACTGACCCAACCCTTCCTGCCCACCCACTCATATTCCCTCTGAACTGTCTTTCAGGCATCTATGAATCAGCTGCCAGGCTCAGTTTTTATTATTCTTATATATAGATATATAGAGATATATATACTCTATCATTTGATTTTGTAAGATCACCAAGGTTGCTGACCATAGTACTAATTAAAATCCAGATTTAGATGACCGTAGGCTTCCGTAGGCTAGTTTATGAATGCCTGGGGTTTTACACCTCGTCTCCACTGCACGCATGTGAGAGTCACCTCTGAGCTACCCAGATATTGGGTAGTTCTACTGTATATTATGACGGCCAGCGTGAGACATGGAGCTCAAGGTTAAAACACTTGGCAGCATTCCTAGAGGCTCTGAGTCTTATTTGGTTTCACATCTAATACTTATCTCCAACCTGTGAAGAGTGATGGGAAAGTATCAGTGGTGCCTGAGTTAGCAAAGTCAGAGAACATGTTGCTGATGATATTAGAGGCCAGTACAGCATAGTCCCAAAAGACCAGTTTGTAATAGGGAACATATTAATAACATTAGTTTTTAGAAAAGTACAGCAAATACTAGATACTGCAGAGTAATTAAGTTAATTACTCTTCCCTTATGCCCCCCCAAAGGAGCAAGATCTAGTGAGCAGAACCTGATCAAGATCAAAGATCAAGATCAAAACCCTAATTTTCGGCCCTGGCCTGGTAGAATGCTCTTCCTGTAAATATCAGGTTATTGGGGGACTTGGGACAGTTCCGCAGGGCTTGCAAAACAGAGCTCTTCCGCCAGGCCAGGGGTGGAGGATGGAAGGCGATTGGCTGGCTGCTGGACAGACAGGCAAGCCAACTGGAGGAGGCACTCGGTGGTGGGACAACCACCCTGAGTGAGTGTCAAGCACTGTGGCACTTTAGCCATGAGACACTCTCCTCCTCTATGGCCTTATTAAGTGGAACAGATTATGTACTGTTATATAATAAGAATGTTCTGTTCAGTCACAACCAGTATAGCAACTCCAACCAAGAAGCATTGAAGACAAGGGACAAGAGATAAGCAGAGGTGGTTTGCCGTGAACTTCTTCTATACAGAAACCCTAGTCTTCCTTTGCAGTCTACCATCAGAATACTGTTCATGGATAACTAGGAATGCCAGCCTAGTTCTGGAGCTCATTTCCAGACTACAGAAGTCAGATTCCTTGGAGAAAATGCCAACTTTGGAGGGTGGAATCCAGGGCATTGTACCTAGGATTGCCAAACTCCAGGTGGCATGTGTAAATCTACTGTTACAATTGATCTCCAGGCAATCAAGATCAGATCCACTGGAGAAAATGGCTGTTTTGGAGGGTGGATTCTATGGCATTATTCCCTACTGCAATCCCTCCCCCCCAAAAAAAAAGAAACCCTCCCCAGGCTCCAGCCCCTCCCCAAAAAAATTCTCCAGCCATTTCCCAGGCCAGAGCTGCAACCCTAATTGTACCCCACTGAAGTTCCTGTGCTTCCCAGGCTCCACTCCTAAATTTGAAGGAGTTTCCCAACCAGAAGCTGGCAACCCAATGGCCAACCCTACTAAGACCATAAATCCTGATAAGCTTGGACCCGACTTGGCTCTTCAGGATGCTAAAATAGCTTAAAATAGTCCCATAAAACAGTTCTCAGGCTAGAAGAAAGATCATCTGGATCAAAAAAGGTGGGGCCTGGCCAATAAAACAGAGCAGGGTAGGCTCCAGGCACAGAATTTGTGACAGGAGCGAGCCAGGGATCTCAATTCTCAGCTGAACAGCAAGAGCCAGATTGCTTTGGGAGAAAGTTGCATGAAAATGAACCATGTTTATAGCCTATCTAACCATCTCTAGTGGGCTGGAAACTCTCTAGTGGGCTGGAAACTGACTCAAAATATACCGTGAGTCAGTGAATCACATTTAACTTCTTGAGCAATTATTTGAGAAGCTTGATGAGGCTTGCAGTTTATATTTGGAATAAAGATTATGGTAGATGGCCCTGCTGACAACTTAAGTCCCTGTGATTTCATTTATGATGGAGGTCAAAGAAAGGACTCCTGCTGATTCTAACAAGGAGTGGGCCCATTATGAACACATCAGAAGGCCTCAGGAGAGAAATTGTGTATTACGTTTTGGCCATATCGTTATCCTGAACCGTGCTGTAAGACAACCTGTTAGATCTTCTCAACAAAACCATTGGAATAAAATGACATCAAAACAGTGGGAAACTGGAGAATGACCTGTCAGTATAGCACAGGAGCTGAAGAGTGGAGAAATCTGACAGAAAGACTAAAAACTGTACTTCAAGTAAATGTCTCTTTAATTCATCTGTAGATTTCATATACAGCCACGTGTCCATATAACAGAAGAAATGCCAGTGGCAAAACATGTACTGGTTATTACCACGGTTTCCTCAGTGGCAGCTAATTAAATAATGTATGAATTCATAAAATGTCAGTTTAAACAATGAATAATGAATTAGTCAGTGATTATTACATACAGAGCATATTAATAACAATGATTACCAAGGTGCCAACAGCAATCTATAAACAATACAACACATGATCTAGCTAAAGAAATATTAATCACTGACTAATTCGTTATTCATTGTTTAGAACCACTGTTGGATAGTTATTGTTGTATATTGACTATGTTGTATGTTGACTCGTTCCCTATGATGTTGTATGTAAACTGCCCTGAGCCATACGGAAGGGTAGTATAGAAATAAAATAAAATAAAATAAAATAAAATAAAATAAAATAAAATAAAATAAAATAAAATAAAATAAAATAAAATAAAATAAAATAAAATAAAATAAAATAAAATAAAATAAAATAAAATAAAATAAAATAAAATAAAATAAAATAAAATTGAATGAATGAATGGACATTTTATGAATTTATATATGTATATTATTAGTCACCACTGAATGTTTTGAAGCCGTGGTAATACCAGTACACATTTGGGCACAGGCATATTTTTTATCTTATGGATAACAGAGATTTGTTCCCCTGATGGATGGACTGTAGGTCATCATTTCCTCCGGATATTTCTCCCCTGCCACATTCAGCCCTCCCTAAGTGCTCCTCTGAAATTTGTAGGAATTTCCCAGGCCCAAATTGGCATACCAAGATGTGATGACCGGCCACTGTCATTCTAAGATCTAAGCCTAATCCATGTCAAGCACATTTAAAGAATATAGTATCTACTTGTTATCCATGAGACCCAGTGGATGGGAAGAACTCTTATTTATGGCACCTAGGGAAAATGAAAAGAGATCATCCAAGAGCAAAGGACCTTGTCTGTCCCCCCAAAATGCTCTTGGGTCTGATCACCTGACCCCATGGCTTCAGCTGCCAGACACATGTGGTCAAGCTTTCCAAATATCCTAGTCCTGCAGCAGTCTGGCAGCTAACCCAATATACGTTCATTCTTGCAAAACAAGCCTACCAAATTACCAAGGTCAGAGTGCTCATTAATCAGCAAGGGAGGCAGGACACAATTAACGGAATGTCCAGCAGCTGGCTGCCAATTAGCCAGACAATCCTCAAAGTCTGTGTGCATTCAGGAGCATGCAGGCAAGGAGCCAGGCTGTCTGCAGGCACAAACCTTCTATAGGAGTGAATTGTTTTATCTGATTACATGGCTAATTGTCACTTGGTGGAAGTTAGCGCCATGGTATGAGCCAGTGTCTGAAATCTGGATTCTTAGTTTGAGCCTGGTGAAGGAGATTTTAAGTGAATTGTGCTTAGATTAAATAAATGTAGCCAAAAATAGCAGCACAATCGCATAACATAAATATAGCCGCAGAAAAAACCCTAGCAGCACAGTTAAGATTAAATGAAGGTAACAAAAAAAAGCAGCACAAAGAAGCAACAGCAGTGAAGAAGAAGAAGAGGAAGAAGAGGAAGATGAAGAAGAAGAATTAACAAAACCTTTGGTGAAAAGTTTAAAATCTGGTGTTGTCATCAAGTATGACACTATATTGATAATTATGCAAGGTGTGCCAACAGAAAAGGCCCTGTCTTTTAGTACCCCTGAAAGAAAGAAGCATATATGGCAGAGCCTTTGATGCAGATCTTAGTGGTCAAGGAGGCTCATACAGAAGCAGAGAGCTCTTTAGACACGCTGACTGTTTAGAGCAGGGGTAGTCAAACTGCGGCCCTCCAATTGGGAATTGTAGTCCATGGACATCCTGAGGGCTGCAGTTTGACTACAGCACCTTATATTGAAACCAGAAACAAACTGGTAGCTGTTTTTCAGTGCTGTTGCGATGGGATCTCTATAATCAGTGTTTGTTAGAAGCCTTGTTGCTGGATTCTGAACCAGAAGAGAGCCAGCATAGTGTAACTGTTAAAAGCAGTGGCCTCGAATCTGGACAACAACCAGGTTTGATCCCCCGCTCCTCCACATAAAGTCTGCTGGGTGACCTTTGGCCAGTCACAGTTCCCTCAGAATTCTCTCAGCCTCACCTACCTCACAAGGTGACTGTTGTGGGGAGAGGAAGGGAAGGCGATTGCAAGCCACTTTTAGACTTACGAAAGTAGAGGAAAGTGGGGTTTAAAAACCAACTCTTCTTCTCACAATCCCAAATCCTTTATTTTATTTTCTGTTGTAGAGACATCTTCCGCACCATCGATCGATATCCGGTCTGCATTCAAAAGAAGGTAACTTCCAGTAGCAAGCTTTGAAAGTTTTGTAGCAGTAAATGCCAAGAGAACCTCAAGTATTGTGCTATCTTAAAAGCAAACATAGCAGCTAAACATATGTTTAGCTACTATGTTTTGTGATGAGACATTGTGTCAAGACATTAGAAATGTCACCACAGAATGAAAGCGGACTGAGAGCCAGTGCATAACAACCACTCATTCCCACTCCTTTTTGTGATCCAGACTACTGCATATACAGTAACTTGGCTCCAGTGTTTCTGCAGATGGAAGGATTTGTGCTTACGGAGTAGGACATTCTTTTCTTCCCCTCATGCTGCAGCCCAAAATGCTCCTCCTCTGAAATGGAGCATGTGGAGGGGTATTTGGAGCCACAGTAGGAAGGGAAAGGCAAGAAATTCATGTTCCATGTACAGAATTCTTTAAAACCATAGAAATGCTCTATTGGCTCTAAGTGTATGGTTGCTGTATATAACAGGGTCCTCCAGGATGGTGCCTACGGACACTATGGTTTCCCCCAAGGGCAGGGCTAGGTTTGCCCAGCAGGGCTTCTGATGGGCTATGCGGATAAAAAGGCATTCTATTTAACAGGGTTTCTGCCTAAAATGTTGAAGAATGACTATGAAAGCTAAATGAGCCTCTTGTGGCGCAGAGTGGTAAGGCAGCAGGAATGTTGTCTCAAAGCTCTGCCCATGAGGAGTTCAATCCCAGCAGCCGGCTCAAGGTTGACTCAGCCTTCCATCCTTCCGAGGTTGGTAAAATGAGTACCCAGCTTGCTGGGGGGTAAACGGTAATGACTGGGGAAGGCACTGGCAAACCACCCCGTATTGAGCCTGCGATGAAAACGCTGGAGGGCGTCACCCCAAGGGTCAGACATGACTTGGTGTTTGCACAGGGGATACCCTTACCTTTACCTTTACTATGAAAGCTATATATTCCCTTGCTCCTTGACATTCTGTGGTCAGCTTCCCACCTGTGGCAGCCATTTTACGATTGTGCCCACCACCTGTGTCAGAATTCCCAACTTCCCACAGGCTCAAAAAAGGTTGAGGTCACCTGTCACAGAGACTGTTTTTAATCTCTCCGGATGATGGCTGTTTCCTATAAGGTGAGTTGTTTTATGTTTAGCAGCTCACTAATTCATCCTACTCCAAACATGTAGCCAGAAAAATTTGTGGTGACATAGGGAAGGATACCCATCCACTAAGTGATCTGCCAAATACAAACAGAGGTAAGGTAAAAGGTAAAGGTATCCCCTGTGCAAGCACCGAGTCATGTCTGACCCTTGGGGTGACGCCCTCTAGCGTTTTCATGGCAGACTCAATACGGGGTGGTTTGCCAGTGCCTTCCCCACAAACAGAGGTAACAACCATCATAATGAGAAATGCTAAGCATTTTCTGTGTCATTACTGTGTGAGAGGCACATCGAAAGGCAAAATGGGATGGACTGTAGACATTCATGTGCGAATCTTGGAAATCCCAGATAAATGTTATGAAAGTCTGAGGACTCAGCTATATACCAATGTAATAATAACTTAAATTTGATTATCAGCATTTTACAGAAACAAAGAACAGAGCTGGAAAGAACCCCAGGGGTATTTTAGCCCACCCCTCTGCACAATGCAGGAAATTCACAGTTCTGCACCACCACCACTCCGGTGTTCTATGCCCAGAAAAAGGCATAAAATCTCCAGGACCCTGGAGCAGTCAGGCCTGGAGGAAGATTCCTTTCTGACCCCAAAGTGGTGATGGGCATTACCCTAGGCATATAAGAAAGGACCCTGAGAGCCAAGGATTGGCTCATTTCTGCCTGCCCTCACTTTCAAGATCTAATTCATCTGCCAAGTGGGAAAACAGACATCTATTTTCAGCCATTCACTGCATTGACAGCATTTTTGAACGTTTATTGTAACACTATTATGGTCCTAAGTCCATGTCAGTTCTACATTCAGGGAAGGGGAGCATTGTTCCTGGGCTTCAGCTCCCACAGATCCGCGTGGGAGCTTCCCCATTCATTTCCAAGGCAGAATATTGACAAGTAAAATACTGACTGCACAACATGACCTTCTGAGTGCAATTCAATCTCGTGTGAGTGGGAGAGCTCTGAGTGGGCCCATTCATACATGGTATCGTCAGGCTGGGGTGCTGATATTAGATAGGTATAATCTTTCCTCAAAGTATTTACCATCGTATCAACTTCACCTCCCAGTACAGAAAACTGTCATCTGGGTGTGCTTTAGTTTGAAAATGTTTATCCAAGGGCTGGCATTTTGGCGTGCCAGTACCCGACATGTACATTTCATAACCTCTTTACACATGCCCGGCCCGGCAGAGTTCCAAAGACCCCAAGTAGCCCCCAAACACACTACTCCCTGCTTGATAGTGATGGCTGTCTTTTAATTCCAAATGCTCTTTATTTAGTGTTGTCCTTCCAGGAGTCATGCCATTGTAGTCCATTGTCCCTACCCATTCAACAGTTTCACCTGGCATGACATAATACGCTTCCCTTCCCTCCAGATCCTTGGACTCTTCCTCACTACCACTGTCTCATACTCACATTGGCACAAGCATGCACTAAACACCCTTGGCACTTTGCAGATGTTACAGTCCACATGTACTGTAACATCTGGCAGGGGAGTGTAGGTCAGAGTTGCCCAGTGAGGTGTCCATGGGCGCCATGGTGCCCACTGATAATTCCCCAGACACCGCCAATCTTTCCAGGCAGCGGGCAGGGCCATTGTAAGGATTTATTGGCTGCTCTTGTGCAAATTAAAGGGTTTTCTACCGCTGCAATAGCAACCAGAGTAACAGCCAAGATGGAGGAGTGATATAAACACACAGGCTGGTGATTCCATTCTCCTGTCAGGCTTTCCATTCTATTATCTTTTCTCCAGTCCTCCTTCTCGGCTGGCCTTTTTCCCCTTTCTATTCCTCTTCTGTGAATTTTCTTCAAAGTGAGCAGGGAGGTGGCCCTACCTCGTGGAACAAATAGCTTGGGGTTGGCTCTGCCTGCCAAAGAGGCCATTTTGAGGTGTTGCCCACCACCCCCTCTCAACATTCTAAAAGTGCCAAAATTTGGGAGCTGCCCATGGACAGGGGAGCCAGCGTGGTGTAGTGGTCAAGAGCAGTGGACTTTAATCTGGAGAAGTGGGTTTGATTTCCCCACTCCTCCACGTGCAGCCCACTGGGTGACCTTGGGGTAGTCACAGTTCTTTTACAGCTCTTCTTGGAGAGCAGTTTCTCTTAGAGCTCTCTGAGTCCCACCTACCTCACAGGACGTCTGTTGTGGGTAGAGGAGGGAAAGCAATTGTAAGCCACTTTGGGACTCCTTTGGGTAGTGAAAAGCAGGGTATAAACATCTTCTCCTCCTCTTCTTCATTGAAAGGACTTCTCAGGGGATTCGCTGCAGACAAATAGTTGGCAACCCCCACCTCATGTGCCTGAACTTGTGAGGTCTGCTTTTTCAACTTGGGCTTATTAACATCAGCAACAAGTTGTCTCAGCTACTCCCCTCGGCAGTAAGGAGAGCTTACTATTCCCATCTACTTCTGCATGGTGATGGCTGAGGCAGCAGCCAGGCCTCATTAAGTCCACATTCAGGTCTTGCATATCACTGTGGATTGATCAGCAAGTAGACATCCTAGATGAGCAAAAGAAACATGCCAAGCATCTCAAATCTATCCTATCCAGGGGTGCCATCATCCAGGGGAGGCCTGATTTTTTCCCTTCAGGCCTACAGAGATCAGTTCCCCCTGACGAAATGGCAGCTTGGGAAAGGATGGAATCACATTCCTGCAGAGTTCCCTTCTCCCTCTCTCCCCCTCCACAGTCTCCATCCCCAAATCTATAGGCATTTACAAAGCTGAATTTAGCAACCCTAGACCTTTACCACCAATGGATATCAATTGCACGGGGGAGGCCGAACTTTGGCTCTCCAGATGTCCATGGACTACAATTCCCATGAGTCCCTGCCAGCATGGGGGCAACATGATGCTGGCAGAGTGTCATGCCCACCCTGGTTGTACCACCGGCCAGAGGGCACTGGTCTAGAGGTGCCACTTGACCTGCTTTCGGAGCCACCAGGAGATCTGACTTTGGACTTCCCAGATTTATTTATGTTACACGAGATAACAAGGAGCCTGGACCTGGCCAGACTGAGATGCAGCACTTTGTGCCAGTTTATATCAAGCCCCAGGAGAAGACCCCTCTGAGCCCCGGGGACTCGCCAGATGAGCAGCATCACCGGCTTCAGACTAAGACCCCTGCAAGGCCGAGGCATTCACCAAAGTGGCAGTGATGGCAAAGGCAATCTACCTTGACAGCTATCAGAAGATCAGCACACTTGGCAGCTCGCTGTCAAGGCAGATGGGGCCTGGCTGCAGCTCCTTCCTCTGATGAGGATTAGCTCCAGGTACAGGCCCTTTGGCTGAGGGCTGCTCCACCTAGTCCTAGTTATTTCAGAAGGACCTTGAGGCCTCCTTTGTGGGGAAGGTGTGTGTTACCCTGCCCATCTTCCCAGATGACTCCTGTTCCAGTTCACCATGGCAAAGCTCTGCTCCTTGGGTTCCAGACCCACGGCTCAGCTTTGACTATGTTCCCGGTTCCAGACCCTTGGTTCAGCTTTGACTACATTCCTGGGCCTGTTCTGCACACAATGGATAATGCACTTTCAATGCACTTTAGAAGTAGATTTTCCTGTTCTGCACAGGAAAACCCAGCTGCCAATGCACATTGAAAGTGCATTATCCTATGTGTGCGGAATGGGCCCTAGTCTCAGAATCTCAGCTTGGCATCAACTACATCCCTGCTCCTGACCCTCAGCTTGGCTGCTGACTCTGCTCCTAAATCCAGTTTGGCTTCTGATTCTCTCCCTGGCATTTAACCCCAGCTCATCTTGACTCCACTTCCCTCCCCACTTGCTGTGAACTCTGTCTCCCTTGGCCCACAACCTCCCAGACTGAACTCTGGTCTCTGGCTGGCCCTCTGTCTCGACACAAATACCTGACAGAGTAGTTGTGGCCCAGCAGGGCAGAACACAGGGGCTCATGGATATCATAGTCCATGGATATATGGAGAGTCACAGTTTGGACACCCCTATACCTACTTGATATTAAAAAGGAAGAAAGGAAAATATTATATTCCCCATCTATCAGTGTAATTGTTTAAACTTGTATTTGTTTGTTTGTTATACTGCCCTTCCAGCAGACCAGCTCAGGGCAGCGTACAACCTTATAGGAAATGCAATTATTAAAATACATAAATGTTAAATTTAAAAATTAATTTAAAATGGTTAATACAGCGGGTTAAAAAATTAGCAGCAACAGTCAAGGTATGCATTGAACTATCCCCAAAGACAGGCTATGGTCTGGGTCTACTTATATATAAATAAATTGGTAGATGGATATGACTAGGTGGGACCTGGTAGCTCCATCTTGCAGGTCCTGCGGAACTGTGCCTGCTCTGACATGGCCCAGATGTGTCCCAGAAGCTTATTCCACCAGACAGGGACCAGGAGAGAAGATGTTTAAGACTGTGGTTGAATTTGATTGCTCTTACCTGTTTGAGACTACTATGGTTCTTTCTAATATATTAATATTGTACTATCAATCCCAGGGTTGGGGCAGTATACACAATACACACCCTCCAGCCAGTTAACACTTATTAGGTTAGATCTTGCTTCCCATCTAAACATTCTCAAAGCTTGTCCCATCCAAATGTTTCCAATTAGGACTTTAGTTCTGCTTCAGGGAGAGGAAATGACTACAATCCTGCTAACTCTTTTGTTTGTCCCCACAACTCTCACCTGGTTTAGGGTGAGGCTACTTGACCTCTCGTTGGCAGCCCCTACGTAAGAAATATGCATTCTCAGAAGAGAAATGGAAACTGAAGGATACCCTGTGCAGAAGACTGATAGTTAATGACAGCTTCATCACTAATATAAATTTCTTTATTGGTCTGTATAGAAGCAGGGTGTTAAATAGTTTACACTGTAAACAGAACCGTGATTCTCTTCCAGAAATCATCACATTCTACATGTTATTATTATTATTATTACTATTTATTTATTTAATTGTTTATTTAATTGCCCGCCACTCCCTGCCGGGTAATGGAGGGTTACATAGGTCTGAATAAAACCCCATAAAAGACCATTAAAACCCGACATAAAATCATAACCAAAAGGAAAAGGATCAAAAACCGAAAGGAAGAAGTTACGGCGGAAAAACAAAACCCTTGTTATTCTCAGTCCCCACCCAATACATCTCCTAGAGCAGGGGTAGTCAAACTGCGGCCCTCCAGATGTCCATGGACTACAATTCCCAGGAGCCCCTGCCAGCATTCGCTGGCAGGGGCTCATGGGAATTGTAGTCCATGGACACCTGGAGGGCCACAGTTTGACTACCCCTGTCCTAGAGGGATGAGAGGGAGGAGGGTGCAGGTGTCACTTGCAAACCATCACTCATTTAGAATAAATAATATTCATTATTCTATGATTCTAATATCAATCCAGTAACTTTGCATAGTGTTTCCCCCCTTTCTACGATCTATTTCTGGAGATGCGTGTCTGTGTGCGTGTGTGAGAAAAGGTTGGATGACCCAAGCATGGTGGGAGGGGAAAGAACAGGGAAAGAGAGTAAATGTGGGCTTCAAAGAATGTGAGATTCAAAGGAAATAGTACCTGTGAGTCAAGGAGAGGTTACTGAGAAAGCTCCTGTTACTCCATTTCCTGATCACGGAAAAACCTTTTCTATCACTGTTTTGTTTCCGAGCACCAAACACTCAATACACATTTTTTCAGTTGAGTATGAACCATGAGGACTAGAATCATAATACTTAACCACCTCCCCCTCTCCCCAAAGATTGGATTCTCCGGATGCCAAACCAGGTGCCAGGGGAATCCATAGGTATGTGGAATACATTCAGCCCTGTCTAGACATATTGCAATGACGCTGTTATTGCTCAACATGTGCTAGAAAGGAAAGTATCTTCTTTTCAATCCCTTTCTATCTAATCTTAAAAGCGGACCAGACATGGTGTGTGTGTGCACGCGCATGCACGCCTGCGTGCGTGCAAAGGGGGTTAGACACTCAGTTGCCAACCCTTCCCCTTAACCGACAAGCGCAAGAGAAACTTCGCTTTTCTCTTTGATATTTTCTGTGGCTGTGCATTGTTCGGTTCTGGCATTCGCAACAATGCAAGCTCTCGCTTCATATTTATAGCTGGGATCAGCACAAGCCCTTTGTTTTTCAGCAAGCATATTGGTAGAGGTAAAAATACAAAAAACAAACTCCTTTGTGCTGACTCGCCTTTCGCATTTGTGTTACACCAAGGTCAAACACAAATGTGGGCAAATTGATCTCTTCGGCTCTGCAAAAATTTGCCTGGAAAAGTGTAACGGGAAGCAACACAAACCTTTGTATTCCCCTTTTAACAAGTGCTTGTTATGGCAGGTCGACTGCCCGTGAAAAGGAAAACAAGTTTGTGTTGGCGTAATGTTCATCCTTTGCCTGTCTATACAATATTGCACTGTAGGACCACTGAAGTATATGCAATATGTGTTGTTCCTCTCTCTGGGTATTAAACAACGATTTGATCTTTTTTTCATTAACAACAGCGGTGAAGGACAAGAGGATGCAGGAGAACTTGACTTTAGTGGTCTCCTGAAACGTAGGTGAGAACCAAGTGATGAAGTGAGCAGGTGTGGACTGAAAATGGTTTAGGCTCTTACACGGAAAGTGGTCAGGGGTAGAACGACTCCCTCCAAAAATGTTACCATCACTTCCATTCGATGTTCCTAACCTGAATCTTGAACGGGCAAAAACTTACTGAGAATGAATACAGCTCCATCCAAAATGCTGTTCAGTACGTCAACAAGAAACCGTCATGGTCACAGAATATTTCTTAGGGCTGCTACCCATATTATGACTCAACAACACAAGAATGTTCTTGTGTTGCTTACATTATAACATGGGTCAAGGTCTTCCTGGCAGTTGCCAATAGTATATTGTGTGTGGGTTTTGTGTTTGCATGGTGTTGTTTAAATTTCCTGTCTAGGGAAGAGCCACGTAAACAGCTGAGCCTGGTGAGAAAGTCTTTCATGTTTGTTTGTTTTTAAATTCAAAATCCACTCAACTCCTACAGCATTTGCATTCAAAGTGTACAAGCTACAGTGGATAAACAAGCTCTGCTTTATATCTAGTTTCAGGGCTCATTTTACTGGCTGGTAAATTCCTGTTTCTTGGGGGAGGGGGATTGATACACCCACCATTAGGGAGGTTAGGTTCATTTTCAACTGTTGTGGGAAGGAATCCAATACCACACTAGGTCAGAGAATTCTTTTTTCAAAATACCATTTTAATAGCTGCAGTAACTAAGAGGGTGACATTGTGACATGTCCAAAATCCAGTGCCCTCGAGGTGCCTGGACAAAGATTTGTATACATTCAGAATAGCACACCCAAATTTGGTCATACTCCAATCAACCACTCTGTACATCTGCTTGATAAACATCATCCAATTAGCTCAAGACCTGTTAGCATCCTTCTTGCCCCATTTAGGGGTTTCCCCCTGTATGGGCATGCTTTCAGGGGGTTTTTCCCCCATCCAGGCAAGTGGCCAAGCACCTTGCAGATACCTTAGCTTGTATCTTTAGTCCATACAACGTTCACTGTCCATTTCTGTAATGGCAGGGTGCTTCAAAAGAGCAGAAACCAGCGAAAGTCACTCCATGAGTGTCTGTTCTGCATGGCACAAAACCATCTAGTGTTTGATTCAATATCCCTATCACAGTTCTCAGCTCAACTGGGCTCTCATTTATTGAAGATGGGAAGTCCACCCGCACAGCTGCTTTTTAGCTGCAAGACAAGAGACAAAGTCGAGTTTGAGAAACCTGGACTGAACTCTAAAAAACCTGATGTTTCGTTTGGCACTGAGACAAGGTGGATTCAAGTCTTTCGTCTGGAATTTAACCAATCACAACTTGCAGAGAAGGCTGGTAGTTGACCCAGGTAGCTGCTGCATACAGACACATACTAAATTCCATTTCGTTCTCACCAGGTCTCCCTGTTCTCTTCCCTATGCAGAGTTCTGGGTTTGATGTGTTCTTATAGGTGTTCATATTACTATGCTGGTATATTTGAAAGATTTGTCTGTGATACTTGAATTTTTTTATCATTTCCTACTAACATATAACTTGTGTGTGAACTTTGTAGTCTTGTGGAATTATACCTATGATTGTTACATTAATTTTATTCTGTGCGTATATATATATATATATAAATATGTTTATATCTATATATAAATAGATATAAATAGATATACATATAAATGTGTAGAAATGTAATTCTTGTTTGGATAATGGGCAAATCAGACTTTCAAGACAATCTTTTATTATATTGTTACTAATCATTTCATCACCCAGGTTTAAAATACTTTGTTCTTACTAGGATAGGTTCCATTACCTATCTTTGGAAATCCAGTTAATATTTCCTTATTCATCACATAAGTGCTTTATGTGGAACCACTTCAATCATTCCTATGTTTCTAGTTATTTTGGGGTGTTTTTTTTTTAATTCTGCTGCTGACTGAAATCAAACTTTTTTTTACAAGTATGTTTATTTTAGGGGAAATCAGAATACTCATAAATATATATTCTGACTGTTTCCATATTTCAGGTGGAATCCACAAAACACATACATTTTGTCACAAATGTCAGCAGAGCAGCATCAAATTTACACAGAAATATATCGTTTATATAACAGGGTATGCCAGGGTACTGCAGCCATCAAACAGTCAAAAGAATACACTGCATTCTAGAATACTGAGAGTTTCTTATACATCGGATCACCAGGGCAATTCAGCCAAGCTCTCAAAGGAAACCTAGGTCATTTCAGTTGAGGGAATCAACTCAGCAGCTGGACAACTGTTTCTGCACTGGGAACTTTGCTGCCCCAGCTCTCATGCAGGAGCACAAATCCAGGGCGGACAAGGTGCACTGGGCCAAATGCTCCCCCGTGTGGGAGTAGGAAGAGGCTGGGCAATCTGCCTGGTCTCAAACTCCAGCCTGATGGCAAAGCTTTAATTCTGATGACTGTTTGAGGGGCTTTTAGATTGCCAGATCAAACTAATAATCTCTTTTGGCAAAAGTTAAACAAGGTAACATTCTAACAGGCACAAAACTGGAGTATTTCACTGGCGCCTCTTTTTCAGTACATATAAAAGGATTTGCGTCCTATGCTATATTGCCTAGAAAAAGAGGCAAGTTATATGCCCATTCTCCACTCAAGAATAGCCATTTCATCTTCAGTAGAAAGTTTCTTTGCTCAAGGATTTGTTCTTCAGTTGAACAAGGTAAATGAAGAAGCTGGAAGAGTATTTCCCTAATGGGTTGAAAATCAGGATGCACCTCATTCTCAACTACAATCTAAAGTTAAGGGACGTATTCTCATATTGGTTCGTGTTGATGCTCGTTCATACCTCTGGTGATTGAGAGGTGTTGCCGCTGCTCGATGGTCAGCCTATTAGAATGAGAATACATCCTCTTAATATGTGTCCGCTTCTGAATATCTTTGCATTTTGACCTGATCTCTGGGAAAGTGGAATCTCATTGAAACAGCAATATTTTGCAGTAAGTAGCCAATCTTTATAAACTGTAAACATAAACTTTTCAAGAAAAGGACCTGCAGCAAAAGTCGCATACATAAAAGTCACCTACCAGTGCTTGCTTTCGGATTTCACATTGTGAAGTCACTACGAAGAGAGTTCTGCCTATCATTCTCCATGTTACCGCCATTAATTCTGACTGTATGATCACATGTTGAGATCTGAAGTAACAATTTCTGGACAGATCTCCAGAGCATTATGATCATATGATCATGACAGGTAAAACACCGTGGTAAAAATTAAGCTGAGCACTGCATCTCAGGGTGGGATTTATTTGGTTATCTATTCTTCAAGACTATTTTTTCAATTTTTTTCTCTGGAGATGTCACATGGGGAAGGCAGCCTTCCGAAAGTTCAACATAGTTCGATCTTCACTGTCACATTTTGACAGCCTTCAAAAAAAATTATCATGCTGGAAATATCTGTTAAGTCTGTACTTTACCATAAGATAAAAATTACTATCAAAAATTCCTTTGTGGTAAGGAGAAAGAAATCCACTTATTGGTATGGGAAAGATGCCTTGGTGTATTTTCCACTCACTGTTATTGATAGTTACAACAATTTCTCTTTTGAGACAGTGAATGCATATCCATCAGCCAATATTCTTATCAATTAGCTTCTTAAAGTGGCTCCCATTTGCCACCTCTTAGGGCCACTTTCAACAGGTATTAACGTCACTTGCTGTTGATCACTCACTGTTGGACCAGGCCCTAGCAATTATCTGTTTCAAAGCACATGTTGCAGTTTTCTTTCTCATCAGTTGAATCATGCACAAGGAAAAACAATAGATTGGTGCAGAACTCCAGTTTCTTTCAAGTGAAGCCTTACAGAAGCTCTTTTGAACTCAAAAGGCTAACTCAAGATCTGTAAAAATGTTACTCATTCAAGACAAGGGTAAGTAGACCTCCTTTATTTCTGCTATAAGGATGTCTGACTAGCAACAAATCACATTGGCTCAGACTCATCCTTAAGCCTTTGAGTTAAATCACTAGGCTTTGCTAAAAGATTTCCAATTTAGCTTTGCTTGGATTTGATGCCCGTTTGCCTCCTTTATTTCACTTCCTTGAGCTACATCTCTTTCTCCTCCAGGGAGGTTAAACAAGAGCCAGAAGAACCTGATATAGATGTGTGGGAGATTCTGAAGAATGCCAGTCCCAATGACTATGAGAAAATTGCGTTTCAGTATGGGATTACTGACCTGAGGGGCATGCTGAAGCGTCTGAAGCGCACTCGCAGAGAAGAAAAGAAGAGTGCAGGTAAGAAAGCAACAGCAAACTTCCACAGATCTGTCCAGGAAACCAAGAGGGATTTCTTCTGAAAAGCATCTTACACTCAGAAAGTGGCCCTTGAACACTGAACAGCTTTAATGAAAGAACAGTTTGTTCTTTTCAGCGACAGACATATAAAGAATTCTGGCAAATATGGATTCTTGCATCTTCACAAAAACCATCATAGAATCATAGAATCATGGAGTTGGAAGGGTCCATACAGGCCATCTAGTCCAACCCCCTGCTCAACGCAGGATTAGCCCTATGCTTGCAGACACTCTTCCAGTTGTTCCACTACTGTAGACCAGATCCTAGAAATTAACTGCTTCAAAGCACATGTTGCAGTTTTCTTTCTCATTAGCTGAATCACACACATAGGGATGGAGGGATGAATGGATGGAGGGATGGATGGATGGAGCAGACATCCTAGTATTGCACACTTGTTTGTAAAACAGCTTTGGCTTTCATTTATACTGAGACATAAAGCGATTTCACCATTCTTATGTCCATCCATCATCTGTCACATTCTCCTAGCATAATTTACAACACTGAAAGAGAGGAGCTTAAGAATGCAGGTAGGTGTGTGGTACCTCCCACTGATTTCTAAGGGTCAGACTAAACAGGTTACACTGCTAAATGTAGTTTAAAGGGAGGTTAATCTGATTCTTGCTCCAGGAATAGATCAAGTATAAAGTTTAGACCTCAACCCAATAGTATCCCTGAGGACATGCTTTGACTTCAAAATGAATGGTTCACATTCATCCTCTGCACTTGGGAGCAATGTATCAGAGTTGATTTTCCATCTCATGGTGGAAGGGAGCATTTGGGAAAGACAGCAGGAAAGGAACAAAAGGAAATAAAAGTCCAGCTGTATCAGATAAATGGTCTATCTGGCCCAGGATCTTGTTTCCCTCAGTGGTAAATCAGATGCCTGGGAAAGATTTCAAGCAAGGGATCCTGCTTGGTTGCTCCTAACCAGCTACTGGCATTCAGTGCTGAACTGCCTCTGAACCTGGAAATTCCATCATCATCATCAATAATTAAATTTCTAGATCATCCTTCCAAGACTATTTAGCCATATCAACTATCAGCCAGTGGTGGATCTATCTTCCATTAATGCCTCTGATCCTTTTTAAAGCTATCTAAGCCAGTGGCCATCAGCATATCCTGGCCAATGACTTCCACAATTTAATAATATGTGATATGAAGATGGCAGTAGATTCATCATTAAACAATTTAATGATAGAATTAACAGAGATTCCTGATTACTGAGTCTTCTAGGAACTGCTTGTTTTCATATATTTATTTTCCTTCTCCAATCTTTTAATTACCCAACAGCTTTTGCTAAGATTTTGGATCCTGCATATCAAGTAGATAAAGGAGGCAGAGTCAGGTTTGTTGTGGAGTTGGCTGATCCAACCGTGGAACTCAAATGGTATAAAAATGGCCAAGAAATACGCCCAAGTGGAAAGTAAGTGGACTGATTGAATCAAATATGAAGAACGTTTTAAATCTTTCTTATTCCATTCCTATAACATTATGAAGGGGATAAGTGGGTTATTCTTTCAGGGAGAATAGGCCAGGCAACCATTACCATGAAACCAATTTATTCAGAGGCAATATATTTCTGATAAACAGCCTGAAGAGGGAAACTAAAGATGAACATTACCTGTATAGATATCCTATTTCTGATGGATTGCTACAGATAAGTGTCATCAATAGGACAAATAACTGCTCCATAGGGCCATTTCCGGTTGTCATGCCGGACCCCTCATAGAATGGGTTTAGAGGACATAGTTGAAGAAGAATGAATTCTGCAGCTTCTCAGACTAAATCTTGTATCATAGATAAGGTTGCCAGATCCTGATTGGGAAATACCTGGAACTTTGAATGGTGGAGCCTGAGGCAGGTGGGGTTTGGGGAGAGGAAGGACTTCAGTGGGAATAATACCATGCAATCTACCTTACAAAATGGCTATTTTCTCCAGATGAACTGATCTCTGTTGCCCAGAGATCAGTTGTAATACAGGGAGCTCTCCAGCTACCACCTGGAAGTTGGCAACTCTAGTTACAGAATGGCTCGATAAACTTAAATTTCTGCATATTCTGATAGGCCAGTGAGCCTGTGTTTCTGCAGCTTTTGATAGGCTAGGCCTCCCTGTCACAGGATGGCATCTTGATGGGCCTGAATGTTTGGGTCTGCTGAATTCTTAACTGGTATTTAAAGCTCTCCTCTCAGTTAAGTCATACCAAGTTCCTCTGCTATGACAAGCTTGAGAAGCCCCATAGAATTATCAAAACATCTAAGTAATTTTCAGTACTATTTTTTGTATTTAGTGGCACCTGATAAGTTTGCTTTAACTTGAGGCTAAATGAACCGCTGATAATGTTAAATAATTAAGGCAAGTAGGGTCAAGAAATCTGCCCAGAAAATAATCTCTTCTCACCTTAGGGGGGGAAAAGGGACAGGAAAGCTTTGATGTAAGAGAGCAGCTACTTGCAATTTGCAAATGTCCAAAATCTTACTCCTGAAGAAAACACTAGGAGCCGTTTGCAAGGCAGCATAACCTTAGTCTGACAGAGGCTGTCTCCCCTGCTTGATAGCATAGAATAGATGAGGATGCAGATCTAGTTTTCTGTCTGTTTAGGGGCCTTCTAAGGGAATGGAAATCCATTCACAGCTTTCCATTGTACAGACAGCAGGCTGGCTCCCTCTGATGATACAGCCAGAATTCTGGCTAGGTCAGAACCTCTGCAAGGGAGGTTCTCCATCCTTTTCCACAGATACCTCTCTTTATAATGAAGTCCAGAGGGAGGCAGAAGAAAGGAGTGGCAGCCAAGCTACAGAACAAGGAGACCTTGTGCCTCTGAAACAAGTAGCGTGGCTGTGAGCATTCCCTTCTCTGAGGCCCTTATATCCTCTCAAGAAGCCAGCTGAACTGAATGCCCCACCTTGTGTCTTTCAGGCCACAGAACAGCTGTCAGATGCTAATGAGTTTGGGTCATTACTGACCTGAAACAAATGTGAACCAGTGACCTCAAGGTGAAAGGCTCCATATCCCATTACCTATCCCTTGAGCCATCTGGCCTACCAGTAATGTTGGCTCCTTTGCCCCAGCTATTATTGTATGTTTTAAAAAATGTCAAGAGTGCCTGGGATGAAGCTTCGGGTTGTGTTACGGGTTATTTCCAGCTTCACTGTTCTAGGGTTTCAGGGACTATTCGGCCTTCTTGAAGTCTGCTTGTGCAGCCCCCTCCCCCCTGCCCAGTAATAATGAGAGTTACAACAATCCTTCAGGGAAGCATATTCCCTTCACGTTTCTCTGCTATGATGAGCATGTTGAAAGATTAACGTATGGTACCAACAGGACGAGCCTCTTGTGGCGCAGAGTGGTAAGGCAGCTGTCTGACAGCTTTGCCCATAAGGCTGGGAGTTCAATCCCAGCAGCCGGCTCAAGGTTGACTCAGCCTTCCATCCTTCCGAGGTCGATAAAATGAGTACCCAGCTTGCTGGGGCGTAAACGGTAATGACTGGGGAAGGCACTGGCAAACCACCCCGTATTGAGTCTGCCAAGAAAACGCTAGAGGGCGTCACCCCAAGGGTCAGACATGACTCGGTGCTTGCACAGGGGATACCTTTACCTTTACCTTTACCAACAGGTCTGCTAATGAGTCCAATCTATTTTTTTTTCACTGCCCTTCCCCCTAGATATATTTTTGAGCACAAAGGTAATGAAAGAATCCTATTTATCAACAACTGCATGCTGACAGATGATGCCCGTTATCACGTGACTGCTGGTGACGAAAAATGCTCTACGGAGCTGTTTGTAAGAGGTAATTGCCATAGATTCCAAACTGATGCATAATAATGTGCTTTCATATTAACAGCCATGTAATTGTGGGTTTCTTTGGAACTGGAATGTAATAATTAAAGGATGAAAGCAAATGAGAGGGTTTGCCTTCATGCGCTTTAGGGACCTAAGAGAAGCCATGTTGGATCAGGCTGATGGACCATCCACTCTGTGTCACACAGTGCCCAAAACCTAGGTCCCAATAGGAGGTCCACCAGTGGGGCCAGAGCTCTAGAAGCCCTCCCACTGTGCCCCCAAGCACCAATAATACAGAGCATTACTGTTGCAGACATTGTGTTCCATCTGTACCTCTGGACCATATGTTTACAGTTAGGGTCCCAGCTTATTAGGAAAATCATGTTAAAATTAAACTAAGTTATCTGTATTGTTTCTGTTTTATGTGAACCGCCCTGAGCCTTAGGGGAGGGCGGTATATAAATATAATAAATAAAAATAAATAAAGTAATATACTAGCATAATGCAAATGTAGCTGTGAACTTTAAATTTATTATTGCGTGTTTGTGCAAAAAAAACCAAATCTATTTTCACAGTTCATGGCTTGTGGTATTTCTTCCTACTTTAGAAAGGCAATATATCTCTGAGCACCTCATAATTAAGAGGTGCCTTGCCCTTTGGGTACTTCCCATAACTACAAGGCAATGGAACAGGCACGCCTCCTGCTATATTCTTTCCAAACTCTGTAGTAGCAGCATTATGGCCCATTATGCACGGCTGCCAAAACGGCGATTTCGGGTCACATGGAAAACGCGGAGGGGGAAGACGCGACGCACACCGGTTATGCACGGGGCGCTGCAGCGGCAAAACCCAGAGTAACATATTATGCATGCGGTGATCCCGGCGCCGGTTCTGGTTGCACCCTGGTCACCCGGAAGCTGCGCTTTCTTCCGTGTTTCGCTGACACGGCTTTTTCGGCGGCATGCACCGAAGCTGCGGCCGGTTGCAGCCGGCTCTGTGTGTTATCGGTGATTTTAGTCGCCACCATTCCACCCCGAATGTGCGTTATTCCCCCCGTGCATAATGGGCCTATCACTGAACTGATAAGGACCCAAAAGGAGATGGGGTTCACAGCCCCATCCCCAATTCAGGCTTCTCTACAGCTTTGATGTTACCCCAGCTGCAAGTGAAAAATTAACTAATTAACTAATTATGCACCCAAAAGGAGTTCTTGCTACTCAGTAAGTTGTATTGGTTTTTCATACACAAAATCTTATTCAACCACTATGCAGAACCAGATTAAACTGAAACAAAGGTGGGAAAGATGAAGGCACTCTGTTTGTCTGCCTTAGTTACATGGTATCCTGCTGTTCTAGTGTTCTTAGAAGAATCAGTACAATTCCAGATTCTTGGATACTATGACTAATCCTGGACTCATTTCTGTCTTCTTCTTTGCCCATTAAATGGTCTATAAAAGTGCCAGAATGCTAAAATAACTTTATTCTTCCAGTTATTGTGCGGAAACATGGTTTTATTGATTCTAATTATGATGCCAGCTTAAGATATCATTAGACATTAAGATAGAACCAGATTTTTTTCCTGTTCTTAATTTTGTTATGATATCCTCTTCTTCTAGAGCCTCCAGTTATGGTGACAAAAGGTCTGGAAGATACCAATGGCTATATTGGAGATAAAGTAGAATTGTCAGTTGAAGTTTCTGAAGATGATGCAAATGTGAAATGGTACGTCATTTACATCCTTTTAAAATATATATTTTGGCCCTGATGTGTCAAAGGTTAGATGTGATTAAATTTCATGCAAACCAGGGAAACAACTGAGAAAAGCCAAAGTGATAGTCATACCAGAATAATATTAAGAATTAATAATTGATGTAACCAAAATTGTGAGTACACATTAAAGGGGAAATGAACATTCCAGTTAAAACTATGAAAAGATAATCATTGCATTTCAAAAAAATTGTTCACATTTATTTTGTATGTAAACAGCGATTCTGATGTCCAAAATCCCTCGACTCATTGCAAATCCTTTTGACACTTTGATGTTATCAAAATGGTGTATGCTTTGTTTTTATTACAATGGTTAGGGAGGGGCTGTGGCCCAGTGGCATGGCAAATGCTTGGCATGCAGACACTCCCAAGTTCAATCTCCAGCAACTCCAGTTAAAAGGATCCAGTAGGAGGTGATAGGAAAGAAAGACTTCTACCTAAGATCCTGGAGAGCTGCTGCCAATCAAATAAACTGTTACCCACTGCGAGCTGGCTTGACCGGAAGCAGCGGGCTATAAGTCAAACAAATGACCTTGATGGACCAATGGTCTGATTTTGTATAAGTGAGCTATATGTTCATTATATTTACTGTATAAATAATAAGTTGTTCTAGTAAGTGGTTACATCTTTTTCATTTACTGTTCTGTAGCTGTAATTATTGCTGGGCTTTTTTTTGTCTTGGATGTCATATATTTTTGCCACCATTTTTATTGTTCTGGGAAATTAGTGAAAATGTTATCATCAAACATATAGAGTTGGACCTTATGAATCATCAGCACAAAGATTTTGTAAAGGTTCTTGCCTTCAACTTCAGTTCAGCATCCGTCAACACCAACTCTGAACGTTGCTGGAGCCTCACAGTCATATAGAGCCTCACTCTATTCAGTGGTCCCCAACCCCCGGTCCGGGGACCGGGACCGGTCCCTGGATCATTTGGTAGCGGGCCGCGGCTCCTCCTCATCCTCCTCCCTGGCTGCTGCCTTGGGGGCTGCCCTGCCACTCTGCTGCCAGCTCACCTTTGGTGCTCTCCAGCGGCCGCCATGGCTGGTGCACCCCCTTGGCGTGGCGCTGTGTAGCTGCTGCCGGCAGCACCCCCAGCAGGTGGTGGGAAGTCAGGGGCACCGGCAGAAAAGCAAGGAGAGCAGGGGCTCAGGCGACTACAATGTTCCTTGGCAAAAGACTACCCTTCCCCCGGGCCTCAGTAAAATTATCAAGCGTTGACCGGTCCCTGGTGATAAAAGGGCTGGGGACCACTGCTCTGTATAACTACTAGTGCCTAGTAGTTGGGGGGGGGAGTCTGCCTTGAGGAGGAGAGATCTGACTTTGGAAAGGTTATACCCCCCAAATCTTTCTGTCTGTAAGGTGCTACTGGACACAAATCCAGCTGTTCTGTTGAAGAATAACACAGCTACCATCTGAACCTATCTTGTAGAATTTGTGGTCACACAAGTTCATCTGAGAAATCATAGAATCATTGAGTTGGATGGGCCATACAGGCCATCTAATTCAAACCCCTGTTCAATGCAGGATCAGCCTAAAAACCCAAAACTGAATTCTTTTCCCAAAGAAGGCTTTAGGTCTTGGCCTTGGTAGTGGTGCATATCAAGACCATCATCTCTTTTTCATTATCCTTGATCAGGTTTAAAAATGGTGTGGAGGTGCCCCTTGATAGCAAATCTCGATACAAGGTGAAAGTCGAAGGTAAAAAACACACCCTAATAATCAATGAAGCTGTCAAAGGGGACAACGCCACTTATTCTGTGATGACAACTGGAGGGCAATCAGCTGCTAAGCTAAAAGTTGACTGTGAGTGAACCATGCTTTTTTTTAGTTTATTTCTTTTAATATTTATATCTTGCTCCCACCACCAAGGAGACCCAGAGCAGCTTATAAAAGTAGAGAAGACACACAATATAAAGAAGCTGATAAAGAAAATAACAAACTGCATACTGGATTCAATTTTTGGTTCATTTGAAGACAAGGACTGTAGGCCACTATCTAAGAGCCCAAGGTCCAATAGCACTTTGGTCATTGTCCTTTGTCTAATGCCCAAGAGTATGTGCTTCTTGCCACACCTTTACACCTGCAGGAAGGAAGGAGATTAAAAAAACACTGCTGAGATGGTGTGTAAGATGTTCCCCAGCATCATTTGCCCCTCCTTTCCCCATAGTTGTACAAGAACACATACAAATGTCTGCAAAAGAATCACTTGGTTGATTTAAAATATGGGTGCACAACACAATCAAGAGGGCCACTTTGTTCTTCCTAAACCCCTACTCGGAAATGTGAACAATACATTAATCCCCTAGAGTTAGACTCAATGAACAATATAATTGCAAGTTTCCTCTTTTGCCTTGTCATTAGATCATTATAGGGTGGCTAATATACACTGCTTTTAGTGAAAAGCTCTGTAGGATGCACACTAAGCGTGAAGTACCCTTCTTCTAGTTACTGCAGGAGTTAAGGCCTAGATGGTCTTTCCAAGTAATAGAGTAACTGTGTGGACATTGCAGTGACAGCGGAATATTGGTGCAGGAGCATCTGTGTGGGTGTATATGGTAGCACACTATGCCCCAAACTTGTAAAATGGTGGACATTAGCAGCTCGCATTGCAAATCATAAACTTCTGCCGCAATTGCCTTAATTGTGCTTTTCCCAAGTGAGGCCACTGAAGATAATGCAGCCGTTGGAAGACCAGACAGTAAGGCTTGGCAAGGAACTCTCCCTAAAATGTGAGATTTCTGAGAACTTAGAAGGGAAGTGGTACAAAAATGGACAGCTTCTCCAACCAAGTGACCGTATCAAGATGTATCACAAAGGAAGGTAGGCACACTAAAGCACAAATGTACTGCCAAAGCCATCTTGCACAGGGGATTGGAAAAAGCTACTACAATGGAAGAAATATGGACCAAGAGCGGGAAATGGTGTGGTTTAACTCTTTGTTTTCATGCCATTTTCATGATCAGGAAAAAAAGACAGGCACCCACATTGCCTGTCTTTTTTCCCCAACGGGGGGGGGGGAGGTGTCAGCTTTGAAAGGTTCATAATATTGCAGGGAGAGAGGAGGGTGGCTTGGTTTATGCTCAGTTGATAGGCACCATTCACAAGATTCCATGACATTCATGCAATGCTTCTCATTGAAGAGAAGATTTTTTACACCCTTCTCTTTACTACCCTAAGGAGTCTCAAAGCAGCACACAATAACCATTCCCCTCCTCTCCCCACTGCAGATACCCTGTGAGGTAGGTGAGGCTGAGGACTCTGAGAGAACTGTGACTGGCCCAAGGTTGCCAGGCTGGCTTTTTAGGGAATAATTGTAGTGGCACGTGCAAAGCAGAGTTAGCCTCACATTTTCTCAGAAAGTAATTAATGTGGCATGAACGTTTAAAGGTGATATCCTTGAAACAGAAGCATTGCATGATGGATAAAGTGTGGCTCTTGCATGACAGACCAGTAAGACCTACATGTTATATGGACATAAGGGGGCTTACACTATTGTCCTCTCCTCCATTTTATCTGCACCTTAGCCCTGTGCAGAAGGTTGGGCTGAGTGTGTGTGACTGGTTGAAGATCACTCAGCAAGCTTCCATGGTAGAGCAGGGATTCAAATATGGGTCTCCCTGATCCTAGGCGAATACTCTAATCTGTTGGAGCATGGAAGATCTGTAGTGGGAATGAAATCCACAGTACAAGAATTCCTACAGGAATCATTGAAGGAGGTGTGTATTTAGCATAGTTACTTTAGGAACTTCGTGATGTTTTTCAAATAATCTCCTCCAGTGTCCTGGTTGGACTTTTGGAGACTTCCTGATCCTTTGAACACAGTTCCTCCATGCTTGCCTCCAGAACAGGCTGAATGAAACCAACAGAACAGTTAGACTGTTATCACAAAGTTTGTTTAGAATCATAGAATCCGAGAATTTGAAGGGGCCTTACAGGCCATCTAGTCCAACCCTCTGCTCAATGCAGGATCAGCCCAAAGCATCCATGATAAGTATCTGTTCAGCTTTTCATACCATTAAAAGTAATCTATATCTATCTACCTGTCCAGCCACAGACTGCTAGTGAGGGGAGCTTACTACCTCCTTAGGCAGCCAATTCCACTGCTGAACTACTCTGACTGTGAAAAAGTTTTTCCTGCTACCTAGCCAGTACCACTCTATGGTACTGGCTGCTTGCCATGGAACTTATTGGGTGGCCTTGGGTCAGTCATTTCTTCTCAGCCTAATCTACAACACACTGTTGTTGTGACAATAAAATAGAAGAGGGGAGAGACATATATGTTGCCTTGAGGTCCATGGAAGGAGGACAACATACAATAGTTACAGATGGGAAAAATACATGACTTTCTCATTTTGGGGAATATGCCAGCAAAAATAAGTGAGAGGAAGAAATGTTAAGCGTTCTCCTCCAACTCTGTCCATTCTCTCCTGGAAATGTCATCAGCCCCTACATTAACAACATGTAGCTTTGGGAAGTCCATGCTTCCTCTTATTACAACTAGTTTGCCTTTTCCCTATGGAAGGAGGAGGACATTCATAAGAAGTAAACATGGAAGATATATGGCAGTTACTGGCTTGTGGTAAGCAGAAGAAAACTTAAAACCAGGCCTATTAATTGCTTGCAAAATGTTGCCTTAGTCTCTTAGCTGCAATAAGTCTATATGTTTTCTTTCATTTTTCCTGTCTTAATTTTCCCCAGAATCCACCGGCTAATTATTGATAGTTCGCTTGTTGATGATGATGGTGAATATATGTTTGTTCCAGAGGCGTATAATGTCAGCATCCCCTGCAAAGTCCATATTATAGGTAACGTCCAGGTGTCTTTTTTCCTTTGATGTGCTATGTACTATTTAATTGAGTCTGAGGTTGGCAGGGTTACCAGTTAAGAGACCAGGAGGCAGGGACGTAGGTGATGGAATGACATCACCTTTGGGGAAACCCAGATGGGATAACCTATTCTGATAGCAAGTCTCTCTTCGAATAGCTGAAAACTCTATGGTTTTACCTTCAAACTTCAAACAGCCAAGCACACAGCACAGTAAAATAGTGGGTAAAAGGTTTACCAACTATCACCTACATGTTCTTCTTTGGTGAAAAGTCTTCCCTAGTTTACCCATAAGTAGGCATATTCATGCATAATCAGATCCTGTCTTTGTAGCCTGGAATTCCTTCAAATTCTATAGTAAAATAATAGAATGTAGGATAAGAAGAAACAATTTGGTTTTTTATACCCCACTTTTCACTACTCAAAGGCCTCCCAAAAGGGCTTACAAACACCTTTCCCTTCCTCTTCCCACAACAGGCACCCTGCATGGTATGAGGGGCTGAGAAAGCCCTAGCAGACTTGTTCTGCAAGAATAGCCCAAAGGGAACTGTGACTAGCCCAAGGTCACTCCACTGCATGTGGAGGAGTGGGGAATCAAATCCAGGTCTCCAGGTTAGAGTCCACCACTCCTAACCCCTAGAACACATTGGAACATGTCATGATGTGATTTCCGGGTGAAACTGGAAATGACATTGCAACACCAATCAACCTCATCCCCCCATCTTCCTCCTGCTTCTCACTAATGTAATGGCAGTGAGAAGTATCCTGCTACTCTAGATAACTGACAACCATTCATCTCCTCCCCAAGCTCTGCCCTCTGCAGGCACCACTCCCAAATCACCAGGAGTTTCTCAAGCCAGGACCCATTCCGCACAAATAGGATAATGCCCTTTCAGTGTGCTTTGGCAACTGGATTTTGCTGTGCGGAACAGGAAAATCTACTTGGAAAGTGCATTATCTCTTGTATTCAGAATAGGCCCAGGGCTGACAACCCCACTCCTCATTTACTTTTAGATGAACAGAGAGATCAGATTATTGTCCTGCTTGAACCCATAGGTATGCATTGATTTAGCTGGTGTGGAAGCCTTGGTCTCTACTCTGCAAAGCAAGCAGGCTGCCTATTGCAAAGGAAGAGAGAATGTAGCTGCTAGCAACTGGCTCACAAACATGCCTATGAGGTCCATTTGCTGTAACGAAGTAATATTCATCTAAGAAAATGAAAAAGTACATCTGGGAGTGGCCAAGTACACTTAAATGACTGGATAAATGGGCTTTGAATTTGTAGCAATATGCCACAAGTGAAGCAATGCATAATTAGGGCTTATTCAATTTTGGTGTGTATCTATTTTCTGAAGGCAGCAAGTAAGACCAAAAGCCTTATGGGTGGGTTGCTAAATAAGGTTTGGAGAAGTAAATAGGCAAGTCTGGTTTTTTTTTTTTCATACTAGGTTTTTTTTATATTGAATTAGTGTTTGAGTTGTGTAGGTGCAAATCAATATACTTTCTATAATGTTCCTTTCATCATGGAAACTCCTAACCTGAATTCCTACATGCCTTAATTTTGCAGATCCTCCTAAAATCCACCTTGATGGGCTTGGTGAGAATAATACAGTGACAGTTGTAGCAGGAACCAAGTTGCGACTTGAGATCCCCATCTCTGGAGAGCCTGCTCCAAAGGTCATGTGGAGCAGAGGTGACAAGGTACGACTGGGATTTCGGCCACTCTTTATGCTCTGTTGGTAGGGTGTGGGGTTTTTTTAAATCAAGGACTGCATTTTATTATCTTTCATAATCAGATATCATGGATTTTTATGACTGCAAATGTGTCAACAGTTAATTCGCTCTTTGTGAAATTGAAAGACTGTTCGGAATGATGCATAGCCCCATGTGCAATGGGAAGCAGTAGGGAGGAATAGGCCCAGAGAGCCAGAATCAGCATGCCCACAACTATTCACTCTTTTCCATACTGCTCAGTTGTGCTCTGCCACTCATGCTCCCCACTGTACATGCTGGCCAGTGCCGATAAGGAAAGGGCTGTGGCCAGTGCAAATGGCTGTGAGCACAGGCAGTGGGAGGGATTCCAAGCAATGGCAGGGGAATGATGTAGAGGCAGGTAATGAGACACATGAATGAGTTGAGGAGGGGAGGGCCCTGGCTCCAGCTTGGTGGGATGAGAAGCCAATAGAGATCTGGGCCGTTACAGAGCTCCCAAAGTTCCAAAGCAGTGGTCCCCAACCCCCGGTCCGGGGACCGGGACCGGTCTGTGGAACAGTTGGTACCGGGCCGCAACTCCTCCTCCTCCCTGGCTGCTGCCTCAGGGGCTGCCCTGCTACTCTGCCACTGGCTGAACTTTGGTGCTCTCTGGCGGCCGCCATGGCTGGGGCTCCCCCTCGGCGTGGCACTGCACAGCTGCTTCTGGCAGCGCCCCCCAGCAGGCGGCAGGAAGTCAAGGGTGCCGTGGGAATGCAAGTGGAACAGGGGCTCAGGCGGCAGCAACGTCCCTCGGCAGTGATGTCCCTCAATGTCCCTTGCCCCCCCCCCGGCCCTCAAGCATTGATAAAAAGGTTGGGGACCACTGTTCCAAAGGACCTACAAAATGGCACTCTTCCATCAGGCATTTGGTAGAGGCTAAGGCTGCACTCTCATCATCTGGAAGCCCCCCCCCACACACACACACACACACCTAATCCCCCACCCAGGCCTTTGGCTGAGCCATTGGAAGGGGAATTGGGGAGAATATGGCTGCCACATCCAGGTTGGGAAACCCCTGGAGATTAGGGAGTGGAGTCTGAGGATAACAGGGACCTCTGTGGGGTACAATGCTATAGAGCCCAATCTTCAAAGCATCATTTTCTCGAGGGGAACTGATCTCCGTAGCCTGGAGGTAAACTGTAATTTTGAAGGATCTCTAGGTCCCTCCTGGAGTCTGGCAACCATGTTATGTTCTATGGTAACCAATTTCTCTTGAGTGTCAAGCTCTGATACTGCTTCTAAGTGCTGTGGAATGGTTTGTTCATTTGTTTTCCTAAGAGTCCACTTTTCTTGATGAGACTCAAGGAATATTACACTTTTATATTATGTGCAGTGTTACTTTGCTGCCTTTAGAGGTAGTATTGACATGACACTAATTTTCCCCCTACCCACAGTAACATTATATTTGTTCCCGGCAATTCATTGTTTTGACATTGTTTTACTATCTTAATATTTTTATGTAGCAATATTCTTGTATTTTTTCATGACACCATATTTATTAACTTATATTATTAATTGTTATAGTTTTCTGCAGATGTATCATTTATATGGGTCAACTGAACGAATAAACATGCTGCTGCTGCTTTTGCTGCTGCTACTACTACCACTACTACTACCACTACTACTACCACTACTACTACCACTACTACTACCACTACTACTACTACTACTACATGACACCAAGCAAATACCATCGGTTAGGAGATAATTGTATTAGACAGGGACAATGATCATACTCCCTCCTAACCATTTTATTTTTTTTCCTAAAGCAACTCATAGAATTGAGCCCTACTTATTTATTCACAGGACTTTTTAATGGGTGCTGGTCAAATTGTTGTAGACTAATATATGCATTCTACTGTTTCTCATCTGCCAGTTCCCTGTTTTTCAAACTCCTGTGTGCTACTTATTTCCCCCTTCTCCTTTTCACAATGAAATGATAGTGGCTCATGGATTCTGCAAGCCGAATACGAGCAGAGAATTATCCAGATAGCAGTTGTTTGGTGATTGATTCTGCTGAGAGGGATGACTCAGGCACCTATCGAATAATGCTAAAGAACGAGGCTGGAGAAGACACAGCCCACATCAATATCAAAGTGGTTGGTAAGTAATTTCAGTGGAAATGGATCAAGATATCATAACTAGGTTAAAATTTATCATTCAGGTCTTTTCAATCCCATAGTATAGTTCATAACCGCATAATTCCCAACTGAGGATAAAGTGTAAGGTTTTCTCCAAGACAATCAGATGGCCTCTTTCATAGTTGATTGAGGAATAAAATCTGGGCTTTCTGCTCTTCAGTCCAGTATTCTGTCTATTGCACCAGTGGTCTTCAACCCAGGGGACCATGGAACCTCACCTGATGGGTCATAAACCTTGATAGAACTTAGCTATTAGAAACTTTCTGAAATATTTCATAGCTTTCTTCTTCCTGGAGGCCTGCCACCTTCTTGTTAGATACAACTGTCTCTGTCTATACTTTTGTTCCAATATATTAATAAAATATATCCTGTTGCTATAGGGCAATGTCAGCATTCCTGGAACATCCCACCACCAGCTAACAAATGTAAATGTTTTTGATCGTAACAGATATTCCTGATCCTCCAGCGGCACCAAATGTAATTGATGTGGGAGAAGACTGGTGCATTATGACTTGGGAACCACCAGTGTATGATGGCGGATCCCCTATTTTAGGTAAGCAACTGTACCAGTGTTTCAATATTTAGTTGTATCTTCCATGCTATTCTCAAGGTTAGTGGGACCTTCGGAGCCAAACCCACCCACCCCCTGTCCCCAGAAACTATTCAGATCCACCCCCTAACTTTCTCAGAACCAACAAAGCATACTTGTATTTCATGTGTTTTATTTCATATGTAGTATTTTTTGTGTAGGCCAAAAACAGTCCCATATCTCCATCGTTCTCCAATAATATGTACAGAAAGAAAACTTACAATACAACCTCATTGCAATCAGGATTTACATGCCCAAGCACTATTTGATCCATTTCAATTCCAAGTACCATTTGATCAGCTGTCACCCACAGGAATACTCATTTTATAGAAATACTGGGCCACTGATGCCTCTTTCTTCTTATATATTGCTTAGGATATTACATTGAACGGAAGAAGAAACAAAGCTCCAGGTGGATGAGGCTGAACTTTGACCTTATTAAAGAAACAACTTTTGAGCCAAAAAAGATGATTGAAGGAGTTGCCTATGAAGTCCGAGTGTTTGCAGTCAATGCCATCGGCACTT
Source organism: Paroedura picta (assembly GCF_049243985.1). Taxonomy (NCBI): domain Eukaryota; kingdom Metazoa; phylum Chordata; class Lepidosauria; order Squamata; family Gekkonidae; genus Paroedura; species Paroedura picta. The sequence goes on along the minus strand of NC_135373.1, from coordinate 107,532,352 downwards.
CCAAACCTAGCATGCCCTCAAAGCCCTTTGTGCCATTAGGTGAGTATCAGTATTTTTGGATAATCATTCATAAAATGTGATGGACAGAGCACTATAGACTATAGCTATGAGAATTTGATGCCTTGTGCATGAAGCATTGATAGATATATAGTCAGAGAAGGATAATGGGACTTCTATACACTGTTCTATTGGAAGCATTAAAGATCCAGAGAAATAAGGCAATGGGGATATATGCCCAGCTTCTGACACCAAGAGGAAGTTGTTTATGTCTGTGTATCCTGGTGCCATAAAACTCACTTCCTTCAGCTGATAGTAAGACTGAAGTGTTTCCTTAGTTGGTGGGACAAAGGAGTTTCATATGTGTGCCCATATTTTGTAGGCTATCACATCCTGGTTCCTGCTCAATACTTCTCCATTGATGAGTTTCTTAGTTTAAAAGCTGGTACCATGTTAAAGTTGTAAAAGTTTTCCTGTTATGTCCCTCATATTTATTTGGTCTGACATCTAACGATGTTTCTTATCCTGCGACTTTTTCTTCTCCATTATCAAAGCTTTGATAACAAAAATACAAACACAAAAACACATGAATTTCACTTAAATTCCTCTTCACACATTACAGGATACACAGATCAAGCCTGCATAAGACATAATATTCCTGAGCTGTGGGATCTCCTGTGGGAGAGCCAGTTTGGTGTAGTGGTTAGGAGTGCGGACTTCTAATCTGGCATGCCGGGTTCGATTCTGCGCTCCCCCACATGCAGCCAGCTGGGTGACCTTGGGCTCGCCACGGCACTGATAAAACTGCTCTGACTGGGCAGTGATATCAGGGCTCTCTCAGCCTCACCCACCCCACAGGGTGTCTGTTGTGGGGAGAGGAATGGGAAGGCGAATGTAAGCCGCTTTGAGCCTCCTTCGGGTAGGGAAAAGCGGCATATAAGAACCAACTCTTCTTCTTCTTCTTCTTCTTCTTCTTCTTCTTCTTCTTCTTCATTTCTGTGTGTACAATATCAGGTTAGGATCAGAATTCCAGTGCACATGAAGAACGGACCTGAGTCCTTTGCACCATTTCCCTATAAAAGTCATCTTAGCTGTATTCTCCCACCATTTTAAGCAAACACAAGGAGAAGGTTAACTCTCCTTGATTCCATGTAACTGGCATGTTTCACATTGTAAACATGGTTACCTCAAATCTTGTGATCCAAAGATATTTGGGGCTTTCAAGATTGACAACACCACTTAGAATGGGAGCCATGTTTGTAATCTAACCCAAACAATATCTCACCGTTCTAGCAGAAGACAAGCAACTGCACAAAGTTAGTCAAATGCATAGACTGGCATTTGAACAGTGAGCAAGAGACAGAGCAAAACAAAATGTCAATGGCTTCTACAGATGGGCAGTGATGCATTCTCAGGTTGTGTTGCTAACGCAAATGCTTTCTTTCATTGCCTTTTCAGCTGTCACCAGTCCGCCTACCTGTCTGGCAGTAGATTCTGTAACTGATACCACAGTTACCATGAAGTGGCGGCCACCAGACCAAATTGGAGCTGCAGGTTTAGATGGCTATGTTATAGAGTATTGCTTTGAAGGAAGTAAGTGGCAATTGTGCTATGCTTCAGTTAGGTGAGAGATGTCCAACTTTTTTCTGTCTGAGGGATGTTTCCATGAAGCATGCATGTAATATGAGGAGTCTCACAAGTATCTGATTCTATCCTGTCTGCCTTGTTTCTAGATTGTTGCTCCTTACAAAATGATTGGCTGTATGTTTTCAACTGGTATTTCCCTCCAATGTCTCATAAACCCTGGGGGATGTTTATTCCAGTAATAACAAAATAGCATATCTGCATTCAGTAGCAACCTGGACATCTCTGCTTTAGAAAGGAAGGAATAAGGGGGGGGGGGTAATTATCTTCTTAAATTAGTGCAAAGTGCAAAAATATGAAGACCTATGCATAGTAACTATTATTTACATTATCATTTCTCACATGGCAAAGTCCTGTTGACTTTTGGCGTGGTACGATCTTTACATTTTTTTTGTCAAACTGATCTTATGAATGCTTAATACTCATCTAGATACCAATTTATCAGATCTTGTGAATTTGTGGCACATGCCAGATTGTAATTTATCTTGCTTGAAGATTTCCCAGAATATTTCAAAAGGTATAATCTGGACAGATGCATTCCCCAGTTCAAAGTAAGAAGCTAAAATGCTTCACATCAATTTATGCATTGCCTTCACCATTAAAAAATGGTTATGTGAATTGTTCCTAACGGCAACAGTACCCAAAAATCTGCATCCCACGAGAAACATCTTTTACCCCTTTTTTTAGCAAGAGTTCAGTATACAGGCTGAAGTTCAGTGTGTGATTCTCGAATCACTCAAATATGCTACCAAATGTATGGAAAACAAACAGTGATAAGAAATAAAAAGCTATTGCAAACATTTTCAAGTATAGATTCAGGGAGGTAGCCATATTGATCTGAAGCAACAGAACAAAAGTTGAGTCCCGTGGCACCTTTAAGACGAAAAAGGTTTTACTCTGGCTATAAGCTATCATGTTATACACAAAATTAAACTTTTTAAAACTGGTCTTAAAGCTGCCATTGGACTTAAACTTTGTTTTATTTTCAAGTTTATTTATTCTTAAGGTTTTCCTTATAGAGCTAAATGGATCAGGAGCTCTCTACAATATCTGGATAATGGAGATAGTGCTGATCGAGTAAAATGTGAGCTACAAAATTCAGGTTTAGCTCTTCAGAATCTCCACTTGCTTTGCTCGTATTGTTGAGGTTACCTGTGGAATAGACTGGATATAGTTGAAAAGTAAAGGCTAAGATTCAATATGAGATGAAAGCAGGGTAAGGCTTAGCTGTCTCCCTATAGTCAGTCCCATCAGAACAACATTTGCAAAAGTATTCACCAAATCTCATTTTTATAGGCTGATAGATTGGCTGGGACAGCTGCTTTGTTATTTATTGACTGATTTGATTTTTTACTGCCCCTCTCAGCAATTGCCATCTCAGGTCAGTGAACAACATGACCAGCTTTGAGTACAATAAAATTCATTACTAAATAAAATTAACGGTTAACAGTTAAAACAACCATTCAGAATTTGAAATCCATAGATTTACAGCATCCTACAAATGGATATCTTCAGGGACCCTCCCTAATTACATAATTTAAGAGAGGGGAAGGGAGGGCAGTTAGATGTTATCTGCCACTCTGGCCTCAACCAAACGCCTGGCAGAAGAGTGCCATCTTGCAGGCACCGTGGAACTTGGCAAGCTATGACTGCCAGAATGGACAACGTTTTATTCAACCCTCATCAAACTGCTAGTGAATTGGACCTCTCCCAAAATTAGCACACAAAAAAATCCTCTCCCTCTACAAATGTGGAAATACTCCAGAGGCTCCAATCCTCTTTAAAATGAAACTGGGTGAATTAACGAAATTTCAGTATACTGGACAGATTAACAACATTTCAATATATTGCTTAGATATTTTGACAAAAACATTTCCTGTGTTGAAAAGCTGTTGACTAAAAAGTTGAATCTATATTCCTGTTAAGTTCTGCTCTTGATACAGCTGTCAGGGAAGTTAATTTGGGTCATGAACCTCATTTATCAAGGGCATAACAGGGATTTAAGGTTTGTCACTTGGTAAATAAAAAAACTGATTCACATGATCATTTTTTAGATAGTGGCTGGGCATAGTAAGCTGGTATTGTGAATTGTTTGACATTTACCGACCCTGAAAAATCTTTTAAATCCTGCCTGGGGAAGGCATTCATGAGATCAATGTGTAGGGCTGCCAATCCTTGGTTGCAAAATTCCTGGAGATTTGTGGATAGAACCTGAGAAGGGATCTCAGTACGGTACGATGCCATGGACTCCACACTCCAGTGCAACCATTTTCCCCAAGAGAACTAATCTCTGTAGTTTGGAGCTTAGTTGTAATGTTGGGAGATACCAAAGCTTTACTTAGGCCCATTATGCACGGAGTGGAAGGTCCACATTCGGGGTGGAATGGCGGCAGCTAAAATCACCAATTATGTACACTGCAGGCAGCAACCGGGAGCAGAGTCAACGTATGACGCCAAAAAAGCCGCATTAGCAAGATGCGGAAGAAAGTGGAGCTTCCCGGGACCAGGGCGCAACCAGAAACGGCTCTGGAGTAGCCGCGTGCATAATCGGATAATCTCGGTTTTGCTGCTGTTGCGTTCCGTCCCGTGCATAAGCCCTTTGCTTAGTTTCTTCCTCCTCCACGTTATCCATGCCGCCGTTTCAGTGGCCGTGCATAATAGGCCTTGGAGGTTGGCAACTCTATTCATTTGCCATATCAAGAAAAACCATGTGGTGATAACAGCACATAGCCACTAAGTGATAACTATATGAATTAGCTACTGGCCAGATGTTAGGGAACAATTGCAGGGGGAAATTCTGTATAATCCACAGGTATGCTAAACTGCACCGCGAATGGTCAGACAGTCTAGCATGAACAAGGAGAAAGACTTCCAAGAAATGTTTCAGGATTCGGCAGATCTAACTTCTGTGTGTATTTGTTGAACAGAGCAAAACCTTTACTTTTTTCTTTCAGATAGGTTTAAAAGCATTAAGAAGATATCTCAAAATGACAGCTGGGTCTGCCATTTTGGTGTTACCCACCTCAGATAAAATACAAATGGCAATGTATTTTACAAACAATATTGTGTGCATTCTGTGTATTCTACATATGCTTTGCATATCTAGATATACACTTATATATACACAATTAATGCTACTTATGTATATATTGTAATATGTTGGAACAAAACTCTCAGAAGAATATTGGGGGGGAACCTCGTGGTATTTATCGCTATTTCTTTTGCTCTGTCTTTTTTTCCTTTCTCTAGTCTATTTTTCCTTTCTCTAGTCTTTCACTTTGTGAACTTCTCTGTTCTTCATCTTTTTTCCAAGTATCTTTCCTTCAACTAATTTTTCTACAAAATTTAACATTTCACCTGAATCTCCAGGTATTTTCTTTGACTGTCAATCTTTCGGCTGTCATTCTTTTCAGTTCTTCCTTTCTTCTGTTCTGCTTACTTAATCTATCAATTTGTAAACATTCTCTCTTTCCCTTCTCTCTTTCTCTCTCTCTCTCTCTCTCTCTCTCTCTCTCTCTGTTTCTCTTATCTGTTGCCCTTGAATGGGATACTACTAGGGCTACTTAAATCAAGAGCCATTTGAGGGGGTGGAAGAGAAAAGATGGCCTTCAGAATACAAACAACATGACTCCTTTACAGTTAATAAAGACATTTCCCTGATTCCAGTGAAGGTAACATTACATTTCCTAACATTCAAATGCATAGGTTCAAAGTATCCAGTATCATTCATAAACTTAGTGGTGCAAATGACCCCTAAACACATTCACTTCATACACTTCTTTACACTACCAAGAAGTGAATAAGCTGCCTTGGGGAAGTGAAAATGCTGACCCACTGAATAATTACGGACTCACAATTCTCCCCTTTGTGATCTCAGAATCAGCCGCAGTAAATGCAAAATAAGTAAGGTGATCTATTTCAGCAGAATTATTTCTGTAAGAAGTCAAGTACTCACGTTTTCTAGCGACATGGAAGTCTTTGTCAGCTAGGAAAAGGTTGGTGTAAGGAAGAGATCCCCTTGTCTGTTTTGCATTTCTCACTCTTTGTGATCAATATTTTAAAAACATCCCTACCAAAAAAAAAGAAAGGTTGCTTATGTCAGTGAATTAAGTGGTGAAAATTCACATGGATAGTTTTGCAAAAAGATCCTTGTTTTTAGACCAACAAAACAACAATTCTAGGCATACTCAGCATATTCAAACAAAATTTATACTCTGAACCCTTTATTTTCCCGATATGGATCCAAATTGCCTGTGGAATTCAGAAATAAACTTGATAGGAAGCAAATAGCAATGTAGGACTACCAGCTAGAAATATATATAAAAGTAGCACTGGCTACACATCCTACAAACCTACTTCCCCATATTGCTGTGTCTAACTTATTGTCAACTTCCTGCCCATTTGAAGGTTCAGCAACATTACTGGCCATGAGACCCAGTGAAGGTTTTGTCCTTACTTTCACCAAGCAAGACATGCCTACGAATGAACCAGTTACATGGTATACTCTATTTTGGGCTACCAGAGACAACCGTCTGTGAATGCCAGCCGTTCAGTGGCAAGTTGAGTACTTCTTATGGTACTCAACACTAGAGAATTGCAGTACTCCACCAGCATATTCCTTTCTGCCATTGCTCTTCTCTATTTCCTTTATTTTTCTTCTCCCTCTCTCTTATTCTGGACTACTGCCCTTTAATCTTCTCTTTTTGTCTCAATGGATTTCTCCTGCCTCTCTCTTCTTTTTTCCTCCAATTTCTCATCTTTTCAGTTTCTCACTTAGATATATAGCCGTCTAAAAGGCCCTTCTGCCTATGGCTGTAAAATCCCATGTGTGCTTTCCAAATTATTTAGGTCCCCAGGCGCCCACCACAGAGGGCGAGGGAAACACATGTACACAGGAAATTAATAGTGTGGAGGCAGACGGGGGCCTGGCACAGACTGAAGACAAGACAGCTAAACCAACCTGTGAGTGTTCGATATGAAAACTTTTGTCCTCCTTTTGCTTTGTTCATTATGCTTTTTTCCCCCCTTTGATCTTTGATTGGAAGCCTCAGTCTAAAGGAAACAAAGGAGGAAAACAGACAAAGATCTGGTTGATAAGAGTAGGCCTCCCACACACCTCCACACATGAGCTTCATAATGTCCTTGTCTCACCAGTTCCTCGATCATCTCAAAGCTCTTCTTCAAGGTGCAGTACATATCTCTGTATACCTACTAACAGGGAGTACTAACGACTGACTCATTTCTTGCCTGCGTGAAAGTGGGTGCCTCTGAATTAACTGTAATGATGGACTCTCATAAGGTTTATCGGCAGAAGTTTATGATGGTGAATTGCTGGATCCAACATGTGACCTGGAAGGTAAAGTTTGCAGTGAGGATATTTAAAATTACTTTCTGATGGACTTTTTGCCACAGCGTAAAAGTTGATCTTAGGAGCAGCACTGTCTTATTATGGAAAAGAGATAAGAAAATTTGGATGACTTGGGTAAAAGTTGATAAAACCTGAACTCTCTTATTCATCACATGTATAGCAAGAGTAATCCGTGCAGTGCTTTTCAGGCTCTGTTTTGCTTGGGAGACAGGTCTCTTTGGCATATAGAGAACCCGGGAGATTATCTATGGCCAGAACTGAGTTTATGGATAAAATATACACAAAAATGTCAGATACTAGGTCTGACCAGACCAATGCTAAATCTACTCAATACAATATGTGCAAGTACATTAAAGGGTTTGATCCATGTCCCTGTTCCAAATTGTTTACTTCTATTCCTTTCCCTGGGACTCCTGCTGGCCTAGTTGTTGAATTACTATTGCTGTTCTTCAAACTTCCCATTAGACACTGACTTTTAGAGAAGGAGCACACAGTGGATTGCAGAACAGTCCTCCTTCTTCTTGATATCAGCAAGAAGGCATAAAGTCCTCTCCCCAGACTTTGTACTGACTGCTGAAGCTACAATTTGAAACTTTGTATGATTTGTATATTTCAGTAAGGGGGAGGTCCTGACCTAGATAGCCCAGGCTAGCCAAATCTTGTGAGATGTCGGAAGCGAAGCAGGGTTGGGTGAGAGGCCACCAAAGTATACCAGAGTCCTGACGTGGAGGCAAGTGATGGCAAATCACCACTGAATGTCTCTTGCCTTGGAAACCCTACAGGGTCACCATAAGTCAACTGTGACTTGATGGCAAAAATAAAAGAAGGAAAGACATATATAGTTAAAAACTGACTTCCTCCTACTCCAAAGTTCTGATTCAGAATGTTTAAACAAAAGTAGATACCTTTGGTATTATTCACGTGAACGTATCAGCCCAATTTGTATTCTGTAATTTTCTGCCTTCCAAAGCTCTCAGAGAAGCTCAGGAGTAATGGATTGGTATAGTGGTTAAGAAAGTGTAGTGTAGTGAAGTGGTGGCCAAACTGTGGCTCTCGAGCTGTCCATGCACTACAATTACCATGAGCCCCTGCCAGCATGGCCAATTGGCAAGGGCTCATGATAATTGTAGTCCATGGACATCTGGAGAGCCACAGTTTGGCCACCCCTGGTGGAGTGGTTAAAAGTGGTAGCCTCTGATTTAGAGAACCGGGTTTGATTCCCTATTCCTTCACATGTAGTCAAGGGTGACCTTGGACCAGTCACCATTCTTTCAGAGCTCTCTCAGCTTCACCTACCTCTGCATGTGTTTTGCTTCCTCTAATGGTCACTTTGATAGTCCTTCACTGTATCTCCAGCATATTTCTCTGCACTTTAATGCTGCAGGGAAATATGCCAGAGATACAGCTATGTAATATCAAAGTGTCTTCTAGAGCGGTGGTCCCCAACCACCAGGCCGTGGCCCGGTGCCGGGCCACGAAGGCCCTGGCACTGGGCCGCAGCTCCCTGCCTCCACAGGGCCGCCCAGGGCCGCACATGCATGTTTGTGCAATGCACAGCTGCAAATGCACATGCGCAGCACTCCCACACATGCACGTTTGCGGCCGAGCATGGCGCAAATGCATATGCGCGACCCGGCCGCGCATGCGCGGGAGTGCCACACATGTGTGGCGTGCATGGCTGGGCGATCGCCCTCCCCGCCGCCGCCGATCCACAGCCTGGAAAAGGTTAGGGTTAGACCACTGTTCTAGAGAGAGCAAAACACATGAGGGAAAGAAGCCCTTCCTGAAACCATGAGGCACACAAACAAGGAGAATGAGTGTGCAGAATAGCCCACGGCCTATGCCCTAGGTGGCCAAACTATGGCTCTCCAGATGCCCACTGGTTCCACTTTGGCATAGGCCTATGCCAAAGTGGAACCAGTGGGCTGACCACAAAAGTGCAAACATTATAATAAGTGAATTATAAGCAGTTTGCTGCACTCTATTTTTAAAAAGAAAAACACTGGTGGTTTCATAGATAACAAGTGTTCAAATATAATTGTGAATGTTCTTCCTTCCCTCCCCCACCCTTTTGGTTCCTCCCTACTCCAGCGGAAGAATGGATTGTGGCCAATCCAGATCTAACGGACAAAACCAAATTCACCATCACTGGTTTGCCAACTGGAGCCAAAATCTTTGTCCGAGTAAAAGCGGTGAACGCAGCAGGTGCCAGTGACCCTAGGATGCATCCACAGCCCATTTTAGTCAAGGAAGTTATCGGTGAGATTAATGGTTTACCTGTGACTCATATTGATCCATTTGAAGGAAGAAACATTGACTATTTAGCCATGCCTGTTCGAGCACTGCCAGCAGTACAGGGACCCATCATCTTCTTCACCGCCCACAGGGATGGACTCCTTCCTCCAAACAAACCTCAGTTAGTGTGAGGGCAGCCCTATGGTCAGCTGCCTCCATGAGTCCACCATTGCTGGCCCTTCCTGGGTGTTGCCCCAGCTTTCTCCAGCCTGATGTTACAACAGGCTTTGATACTAGTACATAATAAAATCACATCTTCAAACTATCAAGACCCATTAAAAACCCACTGGGGGACCCATTAAAAACCCTAAAAGCCATTGTGTTAATATATCATTACTCTACAATACTAATTTAACAAATATTAAAAATAAATCAATTTCTTGATTAAGAGCCTCCAAAGATTCGCCTGCCAAGACACTTAAAGCAAACCTATATTCGACGGGTTGGAGAAGCTGTGAATCTTGTTATTCCCTTCCAGGTAAGAAACAAATATACATTTTCTCTCATTTTTAGGCCTGAGCACATATTTTTGCAGACACTGAATTTGAAGAAGGGCCAACTTGTTTACTGCAGCTGCAGAGACAAAGACAAGGAGAAATAGGTTCAAATTACAGGAAAGGAGGTTCCACTTAAGCATTTTCTGATTATAAGGGCTGTTCATAGATGGAGTCTGTTGTCTCGGAGAGTGGTGGAGTCACCTTCACTGCAAGTTTTTAGGAGGAGATTGGATGAGCTCTCAGGAGTGTATGATTTTTAAGTCCCTGAGATAGTGGGGGGCTATGTGATTCTGATTCAGAACTTTCAAAGATAACTCAGTACGTGTGTTGCAAGCAGTACGTAGTAATTGTGCCCAGTTCTAAAGGGACAGGACATGAGCCAAACTCTAGAAGAAACCATAGCAATGAATAGAGTCACTAGGCAGAAGAACAAAAATAGGTTTTGACCTCTGTGCCATGCTTGGTCATCTGGTTGACCAACAGATGAAACATGGTTTACTGACTCCATGTTAGGAAACACCTAGAAATTTGAAGATGGAGTGTGGGGATGGCAGAATTTGAGGAAAGGAAGGAGCTGAGCACAGATGTAATTCCATGCAGTCCCTCCTTCAAAGCAGCCAATTTTCTCAGGCAGAAATTCAAGCCCCACCTGGAAGCTGGCAGAAGAGCTGTAACATATTTTAATGTGTTTCATTGGCTAAAATTGCTTTGCATTTATAATTTCAGTAGAGTAGCTCTATTATAGCAAAAACAAGAGTTTTGCAGCATCTTGAATAGTGGCGTGTTTTATTTGAGCATTAATTTTGACAGTGCCACAAGATTTCTCCTTGTTTCTGTAAGGATGGTTCATAAAGTAGCTTATCAACTTCCACCTGCTGCCTTTTTTATTCTTTTGCTTTATATTTAAAGATTATCTGTTAGGTAATATACTACTCTGTTTGCCTCAATGCCATATATATATTTACAGGGAAGACCACGACCTAAGATCTCATGGAAGAAAAATGGTGCCCATGTAGACAAGAACCAAATTAACATTCGCAACAGTGAAAATGACACTATCATCTTCATCCGAAAAGCAGAGAGGATCCACTCTGGGAAATATGATATGAAAGTCAAAGTAGACAACCTGGTGGACAAAGCCACAATAGACATCCAGATAGTTGGTATGTCTAAAAAAATGTATGATGGATAGGAGTATATAGTTTGTTTATTATAAGGCAGCTTGGTTCAACGCCATGCTCACGTCATGATGATGTTAGCCGTTTAGTTGTGTCCAACTTTTGGTGATCCTATGGCTCAACTGTCTCCACTTCTTTTAGTTGAATAATGCTCTGGCCAGTGTCCATTTTGATTGCATCTAACTACCGTGTTCTTTGTTGGCCTGGTTTCCTTTTACCATTATGCTCTTGTATCCCTAAACATTGGTTGGAAAGAATTTAGGGAGCAAGGAACTGGAAATGGGTAGATTGAATTGCCCAGACCAGGATAACCCAGGCTAGCTCTTATCAGTTCTCAGAAGATAAGCAGGGTTGGCCCTGGTTTGTATCTGGAGCGGGGACACCAAGGAATTTCATAGAATCATAGAATCATAGTTGGAAGGGGCCATACGGGCCATCTAGTCCAACCCCCTGCTCAACGCAGGATCAGCCCTAAGAATCCTAATGCATCCAAGAAAAGTGTGTATCCAACCTTTGCTTGAAGACTGCCAGTGACTACCAATTTCAGGTTTGCTATGCAATGTCAAACCCCTTCTGTTAAGTCTCTTGACTTGAAAACCCTACAGGATTGCCATAAGTCGACTGCAATTTGACAGCACTTTACACAAACACAATTACTCTCCGTCTTTCTTGTATGCTTCTTCTCAAGTATAGGAATGTCATCTACTGGGGTGAAGTAATTTAGAGAGCCAGTGCGGTGTAGTGGTTAAGAGCAGCAGCTTCTAATCTGGCAAGCTGGGTTTGATTCCCCGCTCCCACACATGCAGCCAGCTGGGTGACCTTGGGCTTGTCACAGTTCTGTCAGAGTTCTATCAGCCCCACTGACCTCACAGTTGGTGTTTGTTGTGGGGAGAGGAAAGGAAGGCAATTGTAAGTTGCTTTGAGACTCCTTCAAGGAGTGAAAAGTGGGTTATAAAAACCAATTCTTCTTCTACAGTATATTTTGGATAATTTACACATTCTGAAGAAGCATGATACCAGAGGGTGTCAGCTCTGCTCATGAGAGCCTGAGCCACATCATCAGCTTAGATAAATATTATGCTTCTAATAAGGACCAGATGTCAGACTGTATTATATTCACATTCCTATTCTGAATTGTCTAAATAGTATAAATTGTGCTTTGGATCAATTCTGCAGATGGAATGAGACTTGAGGCCCCCTGAAACAGAATTGGGGGGTGGTATTTGGACCTGTAGCGGAAGAGTGGGTCATGAACAGTGGATTTCATTCCATCTGCAGAAACACTGCATTGGATCAAGGCCCATGGGAATCAATAAAAACTGCATTCAGCTGTAGAATTCATAATACCGACAGTAACATTTTATTGTTGCAGATCGTCCAGGACCACCCCAAGTTGTATCGATTGTAGATGTCTGGGGAGAAAATGCTGCGTTGGAATGGAAACCACCAAAGGATGATGGCAATGCAAACATTACAGGCTACACAATTCAAAAAGCTGACAAAAAGAGTATGGTAAATATATGTGTGTGTGAGTGAGTGTGTGTGCAATGTACTTATATCGTTTGCTTAAATCCAAACATATTCATTGATACCCAGTTTTAGAGTCTCTGATCTTATGCTGGAATAAAAGTTTGTTAGTCTTCAAGAGACCACATGTGTCCTGGGTAGGATTAGTGACGGCTCTGTGATCCACATACATTTGCAGTTCTGACATATACAGCAGTGGTCCCCAACCTTTTTATCACTGGGGACCACTCAACGCCTTTTACTGAGGCCCGGTGGGGGGGGGGTAGTTTACTCCTCTACTCTCAACCACTGCCCTAACGCTCTCTGATCGCTATGGTAATGTTTAAACATCCCTTCAAAATAAGATACAGACACGCCACAACAATAAAGTATGTTGTAAAGGGCCGGGGGGGATGAAGTAAAGGGCCAGGGGAGGGAGAAGGCTTCCTTTGGGGCCCACCTCAAATTAGTCGAAGGACCACATGTGGTCCGCAACCCACAGGTTGGGGATCGCTAATATACAGAATGGTCTTTCTGCCCTCCCCAACCCCCAGGGTAAGGGTTCCAGCTATTGATCCATGTGTGTGTGTGTGTTTTAATGGCTGTGATGGAGGATTGTAGACTTTACTACAATTCTAGTTAATATGTTTTAGAAGTGATCCCTTTTTACTCCATTTTCTCTCTTTCTCTATATATCTGCACAGAGAGATTTGTGTCTTTGGGACAGTTTCCTCAAGCTAAAACACCCCTGAAAGGAATTAATTAGTATTTCACCATCATTTTCCTATCATTACTCCACGAGAGGGGCTGGGGATGAACCCCGAACCCTGACTAGCAATCTTCCCACTGCCTACAGAATATTAGATGTGGATAATCTAAGGTCAGACTACATACCATATGGGATATTTGTGAATGGATCGTCTAACATTATCTGTAATGTTCAAAAACAGTCGTGGAGGAATCTTTTGGGAGAGGGCCATCATGAGAGCTAGCAGAGTTTACCCTTTCTTCCAAAACTGGTCCTCTGAGGAAAATTGTCACCAGAGCTCTTATGAGGATGACAGAGAGAGAGAGGCTGTTTTTTTTTTTTTTTTTGCATCCTACTTTTTACTAGCTGAAGAAGTCTCAAAATGGTTTAGAATCCCCTACCCTTCAGGCTCTAATACCAAGAACCAGGTTTGATCCCCCACTCCTCCTCCACAGGAAGCCTGCTGAGTGACCCTGGGGCATTCTCTCAGCCCCCCCTACCTCTCAAGGTGTCTGTTGTGGGGAGAGGACGGGAAAGAGACTGTAAGCAACGTTTAGACTTCTTAAGGTAGAGAAAAGTGGGGTATTAAAAAAGAAACCCTACTTTCCCATTTCCTGATTCCTTAAAAAAAGCACCTGGAGATGACCATGGGACCTTCTTCATGCAAAGCAGATGGTCAGATGCTTTATGACTGAGCTATGGCCCTTCCCCAGAAACAAAAACCTACATCAAGACCATGAGTTCATATCATATACATACACACAGAGCTGCTTTTTAATGTTAAAGAAACATTGCAAGGCCCGAGTCAGTCATGGATCTCAGATAACTGGCAGCCAAAGGACGACTTGGCACAATTCAGAAAGAAATCCTCTCCCTCTCCCTCCTCCCCTCTCATGCAGCTTCCCTTCCAGTTTGTGGAGATGTCTGCATTAGCAGCCTTTTGGTAGCATTGTCCTTCCAAACTAGAGTGAAATCTGCTTTTAAAACATGATTTTTAAATTTTGAGTTTGAAGGGCATATATAAACCACAGCAAGCTGTAAATCAGGAAACTGAAAGAGAAGCTACATACAAGACAGTGGGCAGGAAGACACAAGTCAGCAGCTGATCGGTTATTCATCCAAGCACAGTTTGGAGAATAATTGGAATAGAGCTGCTCTGTACATATTGAGCAAATAATACACTTAGTGTTATGAGAGCCAGCTTGGTATAGTGGCTAGGAGTGGCGAGCCAGGTTTGATTCTGCACTCTTCCACATGCAGCCAGCTGGGTGACCCTGGGCTCGCCTCAGCACTGATAAAGCTGTTCTGACCAAGCACCAATATCAAGGCTCTCTTAGCCTCACTCACCTGACAGGGTGTCTGTTGTGGGGGGAGGAAAGGGAAGGCGATTGTAAGCTGCTTTGAGACTCCTTCTGGTAGAGAAAAGAGGCATATAAGAACCAACTCTTCTTCTTCTTTTCCTCTTCTTTTCTTGATTGCTGGCTCATGTCCTGCATAGTGCTGCATAGTGCAGGGGATTGGACTAGATGACCCATGAGGTCCCTTCTAACTCTATTATTCTATGATTCTATGATTCTATGTCTTTGTAGTCTGAGCCTGGGCCTGTTCTGCACGTGTAAGATAAAGCACTTTCAATGCACTTTAGAAGTAGATTTTCCTGTTCTGCACAGCAAAATCCAGCTGTAAAAGCACCTTGAATGTGCATTATCCAATGTGTGCAGAATGGGCCTTGGTCTTCCTGATAAAGGTCCTGAATAGTTGCTTGATTGCCTTTCCATGGAAGGTATTTTTTAAAAAGCCAGTCGCCTATTAGCTGCCTGCCTGCACTGGAGGAAAGTTAAACTTTGGTTCGTGTCTTGCAGGAATGGTTCACTGTAATCGAACATTACCACCGAACCAGTGCTACCATTACAGAACTCGTCATCGGCAACGAGTATTACTTCCGGATCTTCTCTGAAAACATGTGTGGTCTCAGCCAGGATGCAACGATGACAACAGAGAGTGCCGTGATTGCAAAGGATGGTTAGCCAATTTAATGTCAAAATTTGGTGCATAGGCTCGAAACTGATGGATTCTGGGAGATCTGTGAACAGATTTGTCCCAGCATTTTTTTTAAAGGGCAATAGTAACCATGTGAGGGTCCTTATGCATGCTGTGGCTGAGGAAGGAAGGAAGGAAGGAAGGAAGGAAGGAAGGAAGGAAGGAAGGAAGGAAGGAAGGAAGGAAGGAAGGAAGGAAGGAAGGAAGGAAGGAAGGAAGGAAGGAAGGAAGGAAGGGAGAAACCCTTCACCCCTATCCCATGCAGCTGTTGTAAACAACTTGTCAGTTTTGTCTTGTCAACACTGATTCTGCTTGGCCTTGTCCTTTTGATAATTGATTATGGAACTTTGCCTGTCACTGAGCATTACGCAAAACCCATCCAGTTCTCAAAGCCTATAAACTAATCAGTCTCCTATTTCGAGAGCAGCATAGGAAGAGAACCACCACTGTAGGCACAAGGGCAGTTTATAGCCTATGTTAGTCGCACTGAGTGCCAAAACAATTCCAGGCAACCTATTTGTCAAAAGATCTGGTTGGCTGGCTCTAACTTTATGCAGATTTTGCATAAATCATTTTTGCAGGCAGCAAAATAAGGATTCTAAATGGGGAAAGTCTCTGCTGAGCAGCAGAGAATCTGCTTGGCATGCACAAGGGATAAGGTTTGGTCCCCAGTCAGCCCAGTAAGAAGGATCAGGTAGCAGGAGGTGTGAAACATCTTGAGCGGAGAGCAGCTGACAGTGAAAAAAGACAATACTGACCTCAATAATGGCCTGGCTCAGTATAAGAAACCTTCATGGTTGTTCATTGGTTGCACCAACAGGCTGTAGTGGAACCTGGGAAATGCAAACGTTAGCCCATCCGGAAGTTGCGGGATAAATGCAGTTCTTTGAACAGTGGTAATACCAAGTGCATGCTTTGCCAATCTCAATTGGGCTATGAAAGAGCAGAAATGGCATGGTTTCTGTGGCCTGTCTGTCCAGGCAAGGGCAGCCATGTGTATTTGCAGCTGTGTAAGAGGCTGGGGCCTTTTTCTACTAATTCCTACTATAATTCCTACTATCTTCGCCACAGTGTGGGGGAGGAATTACAGGTTATATAAAGCCAAGGTAGTCAACCTGTGGTCCTCCAGATGTTCATGGACTACAATTCCCATGAGCCCCTGTGTTTGCTGGCAGGGCCTCATGGGAATTTTAGTCCATGAACATCTGGAGGACCACAAGTCAACTACCCCTGATATAAAGAACTAAATGCCTTAGAGAGATGTTGCTAGGAGGAAAGAAGCGAAAAACCTTAACTGTGTGGAAGAACATGCAGATCATTATTTTTGTGACTTCTGTGCAGTCCCACATGGGGATTACGCTTTCGCAGACTGGCCTTGGAGGGGAGCTACCAACCCTAATAAGGAAGGTTCCAGAGCCCAAGAGGGCTTCTCCTCCCCTCCATCTTCAGCATAGGCTTTCTTGGCCAAAGGGTCACGTGACAGAGGAGGGACGAGCACTCTCCCCTCAGCTCTTCTTGCCACCGTAAGGAGGGACATGCCAGAGGAAGCTGTGATGAATCCCTGGGTGATTCTGACAGAAATCCACGGCTCTGCTTGGAAGGCAGTAGCTTTAAAACGATGCATGTGTTTATGCATGTCCCCTCCACCCACCCCAGCAGCAGTCCCTAAACCTCTGGGTCTCTCTTACAGGTAAAGTCTACAAAAATCCAGTTTATGAGGACTTCAATTTCACTGAGCCACCAATGTTTACTCAGCCTTTAATCAACACATATGCTGTGTCCGGTTACAATGCAACTCTCAACTGCAGTGTCCGAGGAAACCCTAAGGTAAAATAATGTCAAACGGCAGAGATAAATAGCTTCCCTGCTACAAATGTCTAATTTAACTGAAGACCACAGAGAGTCTTTTTCTTTCCTACCTCTTTGTCTGTGTGTTTCATGCAGCCCAAGATAACATGGATGAAGAACAAAATCATCATCATGAATGACCCGCGGTACAGAATGTTCAGTAACCAGGGCGTGTGCACCCTGGAGATACGCAAGCCAAACCCCTACGATGGTGGCACGTACACTTGCAAGGCCGTCAACTCCCTTGGCGAGGCAGAGGTGGAGTGCAAATTGGAAGTGAAAGGTAAGGTTTTCTCACCTAGATCAGATTGTTCTTGTACAGCTTGAGGCACACAGGCATGGCTAGAACAAAATGTACATGGGAGAGCTGTTGCTTAATATCTGGAATCATTGAGCTACCCTATGTGGGGAGTGTGTCATGAGAAACAACTGCCGGTGACTGATGGATCACATGAAACATACTGCCAAAATGCTGGTGAAATATTTAAAGATTCCCCAGGAGGTGTGAAACGTTTTTTTAAAGATTGAAAGTATTCCTTATTGATGCTTTCAGGAGTCCAATGTAATATGTCAGTGGTCCCCAACCTTTCCGAGGCTGGGGACCGGCAAGGCATCAGGCCGCGCCCCCACGGACCGGCCGCGCCCGCACATCGGGCCGCGCCCACGCATCGCGATGCGCAGCCCGGCCCTGATTCCCTCTCCCCGCCCTCCCGCAGTACGAAGCTTCCCGGGCCGCAAGCTTGCGGCCTGGGAAGTTTTTTACTGCGGGGGGGCGGGGAGAGGGAGCCGCGGCCCGGCGCCATGGCCTTTGCGGCCCGGCACCGGGCCGCAGCCCGCAGGTTGGGGACCACTGTAATATGTGAATAAGGCAAAGCAGTAAAGGAATGATGACAGTTGCATAAAATCTGGTCTGTAACAGAAAAAAAAAACCCACTATCATTTGTTCTCGATTATCCGAATCCATTTTATAGTCTTGTTGACCTCAGGAAGAATTTTAGTGTGGCATGCATGTTCAAACAGAGACATATGGCTTCTAGATTTGTATTACACTTACGTTTCAGCATTGTAGACAGCCACTGGGTTACCTTGCTGTTCTTTTACAACGGAGAAGCAAGCTCTAGGTATCAAAACAGGATTTTTCCTTTTTTTCCCCTACAAAATTTTCAAAATATATGAACTATAGAGAGAGGTTCTGAAACTAAATAAGATCAAATTTTAAGATTTGCAAAGCTTAAAATGCATTTGTATCCATCGGTCAAGTTTTAAATATCAGTAATTTTGTTTACACAAAACCCTAACACGATTACAGTAGATTTATGACATCTAATATGAAAGGAAAGGAAATTTATTTCAATGTAGTTGCAGCTCAAGGAAGGAGCTGAACTTAGTGGTGAATACTCTGAAAGGATGGGGTTGGATCCTCTTGATTCTTTTCTGCTATGACCAATCTTCTCATTACAACATATATGAGTCCACCACAGGGACTTGCAACCATATTGCAGCTGTGAGTTTCCAGCAGGAACTCCTCCATTGGAATATGCCTCAAGGACCAGATTTGGATCAGGACCACATGTAAGAGGAGGCGGTTCCTACCTTCCCTCCATGCTATTTTCCAAGCTACAACAAGGTCAGCAGGGGTTTACCTCACTTGGGGGCTCTACTTGCATAGAACACCCCCCCCTATCATTTTGGCTTGGGAAAATGATGTGGGTGGCAAAAGCAGGCACCAGCACCCCACACCCTAGTTCCAATTCAAATTGAGTACCGCAACACTTTTAAATGATTCCCCACCAAGAACCTGCAGCCACAATATGGTTGTGAGTCTCCATGGTGAACGCACATATGTTGCAATGCGTAGTATGGCTCTCAGTCTTCCTTCAACACAGTAAGACTTTCTGTTTTGAGAATGACTGGTTTTGTTGTCTTTCTCTGTTGCAGGAACACTTGGTAAAAGGGTGTAATAGGATTCAGTATAGTAAAAGGGACTTGTAGGATCCAACCCTGTATTAATTGTAAGTTTTACTATTAAAGATCAAATGTGTCATTCACTGTTTTTGTAAGCAAGTGTGTTATATTGTGTTGTATGTGTATTGCAATCCTACTTGCTTTGTCCAACAACTCAAATATGATAGAAATTAACCTCATCACAAAATGTCTGTCATTGTACATTGTTGATCTCTCTGTCACTCTATCCTTATACATTGTATGATTCCCCATTACAGGTAAAACTCACTGTGCCACTCCACATGAACAAAAATTAACTGCTGAAAAGCCATTTCACTTATTTTTGGGTCTTAAGGGTCAGGTTTAAGCCTGTCATCGAAAGCTCCCCAGTGTTAATTTTCACCCCATAGTGTCTCCCTTCCAGAATCCAATTTGTAATGTCTTGCTCCCTACACCAGCTAAAAATTCTAGTACAGAAAGCTTTTTGTTTCCAGTAACTCCTACATGATTGTCAAATAGCTCTAATAATCTATATATTCATAGCTTTTCCTTCCTATTTTGTACTTCCATGTATAACAGAGTATATTCTTGATACACCAGCTTCCCTTGTTTTTTAATATTTAGAAGCGTAGATTTAGTTTTGCTCCACAGAGGCAAAGACAAAATCTTGTAAATATCTGAGCTGTGTGCCCCGCCCTTTAGGTCTGCCCACCTTTTGGTATTTGACACTGTGCTTTGTCAGCCCAAGCCAACAGCCCTCTTAATCACCGGTTAGTTCACAAACCCATTCCTGGGTCAATTGATCAACCTCCATTCCTGAGAAATTGACTGAGCATGTAGCTCATGCTTTCCTTGTAACTGTGCCAGAGGTCCATCTGACTCCAATATTTCTTTGACAGTGTCAATAGGTTTGACTCCAGTGGCTTTGAAAATAATTATAGGGATGCCAGGTGGGACATGGGGATCACCTGGTTTTACAGCTCATCTTCAGGTGACAGACTAGTTCCCCTGGAGAAAATAGCTGCTTTGGAGGTTGGACTCCAGAGGATTATACTCCATTGAGATCCCTCCTAGCACAAATCCTGTCCATTCTTGACTCCACCCCTAATGTCTCCAGGTATTTCCCAACCCAGAGCTAGCGGCCCTAAGTCACATTGAATTATGTAGGCACTGCTATCCACTCGTACTGTCTATGCTTAAACAAATACTCATTGCTGGGGACATATTCCTATTGCTGCCCCTATTGGGCTACTCATACCAGTACTAGAAAAATACTCTGGAGCAGTGGTCCTCAACCCCCGGTCCGGGGACCGGGACCAATCCGTGGATCAGTCAGCACCAGGCCGCAGCTCCTCCTCCTCCTTCCCGGCTGCTACCTGGGGGGCTGCTCTGCCACTCTGCCACCGGCTCACCTTTGGTGCTCTCCAGTGGCCACCATGGCTGGGGCTCCCCCTCGGCATGACACTGCGCAGCTGATGCTGGCAGTGCCCCCCAGCGGGCAGCGGGAACTCAGGGGCACTGGCGGGAAAGCAAGCAGAGCAGGGGCACAGGCAACGACGTCCCTCAGCAAAAGACTACCCCGCCCCCGGACCTCAGTAACACTGTCAAGTGTTGACTGGTCCCCGGTGATAAAAAGGTTGGGGACCACTGCTCTGGAGGACATTGCTGGAGCTTATCTGCACCAGTTGCAGTTCGAGGTTCCTTGAGCTCCTTCTGGTCATAGGAGTAACATGAAAAATGTTCTTGCTTTACGTAGGGAAAGCATCACTGTTGCTCCACCTCCCTAGATTCAGTTTACATTACCTAGAAGTACACATATCTCGTTTGATTTGTGTGGAACTCTATAAAGTGATCAGTGCAGACCAGCATAAAATTCATTGGGTTGAAGGCAGTCAGTCTTCATGCTGACCACCAAAAAAGGCAAGAATGGGGCCTGTATGGACAAGTCATAAGGCACAGGAGCTGTAGAATTGAGGGGAACTGGTGAGATGTGGTTCAAAAGCTGGCTGTAGTTAGGGATGCCAACCTCCAGGTGGGACCTGGGGAATCCCAGAATGACAAATCGTCTCCAGATTACAGAGATTAGTTCCCCTCCTGAGAATGGATGCTTTGGAGGATAGGTTCTATGGTGTTCCCCACTGAGATATCAGTCCTCCCTAGGCCCCATCTCCAAATCTCCCAGGCTGTATCTGGCAATCATACCCACCTATCCCACAACATGGGCCAGGAGGGTCCGGCAACCATGGCTGAAGCCAATCCAATATCTTTGTCTAGTTTTGTTTGTTTTTGCAAAAGTTGGCTTTTGGCAGCTGAAAGAATTAAGAAATCTCATTGAAATAAATGAAGAAAGTTGCAGTCGATTCAAGGAAGTTCTGAATGACCAAGGAGATTTGGACCAATCCTAAAGCCTGCACGTGGCTAGCCAATTTTTCCTGCTATTGGAAGATGACTACTCCAGATGATGGTCTGAGGAAAATGACCTAAGAAATGGGGCTGTTGTGTTGCTATTGTGACATCATTGATTATAGAATAATTATACTTCTGATTGACAGTAAAGTGGCTAAGAACATTATTGTGGGTATTAACACTTTAAAAAATTTTTTGAATTGTTTAAGAATAAATGCAAAATTATGTCAACTGAGATTAAATACTGGTACAAATATTCTAATTCTGCAGTGATATATCATGGAGTAATTACCCCAGGAGAACCAATCTTCTTGGCGGGGCAAAAACAGGTTTCTGAAAGCGTATTCCGCTAGGCCTTACTTTCCATTTCATTCCTCTCTTCTCACATAGAATGTGTTTGCATGAGAAGCGTGTTTTTCCTATTTGCTCTTATAGAGTATATGGTTGCTGTATGCCATACTCGCTATGGCATCAGCAAAGAAGGCCAAATTAATCAAGACTCCAGGAACTAACATTCAGTTTAGAAAAGATTTAGGCATGAACATCTATGGTGTCTGTGTATATATACAAATTGAAAGATAATTGGCTTAAGTATCAATTAGTATTATTAGTCTGAATTGGGCCTAATTTAACATTCAGAAGGACTGGAAAAGCAAACCTGATTCTTAGAATCAGTGATGAGTGTTGCCCTTCTGAATATGTTATCAATTTTTTTTTTAAGACAAAAATGAACACATAGGTTAGTGGTGGTCACGTTTACAATTTCAAAACTAAATCTTATAAAGTAAATAAACTGTAATAATATATACTAATTCTTCTGCTTAGTGTGTTGTTTTTTTAAACTGTCCCTGCAATGCACACAGAATATATATTGTTTCTTAAATAACATAGGTCTTGTTTGTAAAAATATACATGACTAATAGCACAGCCCAATGCAGAAATACCCCAGTGGAATTCCATTGACATAGAACCTGGGAGTAACTCTGTAGAGAACTGCCACAGCACATCACGTAACATATCATGTGTGTTGTTATACTTGATAATTTTGCCTTTTCATTTCAGCATATATATGTATATCTATGTGTGTGGCTTTTTTTTGGCACTGAGAAACTCCTAGCATCTCTCTCACTGTATAGATAGATAGATATATATACAAATACATATATATGCTTTAGTTTAGTTGGAAATTTTGGTTCTAGGTTGGCGGCACAATCTGATTGGCTCCACTGTGTCTTCTAGAGTAGCTACCAGAGCCAATCATTTGTGCTTTGCGCATAATTAATAAAAGCTTCATGTATTAATGACAATGTTGAAGTGGTGCTAGATTACCCCTCCCCTGCCTATTTGACTTTCCATTTGCTTCCCCCACCACCACCTTTACTCTCTCACGTTTTACATGACTAAGGATTAAAACATCATCTTATCATAGTTGTGAACATAATTTCACTCAGCAAGTTCAGTACTTCTGTGTTAGCAAGTTAAGTGCTTACAACTTCTCTCTCTCTCTTTCCCTTAGTTGCACAGTAAGGATTTTTGAATGTATACTGTCATCTAAGGTAAGCTTTCATATGGTCCCTGCATATGAAGCTTATGTCTGTTGTTACGTCATACAAAGCCTCCCTACGTATGGCATAATTTTCATTACGCCATTTAATGAAAATAAGGCTAGAAGAAATAATGACTGTAATAAACTGACTTTATATTACTGCGCCCTTAATTAACCAACTATTGCTGAATAAGTGCTTGAGACAGCAGGTTCCCTGCAGTGATGTAACTGCTTATTAACTGCATACATAAAATGCTTCAGCAGGACATGATAAAGCATGAGCCAGGTTAACAGCTTATATTCCACATAAATAAACTCGCCCAGTTATCAGAGCATTCGAGCATCTAGTTATTTGCATTTAGGTCCAGATGCTTTTGATACCAACGGTTGTCTAATTTTACTTGAAAAGTGAATGATATGGGTAAAAAAATGCACCATAGTAAATTTCAAGAATGCTTTAAAAGCATGCTGGTTCCCTCCCCCCATGTCTGTCTTCTACGCTCACTGAAAATTAAGAATGCATAGTGCAAGAGTTCAGTTTAAAAAGAAATCTTCAAAAACATGACTTAGTTACCTAGATTCAAACTTCAGCCATGTAGCTTTAGCTGGATATAGGAGTTGAAACAGAAATGTGATTTGCATTTGCATTTGGTTGAACTTGGAAAACTTCAGCTCTTGAAGCCTCAACGATAAATGACTCCTTGGTCAAGCCAAAATGTTTACAGGAAGCAGTTCATCTTTGAAAGGTCCTTGTGTTGTAGATTCATAGTACTGTACATAAAAAAAATCAAAGGTAAGTTTTTGTTTATTGATGCTAATGCTTGCGAGAAATGGTGGCAATTCTAGGAAGTTCGGTTTTATAGCAGGAATTCTTTGATTTTCCCTTCCCATGACGAGCTCCAGAAAACCAAGGGAATCATGGTTTTGAGTTCAGAATTCAAGTAGTATAATGAAGACCCACGTATGTGTTCCAGTAATCTACCATGGAGGCAATTCCATGGTGGAAGAACAACAAGGTCTCACAGCCTGACAATTACTTCTTTGGCTAAGACAACATGAGATAACCATTTCTGGCAACAGCCCCAGGGCAACCATAACTTCTGCTCTGATTCTTCTTTGGCCATCAGATTTCACCATCTCAATAATAAATAAAACATAAGAATTCCTGATGGCCCTGTTCCCCCAAAGAGATTATTTTGCCTCCCATAAAGAGGAAATTGTGGCTGTAATCGAACCAATTAATGTAGAGGTTTTGTTGAAATCATGGCATATCCCCTCGTTCCCTCCCCCGTACATGTGTTTAGAAGCAGGGTTCTTTATAGTTGGCACTCAAGTCTGACAAAGACCTTTGACCTTGGTTGCTTTAACGATTGTGTCCATTCCTTGTCCGTAGGTGGGGTCTCATTCTTCCGACTACTCATGCAAGGCGTGCCCCCACATATCATTGATGCCTACCTGCAAGAAATACAAGCAGACAACCTGGAGAAGTAGCATCTGGCCTCACTGTCTCCACTACGGCACTGGATTACTGCCAGCCAATACCACAGCAGTTTAGCATTTGTGACAGCACTCCTACAGCATGGTCCGATTTATTGCCCCTCCCGTCTTCCTCCCGCTGCAACAAAAAATTGACGCATGGATTTGCTTTTTTGGGGTTGAAATAAGTTGACACTTACCCACATTTTGTAATGTTCCACATCATGGTGTGCGTGTTGTTGTTGTTGTTGTTGTTTTTTTTAAAAAGAATTGTAATGCCAAAAAGAAAGAAAGAAAGCTAAACAATACGCATGGGAGCTTTTAATTTGTATGCTATATGGCTACATAGATTTTCTTTGTCAGCATGAGGAGCACGTATTGCTCAACCTGGTAGCAATGCAGATAAGCCTTGAACTACATACCTCTTTTGATAAACAATGGATCTAACCTTTGTCATAGGCTGCTACAAAGGAACCATTTAACACAGGGGTAGTCAACCTGTGGTCCTCCAGATGTCCATGGACTACATGGAATTGGACCACAGGCTGACTACCTCTGATTTAACACATGCAATTTGCAGCATTTAACAGATATTTCAGCTTAAACGCATCTTCCGTTAGAAAGGTTCATGCATCCTGTCACTCATTGGGGAACCCCATTTCTCTCAACTACTATTAAGAATTTTATGTAATGTACAATAAAGCTGAAGTGGTAAGACCTACAGAAAGGTTTTGGATCTTTGGTTGGACTACTATTTTGTCCTTCTTGCTTCTCTGCCTGTAATGGCAACTCGGCATCCAAGTGCTGGGTTTTAGACAGCATGCAAAGTTTCTAAATTGTAGGCATGCTGTTGGTCCATGTGCGTAGCTGGTCATAAACAAGGATGGAAACTGCAATGCAGCATCAACAGCTAGCTGTGCAATACTAAATTACAGTCATAAGGCTTTTCTGCATGCTTGACTTACTCTTGATCTTGACAGTAGAGCCACAAGCAATGGAATCAGCCTGGGCATAGTTGTTCCACCATCACACCTCTGCCCTTTCTCTGCATTGTCACAGTTGTGGAGTCAGTTGATTTTCTTCCAACATGCCTTATATAATGAGGGTTTTCAAGGGAGGGTCCTGCCATCATTGGTGGTATCATCACAACATTTCATCTATTTTTTTAAATGGCACTAAAATACCAATATATTGCTACAGCGTGGTACCAATAGTCTGAGCAGATTTACACTTACTTGCATCCAACCAACATCATGAACAGGAAACACAACAAAATACTAATGGGGTTTACAGACTAGCTAACATTACTGTCAAATATTTTGTGACTTGCAAAGTCATTTGTTGTTCTGCCACAAAACATTGGCCTCCACAAGAGCAGTATTATTTCCAATCACATAAAATATCAACTCAGGTTCTCTGAATTCTCAGCTTTATTATTTTTTTAAGTAAGCCTCTATGTTTCTTTCATGGAGGTTTGCTTTCCCCCCTTATTTCTCTGGGAGGGGAAAGGCTGGAGATTTACTTTGTTTGAAATGAAATGTGGGAATTCAAAGAATCAGACAAGCCTGTTGGGACAATGCTCTAGTGCTGGATCTAAATTTTAGTGCCATTTAAATAATCCCTACAAATTTGAGGGGGCAGGGAGAGATTTGACCATGACAGTCCAATCATCTAAAAGAAGGATGCAGGTGGATGAGGCAAAGAAAACTGACAGAAACATTATACACAAGGAAAAAGACAACTCAAAATTGGCTATCAGAAAAACACTGGAGTAAATGCAGTCTCAAAAGATCGAGGAGAAAGCACAGGTAAAAATAAACAACCCACACCCCAAGTGAATAATGTCTATGGAAATCAGGATAAACCAAAGCAGTATGATGCCAGAACTAGTTTTTAAAAGCCCACGCTGAAGAACTCACTGTCTCCAGAAAGAAAACCACAATGCCAGCTGCTCACTATAATATGTAAATTTAGGCAGTACATCATGTTTTCTCCCAAACTCTTCCCTTTTGTTTAACCGCCAGCCTGGAGAAGATTTTCTATTCATTTAAAAGCTTGCTAATTTGATGTTTTCCTTGGTCCTACCGGACGTTATTCCCCTTCTGCTGCTTCTTGCATTTGGAGAATTTTGCAGTGCCTCAACAAACAGATCCTTTCACAAAATACAGTTTATAAATTATTCCTACAGACCAGTCTTGAGCCCATTGCTTTGATGTACATTGTACCGGTTTTGACGGAGTTTGTTTTCATCTCATGGGTCCAATTTAGGGCAAAATAGGATTGCCTAAAGGCCATTTTATCGCTACATGATACTTCCCATGATCCTAGGGTTGCCAGTCTCCAAGTGGTGGATGAACATCTCCTGGAATTACAACAGGTCTCCAGGATACAGAAATCAGTTTCCCAGGAGAAGTTGGCTCTTTTGGAAGGTGGGCTCAATGGCATTATACTTTACTTAGATCTCTCCTTTCCCTAAGACCCATCCTCCCCAGGCTCCAGCCCCAAATCTCCAGCAATTTTCCAAAACAGTCAGCAGCTCTACCAGGGATGCATTTGTGTAGCAAATGGTGAGAGACTCAGAACCTACATGGACTTTTCAATATCTGGAATCCCCTCCTGATAAGAAAGCAATATGTATGGCCAGGTTGGTTCATTTGGGATGGTCTCTGTATGACTATGCCCAAGTATACCTTTTAAATATGTTGTATCAGCCTTCCTCAATGTTTTTACCATTGAGAAACCCCTGAAACATTCTTCAGGCTTCGAGAAACCCCAGAAATGGCATGACCCCATATGGTCATGTCACATATTTAACCATTTAAAAAACAGATCAAAAATGAATTAACGTCCACCCATTCGTGAAACCCTGGTTGAGAAAGACTGTGTTACATAGATACACTCTGTGAAATGTGCAACTGAATCATGTACCCAAGATAAGTCAAACCTGAATTTTGCAGCTTTATGCATGACTGTGCATGTTGCTAATTCAGCAGCACCTTTCAGAAAAGAAGGGCCCTCCTGGATCAGAACAGAGGACTATCCAGAGCAGGATACCATATCACACTCTTGTCTTTTGGCACTGGTATTCAGAGGTTTTCGGTCTCTGAATGGGGACAGACTTTAGTCATCATGGCTCATTGCCACATATGGATCCATCCTTCATAATAAATCAATATAATCTCCTTTTAAAGCCTCCTGGGTCGTCATGACATGCACCAGTAGTGAATTCAGCAATGGGAATTACTCATTGGTTAAAGAAATATTTCTTTTTGTCTGTCCTGAATATTGCATTCTGTGCATTTGCTGACTAGTTTGCAGAAGTTCACAGCACTCTTGCCCTGCATTCATGAACAAATTCAGGTGGGGAGCCCCATGCTGGTCTGAAGCTGCAGAACAAATTTGTCCAGTGGCACCTTTAAGACCAACAAAGTTTTACTCAAGATACAAGCTTACGTGTGCAAGCATACTTCTTCATATCTGAATATACTGAATAAGACCAACTTAGCTTATATCTTGAATAAGACCCATAAAGTTTAATTAAAGATATAAACTGAAGGCATATCTAAAAAAGTGTGCTTGTATAGCCTGAATAAAGCATCGTTGGTCTTAAAAGTGGCACTGGACTCCAACTTTAATCTTCAGAACAGAGTTACACATCTTCAAATCCACCAAAATCCGGTTCATGGTCTTCTACTAAGTAGTAGTGATATCAATAGTATATGATTTGCTTTTAATCAAATGCCACAACAAATAAAATGACAGAAATACAGGCACTTTAAATATAGAAACAGCGCTTCAAGAGAAATCAACACAATGTGCATTTCTGGTCCCTGCATCTTCAAAAAGACATGGCAGAACTTGGAAAAATCAGAACTGAGATGATTCGGAGGCTGGTGTGCCTTCCCTATGAGGAAATGCTGAACAATCTGGGACTTTTTGGTTTAGAAAAGAGACAACTTAGGGGGGACAAGATAGAGGTTGATAAAATTGTGCATGCCATGGAGAGAGTTGCCAAAGAGAAATGTTTCTCCCACTCCCAAAATACTAGAACTCAAGGGCATCCAAGGAAACCAATGGGTAGTAGGTCAGGACAGGCCAAAGGAAACACAACTTTACACAGAGACTGACCAAAATGTGGAATTCATTGCCTGTGGATGCCCTGAAGGCCACAGGTACAAAAAGCAACTTTTAAGAAGGGAGGATAAATCTATAATTGGCTACTAGCCATGGTGACTAAGGGGAACCTCCATTTATTTATTTATTTAGATTTTGATACCGTCCTTCCATATGGCCCTGGGCGGTTTACATAAAACGTCCTAGAATGTTAAAGCCGTGGGTTCAGGAACACATAGCCACTGGAATGTTGCCTCTCTTTATTGGTGAAGACACATTCACTTAATTTATTATATTTATATACCGCCCTCCCCAAAGGCTCAGGGCGGTTTACAGGAAACAGGGGGGGAAATACATGATACAAGTAGCACCAAGACTTCACTGAAATATCCCACATCAACCACCCCCCACCCCACCCCAATATATACACAAATTGAACAATGGTTCAAGCCTAGGCTGCAGGGGACTGGTTACATTCAGGTTGAAACGGATGAAGTCCCTGGAGGATCCTACCTAGGCTTGGCTGTTGGAATCCACTGGCTCCCGCAGGGAAGCCAGCTGGCTCTGAGCCACTCACAAGCTGAGACCCTCGATCCTGCCTGGGACCTTTAGCTGGGTCCTGGGGGGGCCGCCTACAGGAAACTCCACATTCAGTGGCATTAATGCTCGGAGTTCCAGACCTCAGAGGGGACTTGGCTGCCTCCTCGCCCTGATGTTGGTTCTCCAGAGGAAGCTGGCCTAGCAGGGTCTCTGGTGGGACCCATCTCGCCGTGCGCCTCCCCGCGCTTCTCTTCCCCCGGGCGGAGGCCAGGCAGCTGGAGGCGCACGTTCCTTGCGGAGCCCCTTTCCGCCTTGGCCGCCCTCCTGCGGCCAGCCCCCCGTGGCAAAAGCCACCGGGCTTCCAACGCCCAGGCCGCGCCCGCCTCTTGCCCACGCCTCGGCCGGGCGGCGAGCAGCGGCCTCCTCGCAAGCGGCGACTTTCTGCTCACCTCCCGCCGGCGCAGGTGCAGCGGCTCGCAAGTCCTGCCGTCCGCCTCGCCTCCACCGCCGCGCCCGGAGTCTTCTGTCGACGCGGGGCTCCGAGTCAGGCAGGCAGGCGAGCAGGGCCAGGGCCGGGCGTCATGGGCTGGCGGTGGGCGCTGCCGGAGCCCCTGAGCGCGGCGCAGCTGAGGCGCCTGGAGCAGCACCGCTATAGCGCGTCCGGGCGCTCGCTGCTGGAGCCGCCGCTGCAGCTCTACTGGGCCTGGCTGGTGGAGCGCGCGCCCCTCTGGCTGGCCCCCAACGCCATCACCCTGGGCGGCTTCGTCGTCAACCTGCTGCCCACCCTGCTGCTCTTCGCCTACTGCCCCAGCGCCACCGAGGAGGTACCCGCCGGAGAGGGGGGGGGGAGGGGGGACGTTCAGGACTCCTACGTCAAAGGTATTGCTTTAATCAAACCATAGTCATTACTCAGAAAGCCTAATTTGGCCATGGTGATCCATATGGAGAAGACTTTTAGCTTGAGGGAACGGATGGATCCTGGCCTGCAGTTGGACGTTCCGGTCTCCTATAGCACAGGTATTTTTTAAATCAACGATAGCCATTCCTCAAAAAGCATAATATGGCACAGTAATCCATGCAGTGATTATGTTCAGTTTAGGTTCCCGTAATGAGGCTTTTCCCCCTTCAAGGATTGCTACCTTGTCGTGGCAAGGGGGCTTGCGTAGCTCAGTGAAGCTATGAGCTATGCCATGCAGGGCCACCCAAGATGGAGAGGTCATAGCAGAGAGCTCTGACAAAAGGTGACCCACTGGAGAAGGAAATGGCAAATCACTCCAGTATCTTTGCAATGAAAACTTTATGGAGATGACAGGACAGAACATCGACATTTTAGGAATCAGTGAACTAAAATGGACAGGAATGGGTGAATTTAATTCAGATGACCATCAGGTATACTACTGTGGACAAGAATCTCGCAGAAGAAATGGAGTAGCCTTCATAATCAATAAGAGAGTAGGAAAAGCAGTCTTGGGATACAATCCCCAAAACGACAGGATGATCTCAGTTCGAATCCAAGGCAAACCTTTCAACATCACAATAATCCAGGTCTACTGCTGCTGAAGAGCATGAAGTTAACCAGTTCTATGAAGCCCTACAACACCTTCTAGAAGCAACGCCCAAAAATGATGTGCTTATCATCATGGGGGATTGGAATAATAAGTAGGAAGCCAAAAGATAACCGGGATAACAGGCAAGTTTGGCCTTGGAGTACAAAATGAAGCAGGGCACAGGCTGGTAGAATTTTGTCAGGAGAATACAGTGGTCATAGCAAACACTCTTTTCCAGCAACCCAAGAGACGACTCTACACATGGACATCACCAGACGGTCAACACAGAAATCAGATTGACTATGTGCTCTGCAGCCAAAGATGGAAAAGTTCTATACAGTCAGTAAAAACAAGACCAGGAGCTATTGTGGTTCAGATCATTAGCTTCTTGTTGCAAAATTTGTTTGTTTGCTTGTTTGTTTGTTTGTTTGTTTATTTATTTGTACCGCCCTTCCCTACGGCTCTGGGTGGCTTACATAAAACATTTTGGAACATTCACATAGAACACTATCAAAATCAATATAACAGTATAACAATAACAACAACACATCAACTGGAACAATGAGAACGGCACTTCAACAATAACTTGACAATCCCTCACTAGGTTTGGGAGGCATCTGTAGATGTTATGGGTCAGTCAGCCCCACCAAATGCCTGGTGAAAGAGCTCCTTCTTGCAGGCCCTGCGGAATTGTGGATGTTCCGGCAGGGTCCTGATCTCTTTGGGGAGCTCATTCCACCAGGTGGGGGCCAGGACTGAAAAGGTTCAGTGTGCCTCTTTAGGTCCAGGGATCTGTAGCCAGTTGGAGGTGGCGGAGCGTAGAGCTCTTCTGGGGGTATAGGCTGGGAGAGAGCTCTCTGCAAATGAGAGCCAATCAGTTCAAATTGCATGAAGACAACTACCCACCTGATTGGCCCTCCCTGCAGGTGTGCTGCCAATAGGGAGAGAGCAGTCTGCCTCTGAGGGCAATCAGTTGAAACTTCACTTTGCCAGTGAGGGCCAATCAGTTAAAATTGTGTGCAGACTCCCTACCTCACTGGCCCTCTCTTGGGAGAGAGCACTTTGCTTGCAGGCAACTTACTCCTTAACAGATTGGCCCAATAGGGAGAGAGTTGGTTCTTATGTGCCGTTTTTCCCTACCCGAAGGAGGCTCAAAGCGGCTTATAGTCACCTTCCCATTCCTCTCCCCACAACAGACACCCTGTGGGGTGGGTGAGGCTGAGAGAGCCCTGATATCACTGCTCGGTCAGAACAGTTTTATCAGTGCCGTGGCCAGCCCAAGGTCACCCAGCTGGCTGCATGTGGGGGAGCGCAGAATCGAACCTTGCATGCCAGATTAAAAGTCCACACTCCTAACCACTACACCAAACTAGCTCTCCTTGAATAAATCTTGAATAAATCTTTGCTGGTCTTAAAAGTGCTATTGGACTACATTGTTGTGGTGCTACTTCAGACCAAAATGGCTACCACTTGAATCTATGATCAGTGATAAATTAATTGGACCTCAAGTCTGCCAGCAGTATTTAGTTGAGCTATAATGGTAACCACCGTCATCATCCAGGGAGGCAATATACTCTGAACTATAATGAATGGAGTTTACATAGGATTCCTAGGAGGGCTGTCATCAAACTCTGCTGTATCAAGTGCTCGCTGAACATAGCCCAGACTCCAACCTTACACATCTGTAAACTGCTCCGCGGGAGCGTTAGAAATAAAGCGCTAAGTGCAATGTGGGAGCACTCTGCCAATGAGGGCTAATTATGTGGCTTTTCTGTCCTCTTCTCCCTGCTGCTTGCCAGGTAGAAGAAGTGCTGGCCTCTCTGAAAAACCTTGTTGCTGTTCTGTTGCCCCATGCTCAGCTTCTTCTCGTCCTACATCTCCCCCAGGCGATGAAGGGAAGCTGCTCCCTTTGTCTCCTATGTTCATCTCAGGTTGCAGCTTTCTGCTAGAAGGTAACAGATGAGCTGCCAGGAAGGCAGAGATAATCAGTATTTGAAAAAAACAGAATACCAAGGGACAGACAGAATGCAATTAATGTCTTAATGTAGCCCAGTGAGTCAAGAATTTGGTCTGACAGTCCAAAGGAGCCGTTTATTTATTATTTATTATATTGATATACCGCCCTTCCCGATGGCTCAGGGCAGTTCACATAATACAGAAATGGTACAGATAATTTAGTTTAACAATGATACAGTGATAATGACAAACAACATAGTGGAATAATATAAAAACACGTAGAATATTAAATCAACACATACTGGTAGCCCAGTGGATTAG
The DNA here is from genome assembly GCF_049243985.1 of Paroedura picta. Classification (NCBI taxonomy): domain Eukaryota; kingdom Metazoa; phylum Chordata; class Lepidosauria; order Squamata; family Gekkonidae; genus Paroedura; species Paroedura picta. The sequence continues at coordinate 107,499,382 of NC_135373.1, read as the reverse complement.
GTGGAGTTGTAGTGAGTGCCATAGGAGGGAGGCTCAGGGGGAGGGCCCATTGGAAATGGTGGTTGAGGGCAATCTCAACCAAATGCCTGGTGGAGGAGCTCCCTTTTGCATCAAGCAGTCCAAGCAGAAGGAGTAATTCCATACCCCAGGCCTGAAGTTAATATAGGCTGCCTCTCAGTCTCCACTCTATGATGACTCACAGTCTTCTGCAATCAGCAACTGTTTTGCTAGTGTGGTGGGGTGGCTTTCAGACTGAAGCTCTCTTTCAGTACATAGCTGGCATTGCTTAATTCAGTGGTCCCCAACCTTTTGGAGGCTGGGGACCGGCAGGGCAACTGCCCGCCTGTGCCCGCCGCGCAATGCGCAGGCGCGGCCCTGATTCCCTCTCCCCCCCTCCCGCAGTAAGAAGCTTCCCGGTTTGCAAGTTTGCGGCCTGGGAAGTTTTTTACTGCGGGGGGGGGGCCGGGAGAGGGAGCCGCGGCCCGGCGCCATGGCCTTCGCGGCCCGGCAGCGGGCCGCGGCCTGCGGCCCGCGGGTTGGGGACCACTGGCTCAATTGGCTCATGTGAGCCAGGTAGACTGATAAGGGAGGGAGCTGCAATTAGAGGCCGGGCAGAGGAATAAGGAGCTCCTGAAACATCTTTGGAATATAAACCCTGGTTTGTCTGCAACTTCGTTCCCTCCTGCTGGTCAGAGCTCAGGTGAAGCTGGGAGCCCCTGGCAAGGCTTCCTCTACCAACCTTCCTTACCAACCTCCAAGGAGTGCGAATGCTGGTAGGGGCTCATGGAATTGTAGTCCATGGACATCTGGAGGGCCGTAGTTTGACTACCCCTGCTCTAGTGGCTCAATGAATTCTGCTTTGTGAGTTTGTTTTTAAACGACTATTCTGCGCATGCTGCTAACCAAATGTTTCAGCCATTGGTTAAATGGTGCCAAAATGGATTCTCTTTTTGTATTTCTTTCAGGCTCCTCCTTGGGTCCTCTTTTCATGTGCATTAGGAGTCTTCATTTTCCAGTCACTGGATGCTATTGATGGGAAACAAGCCAGAAGAACCAACAGCAGTTCTCCTTTGGGGGAACTCTTTGACCATGGCTGTGATTCTGTTTCCATAGGTAACTACAAAACAATTATTTTTGTTAATTTAGTGTACAGGTATGCAGAAAAAGCCATGAACAGAAATTTGCAAACACCTTTAAAAGGGGGGGAAATATATGCTTTTTAAGGATATTGATAAGCTTAGTGCTGCATGTGTAGTATTAGGGTGTAGGATAGGTTCAGGGCATTACCACACATTGAAAAAAATAGCATTTCACCACCGTAATGGTGTAGCAGTAAATATTATCGAGCCTCCATCCATTCCTCACCTTCTTGCTGTGTCGCATCCATCTATCACCTTTTCGTGCTTCTTACACTTCACATTGCCTGCTGGAAATGCGGAAGAGAGCAATGTGCTTTACACGCCTGTCGTCTATCACCTGTCAATCAATCCTGGCAACCAATCCCCTTCTCAATGTTTTAAAGTGCCATAATGCATGCTAATTTTTAAAAAATTCAATACTTCTCCATTGAAATGTCTATGCATCTAATCATAGATGCATAGTGCTTTTTTATTGCCACCCCTTATGGAATCACAAGTTTTGATATTTTTTAAAGAAAATCTCATTCCTGATTTTTTTTTGTTGGGGGGGGGGACTTTAGAGAGGCATGCTTTGTGTGACAACTTTGGCTTTGCCTGAACGCCTGTACAGCTATTTGTTGCTCCAGTTCGCTTAAAAAAATAAATCCCATCCTCGGGAGAAGGAAGGTGGGTGTGAGGGTGGGACATTGGAGGCAGAGATAGCACTTCTTTGCCTCCACACATTTCTTTTGTTGTTGGCCTGCTGGTTGCTCTCCTCTAGCTGGCACTTTTTAGGTTGGGGAATCCACTTTATGCAATTCCCCAACTAGCGTTTTAAAATGGAGGAGGTAGCCAGCTGTTTGCTGCCTGGGAGCTGGATGTTGGCAGTGTCATACAGAATGGCTGGAATATAACAACTACCTAAAGTAAGGATTTTACTACAGTTAACAGGTGCATAAAGGCCCTCAGTTTAGTTAACTTTCTCTTCCTGAGTGTACTACCATAGGAAATTTTACCCCTCCCCCCGCCCCCGCCCCCAGTTTTCAGCAAAATGACGTTAGGTTCTCAGATTACCTGAAGTTGTTCTTTGCCACTTGCTGCTCTTGGGAGCCATTTCCATGGCTGAGCAATGCACTGCCATGCCCACATGCTCTTGGGAGTAGAGTTGTAAAATTTATAGACATTTGGAAGCTATGGAGTGAGGGTTACAGAAAAATAACATTGAGGGGGGAACTGAAATACTTTAATACTTCCTTATTAAACCTTCTCATGTCTTATTGCTTCAGTTGCTTATTGCATTTCTAAGAGAGCGCCTACCTATCCGACAGAGAGCCCTGCAATGGGCAAAGTCAAACCAGCTAGTGGTTCCCAGCTCTTAAGAAATATGGTTGACCTCAACCAGAGCCAGGGTTTTTCTGGCCCTGGCTCCTGCTTGGTGGAATGAGCTCCCTAGTGAGCTTCATCTTGCAGGCCCTGCTCAAGTTCCTGCAGGGTCCTGTGCAGGAACTTGAGCAGGGCCTGCAAGATGAAGCTCTTCCACCAAGCTTATGGTTGGGGCCAGCAATGATACCATTGATCAAGGCCTCCTCCATTTTTCCCTGTATTCCTTGCCCCCCTGTTTCCCCCCATTTGGGGGCTAGTGGTTTAAATTTTTTAAACTGATTTTATAATTAACTGCATTTTATTGACTTCCATTGTAATTGTATGTTTGTGGGTTTTATATAGTGACAATACAACATTTGTGTCCAATGAATTGCACACCAAAGCTCACGCCTTGAATAAATCTTTGTTGGTCTTAAAAGTGCTATTGAACTCAAATTTTGTTATACTACTTTAGACCAACATGGCTTTCCACTTGATTCTATATTGTGTTACTGATTAATGCCATGTTGTAAGCTGCCCCAAGGCATTCAATCAAGAAGGAAGGGCTGTAGAAGACCCAGAATTAATTAATTAATAGCATGTAGTGCACAATTTTACCTTAATTATTATAACTAGACCTTGTCTCTCAATTTATGTCTTAATAGTGCTTTGCTTTCATCATCCTGTAATCAGAGCTATGACTACAGCCAATAGAGAGTTGGGCCCTGTACTACCTCGGCATGTGTCTTTGCTGAGAGAAAGCAAAACAAAAACAAAAAAGAAGAAAATATAAAAAATAGATAACTAAAAAAGAAAATCCCATACTGTCATGGTAGGACTACCAGCATGTTTGGCTAAGCTTTACAGAATTTAAGTTAAGCTTTACAGAATTAAAAACAATGAATTCTTCAGTAGTCTTCCATAAAAATTTTCATACTGTTCATGTGACCAAATAAAATCTTCAACAATAACTCCAGTAGAGAAAATACTTCATAGACATTTTTCAACCGTTTCCCAATTTCTCTGAGAAAATGAGGGGAGGGAATCCATGGAAGAATTTCCCCCCTGATTTCAATCGCCACATTTCACATTCCTTGGGACTTCATGCCTAAGTATATTTGTGGGATGTTTGCTTTTAGCTGCCTTTCTGTGTATTGGTAGGAAATAGGCTAAACTGCGTGTCTTAGACATGGGCACAGTGAAAAGAAGGTAGCAGTATAGCATAAAGGCCAGGCAATGTTGACCCATGAGTTCTTGGAAAAGGAAATACAAGTTCTTGTGAATGGTTTATTTTACAGCTGAACCAGTTTCATAGCTGAATGGGATCTTAATGAGTCTCCCTGACAGTAATCTAGTGTTGAACCATAGTGTCACAGCCCCCCCCCCCCCCATTACGGGGCTGTTACTATGTCTGGCAGAGATGTACAATAAAATCAGAGTCCAGTAGCACCTTTAAGACCAACAAAGATTTATTCAGAGCGTGAGCGTTCGAGTGCAAGCACTCTTCCTCAGACCACTTGAAAGCTTGCACTCGAAAGCTCACGCTTTGTTGGTCTTAAAGGTGCTACTGGACTCTGATTTTATTGTGGTACTTCAGACCAGCATGGCTACCCACTTGAATCTGGCAGAGATGTGTGATGTTGGCAAAGATTCTCTCTGCACACATAATAGAGTAGCAATGATAGAGTAGTAAAGCCTTTTGGAAGGAGCTAGTTGCAGGTAAAAGCATATCCAACAAACTGTTTTATTTGACATATGCTGTTGCATAATTTATAGGCTTGATCTGTTAATTAAAATGAAGTGGTGAAATAATTCATTAAAGTGGGGGCTGCGTTATTCTGATAAAACGGCCGGCTGAGTATTACTTTCATTTTATTCCATTTATTGCACCATCATAAAGTGGTACTTGTTACATGTTTACAAATTTGGATATTTATATAACTAACTAAAACTGCTTGGATTTTTTTCAGTTCTCGTTTGTTTTGCGGTCTGTATAGCATTTCGGCTAGGAACAAATCCACACTGGCTGTTTTTCTTTTGCTTTCTTGGAAGTTTTCTAGTTTACTGTGCTTTCTGGCAAATCTATGTATTAGGCATGCAGAAGACTGGGAAGTAAGTGGATCTTTGCATGATGTGTTTGTGAGTGTTGCTTGAAAAACATTTGCCCTGGCTGTAAAACCTGAGTTTTGGATTTAATACTGGTCCAGTGGGGCACAAGGAAATACATTTTTGTCAACTAAAGCTCAACACAGGCATGGTGCTTGATAATAAGGGATGGAGACTTCTAGGCAGCGTTAGTAGAGAAAAAACGTTAAGCGCACAGTTGCTCTTTAGTCAGCCATGACTCACTAAACTAAGGGTCCTCAACCTTTTCGAGCCTGTGATCACCATTGGAATTCTGACATAGGGTGTTGGTTGCACCCACAAAATGGCTACCACCATAGATGGAGCCAACCACAAAATGTTGGTGAGGTCATATATAAGTCCAATGGTAATTCTTCAATACTTCTGACAGAAGCTCTGACAGGATGCCTTTTAAAATATATTGCTTTAAACTGTTTTGTTGCATGCACACAGCTTATTTTCAGTCATACAATGAACTTTCTTGTGCTACGGTGGCAACTGTTGTTCAAGTATCTTTTTAAAAATCTGCACAGGCAGTCCGAAGTACTGCTAGGTAAAACCCTTATCCGGCTTCCCTCATCCTCGAGAAGCTAAACCACGAGGCTGAGGGTGAAACTGTGCATTATTTCCCCGTATACTTGATGTTTTAATACCATATTTTTTTAAAATCCAGAATTCTGCATTGCTTCACAAACTTAAATTTTACCCAGAGTCCTGTATATCCAGTTTGTAGCCCTCTTAACTGTTGAATCCTATGTAGAGTTACTCTGGTTTAAGCTCATTGAAATGAGTGGGTTTGTTTGTCCTTCCATAACAGGAAGATTAATGATTGTTTTGGGAGAGGGAGATGCTTTTGCTGCTGTTTATTGTTATCTGTCAAGGCAGTGAGTTGCCTGAAGGGGTTTTTGCTTAGTTTGATTATTATTATTATTATTATTATTATTATTATTATTATTATTATTATTATTATTATTAGATTTATATCCCGCCTCTCCCTTGCGGCTCGTGGCAGGTATACATTGATACACAGGGCATGAAATTCTTGTTATGAACCAATCTTATCTCTTTTTCATTCTAGAATTGATATATCTGAAGGAGAGATAGCCGTAATAGTACTCTTTTTGTTAACTGCTTTTGGTGGAACAGCAATGTGGGACACCCAGGTAACGGAGCAGCAATCAGACTTCAAATATATTGTATATAATTCCTATGCAAAAATATTTCTGTTTAGTGGTTTCTTCTAATCCTTTGAATTTTGGACCTATTATCCATAAACCTAGGCCTGTTTTTCCCCCCATGTAATTCTAGTACTCCCCCCTCAGTGTTGTGATGTGTCATTCTGTGCATGAGTTTAGAAGTCCACAAAGGAAAAAGACCCCGTCTGCCATAAGCTGTCTGTCTTGACTCCGCAAGTCTTCTTAGCTTACCACAATGCTATGCACAGGAAATTTAATTTCATGATATTCTGAATTCTGTGTTTTAAGGCAGTGGTCGCCAACCCCCGGGCCGCAGCCCAGTGCCGCACCACAAAGGCCTCAGCACCGGGCCGCGGCTCCCTCTCCCCCCCCCCCCCCGCCCCCGGCCACAGTGAGAAGCTCGCTATGCGCGGACTTGTATTTTTTGATCAGCCAACAGAAAATATCTCTTCATTTAGCAAAACCTCAGAGTCATTAATACCAGTTTATTCAAGGCCTCACTGATTATTGTTTGTTCTGTATAATCCAGAATTGCCCTGTAGAAGCTTCAGAACAAGATTTCAGGCCCGTGGCATTAAGACTTAACCTTGTAAACCTTTTGATGTGGTAGGAGACCCCTTGGTCTTACAGGATATGACAGGTTGAGTCCATTGACGCCTTTAAGACCAGCAAAGTTTTATTCAAGGTATAAGCTTTCATGCGCATGTACACTTCCTCAGACACAATGAAATGGGAATGACCAGTGCATACACAGAGAGAGTGAGTAGTAAATTATCATACAGCACAATGAAGGTGTTTAACCAATTCAAAGACTAAATAGGAATAACATTATTCTATATGCTGATTTATTGCTCACCATCTACACTATATATTTGGACTGGTCATTCCCATTTCATTGACTGTGGGCACACGAAAGCTTTGTTATGTTCTTAGGTGGGAAGTCGTGTCCGACCCATCGCGACCCCATGGACAATGATCCTCCAGGACTTCCTGGAAACCTCAAAAGCTTACACCTTGACTAAAACTTTATTTGTCTTAAAGGTGTCATTGGACTCAACCTTTGCTCTCCTACTTCAGACCAACATGACTGCCCACTTGAAACTATGCGACTTGGTCTTGCCTCTCTTCTTCAGCTGCTCAGATGTCCAGAGAAATGGAGAGAGATAATACTAAAACCACACGATTTGAGGCTATAGGCCAGGGGGTAGCCAGACTGGGCTGCATGCTGGAAGGGGCTCATGGGAATTATAGTCCATTGATATCTGGAGAGCCACAGTTTGGCCACCCCTGATACAGGCAATCCACTCATCATCTGTTGACAGGCTGTTTCCTATACATTCTTAGAGCAGATGCCATATAGTTCACAGTTGCCTGCATTGTTCCTTGGAATTAAATCATAGCATAGCATGCTAGAATAATTGCATATTCATGAATTTAAATTACACTGAATTTTTTCCAGAAGATGGGATGAAAGGAAGAGAGTCACTTTTGGACATACAGGTGTCCTCTATAATAATAAGCATTCTCTCAGAACAGATGTATCCAGCTGGTTCATATGCTCAGTGATCATGGCTCGTAGCAGAATTGCTTGAGTTCACATTACTCAGATTTTTGAATGCTATTTATTCAGCCTGATTGTTCTCTTCAGCTGCAGTTAAGCAAGCAAAAGCTTGAGGAGCTGCAGTTGTATTAGTGCTCTCTGTTGAAGCCGTTCCTTCTCTGCTCCTCCTGCCTTAACACTTCTTACACCTCATTCCTTAACTGCAGTCTCATCTTTCCGACTCCATCTTCAGCTTTTTGTATGGTACCACTATACCAAACAATTTACTTATTTATATTTTTATACTGCCATTCCAAATGGGTCTGGGCAGTTTACATAGAACGTCACAGAGTAATTACATGGAATGTTGTAACAAATACATCAAGTACAACAATAATAATGTAACACATCAAGCAGAACAATATTTTAACAGGAACAGTAAAACTGACAAAGCCTTGGTTAGGTCGCATTGTTTGGTAATGGAAGGGGATGTCTGGGGGGGGGGGACCAGCAGATGTTTTGGGGTCAAGGAAATGCCTGGTGGAGGAGCTCCCTTTTGCAGGCCCTGCAAAATTGTGGGAGTTCGGTCAGGGCCCTGATCTCTTCAGGGAGCTCATTCCACCAAGTGGGGGCTCTGGCCCTCGTTGAGGTCCGACATGCTTCTCTGGAGTCAGGGATCTTTTGGGGGTATAGGCAAGGAGGCGGTCTCTCAGATATACTGGTCCTTGAAGGTGATTACCAAAAGCTTAAGCTTAATCCAGAATTCAACTGGGAGCCAACCAAGTTGTTGGAGTACCAGCCGGATGTGGGATCTCCATGTATTGGTGAGAATCCTGGCTTTCTTAGAATGTTCAAGCACTGATGCCCATTATTCAGTCCTATGAGACATCGCAGCATTAAGCAAGGGGACAAAGGCTACCCTTTGTGCTGTCTATGTTGCAATAAATCATCAACTTTTGCTATTCTGTAGAAAAAAAAATATCTGCTTTACTCATAACCTTTTCTTCTTGCAATACTTCTGTTCTGGAACTACTACAGATCTTTAGGCTAGGCTGTCTTCTGAACCATAACCTGGTAGGTTACAGCCAATTCATTTTTTCCTCTTCTTTTAAATCCTCTGCTGCCTTCTGGAGGTTTCCTTGAAACTGCAATTGAGTTATAAAGGTAAATACTTTTGTTGATTAGCTGGATAATATGAATAATGCCATTTCATAGCATGATGGAATCTAAACCAAGCAGGCAGATGGTATTTGCATTTCCTATCTTACTCCTGTTGTGTAGCTGAAGGAACGATCCATTTTTTAAAGAGTTACAACTGGTTGGAATTAAAATTGTTGTTTAGACTCTGAATTGTAAATGCATTAATCAAATTACTATTTTGGTGGCATGAGTGTTGACTGTATTTGATTCAAGTCTAGGGGAAAAAAACACTTAGATAGTTCAAAAACGAACTTGTATTGTATAATATATTAAGTATCAACCAGTAATGCTTTTTTCATGGAAAGGTTCCTGTGCTGAACGTGAGTCTCAAGATGATTCTTGTGGCTGGATTTGCATGTGGAGCAGTAATCGCCAGTTACCACTATTTAAGTTTAATCTTCGGAGGAGGAATTGGGAAGAATGGTTCCACTATTGCAGTAAGCTATAGAACACAGTCTTCTGCACTTTCTTGTGTCATGTGTCATGAAGGGAGTTCATGGTCTGAGGAAGAGTGCTTGCACTCGAAAGCTCATGCCTTGAATAAATCTATGTTGGTCTTCAAGGTGCCATTGGACTCTGATTTTGCTTTATCGTGCTGCTTCAGACCAACACGGCTACCTACTTGAATCTATCCTTGTGTCACTGGTTTAACTAAACACTTGACTTGTTTGTTAGATATTTTTAATATGTCCTTATCTTACAGCTGTGATTAACCCTGAGTTGTAATAATGTTTGTTTACGAAATTGCTGTTTCAAGAATAGAATCTTAGAGTTGGAAGGGGCCATGCAGGCCATCTAGTCCAACTCCCTGCTCAATGCAGGATCAGCCTAAAGCATCCAGCATAAGTATCTGTCCAGGCAGTACTTGAAGACTGCCAGTGAGGGGGAGCTCACCACCTCCTTAAGCAGTCAATTCCACTCCTGAACATCTCTGACCGTGAACTTTTTACTCTAATATCTATCTGGTACCCATTCTACATATAGTTTAAAGCCATAGCTACAGGTCTCATTCTCTGCTGCAACAGGAAATGTTCTTTGCCCTCCTCCAAGTGACAACTTTTCAGATACTTAAAGAGAGCGATCATGTCGCCTCTCAACTTTCTCTTCTCCAGACAGAACATTTCTTTTCTCCAGGCTGAACGATAACATTACTAAATAGAACAGTAATACTGCAAAAGGCATTCAAACCTATATTATAACAAAGCTTTGCTGGGTATTTTCTGTATGCTTTTCAGGGAACAAGTGTTTTGTCACCAGGACTCCATATAGCATTAATTATTATTTTGGCACTAATGATCTATAAGAAGTCCACAACACATGTTTTTGAAAAGCATCCTTGCCTGTATGCCTTGACATTTGGATTCGTGTGTGCCAAGATCACACAAAAACTGGTGGTAAGTAGTACGGAGATCTCAACATTTAATATGTAGTACTGACTAAATTGTCATAGCAAGATAATAATATACATTAATCACTGTGAACATCCAAGAGTCATACAAGTGCTAAGTTATTTGGTAGTTAATAAAGATCTTTGTGGGCACTGCGTAAGGCTATGCTGTTGAGATTATTATTGTTATTATTAAAAATGTGAATCAAGGCCTACTGATTACTGTATTTGCTGGCGTATAAGACTACTTTCCCCCCCCTGAAAAAACATGCCTTCAAGTGGGGGGTGGGTCGTCCTATACGCCAGGTGCACTTCAGTTGGGATAGACATAGCTGCCTATAGTGGCCTCCAGATGCCCGCACACCTCATTCTACATTCCATCCAGTATCCAATCGTCTTATACGCCAGCAAATACGGTAGTTATGGATGAAAGTGAATGCCATGAACAGTTTCAGAGTACACTTTTGCTAATGTCAGTCTGAATACTAGGAATGGATGCAAGTTTGAAACTCTAGCCTTTAGACTTTTTTTTTTAAGCCTCCCTGGTGTATTCACCTTCATATTTCATTATACTAATTTCACTATAGTAATAAATTAACAGCATCATTCCAGAACAGAAAGTGAGACTTCTTTGAATAAATTCCTTGTGGTGGACATAAATATTGTTACAGTGATGGATCATTGACTGTCACTCACAATTTAAAATGGGATCTAAACAATGTACATGAAACTTAATCCAATATTTGATTTACAGGTAGCACATATAACAAAAAGTGAAATGATCCTGCCAGACACTGCATTTATTGGACCAGGCCTCCTATTTCTTAACCAGTATTGCGACGTTTTGATTGATGAATACGTAATTCTGTGGATAGCATTGGTGAGGCATTTTCCATTTAATTTGCATTGGCTATGTAAAATAAGGAAATTGTGCTTTCTTGAGGTTTTCCCTTGATTCAAGTAAGGTGACCAGATTGTTCCACTTTAGGAGGGACATCTGGGGGCACCTGGCAAATTGTACTTATGTTGAAATTTAAAATATATATATTACAATACTATTTTTGCGTTCTATGTGTTCTATGAAACTTTTTGTTGCTACATATAGACCAAATTTTTAATCAAGAACCCCCCCAGTCAATGGTGTCCCGCTTTACCAATGTTGAAATCTGGTCACCTTAATCTATAGTAATGCCAAAATCCTCAGCAGAAAACTGGGAGCTGTTTACTTACTGGCTTGCTTCTGTCATCAAGGCCAAAATGCTGAATGTCTTTCAAGCTTGTGTTTTCCAGTTCCCTATATTACTACTTATTTCATGATATAATAATCATAGTGTGCCATAATGCTGGATACAAGAAAATTGTGGTTACGGTAAACCACCAAATGTAATAGTCATCACAGCAGTGTTTGGATTGTGCCATAGTAAGTATACTGACAAAACCCAGCTTCTGAACGCAAGCTCAACAGCCTATTCTTGGTCTGTTCCTGACAGGTAGTAGGTTACCCCCCTCCCCAAATAAGTCTGTAGGAGCTAGGTACTGTGTATTTCTAAAAAAGATTTTAATGCATTGTGTCAGTGGGGTTTTGTCAGCAGCTCTGAAATACATATTTTACCCTGCGCAAGTGTCGGTCACAACAGGTGAGTTATAAATATGTGGGTCTGGATGAATTGGAATGATATTGTTAAATCCAGGTAATTTTTATTTGCCTAATCTTAACAGGGAGACGTAACTGCCAAAATATATACACACTGACTCCCAGTTTGTCCTGGGCACAATTCGATGTGATGATTTTGAACGTAAAAGCCCTATTTAGTTTGTGACCAACCTACCTGAAGGATCACCTGCTCCCAAACACTACGATCTTCTTCCTAGACCATTCCTTTGGGGGGGGCCTTGTCTTTTGAGATTAGTCAGGTGGCAAACTGGAGAGGGCCTTCTTGGCTGCAGCACCAAAGTTGTCGAACTTTCTCTCTAGAGAGATGTGCCTGTACCTTTCTGTTCCCATCTTCCGCCAGTGGGTGAAGACATTTTTGATCCCTCCTTCCTGCCCAATGTTTTAATTCTTACTTTTATTTTATTTTTTATTTAGTTCAGTTTTTTTGTTTTAATGATGTGTTTTTTGGGGGGAGGGATGACTTTAATGATTTTAAAATGTGATTTTATTATTATGCTTTAATTTGTTAGCCACATGGATGGCCCTTATGAGGGCAGAAAGGCAGGATAAAATGTTGTCAAAGAAAACACTGTTAGAGTTACCAGCATGTAATTCAGGGATTTGGGGATTCTCCACTGAGGTAGTCATGCCTTCCCACCCATTCCTTATTCATCCCTCCTCAGCCTGCAATGAATACATTTAGAAAGCTGCTCATCATAGGTGTAAGATGTAGACAAAAGGAATGGGGGGGGGGAGCCATAGGGGTTTGCACCTAATTCAACATATTTTAAAAGGGGGCAGGGAATCTCTGAGTTAAAGTCAGGCAACATAACATCAGTGCTAATTTCTGGCACAGATTTCTAATTGTAACTTTAACTATGAAGTAAAAGAGAGTTTAAGCACACCGAATTCATTTGTACAAAGCTGAACTCAATTTCTCAACTGCTTTCCCCCCTGTCTTTAGTTCATATCTTTGCTTGATTTGCTGAGATATTTCACTGGGCTGTGCATACAGATTGCTGCTCACCTTCGCATAGATGTCTTCAAAATCCCACCTCATCAAGCTCCTGAACAGGTTCAAAACCATAATGAGTGACTTGTAGCTGATGGTGAAGAGGAGGAGCAGTTAGGGAGAAATTGTGTATTGTGGAAAGTACCTTTATTCAGGAATACAGATGTTGTGGAAATTGTGCATGAGAGGTCATAAAATTTGCTTCCTAAGTCAATGCAAATACCCTGTGAGGACACAAAATAATTGAGAGGGACTTCTGCCAAGTAGTTAATCCTTGACTGGCAGATTTCTGGCAGTTGTCATTGGACAACTATGAATTTCTTAGAAGGTAATTCAATTAATTATAGATGTAATATTGCACAACATATTTTTAATGATAGATAGATGTAAATATCTATTCCACAGTTTATTGCTTCCAATAGCACCTTTAGGACCCACAAAGATTTATTCAAGGCATGAGCTTTCGAGTGCATGCACTCTTCCTCAGACTAAATGAACAACCAGAATAAGGGCAAAATAAATCATGGCAAATTAGTAAACTGTCATACTATCCAAATTAAGCCGTATGATGCCATGATAATTCTCTGCTAAAACAGCTAATCAGTCCTTTTGAGTTCAGTTGTAGTTCACAAAAACATTGGAATAAGAAAACTGTGCATGTACATGTTAGTAATTAATAGCAGACACTTTCCCAGTTGTGAAAAGAAATAATTAAGAGACTAGCCCCATCCATCACCCAAGCGTGGAACATCCCTGCAAGTGACAAGCTGTGCTGGCAACTATCTTGTCCTGAGACCAGAGAGTCAGAATTACATTACATATTACAAACATCACATTACAGTCACATTATCTGAAATAAAATAAATTAAAAAGAAGAGGGGATTGTAAGGAATGTGGATATGAGAGTTGAATGAGGTTAGCATGCATAGTGAGATAAAATACCTGTCCTTTTTGTGTCCAGGGTTTTTAGTATTGTAATAACTTGCATTTCTGCAGTCTCCTTTTCTTGTCTGTTCTCGAAGTTCCTTTGTAATAAAATAGCTACTTTGAGGTCCCTTGTTGAATGTCCTGGAAGGTTGAAGTGTTCCCCTACAGGTTTTACAATTTCGTTGTGCTACTTCAAAGCAACCCGGCTACCCACTTGAATCTACAGTTTATTGCTCTTAGCAATATATGGCTAGTGAAATGAAGTGCCTCTTCCCTTTTGGGGGGCCTTAATTTTCTGAACCTTTGTGCTTTTACTTTATTATTTTTTAATTTATTATTAGATTTATATACTGCCACTCCCAGCAATACAATACACAGAACATTTCATAATGGCCACTTTATCAATTTACATTTCACTTTTCTCTAGTGTTTTTTCACAAAATGCAGATGCTATAATCTGTATAGCAGTGGTCCCCAACCTTTTTGAGGCTGGGGACCGGCAGGGCAACTGCCCGCCCGCGCATGCCGCACATGCGCGGCCTAGCCACGCATGCGCAATGTGCGGCCCGGCCCTGATTCCCTCTCCCCGCTCTCCCGCAGTAAGAAGCTTCCCGGGCCGCAAGCTTGCGGTCTGGGAAGTTTTTTACTGCGGGGGGGGGCGGGGTGAGGGAGCCGCGGCCCGGCGCCGGGCCGCAGCCTGCGGCCCGCGGGTTGGGGACCACTGCTGTATAGAATACAAATGTGGAAATGGAAGGGATGATCTAACCCTTCTCTTCTGGTGTTTTTAAAATTTCAAAATGTCTCCTTTCCCCAGAGGAAGAATATGGGGAATAAACGGTGGTGGGAAAGGCAATAAGAAACTTCTCCAGTCTTCTGCTGCAGATATCAGTCTTTGTGGCTGTATTTTTGTATAAGTACAAAGGAAAAATTACATGCAGTTGTTATAGGTAGTTTGGCCCTTCAGTTGAAACAACCAAATAAATCCAGTAATTATAAGATTACTTACTGGGTTAAACACGTCAGAGGATTATCACAGCCGTAAGATGAACATAGTGATTTTTCTTTTGCTGGTTTCTCACTCCTGTTGCAGACTTCTGTCTCCTCCTTTGTGCTGGGTGTCCCCTTGTTCCCAAGCAGCATCAATTCAGGGGGGATTTAGGAGGAAGCAAGCAAGACATGCTCTGTTTGACAGAAATCCTTACCCCCCCCCCTGAAATCTTCCAGTGTATGCAACTCAATATTCAAGGGGAGGGGGATATGCAGAGTTCTTTAACATACCAAAATGTGAAGACGCTTAAAAAAAAATTAAGAATGAAGTAGAATACATGGCTAAAATGATACCCTTCAGAATTCAACTGTCAGCAAAGTGAAGATTTCTGCATCATGCAATTGTATTTTAAGATAAGTGGCTCTTAGCTATCCAGATGACAGCCAAAAGGCCAGGCCACAAGCAGGAGTCCATGAAGCAGACAGGAAATAGTGGACATTCTGTCAACTTTTTGCCTAATTACAAAATTCAAAATAACCCACTGGCACCACAGAGAAAGTAAACATTTGGTTGCTACCATGAAGTCACCATGCAGAAAGTGTAGGGGGTAATAGGAATAAGCTGACACTGGTAAAATGGGCAGAGGATTCCCTATCTGCAAGTTCCATTCAGGTCCCTAACATAGCAGTCCCCAACCTTTCTCAGGTCAGGGACCGCCTCCGGAGTGAGGGAAGAGCCAACGGCCCGGGTGCTGCGAAAACGCGCACGCGCAATTGCCGCACATGCGTGTTTTCGCCAACAGGTGGCGCTAACGTGCATGTGCGGCAACTTCACGTGCACGTTTTCGTCACTAGGGGCGCTAACACGCATGTGCGGCAACAGCGCACATGCGCGTTTGCGTCACCGCCATGCCGGCGACTGCGCCTGCCTCTTCCCTTCCTTCTTGCTGCTGGCGGGGGAAGGCAGGCGTGGCTGGCGGCGGTCTGATACCATGGCCTTTGCGGCCCGCCACCGGGCCACTGACCGGGGGTTGATGACCCCTGCCCTAACACACCAACAAGTGTTTCAAAGCTCCCTTTATCAGACACCTTCAATCTAGCTGTTCAACTACAGACCAATACAGCTACCCTATAAACATAATCATAAGGACATTCTGGCTACTGATATTGGCAAATACATTTATCTTATCATTCATTGGGGTACCCCATTTCTCTCAGCCACTATTAAGAATTGTATGTAATTTACAATACAGTTGGTTAATACCCAAGAAAAAGATTTTGGATCATTGGTTGGACCACAATTTTGTCCTCCTTGCTTCTTTGCCTGTGACAGCATCTAAGTGCTGGGTTTTCAGACAGCATGGAAAGTGTCTAAGTTGTAGGCATACTGTTAGCCCATGTGTGTACCTCATCATAACAACAATGGAAACTGCAATGCAGCAATGTCATGCAAGGACCATCAAGATCGCCTGATGCCCACAGGAACAAGCAGCGACTTTTAAGAGGGCAGGACAAGTCTATCAATGGCTACTAGCCATGGGGACTAAGGGGAACCTCCACGTTAAAGCTGTGGGTTCAGGAACACAGAGACACTGGAATGTTGCAGCTCTTTATTGGTGAAAACACATGATACAAGTAGCGCTAAGACGTCACTGAAACATCCCATATCAACTCTCTCCCCCGCAAAATATATACACAAGTTGAACAATGGTTCAGCCTAGGCTGCGGGGGATTGGTTACATTCAGGTTGAAACGGACGAGGTCCCTGGAGGATCCTACCTAGGCTAGGCTGTTGGAATCCACTGGCTCCCGCAGGGAAGCCATCTGGCTCTGAGCCACTCATAAGCTGAGACCCTCGATCCTGCCTGGGACCTTAAAAGGGGGGAGGGTCCTCGGGGGGCCGCCTACAGGAAACTCCCCATTCAGTGGCATTAATGCTCGGAGTTCCAGACCCCAGAGGGGACTTGGCTGCCTCCTCGCCCTGATGTTGGTTCTCCGGAGGGAAGCTGGCCTAGCAGGGTCTCTGGTGGACCCATCTCGCCGGGTGCCTCCCCGCGCTTCTCTTCCCCCGTGCGGAGGCCAGGCAGCTGGAGGCGCACGTTCCTTGCCGAGCCCCTTTCCGCCTTGGCCGCCCTCCTGCGGCCAGCCCCCCGTGCGCAAAAGTGGCGGCGAGAGAGCCACCGCGCTTCCAGCGGCCAGGCCGCGCCCGCCTCTTGCCCACGCCTCGGCCGGGCGGCGAGCAGCGGCCTCCTCGCAGGGGCCGACTTCCTGCTCGCCTCCCGCCGGCGCAGCTGCAGCTGCAGCGGCTCGCAAGTCCTGCCCTCCGCCTCGCCTCCACCGCCCCGCCGCGGCGCGCCCGGCGTCTTCTGTCGACGCGGGGCTCCGGGCCAGGCAGGCAGGCAGGCAGGCAGGCAGGCGAGCAGGGCCAGGGCCAGGGCCGGGCGTCATGGGCTGGCGGTGGGCGCTGCCGGAGCCCCTGAGCGCGGCGCAGCTGAGGCGCCTGGAGCAGCACCGCTATAGCGCGTCCGGGCGCTCGCTGCTGGAGCCGCCGCTGCAGCTCTACTGGGCCTGGCTGGTGGAGCGCGCGCCCCTCTGGCTGGCCCCCAACGCCATCACCCTGGGCGGCTTCGTCGCCAACCTGCTGCCCACCCTGCTGCTCTTCGCCTACTGCCCCAGCGCCACCGAGGAGGTACCCGCCGGGGGGGGGAGCGAAGGAGGGCGGGCGGCTGGACGGGGAGACGGGCCCTCGAAGGGCGGCGGTGGGGAAGGGGGCTGCGCGGGCGGGCCTGAGGGCGGGGCTGAGCCGCCCTAGGAGCCCGCGACCGGAGGGGAGGGGAGGGCCGCGGTCAACGTGGCGGGAACTTTTGGGGGGAGAGAAAAGCCCTGGGAAGGCAACTCAGCCCGGGACTGACCGCGCTTGAGCCAGAGCCGCCTGTGGAAACCGGTTGGTCGGGCTCGGCGTCGGGCGGGCGGGCAAGCAGGCAGACAGGCGCCCTTCTGCAGAATCGGCTGACCCGCACCGAGATTAGCGACTCTTTCCCAGCTTGCCCAAGTCACTCGTGCTGACGGCAGCGGGTGTGGAGAGGCCAGCCGTGGAGCTGGAGCAGCAGAGGAAGGGAGGGCTTTGACACCCCCCCCCCAAAAAAAAGTGGGGGAGCGTTTTTTTTCTGTCGCGGTCCGTGCGGGGAGGTGTCGCAGAGCAGCAGGCATTTCTCGCTGTCCTTGGGCGGAAGATGCAGTTTTGCACTTGGAGGCCAGGAAGCGGACTGCTGGGTATAAACACTGTAGTACAGGAAGAGGGTGCCTCTTCCTCGCTGTTGGAATGTAGCTCAAGCCCTGTCAGGAGGATCAGCTGAAGAGCACCTACTGCCAAGGTGAGGGCGGGGCTGGCTGACTTTGCCAGAGCTCCCGAGTGCTCTTAAATCCTGCACCGAGTTTGACAGAGCCTTTGACAGATAATCCAGTTTGCTTCTTGCCTGGATTGACCTGCTTTTGAGGCTCAAGTGCCTGCAGCATAAGAGGTCAGTGACTCAATACACCTTCTCTCCTCCTGCCTGGGCAGTCGGTTTAGAGCAGTGACCCTCCAGATGTCCATGGACTACAATTCCCATGAGCCCCTGCCAGCATTTGCTGTCAGGGGCTCGTGGGAATTGTAGTCCATGGACATCTGGAGGGCTGCAGTTTGACTATCCCTGGATACTACTTATGGCTGCACAAACACAGTGCTGCAGTGTTTCTGTAGGGGTAACTTTGGTCATACAGACTCTCACAATGTGTAGGAGAAGGGAAGCTCCCATGGTCTTTCGTCAACCAAGAAGGAGACTACAGCCACGAAATCAGGAGGAGATTGGGTCAGGGGAGGGCAGCCATGAAGGAGCTAGAAAAGATCCTGAAGGGGATGGATGCATTGTTGGTGATCAAGATCACTCACCCCATAGTATTTGCTGCTGCTGTGTATGGATGTGGAAGTTGGATAATCAAGATGGCTGACAAGAAGATTCATTTGAAATGTGGGTATCGGGGGAGTGTTTTATGGATTACATGGACCACCAGAAAGGCAAATAGGTTCTAAATCAAAGCATAAGTTTCCACAGAAGTGAAAATGACCAAAGTGAGGCTATTGTACTGTGGTCACATTACGAGAAGACAAAGAGTTACTGGAAAAGATAACGGTAAGAAGAGGAAGTCACAACGTGAGACAATTTGACCCAGTCAAGGAAGCCACAACCTGAACAAGGCTAACAGTAGGACATTTGGATGGTTATAGAGTCATAGGGTTGCCGTAAGTTGGAATGACTTGACAGCACTTAACAAGTGTACACACACACCGTTGTGTTCTAATGACGGCTATCTGATGTACAAACTCACTCTGGATACTTATCTAGTTCTGGTGGAGCAGGAATGGGAGCAGGAACAGAATTACCTCTAACTGTCCAGAGTGGCTTTTTATGAATCCACTTATGGTTATGCAGCACAGGTTCATGACTAAATTAAACAGGAGTGCAGTGATGCTGTAAAGACTATTAATATTTTAGTCCATCATAACTTTTGTGGGTTGGTGTCACTTTATCAGATGCATAGTCATCCAGGACATACTGTTGCTTCTCTAAAGGATTTTGTGCTGTTATAAAAAACTTCAAGAGGGAACACCAATGCAAAAGTATAGAATTAGGATTCATCAGTTATCTCTCTACCAGGCCATCATCCACTACAGGTGCTAATAGTTCAGCATGGCCCAAGAGGTTAGTTGGGTTAGTTCTTCTTCTAATGGACAACTTTGCACTTTCCTTGCTTAGATCTGGTTTGATGTTAATCCTACTGTTCCCATCTTAGGGAACCTTCTTAACTGGGAGGTATTTCCCAAGAGATTGATAAGGGGATTCTCCTAGACTCCTGTTGATTCTCCTGGACTGTATTTAATATAATTGCCCCCAGTATCCTTCTGAAGAGGCTGATTGAGTTGAGGGAACTGTGCTCAGTGGTTCTACTCTCGGCCTGCAGTTGGAAGTTCAGGTATCCTATAGCACAGGTATTGTTTTAATCAACTACAGACGTTCCTCAAAAAGCATAATCTAGCCACAGTGATCCATGCAGTGATTATGTTCAGGTTAGGTTCCCATATTGTGGCTTATGTGGGGCTGCCTTTGAAAACAGTCCAGAAACTTCAGCTCAGGCAAAATGAAGTGGTCAAGCTGGATACAGGCCTCATATCACCCCAGTGCTGAAAGATCTGCATAGGCTGCTGATTTATTTTCAGGCATGATTCATAGTGCCCTTTAAAGCCCTAAGTGGCTTGGGGCCAGGGTACCTGAAGGACCACCTCCTCCCATGTTGGCCAGCCCTCCACTTAATCTGCTATGCAAGCTCTGCTATCTGGACTACCTGCATTCAAAGGTGAAGCAGAGTTGGCAGTGACAGGGCTTTTCAGTAATAGCACCTTTATTTCTCACTACAGGAATAGAGGCAGATACTGATAAAATATTACTTTCTTGACACATGGGGAAGTAACAGGTCATCTCTGCATTTTAAAAAAGATTCTGCTCTGTTTGTCTTTAAAAAAGAAAAGAAACCTCTGTAAGTCTCATTATGCTCCAGATTCCACAATGATCCAAGTTTAGGATGGTCATTGAGAGGAGTTGTGATTACTTTAAGTATCTGAAAGGTTATCACTTGGAGAAAGATAGGGATCGGCTCCTGTTGGCACCAGAGGATAAGACCCGTAGTAATGGGTTTAAATTACATGTAGAACTGGCTAGATGTCTGGGGGGGATTTCAAAGTAATTCAGCAGTGGAAGGGGCTACCTAAGGAGGTGGTGAACTCCCCCTCATTGGCAGTCTTCAAGCAGCTGCTGGACAGATACTTCTCATGGATGCTTTAGGTTGATCCTGCATTGTCCAGGGGGTTGGACTAGATGGCCTAGATGGCCCCATCTAACACTGTGATTCTGTGAACACCAAAGTACCAATAATTGCAGTAGTCTTTGATTCTGGTTTTGCCCAGTGGGCATCAAACACATGTTGTGAAAACTAGCAGGTTTTACAAAACCAAGTGTTGCTGCTTTTGTTCTTCTACTCATGAAGGAGCTGCACTGCGTCAGGAACCTTGCGATGCCCTGTATTTGCCCAAATATATTCCAGCGTAAGCCGTGACCTGGCTGGCCCAAGCTAGCCCAATCTCATCCGATCTCAGAAGCTAAGCAAAGTCAGCTCTGGTTATTATTTGGATGGATGGGAGACCAGGCATGAATACTGGGTTGGTTATGCAGAGACAGGCCATGGAAAACTTATAGATTCAAGTAACGATTAATGAAAGGTTGGTAAAAATTGCTATTGCAAGATTAAAATGGTCTTTCAAGAGAGAGACAGTTAAGCATCGTCAATGCATAGACTGTGGCAGGAAGATTTTTCAGTTGCCTCCATAGGAAGAGGACTGGGTGTTCTGTTCTTTCCCAGTGAAACATGAGACTTAATCCCTTCAGCCATTGAGTATCTGCTGTTGAAAGAGTCTCACAACAGCTCCACTTGTTATTTCTAGTTACTTTCGTCTGTCTTCCTGCACTAAACAATTTATAAGCAGTTTGGGGAAGTGATACTTTGTTTTCAGCGATAGCTGCATTGTGACCTCAGAGGCTGACAGCTGGTTTCCTTACCCCTTTGAATGTCTGTCCTCCACTTGGTGTCTGTCTATCTCATTTGTATACTGCCCTCCCTTCACTATTCCTGCCAGTATCCATTTGCTTTCCCCCTTCCCAGATCTGCAGAGTGCAATGTTGAACTCTTTTCTTCTAGTCCAAATAAATCCTCTTCCAACTTCAGAGTTCCACTAAATTGTGAGTTTCTACAGATACTTCCATTTTTTCACGTATCACTTCATAAATAAGAAACTTGCCAGTCTTGCAGCTTTCACTACCATACACATAGGCATATTTGCTTAGTGCACACCAGTATTTCGCACTGGGGATTCTTGCAACATTTGTTAAACATTAGTTCTTGCAACACACAGTATACTCCTCTGTGGTGCTGCTGAGTGTCAATTGGCAGCAACTCCCCTCAGTTGAAGAAATACGACTGGTTAGTGGAGATAATTTTTCACATTTGTAGAAGTACATATCAGAGGTGTGGGTGGGTCTAAGAACCTCAAATGGCACTTATATCAAATCCAGTCTGGCAGAATTGAAGTTTCGTGGCACTGAATCTAAACAATGCAAAACCAAAAAGAAAAACCAAAGGTTGAGCTGTAAAAATAATTTTAAATATTAGCAAATATTTATTACATAAATTGCATTAGTTCAGATTGTTTAAAAAACATCTGTGAATCACATAGTCATCATGATTTTAAAACATCACATTTGTAACTGCACATGGAGTAGAGCAACATAGAATGGACCAAACAGGTTTTAACACATGTGGAAATGCAGAAGAAGAAGAAGAAAGAGTTGGTTCTTATATGCCACTTTTCTCAGCCCGAAGGAGGCTCAAAGCGGATTACAGTCGCCTTCCCTTTCCTCTCCCCACAACAGACACCCTGTGAGGGAGGGGAGGCTGAGAGAGCCCTGATATCACTGAAGAAGAAGAGTTGGTTCTTAGATGCCGCTTTTCTATACCTGAAGAAGTCTCAAAGTGGCTTACATTCGCCTTCCCTTTCCTCTCCCCACAACAGGCACCCTGTGAGGGAGGTGAGGCTGAGAGAGCCTTGATATTCCTGCTAGTGAACTTTATGCAATAAACTAGAGCACTTTATGCAGAATCATAGAGTTGGAAGGGGCCATACAGGCCATCTAGTCCAATCCCATGCTCAACGCAGGATCAGTCCAAAGCATCCTAAAGCAATAATGTAATAAATATTTGGAAATTTTTAAAAATTATTTTTGCAGCTTAACCTTTGGGTTCATAAATCTAAACAAACCTGACACTTTCCCCCTTATCGGCTCAGTTTGCTCTGCTCTCACTTTGAACAATATTTAATTAACATTTTCCAGGCATGATGGAAGTAATTATCAGAATGTGTGCAAAATGGACCAATTTTATCTCATTGGTAACTGGACTGCAGGGACTCAGGGATCAGGTATTCCAAAATATGAGCTGCAAGTCAACAGGATTTGCCTGAAGAGGTGCCATGTCCTTGGCCCATAGAAGTGCATCTAAGTGCCATCAGGGGATTATAATTGGATGTATGTGATATAAGAAAGGAAGGTTCCATTTGAGAAACAGCGTTACAGTATTTCCTTTAAAAGTAGAAGTTATTTGGAAAGGCTTGCTCATTTAATATTTTTATTGTTTGGACTGCCTGCTGTTAATTGAACCTAGAAAATAGTTAAAACATTACCTTATCAAAAACTATATTAATATTTGATATATTGCTTGTATCAAAAATCCCACATGTAATTAGTCAGATAGCTACTGGTGACCTTTAGACATTTCTCATACTTGTGACTGAGGAAGTGACCTAGGTAGCAAATGCTTTCAATTTGCTCCCTGCATCCCATGGCATCACAGGGCCACAGTTTACTAAGGTTTCCCTACAGATTATTGGTATTATTTTGGTTGGTCTTAATAAAACATATGACATGAGTTGTGCTTTATGTCCTCTTTGGACAGTTAAAGACAGAAAGGGAACTGTTTCAGAATTGGATTGCATTTCTGCCATGTCTTAAAGGCAACCAGCATAGTGTAGTAGTTAAGAGAGGTGCACTCCAATTTGGAGAAACAGGTTTGGTTCTCCACTCTTCCTGCTGGGTAACTTTCGGACAGTTGCAGTTCACTGAGAACTCTCAGCTCCACCTTCCTCACAAGGTGCTTGTCATGGGGAGAAGAAGGGAAGGAGATTGTAAGCTGATTTGAGACTCCTTAGACTAGGGAAAATGCGGTGTAAAAGCTGAAAGCCAGCTTGGTTAAGAATGGTGGCCTCTAATCTGGAGATCCAGGTTGTATCACATTTTTCCTCCCCCCTCCGACAAGTTCTTTATTAAAAATGACCTAAAACTAATTTTTCTGGAACACATGAATGGTAGAGTTAAGCTAAGCAGAGCAATTGTGTGTCATTGAAAATGGGTAGGGTTGGACTCTGCGGTATGATCAGAGAGCACATAATTCAGAAGAGTTTGACCTGGTCTGAATGAATCCTATGCAAACTCCATTGCTGTCTATGATAGAAGAAAGACTATAAATGAAGTAAATAAATAACATCCCTCAAGCTATCAGCACAACTTGCATTATGTCCCAGTTAGAAAAATCATTATAGTTCAGAGTATATTGCCTCCTCAGATGATGACCATGGTTACTATTATTA
The DNA here is from genome assembly GCF_049243985.1 of Paroedura picta. NCBI lineage: Eukaryota > Metazoa > Chordata > Lepidosauria > Squamata > Gekkonidae > Paroedura > Paroedura picta. The sequence goes on along the minus strand of NC_135373.1, from coordinate 107,475,586 downwards.
CTCAACTGCCGGCAGCCGGCTCAATGAATTCTGACGTGTGCACTTTGTTTTTAAGGACTATTCTGCACATGCTGCTAGCCAAATGTTTCAGTCGTTGGTTAAATGGTGCCAAAATGGATTCTCTTTTTGTATTTCTTTCAGGCTCCTCCTTGGGTCCTCTTTTCATGTGCATTAGGGCTCTTCATTTACCAGTCACTGGATGCTATTGATGGGAAACAAGCCAGAAGAACCAACAGCAGTTCTCCTTTGGGGGAACTCTTTGACCATGGCTGTGACTCTGTTTCCACAGGTAATTTCAAAACAATTGTTTCTGTTAATTAAGTTGACAGGTATGCCGAAAAAAGCCATAAGTAGAAATTAGATATGCTTTTAAAGGATATCAGTAAACTTAGTGCTACGTGTGTAGTATTAGGGTGTAGGTCAAATTCAGTTTAGTTAACATTCTCTTCCCAAGTGTACTACCATGGGAAGTTTTAGCCCCCAACCCCGTTTTTAGCAAAGTGACATTATTAGATTCTCAGATTATCTGAAGTTGCTCTTGCAAGCCATTTCCATGGCCGAGCAATGTACTGCCATGCCCACATGCCCTTGGGAGTAGAGCTGAAAAATTTCTGGACATTTGGAAGCTATGGAGCGAGGGTTGCAAAAAAAAAAAATAATAACATTGGAGAGGGTGGGGGAACTGAAATATATTTAATACTTCCTCATTAAACCTTATCATGTCTTATTGTTTTAATTGCTTATTGCATATTTAAGGGATTGTCTACCTGAATATATCTGTTACAGAGCCCTATGATCGGCAAATGCAATCTGGCTAGGGGTCTCTGGCCTCAAAGAAATACGTTTGGCCTCAACCAGAGCCAGGAACCAGCGCCCCCTGCCATTACAGGGCTAGCAGTTTTGAATTTTTAACCAATTTTATATTAAACTAGGGACCAAGCCCATTGCATTCAGGAATAGAATGGGCCTTAGATTAGGGGGTTGGAGTGGAAGAACTCTGTGGATGGCCTTCCCCCCAGGACCAGGAAAGGCTGCAGGCAGTTGTTATGGAACTCACCAGCAGGTGCAGCTCTCACACGGCAGGGACCTGCAGCTTCCAAGCCTCAGAGGGAAGTGGAAAGAGGAGGGAGTGGTCAGGAGTGGGGGACGGAAGGTGATTGGCTGGCCACTGGACAGACAAGCAAGCTGGTGGGAGGAGGAGGCACTCAGCAGTGGGACAGCTGTCCTGAGTGGGTGTTAAACACTGAGTGGCACTTAAGCCATGAGACACACACCTCCTTCAAGGCCTTACCAGAAATATTATGTGGAACAGATTAACTGTATTTTAAACTTTATTGATCTCCATTGTAATTGTATGTTTTGGGCTTTTATATTGTGATACAAAAGCATAAATCTTTGTTGGTCTTAAAGGTGCCATTGGACTCAAATTTTGTTGTACTACTTCAGACCAACATGGCTATCCACTTGAGTCTATAAGGTGACACTATTTAATGCCATGTTGTAAACTAACCCGAGGCATCAATCAAGAAGGAAGTGGTATAGATGACCCAGAATTTAATTAAATAATTAATAGCATGAAGTGCATAATTTATATATTAAAGATGAAAATATAAAAAATAGACAACTAAAAAAAGAAAGCCCCGTACTGACTACCAGCACGTTTGTCTATCAAGTTAAACTTTATAGAATTGAAAACACTCAATTCTTTAGTAGTCTTACATACAAAAATATTCATACTGTTCAACTGACCAAATGAAATCTTCAACAATAATTCCAATAGAGAAACTACTTCATAGAAGTTTTTCAACTGTTCCCCAATTTCCAATTTTTCTCATTGAGAAAATGGGCGGAGGGAATCCATGTGAGAATTTCCCCCCTGATTTCCATCCCTCCACACACTTTTCACATTCCTTAGGGACTTCATGCCCAAGTATGTTTGCTAAAGTGGGACATTTGCTTATTATTATTATTATTATTATTATTATTATTATTATTATTATTATTATTATTATTATTATTTAATTTATATCCTGCCTCCCCCCCCGGAGGCTCGAGGTGGATCACATAAAACCAATCCCCTAAAACAATAAAAGCACAATAAAACATAATACAATTAATACAAAAGTTAAGACAAGAATGGCAGCAAAATTCAATATAACTAACCCAATTCTACACCCACTAAGAAGGAAAAGGGGGGCAGATGACAGACGCAACCGTCACATTTGTGAGGGGGGCTAGATCTTCTTGCTGCCCAGCCTCAACCGAAAGTCTGGTGGAAGAGCTCCGTCTTGCAGGCCCTGCGGAATGATGCCAATTCCCGCAGGGCCCGCGGTTCTTCCGGGAGCTCATTCCACCAGGTTGGCGCTAGGACCAAAAAGGCCCTGGCCCTGGTCGAGGCCAGGTGAGCTTCCTTGGGACCGGGAATGACTAATAGGTTAGCCCCCACAGAGTGTAAGGCCCTGCTGGGGGCATTTTAGCTTCCTTATTGTGCATTGGTAGGAAATAGGCTAAATATAACCAGCCACCTATCTTTCTCAGAAATGGCACTGTGAAGAGAAGCTAGAGGTATGGCAACAAGGAGAAGTTGACACATATGTTCTTGGAAAAGGAAATACAAACCTTGTGAAAGGTTTATTTTACAGCTGAGCCAGTTTTATAGCTGAATGGGACCTTAATGAGTCTTTTAGCCAGTAATCTGGTGTTGAACCATAGTGTCACAGCCCCCATGCAAGGGACCAGAGCGCCCCCCCCCCAATTATGCGGCTGTGTCTGGCAGAGATGTGTGATGTTGGCAAAGATTCTCTCCGCACACAGAGTAATCACAAAGTAGTAAAGTCTTTTGGATGGAGCTAGTTCCAGGTAAAAGCATATCCAACAAACTCTTGTATTTGACATATGCTGTTGCATAATTTATAGGCTTGATCTGTTAATTAAAATGAAGTGGTGAAATAATTGATTAAAGTGGGGGCTGCATTATTCCCAGAAGAGGGCCGGCTGAATATCTCACCTTGAGTATCGCTTTCATTTCAATCCATTTACTGCACCATCATAAAGTGGTACTTGTTACATGTTTGGCTATTTATATAACTAACTAAAACTGCTTGTATTTTTTCAGTTTTCGTTGGTATTGCAACCTGTTTAGCAGTTCGGCTAGGAACAAATCCAGACTGGCTGTTTTTCTGTTGCTTTATTGGAAGTTTCCTGTTTTACTGTGCTCACTGGCAAACTTATGTATCGGGCATGCTAAAGTTTGGGAAGTAAGTCAATCTTTGCATGATTTGTTTGTGAGTGTTGCTTGAACAACATTTGCCCTGGCTGTAAAACTTGATTGTTGGATTTAATACTGATCCAGTGGGGCATGAGGAAATACATTTTTGTCAGCTAAAGCTCAACACACGCAGGGTACTTGATATGATAATAAGGGATGGAGACTTCTAGGCAGTGTTAGTAGAGAAAAAAATGTGCACAGTTGCTCTTTAGTCATTAAACCAAGGGTTCTCAACCTTTTCAAGCCTGTGAACGCCTTTGGAATTCTTACATAGGGTGTTGGGTTCAGCCACAAAATGGCTGTCACAAGAGGTGGAGCTAACCACAAAATGTCAGACCTCAACACTTCTGACAGAAGCTCTAACAGGATGACTTTTACAATATATTGCTTTAAACTGTTTCGTTGCATGCACACAGCTTATTTTCAAGTCGTACAATGAACATGCTTGTACTATCATGGCAGCTGTTGCTCAAGCAACATTTTAAAAATCTGCAGAGCCAATCTGAAGTCCTGCTGGGCCTCACTTACTCTTGAGAAACTAATCCAAGGAGCTGAGGGTGAAAGTGTGCATTATTTCCCAGTACAATTGATGTTTTAGGACCATAATATTTTAAAATCCAGAATTATGCATTGCTTCACAAACTTAATTTTACCCAGAGTCCTGTATATCCAGTTTGTAGCCCTCTTAACAGTTGAATCCTATGTAAAGTTACTCTGGTTTAAGCCCATTGAAATGAGTGGGTTTGTTTTGGCAAGGTTAAATCTATCCATAACAGGAAGATTAATGATTGTTTTGGGAGAAGGAAATGCTTTTGCTGTTGTTTGTTGTTATCTGTCAAGGCAGTGAGTTGCCTGAAGGGGTTTTTGCTTAGATTGAGTATACATTGATACACAGGACATGAAATACTTGTTATGAACCAATCTTATCTCTTTTTCACTCTAGAATTGATGTAACTGAAGTACAGATAGCCATAATAGTACTCTTTTTGTTATCTGCTTTTGGTGGAACAGCAATGTGGGACACCCAGGTAACTGAGCAGCAATCAGACTTCAAACATATTGTACATCATTCCTATGCAAAAATATTACTGTTTAGCGGTTTCTTCTAATCCTTTGTAAAAGGTAAAGGTATCCCCTGTGTAAGCACTGGGTCATGTCTGACCCTTGGGGTGATGCCCTCTAGCGTTTTCATGGCAGACTCAATACAGGGTGGTTTGCCAGTGCCTTCCCCAGTCATTATCGTTTACCCCCCAGCAAGCTGGGTACTCATTTTTCCGACCTCGGAAGGATGGAAGGCTGAGTCAACCTTGAGCAGGCTGCTGGGATTGAACTCCCAGCCTCATGGGCAGAGCTTCATACTGCATGCCTGCTGCCTTACTTGTATTTCGGACCTATTATCCATAAGCCAAATCCTAGGCCTGTGTTTTTCTGTAGGATACCTTTCCCCATGTAATTCTAGTACTCCCCCCTCAGTGTTGTGATGTGTCATTCTGTGCGTGAGTTTAGAACTCCACAAAGGAAAAAGACCCCATCTGCCATAAGCTGTCTGTCTTGACTCCGCAAGTCTTTTTAGCCTACCACAATGCTATGCACAGGAAATTTAATTTCATAATGTTCTGAATTCTCTGTTTTACTATATTATGCCACGTAACAGTGCTTAACACACTGTAATCACGGAGCAGCCCTTAAAGGTTGTATTTTTTATTGGCCAACAGAAAACATCTCTTAGGCCAATTCTGCACAGGCGGAAATGGCTGAAAGGGCAGCCATATGGAGGTGGGGCAAATCACTGTGGCTATATGACGTTGCTGCAAGGCCGCCACTCCCAGGCCTGGTGTGGATTGGGCCCCAGAAGCCCCGTGCTAAAGAAGCAGGTGTCCTTTATATTAAGCGTTCTCTTTGAACAGATATATTCAGCTGTCTTAATATGCTCTGTGATCATGGCTCGTAGCAGAATTGCTTGAGTTCACATTACTCAGATTCCTTAATTCTGTTTATGCAGCCTCTTCAGCTGCAGAGAAACAAGCAAAAGCTTGAGGAACTGCAGTTGTATTAGTGCTCTCTGATGAAGCGGTTGCTTCTCTGCTCCTCTTGCTTCTTACACCACATCCCTTAACTGCAGCCTCATTTTCCCAACTCATCTCCAGATTCTTGTATGGTACCACTATAACATACCAGAATGTTCTTGGAACACTCAAGCACTGATGCCCATTATTCAGTCCTATGAGACATTGCAGCATTAAGAAAGAGGACAAAGGCTACCCTTTGTGCTGTCTTTGGGCCTTGAGAGCAATAAATTATCAACTTTTGTTGTTCTGTAGAGGAAAAAATATCTGCTTTAATTATAACATTTTCTTCTTGCAATACTTCCGTTCTGGAACTACTACATATCTTTAGGCAAGTCTATCTTCTGAACCATAACTTGGTGGGTTACAGCCAATTCATTTTTTACTCTTCTTTTAAATCCTCTGCTGCCTTCTGGAGGTTTCCTTGAAACTGCAATTGAGTTATAAAGGTAAATACTTTTGCTGATTAGCTGGATAAATATGAATAATGCCATTTCATAGCATGATGGAATCTAAACCAAGCAGGCAGATGGTGTTTGCATTTCCTGTCGTACTCCTGTTGTGTAGCTGGAGGAACTATCCATTTTTTTAATTAGTTACAACAGGTTGGAAATAAAATTGTTGTTCAGAGATGCTTGACTCTGAATTGTAAATGCATTAATCAAATTACTATTTTGGTGGTATGAATGTTGACTACATTAGATCCAAGTCTAGTAAAAAAAATGGATAGTTCAAAAATGAACATAAATACCTTCCAATATTGTATAATATATTAATTAGTATCTTGATCCTTAATCTTTTTTTTTGTTGTTGAAAGATTCCTGTGTTGAATGTAAGCCTCAAGATGATTCCTGTGGCTGGAATAGTATTTGGAACAATAAATTCCAGTTACCACTATTTCAGAGTAATCTTAGGAGGAGGAGTTGGGAAGAATGGTTCTACCATCGCAGTAAGCTATAGAGCACTTAACTTTTACGCTTTCTTGTGTCATTGGTTTAACTAAACTCTTGACTTGTTTGCCAGATATTTTTAAGATGTCCCATCTTACAGCTATGATTAACCCTGAGTTATCCTTATCCATGGTTCCCCTATATATATGTGAAACAGCCTAGAGGGTGGAACGTGTCCGGCTGTCCAAGTTGGAATAGGGCCAATCAGGGTGCAACCAGTGTTTGATTGGCCCTGCCCGTACAGCTCTTGTCCTCCCTCCCTGGATGCTAGCTACATTCCTTTCAGACACGCCAGAGACACAGAGCCCTGCCAGACCGAACATGAGCCCTCATTCCCTCCTATCGCTCCTGCTGCAAGGGAGGCAGAGAGAGACAAAGAGAGAGCTGCCCCAAGCTACTGACAGAGACACAGAGAGAGCTGCCCCTGCTGCGACGGAGGGAGAGGGAGAGAGAGCTCCCCCAAACTGCACACTAGCCCTCCTTTCCTCCTACAAACCCAAACCTAATTACCTGCAATGCCTTGTGCTGTGAGGCACACCGAGACACACAGCGAGAGGGAGAGGGACACCTCCTGGTGTCCTCTGGGTCCTAGCGCCCATTGCATTCCTGCTTGCAATGGGCTTTCTTGCTAATAATAATATGTTTAAGTAAATGCTGTTTGAAGAATAGAATCATAGTTGGAAGGGGCCATGTAGGCCATCTAGTCCAACTCCCTGCTCAATGCAGGATCAGCCTAAAGCATCTAGGATAGGTATGTGCCCAGGCACTGCTTGAACTCTGCCAGTAAGGAGGTGCTCATCACCTCCTTAGGCAGCCTATTCCATTCCTGAACTACTCTGACCATGATTCCCCCCCCCCCAATACCTAGCTGGTATCTGTTCTACACACAGTTTAAAGTCATTACTACAGTTCTTATTCTCTGCTGCAACAGGAAATGTTCCCTGCCCTTCTCCAAGTGACAACCTTTCAGATACTTAAAGAAAGTGATCATGTCGCCTCTCAACTTTCTCTTCTCTAGGCAGAACATTCTTTTCTCTCAGCTGAACGATAACATTACTAAATAGAACAGTATTACTGCAAAAGGCATTCAAATCTATAGTATAACGAAGCTTTGCTGGGTATTTTCTGTATGCTTTTCAGGGAACAAGTGTATTGTCACCAGGACTCCATATAGGATTAATTATTATTTTGGCAATAATGATCTATAAGAAGTCCACAACACACGTTTTTGAAAAGCATCCTTGCCTGTATGCCTTGACATTTGGCTTCGTGTGTGCCAAGATCACACAAAAACTGGTGGTAAGTAGTATGGAGATCTCAACATTTAATATGTACTGACTAAATTGTCATAGCAAGATAATAATATACATTAATCACTGTGAACATCCAAGAGTCATACAAGTTATTTGGTAGTTAATAAAGATCTTTGTGGGCACTGTTGTAAGCTTAGGCTGTTATTACTGTTCAAAATAATGTGAATCAAGGCCTACTGATTAGTTATGGATGAAGGTACCGTATTTGCCGGCGTATAAGACGACCCCCCCAACATTTCCACTCAAAATATAGAGTTTGTTACATTACATTACAGCAGTGGTCCCCAACCCCCGGTCCGGGGACCGATCCGTGGATCAGTTGGTACCGGGCCACGGCTTCTCCTCAAACTCCTCCTCCTCCCCCTCCCCGGCTGCTGCCTCAGGGGCTGCCCTGCCACTCTGCTGCTGGCTCACCTTTGGTGCTCTTCAGCGGCCGGCATGGCTGGGGCACCCCCTCAGCGTGGCACTGTGCAGCTGCTGCTGGCAGTGCCCCCCAGTGGGTGTCGGGAAGTCAGGGGTGCTGGCGGGAAAGCAAGTGGAGCAGGGGCTCAGGCAGCAGCAATGTCCCTCAGCAAAAGACTAGCCCCCCTCCAGGCCTCAGTAAAATTTTCAAGCATTGACCGATCCCCGGTGATAAAAAGGTTGGGGACCACTGCATTACAGTGCCTGTCATTGTCACCATTGTACAGCCGCAGCGTGACTGCAGCGCCTCTGGCCCATCCCTGCATCTCCCTGTGACTGGCACTAGTGCGCATGTGCGAGCTCTGCGTAGACAAGGGGCCGGCTGGCGTGCTGCTGCTTCCTGCTGAGCAGAACAGGCCGGTCACGCTGAAAAAGCTGGCACCCCTGTCTTGCTGCTGATGCTCGCCGCAGCCACGATGATGACCCTCTGCGGCTGCACTGGATACCGTGCGATACTGCATGGTATGTAGAATGAGGTGGGCGGGCATCGGAGGCCACTATGGGCAGCTATGTCTATCCCAACTGAAGTGCACCCGGCATATGGGACAACCCCCCCCCCCACTTGGAGGCATGTTTTTCAGGGGGGGAAAGTAGACTTATACACCAGCAAATATTGTAAGTGCGATGAACAGTTTCGGAGTACACTTTTGCTAATATTCTGAATACTAGGAAAAGATGAAAGATTGAAATTCTAGCCTTTAGACTTTAAAAAGAAGCCTCCCTGGTCTATTCACCTTATTTCAGTATACTAGTAACCAGCAATAAGAATGCTTCTGAAACCACAAGAATCTGCTTAAAATTGTTAGTAATAAAATAAAAGCCTTCAATTTCTAGATCAGAAAGTGAGAGTTCTTTTGAATATATTCCTTGTGGTGAACATAGATATTGGTGATGGAAAATTTCAATTGTGAACAACAGTCAAAATGGAATTAAACAATGTGCATGAAATTTAATCTAATGTTTTACAGATAGCACATATGACAAAAAGTGAAATCTTCCTGCAAGACACTGCATTTATTGGACCAGGCCTCCTATTTCTAGACCAGTATTGCAACAGTTTTATTGATGAATATGTAATTCTGTGGATAGCATTGGTGAGCCATTTTCTGCTTATTTTGCATTGGCTATATAAAATAAGGAAATTGTGTGCCATAATAAGTCTATTGATATTGTTAAATTCAGGTAATTTTTATTTGCTTAATTCTAACAGGGAACTAGCTGTAGATGTAGCTTACAAAATATATACACAGTGACTCCCAGTTTGTCCTGGGCACAATTTGAGGTGATGACTTTGACCTTCAGAGCCCTATTTAGTGTGTGATCAACATACCTGAAGGACAACCTGCTCCCAAACACTACAATCTTCTTCCTAGACCATTCCTTTGAGGGGAGGGGAGGCTTGCCTTTTGAAATTAGTAAGGTGGCAACCTGGAGAGGGCCTTCTTGGCTGTGGCACCAAAGCTGTGGAACTCGCTCTCTAGAGAGAAAGAGATGTGCTTGTACCCTACTGTTCCCATTTTCCACCAGTGGGTGAAGGTATTTTTGATCCCTCCTTCCTGCGCAATGTTTTAATTTTTGCTTTTATTTTATTTTTAATTTAGCTCAGTTTTTAATTGTTTTAATTAATATGTGTTTTGTGGGGTTGATTTTGATGATTTTAAAATTTGATTTTATTGTTCTGCTTTAATTTGTTACTACCCGATGGCCCTTATTATTCCGCTTTAATTTGTTACTACCTTGATGGTCCTTATGAGGGCAGAAAGGCAGGATTAAACTGTAATTCAGGGATTCTTCCTAGAGTTGAATTCTCCACTGAGGTAGCCGTGCCTTCCTACTTATTCCTTATTCATCCTTCCTCAGCCTGCAATGAGTACATTTAGAATGCTGCTCATCATAGGTGTGAGAAGCAGACAAAAGGAATTGGGGTGGGGGGAGCCATAGGGGTTTGCACCTTATTCAGCATATTTAAAAATTACAGGGCATCTGTAAGTTAAAATCAGGCAACCTAACGTCAGTGCTAATTTCTGGCACAGGAGATTTCTAACTGTAACTTTATGAGTTTAAGCACACCGAATTCATTTGTACAATGCTGAACTCAATTTCTCAACTTCTTCCCTCCCTGTCTTTAGTTCATATCTTTGCTTGATTTGCTGAGATATTCCACTGGGCTATGCATACAGATCGCTGCTCACCTTCACATACACGTCTTCAAAATCCCACCTCATCAAGCTCCTGAACAGGTTCAAAACCATAATGAGTGACTTGTAGCTGATGGTGAAGAGGAGGAGCAGTTAGGGAGAAATTGTGTATTGTGGAAAGTACCTTTATTCAGGAATACAGATGTTGTGGAAAAAATTAAGTGCAAGAGGGGTCATTAAATTTGCTTCCTAAGTCAAGATTTCTTACCTGCAGAATACCCTGTGGGGACACAAAATCATTGAGAAGGGACTTCTGCCAAGTAGCTAATCCTTGACTGGCAGATTTCTTCAGATTTCTGAAGATAGAAATTTTGTAAATCCAATATATTAGGCAGCTAACAGAACTTTAAGATAAAGGTCCTTGGACAACTATGAGTTTCTTAAAGGGTAACTCAATTCAATATAGATGTAATATTGCACAACATACTACTAAAAAAATCTATTCCACGGTTTATTGTTCTTAGCAATATAGGGCAAGTGAGGAGAAGTGACTCTTCCCTTTTGGGGGGCTTTAATTTTTTGGGCCTGTGTGCTTTTGCATAATTCTAAGCAATACAATACACCGAACATTTCATAATTTTCAATAGTAGAATGTGAAGTCACTCAAAAATTTAAGAATGAAGTAGAATTGGGTCTTCCATACATTCTGAGTAGTGTACAGTTCTTTTTCTCATTTGCTAGAATGAAATGTAGGAATTTTAGTAAGCAGTTTGAATAGAGATGGGTTTGGTAAGGATAAATATTTGTACTTAATTTTTTTCTTCTCAAATCTTGAAGGGTTTAGGGAGGCCAGAAAAAAGAACCACAATTCTTTACTACCAGTAAAGTTGTATCATTACTTGATTTCACTTTTTCAAAGAAATTTGCCTGCCCTCAGTATAGTCCTACTGTGAATAAGTTGACTTCTGGTTTCATACATGGTCATATTTAATGTTTACAGCTTTTCCTTATCTGTGAGATTAAACATGAGTGGTTAGCTCCAGTAACTGAGCTGACTTCATTACACAGAAAACTATCCTACATTCAATAGCGTTTAAGAGAGCAGAACAGTTTAAGGGTTTAATTTAATATCTTCCTCTTTATGTAATTAACTGTAGGTACAGCCATCCAACAAGCTAGGCTGACTGCTCTCAAAGTAGTCAAGGAAGGAGGTGTTTTGTCTTTTGATTACTGAGAGCTGATTCAGAAAAACAAAATGTTAATTTATGCATGCAAACCTTTGTGGTTCCTGGTAGTGCATTTGCATGGACAGAGTATGAACTCTGTAATCATGAATTAAAGCAGCATCAGTTTCCCATAACTGTGGTGGATGAGAAGAAAGTGCTGCAATGAACTTGAATTTATGACAGCTCTGTTCAGCCCAGAACATATTTGTACAAGTGGCTGAACCACTTGTGTGAAGTGACTCTAGGAACCATGAAATGTACCTGAAGAATGAACTCTTTGTTTAAAATTGATAGTCACCAAAGATCCATATGGTTTGTCTTTCCAGAAGTTCTGTGCAAAAAATAAACCTGTCAAGTTTTCTCCATTTAAATAGGAGAGCAAGAGTTATTTTTAGTCATTTCACTGTAATCTCAGTTTGTAACAGGACCAAGAACTACTTCAATCATGTTTCTGTAGCTAAAAATAGTGCAACAATACATGGCTAAAAGTGATACCCTTCAGAATACAACTGTCAGTAAAATGAAGATTTCTGCATCATGTATTCTAAGATAAATGCTGATTAATGGCTAAATGCAGATAATCTTCTTGAAGTGGCTTTAGGACAGTTAATAGTGGCAAACTGCACTGAATAGAATTTTGTTATCTCAAGGGCATTTTTAGAAAAACTGAAAGAAAAGCACATATGTAATTTTTTTTGGTCTTCAGCAGTTATTATTTTGTACTTTAAAAAGTCTTAAAAGGAATGGATACCAGAATTTAATGACCAAATGAATTTCTATTGCCTTTCAACAGTTAAGTACTTCAGTAATGATAAGATGCTGTTAGTGAGTGAGACACAGTGTTTCATAGACATGAAATGTTATTGCATTTGTAATGTTTGGATTTATTTGTATTAAATACATGACTATTTTTAAAAGCCTGTGCAGTCAACAGACCTCCAAACTGACCATTTGCTGTTTCGGAAAGCTCAAGTCTAATGTTCCAATTGTGGTTTGTGGAGATTGGTCTTTAGTACTTAATAATTATAGCAGGTGACATTTTCATTAGGAGCTTTTTAATTCTGTTGCACAACATAAGGAATGAAAGGTATAATTCCTTGTTTAATATTGTCAATAAGTTCTGATTGACTTGTCAAGAAAGTAGAACATTCTACTTAGGAAATTTTCTGAAATTATAGTGCCTTGCAGTACAAGAAATACTATGTCACTAAAATGTACACTATAAAGTAGGGCAGTTAGACAAAGCCCTCTCCAATTAAAGGATATTGTCCTGTGATACATACAAAAGTGATAATATTCCTATCTAATAGCTTAAAAATCTAAAACCTATGAAAGTGCTATTACTGAAGCAATATACCAACTCAGATTAATCTACACTTAAACTGTCACCATGCTGAAGGAATCTGCGTCCTAAAACACATATTCTTAATTTTGAAGGGGAATTAGTACAGATGTACCAACACTGAAGAAAAATTAACTAACTTTAGTCACTTTGGAACAATAGCTTGGCAATAAATTCATGTTATTGAGTATTCAAACAATGCATGTAACTTTCAATATGGAGTTTTAAACAATGGCTCTTTTCTTCATGGCTAATGTATATATCGTGTTACTTAGGTTCAAGTTGTTTCTCCACTGAGCCATCAGAATAACATGGACTGAAGAGACTTACGAACAGTTGCCATCTCTTGCTGTTGCTGTCATAAGAAAAGAAAAAAATACTGATTAAATGTAATATTTTGTAACATAGTGTTTTGATTCACTGAACTAAACGGTGAATATATGCTTTTCTATTTAAGTGTTCTATTTTAAAACATGTAATTGAACTTTTCATAAATCAGTGGTAACACTTACAGTGTCCATCATAATTTTCTTTTGCAACATAGCCATTTCTTTACGAAGTTCATTTTGTGCTCCAGTTAAAAGGCTTTCATGAGTCTTCTCCATGTCTTCCATACTCTGAAAGCAGATGTCAGCTTCAATTCATCGTTATTTTATATGGAGCAATTTGCTTGTCTTTAAGTCAAGTGGGGCACTTAAACCAGCAGAGAAGCTACCAAGAATTTCTATATTGGTAAGCAGAAAGCGTTACATGTGCCAGTACTTGGGATGCATCATCCTATAACTTATTATACTGGTAGTTCATCATCCTACTAGTAGAACTGGGCAACTACCTCAGGAGGATAGCCAAATGGACAGTCCACAAGCAGGAGTTCATGCAGCAGACAGAAAACAGTGGACATTCTGTCAACATTTTGCCTAATTACAAAACTCAAAATGTCCCACTGGCACCATAGGGAGAGTAAACATTTGGTTGCGACCGTGAAGTTATCATGCATAAATTGTAGGGGACACAGGAATAAGCTGATACTGGGTACAACAGGCAGAGGATACCCTATCTGTAAGTTACATTCAAGTCCACTAGCACTTTAGAGACTAACGTTTAGCTTTTAAGAGTTAAAGCTTCCTTTATCAGGCATGTTGAACCTAGCTGTTCAACTGCAGACCAGCACAGCCACCCTCTGAACATATTTACAAGGACATTCTGTCCAGTGATATTGGTAAATACATTTGTTATATAGTAGTAAATAATGAGTACAAGTGAAGATGTGGTTTAGATCAGAGGCTACTAGACATGGCAGTATGTGCCATGCATATTGTCAGCATCAGGTTGTCAGGACCTTAACTGCTACCCTTTAATGGCTGAAATAATATGAAAAGATATAGGCAGTAAACCTATATCTTTACCCTAAGGATGGACATAGTCAAGTTTCTCGTGTTATAAATACCATTTGCTGTTAAAGAAAACAAACTGCAGATACTTTACCTTCAAGAATTGTTCATACAACTGTTTAATGGTTTTCAATCTCTGACTCTGAACTATTCTTGCCTGTTGGAATACTTTTTGCTGTTGACGAAACATGTTCTAAAGCAAAAAAAAACAAAAAACCTTGCAATCATTATGGAGCTGCCAATGTGCAATATACTATCTTAATACTGTTGGATGTGAGGCCAAATTAAAGATCAAAGCTATTTTTGGTAACTTGAATTAAAATCTCATTCAGATATACTTCTGAATTTGCCTTGGCAATGAGGCACGATCTACTACCTTATTTTAAAATTAACATCAGCCTTCCCTTAGGTATAATGGTCTAAAGTCGCTGTAAAAGAAAAAGACTTGAAGATTCTTTTGTATGTCTTGAAAATAAAATGTAACCAATTTTAGAAGGCAAAATGGTTCTGCTTTTTCAAGGTGACTGGAAGTCACTGCTTAAAATTATTGGTTAATCCTCTGAACAGCTATAGCTAATGAATCAGGACCAATTTAAAATTAATATCAGTGTTAAAATACATATTTTTTCTGAACTTCTCATCAAATGTCTGAGAAAATATTTTCAGAGACATGGCAATGACTAAGCAAAGTCTAGCAATTCTAAGAAAATTGTGTGCTTCTCTTTAAAGATGAAACTTTATTTTCTAATATATTTCAATACTTACCTTCCATGAAACTTGTTGCAGAGCAATTTAAACTTTCCTGAAAATTATTAATATTGAAAATTTGTCCAGGTCTGATGATTGAGAAGCTGAGACAGCATAGCTGTATTTCATGCCACATGATCTGAGTAGTTAGTGGAACATAATTAGTGAATAGATTGAAATGAAATTTAATCCATATTGTTTTGAACTTTATTGTAAAAGAAGTAATTGGAGCATCATAGCTAAAGACAAATTTTGAAGTAAATCTGAAAGTACAGCAAAATCAAGTCAAGGTAAATATAGTAATTGTATGTGAGTGAACATAACCTTTCTTGCCTTTTTGGTTTGTGAATGATGTAAAGTTTATCACAGTTCAAAAGGATGGTGTCTGTATTAGCCCCAAACACTCAAATATTGAAAAACAAGTGCAAGAGAAACAAACCGCTAGCTTTTCTTCCTGTTCCTCTGATTTCTGCAAGTCAGCATCCCACTGTTGAAATACATGTAGGAATTGTTGGGAGTATTCATGATTGATCTTCTGCCTAAGGAAAAAAAATGTCCATAGCCCAATATAATGCATTTGTGAATGTAACATAAAAATGCTTTATGAAATGCCAGTTATTTAGACCTAGAGGGTGATGAAAAATAGTTACCTGTAGCTTTAGCTAAAAAAAAACAACCTTTGAACTGTAAAATTGTTTGCTTTGAGTAGCAAAATCATGATCCTATATTTACTTAACTGTTATTGGAAATTTCATGTAGTGGTTAGGAGCAGCGGCCTATAATCTGGAGAGCCGGGTTTGATTCCATACTCTTCCACTTGCAGCCAGCTGGGCGACCTTGGGCTAGTCAGTCCTGTTAGAGCTGTTCTCACAGAGCAGTTCTAACAGGGCTCTCAGCCCCACCAACCTCACGAGGTGTCTGTTGTGGGGAGAGGAAGGAAGGTGATTGTAAGCCGCTTTGAGACTCCTTCAGGTAGTGAAAAGCAGGATATAAAAACCAACTCTTCTTATTCTTCTACTTTAAAGCAGGCACATTTCTTGCTCAAGAAATCTTTTTGATAAATTATAATAAAACAATCATATTTTATTTATTTGGAAATGCCACTTCTACAGAGTCACTTTTATGAAGGCTTACAGTTGATTAAATAAGCAAATTAAAATCCAATTAAGTAAACAAGAATTAAATCAACCATAAATCAACCAGTCAGCAAAAACTTCTTGAAGAGCTGGAACTTTTTACTACCCGAAGAAGTCACGGCTTACTATCAGCAAAAACTTCTTGATCCAACGGCCTTAAAATTAACAGTGTAAGAACATCACTGAATTGTATAAAAGTGGGCTAAACAACATAAGCTATGGCAAATCTAGACAGCATCCTAAAAAGTAGAGCCAACGAAAGTGTGTTTAGTCAAGGCTATGGTCTTCCCAGTTGCAATGTATGGCTGTGAAAGTTGGACCATAAGGAAGGCTGAGCATCAAAAAATTGAGGCTTTTGAACTCTGGTGTTGGAGAAGACTCTTGCGAGTCCCTTGGACTGCAAGGCGAACAAACCGTTCAGTTCTAGAGGAGATCGGCCCTGACTGCTTCTTAGAAGGCCAGATCCTGAAGATGAAACTCAAATACTTTGGCATCCTCATAAGGAGAAGAGCCTAATTCTGTGAGTGATTGAGGGCAAAAGAAGAAGGGGACGACAGAATGAGGTGGCTGGATGGAGTCACTGAAGCAGTTGGTGCAAACTTAAATGGACAGGAAGGCCTGGAGGATCATTGTCCATGGGGTCGCGATGGGTTGGACACGACTTCGCATCTAACAACAACAAAACAACATAAAACAAAAATAAAAGGGCCACTTAGGATTGGGATGACCATATGCTAACAAGTATCATTTAGCCTGAAGTAAGCAAACCAGAAGAGCCTCTTGTGGCGCAGAGTGGTAAGGCAGCAGACATGCAGTCTGAAAGCTCTGCCCATGAGGCTGGGAGTTCAAGGTTGACTCAGCCTTCCATCCTTCCGAGGTCGGTAAAATGAGCACCCAGCTTGCTGGGGGGTAAACGGTAATGACTGGGGAAGGCACTGGCAAATCACCCCGTATTGAGTCTGCCATGAAAATGCTAGAGGGCGTCACCCCAAGGGTCAGACATGACTCAGTGCTTGCACAGGGGATACCTTTACCTTTAAGCAAACCAGGCACCAGGGTGACTTCTAGGTGAAACATATTCCAAAGATAATGGGCCTTGAAAAGCCTAGTCCTACATTGCCTCTGTGGGTGTGGACACAGAAAGCTTGTCTATAGAAGGACATCTTAATCTTGAAAGATAAGCAAGAAAATACAAAATACAATTCAGCTGCGTAGGACTATAAATCCTGTGCTGATTTTGCTGAGAAATATAAAATATAAATCTTACCTTTGTTCTTGTTGTGTTTTCCAAACACATTCTATTTTCTGGTTACTTGTTTTGAGAGAAGCTTTAGTGTACATTTCTAATCTTTTCCTCTTGGCTAGAAGTGCCTTGTTAATATCCGCTATATTGAGGCAATGACCAGGCATTATGTTACATATTTCAAGAAACAAATTTATTTTAGAATACAGAGTTTATCTTTTCAAGAGACCTTCCCATACTGACTCACATAGAATTTTTTAGGTTTATTGCCTTATATATATAATATATATTTTTAGAAAGTTGTATTATCTGTAACATAAAGCCTGACTGGGGTGGTAGGAGGAGTGGGGACTTATCGCCTACTTGACTGGCCATCCATCCAACCAACAGCCAGTTAGGAAGGCTGTCCCGCCCCTGGCTGCATCCCCCTCCAACTTCATCCACATGGAAGAAGTGCTAGCTGGGAGGGAGGAGAGACGGCCTGGGGGGGAGAGTAAGGGAGGCAGCCCCTGCCAGAGCTCCCCCTGCCCCAAGCAGCCCCGGCTGCAGCTTTTCCAGTCCTCATCAGGGCTGCAGGGGTTGGAGAGAGGGAGCCCGCCCTGCCAGCCATCCCCCCGCCCTGAGGAGCCCCGGCCTCCTCAGCGGGCCTGACTGGGTTGGGGGGGGGGGAGGCTAACACTTGTATTTTTCTTACAATGAGCTTTTCTTCTAGTCTTACACAATAGTATTCAAAAATGTATTCTTTTCAGCTGTGTTTTAAAACAGCGTAAGTTTATCAGGGGCAGATGTTACTATTAGCCAATATAAATATAATGCCATTGGATAAAACCCGAAATCACTGTATCCCTACAAAAGCCTAATACTCAGCGGCTTATGAACTACATGTTGCTCTTTAATGGGCCACCTGTATCTCTTCTAAGCAACATTCCTCAGTGTGGCACCCACCTTATGTTTCAGAAAAGTAAGGAAGGCCCTTGCTCAGTAGAGACTGTGGTTACTAATTGGTTTTCACCCTGAAGCAGGTGCTCTTGGAAAAGCAGAAAAGCTGTGAGCCTCCCTGAATTCTTGGCCTCATGCTAGGGATGCAAGTAAATATGGCTCTTTTGATTTATGGTAATTTTTAATGTGGCTTTCCATAACCTGCAGAACAAGTACAATGGTGAAAATAAACTCTTCCCTAAATAAAAACTGTTCACACATTATTTAAAAAAAACATTGCAAATGCAGTTCTGGTTACTGTAAGGATTTTTTATTTTAAAATCTTTATTATATTTTCATGCAGTCTAAGCCTGTATGGTATTCTAATAGGCTAGTACAGACTATTTCTCAAGAACTGCCACTAACAGGCCATGTTAATGCTGCTTTAAGGCTTGGGATAACTCTTTGTCTTGTAGGGATTTGAGTTTCTTTTGCTATCTGATCATTTTTAAGACTGTTTGAGACATTCTTATATATGCAAAATTTAATAGCTAAAACTCTTGCAACTTTATTATAGAGCAGGGGTCTCCAACCCCCAGTCCGCGGCCCGATACCGGGCCGCAAAGGCCATCATACCGGGCCGCCAGCAGCCGCGCCTGCCTCCCCCCCCTGCAGCAAGAGGGGGGGAAAGAGGCCGGCGCGGCAGCTACGCAAACAATCACGCGCGGAACTGCCGCACATGCGCGTTTGCACCCCCTGGTGGCCAAAATGCGCATGCGTGGCAACTCTGCGCATGCGTGTTAGCGCCACCTGGTGGCCAAAACGCGCATGTGCAGCAATTGAGCAACTGCTGGCTCTCCCCCACCCCCGGAGTCAGTCCCTGACCAGAAGAAGGTTGGGGGCCGCTATTATAGAGAGTATAAGTGGACAGAAAGCATATCTGGATCATATCTCTGTGGACATTTGACCCATTCCTTTCATGGTGTTTCTGAATATCAAAAAGAAAGCTGACAGAGTAATGGAAGGAGGGGATTAGGACTAGGTTCTTATTTTCGTAATAACAAGGACTGTTGCTGTTCCAAAATGGAAAACATCAGGCTGGCCAATATGTTCTGTTAATTACAGAGGCATTTCAGAGGGACCCCCATCCTTTCCCCTGCAAATTCACTTTCACTTTTAAATGGAACCCCGAGCAAGGACATAAACACATTTTCAGTAATATTTTTTCTGATTTTATATCAGAGCCAGTTTGGTGTAGTGGTTAGGAGTGCGACTTCTAATCTGGCATGCCAGGTTCGATTCTGCGCTCCCCCACATGCAACCAGCTGGGTGACCTTGGGCTCGCCACGGCACTGATAAAACTGTTCTGACCGAGCAGGAATATCAGGGCTCTCTCAGCCTCACCCACCCCACAGGGTGTCTGTTGTGGGGAGAGGAATAGGAAGGCGACTGTAAGCCGCTTTGAGCCTCCTTCGGGTAGGGAAAAGCGGCATATAAGAACCAACTCTTCTTCTTCTTCTTCTTCTATATAGACTGGCATGCTGGTTTAGATAATTACAGTGGCAATGCCACTGCAAAGTTAATACACAAGAGCAGTACCATGTTTTGTAACACAATTGCACAATCCCATAGTTCAGCCATTCTTACAGCTGAATAATAGTTCTGATGAATCTAAATAGAAGTCTTATTTATTAGCAAGACACTGGCTACAGTTTTGCTACATACTCTTTAGTATTGCTGTGTAGTATCATATAGGTCACTGGAATACAGTATAAACCACTGTACTACAAAATATAGAAATATTTCCACGCTAGATTATTTCTTGTAATTCAAACATTAACAATGAAGGTTACGTTTATGTGTTTATTTCATACTTACTGTGTTATAGAAGTGTTTAACTTATAGTATATAATCATTTTCAAATACATACCTCCAAATCGTTCCAACATATTCTGTACTTCTCCCCTATAAAAAGTGTCATATTTTAAGACTATTTTTGTACAGTATAAAAAATAAAACTTTGATTTTTCAATTTATATCATTTGTATAAGTGATAAACAACAATATTAAAACAAAGAAGAAAAAAATACCAGTACAAGCTAACCCAAATTGGCAGAAAAATGCAGAGGGCAATTGGACACTTTAATGAAAATGAATGCATAATCAATTTTGCAGAGCAATGTGTATCATAATAAGGATTACATAACTTTATGTTCAGGGGATAATTTAAAAATATTTGTAAAGAGAAATACAAGAAGATATTAAAAATAATCCAAAACATAGTTTGTTATATACATATACACATATACATATATATAAAATCTGGGGCTGTATTCAAGATACTACTTGCAACTAAACTACAGTATCATATAGTGAACATTTAATATCAGGCTGTTATACAACTGAAATAATCTCATGCATGGAAATGGGGCAGCATATGTATCTCTGGCAAGGATCTCAAAGGTACTATCATAAACTTTGCTCCTGAGAGCATGCAGTTATCCTGGGGCTTTGCTCCCAGTGACATGCAGAGATCTATTCAGTTTGCATCATTCTGTTCCATCTTGAAAAATTGGTATTATTGGTACCCTAAGACAGTGGTACCCAACCTTTTTATCACTGAGGACCGGTCAACACTTGACAATTTTACTGAGGCCCGGGGGGGGGGGTAGTCTTTTGCCAAAGGACGTCCCTGCCGCCTGAGCCCCTGCTCCACTTGCTTTCCTGCCGGCGCCCCTGACTTCCCATCGCCCATGGGGGGCGCTGCAAGCAGCAACTGTGCAGTGCCACACTGAGGGGGAGCCCCAGCCATGGTGGCCGCTGGAGAGCACCAAAGGTGAGCCGGCAGCAGAGTGGCATGGCAGCCCCCGAGGCAGCAGCCGGGGAGGAGGACAAGAAGGAGCCACGGCCCAGTACCGACTGATCCACGGACCGGGACCGGTCCCTGGACCGGAGGTTGGGGACCACTGCCCTAAGAGATGATCCGAAACTGGATTACTGTTTTCCATTCTGGGGCTCAAATCCATGTGTGCTTGGGATACACTATGCTGAAGCCCCACGGGGTGGTATGGTCATATATTAAACCAGGCTTTCTAAGGTTTCTTGACAGCCCTAGAAGGGTTTTCCTAAATGGGTGGGAGTTAATTTTTTAATATATTTTAAATTTGTTAAACATTTATCAGGTGATATCATAGAATCATAGAGTTGGAAGGGGCCATACAGGCCATCTAGTCCAACGCAGGATCAGCCCAAAGCATCCTAAAGCATATATCATCATATATGGTATTGTCGATCTACCACCCCCTCCCAAAATGGCCAGTAATGGACCTGGAGGGGGTGGGAAGGGGAGGAGTCCAGGTGGGTGTGTACACAGCTAGGCTTCCCAACCATATTCTGCACAATCTGTCCCTTCTGGGATTTCTCGAAGCCAGAAGAATGTTTCAAGGGTTTCTCAACAGTAAAAAAGTTGAAAACTATTAATTTGTTCTTTGCTGATTTAGGTTCTCCCTTACATCCATGTGATAAAAAATTGGAAAATAAGTGATCATTAATTTTAGTAACTTAAAATATCTTATGTTCCTATCTAAAATACAAAAGACTTTCATTCTTTAACAAACATTTAGTTTATAACTAAACAGCCATAAATTATAGCTATTTTTACTATAATTAGCATATCAGAATTGCAAAGCAAACTAACAGATAGGTCATCAATAATTTAATTAAACATTTAGCAGACTTTTAAAAATATGAACATTAAGGAATTTACCCAACATCATCTTCAACTACAGTATGAGGAGTTGTTGAAGATCTCTTTTTTCCATGTTTATCAATGACTGGTGTTTCATCTTAATTATTTTGGGGGGAAAAACATAAAACAGAGATCACAAATTAATTATCTAGGTCTTTATAACTCTATCTTCTAAGAAATTATAACTCTAAGAACTCTAAGAAATTTTCTAAGAAATTATAACTCTATCTTCTAAGAAATTCACACCTATGAATTACATGAGCAATATCTGTACCTACTAAGACTCTTGTCTCTTATTCAGCCTTTGCCCAAAGAAAGCATAATTCTGCTTGGAAGTGAGCACTAACATAACACAGAATGACGACAGGGAAGGGGAGCACTGGATGCTGGAGGGAGGATGATTAATAGGGTTGCCAGCTCCAGGTTTAGAAATACATGGAATGGTGGGGGGGGAGCATGAGAAGTGCATTGTTTAGGGCAGCCTTTTTTGATTTTGTAACTGTGGAAGAGCCCCTGAAATAATTTTTCAGGCTTCAAGGTACCTGAAAGAAGCTGGTTTAAGACTTGGCATGCAAACCCCTCACCTCCCAGGCACAGAAATTACAAAAGAATTCCCTCACACTCGGGAGAGGGAGCAATGGAAGCAGCCAGTTTCATAGCTTTTGGCAGAGTCCATTAAGGCAGGAAGAGAAAGGCTGTGGACCCTTCCAGAGCTCTTGTGGACCCCCAAGGGTCTACAGAACCCTAGTTGGGAATTACTGGTTTAGGGAGTGGAGGGATATCAAAGGGGTATAATGCCATGGAGTCCACTTTCCTAAACGTCCATTTTCCCCAGGTGAACTGATTGCTGTCACCTAGAGATCAGTTGTAATAGCAAGAGACCTTCAGTGACTACTGTAGACATATACTGGCCCACAATAGTCCTAAGAACCACAGAATTCCACCACCTACACGGATCTGTTTAGGTGAGCATACATAAGCATACACAGCAGATCAATAAATCATCTAGCCCAGTACTTTCTAGTTCCTAGTCTGACTGGAAGCAGCTCTTCGAGGTCTCAGACAGTCTTTCCTTGTTTTTCCATCAATTTTTTGTTGTTGTTTTTACTGGAGACACTGAAGCTGTTTCTCTCCAGCATTGTTGCATGCCTGCTGTCTCCTAGGTCCAGCAAGGGAGAATGTGAAGAGATATACCTACAGGTCACAGCCATCCCAACTGATCCAGCAGAAATAAGATAACAGGGAGATAAATGAATGGGCACAATGACGACTACTCTGAATTTGCCTTAGCACTGCTGTCATCGGGCAGGGAGCTTGCAATGAGAAAAGGATGAAGAGTCTGGGATTTTTCAGTTCAGAAGAGAAGGAAGCCATGATAGAGGTTTATAAAATTAGGTATGGGGTGGACAGAGTTTACAAAGCGGACTTTTTATCCTCCCAAAATACTAGAACTCAAGGGCATCCAATGATGCTAATGAGCAGTAGGTTCTGGACAGTCAAAAGGAAATACTACTTTATACAGAAAGTGATTAAAATGTGGGATTCATGGCCAGAGGATGTAGTGATGGCCACAGTGATAAACAAATTTAAAAGGGGATTACCTAGATTTATGAAAGATAAGTCTCAATGCTCGCTAGGCATAGTGACTGAGGAGAACTTCCATATTCAGTCTTGACCCCAGAGACAACAGGTAACATCAGGAAAGGCCTTGGCCTCCAGAGTAACAGGTTGTCCACTCAGTGAGACAGGATAGTGGACTAGATGGGCCATTGGTCTGATCCAATAGGGCTGTTCTTATGTATTTAATTGCTACAACCCAGCAACAGTTTTGTGACCTGCAAGAGAGACTGTGACCCTTGACAATGCAGGGGTTCTAGTAATTGCTTGATGTTTACCGTGACACCAAACCTCATCACATTTAAAGACAAAACTGAAGGAAAGTTTTATATTGATCTACTGAACCTTCTCTAAGGTCATCTTCTGAACCACTCAAACGTTTCTTTTGATTTTCTTCAAAGCTGTAAGCATGTACAACTGGATCCTCCTGTGCTGGTTTGGCTGTTTTCCCTGTAGTTTTTCTCCCTGATGGTGCCATAATCAGAGTTCTTCTAAGTGGTATAAAACATTTAATTATTTGTTTGTAAAATTCACCATCCAAACTTTGTTCAGATAAGCATAGCATTAAGAAAAATAAAACTGTTTGCTTTTTTTAAAATTGAGAATTCATAGCATATGGCTCTTGCCTGAAGAATCTTTATCTTTATACCGCTCCACGGTATAAATAAAAGGCTAAGGGGCTTGGGGTGTGACTAACTAGAAGTACGAAGGCCACTATAACTTATTCCACTGTTCAAAGGCTTGGGCTAGTATATATTTCCTGAGTCCTAATGGGAGTGTGTGCTAGAATGATATTGTTTTAGCAGTCTTATTGGACTCTAAGCAGAATTAGATATGCATTTTGAGTGTATGTAGAGTGCCATCAAGTCACAGCTGACTCATGGTGAACCCAGCAAAGGGCTTTCAAGGTAGTTGAGCAGCAGAGGTGGCTCACCATTCCCACCCTCTGCAGAGTCCTCCTTGGTGGTCTCCCTTCCAACTATCGACCTTGCTTACCTTCCAAGGTCTGATGAGACTGTGCAATACCATTCCTTCACAGAGGCATGCTAAAACCTATAAAACCCTAAAGAAACTGCCTATACCATTATTTTATTTTTACACTTCTATTCCACCCTTCCCCAAATGCCTCACTTGTGTGTTGCATATTACCCACATGCTGTGATTGGACAGATAAACTGCATATAGCATGAAACTTAATGTTTCGGGGAATCCTTTACAAAATCCAGCTGATGGCTGTCACATAATTATAGAATCCCATCCTTTCTGGTGCCCACCAAGTGTTTTTAGGAAGTGGGTTTTGGTCCAGCAAGGCTTCTTTCTGATTGTCTACTGTTGTCTTAGCCGTAGCTGCCATCGCAGAACAATACACACCCACCCCACTCATATACAGATGTAAGAAAAATCCGGAGCCAGCAGCAGCAGCAGCAGCAGCTACCACGCGGCCCCTAAGCAAGGCTTCCACACGACCGCAGGGCTCTCTCCGGGAAGGCTCCCTGTTTTGCAAGCGCAGCCACCGCCTCTGCTCGCTCTTCCCGAATTTTGCTAGCGCGACCAGCCAAGGAACCAGCATTTCCCTCAGGCGGTACTTTTCCCGCCTCAATTACCTCAGACGGCGTCTCCCCGCTGCGCTTTTATTGGCTTCCCCGCCCCTCGCCAGCTCCTTTCTCGCCTTCCGCGCCCCATATCCATGATTAACTTCGCTATTATTTTCCCCCACCTCCTCCTCTCCTCTCCTCTCCTCTCCTCTCCTCTCAAGCGCAGGGAGAATCCGTCGGAGGCACCCGAATAATTTAGCAGCTAAGCCTGAATCCTGGGAGTCGAAACGCACCCGCCAGTCGCGCGCTCTCCCTCAGCGCCAGAGAACGAGCTCCTAAAAACACTGCGAGGGTTGCAGCTGTTTGCAGCGCCGGTTAAATTTGTCCCGTCCTCGGTCAGCTTAAATTAGCCTGACTATTTAAACGCGCAAGCCTTTCCCCCGGTTCCACACTTATTTACACGGTAGACCTTCACTCCCTCTGCCTCGTGAAGGGAACGGTCGCAGTCTGTAGTGACAGCGCGTCTGGGATCACGCCACAAACCCTTCAGCATGGACTTCTCCAGAGAGAAAGAGAGGCGAACTTCAGAACATTGCCTTCTCTTTATAAAGGCTTCCTCCAGGCTTACCATTACCCTTGCAGGGATTAAAGTGCTAATTCAGTCAGCTACTCTCTGATGCTTTGGTTTTCTTCTTGCAGTGATTTATGTAATGCAGGAGTGGCCAAGCTGTGGTGCTCTGGCTGTCCATGCACTACAATTACCATGAGCCCTTGCCAGCAACATGGTGCAGGGCTCATGGTAATTATAGTTAATGGACATCTGAGAATCAGTTCAGCCACCCCTGATGTATTGCAATGGGATTCCTGCCACCTCTATTTGATGCTATGGGAGTCTCCCCCCCCCCCCAGCCAATATATCACAAACTTTCATTAGGCTCAGGCATGGTTTCGTATCAATGGCCCTTCCAGTCAGAAGTCAGTACAATACAAGAGAAAATAACTAGAAGGAAATAGGCCAGAAAAGAGGAGTCAACTAAAAGGCATCTTTCCGCTGTCCAGATTTTAGCTTGCAAGTCATATCTGACAGACCCCTTCCCTCAGTTGCGTGAGGCAGGAACGTCTGTAGTTTTACTGAAATGACCTAGTATGCGATTGTTACTTTATGAAGCTGTTTTCAAAAAAGGCAACAAAGTGGTATTTTAAAACAAGTTTAATTCTATTTAATTTAGAAGTAGGTTGACGCACGGGATAATAAAGAATAAGGTGCCTTTTGCTTCCAATTTAAAAATATTTATGACTTCTCAGAGCATTTAACAGCTGATAGTTTTTCTTCTTTCACAAGCACACAGAATAAGCCACGTAATTTTTAAACCATAGACATTAAATGAAAATGTACATTTTACAGCACATATACACTGAAAACCTCATGTCTTTACTATAAAATAATAGATGTGATCTTTAGGCTTGTTCATATCCTGATTGAAGGTGTTCTTTCAAAAAATATCTGCTTTCCTGTCAGTATCCATCTTGGGCAGACAACCAATTTTAGAAAATTAAAATTTGATATGAGAAATTAATGCATATGATACTTCAGTACCATTAAAACCATACAGTGTATTGACAATTGATAACAGTGAGGCACTTTTGCTGCTCAATATATAATGCTAGTAAAAATCATAGTTACATCACAATCTCTTTACCTGATTACACCCCCGACTTTTAATTTAGCATCCAAATATGAAACTAATTTACATTTTGGTCAATAGAGAAATGACCCTGGCATCAGACTGGAAGTCAATTTCTCTATCATTTTCATTACTGAATAAGCAAATAGGGCATTAGGATTCTAATTCCTCAGAGGACATTTTGCAGTCATAATCCTTTCTATGTTTGAATCATATATACACAACTTATATTAATGTACGCAGTACTCATGGGGGCCATGGGCACACACACATTAGAATCATGTCCCTTGTGCTCAAAGAATAGGGTAGAAAGCTGCCCAGTCAAGTTGCTGCTGTTATGCATGGCTCTTTTCCTGTTTTTTTTTCCTGGCAACTGTGTGTAAGCCAGGAATACAAAGAAGAAAGAGTTGCCATCAAATATGTTAGGCAAGTTGGACAAACTCTCCTTGTGTCATGACTTAATTGGCTGCTATGGGAAGCACATAACATAGCAATGCTGTCCCCTGAACAGCAGTGGAACGATGGGAGGGAAGAATTACAAAGGACTTCCACTACAATCATTCTGAACCCTGTTCTCAATTAATGTAGGTGACCAAAGCAGATGAACATTATTGTTGCTCAAAAGGTGGGAGGAAGACAAGATATTGATTTGAATGATACAGAATGCCTTGGGATGCAACATCAGAAACCCACCTAATAGAGGCCGAACTTAACTGTCCAGTGTTATTCGTTGTCTGCAATGTGTACTGCAATAAATGCAGCTATGTTTCTTTCAGTAACCCTTTTTATAAAAAGGATAATGCACTCAGGACATAATGCTGAAGAATTACAACCATTTGAGAGCTGGCAACACACCCTTTTCCACTATGTCCTCACATTCTCTGTAAGCTCAGTAGCATGGGTGTTGCAAAGCAGTGTTACAAAGGCTATAATGACATGGGCAGTTTTTGTTCACGCCCAGGACACAACAATCAAGACACTTCTGAAACAAAACATTTCACATGTTCATCACATGTTGAGGTAGACTGATTCATGGTCCAAATTCTTCTACACCTTCAATCGTTCGTGACAAACTTCTTTTTGAATCCTCCGCCTTGGGAAAAATTTTCGTTTGAGAGCAATTAGCTAAAAGATTAAAAGAAAAAGGAATTCAGATTTTCCAACTGTTTGTTCATGGGAACTATTACAATGTTCTGCTCCATTCCACTGCATTCCTTTCATGTGTGCTTTTGCCTACTATCAAGATGAAGCACAATTCACACTTAACAGCAAATTGCAGTAGCAACCATGGAAAGCCCTGAATCACAGAGTTAGAAGGGACCTCCAAGGTCATCTAGTCCCAACCCCCCGCAGAATGCTATCCCTGAGATTACAGCCTCACCACTATTCTCTTGGAAATTACTTGCAGCTTGGGAATCTTTGCATCTTAGGAGACTTATGCTTCTGACATAATCCATACCTTGTTGTTTCATTCTATACCCAAACTAGATTGTTGTATTCCCCCCATACCATGATTTGGCTTGGAAGCAAGAGAATAAATAATATTTGGAATTCTTATAAAGCTAGCCATAGTTTTATCCAAAAATAGACGTTATTATTTTCTAAGCCATTCATGAGTGAAAGAGCATATCCTCCATGGATTTGAGAAGAGCTGGTGTTTATACCATGCTTTGCTCTAGCAATTACCATCACTTTGGTCTCCCCATAACAGATGGCTTGTGAGGTAGGTAGGACGGAGAGAATTTCGACTGGGCCAGGGCCACCTGCATGGGAACAAGTGGGGAATCAAACCTGGTTCTCCGTATTAGAGTGGGGAGGTCCGGGGGGATCATTGTGAAAGTGGCTCTTTGGAAAGGGTCCCCCCCAAATTCTGATATGGGGGGCATGCCAAAATGGCGGTTCTACCAGCCCCAGTGGGTCTGGCATCCCTAACTACTTCTTTTTCACTCTTATATACTCAAAAGTCTGGTCTAATCTAGATCAGAGCTAGAAGGTACAAGAACGCCATCCTAATATTACATGATTTTTTATGTGATTGATGGTTCAGCCTCCCATTCCCTGATCACCTTCTCAGCCATTATATCATCACTACCATTGAGACTTTTTCAGTGATTTCTTCATATTCCAGTAGCCATGCACCCACTCATCAAAACAGCAGGTTTGGCATTATACCATACTATGGGTTGGATCCTGCACAGAATTCCTGTGTTTGCAAGTACTTCTCTTGGTTGTTTCCCATTAAGTCCCATGGCAGCCTGAAAGTACCCCCTGAATCCTGTTTCCCCAGGAACAGAAGTGGTGGGGAGGGGGACATTTTGGTTGCTGTTGGAAGGGCAAGCTATGAAAGTCATATCTGAATAAGAACAAGCCCATGTGCGTGCCAAAAAGCTGCACTGCATACAACACAGTACTTTAGTTTTACATTTAAAAAGTTACAGCTTTTACCTGTTCTGCAAAAAATGATGTGACTGTAAACACAATGAGTGTCACTAGAACGCAATGTGTCCAGAATTTCAGCTTGTCTCTGTAAGCTCTCCTATATATAGCAGGATAAAAAAGATAACATTTTTATAGAATATTTATAGTGACAAACTGCAGAAGCTTATATTATCCAGCAGTTTATCTGAGAGCATACACTCGATTAAGCCTTGCACGGAGATAGATTTTCTCTTGTGTTAGTCAAATCAAAAACTCAAAAGACAGAATTACAGTACTCCGTTAACTGAGAAACCGTATTAGAACAGAACATACATCTTTCCATATAAATAAAACGGTAAGAGGGTGCTGGGAGGGTTGGCACTCACTGCTAACCAGTCAGGTACACTGTCCCAGCTGTCCCATCCTGGATTGGCCATTTGTCCAACGAACAGCCAATCAGGAAGGGTGTCCTGCCACTGGTCGCATCCCCCTCCAACTTCTTCCATGTGGAAGTGCCAGCTGGTGAGTGGGAGCTAAAGGGATGGCAAGAGGCCTGGGACTGCAAGCCCCATGGGAGTGGGGAATGAGGGAGGAAGCCCTATGCCAGTGCTCGCCCCTGCCCCGAGCAGCTCCAGTCACAGGGAAACCAATATTTCAAGTCAAACTTCAAAGCATGAAATCACTTACCATTCCTGAAGCTCATGCACATGAAGAAAGCGGTTTCGATACTCTCTTGGCAGCTCAAATTGGGATGGGACGGGAAACAATGATTCATAAAAATCCCTAAGCACTGCTTTTACAGTTTGAGCATCTTTATGACTGTGATCAATGTTGTCATTTAGACAAACAAATTTTCTGAAAAAAATAATAAAATACTCTCATTGTCTATTGTTAAGCAAATTTATCTTTAAAAATAGTTAGCTGTGACTTGATGGCAAAAAACATTAATGGTTTCAGAAGCAACATTTCTTATACATTGAACATGACATAGGTGTGAAATTAACAAGACTGGTATTGAAGACAGCTTCAGTATGCAGGTCTTAGAAAATGCTTAGAAGGCTTGTTTCTTCCTTTGAAAAAAGAAAGCCACACTGCCAAATCAGTCTGATAGGAGATTAAGGCTGCACAATAAATGGCTAAGGGAAAAATGTATAGTGCCTTATCATTATTTTTTCATCTTTGATTTGTGGGTAGATAGCTGTGCTCGATGATATATTGTATTTTGGCAGACTGCCTGTAACATATGAAGCCTTTTCTACTGCTGTATGAAGAAGCCTTTGTGAAACAGGACTAACAAACACGGGAGCCTGTCAGCATCTGCTTGGATAAATTTATATTTCACAGCTTACTCAAGGTTGCTAGTGATGCTAGGTATCTAATTCACTCAGAAGAGTTGTGAAATGGAATTATAGAGTATAAAGTTGTTTGCAGTTAATCTGTGAAGCATATGTCCCTTAAACTTTCATCAATTTAATGTAACTGTGTTTTGTTTTTGCTTGTATATTGTTCCAACACTATGCATGCATTTAGTGCTTGTATCATATTATGCAATACACTCATTAACTTTTGTGAAGCTTCAGCAACACAAAAGATTAATCAGTCTCTATCACAGCTTCCCCAAAATCCATGTCTGAAATTGAAACCTTCAGGAATGTTATGCAACGGAAGCAGAACAGATATTCCATTCACAGAAAAGGCTCTGTGTGTAACCAATCCAATGACTACAAGCATCCTTTTTAAAGAAAAGCACTATTTGTATTTATCTTGTAGACACATCAAATCTTCTTTCACAGCATTCTATAATGGAAAGGAGCATTGTATTTTACAGATCCGAATTTAACCTTAAAATTAAACATGCATCAAAAGTGCATACCTGGGATTTTTTCGAATGTCATCAAGCTGGCCAACTACATGGGAAACGTTGGTGCGGATCATTTTGAAAGCAACTTCTTCCTCTCCCATGATTTCAAATCTTAGTATGATAGAATAGAATAGAGTAAGATAACGTGAATTAAGAAATTATGACACCACAAACAGTATGAAATTGAATTCTGACACATATATATGAAATAAATATCTGGCTAGCCTGTCTGTATAACTGCTATGAATATTCTGTCAAATCTACAGAGTTTTTTTTAAAAGGCTGATTTCTAATTTTTATAGAAACAGAGCTTGAAAAACAATTTAGAAATTAACAGAATACACTATTCCATGAAGGACTGAATTCTTTTACCAGGTCAGCCCCCTCTTGGCAGCTGCTGCTCCTCTTTTCTTGGAGGGGAGCAGCCCTGCAGGGAAACCGGGTACTTGCCTGGGAGGTGGGTGGCCGGGAACATGGCGGGCCTGCTCCGAGGCCTGCAGCGAAGCCAGGGACTCAGTGGGGAGGGGGGATCCCTGCACGGGGGGCCCCAGGGGGTGTGGGGGCCGCCACTACGGCCCCCACTTTCAAAGCCCGCTCTTACGAGTGGGCTTTGAAGCCTAGTATATCACTGGCAGTCTTTAAGCAAAGGTTGGATACACACTTTTCTTGGATGCTTTAGAAATGCTTAGGGCTGATCCTGCGTTGAGCAGGGGGTTGGACTAGATGGCCTGTATGGCCCCTTCCAACTCCCCTTCCAACTCTATGATTCTATGAATAAATCTGAATCACTCTGAATGATCCACATCAGTGGAATCCCACTCCCAGTGCACCAAGTCCAGTGCTCCAGCTCTGTACTGCAGTAATTACTCTAGCCCCAAAGCTCAAGTTCTTTGTATCATGCAGACATGGAGAAACTGGATGCGGACATGGAAAGCATTCATAGGCCTATCTCCTCCATGCCCTGGTTCATTGAGCCAGTATAGTGCAGTGGTTAGAGCAGGGGGGGGGTCTTAACGGTTCGGGAAGGGTTTCCAGAATGGCTGGGAGTTAACTGATTTTAATCTGTTTTTAAAATTTGTTAAACAATTATTGGGTGATATGACAATATATGGTTATGTCAACCTGCCCCCCGCCCCCAAAAAGGCCAGTAACTGGCCTGAAGGAGGTGGGAAGGAGAGGAGCCGCAGCTGGCACACAGCTATTTTTCCTAACCATAATCTGCAAGATCGCACCACTTCTAGGGTTTCTCGAAGCCTGAAGAAGGTTTCAGTGATAAAAATGTTGAGAAAGGCTGGATTTGATAGACCCAAATTTGAATATCCACTTTGCTACAAGCAGCTTTGCTGGGTGACCTTGGGCCAGATACACATTATACAAAACCAAAAAGGGAACAAAAACCCAAACTTAACAAAGTCAGGAACTCAAAAGCTGAGCTATAAAACAATATAAAATTTAAACAATTTAAACAATAATTGTTTCAATTTTATATTGTTTTATTATAGCTCAACTTTTGTGTTCCAGATACACATTATGATAGACCCCCCCCCCACATACTTCCTGCTCTGAAGATAAAGGAACATTCATGAATAATATTTTAAGCTGAAACCTTGTTTTAATATTAAACTTCAGTTCTACTGAGTCTGGTTCGTTACCGTAAGTCTTTTCATATTTCATTTTAAAAATTCACACAATTTATTATTTGGTGCTTTCTAATATTCTCTTTCTTTGTTTGTTTTCTAATCTCAATAATTAAGAATGAGATACCTGTACTTGTTTTTGTCCTTGTATGCTTTACGAATTCTATCCGTCACAAGCTTACAGTTGGTTAGCAGGTTTTTAGTCACTGGAGGCTGAAAATGGGGGAAAAACATTAACTGAAAAGAGTAGTAATTAATTCGCATGTCCCTCTTTCATAGTGTTTTTGTAGAATGCTAATTCCTAATGATCTTGCTGCTCCTACAAAGAAACTAATCATTAGCTGAGAAGCAAAACAATTGAAAAGCGTATGTATACACATGCATGTTAGTCACCATTCTGCAACAGAGCAGGAGAATGCTTTGGCAATCAATGCCAAACATGAAAATAAACACAATTTAAACACCTGACATTCCCTAACTTGTAAGAAATATCATAGGACATACGGAGGGGGGGAGGGGGGGAGAGAGAGAGAGAGAGAGAGAAAGGGGCTAGAAGTTTGTTAGAGACTAGAGGTGTGTTTCTACCTGAAATGATTATAGCTTAATAGCTTTTGGGGGCAGGGACACACATCTATAGTTCACTGAATCAAGGAATTTTACTGATTTCCTGTTTATATATTTAACAATTTAGATTTTTAATGTACAGTACATTTTTGTAAATTGTCTGTAAAACGCCAGTATATAAAACTACAAGAAAAAAGCCATTATTAACAAGTCCTTACCAAATTAGGATCGTAATATGCTTCCTGTGTTGGTGGCATGATATTAATACGAGTAATGTTGACTGGAAGAGATTTAGAACAGTTTATTAACATTTGCTCCAGACCAGTCAAATCCTGGCAAAGAAACAGAGAGAGAGAGAGAATGCATATTATTTTTATGTACTCACAATATTTATGCTGTGTAAAATTAATTAAAAGAACTGGAATTTTTCTTATAAAAGCATATTTATTTCTACAACCTGATGTAAAATTAGTTATCAATAAAGTGGGAAGGCTGATTCTAAGCTATACCACTAGGGACTGTGGGTGGGGTTTGCATGAATGAATTCCAAGGTAGTAAAAGGTTGTAACTAGAATGGGATAAAATTTTTTAAAATAAATATAAAATTAACACTAATCCAGATCTAACCAGTTCCCCACCGGGTGAAATGGTCCCCTCTCACCCACCCCCACTACACTTTCTATCTGCAAAAGTTACAGGTTGAGGGAGAGTGGGGAAATGTTGGCTTTTGTTAGTAGAACACCTGTAGCATTCAATCCTTCTTCTTGGCAACTACTTTGATTAAAGGAGAGGAATTCAATCATCTGAGTGTAAATTTGTGGTGTGAAGTCATACAGCCTAATCATAGACAACCACACAGGAAAAACTTTAACTTAGAACTAGATACTGGAGTGTA
This sequence comes from Paroedura picta, assembly GCF_049243985.1. NCBI lineage: Eukaryota > Metazoa > Chordata > Lepidosauria > Squamata > Gekkonidae > Paroedura > Paroedura picta. The sequence goes on along the minus strand of NC_135373.1, from coordinate 107,441,426 downwards.
TTAATAAAGGATGCTCACAAACTGGTTCACAACCCCAAATTCCTCAAAACTTTGGCCAATTCATGTCTCCTCAACCAAGGAGGCTGGAAGTCTTCAAGTTTGGAGCACAAGGGGAGTAAGAGAGGGGAGTGTGAGTGTGTGTGTTCACAGCAAGTTAGGTCTCAAACAATTATCTGTTTCTCCATGACTTCTGAACACAGCAATAATGTTATTAATGCTGTAGCGTTATTAATATCATTACTGAACATCTCCAATGTTTACTTTTCATCTACTTTTTTTTCATTTTATGCTTACTGACTATATGGAGCTTTCTGGATATATTAAAAAAAATACCTGCAAGCTTAAAGGCAATTCATGAATTCTCGTGGCCAATGTCCGTATCTCCCTGTCAGATAAAATTCCCGACATATCCGTATCAACTTCATCAAAAACCTGGGAAATGTTCAATGGTTGGACTGCGCTCATGAGATAGTAGAAATACGAAAAGGCAAACTGCATATCTTCAGAGTGGCGAACTTTATGAAATGAAGTCTTGTCAAATTCCTCAGGAAACCTGTCCAGAAAGAAGGAGAGTAAATTCAGCCTTTTACAGTCTGGATAAGCTGCTGAAATAAATTAACCTAATTATAAGTCATAGGACAAGAATGCAACTGGATGTCAGAAGAGATACCCTTTGGGAAAACTCTTAAATTTAGGTCATCGCAAAGCAGGAGATGCTGATGTTAACTAAGACAGGCAATTTCCCTATAATTTAAACGTTCGAAAAACTGATTATTTTCTTTGAAATGTAATTTGCCCAAGACTTGCCAGAAAATCCAGGAAAATGATTTTTAGTAGAACTAGATCTTCACCCTAAGAAATGACTGTCTAATATGCACCAAATCCCCAGGTGTCTTATACAACACTCTGGCTTGAATATGCATTAAAGAATCCAGTATGGCTGATGCCTTAAGGCCTGGAGCCTAGAACTCCTCTCTGTAGATTCAGTGGACATTCTAAGTGGAAGAGAACCAGAGGGAGGAGAGGGGAGCAGAGAAACAGCAGGTAGAGACACCTCCCATGGGGGATCTCTAGGGGACAGAGCCTTGAACACAATATCTAGCAAATGTCTGCTAGCTCTTAGGGTATCCAGTAGTGATTGTAGACAAGAGAGTTTTAAAATATTTCTTTAAAAGAGAATACTTATTATTACAAAGGCAAATGTCTAGTTTTCATGAACAGATGAAAACATCTGGTTTTGGAATTATCACATGATGCCACAGGAAAGAATTCTCATGAACATATGCTGCTCATCTCCCCAAAACTCCACAGCGTGTAGGAAACGAAAAGGGAGAAAGGTTTGGGACACTGTTCCCTCCCCCAAGATGTTCACTTTTCCAGTCCAGAAATTTTAGGGGTGTGGAAGGAAGTCAAACTTGATCCGCAGCACACTTGACAAGCAGCAAGATATTAATTTATACTTGGTTACATGCTCCCTTAATAAAAGTTAAAACTCACAAATCTTGTAACTCTTGCATAACTTTTCGGTCAATCATATGAGGCATGTGAGCTGGGACTTTCCGAGAAGTGAATCCAAATTTGCTGTTCAGAAGTTTATTCACGTATCTGAGAGAATCCGCAAACGTGTCTTTCAGCTGTCTCCCAATCAGTTTACTATCTGTTAAATAAGCCATCTCCTTCTTTAATGCCTCTTCTTCCTGGGGAGAGTGGGGGATGGAGCATACACATATGACAGAAGAACTCTAATGTGATTTGCTATCAATTACTAAGAAATTATGTCACAAAGCTTCAATCCATAGGGCTACTGACCATTTACTGAATCTGCAAATGAAATGTGACAACTAAGTGCTACTGCCATGTTTCAGTTATATCACTTAAAAAAAGAATCCAAATGGATGCAGAAGCTTTCTGTTTAGACTAGCCTTTCCCACTGGTGAAAACCCCTGAAACATTCTTCAGGCTTCTAGAACCTCCAGAAGTGGTATGATCAACTCCCCTCCAGGCCCATCATTGGCCATTTTGGTAGGGGGGGCGTGTCAACATTAATTAACTCCCGCCCATTTAGGAAACCCTTCCAGGGGCATCAAGAAACCCCAAGGTTTCACGAAATCCTGGTTGAGAAAGCTTGGTTTAGACACCTTAGTCTCAATGTATCTAAAGTTCGGAAGTTCACATCTTTGTAATCTTGTGACTTTTCATTTAACATGATTTACAGTAGGAATCGAACTGAAAGTTGAGTTTTGAATTTTAACTGCCATTTGAATGTAATTCCAGCAATGATTAACAAATGCCTCTTCCCCAATTGCCCTCCTGACTTTAAAGATTTATGAACAGTAACCAAATTACTTTACACTTGTAATCTAAGTTTTCTTCTCCTAGCAATGCCATCCTAAACGGAAAAGTCAATGGGCTGGGAAGAGCGTAACTTTACGCAGCATGGCGCTGGAGGTGGCTTTAATAACGGACACTATTTTTGGGCTGTGTCTTGTGATTATGAGCTGATTGTGGCCCTGATCCAGTTATATGTTGGCTACAGCATATAGCCAAGCCTTGTTAAACCTCATCCAGCTGCTGTAGATGTACCAGGATTCCTTACTTTCTAACTATATGGCTAAATATATCATATATTTTAAAATATATTTCCTACTTTTTAAATATACATAAAACAGGCAGTGAAAACTATAAGCATTGCTCCAGCACTAAGCCATGTTATCAGTTTCACAGAGATGTATTTGCAATCACTGATATAATTAAGACAGTTCTTTTGAGAGCTCTCCATATTCCTCTGCAGTCCTTCTAATAATCCTATAAGGCAGGGTCCCTATTATCCTCTCCCAATAGTGGAGAGGTGTTAAAGCCATAAGAAACTTTTCTCAAGGCTACCTATCAATTTATGCTAGTTGCTTGCCTAATACATCCAGCCTCTCTCCCTAGTCAACTTGTTACATAAAGTGAAATTTAAAATGTCAATGTCCTGCAAGATCCTGTGCAGCATTAGCTCTTTAAAATTACTTTTAATACATTCTTCTTTCAACACTATACCAGTCCACCAAGAAACTCACATCAAGCAGATCCTGGAAATATTTATGCTTCTCCCAGGGCAAAAAGCCTGGATAATTTCCAGGGTAATACTGTAGCTTCCTTCCGAGTACAGCTCGACTTCCTGCAGTGCCTTCCTCGGCACGTGCTTGATTGACACCCTTGCTTGCTTTCTTTTCTTCTGTCATTGTCCCCTTTGTAGTATCTTTTGGCTTTTGAGTTTCATTCTGTTGGAAAACATTTAGGACTTTCTCCCGAGACTTATTGTTTTCACTCGCATTCTGAACTACAGGTTTAAGCTCTGAATTTATCACTGAGCTGTGCTTCAGCGGGAAATAGCTGTTCACCTTCATTGCCACAGGAGTGCTACCAATAGGTCCCAGTGGAAGCATCTCTTGCCTTTTTCTTTTAAGGTCTGCTTTGTCACCTTCGTTGCTTTTGTAAGAGCTGTGCCTGGTTGTGAGATTTTTCAAAGCCCCTAAGTCAGCATATGCTTTCTTCCTCCTTGAGTTCTGGAAATTGTTTCCTGCAGTTGTGTTCAGCAGCTGGAAGGGTTTCAGAAGAGCAGCCTTGGACAGATTGTACCCTTTCTGGGTGATGTCCCCACCTTCCAGCTGCAAATCTAAGTTCTGCAGAGCTAGCCTCACGTCTTCAGGAAGGAGAGACATGTCAACCTGTGGAATCACTATACCTCTATCCAAATTCTCCACCGTGCCATTGGGATGTTTTTTAATTCTTGGAAAACGTTCTTCTTCAGGGATATCCTCAAACATAATTTCCACTTCTGGCACTGCTGTTGTAGTTTTCACATTATTTTCAGGCTTATGTGTAGAAGAGATGTTCATTTTTGGTCCCTGTCTTGTATCCACCTCCAATGTTATCTGCATCTTAAACTCTTTGTCGTCTTCATTTTGAAATGTAAGATTAAAATGGATCACAGTTGCATTCATCCCACTGTGCATTATCAAGTGGATGGTCTGCCATTTGTTAGCGATGGAAGCATGACGGATTATTGGGTTATCGCTGTAGGCGCCCTCAAGTCCTTTCTTGGCTATTTCACCAAAGCTGAAGTAAGGCAGGTTTTCACCTTTTGGAATGACATAATGAGTCACGTTCTTCTGAAAGGTCACTTTGTACAACTCATTAAAATGTTCTGAAAGAACAAAGAAATACTTCATATGATCTGCCTCTTCTCTTTATTTACATATTTACATAAAGATATGGAACTGGGAACTACTAAATTAAAAGCAGTTCACCTTATGCCCATGTTTCAAGGTGGGTTATTCAAAACTTTACACATATACACATGCTACGAACTGGCACTTCCTGAATCTCAATTTCAAAGATATAACAAAACAAAACCAACATGCAGCTTGCCTGCAAAGAAAACAAAAGGCCACCACAAGACACAACCTCACCCTCCAGCTCAGCTTTCTTTGCCCTTTTGCACCCCTTTACCTAAATTTGCTTCCACCACAAGCAAATGGGAAAATGGAAACAAAGAGTAAAAACACAGAAATCTTAGAAAAGCCCCCCTCATGCTTTAACTCTTTTTGTGCCATTCTTTAGCTGCTGTTAGGAAAATCAGCCCTACGCATGACACAGAGAACAGTTTAGAGGGACTAACCCATTACAATGACATTGTGCTTTCCTGACCATTAATTCCCTTTATCCAAAGAAATAGGCTTGACGTGTTATTTACAGGACTAATGTATACATAAAACCAGGAACATAAGCTTCACAGGTCTCTACTGGTTAACAGACATGACTGGAGGATAGCTAAACTGCGCTGCTGTTCTTGCATATGCCCAGACTAAAAGAATGCATGAAATATACATTAAACAGCAATGAAGACCTTCAGTAAACAAAAAAGGGCACATGTTGACATTACCTTGTCCGCAGTCACCAGCATCAAACCCACAGGAAAGGACGTTGCAAGCTTGATCACAGAATTTATCAGCCAACCAGGAGTTTGCACAGCCTTGGTTACAGTAAGAAACACCACTTATTCCTCCACCAAACTGCCAGGGAGGAACGTTCCCTGCTCCAGCACCAGCACCAGCACCACCACCGTACCGGCTACCTGCATGGTTGCCTAACAAGGAAGAGGAAGACAAAGTACCTTTAAAAGCCTACAGTAGACAAGTTAGATGTGGGGACCTAGCTGAATTTTATTTCTGATATCTGATCCTGGCAATGGCTTGGATTCTCTATTATGAGCAGAGCTGGACTCGCTTAAGTGAGCTTTCTCCCTCGTCTCTTCTCATCATAAAAAGGATACTTTTGAGGGTGACAGGATCCTTGGAGCTGACAGGGCCCTGGGGAAAAAGTGGGAGTCTGTAGGGAAGGATGGAATCAATTGAAATCACCCCTTTCACCCTTCTCCCACACTGGAAAATATGGTAATCACTCACTCACACACATTCCCTGTGCTCTTACAATATGGAATGGTCTGACTTAGCCTGTTATTGTTCAGGAGAGTATTATTGCAGAGAGGAAAAGATGTGAGAAACTTCTTACATTCAATAGGCCATCTTTCAAAGCGCCTCTTTTCTTACCAGTGCAATCCCCTCCATCCCAATCGCAAGCAGAATTATTACAGGCTTTATCACAGTAGCCATCCTTAATCCATGAACCGGGACATCCCTCGGCACAGTTTGGCACTGGCCAAGTCAAATACACCTGATAATGGGAGACAAAAACACATATTCTTGTACTCAGGAACTGAACAAATATTTACTCTGTGTTCTCCGGAACACAAAGAAAATTTATTAGAAAACCAGAGCTTCCAAAAATTTTGAACTTTCAGAAGAAACTGGCCTGATGTTTCTGAAGACCAAAACAGTGACTTTTACTTTGTTTTAGCTATTTTACATTCTGCCTCAATTGTTCCCCAGAGCAAGTGAACCCATGTTGTTCATTCTAAACTAACTTGCAGTCATACCTGACCATCTGTACTTCCAAGGATTTTAGCTTTCTACAATATTTAACAAATTGATGCTCCATCCTCTTTATTACCAAACCTACTCAGTTTATGCCAAGCCAATGTAAGAACAGTATGCAACATTCCTTTATTCATGGACCTCAGCATTTATCTCTTTAAATGCTCACTAGTTGACTGGCTTCAAGCAGTACTTAGAAGAGTTGGTTTTTACATGCGGCTTTTCTCTATCAGGAGTCTCAAAGTGGCTTACAATCGCCTTCCCTTTCCTCTCCCCTGTGAGGTGAGGAAACACAAAATACACCCTGTGAGGTGGGTGACACTGCTCTGTCAGAACAACTTTATCAGTGCTGTGACAAGTCCAAGGTTATCCAGCTGGCTGCATGAGGAGGAGGAGGAGGAGGAGGAGGAGACTGTTAACAATAGGATACTTAAGAGTCACCATAAGTCAAAAACTCAGTACATAATATACATACACATCAGAATTCAAGCATAAAATCATCATTAAATCCTTAATTTACTGCTCATTTTAAAAGCTTTGTGCTTTAAGAGGTACCATAAAGTTGCTTAAAGATGTGGGTTTTCAATTCTCTCTACAACATGAGCTGCAGTTTTAAATGCTCTGGCTCCTGGGGGGGGGGTCGACTGCCCCAGGAATTTGAATGAATAAATGAATGAACACAACAGACCACGCAGGTCCCTTCTCACACTTGCTACCTCTGTCATGTTCAGATTAAAAGGGAAGTCGCTTCTTTGATGTACTCAAGAGGCAGAGCAACTGGAGGATTGATCTTGTCACTGCTATAAAGGTATGTAGCAGTGACCTTACCTTTTGACCTTTGGAGTGACTAAAGAAGTCATCAGGCCACACGTCCTTCCCAAACATAACGTCGTCATTTAGATAAATGAACTTCTGGGACAGGCCTGGGATGTGGTGAATGTGGCTCTCAATGGCAGGAGAACTGAAGGTAGGCAAGTGGCTCACATTCTGAAATATTTCCTAGAATGGCAACATGAAGAAGAGAATCAGGCTGAATGACAATCTTATGAAAGGCTTCAAATAACTTTCCAAACGTAGTTTTTTCTTTTATTATTATTATGTATTTATTACAGTCATTGACCAGCATCAAAGTATCTACAGACATACATTATTACAGCGTTTTAACAGGACATTCGGCATCAGGGAGTTGACAAAGGCACAAAACATGAATACAGCATTTTGACAGTCAGGTCATTCAGCATCAACAATAGCCAAAGATTTCCGCACTCTGCTGGCAGTATAGCAAAACTTTGCCACCATGTAAGAAACAGAATTATCTTTATCTGCAAGCAAGATGTTAATTAGATGATCATCTGTAAGTCCAGGAAACCTTGATAGCAAGGGCAAGATTAAACGGCTTCTGGCAACCTTATAAAAGTCACAGTATAATATAATGTGGGCAATTGATTCAATTACACCTGAATTGCAAGGGCATAATCGGTCCTGTATGGGCACACACTGCAGTCTTCCACTCAGCAGTGCTGATGGAAATGCATTGAACCGGGCCCTCGAAAAAGTCCATCGAAATTTAGTAAAGGTGATATATGTTAGATATGGTGCATTAGAAAATCCCTCCCAGGACTTTAGTAACCTATATGGGCTTGGGAGTAGGGCCATCTCATTTTGTAGCTCAATATCCATAAGTCGTTGATAGACCAGATGTTTTGCTTGTCTGTGCCCCGTTTCTAATAGATGATCAGGGGCTAAGCCAATTTTAAGAAGTTTGTTAATTATTTCTGTACCCCAAGTGGGTTGTGGGTTAACTGACAAGAAAGAAGGAATAAGGCCTACAGGTTAAAGATGAATTTTTAGCCAATAGTTAATTATTGTTATCCATGCCCTGGTCTCTACTTTTGTCAACCCTGACTCCTGCCGGAGAACTACATTGGCTGTACACCTTGGAACATTAAAGAGGGCTCTTAGGAAACCTGTTTGAATTTTCTCTAACGTAGTTTAAAGACGACCTCTTAATTTTCAACATACCGTAAAAACAAGAGCTTTTGTTGCTAAGGAAGGTAAACATGCACAAGGAGGTTTTTTTGGGCTATCAGACCCTGCAGGTGCAGGTAAACATTGTTTAAAGTTGCATCAATGCTATTTAGGAAGCAGATTTCAGATCGAGAGGCAGACCTCCCTACCAGAATGTTTTTTGTAAAATCCTTGTTATATCCCCAGCTCAGTTTTGGTTCTCTCCATCAGACCAAGAGGCAGGGTGCTAATCGAGCCCACAGTGAATCATGTCTCCTCATGTCAGATATATCCATGCACCCACCCTGAAGCACATTAATTTGGTGCGATGGGGATCAATACTCCGACCTTTACTTTTCATTAGGCTTCTCTCCCTTGGGGTCCTTTTCTCTGGAAATGCTAAATGACCCTGTGTCATCCCTTAGCGCTGCAGTGATGTTTTGTTGACCATTTCAGACACATTTAACTGTAACGGAACAGCACTGGTTCCATTTACATGTTCTCCAAGTGTGCTCTTTCTGGCAGCAGTATTTTCTAGCATTCCAAAACAAAAAAAAACCAAGAAAGGTTCCCCAAGGAATGAGTGCAACAAAACCCTAGGTTTTACTAGGAGCAAGATTACATTTGTCAGTGCTTTTGGAAAAGGCATCTTAAACTATTTTCCTACAAAACAATACCACCAAAATCATCTTACTGGAAGCTATACATTATTTTTGCAATTGGTAATTAGATTTATTTTCAAAGGCCTTGAAAAATTCAGCCTGGTCCAACACTCAAAATGTACTTTAATAAGTTAATTTTCAAAAAATCATACTGCTAATTGATTTAGGTTAGAAAAAGCCTGTGACAGTTCAGAATCAGAAAGAGGGAACATAGCTGGAATCTCAGTTTTATGTATTGCAATTTTAGCCATCTCTCTCTGCAGATAGGCTCTGAACAGTTTACAGCATATTAAAATTCTTATCGGCCCATTATGCACGGCCGCCGAAACGGCGATTTCGGGTCACATGGAAAACGCGGAGGGGGAAGACGCGACGCACACCGGTTATGCACGGGGCGGGGTGCAACGGCAGCAAAACCCAGAGTAACCGATTATGCACGCGGCGATCCAGGCGCCGCTTCTGGTTGCGCCCCGGTCACCCGGAAGCTGCGCTTTCTTCCGCGTTTCACTGACGCGGCTTTTTCGGCGGCATGCACCGAAGCTGCGGCCGGTTGCAGCCGGCTCCGTGCGTTATCGGTGATTTTAGTCGCCGCCATTCCACCCCGAATGTGCGCTAAAACCCCCGTGCATAATGGGTCATCAAAATACAACAGTAAAAACAATTAATATCCCATAGTGTTCCAATTATCCCGCTTTTCAGCTATTTGTTCAGTGGTGGGATGATCTGAAGAGGGAAGGAGGGAGGCCAATAAGATTTTAATTACTTGTTCTGGCCCTGACCACAAGTCTCGTGGAACACAGCCATTTTATACGCCTTTAGGAACTTAAGTAGCTCCATCAGGGCCGGTCTCTGCTGGTAACTGATTCTACCAGGCTGGAGCCACGACTGAAAAAGTCCTGGCTCAAGTTCAGGCCTGCCATACTTATTTCGGGCCAGGAACCACCAACATGTTGGTATTGGAGCGATTGGGATGTGAGTGTCCTGCATAGTGCAGGGGGTTGGACTAGATAGAATCATAGAATCATAGAGGGAAGGGGCCATTTAGTCCAACCCCCTGCTCTACGCAGGATCAGCCCAAAGCATCCTAAAGCATCCAAGAAAAGTGTGTATCCAACCTTTGCTTGAAGACTGCCAGTGAGGGGGAGCTCACCACCTCCTTAGGCAGCCTATTCCACTTAGGCAGCCTATTCCACTGCTGAACTAGATGACCCATGAGATCCCTTCCAACTCTATGATTCTATGATTCTATGTTGTTAGTAGAAGACTGTAGTTGTCTTCAGAGGACATACTGGGAAACGAGGTCCCTCAGGTACACAGGGTCCACACCATTTAAGGCCTTGAAGGTTAGAACCAAAACCTTCAACTGGATCTAGAATTCCACTGGCAACCAATGTTATACAGGACGGTAGCAATATAAAAATCAAAAGAAAAGAAATGTGTTTTTACAAACAGACAAAAATCAATCAGTTGCAACACTTGAATTTAAAATGTTACTTCCAATCAAATCAGTATAAACATTTGTTTCTGGTGCCCACTGGTGGAAAAGCTTTTACCTGATGTGTTACTATAGTTATCCGAGGATTATCCAAATTGAGCCAGGAAGGAATCTGCCCATTAGTAACGATGAAAATGTGCCGCACCCACGGCGCATGCCTCTCTATGGAACGGAGTGAATATCGTAGCTCTTCATTGTCTTCGAAACGACTGGCAGAAATATCTTCGTCCTGCTTAGACTATGAAAAAGGGCAACATGTGCTACACTGATCAATGACAGATAAGCATCATAAACTTTTTTTTATCGCTTAAAACATTTCTATGCCACCTTTCCACCCAACTCAAGTGGGAAATATTAAAACATTTCAGACTTTGCAACAGGGTTTGCAATGCAAATATAAAATGCTTAAAACAATGAAATGAAGCATATAATACAAGCCAGGGAGATAGTGAGGGAATGTCAAACAAGACCAAAAATGTCTTCACCTGCTAGCAAAAGACAATGGAGGGAAGGGAGTTCCACAGTTTCCGTGCCATGATTGAGAAGGCCCTTTCTTGGCTTGCCACATATCCAGCCTCAGAAAGTGGGGGCACCTCAAGCAGGACCTCTGAAGATGACCAGAGTGGTCAGGTAGGGTCATGTGGAAATAGGTGCCCTTAAGGTACGCTGGGCCAAGGCAGAACTTGAACTGAACCCAGAAGCAAATTCCACTTTATTCCAATTATGAACATAACAACTTTGAAAAAGATAAATGCAGAGCAGAGGGGAAAGCCCATGTACAAACATATCTATGGCCTGTAAGGAATGTGCTACAGGTGTTTATTTTGCCAACAGGCATGCAGAGGCTTCTCAACCTATGTCTTTGTGGAAGAACAAACCTTTGTGCTTCACAAACTAAGATGTATAATTTGGTTGCTATACAATTTTGTTGCTGCACATAGGACAAAATGTACACTGGATTATCAGGGTTTTAGATACATCCTTGTATACTAGAACATGCTACAGAAGTGATGATATGCTATATATATCTGCCGGGGAGAGCCATAGTAGTCCTTTTAAAACTCTGTAAATCAACCTTTTGACCACGGAGGAGCTCCTGAAATATTTTTCAGGCTTCAGAAAGCCACCACATGTGATGTAAGCTAGCTACTCCTTCCTGCCACACCCAAGGAATCAGAATCACTAGTCCTTTTAAAACTCTGTAAATCAACCTTTTGACCACGGAGGAGCTCCTGAAATATTTTTCAGGCTTCAGAAAGCCACCACATGTGATGTAAGCTAGCTACTCCTTCCTGCCACACCCAAGGAATCAGAATCACGGAGCTGGAAGAGACCACAAAGGGCCACGTAGGCCCTCACCTACTCAGGGACTTTAAAATCACCCCAGACAGCTACTCATCAAATGTCCTCCTAAAGACTTCCAGCAAAGGAGATTCCACCACTCTCCGAGGCAGCACATTCCATCTACAACAGCCCTCCCCACCACAAAATGCTTTCTAATATTGAAGTGGAACTTCACTTGTGGAGAGAGGGTGATTTGAGGCAGGAGCAGGTTTCCAGGCTCCACCCCCTTTCCCTGGTGTGGTAGCCATACAGGTACGCCACCCCCAGATCAATAGAAGTGGTTGGTTCCCTGCTTTTACGGTCAGAAATTGCTAGTGGCCAAGTACATTAAGGCAGGATAAAGGAGAAAGGCCAGGGAACCCCTGAGGAGCTCTCCTGGAGCTACAGTCCCAGGGGCTTGTTCTAAGTAATGTGCCACAAAGCTGAGTCAATTAGCACTGGCTACTCTGAAAAACAAAAGAAAACAAAAACACCAGCATCTAAGCACTAAAGGGAGTACTCTAGGGATCAATCCTGCCCCTCTCTGAGCTGATACAGTTGCATGGAAACATTTCCAAAGTCAGAAGTTAATGAAATGCAGTAAACACCTATGAGGAACAACATATTGTCCTGTTTCCAAACCCAGCCATTCCCAGAACCCATTTTCCTAGAAATTCTGTCCTACGAACTACCAAGCAATATTTCCTTGATTGGAAAGCTGTCTTGGGTGAATGTATCCAAGACAGAATGCCAAGGAGTGATTGTGTGAAAGTAAGTGTGCATGTGTGTGTGTGTGTGTGCGCGCAGGCCTATCACATGACTCCCTCAAGTAAAATACAGGAACAAATGGCTCCCTAATTCTTCTGAAACTAAATTACTCTTCCCTACTTCCAACCATTAGTTCTTCGATTGAGTTAAAATGAAATTCATGCCTATGCATGTATATTCTGCATTTTGTGAAATCTACTTGTTAGTCTTTTTATAATAGACCGATGACCGTTTTCAAACTACTATCGATCAAAGGCATTCTGCTGTAAAATTTATTCTTTACCATCAGTTATTTAAATAGTTAGGTTTTATCCCAATTTCCGAACAACAGAGAGCATTACCTACCTGGCTGATGGCGCTGAGATCCCATAATAAATATGCAGGATTCAGAGTCAGTTCTTTGCCATCTATGGTCATGTTCTTCTTCGCTTGTTTGTTCAGCTCTTGGAAATCCTTAGCGTGATTGAGTTGCAAGAGCGCTACACTGGCTTCTGAATACAGCTGTAACTATACAAAGAAAGAACTCTTTCAATTCCTAGCACAGATCTGCAAACGAATCTTCCCCTCCTTGCCTGATTCATCAGTTTTACAACATACTGCAGCCATGAGAAAGTAAGAAGGTTGAGAAATCAACACATAAGTACTGTCATGGGGTAAAGTACAGAAGTTCGTAGTAAAGGGTAAATTAAACCTGATAGACAAAAGGGATGTTTTTTCAAAGAAACAGACACATAATATGATTTGAAAAGCACAATCCAGAGGATTCCAAGATGGGTAGAGGTTGTGGGTTTGGTTTACTTATGCCCCCACTCATATTATTACCATCACAACATTTATTTATTTCTTCAATTTGTATCCTGCCACTCCCCAATGGGCTTGTGGCGGGTAACATGGTCTTAAAACTCCACTAAACCACCCCCATTAAAAGACTTTAAAACCCATAACATGGTGGATGATCTCCCAACCTACTTCCCCATCCCAACTAGAGGCATTGAGAGCATGGGGCAGCATGATGTCTACAGGCCCACAACCTCCCTTCGCCGGGGGGGGAGGGGTAGCCAATCTCTTCCGCTGGTCCCAGCCTCAACCAGCGGAAGAGCTCCGTTTTGCAGGCCCTGCGGAAAGATGTCATATCCCGCAGTAGTTCTGAATGACAGACTTGAAGCACTGCTTCTCTGCATATGAACCCCTTTCCCTGCTCCAGATCTTCAGAGATTAAGCTGATGGAGACTAAGGAGAAGGGCTTTTTGGTGGTGGTATCCAAAATGAATAACACCCTTTTTGTTAAACAGACATGATTTTAAAGATATATGCATATACATTAACATTAATGTACAATAAAAAACCACCATTTATCACCTCACATTTCTCTATTATTTATAAAATTCCATATAATAAATCATGTTTCCTTATATTGGTATCTCATAGCTCTCCTCAACGGCCATTCACAAACACAGATTTGTGGATTACCAACAATCTGCACTTTATATTCATCCAGGCTTCAAAATAAGCAAATTGTCACTAGTTGTCTTTTAAATATGCCAATTTCTGCAGTTTTAACTGTTTTGCATCTGTTTATATCCATCTTTCTGCTGTCAGTTTTTGATCCCTTACTTCTGCTGCTCTAGACTGCTGTATTTGTTTCTGTCCTCTAGTCTCTTTTATACTTTTGGAAGCTTTTAAAATGGAAAAGCAGCCCAGGTATTGTTTAAATAAACAAGTGCTGGAGGCATCACATTATTAACCTCATAACAATTCTGTGACAGAGTAAGCTTAAGATAATTAAAACTGGCAAAAGCAGAATTTGAAAATAGATCTCCTAAAATACAATACAACACTCTCAATGATACCACGTGGGCTCTCTTTAGAACAGGCTTTCTCAGCCAGGGTTTCTTGATGGCCCTGGAAGGCTTTCCTGAATGGGTGGGAGTTATTTTTATAATTTTTTTAGATTGGTTAAACCAGGGGTAGTCAAACTGCGGCCCTCCAGATGTCCATGGACTACAATTCCCAGGAGCCCTTGCCAGCATTCGCTGGCGAATGCTGGCAAGGGCTCCTGGGAATTGTAGTCCATGGACATCTGGAGGGCCGCAGTTTGACTACCCCTGGGTTAAACATTTATTGGGTGATATGACACCCCCCCCATAGCCAATGAGGGACCTGGAGGGGGTGGGTAGAGAATGGGCAAGAAAGTGACCCATGCTTTCCCACAATTTTGTCTCTATTAAGTCAGTTTCAGCTCTCTTTAAATCTGGTCACAAAGAAGTCACTGGGAATTGCTTATAATGTAATCCAAAGACGAAAAGTATGGAGCTAATTTTTGTTGTTGCTATTTTTAATGCTTCAGGATCCCATCCATTTTTATTTGTTTACTTCATTGTTTTACCAATGAGACCCAAAGTGACTTATCTCATTCTTCTCTCCTCCCTTTTATCCTCACTATAAATGAAGTTTGCAAAAGGTTGCCCTTTTAGCCATTCATCTGCCACCAATGCACAGCTTAAAAAAAAATCAACCAGACATCTAGAAATCTGAGACACAAAAAGATTCCAGAATAATTCCATTTGCAACTATTCCCTGAGCCCTCGACCAAGATTATAAAACCCACTGCTTGGATCATTTGTTACTGGGGAACTGTTTGATCTGCCTGCTGTTTTTATCACCTGTTGCCAACTTATTCTATATATCGGCTTTCATAAAGGACAAGATGGAACGAAGTTTATCTTCAACACAAATTCCAACTACACGTACATACACTTGGTAAAGTGCTAGGCACAGGCAATTTCCCCACTCAAAGAAAAGTTACAGTTTAGACGGATTTATAGTGACTACATGACAATTGTTTTGTTTTGTTTTGTTTTAATGTAATGGCTTGTTGCTTTGTTATTTTGCTTGTAACAGGACTCTGTAGATGTAGCAATGAACTCTCCTAAATAAATAAATAAACTGCACTGATCTCCACAAGGGAACAGAAAGGTTATCAAAGTTTGCAGCTTTAGTACAGCATTGCAATTGGCCTGCCCCAAGTAAAACAGAAGACCACCGAGGGCTCTTCTATGCATGCACACAGTTCCAAATGACAGTTCCAAAGTTTTCGCTCTCTTTCCAAGGAGCTCAAGGTACTCCCCCTCCCCTCCTCTGATGCTTTGCACCCAAATGGGCCCGTGACAGAAGTGGGAAGAACACTCCTTCCCCAGTCATGAAGATGCAAATACAGTTACCTCCAGGGGAGTGCCTGACTGGTGCGTTTCACTATCTCTTGTAGTTCCCCAATAGAAAAGGAAAAAGCTGGATTATACAGCCACTTAGTTCAGCACAGAAGGGAATACAAGAGGGAGGGGGCTTGGCTCCCCTTCCTCCCACCCATGGACTTGCTAAATGGGGATGACAAAGGCACATGCAAGGGAGAGGAGAGATACTGCAGTCCACATCTGGCATCAGGAAGCATAATATCTCTGGCTCTGATTTTCTCTGAACCGGTCCTAACGAAATCATTTAAGTCCGGCAAGCTACACACTGACAGGTCAAAACTCAGCAAAGCAAATAACTTCCAAGACAAAATTCTTATTATTTTAATGACTAGCCTCTCCCCTCGGCTTTCTAACAATGTTTCTCTGGTTCACCGCACAGTAAACAGAAGCCCAGCTGTGACACCTGCGGCATTTTGAAACTGCCGAAGGTATGCATTCACGTGTTACCTGATAGCTCTAAAACAGACTTATTAGGCTAGCCATCTGAAAAATCTGATGAGTCTCAGTTCTTCCAGAGCATCCTCTGGAGAAAGTGAAGGCAGAGTGGCATTGGTGGGTGTAGGGCTGATGTCGCGCTATGGAGAGTGGCAAAACAATGTCCAAAAATAATGCTGCAGAAGTGCTAGAGACAGCAAAGCTTCCGTATTTATTTAGTAGTATTACAATGTCATGCTGTCTCTTCCACAGGTCATTGTTTCATAGATACGTATCCTCATAACCATACCACATGAAAGGGAACTTGTGATCAAGGACAGCTCACCAGTTAACCAGCATGCTCTGCAGTTCAAGGGATCTGCCCAGCAACCGCTGACAAAACTGGACTGGGTTTTTCCTGTTGGTGGGCTCATTGCGGCTCTTGCCCAGAATTCTGCACAGACAGCCCTTCCCTTCAGGCCTGATATGAAGGAGGCTTCTAACAGCAACTGACTGGGCCAAGGAATGTGTTTGTTTGTCTGCCTGCCTGTGTCGCACTGAGGGGCAGCCTGAGCAATACAATGTGGGCCAGTTACAGTCTGCTGCTGGAGGGAAGACACAGCCAAGCCAGGTAATGTCTCTTCTCTCCCACCCACCCCGCTCCAGACTCCTACCAGCCCTCATTGCCACAACCTCAAACTCTTCCCTCACACACATCTTTCAACGCCTCCTCCTCCTTTCACAAAACTGCCTCATCCAATCAAATGTCCCAATATACTTAGAAGCGGTTCTTGTCAGATCTTTTAAAACGAAGACACAAAATCAAACACTATCAAATTATCTTATCATGCCATCTGCTGCACAACGCTGGTTTGTTTGGACAAGATTCTAGAATTCTACCTGTACAGAGTAGGGTCCACAAACCTAGTGTAATTTTTGCACAGTATCTTCCTCTGGGCTGGAAATACACTCCTCTTCTTAGATTCTACTTGAGTTCAAAACTGCAAGGTTTGGGATCATGTACATACTTCAGCCTGTGGATGTTCTCTGAGCCAGGAAGTAGAGTAGGTAGGAATACCTGTGCCTCATATCTTTGAAGGCTCTCTTACATTCCTCATGGGTGTTTCCCTCTAATGTGGTGGGTGCAACATTCTAGCGTACTATGTGCATGATGAAGAAAGAAATAATATTTTCTAGGAATAACATCACTGCCACAAGCTTCAGCTCAGCTGTCAAATTAAATATAGCTGTGGGGAAAAGGATGTGGTCTCATTCGTACTGCTCAGAGTCAGTCTCATCACGTGTATCGCAAGCATTTAATAATAAACATTCAACTCGGCTTAACCTTGTCACACATCTGACAAATTCAAAACGATTAAAATGGAAAGCCCTATTTTTTCAATTATACTTTCAAATATTATATTAGAAACAGGCAGCGTACACTCTATTCAGGCTGGTTCTGAATTGCCCTCCCAGCCGGAATCCACTGGATAATGAAGAAGAGTTGGTTTTTATACCTCACTTTTCACTACTCGAAGGAGTCTCAAAGCAGCTTATAATTGCCTTCCCTTCCTCTCCCCACCTCCTGTGAGCTGGCTGCACGTGGAAGAGCGGAGAATCAAACCTGGCTCTCCAGATTAGAGGCTTCTTAACCGGTTCTTAACCACTACACCATGCTGGCTTCCTGAAACCACACCAAACTGTGGGCTTGCTGAAACCACAACAGGAAACACTTTCAAACTTTATACAACATTTAAGAATATGTCACAGTTTGCTTTAGAAACAACAACACAGCTTGCTTCATTCACTGCCTAACCTATGTTGTTTTTTTACATCGGACTTTGTAGCCCCAAAAGAGCAGAAACTCGGCATGTACAAGGTCACCTTTGCAAAACCCTGGAGGCAAGCATTATCAGCGATCTGATAAGATCACAGCAGCACCTAGTGGTCAAATGTCTATTTCCATGCAGAGTTATCACACTTTGGAGCATGTTGTGGACTATAGTGTGAAACATGAGGTTTGGGTACAGCAGGGGTAGGAGTAGCAAAAGCTAACTGAGGCCTCTCAGGAAAGAGGAAAAGCAAGGATCCAAGGAATTGCAGCACAATACTCTGCTTATTAAATGAGGGGACTCTGCAAAATGAAACTGCTTTCCTAAATACTAAAAAAGCCCCACTTTGCCTACCCAAGAACCTCAGCATGCCTAAAGTGGCTCTTGAGAGCATTTATATGGAGCCCTGCAGCAAATAATCTCTGCTTAATGTGGTTTCAATGAGAAAGGGGGTGGGTTAGTGGGGTTGAAGACCACCATAACAGATTTTAGGAGTCTGTTTTTACTGTATGTATATGTGTGTCTGCATTTGTTTTAATGGGGTTTTACTGGGTTTTTATATGGGCAGACTGTGACCCACCATGAGCCGGTTTGGGAGTGGTGGGTAATAAGGGGGAAGGGGAAGGAAGGGAAAGAAAGAAAGAAAGAAAGAAAGGAAGGAAGGAAGGAAGGAAGGAAGGAAGGAAGGAAGGAAGGAAGGAAGGAAGGAAGGAAGGAAGGAAGGAAGGAAGGAAGGAAGGAAGGAAGGAAGGAAGGAAGGAAGGAACTCTCCTACTTACGCAAGAGGCTTTCCTATCAAAAGAGCACACTGCCTCAGTCGAAGCTTCTTGTGCCACAGGAGGGCACTGCCATTTGTGAAATAGATCCACAAAAGATGCAACCCAGTGATCTGTAGCCACAAATTATGATTCTCTGCTACATTCTGCTGCTCAGCTCACAGCAGGTCCTTTGATTCTATTTCCAGACCCTTGGACAATCTTACCATCTTTATTTTTGAAGAAAGGTTTTCTGGTAGTTTAGCTTTCAGTTGATTTGTCTCTTTGAAGGTTGGTGGAAATCCTTTGAGGAAAGCCAAGTCTTGCATTAATACCAAACCAGGAACTTCTTTGTCTGTAGTCTGCAAAAACAAAATGATCCTATAACTTTTTTTTTCTTTTTTAGATGACATTTATTTATCAGCCATTCCCAAGGAGGAAAATCAATCACATTTCAAGTGCTAAATACAAGCGCTTACAGCACAGCACAATTTTGAAATAAATTCACTATTGATTTTTTTATGATTTGTATTCTGTTTTTCTCTGTTACCCATTTTGAGCAAATGTCTCGGAGCACACAAAGAATCTAAATAAATGAAGTATCAAATGAGTTCATAAGAACCTAAGAGAAGACACATTGGATCAGGCCAATGACCCATCCAGTCCAACATATGTCCTACAGTAGCTAAAACCCAGGGTCCTCTCACTGTTGTCCTCCAAGCACCAAGAATACAGAACTGCTTCCCCAAACGTAGTGTTCCATCTATACCTTGTTCTCTTAAACCAAGACTGCTGAGTTTACTTAGAAGTCTTTGACAAGGAACTTTATCAAAAGATTTCTGGAAGCCTAGGTAAACTTCATCTTGTCCAAATGCTTGTTCACCCACTCAAAGCACTCTAAAAGGTTAGTGAGACCAGATCTTCCCTTACAGAGTCAATGATGATTCTTCCTCAATTGCTTTTATTCATCAATGTGTCTGCTAATTATATCTTTAATAGCCAATTCCACCAACTTACCCAGTATTGATGCTAGAATTACTGGTCTGTACTTTTCTGGAACTTCTCTGGAAACCTTTTTTTAAAGATGGGGGTTATACCGGCTACCTTACAGTCTTTGAGAATGGAGGCAGGTTTTAGTGACAGATTACAGACGATATCCTGGCAGACACAGATCTTTTTTTAAATGGGAATTCTAAAAAGCTGACCTGCGAAGCTTCCTGTCTGTTAAGCTCACTGATAAGTGCAAAAGGAACATACCAAATAGCCCCTCCATGTCGCCTGTGTGCTGCTCTCCTTTAGCATTCCGGAATGGGCATCCTCAGCTGGAAGAGGCAGAAATTCAAATCACAAGTTGGCACTTCAATACACCGTGAAGTTGTTATTTTCTTTTTTAAAACTTTACATATTTTACATATCTTTGAATTATATGAAACATCAGGATTTTTTTCTCCTAATAAAAAACATTCCAAAGTGCAGCAGCAGCTTCACCAACTGTGCCAACTCAGCACCAATTTTTATGGTCTAATTCAGCAGTTCTCAACCTTGGGGTCAGGACCCAAATTGGGGTCGCCTGGCCCTTTTCCTGGGGTGGCGGCAGCTGACGTCAAGTTGGGGTCGTCGTGAAGGTAAGGTTGAGAACCGCTGGTCTAATGCATATAATTTAGCCGGTGGAAGAGATGGGCCTGGTGCAATTCCCAGATTGTTCAAGGACAAGCAGCAGATAGCTGCAGCATTCCCTTAACACCTAGTCTACACAATAATAGATCAAATGATGAGCTGACCCCAGTGGTGCCAGATGGTCCCTCCGGCATCCATAGAACAAACATATTTGCTAATACAGAGAGCAATTAAATGCATGGCAGGATCATAAGAAAAAACAGAGATCCTGACAGATAGGGGGCAATCTGTAGAGAGCAGATTTTGAATGATTCTGCTGCCCTGCCCCACCAACTGAGATATTGCATTTGACACTAAGCATTAATGACCAAATAAAAATGGTCCCCATCTGTTGGAAGAAACTCCCAGAGGACATCAGGGCCCTGCCAGAACTAAAGCAATTTGGCAGGGCCTGCAAAAAGGAGCTTTTCCACCAGGCTTTTGACCAGAACAGTTGAATAAGCCTCCAACCATCAGACAGAAGTCCCATAGACTGCACAAAAACAGAGTCACAGTGCACTCAGACCAAACTATTATTTATTGGGAACTGTTGTTATTACCCCGTTGATACAAATTTTTTCACCGTTAAATAAGTTTTATATCTGAATGTTTAATTGTACTTTATTGTTTTGAGAGTTATAATGTAAACCACCTGAGCCCAAAGGCAGGGCACTATATAAATATAAACTGCTGCATTCATAACTAAATAAACTATTTATTTGTTTCCACTAATTTATTTGCCCCATGTGTCTGACTTCAGGTTCTCACACTACAGCCTCACAACCACCTAACAAAATATACTCAATTGAAAGTCAGCCAAAGAATCCATAGACAGCTTCATAATCAAGGGAAGATAGGAACCAGCTATTCCCATTACCCTACTGAATACCGTAGCCAATGCTACCACCATACTGTGTCATAATTCAGTCTAGTTTTCATATGTAATATTCATGACTTCACAGATAGAGCTAAAATAATCTCTTCTATTTGCAAACATCACTAGTACTATATTTCCACCACCGAGTTATATACGGGTGCTGTATTAATATCGTAAGCGTGAGACTGAATGTATCCAAAGACTTAGTGCTCTACTGCTTGGAGTCCTTGCTGGAAGAGGGTAAAATAAATACAAGTAGCACCTCCGTTGTACAGAGAGAGAGAAATCAA
Organism: Paroedura picta; assembly: GCF_049243985.1. Taxonomy (NCBI): domain Eukaryota; kingdom Metazoa; phylum Chordata; class Lepidosauria; order Squamata; family Gekkonidae; genus Paroedura; species Paroedura picta. Next base: position 107,420,115 of record NC_135373.1, on the reverse strand, counting down.
TGTCTTTGCATCTACAAATCCCAGCACCTAACACCTCTTGATGAATACTGCAAGGAACCATTTTGATTTGAATTATGGGAGAGGAAACAGAACTCAACTAATCTAAGCAAAATGAGGTATGTGTAATTAAGAACCTTGGCCAATTTCAAAAGTAATTATCTGCTGAATTTGAGCAGTTGTAACCAATTGGCCTTCAAATAAATTAATTGATCTCTGTGTAACTAGATAATATTATTAGGCAATGATATTTTTGCATATGAATGCTGGACACCTAATCCCTATACCTATATATATCGATAGGTCAAATCCCAAAGACATTTAAGGAAGGCTTATTTTGATAACATGCTAATGTACATCTACTGGGTTTCTCCAGATGAGATCATTTAATATTTGCAACAATTAAGAAGAAAAGAAATCCCACATGCAAGAATAAAAAAACAATAGTAATAATGTTATTATACTACACCAAAACCTCAGTACTTTTGTCTCACTGGGAGAAGCCTAAAGCTGATTCTTACCTTCTTTAGGACTGTCAAAAACAACTACTGTAACATTGGTAGAAGGATTTTTTGGCTTTGCCACTGAGAAGATATTGTTGGCTGATCTTAAGAGGGGGAAGGCAGATGACAAGTCCTTAACCGTGACATTGCTTGGCAAAGCAGGATCCAAAACAAGCATTGGCACTTTGATGCAATGTGTCAATAAACACTCTAGTTGCTTCTCACTAGAACAAGATATCAAAAGCCAAGTTTACTCTTTTGCTCAAAAGGGAAGGTAATCAAATATTTACTTTTACTTATTTAAAAGCTTTTCTGCTTCCCCACCAAGCTGCCAGGGCATCCAAGGCAGCTAACAAGATACACAACTGAAATAATAACTATTGCGTCAATGAAAAATAACCCAGCCTACAGACACAAAAGGAGCAAACAACATAAAGACATTAAACCAACAGCGTCAACAAAATAATGTCCTTCTAAAAGCCCTCTAGAACACAACCACGCACCAGAAGTGATGCAGGTAACCAAAGGAAGCGCCAAAGCCTGAGAGCTTCTACTACCAAACGTCTTTCCCACTTCCCCTTGAATTGCCTTGGGGGAATACCAAGGAGAACTACATGTGAAGAACAGTGTAAGCTGATAAGTATTGGAAAGTTCCTTAAATATCCTGGCCAACACTGATTGGTGATTTAAGGGGTCACAAATGGCAGTGTGACCTGGTCCTGAAACCAACATGTAATCCAATGCAGGTGGTACTGAATTTAATATGCTCCATGCAGGAATACCCAAGATGCTTGCCATGGCATGTCTGTGTCTACGACAGATATCCCAGATCAGTTACAGAATCTATAACTGAATGATCCAGAAAGCTGCTCAAGCATTCCATTACAATGCTCTTCTCAGGTACTTCAGACTACACTGCTTATATATTCCGCACATTTTGGCTGGGCATTTGTTGACTTGTAAACTCTTGTTGTATTACCTAACTGGTAGATTGTTTCAAGATGTCTGTCATTTGACAGCTGCTAACTGTATTTATGTAGGTCTTGAGGGTCATACCATTTATCTTCTCTAACATTTAGAGGTTAAACAACAAATTATGCCAACATTTACAGTTCTATACATTTACAGTCCCCCTTCAAGGATCGCTGCCTTGTTGTGGCAAGGGGGCTTGCGTAGTTCAGTGAAGCTATGAGCTATGCCGTGCAGGGCCACCCAAGACGGACAGGTCATAGCTGAGAGCTCTGACAAAAGGTGATCCACTGGAGAAGGAAATGGCAAACCACTCCAGTATCTTTGCCATGAAAACTCTATGGACAGTTCCAATAGGCATAACGATATGACGCTGGAAGATGAGCCCCTCAGGTCGGAAGGTGTCCAATATGCTACTGGGGATGAGCAGACGGCTAGTACGAGTAGCGCCAGAATGAATGAAGCGGCTGGGCCAAAGCCGAAAGGACGCTCAGTTGTGGAAGTAACTGGTGGCGAAAAGACAGTCCGATGCTGTAAAGATTTTTATTCCATAGGAACCTGGAACGTCAGATCCATGAATCAAGGCAAGCTGGACGTGGTTAAACAAGAAATGACAAGACTGAACATTGACATTTTAGGAATCAGTGAACTAAAATGGACAGGAATGGGTGAATTTAATTCAGATGACCATCAGGTATACTACTGTGGACAAGAATCTCGCAGAAGAAATGGAGTAGCCTTCATAATCAATAAGAGAGTAGGAAAAGCAGTCTTGGGATACAATCCCCAAAATGACAGAATGATCTCAGTTCGAATCCAAGGCAAACCATTCAACATCACAGTGATCCAGGTCTACGCCCCAACCACTGCTGCTGAAGAGGATGAAGTTGATCAGTTCTATGAAGCCCTACAACACCTTCTAGAAGCAACGCCCAAAAATGATGTGCTTATCATCATGGGGGACTGGAATGCTAAAGTAGGAAGCCAAAAGATAACCGGGATAACAGGCAAGTTTGGCCTTGGAGTACAAAATGAAGCAGGGCACAGGCTGGTAGAATTTTGTCAAGAGAATACAATGGTCATAGCAAACACTCTTTTCCAGCAACCCAAGAGACGACTCTACACATGGACATCACCAGACGGTCAACACAGAAATCAGATTGACTATGTGCTCTGCAGCCAAAGATGGAAAAGTTCTATCCAGTCAATAAAAACAAGACCAGGAGCTGATTGTGGTTCAGATCATGAGCTTCTTGTTGCAAAATTTAGGCTTAAATTGAAGAAAGTAGGGAAAAGCACTAGGCCACTCAGGTATGAACTAAATCATATCCCCGACGAATACACAGTGGAGGTGACAAATAGATTTAAGGAATTAGATCTGATAGACAGAGTGCCTGAAGAACTATGGACGGAGGTTCGCAACATTGTACAAGAGGTAGCAACTAAAACCATCCCAAAGAAAAAGAAATGCAAGAAATCAAAATGGCTGTCTGAGGAAGCTTTACAAATAGCTAAGGAGAGAAGGGAAGTGAAAGGCAAGGGAGAAAGAGAAAGATACACCCAACTGAATGCAGAATTCCAGAGAAAAGCTAGAAGAGATAAGAATGCCTTCTTAAATGAACAGTGCAAACAAATAGAAGAAAACAATAGAATCGGGAGGACCAGAGATCTTTTCAAGAAAATTGGAGATATGAAGAGAACGTTTCATGCAAAGATGGGTATGATAAGGGACCAAAATGGTAGGGACCTCACAGAAGCAGAAGAGATTAAACAAAGGTGGCAAAATTATACAGAAGAACTATACAAGAGCGAGCTTAACATCCCTGATGACCACAATGGGGTAGTTACTGACCTGGAGCCAGACATCCTGGAATGTGAAGTCAAATGGGCCTTAGGAAGTCTGAGTAACAATAAAGCTAGTGGTGGTGACAGCATTCCAGTTGAACTATTCAAAATCTTAAAGGACGATGCAGTAAAAGTGCTACACTCAATATGCCAGCAAATTTGGAAAACTCAACAATGGCCACAGGATTGGAAAAGGTCAGTTTACATTCCAATTCCAAAGAAGGGCAATGCCAAAGAATGTTCAAACTACCGCACCATTGCACTAATTTCTCATGCTAGCAAAGTAATGCTCAAAATCCTACAAGCTAGGCTCCAGCAATATGTGGACCGAGAACTTCCAGAAGTACAGGCAGGATTTCGAAGAGGCAGAGGAACTAGAGATCAAATTGCCAACATACGCTGGATCATGGAGAAAGCTAGGGAGTACCAGAAGAATGTCTACTTCTGCTTCATTGACTATGCTAAAGCCTTTGATTGTGTGGAACACAACAAATTGTGGCAAGTTCTTAAAGAGATGGGAATACCAGAGCATCTTATTTGTCTCTTGAGAAATTTATATGCAGGTCAAGAAGCAACAGTGAGAACTGAACATGGAATCACTGACTGGTTCAAAATTGAGAAAGGAGTTCGGCAAGGCTGTATACTGTCGCCTTGCCTATTTAACTTGTATGCAGAGCACATCATGAGAAATGCGGGATTAGAGGAGTCACAAATTGGGATCAAGATTGCAGGGAGAAATATCAACAACCTCAGATATGCAGATGATACCACTCTAATGGCAGAAAGTGAAGAGGAACTAAAGAGCCTGTTGATGCGGGTGAAGGAGGAGAGTGCAAAAGTTGGCTTGAAACTCAACATCAAGAAAACAAAGATCATGGCATCCGGCCCTCTCAATTCCTGGCAAATAGAAGGGGAAGAAATGGAGATAGTGACAGATTTTATTTTCCTGGGCTCCAAGATCACTGCAGATGGGGACTGCAGCAAAGAAATTAAAAGACGCTTGCTCCTGGGGAGGAAAGCTATGGCAAATCTAGACAGCATCCTAAAAAGCAGAGACATCACCCTGCCAACAAAAGTGCGTTTAGTCAAGGCTATGGTCTTCCCAGTTGCAATGTATGGCTGCGAAAGTTGGACCATAAGGAAGGCCGAGCGTCAAAGAATTGAGGCTTTTGAACTCTGGTGCTGGAGAAGACTCTTGCGAGTCCCTTGGACTGCAAGGCGAACAAACCGGTCAGTCCTAGAGGAGATCAGCCCTGACTGCTCTTTAGAAGGCCAGATCCTGAAGATGAAACTCAAATATTTTGGCCACCTCATGAGAAGGAAGGACTCCCTGGAGAAGAGCCTAATGCTGGGAGCGATCGAGGGCAAAAGAAGAAGGGGACGACAGAGAATGAGGTGGATGGATGGAGCCACTGAAGCAGTAGGTGCAAACTTAAATGGACTCCGGGGAATGGTAGAGGACAGGAAGGCCTGGAGGATCGTTGTCCATGGGGTCGCAATTGGTCGGACACGACTTCGCACATAACAACAACAACAACATTTACAGTTCTATACAGTTCTAAGTTGGCAATTTTTAAATACATACATTTGACTCATTCAAAATTACACATAATAAGAAGAATGAAAGGTTAATATATTATTTTTCAAAAGCTCATCTTACCTCTTCTTAGTTGGTTCAGTTGTGTTCTTCCCAAGAATTTCCCTAAGGAAAAGGCAAACATAACACACTAAGCATCCTCCAAAACTATAAGAATTATTATTCCTACAATGGAAAAAAATTTTTTGATAAAAGTTTTATTTTATATCAAAAAGGAAAAATCAAAAGAAGAAATCAGAGCAATAATCTTATGTTCTCCATACTATAAATCTACATGTTTCAAGAAAAAAGTCCCAGCATTATTGCCTGAAGAATTTCATGAATGCTGGAACTTTAAGAAAATCTATTTTCTTAGAAATCTTCTTTGGAAAGCCAATGTTTAAGTAGATTGTCATTACACTAATTTGATAAAATCAGGTTTTTTTAAACTCTCAATACTACATTCATTATCATTTAATCACAAGTTCAAACCGCAAAATGCCAGAAAAGATAAAGTAACGGAATGACAACTGAAACTTGTTTCCTGCACATATCTTATTTTCAAAGCTTCTGGAAACCAGATCTTATATTCACTAATAAAATTAACTGGTGCCTTCAGTCCTGAAGGTAGACAACCACCAAAAAGCAAGCAAATTAGACAGATTGACATAAGCAAAGCTATGAATGCTACATAAAATCAGGAAGGGGGATAACCAGGAATCCTTCAGCAAAAATTCTCAAACATGCCACAAAACTATGGAACTTCTTCATTTTGCTCATCAGTTTTTGTTTCGCCTACTTAGCTTTTCTGACCGAGCAATAATATCAGGGTTCTTTCAGCCTCACCTACCTCACAGGGTGTCTGTTCTGTGGAAAGGAAAGGGAAGGCGAATGTAAACCGCTTTGAGACTCCTTTGGACAGAGAAAAGTGGCATATAAGAACCAACTCTTCTTATTCTTCAGTAATATCAGCTCTCTCAGCCTCACCTACCTCACAGGGTATCTATTGTGGGGGGGGGGGAAGCCAAATGTAAGCCGCTTTGAGACTCCTTTGGGTAGAGAAAAGTGGCATATAAGAACTAACTCTTCTTTGATGAACTGCCATGTGCTTTAGACTGTCACCCTACCTAATTTTAAAACACCTGTAATACCTAGATCTCCCTGGATATCTATTTACTTACACCCCACTTTTCTCCCCAATAGGAACACACAGTGGCTTACCGTATCATTCTCCCCTCTTCCAGTTTACCCTGTGAGGTAGGTGAGGTCAAGTTAAGTGACTGGCATAATGTTACCTAGTGAATTTCCATAGCAGAGTGAGGACTTGAACCTCACTCAGATCCTAGTCTAAAACACTAATCAAGTTGGCTTCATTTTTCCCCCTGGACAAAATACAGAAGACAAATGGTTTTATAGCCCAGTTGTGGCAGCATCCCCAGGAAGAAAAAGGCACCCCCTCCTTCTGGGAGCCCCCTTTCCCTCCCCAGGCAGCCCATCACGCAGACTTTCACATCCCATGCTTGGCCATGTAAATAATGGAGCTTGAACACTCACATACAAAGCACATCTAGAACAGTGGTGATCTGGAGTTTACAATGTCGTAATTTATTGGCCATGGTGCCATTTGTTAACTTTGTATAAAACTTGGAGGTGTGTGTTAGGCTGTAAGGCTGCCTGCTCAATTTGTATTAGTTTGAATAACAGACATTCTTGCAGATGTTATGACACTGCAATCAAACAATGTGTTTTTCTTATAATGGCTGGTTTATAAGGTAATCATATCCATTTTCAGGATATTTATTAATATTTTTGACATGTAAGTAGTTACCACTGCATTACTATTTTTCACTGAGTTTTTGTCTTCTTGTTTGCTATGTCCACCTCTGTTTATTACAGAGAATACAAAGCAAGCATTTATTTATTACAATATTTTCCTCCTGCCCCTGGAGCTGCCACTGACCGACAGTTCTACTAAAAGTCCTACCTTTCATGCTGGTCTGGCTAAATTCTAATGGGGAGCCATTCCGTAAGACTGGAACAATTACTGAAAAGGCTCATAGAAGAACTGAAGCTCTTCTGGCTTCCCTTCGCTATGGAGCACAACTGGCGCATGGTTTCATACAAGGAGGGACAGTCCCATGGGTATATGTGTCTCAGGTTGTAGCAAGCTTTAAGAACTCCCACCCAAAGTTGAGCCCATTAACTGGTCACCAGTGGAAATGTCTTTAAATTGGTCTAATATGTTCAAAGCAGCTTTCTCCAACCAAAAAGGCAACCTAACCAAAACATTTTGTACCCAGTGACGTTTGAGTGGCCTGTAAGGACCGACCCAGGTAAAGGGCATTATAGCAGTCAATCTTCCAGAATACAGCAATATACAATAACATGGCCAGAAACAGGGGGTTGCCTACCTTTTCTTTCATGAGAATTACTTCTGAGTTATCAAAAATATCCCAAGTGACACCCACCACCACCACGTTACCAAGTTCTGTTCTGTCCCAGAAAGTGAATGGGAGCTAGGAACAGCACCAAAAATAAAGCTATCATCCAAGCCAGGGGTAGTCAACCTGTGGTCCTCCAGATGTTCATAGACTACAATTCCCATGAGCCCCTGCCAGCAAAACTTTTTAAAAAGTCTAATGTCAATCGCTTGCAGTCTTTCCCCGGTGCCTTCCAAGGGACATGTAAGATGCTGTGCAGAAACTGGCAAGCTACCAGTAGCTCACAAGCTACCGGTTGGAAAGGCCTGGGAAAGATCACCTGAGTCTACAATGAAAGACAACCTCCATGCCAATGCCAAAGGCAACTGGTTTCAAGCAGCCCCAACCTGTTTTTCCACTAACAAAGCAAATGAAGCCCTTCTAATTTCTGCTCCATTGGCATAACTTTTGGAAAGGGACTATGGACAGAGTTGCACAAGCTCTGGGTGCAGAATTGGCTCCTGTACATATATCCCTTCTGAAACTTATATCAACAGCATAATGGTTTCATCTCCCTTCCTGTTCCTCCCATAACTAAGTAAAATGCATAAGCCTCCTGAAATGAAAACTTCCCAAGCTCATCCCTTATATCCATGTTAAAGACCCAGAGGCTCTGAAGGTTCAGGCTCACCTATTCCTCTGTAGAGCTACATGCCTTTGTACGGAGGAACCCAATTTCCTTTGCCTTTCTGCTCCAACTAGGACCCTTACCTCATTATCCTCTGTTCTTCTTCCATTTGCTTTCTCACCAGTTGCAGTTCCTTGATCAGCTCAACATCTGTGCCATTCACCCAGGTGTACACAACATCAATAGGCATAGGCAAACAAAGCCTATATAAAATCAGAAAGACAGAGAGAGGGTGAAAAAGAAAACTTCCCAAGCCTATCTAGCATTACAATTAGAAGTAAATTCAATAGCTCAGAAGGAGTGCCTTTGCAACATTAGATGGAAACTCATAGATAAGGAACAAAAGAATTGTGATGGTTGGCACATTTATTCAGTTAGCCATCTTTGTCCATTGTTTTTGTAGTGCCACTGAGTTGGAATTCTCTCTTGTTTAGTATTCAACCTATTCTTTGCCTCCTCCTTAAAAGTCATCCTTTTTTTGCAGCATTTCTCAAAACATTCTGAGGCTAGATTTCCCCTCTAACTAACTGGTGCAAGTCCCAAGCTGCTAGGCCTAAATGAGTTCAGCCCCATCTTTATTCCACCCCTCCCCCAGAAATTAAATTCCTTTTATAATCACCATTGCCACCAGAAATATTTAGAGCTATGTCTGCCTACTCTATTGAAAACTAGACTTTGTTCTGTCTTTTAAAGCAGTGGTCCCCAACCCCCGGTCCGGGGACCGGTACCGGTCCATAGATCACTTGGTACCGGGCCGTAGCTCCACCTCATCCTCCTCCCCGGCTGCTGCCTCGGGGGCTGCCCTGCCACTCTGCCGCTAGCTCACCTTTGGTGCTCTCCAGCAGCCGCCATGGCTGGGGCTCCCCCCTTCAGCATGGCACTGTGCAGCTGCTACTGGCAGCGCCCCCAGCTGGCGGTGGGAAGTCAGGGGCACCGACGGGAAAACAAGCAGAGCAGGGGCTCAGGGGGCGGCAACATCCCTCAGCAAAACACTATCCTCCCCCGGGCTTCAGTAAAATTGTCAAACGTTGACCAGTCCCCAGTGATAAAAAGGTTGGGGACCACTGTTTTAAAGGACTATTTTCCCTGGCCACCTTTTCCAACATCAATCTTCCAAAGCTGCATGTTTCTACACAAGTAATTGTGGGGTGAGAGGTCTCTGAATGCTTTACACAAACCATACAGACCCTTCATTTCTGCAGACAACCCATCTGTGCGTTGACTGACTATACAGAGAGGATGAGATGACATAAGCAAGCCAGCCCCACTCCCGCATGATTGCCAAGTCATCTGCATGGAACAAATGCACAGGGAAGGGTCTCTCTGTGTGTGCTCTGTCCCTGGAATCAGCACAGGGGGACCAAGTGTGCAGACAATTCCTCAGCACATTCATTCCACGAAGACAATTTGATAATCCCACAAAGGCAGAGGCAGAACACTCAAGTCAACAATCCCTCCCCTACATGCAACATGAAAAAAGATTGCCTGAACAGGACTACTGTACAGATCTGGTATCATCAGAGGGATAATCTCTGAGCCAAAAAAGGCTAGGGGGAGAGTTCTTGAAGGACTGTATCCCCCCCTCCCCAATAATATCCAGCCCACCAGTTAAGAGCTGCCTCAGAAGCCCTGCTTAACATGCTCTCTCACCTTCAGAGGAGAGGTGGGTGGCAACCCAAGACAGGCCTTTTCAGGGGCAGACCTTCACTCGTAGAATGCCCTTCCGCTTGAGGCTTGCCTGGTGCTTACATCGATTGATTTTGATTTATTTAAAATATTTCTATGTCACCTCTTCAAAGTCTTCCTTATTTACAATTGAAGAAGAAAAAGTGTTGGTTCTTATACCTCACTTTTCTCTACCAGAAGGCATCTCAAAGCGGCTTACAGTCGTCTTCCCTTTCCTCTCCCCACAGCAGACACTCTGTGAGGGAGGTGAGGCTGAGAGAGCCCTGATATTACTGAAGAACAAGAGTTGGTTCTTATATGCCACTTTGCTCTACCCAAAGGAGTCTCAAAGCCTTCCCTTTCCTCTCTCCACAACAGACACCCTGTGAGGGAGGTGAGGCTGAGAGAGCCTTGATACAAGGTCACCAGCTGGCTACATGTGGAGGAGGAGCGGGGAATCAAACCTGGCTTGTCAGATTAGAACCGAAGCCTTTGCACTTAAGCAGCATAATATAAACTATCCATAAAACAGAAACAGACCATTAAAAATGGTAGGACAAACCCTCTAGCTAAAAATCTGAATAAAAAGATGTATTATTGCTTGCGTCCTAAAAGAGAGTAAAGGAGTGCCAGGGAGAGATATTCCAAAGGCAGGTGCCACCACAAAAAATGCCCTGTTTCTAGTCACCACCCTCCCCACCTCTGAAGGCAAGGGAGCAGAGAGTCCTTCATTAACACAACACTTCTTTTTTTGTGTGTCTCATTAAAGCACTGTACTTTTAGGTGACCCACAGCCAATAATATGAAATCTGAATTCTTTCTTCCTACAAAAATATAGTCTGTTTAGTTGCTCTTGTATCCCAGAATATGGATGCCCTTTAATTACAAAGAACAGATTTTGTTCAGCCGTCAAAACAACAAACTCCACAGCTGGTTCAACCAAGGGTTTGCTTCAAGCCAAACAACAAATGGGCTTTTCAGTTGCCAGCTTAGACTGGCGAGGGGGCTCCAGTTAAATTTGGCGTCACTAAAGAATTATTTTTAGCTGAGGAAATTAAGCGTTTATCATACATGCCCAATCCTTGAAATGTTGGCATGTCATCTTAGACTGCTTGTGATCCAAAATAATTGTATACTGTTTATTTTAATCAGCTAGCTTATGCAAAGAGACTGACAGATACTTGTGCGACGCAGAAGAAAATGCAAATTCCCTTTCATCTGCCAACAGCTTTAAATATTGCTGGTGATCATGAGGCAGAGCTGGCAGAGAGATAGCAAGAGTTGACTAGAGGAGCTCCATTCTTCCTACCCAAATAGGATAGCAACTCAAGTAACTATATGCCTGATAACTGCAGCTGGAAGGTTCCAATAGGTGGAAGGCTGAACAATTCTGTGGCAAGAAAGCCTTGATACCAGGGTGGGTAAAGCGGCTATGTTGCTGGTGTTTGGTCCTTTGTACCTGGTCAGGTGTGCAGTCCAGCAAAGAAGAGAGGAAGCACATAGCTTCCAAAGTGACAGAAAGCAACAGGGTAGCACTAGTCTGGCTGCTCCAGTGGTTCACAGATGCCAAGGAAGCCCAATAAGATGAAATCTTCAGCTGCTTCTTGCCTAAATAGCATCGTTTAGGCAAGAACTGCAGACATCCCAGAAGTCAACATGACCAAGAGAGGAAGTGCAACACTGCCATTTATCATCTATGACACTGAAGGGTCTTGCAGGGCAGTCCTACACAAAGTTTCTCCAGCATAAGCCCACTGATTTCATAAGAACATAGAAGTCCTGCTGGATCAGACCAATAGTCCATCTAGTCCAACATCTGGTCTCACACAGAGGCCGACCAGTTCCTAGAGGATCAACAGCAGGGCATAGAGGCTGAGGCCTTCCCCAGATGTTGCGTAACTTTGTATAAGATCACACTGCTAGCGGTTTATACAAACAGAAGAAAAAGTACACTGCTGCGGTCTACTAAACCCTAACTGTATCGTTATATCAACCACATCCTCATTCAGTGGAGACCTGCATAGAATTTTCCCATTCATTATGCTTCAATTAAGAGAAACATTTCAGCTGATGTACGAGGTTCCTCAGATCCACTAGAAGCCCAGCAGACCTAGAAAATATAGTTAGCACTGGCCATGTTTTCATTGGGAAAGGATGTTCCCTCAATTCTCATGGAATCAGCAGAAAATTACCACTAATGTGTCATGGCATGATGACTTCCATCTTTATATCTTGCTTTTGAGGAAACCTGATTTTCTGGATTGGTTACCTGCTTTCCTGTTTTAAAAGGAGCTTAAGGAAATTACATCAGACGAGGCTGTTACAAAGCAAAGAACAACAGAATAATAATGGCAGTAATACTCTGATAAAAGTAGTCTGCTAGCATCAACCAAACTCATTTTGGTGGGAATGGTGTGATTGGATCCACTGTACATTACATTGTCCACAGATCTCCTGCTGCGATCGTTACAAATTACTAAAGTTTAGCCGTTCTTGGGGGGAAATGCAGGAATAAGTTTTCGGGATTCTAAATTTCGAATTAGAAGATAATTACAGGCGAGTAATCTACATTATTCAATTTTGCATTTGCCATGACAGGATTTCCCCCACAATTCACAATCTAGTGAGCTATGTTACTCACTTTCTTTCTTCCCCTTTCCTCTCCTCCATGCCTATTTTCTATAAAAAAGAAATCCTTGAAAAATATATGTAGCACATGGACAACCACCTTAAGGCAACTCTGTGTGTGTTTATGTGCGATTCACATATAATTACACACATTCTTAGGGATGTGGTCGGTTTTGTAACAGCAAGGCTGCCTGTATCTCTCATTGTTGAACAGATGAGGGGAAACTGTAGTGGATGTAGCTTTTCAAATACTTGTGATATAGCAACACAACCAGTTACTTGATCAGCACTTTTACTTACCAATTAAAGTGAAACCTTTGCAAACCCAGTTCTCTGGGGCAGATGACCGCCATCCTGACCAAGGACCATTCCACAAACATTAGATAGTGCACTTTCAAAGCACTTTAGAAGTAGACTTTCCTATTGTGCACAAGAAAATCCAGCCGTAGAAGCACACTGAAAGTGCATTACCCAACATGTGCAGAATGGGCCCAAATCTCTTCCTCCAAGGTCTCCATGAATTTCAGAGAATTCAGAGGAGGTCTTCGCATACTATTTGGCTTGAACTTTGAAGCAAGCAGAAGTTCCTGCTCTTCCATGACTCAGCCCAATGTAAGAGACATTTTTTTTCTGCCCATAATTTTCGTGTGTGCACTTTTAAGACCAACAAAGTTTCGTTCAAGGTGTGAGCTTTTGTGTGCATGCACACTTCCTCAGACAATGAAATAGGAATAATTATAGTACAGATGTAAGGACAGAGTCGATTAGCAACAGCATAATGACGATATCCGATATGCAGCACAATGAAGAATAAATAATGCCTTGCTGGAATAACAAACTGAGTTCATCAGTCCTTTGGGTTCAAATGCTGTTCACAAAACCATTAAGAGGAATAAAAATGTTAAAGTTAGTGAGATGTTAATCTTAACATTTTTATTCCCCTTAAGTGTTCGTGAATGGCAACTGAACCGAAAGGACCAATTAACTCCGTTTGTTATTCTAGTAAGGCATTATTTGTTCTTCAATATAGCATATTTGTTCGATACCTTTATGATGTTGTTTGCTAATTTACTCTCTTATATTTGTACTGATTACTCATATTTCATTGTTAGAGGACATGTGCATGCACACAAAGCTCACACCATGAATAAAAATTTGTTAGCCTTAAAGGGCCAATTGGCTTGTGATCACAGAGCAATAGGCTGGGTAGCTATCTCGGGGATTAAGACCGGGCTCCCCTCTCCCCTTAGGGTCTGGGCCAGTATTAGATTGGCCTGACTCGATAGAAGAAGAAGAAGAAGAAGAGTTGGTTCTTATATGCTGCTTTTCCCTATCCGAAGGAGGCTCAAAGCGGCTTACAGTTGCCTTCCCATTCCTCTCCCCACAACAGACACCCTGTGGGGTGGGTGAGGCTGAGAGAGCCCTGATATCACTGCTCGGACAGAACAGTTTTATCAGTGCCGTGGCGAGTCCAAGGTCATCCAGCTGGTTGCAAGTGGGGGAGTGCAGAATCGAACCTGGCATGCCAGATTAGAAGTCCGCACTCCTAACCACTACACCAAACTGGCTCTCCCCAATGACAACATTCCATCAGGCGTCTTTGGTCCACCCACTGGGTTTGTGTGGGATATAAACTAAATTATAGTTCGCCATAGAATGGGTTAGTTTCAGAATGTTTTAATAGGATTTTAATGGGGGTTTACTGTTATTGTATGGATTGTATTTCAAAATTGTAAACCGCTGTGAGCCAGCTTTGGGAGCAGCAGTCATACAAATCCAATTATAAATAAATAAATATAAATAAAACCACAATGAACGAAACACGGCGAATCTAAGAACTCAGTTTTACCTGTTCTGAAATGATTTCCCCGCGACGTTGTCTCTGTAAGAATCAAACAAAACATGATACTGGTCCCGACTCCACTCAAGAACGACCTATGAAGAAATATTTGAGACCGCATTATCAAAAATGATGAGACACTAAACTAACATTTAAAAGCTGTCACTGCACCTGGCTGGCCTAGCCTTAAATTAGTTTTGGTCGGCTGTACCACCATTACTCATATATTCACGGGCATCCAGACGAGAAGTCAAGGTGGTGCCACGAAATCAAAACAAATTCATAATGCAGTTGCCAAATTGGTAGAAGTGGCAAGCTGCTTGGAGCAAATTTTACTTAATTTATGAAGAAGAGGAGTTTACACCCTGCTTTTCACTACCCAAAGGAATCTCAACGTGGCTTACAATTGCATTCCAGTCTCCTCACAACAGACACCCTGTGAAGCAGGTGAGACTGAGAGCTCTGAGGGAAACTATTGTGAGAAGAGCTCTAAGAGGACTGTGACTAGCCCAAGATATTGACTGACAGTGTCCAAGAGTGGAGGAAGGAAAGGCTAATACACATATTTATTTATGTGTCCTGGTCCCGGGAAGCTCCACTTTCTTCCGCATCTCACTAACGCGGCTTTTTCGGCTGCATACGTTGACTCTGCGCCCGGTTGCCACCTGCAGCGTGCATAATTGGTGATTTTAGCCGCCGCCATTCCACCCCTAATGTGGACCTTCCACTCCGTGCATAATGGGCCAATGACGACTGCACACTGCCACAATCCATACAAAACCTGGCAGTAGGAGTCTTGCACCCCAGTTTGGCTAGAAATGGAAGAGGCCATGAATTTAAATATTGATGCCTGGCCTGAGCATGTGGAAGGGCAGCATACAAATAAAAGTTTATTGTATTATTATTATTATATATCTATTATAATATATCTATGTTTTTTATTACTTTTTATTGTTAGCTGCCACGAGTCTTCGGAGAAGTGGAGGGATATAATTTTACAAATAAAGGTAAAGGTAAAGGTATCCCCTGTGCAAGCACCGAGTCATGTCTGACTCTTGGGGTGACGCCCTCCAGCGTTTTCATGGCAGACTCAATACGGGGTGGTTTGCCAGTGCCTTCCCCAGTCATTACCGTTTACCCCCCAGCAAGCTGGGTACTCATTTTACCGACCTCGGAAGGATGGAAGGCTGAGTCAACCTTGAGCCGGCTGCTGGGATTGAACTCCCAGCCTCATGAGCAAAGCTTTCAGACGGCTGCCTTACCACTCTGCGCCACAAGAGGCTCAATTTTACAAATAAATATAAATAAATTACAATGGAAATTTCTATGAAAATGCTTAAATTTAAGCTACTGATGAAGATATTATCTTCGAAAACGACTATTATATTCCAGGGCTCGTTTTGGCATTTTGGTGGTTCAACTTGGAATAAGGAAGAGGTTTTGCTTCAGCAGCTTTAGCCTACTGCTGCTCGTTTCAAAATGTTGCACAAATAATAAAATACAGGAAACTCCAAAACGTGCTCTTCTACCTGTAGAGCCTGAAGCAGGGCCAACGTTTCTACTACTTGCTCTCCTGCATGAGTGAACCGGGCCTAAGTCTACACATGAAACAGAATGAGGTGAAAATGAGGTGGCCTAATGCAGGGGTAGTCAACCTGTGGTCCTCCAGATGTTCATGGACTACAATTCCCATGAGCTCCTGCCAGCAAACGGTGGCAGGGGCTCATGGGAATTGTAGTCCATGAACATGTGGAGGACCACAGGTTGACTACCCCTGGCCTAATGGACCACAATTATTACGGGTGGGGGGAATGACACTGTTTTAATGCTTCCCTTCATTTTTTAAAAAAAGATGCAGAAAATTAACCCTGTGAGGAGCAACTGGAGTAGAAACTTCAGCCTTGATGTGTTTGGGGCTTTTCGTTTTATAACCTGATATGGTACGACCCGCTGTATCAATCAGCTCTGGATCTATCCGCTATTTCAGCTGTATACACAGAAAGTGCTTTAGATCCCTGATACTCAGTGGTTTAAGAGTCACATATGTCACTCTGACACAATCGCCATTCCCTTCCCCAGTGGGGCCTGTGGTTGGTAACTTCTTCTCATCTTGAAATAGCGGCTGCCAGAGAAGCGGATAAGCTGGCACCTCTCTGAAGTACAGTCCTCATTTTGACCGTTTATGCACTGGAGGTTTCATGCCAGGCTGCAGGCTGGAATTTTAGTCGTGGCAGGTTGCCCCACCTCTTACTGCACTCACATGCGGGAGCCTTTGGCCCGGTGCACCTCATCCACCCCCAATTTGTGCTCCTGTACAAGAGCTGGGGCAGTGAAGTTTCCGGTGCATAAACGGTCTTTATGATGAAACAGGGCTTAAGCCTTACACTAGGATTGTGGAATCCTTTGCAAAGGGACATTCCTTTCTCCCCTCTTCCTGCTCACTTTCTACCATATGATGCGGCTGAATTTAAAAGCTGAAGCGTTCCTCTCATCCCACTGACTGATTCAGGTCTTTGTCATCGGAGGTTTCCCCTTTTTTCTTGAAAGATCCACTAGGAATCTGTGAAATCATTTGGAATGGAAAGGCAGGATAGAAACGTCTTAAATATATAAAAGTGTTTCTCAGCAGCTAGTCCTTGACGGGTGTCCTCGCGTAAACCAAAGACCACTTTGGATGTGTTTTATTTTTAGTATGCACTTGCATACCACGTGCTAACACTGTAATATTTTATAAGGGGGAAACATCTAAGAGCTCTCCAGACTGCCCAAAGTCTTCCTGAAGCATGCGTGTGCAATCTTTGACTCACAGCACATGAACTGGCTTCTGAAGCAGGAACCTATGAATGTACGCTGCTGAACTGGAAAACAAGACTTGTTTCCAGCACCCAAAAGAACCGTTAAAGAAAGCGGAGGCCTAAAAGCAGGGTGGGAACAACATCCTTTTTTACTTGGGAGATATGGGAATGATAGAGTACAAAAGTCAAGACCAGCATCTGGCCGTGCCACAAGATCCTAACAAAAGATGCATGGACAATACGGAGCAGTCGACAATCGCTGGAGAATTCAGGGGCATGGGAGGTTGTCCCCTTCTAGGCTTCCCCTATATGGAACCACAGTGAGGAGGCGTACCTGGGCTGGAAAAACTAAACCACAACAGAGTTGGGAACAGAGGTACTAGAAGCACACAAAGACGGAGAACATTCATTTTATACCCTACTTTTTTCCTCAATGAGAACCTAAAGCAGCTTAAGATATCATTCTTTTCTCCTCCATTTTGGCCTCAACACAATCACTGCTTGGCGAGGTATGTTAAGTTTAGAGGGAAAGCCCAGCCTAAGGACACCCAGACCCAGAGAGTTTCCATGGCAAAGGGGCGGGGGATTCGAACTTGGGTCTCTGAAATGGCAGTGTGACACTATGCACAGATATAAGACGAACACAATGCTTGTAGAACTGCACATGGGGAACATGCAGGACTGAAGAGAAAGCGAGCGTGGGTGCAGGCAGGAGAAGACAAGAAGAACTGGGTGGAATACGAGGAGGGCAAAGGACAAATTCAGGGTAGGTGGTCTTTAGCACGTGTCTGGGAAGGGCTCCGGAGAGGAAAAGAACACCTCCAAGGGAAGCTCGGCGCTCCAGGAAGCGGAACTCGGGCACAGAACAAAGCGCCCGGTAATATAACAGGACAGGAGTCCAACAGGTATAGATCGCCTATGCAAAGATGCGGAGGACATCCTCTTACTTCACGGGGAAGTGGTTTAAGGGCGCAAGAGCTCCTCTGCAATAAAGGCATGTAAGAACCGGGGGCGGGAGAGGGAGAGAAATGGGAAAACGCGGGGCAGAAGGCGCACAGCGCAGCCGGACACGAGGCCGTCCAGGCCGGCTCCGGGCAAGGCAGGGAGAGCCCCCGACCTCGCCCCAGCCCGCCAGCCCCCAGACGCGGGGCGCCGCTCACCTCTCCGAACTGCAGGGCGGAGACGATCAGGAGGACGAGGCCCCCGAGGCAGAGGCAAGGCCCATAGCGGTGCGACAGGCAGGTGTAGGTCTGTCTCTGCAGGAGCTTCAGCAGCATGGCCCGCCGGCCAGCATCCCCCGGAGGGCAGACCCCAGCCGCCGCTAGCCGCCCCCGCCGACTGCCGGCCTGCTCATCGCCGGCGCGGCCGGAAGCCGGGCTCCGCCGCGCCACCTACCGCCCTGCCGGCTTGCTGCGCCCCGGCCTCCGCTTCCCTTCTTCCCCCGAGGCTGCCTGGCAGGCGAAGAGGCGCGCCTTGGCCCGGCCTCCCGTCTCATGACCGGCTGCAGGAAGGAAGCGACGCCGGCCCCCTCCTCCCGGAAAGCGGATCTGGTCTGGAGAAACGGAGCGGCGCAAGCGCTTCGCCGGGCTCTCCCTCCGCGCCCCGAGCGCTGCAGCCTCAGGCTCCGCCGGGTGGCTCCGGGGTCATGGGGAAGCGAGCCGGAGAGCCGGCGGGCTGCTTTGGCTTTTGCTCTTGCCCAGAGAACGGAGATCGAATAAACCCGTTATGTGTTTGCATCACTGGACGAGGTCATTACGCAAACGGTTGCTAACTTCAGCTTGGGAAATACCTGGAGTCTTTGGGGGTGGGGCCGGGAGTGGGCGGGATTCGGGGCGGGAAGGACCTCAGTGGAGTATAATGTTTTGGAGCCCACCCTCCAAAGCAGCCCGGGCCAAATGATCTCTATCACCTGGATAGGAGACGTAACGCCAGGGGATCCCCAGGACTGGAGACTGGCATCCCTACTTCCCACTCTTACAAAATCAGAATCACTTTTGCTCTGTAGCATACAAAAACGGTTGCATCTTGAGTTGTTTGTTTGTCTCCACCTGGGTGAGCCGAGCCAGTCCCTTGTTCTTTGCTTGAATCTACTTTATAGTGTCATGGAGATGGCTGGAAATATAGGGGAACAGTTGCTGGACTTGACCCAAAATAGAGGGTGTTTCTGCAGACCTGTCCTGGCCTCTCGGGGAGGTCTACCAAGAAGGGAGTGCAGAGACCCAGAACAGAATAGCCTTGGAGAGTACTAAGCAGGCACAGTAGCAATCACAGTTTTCAAATAGATTTAAGATAAAAAAATTAGTAAGAACAAACTTACTGTTTTTGTATATTCTAAGAAGACATTTCAAGTATCGATAACATTGGATGGTGTTTGAGGTTGTAATGAGCCTAGAATGCATGTCCTTTTCGATTGGGATAGTTCACTGTTCAGAGATAATTTTAAAATCCTATAAATACAGGAAGTTGCATTGATCAAGAACAACTTCTCAGACTGGGCTCCTTGCCTTCTAAATTTTTGGGACAAGAAACTTTGATTGTCTTATTTAATTGCTGTCCCTTAATTATCTATGTAACAAGGATGGATGGATGGCATGTTTTGTAGATTTAGTGTGCGTTGGAACACAATATTATGCTTCAATAAAACCTTAAAAGAGATTCTCTAATAACATTTACTTGTGTACTATATCCAGAACAAACCTATAGCATTACTGAGTTGTACCTCTGGCTTGGAGTTAAATGAGCTGATATAAATTTGTTGTGGGAGCCATCTTGATGTAGAGATTAAGAGCAGCAACCTATAATCTGGAAACCAGGTTTCATTCTGCACTCTTTCCCATGCAGCCAGTCATAGACCCATTCTGCACTGGCAACGCCTCTTCCCAGGTCCAGATGGGGGAGCATTTTCCCCGCTGCACCTGGTCCACCCCAGATTTGTGCCTCCAGATGAGGCAGCCAGGGTGGCAGGGGCCAATTCTGATTTTTTAAGAATTGAGTATTGCATTACAATGTAATATCCTGTTTTTAAAAAATGTTTTAAATGTTCCAAGCGGCTCAGGCACACTTTTTGTCTCTTCTGGGACACTGTAGTCACAGCCATGGGTGGGGAGGAGCCAGGCCAGGACGGCCTGACTTCCCTTCCCCAGGGCCCAGGCCCGACATAGGCCCCATTGGTGCCGAGGGCACAAAAGGGAACATGGATGTGTGTGTGTGTTCCCTTGCCCCAGGGTGAATAAGAGCCTGAGTTGAGCCAGGCCTGGGATGCCCCCAGCCTGGCAACAATGTCATCTGGAATTTGCCAAGCCAATGGACTAGTGGTGGGTTGGGGCAAAGTCCCAGTTCAGAAAAGGTCACAGCTGGTCACAGTTCTGTTAGAGCTGCTCTCATAGAGCAGTTACCTCAGCTCTAAGCCTCACCTACTTCACAGGGGAGAGGCAGGAAAGGTGATTTTAGGCTGCTTTGAGGTTCTTTTGGGTAGTGAGAAGTGGTGTACCAAAAACCGTTCTCCTTCTCCTCTTACAATTAGATGCTTGCCTGTATCTGAATCAGGACTAAGCAATAGGCTTATTATAAAGATAATTGGAAGGAGGGCAGGATAAAAAAAAACTAGCAAAATCAGGATCCATTCCCACAGGTGATCTCCTGGTGACAAAGATCAGTTCCCTGCCTAAAATGGCTACTTTGGAGCATAGACTCTATAGCAGGGGTGGCCAAATTGTGGGTCTCCAAATATCCATGGACTACAATTCCCATAAGCCCCTGCCAACTGGGTTGTAGTCAATGGACATCTGGACTGGAGAGCCACAGTTTGGCTATCCCTGCTCTATGGCATTACACCCAGCAGAGGTCCCTCTGCTCCCTAAACCTTGCCCTCCCAAGGCTCTACTCCCAAAACCTCCAGGTATTTCCGAACACATAGATGGCAACCCTACTAAGATTGTACCAAATGAACCCACTAAGGTCAGGTTGGCTACTTATACAACTGCTAAATCTCCAAGGCCTCAGGCCGAGACGTGCCACCTGAACTTTGATCCTTTTTAAAACTAGAGCTTTCTGCATACTACCCAGATGATCTGCTTACTGAGCCACAGTCTCTCGCAGGCATCATCCAATGCCCTAATCAGATCAACCCTTTCAATTTTCCTGGACCTCATCCTGCAACATCCATTCCCTCAACACTGGACAGCAAGCTCAAGGTGACTGACCCAACCATTTCCCTTTGCTCTTTTTCCTCAATTGCCCTCCACAGTCTTTGCTCCTGTGAGGTAACAAGCATGATTTGCCCACAGGTGGCACTGTGGTGTAGTGGTTACAATCCTGAACTAAGATTTTAGAGCAGGGGTAGTCAAACTGCGGCCCTCCAGATGTCCATGGACTACAATTGCCAGGAGCCCTTCCCAGCATTCGCTGGCAGGGACTCCTGGGAATTGTAGTCCATGGACATCTGGAGGGCCGCAGTTTGACTACCCCTGTCCTAGAGAACCACATCTGAATCTCCAGTCGATCACAAGGCAGTTTGGGCTAGTCACTATCACACCTCACTGAATTCTGTTTTTTTTTCAGGAGTGAACAAGGAAGTCAGGAGGGGACTTAGGGTCCCCTTGGAGGAGAATAGGGAGGTCTCAATAACAATTTCAAGTCCTTTTGGGGAAGAGGTTCTCTGTTCACAGACGTAACTTGGATTTTCCTGTACGTATTGAAGTTAAGCTACCGACAACAGATTTTTCTCCAGGCCAATTTGCAGCACTGTTGAGATCTCTTGATCTGTGATACGCTATTAGTCAATTCTCAGTGCAGAGTTATACCATTTTAAACTCTTAGGCTTCAATGGACTTGGGAGGGGGTAACAGCCTAGAATTGCACTGGAGTTACAAGACTGTGACCACTAGAGGGTGCCAATAATCTTTAAAATTAAACAAAGAGGTGCGAAACTCATTTGTTTGAGGGCTGAGTCGAAAATAAAGGTTATGATGTTGACCTAGGCCATGTTTGCCATATATTGTAGTTCCAGGTACCAGAGACATAAACTTTAAAAAGGTTAAACAATTTTTTTATTCAAAATGCAAGCAAAAGCAATTGAGTCCTAGCAGTGAAAGCAATTGATTTACTGGGGAACCCACAAAAGCCCCAGTAAAAGTAGTGACTCCCAAGCTCTCACAGGTATGTGGAACATATATATGCTCTGGAGCAGGGGTAGTCAACCTGTGGTCCTTCAGATATTCATGGACTACAATTCCCATGAGCCCCTGCCAGCAAATTCTGGCAGCATTTGCTGGCAGGGGATCATGGGAATTGTAGACCATGAACATCTGGAGGACCACAGGTTGACTACCCCTGCTCTAGAGCTCTTTGATCCATCTCCCTCCCTCTCTCTCTCACACGCGCACACACACACACACAGAGGCATGCGTGCCCCTTCCCTCCCCACTTCCTGTTCCCCTCTCCCTTTCCCTACCTACTCCTCCGTTCCTCCCACCAGACAGAAACATGCACACAAAGAGTCTTCCCCCCTCCCTCCTTACCTGTGCTCCCAGGATGGTCCCAGCCATCTCTGGCCTGGAGGACAACACCTGGGCCTGTGGGTGTCACGGCCTGCAGTCCAGCTCCCAGAGACCTGGAGGGCAACAGCCAGACCCCCAGGAGCTATGTGGACTGCACCTTGGCCCCCAAAGGCCTCCAGGGTGGTACACAGCCTTGGCCAGCCTCTGCCATGGCTCCCAAAGGCCTCTGGGGTGGCAGTGCAACCTCAGCCAGCCACACAGTCTCTGCCCTGGGCCCCAGAGGCCTCTGCCTCCACCAGCCACCTCCCTCCTCATGGACGGTGCCCTGGCCTCCGCCTCCCTTCCTCCCTCTCCTAGCACGCTCCCTGAGGCGGGACTATGGACATCATGTCCATGCCCATTTCCAGGAGGCATGCCAGAAGGTGTATTCCACATCAATAAATGTATTTAAACATATACAAACTAGGTTTTTCCCCACTGGCATACCATAAAAGGAGGGGTATCTTAGAACAGAATAGAAATTTATTATACGGTCAAAGACCCGCAAATCATAATAATCCACCAATGAAAAATCATAATGTTAACAAACTATAGCAATGTAAAACACTATTTAGTATAATAAAACCAAAGAATAAGTTTAAAATTTCATGATTTCTACATTAGCCCTCAATTCAATATCGATGGATGGGTTTTGCACGCTATGGCAAAAAAAAAAAAAACATTACTACTGGCACTGTAAATCTTCTAGTAAGCTTGAGCGGCAGCTGTCAAGTAAAGGAGTAATTATCCTGCTACAAACCTCAGAATATAATGGACAGTGAAGGAGGACATGATCTGTCCTTTTGATCTCACCGGTTCCACAAGGGCTGATCCGTTTCTCAGATAGGGACTTTTCTGTGCCATTCTAACATTGCAGAAGGAAGAAAAGGCATTGCATCTTGTGAGAGTGAAGGTCTTTCTATGGCTGTGTAGCTATAACAGAGAGAGGTAAGCAGCTGGTGTTAGTACATATCTGGATTTCACAGGAGAGAGGGTTCCCTCTCTCTGTCTTGCTGCTATTTGAAGTCTAATATCCTTTGCTTTGTTTGTTTGCTTTGCTTGTTTGTCACACTTTGCTTGTTTGTCACACTTTGCTTGTTTGCATCCCAGAGCTAAAGCCACAGGAGAAAAAACCAAGTTCCTGAGCTTGCCTAGAACAATCCTTAACCAAACAGTCATCACAAGGGAACAGTGGGATCAGATCTTGTAGGAAGAAATTAATCTTAAACCAATGCTTTAATGAGGCAATACACACCTTGGCTTCCATCCTGACCATGCCTGTTCAAGTCAGAGCAATCTGGGAACTTGCCATGCCACTCTTAGAAATGATGTTTGAATGCGCTCAAGAGAGGCAAAGTAAAATGAAGAGAGCCCAATCATGATCCCACACAGTCAATTTGTTGAACTCTTTTCTGTTACTCAGGTGAACTGAACTGTTTCAGGTGAACCGGAAGGGATGGGAGATAGTGGTCCTTCAAGGACTTTGGTCTGTAAAGAAACAGCATTCTGATCTGTACCTGGAAACAACGAGGCAGACAAACAGTACAAATCTTTCAGCTCACTGTATCCAGTCCCTGTATCCAGCCCCTAGCAACAGACACTCTATTTGCATCCAGCTGAAATGTCCATGCAATTTTCAAAAGCAGCACCATGTAGAGCGCAGTGCAGTGCAGTGGATCACTGTGATCCAATCGTGCCTTTTGAAGAAAGCTGTAGTTGGTACATCCGTGCAAGGTACTGCGTGCCAGGAGACCTGCTTTCCAACCATTAGCCAGGCTTCAGCAGCAACCCCCTACGAAGCTGTACCCACCTTTTGATACCCACCTTTTCATTCTAATGGGAACATAAAGGACATGACAACATTGATCATCTTCAGTCTTCTGCACAGACCCACACTGGGCCAGTGTATATGCAGTCCTGCCACAGAGACAAATTTTCTAACTTTGAGAGACTCATGGGGTGCTCCTCCTCCACAGAGTGCAAGGCAATAGTTTCCCACCAAAACCATCACGTGCCATCAGAGAAGAGCACTCCTTTCCCTCAGCTGTGACTTCACGGCTGTTGTGAGATAATCTTCTAATGTTCAGATGGCCAATAACATTGAAGAGTTTCCATTTGTGAGTTAAAACTTTTTAAGTTTTAAAATTATCCTTATCCATCCATCCATGTGCCTATATATATTTGTGAAAGCCCTGGTGGGTGGAGCATGTCCAGCCTGCTGAGACGGTGGCGGCGGCATGGAGACATCATGCAAGGCCGCACAGAGCACATGGCCGAGAGCCTGAGCCCTCCGAGGAGCCTCCACCCATGTTGCAGGGGGTGTGTTGCCGCAGAAGGTGCCTCGCTAAAAGTACTCGTGCACGCGCCGTCATCTGGCCCGGGGCCCGCCAGCCCCAAGGCTGACCTTGCAAGGGGGAGGTGGGCAAGGGAGCGCCAGCCCTCTCCGCCCCTCGCCATCACTGCCTACCCCCCAGCTGCTGTCCCGCTAGTGCCTGCTGCTTTTCAGCTTGCAGTGGGCTCTCTACTAGTAACAAATAAAGGCTAAAGGTACAAAGATCCTTGGTCACCAAACGGACTCAATGCAGCACAAAAATGACACACATGGGTAAACATTCTCTATGCCTCTGTCGCTTAGGTGAGTCTCACAGCGTTTCTTCCTGTCGCCATTGCTAGCAGTTCATCCCAGACTCTCAAAGCCACAGGACCCCACAACTTAAGGCAGCATGATGGGAAAATGATCTTTCAGGTCCCAATACCCTGGCAGCAAAATCATCAGCTGTGTAGTCCCCCCAGGATGAATTGGCTTTCTCAGTTATGTGGGTTCCAGCTTTAGATCTGTCTCAGCTCTCAGAAGACTCTTCTCCACTCCCCGCTCATAAGGCACAGCTTCAACCATAAGGACAGACCATAAAGACTCGGACACCCCACTGAACAGGACCAAAGGAATTGTTCCAGCACTTCAGAGTGGACAACTCTGTGCAGACACCATGTCCCACGGTAGAAACCCACTCTGCTGCCATGTACCAAAAGGCATAGCACTGGGAGGTGGTGGAGCTCCTCCAGTAACCTAAACAGCTGCTCCTTCTCTCAGTCCAGTTAGGGTGACAGTGGCCATCACTGCAAAGAGACAGTGCAGCCATGCCACCCACGCAAAGGGCAACGTGGAGGTGGGCTGAACCACCATGGGAAGATGCTGATATCCTCTTCTGGCCCAGCATCCCTATGTTACCATGGCCACCATCTGACAGGAGGGGGTTGTGGCCACTGGGGAACAAGGCACAGAAGGTAGGTACTGTTCAAAGGGCCAGGTGGCCAGAACATGGCTTCAGCCACCCATCGCCACTGTGAATGCTGCCACCTCTTCCTGAACAGCCTGGCCAGCTGGGATGGTGCCGCTCCTGCCCGTTCTGTCCATACTAGGGGTGCATTTAAGTAGATGTAATTTTTCACTTTCATGTTGTTTGCATAAGGAAAATGAATGTAATCTCCTCCATGGAAGATCAGTCTCATATCACATAGTTCCCAGATTGCAATGTATGGTTTGACTCATAACCCCAACCATGGGGATTTCCCCCACCAAGTCATTAAGACATTGCTCAATGCAGAAAAACAGTCTACCCATGTCTCTTAAACCTACAAATGGAAAAGGTTTTATTTGCAGGAAGTTAGGTTTTCTCTTTTTTCTTATCCTCTGCCCTTAATATTTTACTTCCTCTTTCCATGAAAGTTCTCTTACTTAGTAGCTTCCAGTCTGAAGGAACACTTGGCTACCATCTCAACTTCCCAAAAGTTCATCAAGGACAAGACTGTTTTCTCACGCCACACTTTTAAGAAATGTGTAGACTTTATTTAATAATCCTTTTCCACCTTTGATCTCTATTATTCAACAGTGAAGTCTTTCCTGATATTAGCTCAACTTGGGTAGAAGAAGAAGAAGAAGAAGAGTTGGTTCTTATATGCCGCTTTTCCCTACCCGAAGGAGGCTCAAAGCGGCTTACAGTCGCCTTCCCATTCCTCCCCCCACAACAGACACCCTGTGGGGTGGGTGAGGCTGAGAGAGCACTGATATCACTGCCCGGTCAGAACAGTTTTATCAGCGCCGTGGCGAGCCCAAGGTCACCCAGCTGGTTGCATATGGGGGAGCGCAGAATCGAACCTGGCATGCCAGATTACAAGTCCGCACTCCTAACCACTACACCAAACTGGGTACCTGTTTGTAACAGTATAAAAGAACAAGAGTCCAGTAGATCTTAAGGTAAAGGTAAAGATATCCCCTGTGCAAGCACCGAGTCATGTCTGACCCTTGGGGTGACGCCCTCTAGCATTTTCATGGCAGACTCAATACAGGGTGGTTTGCCAGTGCCTTCCCCAGTCATTACCGTTTACCCCCCAGCAGCAAGCTGGGTACTTATTTTACCGACCTCGGAAGGATGGAAGGCTGAGTCAACCTTGAGCCGGCTGCTGGAATTGAACTCCCAGCCTCATGGGCAGAGCTTTCAGACTGCATGTCTGTTGCCTTACCACTCTGCGCCACAAGAGGCTCTAAGAGTAGCATCTTAAATATTAACAAAAGTTGAGGCAAATCTAGAAGCCCACGCTCCAACAGATGCACTGGCTACCAGTTGATTACTGGATCAAGCATAAGGTTGTGGTAATCACCTTCAAGGCCATAAGCGGTCTGGGTACTGAGTATTTGAGCAACCACCTATCTACCTATGCCCCCGAAAGAGCACTGCTCTCCATCAACACCAACAAATTGGTGATACCTGGCCCCAAGGAAGTTCATCTGTCATCAACTAGTGCCAGGGCTTTCTCAGTCTTGGCCCCCACCTGGTAGAATGAGCTCCCATACGACATCAGGGCCTTGCCGGACCTAACACAATTCCGCAGGGCCTGCAAAAGGGAGCTTTTCCGCTAGGTTTCTAGTCAATACAAGTGAACAAGCCAGAAGCCCCTCCTACCATATGAGAAAAAAAACCAGAATCTCAGAGCAGTAAAAAACTGAGTTGTTAAATTATAAACTGCTTTATACAAGTTCTCACTGTTAAAGATATTATATACTTAAGTCAAGATTATATTGTATTGTTTTATGAAAGTTTCAAATGTAAACCGCCCTGAGCTGCAAGGGAGGGTGGTATATAAATATATAATTAATTAAAAATAAATCAAATAAGGTGCTACTAGACCCTTACTCTTTTCTACTTGTATTAACCCAGCTTAGGCATGGTTCATTAGAGCAGTGGTCCCCAACTCCCGGTCCGGGGACTGGGCCCGTCCGTGGATCAGTCGGTACTGGGCCACGGCTCCTCCTTGTCCTCTCCAGCTGCTGCCTCGGGGGCTGCCCTGCCACTCTGCCGCCAGCTCACCTTTGGTGCTCTCCAGCGGCTGCCATGGCTGTGGCTCTCCCTCGGCCTGACACTGCGCGGTTGCTGCTGGCAGTGCCCCCCTGTGGGCAGCGGGAAGTCAGGGGCACCGGTGGGAAACCAAGTGGAGCAGGGGCTCAGGTGGCAGCGACATCCCTCGGTAAAAGACTACGCCCCCCCCCCCGGGCCTCAGTAAAATTGTCAAGCGTTGACTGGTCCCCGGTGATAAAAAGGTTGGGGACCACTGCATTAGAGGCTTTGGCTTAATGTTCCCTATCTGTTGACTGTAAAAGTCTGTTTCTTAGTTGCCATTACTCCTAGGAGAGTAGGAAAGTGCAGAGCTTCTTTTAATAAAATGCTTCATCCCAGTCTCCAATTCCATCAAGGTTTCATCTACCATAGAACACTGCTTTACCTGTGTGTTTTCCATCTCCCGCATCAAATGCAGAACATATTCTATACAGCTTAGATGTGGAAACAGCTTTATTTGCCTGGAACATGCTCATTTCACAAAAATCCATTATATGTCATTCAGGTTCTCAGAAGGACCCCTCAAACTCTTTCTTCATGGATTGTTACCACTATTAAACTGTGTTAGCAAGAAGATGCGGTATCCTGTCTCTTTCCAATACAAGGTCATACAACTTGATAGCAAGCTTCCTCTGCAGCTTCCTTTGTGGTATACCTTTAGAGAACATTTGCAGCACAGCCACATGGTCTTTATATGATGTTCATGTTATGTATTATGTTATTTGACTAAAGCTTCATCACATCTCCTTTGGGAAGTTGCTTGTTACAATCCCAATGTGGGACTGCACAGAAGATCGAAGATTAAAACAGTTGCACTAACTGTTGCTCATCAAATGTCTTCTGTACAGGCACACATTCCTTCCCTCCTGAACAGTGAGTTTCCTTTAAGGTTCATTTTGGAGCTTCTGCCATCTCAGATCTGATGGAAGAGGGCTTTTTTTACTCACAGTTTGTATTTTTTGGTGGGGAAACGTGGCCTTGTGCACTGTGGCAGGGGACATCAGCCTCCCCCTTCAGTTTCCTAAAGGCAGAAAATTCTCTAGAGCTAGCCTGCAATTTCACAGTCCCCAATGTATGCCTGCACAGAAGACACCCTATGAACAACAGTTACTGGTAAGCGCAATCCTATTTTCTGGTTACCAGCTTCAGGGTTTAGGAGAAAGTGAAGTCTTAGAGTGGATACAATGAATGGATGTTCTAGGACTTCTGTTTCTCTTGTTGTATACCACAAAGACTAGGAGAAACTGCCACCTGTAAAAAACACTAATGTCTAGAGCAGGGGTAGTAAAACTGCGGCCCTCCAGATGTCCATGGACTACAATTCCCAGAAGCCCCTGCCAGCAAATGCTGGCAGGGGCTTCTATGAATTGTAGTCCATGGACATCTGGAGGGCCGCAGTTTTACTACCCCTGGTCTAGAGACTGGTTGGAGACTGAGAGAAGACTAGGGTTTGCTGGTACCCTCCTATGGGTGTTCAGATTGAATTTCCCTCTCCCTCCCCCAACACTGAGTAAAACCCAGAGACTTTTTAGCAATTATTTCGCTTGTCTCAAGCATTAACGGATAGCAAACAGCTAGTTACACCTGTACAAATATTTAGGATCATACAAAATCCATGGAGAAAATGTTGGAGAAAATGGAGGGCAGGTAAGATGAGGTGGGTAATTCAAATTTAAATTTTGGTGGAAATGACTCCATAAAAAGATGATGTATTGAAGAAGCTGAACGTTGACTTGGAGATAACATCACATCATCACAATATATAACATATGACCTAAAATCACATCCCGACTGCCCTTCCCAAACCCTACCCCCCCTCCCAAATATCCGGGAATTTCCCAAGCTGGAATTGGGAGCCTTAGCTCCACTCCATTTTATCTTCCCAACAACCTGTGAGGTAGAATAGACTTGGCAAGAGACCCAAAGTCACCCTTCTTCCATCCAGAGTGAGGATTTGATCCAGGGGCTCTTGGATTCTACTCTAACAGCTGTACCTCACTGTTGTATTGGTCATGGGCTGTCATGGTCGGTGGCAAGGTGGTATCAGGTTTCAGCAGCTTACTGGTTTGGAGCGTAAGGCTGAGGCCAGAGGCATATGGTTGAGGCCAGAGAGGTACCCAGCGTTGTCAGCTGAGGTTCTCTAAGCTGAAGCCAACTAGGTTCCTCGCTCCCAGATAATGACTGACCCATGCTCAATAGGGGGAGTGGGTTTATATTTTATTGTCTGTCATCATGTTGTTCTTCTAAATACGTTTTAATGGGTCATTTTAGAGGATTTTACTGTATTTTATTGAATTTGTAAACCGCTGTGAGACATTTGAGAGCAGTGGTATATAAATATAAACAATAAATAAATAGAGAGGATTTTTCTTATTTTGTTCCTTTTCCATTCTGCATCTAAGAGCCAGGGAATTGTCAGTCAATCCAAGGTCAGGGCGCCAGAGGATGGTCGTATCCTGGTCAGTGTTAAGAAAGCTGGCAGGGATGATTCTAGGCTTCAGCATGTTAATTTGCTAAGTGCACAGTTGCTTAAACCAGGAGCACCACCCCTTGCTGCCCTTAAATATCTGAGCATTCTTTTCAGGTCTCCTCTTGAGAAGTCTCAACCAGCAAGCCTTGACATCTCAAGCATGCTTCTGCCTCGACTGCTGTCTGCAATGATTCAGTTGTTTTGGGGAGCTATCAGCCTGATAGCCTGCAGCTGGCCTACGGCAAAGCTGACACCACGGTGGAAGTGCCATACATGGTGAAGTAGACCTGCTTTCGGGCTCTCCCACTTGCTCTTCTGCAGTCTCTGGTTGGACTGCCTTGTCTTCTAGCTCCCTCAGTTGAGGTGCTTCCACAAAGCTCAGCTCGTCCTCGGAAGAGTCAGTTGGCAGCAGCCGGCACATAACACCATTATGTTTAGGAACAAAGTCCTACAAAACATTCAACTTGTTTGGAGAAACTATGTAAGAGTCACTGACTTTATTAAAACCACATCTATCCTGTCTCACCAACATTCTGCAGGCCTTCTACTTTTAAATCACAGATAGTCATTCAATAAGCAGCAGGATTTGCAAAGCTCTTTTAAGCAGCCCCGCATCCTGTCAAAGTCGTGTCTCCTGATCTGAAAACCGAGTTCGGGGATTTCTCCTCCTCCTTTCCTCTCCGCGATAACAAGAAGCAAAAAAAAAAAAGAGAGAGAGAGAGAGGAAGAAGCAAGACCTCGAAATGAAAGTGAAAGGGCTACGCAGCCCGGCGTCTTCTTAAACCGCGCCCGACGATGAACTCGAGCGGGAAGCCGAGCGCTGCACTTCACAGACTTACACAATATCCCCGGGGGGGGGGGGGGATCCTTTGACGCCCGTTCGCTTGCAAACTAAGTTCAGGAGCGGCGCCCGTGCAATCAAATCCCACAGAGCGCCTGTCGGGCGGGCAACTTGCGCGTGGCTGAAGGGCTCTTCTGTGCCAGTGAAGCGAAGCCACCGCCAGATTTCACGCGGGGAGGGGGGGAGGAAGGCCCATCCGAGGGCGCGCCCGTGGCGCGGGGGAAATTTCCCCGCGGGGGCGGCTCCTGCTCGGCGGGGAAGCGAGGGCTGCCTTCGTGTGGCGAAGAGGCAGCCAGGGCGGCGGCCCCCTCCGGGCCCGGGTGTGTGGGAGGGACGCCTCGGGGCAGGGCGCGCGGGAGGGAGGCGAAAGGCGCAAGCGGGCGCGCTCTTTCCCCAGCCAGGAGCAGGCAGCCGGTGCGGGAAGGGCGGCGCGCGGGTGTGGCGAGGGGGCTCTTGTGGGTGCTCCTGAGGCCATCGCCCCGCGCGGGGAGCGGGTGTGACTTCAAGCGCTTTGTGACTTCACCCGCCAGGCGGCTTAAGAAGCGCTCGGGCGGCGCCGCCTCCGCCTCCATGCCCACCGCCGGCGAAAGGCAGCCCCTGCTCCCCAAGGGCGCCCGCGGGACGATGCCCTGCACCTTCACGCAGGGAGTGGCCTTCGTCCCGACGCTGCTGGTCGCCTGGTCCTCGGCCGCCTTCATCATCTCCTACGTGATCGCCGTGCTGTGCGGCCATGTGGAGCCGCTCTTCCCCTACATCAGGTGAGAGGCGCCCCCTGTGGGCCGCGCCGGAGACGCCCGGAGGCTGATGCTCCGCACCCGCGCTCAGCGCATCACTGCGCGCAGAGAGGCGGTGCGGCGGCGGCTTCTTCTCGTAAAGAATTGGCCGCATAGAACGCGAGCGCCGCCGGGAAAGGAGCCTGATTTGGTTGGTGCTGGCATAGGGCTGCCAGCTCCGCCTTGGGGCATTGGGGGCTGGGGTGCTAGGTAGCCTTGCCAGCCTCTAGGTAGGGAAACAAGAAGGCCAAGGGGTGTGAATTGACTATTATGAATTCCTGCTACCCTCAAATGGATTTTTTTGTTCATTTGTTTTTGGGTTTGTTGTTGTTGTTGCTATTTTTCAACCTCTAGGCAGGGCCTCATCTCCTGCTATTACGATTGATCTCCTCCCCAAACTCTGCTCTCCCCAGGCTTCGCCCCCCCCCCCAAATGTTTCTGTACCCGCAACTGGCAACCTGGGAAAGGTGGGCTTGGGGGAGGGGAGGGGCCTCAGGGGCATTTTATGCCATCTACACTGTGAAGCGGCCATTTTCTCCAGGTGAACTGATTTCTGTGGGCTGGACATCCCCTGTAATTCCAGGAGGTCTCTGGACCATACCTGGAGGTGGGCAGCCTGAAGCATGGAGACTTTTAAAAAAGAGCGGCTTGTTCAAAAATGGTATCTGTTATAGTCCTCTAGAACAGGGGTAGTCAACCTGTGGTCCTCCAGATGTCCATGGACTACAATTGCCACGAGCCCCTGCCAGCGTTTGCTGGCAGGGGCTCATGGGAATTGTAGTCCATGAACATCTGGAGGACCACAGGTTGACTACCCCTGCTCTAGAACTCTTTAATCTGCTGAAGGTGTGTAGTAGATAAGGATTCTGCTTCCTGAGTTTGAGTCTGCGATCAAAGGCAGGTGAGCAGGATGTATGGAATATGGAGAAAGCCCCATTTATTTCAGTAGGATTGTGTCTACCTGGTAAGTGCATTTGAGATAGCAAATTTAATTTGCAGGCTGCAGTTCGTCGTCAACACTGGAATGTAATCACCAAATTCCAGTTAGTCCCAAGTAAGGACTAAAAATGGATGTTATGCTGGGACAACAGTGTTTGGAACTTTTCAGAATTTTTAAAGGGTGAATAGCTGTGTCTAGGCCCTTGTTTTGGATTGGGAAGCGGCAGGGGTGGGGAGGGCAGAGTGGCCTTCCATTCTTGTTTGCTTTGGCTACTGAAAATTGACTTTTCTGCCCTGTTTATAAAAAGATGCATGATGGTGGTCTTTTCTATTTTCCTTACTACAGCTACCAACGTTATGCAAGGGTTGGAGGGTGGGGGGGAATCTGTTTTGATTATTGAAATCATGTGGGGTTAAGTGTTATACCCTTTATCTTTTATACCACATTCCTGATCCAAATTAAGCCATTTAGGACACTTATTTGCCTTATAAGCCTATGGGGCATGAATTTCCTACATTTATGTTGAATTTTGTTGGCAGAATACACAAAAAACTAGTGACACTCCTTTAGGGCATTGTCACCTTACAATAGTTGACCGTGCCCCCAAAGTACAACCAGTTACAATTAACTGTTGGTTTTCTAGAAATAAAAATTCCATCAATTTTGCCCCTGAGGTACTTGTACACAAATGTGGAAAATGTGTACAACTAGGGAAGTTACAAAGCTAGGGTCTTTCAGTTTAACAGCTCTATGCTAAGTCACTGGTGTCCTTTGATTTTTATATTTGTATATGATAGATGAGTCAAAATGAAGAAGGAAGATGTGTTCAGGCTTCCTTTCAAGAAGTAATACTATGACTTGTGGCTCAGGGCAGTTTACATGGAACATGAAGTTATAAGTAATAAATTTCATAAAAACTGATACACAAAAATTAGTTCGGTAATTATATCAATTTATAATAACGACAATAACAGGAACATCACTAATAATTGATAACTGGACTGGTTAACATATTCACTGTAACTTTGTAGGCTGTCAATGTAGGTTGTCCCAAGACGTTCTTGGTGGGCATATCGGGGAGGGGGGATTCTGGGGGCCTGGCAGTTGTTGTCGTCAGTTCATTTGGCCTCAACCAGATGCCTGGCGGAAGAGCTCTGTTTTGCAGGCTGTGCAGAACTGTGCTAGCTCTGACCATTTGAATTGTTAGTTAAAGCAGGAAGCCATGGTGCTTTTGTACTCTACCACACTTAGTATGATTAATGGCATTCAAGGGATTGGAGTGAAAAATGCGTAATCCTAGTTTTCCCCAATGACAAGATTTAGCACAGTTCTCTAGCGGGGAATGATATGTGCCAACATGGTGAACTGATTCTCTGCTGAGAAGGAAGTTGGCCTAGCCTTAATGTTTACCACCATGGGAGAAAGCATTTATTGAATGTTCCTTTGACAGATGGTTATTAGACACTTCAGCTGAAATTAAAAGAGAGAACATGTACTTTTCCCTCTTGTGTCAGCTCAGTTTGTGTTTCTATTAATATCTAGAAAAGTTTGAAATGATTCCAAAATAACAAAGTTTTGACCATTGATGTAGAGCAGTTGGGGGGGGGGGAGCTTTTGTGCAGGACAGAAGAAACACATTCTTTTAACCAACTGATGGGAGATGTTGCCCCTGCACATCAAAAGGTGGTTTGGAGACTTAGCGCAGGGACCCTAACACAGACTGTACTTAAATGAACAGGTTGATACTGGACATGGTCCCAGACCAGGCTTTTAAAAATAACAACCAGTACTTTTAATTGGACTCAGAAGGATTTTTTTTTATTGCTAACCATAACCAGAAAATGTGATGTCTAATCAAGACTGTAACTGTGATGCAGTTGATAAAACTGAAAGTCGTCTCTAATCTGTTCAGAAAATCACAGAACTGTGGTTGTAAGGCATAGATCATGACAATAAAATGTAATGAAGTGCGCTGGTTATTGTTATCGTTAAACAGGTGAAATGGCAGTTTTGGTAAGTATATTCATCTTGTAATTTCCCCAAGTTCAGCCTGAATTGTTGGATTGGGTAAGCATGTTGAAAGAAAGGGGAAGGATATGGCAAAATGTCACTTTTGCAATGAAGATCTACAAAGTGTTCAAGCGAATTGATAAAAGGAGCAGAATACTGAAATGTTATATTGTTAGTACTTTAAAAACATCATTTGAAAAAATTATATCTTAAGAGGATCTTCTCAGTGATCACTAAAATTTTCCAAATAAGAGACATCTTTGGACCTTTAGTACTATGCCTTTTGTGAAAACCTTGCTTTAAGAAACATCATTCATTCTAAAATGGGGAAAAATCATAAGAATTTCCATTCCAAATTTTCTCTTTTCTTCCAGGCCTTCACATCTCTACACCATCTTGAATAATATGGTGCCATCTGTAAATTTGGCAAATTTCTTTATCATTTACGAAGAAGATAAATAGCACCAGTACTAATGTAGGACTAATGTAGGAGTTCTCGCGCCCTTATAAACTTCCTTGTGGGGTCCCACAGGGTGCGGTTCTCTCCCCTACATGGTTTAACATCTTCATGTGCCCTCTGGCACAGCTGGTGCGGAGCTATGGACTGGGTTGCCATCAGTATGCTGATGACACCCAGCTCTATCTCCTTATGGACAGCCGTCCGGACTCCCCCCTGGAACCATTTGCCAGATGTTTGGAAGCAGTGTCTGAATGGTTTGAGCAGAGTCACCTGAAATTCAACCCCTCCAAGACGGAGGTCCTGTGGCTGGGTAGTAGGGGGCAGGATCAGGAAGTGTGCTTACCCACCTTGGCAGGAGTGCAATTTACCATCGCACCCAAAGCCAGGAATTTGAGTGTGACCATTGATGCCTCCCTGACTATGGAGGCACAGGTCAAAAGAGTAGCGGGCCAGGCATTTTTCCATCTTCGCCAGGCCCGGCTGCTAGCGCCCTACCTGCCCCCCGAACACTTGGCCACAGTGATCCATGCGACGGTCACCTCCAGAATAGATTACTGTAACTCGCTCTACGCGGGCCTACCCTTGTCCTTAATCCGGAAACTTCAGCTAGTGCAGAATGCAGCTGCTAGGGTCCTCACTGGGACACCTTGGAGGGCCCATATCCAGCCGGTGCTGAGGCAGCTGCATTGGTTGCCCATTGCTGCCCAGATTCAGTTCAAGGTGTTGGTTCTAACCTTCAAGGTAATACGTGGGTTGGGCCCCACATACCTGCAGGACCACCTACTACCCTATGTTCCCCACAGGGCCTTACACTCTGCAGGGGAAAACCTATTGGTTGTTCCCGGCCCCAGGGAAGCGTGCCTAGCCTCGACCAGGGCCAGGGCCTTTTCGGTCCTGGCCCTACCTGGTGGATTGAGCTCCCAGGTGAGCCGCGGGCCCTGCGGGATTTGACATCTTTCGCAAGGTCTGCAAAATGGAGCTCTTCCGCCAGGTTTATGGTTAAGGCTGGGACCAGTGGAGGAGATTGGCTCCCCCCCGGCGAAGGGAGGTTGTGGGCCGTGGACATCATGTCGCCCCATGCTTTCAACGCCTCTAGTTGGGATGGGAAAGTAGGTTGGGAGATCATCCGCCATGTTATGGGTTTTTAAGTCTTTTAATGGGGGTGTTTTAATGGGGTTTTAAGACCATGTTACCCGCCACAAGCCTATTGGGGAGTGGCCGGATACAAATCAAATAAATAAATAAATAAATACCAAACACCACTTCTTTCCTCCATTTTGAAAATTGGTCATTTACCTCTCATTGTAACCAGTTTCTATTACATGAAAGGGCTAATTTTCATGACTTTTAAGAGCCAGTTCACATGTTGGTTCACCCATGTGTCCACTTCCCCCCACAGATTATCTGACAAAGTATTCTGGTAGTTCCCAGCTGGGAATTTAATTCCAAGACATGCAAGAGATCACCTGATTCAGCTTGGGCTCACAAAGAGAAGGGGCTTCAGCATCTCACCAATTCACTTCTGACCTGAAACAGCTCCTGGGAACCACTGTTTTTGTCTTGATGGGGCAAATAATGACTCCCAGAAGCCATTGTCAGAAAGTAAAAGAGTGCAGTGGAGCTGGTTGAAGTTCTTCCTATTTGCATGCCACAGTTCAGATTTCAGTCAAAGCTGCACACATCTGGTAATGGAGTTCTCAGCATGGAACTCCAGGTGTATATCTGGCCCAAACTCAGGTGACTTGTCACAGACCGTTTATGCACTGGAGGTTTCATGCCGGGCTGCAGGCTTGAGTTTAGTCATGGTAAGTTGCCCCACTTCTTCCTGCACCCACACGGGGGAGCCTTTGGCCCGGTGCACCTCATCCACCCTCAATTTATGCTTCTGCATGAGAGTTGGGGCAGTGAAGTTCCCAGTGTCTAAACGGTCACAGTGACTTTGTAACATGTAAATCTGCTTTTAAGTTTATTCAGTTTATGGTGAAGGACTTTATCCAAAAAAGCATTTTGGAGGTCTGTAATGTCTGCTGGAATACCCTCAACCATGTATTTATTAACTGTCTGAAGAACTTGAAAAGGCTGGTCAGACAGGACCCTCCCCCCCATTACACAAACAATGTTGATTTTCCTCCCCCCCCCTCCTTTGGACTCCCCTCCCCTGAAATCACTTAAAACCAAAATTTATCTAAACAGCACAAAATGTCTTATATTTTACCCGGATTCATATCCTTTAGAAGGAAGGCTGGTTTTTATTATCATCATCGTCATCATCATCATTTTATTTATATCCCGCCTCCCCCCGGAGGCTCGAGGTGGGTTACATAAAACAATCCCATTAAAACAATATCATAAAAGCATGAACCCACAACTAATCCTTAACAACATAGTTATAGCAGGCCAAGAGTGGCAGCAAGGTTCAATAACTAACCCGATCTCTACCCCCACTAAAAGGGAAGTGGAGGGGAGCTGCTGACATATGCAACCACTGCTTCGTGAGGGGGGGGGGGGCAGATCTTCATTGCTGCCCGGCCTCAACCAAAAGCCTGGCAGAAGAGCTCCGTCTTGGAGGCCCTGCGGAATGTTGAAAGTTCCCGCAGGGCCCTCAGCTCTTCCGGGAGCTCATTCCACCAGGTTGGGGCCAGGACTGAGAAGGCCCTGGCCCTGGTGGAGGCCAGGCGAGCCTCCTTGGGACCGGGAACAACCAGTAGATTAGCCCCCCCAGAGCGTAAAGCCCTGTGGGGGGCATAGAGCAAGTTGCTTATTTTTGTTAGGAGGTGAAAACTTTCAGGAGTCATCAGGTGTATGCTATCACTGTGGCTGTACTTCTTTATCCATGGAGTGCTCTTGCAAAAATATTTTTACTTTTCCCACCAAAAATTCATGCAGTGTTCATGACAGTAACCTAGTCTATATATGTCAGGCATATAGTCATTTAAGTCCCATGTCTGTAGATACTTGCAGTTTGCCTGGTTAATCATACAATTCTAGTACGTTGTAAAAAGAAAGTTAGTGTTAGTAGTAAACATTTGGTCTCTCCCACCTAGTTGGCAAACAAAGATGGGAAGGGAGGCTGCTGGGCCATCATATGCTGAAATATAAATACAGAACTGCAAGTATATTTGAAAATGTGGATGTATGAACCAGCAGAAGAATCACTGAGCTATATTTCTTTCCATAAGTTAGGCTTTCATCTATTTCCTTTTAAATCTTTTTAAAATGCTGTAAGTAAGCACTGCTAAATTTCATTGATTTCACAGGGAGAACTAATCATGTTTTTTAACTTTCTTTCATTCCAATCACTCAGTCCCAATTTTGACTAGATAACATCCATGATTTTCATACACATTTGCACTGAAAATAAGACTGTTGCCATGCAATTGTAAGCAAAGTTACTATTGCAAAGTTGACTGGGAATGGTTAGGCTTGGTTTACAACTCCATGGGCAAAGTTCTTAGCTCATAAAAAATGTATTAGGCTGCCTAGCGTACCTGTGATAGTCATTTGGCATTTAAAGGTTTCCAAAGCTTCCCTGATTGGTCACCACACTTTTTCTCACCAGAAGTTAAAAGTGTAAATGTACAAAGTCAAGTGTACATTTGTGTTTTTGTTTCCCAATCCTTTCCTTTATGGACAATATCCAGACCTGCCTCGAGCCTCCGGGGGGAGGCGGGATATAAATTAAAGGATGATGATGATGATGATGATGATGATGATGATGATAATAATAATAATAATAATAATAATAATAATAATAATAATAATAATAATAGAGTGTAATCACATTGTAGATTTATATTATATATTTGGAAATACATTTCAGTACATATTTTTCTGCAGTTTGCACATACAACCTGATTTTAAATGTGTTAAATAAAAAATGAATGACATTCATTGCAATTTTAGGTTATTTGGACTGCTCTTAAATGTGAAGTGTTCCAAGAAGTTCAAATTATGCACTGGTCAAATGCACAGATTCCATTCTCATCTTACTTAGTGCTCTTCAAAGGCTTTGAAGTGATCACAGCTCAAAATAACATTTAGGTAGTACAGGTCAATCTGTAATTGCAGAAGTACTTCAGCTTTGTTACAAGTGGCTCACTTGGGACGTGAGTTCTCTACTGTCCATGAAACTGTTCAGAGATTTTATTTCAAATAAAGCACTGAATGAAACTTTTAAGACACACACACACACTAAACTAAAAGCAAGTATGTTTCTGAAAGGCATCTAAATGAAATCCGTAGAAGAGCAAAAGACAGGAAACTTGGTTGTTAACTGGCCCAAGTAGAGTTCACATTTTCTTGCATAGCCTCCATGATAGGATTGCGGCTCAGTATGCGCCTCCAGTGCTGGCATTAGTCTTATAATTGCATTTAGATATAGGTGGGGGCTGAAAGGGAGAAACAGATTTAAGTTGCTAGACCAATTTGCCAGCTTGATAGAAAATAGTTGTTTTCTGAGACAGGTTTGTATAAAAGATTATCAGTTTTGCCTGTGAAAGAACACAGATATTTGAAATGTGTTGACAATCCAGGGAGATTTGTCAAACTTACTTCCCAATAAATAATTCTCTTACACTGATTTTTGTCACGTTTCAAATTCCTATTCAGTCGTAAACCTATCTGACTTTGGATGAATGACTGCCTCTTCATCTATTTTATCTTACAAGGCTGTTTTATGTGAAGGTATATGTAAAATAAGAATCTCTTGTGGCGCAGAGTGGTAAGGCAGCAGACATGCAGTCTGAAAGCTCTGCCCATGAGGCTGGGAGTTCAATCCCAGCAGCCGGCTTAAGGTTGACTCAGCCTTCCATCCTTCCGAGGTCGATAAATGAATGCCCAGCTTGCTGGGGGGTAAACGGTAATGACTGGGGAAGGCACTGGCAAACCACCCCATATTGAGTCTGCCATGAAAACACTAGAGGGCGTCACCCCAAGGGTCAGACATGACTCGGTGCTTGCACAGGGGATACCTTTACCTTTAGTTGAAACAGTTCTATGGAAGAAAATAGGGCATTGCCTGTTAGCATGCTTAGAATGGGTTTGCAAATTCTTTTCCAGTCTGCGGGACTCAGACTGCAATTCCAAACACCGAAGTACGTTGCATCAAAGTCATTATGTGTGTGTGTTGGGAGGGGGTTGCTTCGTTGTGGAGACAAGTCAGCATGATTTTGAAGGAACTTCCCATCTTTCTCTGGAATACTAGAATGTCTCTCAACAGAACAGGGTTTTTTAGAATGAACATGGATGTTGCAATATTTAATGCAACTTTTTAAAGTACAATAAAGTTTGTTATCTTGATTAACTGTATTTGGTTGTGACACAGTCTACTGATGTAACAGAATTGGTTTTTGCTATATATTCCCTGTCATGTAAGAAGATCATAGTCTGTCCAAGAGTGCTTGCATTCGAAAGCTCACGCCCTGAATAAATCTTTGTTGGTCTTAAAGCATGCTAACCTTGTTTAACTTGCGTATCCATATTCCTCACTTTTTATTTGTGATAATAATGTGACTGCAAGTTATGGCAATGTAATGGAATTTTGAATTTGACTCCCTGGCCTTGGGATAGATATTACCAGCAATTCCGTGGGAGGAATGTTTCACAGTTGTATGGAAATGGATGGAGCAAACAACATATGGCGAGGTGGGAGCCTTAGATCAGTCATAAAAGGCAATTTGGTCTGTTCTTGTGTACACCGAATTCTAGGGGATTGATTGGCTGTTTTGACAAAGGATTATCATTGGCTGTATTTGGTTGTAACACAGTCTACTGATGTAACAGAATTGATTTTTACTATATATTCCCTGTCATGTAAGACGAAGAGTGCTTGCACTCGAAAGCTCACACCCTGAAAAAACCTTTGTTGGTCTTAAAGGTGATACTGGACTCTTATTCTATTGTGTTACTTCAGACCAACATGGCTACCCATTTGAATCTTGATTAACTAGAATAAATTTTAAAGTATTTCTTGAATATGAAAACATTTT
This sequence comes from Paroedura picta, assembly GCF_049243985.1. NCBI lineage: Eukaryota > Metazoa > Chordata > Lepidosauria > Squamata > Gekkonidae > Paroedura > Paroedura picta. Next base: position 107,378,778 of record NC_135373.1, on the reverse strand, counting down.
GTTTTTTATTTATTTCAGTGACACAGGAGCAAAGCCTCCAGAAAGTGGTATCTTTGGGTTTATGATTAATGTTTCTGCATTTCTAGGTATGTATATTTTATACGTATTCATTTATTGAAATAAATAGCCTGCCTTGTCTTAAGTTGTGTAAAAATGGTTAATAGTTTAATAATCAGGTGTTTTCAGACACTGAGGGATCACAAGAACTGAGACCACAATTAGACCTATTGTATTTAGGACTTGGCCAAGGAAGAAAAACTGCCTGGGGCTACTTCTGTGCCTTTATAAACAGTTTGGTATGCAAAACTTAGCTAGTGAAGCTTTTCATGGCATATGAAGATAGAATTACCACTTGCTAATATCTGCAGTTATGCTGCTATCATAGGAATAATTCAGAAAGCAGTGGCAGAGTTGAGGGTTATGCATTACTATGATATCTGACAAGCATAAAGCAAGAGTTTTTTTTCTACATAAGGAAGGCTTTTTCACCAGGGTTTTGTGAAACCCTAGGGTTTCTTTATGGATCTGGAAGGATTTCCTGAAAGGATGAGAATTAATTGATTTTTAATATCTTTAAAAATTTGTTAAACATTTGATGGGTAATATGACAATATATGGTCATGTTGACCCACCCCTTCTCCCAAATGGGTAATTATTGACCTGGAGGAGTGGGAAGGGGAGGGGTCCTGTGTAGGCATGCACACAGCTATGCTTCCCAACCATATTCTGCATTATCATACCACTTTTGGGGTTTCTTGAAGCCTGAAGAATGTTTCAGGGTTTCTAAATGGTAAAAAAGTTGCAGATGACATATGGTTAGGACCAAATCATGTTGTGTACTAGATAATCTAGATGGTTTTACTTCAGTTCATAAATAATTTTTCTTTTTCCTTTTTTAGGTGCAGCCACAATGTATATAAAATATTTAATTGTAAAGAAGCAAAATGAAGTGACAAATTTCATTGCTCCTTATTTCAATTTCATTACATTAATTATTGGTGTGCTGGGTTGTGTTGGAATGGGCATCGTTGCAAGTTTTCAGGTAGGTGCAGATATGTGATTAAATTCTGTTTATTCATTAAGATTGTATCTGGCTTCAGGGTAGTTTACAAATAATTTAAAAACAATATCCTTATCCATGGTTCCTCTATATATTTGTGAAACAGCCTGTAGGGTGGAACGTGTCTGGTGTCCAAGTTGGAATAGGGCCAAAGCTGGCTGCACCCTGATTGGCCCTGCCCGTGCAGCTCCCGCCCTCTGTCCCTGGACTCTAGCTTCTTTGCTCTCAGACACACCTCTGTGCCTGGAGCCAGTAGCAGGTAAGGGGAGAGGTCCCTGGGCACAGGGTTGTGGTGGAGGGCCTGTTAACAAGGGCTTCTTGGCCTGCTAGGCTGGGCCTGCTAACGAGGGCCACTTGGCCTGCTAACGAGGGCCTCCTGGCCTGCTGACTGCCTGCTAAGGAGCTCTATCCCGGACCAGCTCCTGCCGCCCCACTTGATCCAGCTGTGAGCTGCGGCCCAAAGCCACCTTAAACTGCCTGGCCGGCAGTCTTAGGAATGGGCTTTGAAGCTAGTACAATTATATTATGCAAATAACATGTAAATTCCAGAAAGTGTCTATATCTAGTCCTGATAAACTCTACTTAGTAGGAATGGGTATGAACCTAAAAATTCCAGTGCAGAGTTTAGGACAGCCCCTGAACCCCATACTGGAATTTTCCCAAGCCAAATTGGCCACTTCTGATTCCCTTTTCCCCAGCTGTGGCAAAAGTGGAGGATCACTCAAACAGGCAGCCATTTCAGCCTAATATCAGGGCAAATACACTAATCTGCTTTTAGGCTGAAATGGTTATGAAGTCATTTAACTGGTCTATTTCTCTTCTCCCCAGTTGGAATCAGGGAGGGCGAAATCAGGGAGTTTGCAGCCGTTTAATTCTAACAGTTGATGGGTGGGACTCATCAAGCTGTTATGTTTAGATGATCCAAACAGCCAAGATGGTCAGAAGTCTGGACTAAATTCCATTTTAGTAGTAAAACATTTACTAAAACATTTAGGTGTGAGTGAAGAATTGATAGAATAACACTTCGGTCATTAATGCACAGCTATATGAAATTTGGGGAAGGCACTGGCAATCCACCCCGTATTGAGTCTGCCATGAAAACGCTAGAGGGCGTCACCCCAAGGGTCAGACATGACCCAGTGCTTGCACAGGGGATACCTTTACCTTTACCTTTATATGAAATTAGCAGGACTACAAGTAGAATCATCCTTCATATTCTGCAGTTTTCTTTAAAATCCATGGTCAGTGTTCAGTCTTAAATGTTTATTGGCATATGGACCCGTGCAAAAGTTTACACTTCAGATAGAAAATGAGAGAAAATGAGGCTATTAATCCTACTGTACAGATGGAGAATTTCCTCAAAGAAAGGCTAAAATGTTTGTCCAAGGTTAACAAGAAAACTAGAGGAACTGAAAGCACATCATCTGATTCAGAAGTCCAGCATCAATCTTGTTCAGTTTGCATAACGTGTGTAATGAAAAAGAAGAAGAGTTGGCTTTTATACCCGAAGGAGTCTCAAAGCAACTTACAATTGCCTTCCCTTCCTCTCCCCACAACAGACACCCTGTGAGGTAGGTGGGGTTGAGAGAGTTCTGACAGGACTGCTGTGTGAGAACAGCACTATCAGAACTGTGATTAGCCCGAGATCACTCAGTTGGCTGCATGTGAAGGATCTGGCTCTCCAGATTACAAATCGCCATTCTTAACCACTGCACCAAGCTGATTCTTCCAAGCTCTTCCATGTTATTTTGTTTGTGCTGGAGTTACGTGAATGGCTTTGTTGGGGGGAGGGGGAGGGAAAGCATAATACATCAGAGCTTCAGTTGCTTTTCAGTCCCTTCTACCCAAAGATGTCTGTTCTAAGGCTCAACATGAGCCCTGGAATGAGGAACAGCAGTACATCCAAATCAGTTACTGGGCAGTTTCTACTCTGTTCCTGGGTCAGTCAGTGATAGTGTTGCAGAAACTATTTTAGGGAATCCATTTGAAATTTGTTCCTCTTAAGGTGAGTGAGGAACTGTAGTTGAACGTTCATGGAGCTTCCTGTACTTGTAAAATACGTTGCTCAAAGCAACCACATAACATGCTTAAATCACTGGTTACACTCTAAGGCAGGGGTAGTCAAAGTGCGGCCCTCCAGATGTCCATGGACTATAATTCCCAGGAGCCCCTGCCAGCATTCGCTGGCAGGGGCTCCTGGGAATTGTAGTCCATGGACATCTGGAGGGCCGCACTTTGACTACCCCTGCTCTAAGGTTGTATTATAGTTATTAGCTTTCATTCTTGTCTAAAAATTGAACTTTGGTTTCTCTGAAGGCTGTACATTTTGCAAAAATTTGGGTTTCCTGTAGTTCTCCCCCTGCTTCAGTGGTTGAGAGCTGGGGAAATCTTTCAGACAAAAACATAAGTAATTTCTTGTTCGAATAGCTAACATGCATGATCTTCTGATATAATATTTAGTCTTGAATCTGAACACAATGGAAAAATGGGCAAATGAGAACAAGATGCAATTTAATAAAGATAAGTGTAAAGTTCTGCATCTGGGTCAGAAAAATGAAAAGCATGCCTACTGGATGGGGGATACGCTTCTAGGTAGCACTGTGTGTGAACGAGACCTTGGGGTACTTGTGGATTGTAAACTAAACATGAGCAGGCAGTGTGATGCAGCGGTAAAAAAGGCAAATGCCATTTTGGGCTGTATCAACAGAGGCATCACATCAAAATCACAAGATGTCATAGTCCCATTGTATACGGCACTGGTCAGACCACACCTGGAGTACTGTGTGCAGTTCTGGAGGCCTCACTTCAAGAAGGACATCGATAAAATTGAAAGGGTACAGAGGAGAGCGACGAAGATGATCTGGGGCCAAGGGACCAAGCCCTATGAAGATAGGTTGAGGGACTTGGGAATGTTCAGCCTGGAGAAAAGGAGGTTGAGAGGGGACATGATAGCCCTCTTTAAGTATTTGAAAGGTTGTCACTTGGAGGAGGGCAGGATGCTGTTTCTGCTGGCTGCAGAGGAAAGGACACACAGTAATGGGTTTAAACTTCAAGTACAACGATATAGGCTAGATATCAGGAAAAAGTTTTTCTCAGTCAGAGTCGTTCAGCAGTGGAATAGGCTGCCTAAGGAGGTGGTGAGTGCCCCCTCACTGGAAGTCTTCAAGCAAAGGTTGGATACACACTTTTCTTGGATGCTTTAGGATGCTTAGGGCTAATCCTGCGTTGAGCAGGGGGTTGGACTAGATGGCCTGTATGGCCCCTTCCAACTCTATGATTCTATGATTCTATGATTCTATGAATAGCAAAGCTAGAGAAAGCTATTTTATTAAAATGACGGGAACCATTTGTAAAAGGTCATGAAGAAAGCAAAATAAAGTTTGATCTGGTTGACATTTAGACAGATGAATAATCTGTAAAGATGTGTTCTCTGTTGGTCTGTCTCCAAAAACAAAGTATGAACTGTTATATAAATTCAGTCGCAACTCATGAAATAAGCATAACTACATTTCCTGTAAATAAGCTCAAGATTAACCAAGGATACAGCTACTTGCTGGAACCAGCCTTTGCTGACCAAGTTCATATATTGAAATTATTATGATCTCCATATTTAAAGCTGTTGTTCTACTGGGGTTCCCCCAAGGATTATTTTGTATTTATACTGAAATACTGAAAATTCTGCTGTAGACTTCTCAGTGTTCTTGGAATGCAAGGAGCAAGGAGTGCAAGAAAACTAGTTTAGGTTTCTTGTATAAACAGGAATATTCCTCTTGTATAAAGAAGAATATGGAAATGGTCCTTAAATGAACCAGGTTCTTGGTTGAGGCCAGGTCAAGGAGAGAAAGATCAATTTGGGCCCTCTGTGCTAAGAAGCAGTTACGCCCTGTATCATCTTACGGTGTTGGGTTATGGCTCCCTCTGCCACTCCCTCTGTTGGATGTTGTTGTTGGGGGGAAGGGTAGTTCAGTTATACCACTGTGTTTTTCATAGAATCATAGAATCGTAGAATAATAGAGTTGGAAGGGATCTCATGGGTCATCTAGTCCAACCCCCTGCACTATGCAGGACGATGCTGTAATTACTTGATGCTGTAATTTTTATGTCCTTATATTGATATTTTAATGAAGTTTTATTGGGGTTTTTAGTTTATGGACTATTTGTAACCCGCTGAGAGCAGCGGAAAATAAAAATATAAATAAATAAATAAACGGAGGGTTCTAAAACCCTGCATATAAATAAAAGCCGAAACAAATAAGATAATTGGAAATCATTTGCCCTTTCTTTCCAGAGAAATTTCTCGATTACTTGTTGGAACTCTGAAGATATTCGCTTCAAATTTCTGCTCAGCTACTATGAAATTAAGTTCCAGTTTTGGGAATTCATGCAAAATGCCCTTTCGGGTATTTCTGATTAACTCTGTTGCCGTTGATACTTTTAAAAGATCATCTCACATCTGCACAGGGCTTAGCTAGTTGATTAGATGTGTTTATGTCGTTATGTCCAATCAATACAGTTCTGCAAATGCACTCATGTACCTCATCTTTCAACACTTGTTGGCTATAGATTCTGCTACCACTGAATTGTTTATATGAGGATGCTCCACAACTGAAGATAAAAAGTGGTTTCCCCCCCCCCCCCACATTTATGGTTCCAAGAGGCAGCAGTCCTATTGGAGGAATTCAGGGGAGAATAATTACATCAGATTTCGGATATCTCTGAACGCTACACCAGGGGTAGTTGACCTGTGGTCCTCCAGATGTCCATGGACTACAATTCCCATGAGCTCCTGCCAGCATTTGGAGGACCACAGGTTGACTACCCCTGCACTACACCATCAACTGACTTGTTAAATTTATAATCTTATGAGAAGACTAGGAGTAATCTTGGCTGTTAATCCTGTATTTGCCACAGTCCCAATGTTGTTTTGGTGCTCATTCGTACAATAGCACTAGTAAGTAACTATTTCCCACTTGTCTTTTCAGGAGCTAGCAGTCCCTGCTGTCCATGATGGAGGAGCTCTTGTGGCTTTTCTTTCTGGTGTTGTGTACATAATTCTCCAGACCATCATCTCTTACAAGTCGCGTCCTCAGTGGAGCGCTCCATGTATATGTCACATACGGCTGGCCCTTTCCATAATGTCCTTCATAGCTGCCATTCCCAGTATCCTTTTTAGAGTGTTATTGTATACTAATAATTACACAAAACGTCATTCTTCTCATATTGTTAAGCCAGGCTTTCTCAACCAGGGTTTCTTGATGGCCCTGGAAGAGTTTCCCGGATGGGTGGGAGTTATTTTTTATTTTTTAGATTTGTTAAACATTTATCAGATGATATGATCATATATGGTCATGTCGATGTCCCCCTCCCCCATGGCAGATGATGGGCCTGGAGGGGATGGTTGGACATGAGCACAGCTATGCTTCCCAACCATATTCTGCACAACCATGCCACTTCTGAAGAATGTTTCAGGGGTTTCTCAATGGTAAAAAAGTTGAGAAAGGGTGTGTTGGACCATTGATATAACAATGACAACTACTCAGACATCTTGAGTTCAGTTGTTGTCATGTTTTTACTACCTATGAAACATGTTTAATCCACTGTATTTTGTCTTCCTTGAAGTTAAAGCAAACTGTTTGAAAGCAGGAGTTTTGCAGATTTCTACCCATAGTGCTTTAGTAATGTGAGACTGGGAGTTTAGGTCTTTCCTCAGTTGCTTATTGTGATGTAACCACCCCCTTAAGCTCCTTTCTGTCTCTGATTTGCTTACATGAGCAAAGAGGGAAATTCATAATTGAACCAAAAATCAGAAGAAAGAATCTCTGCATAATCAAGAGCTGACTGTTTATTAAAGTCACTAACTCAGTTGGAAAATTGTGAGCAGATAATTTGTACTAGACACAAGGACCCGTGGCACTGCATTTAACCCTGAGGGAAAGACTACAAGATATGGAGAATAACTGCCCTTGTAAACATAGTTATTGATTTCAATCCTGTGGACCCTTATTTGGAAATACATGCCACTGAATGTAATGGGACCGACTTCTGTGAGTACATGCATAGGATTATGCCGTAAGCATGTTGGTTTAGGAGAAAAACCCCCAAAATTAACCACATTGATAATGGTTTCAGAAATACTTGACTCATGTAAACAAGACCTTCCAGAGATTCAAGAAATCAGCTTGTAGCACAATCTGTTTTCTGCTGAAAAGTGGAGGATGTAGGAATGTTTGTACTCCTCGAAACAAATTTATACATACAGTGTGTACTGCAGCAATTCTGAAGTCAGGCTGGCAAGGCTGAATTCTGCTGTGTCATGCTAATATTAGTCTCCTAGAAGGAAGCAAAATTGTCTGGACCTCATGCCTACATATTCAGCAATATATATCAGTGACACTGAAAGCATTTATGGAGGCGGAATTTTGGCTTCTGGGAATTAAAAATTACAACCAGGGAGCCCTCAATGACGTGGAGGCCACATGTGTTTTTCACCTTCCCAATATTTCCTCTTTCCCTTCCCTGAAAGCCCTTATAGCCTTTCACCTTTTCCTGCCAGTGAACCTACCTTTATCTCCCCCTTTTTCTTCAACTTTCCCTCCTTTCTTTTCCCTGGCAGCCTCTATCCAGGAAAACTCTGGCCAAGTTGTGTGGTGTTGCCTATCAGATCCAGTTGTGTGGTGGAAAACCTGCAAGAAGCTTGGCGTAGTGGTTAAGAGCTGCATCCTCTAATCTGGAGAACTGGGTTTAATTCCCCACTCTTCCACATGCAGCCAGTTGGGTGACCTTGGGCCAATCAGATCTCTCCCAGCCTCACCTACCTCACAGAGTATCTGTTGTGGAGAAAGAAAGGGTAGGTGATTGTAAGCCGTTTTGAGACTCCTTTGGGTAGTAAAAAGCAGAGTACAAAAAACAGCTCTTCCTTGCTTCTCAAGAACTGGCAAGAAACACCTCATACTGCCCTCCTCACACCTCCTGACATCTGGCAACCCCAGTATCATCACCTTTTCCTCCTCTCCTTCCTTTCCACCAACTGACCTACCATTTATCTTCAGCTGTCATTATTTTTTGTTTACTTCATCCGCATCTTTTTCCACGTTGGGACCCTTGCATCATTCTCTTCAATTTAGCCTACTTTATGAAGTAGCTTATGATGAGAGAGTTTGACTGTCTTGGGATCACACAACAAGAATCCATGCAAGAGTAGGGACCTGAATCTGGGCTTCCCAAATCTTCTAACTGCTATACCACAGTAGTTTTTGTGGGGTGGCTGCTACTGAACTGTTGCAAGCAGTCATGTCTGGGAGAGTAATAGACCTTGCATAGCATCTAGTTGCCTGTTGGTTGCTGCCAGGCCTAGCCCTGATTTTCTCTCAAAGACTAAAACAGCCCTGGAAAGGGCTTGACCTCTCTCCCTGCCGTTTACTTTCAGAAACCAAGGCTTCATCTGGCAGTACTATTGTGGTAGTCTAGCAACAGAAGAAGAAGAAGAAGAGTTGGTTCTTATATGCCGCTTTTCTCTACCCGAAGGAGGCTCAAAGCGGCTTACAGTCACCTTCCCATTCCTCTCCCCACAACAGACACCCTGTGGGGTGGGTGAGGCTGAGAGAGCCCTGATATCACTGCCCGGTCAGAACAGTTTTATCAGTGCCGTGGCGAGCCCAAGGTCACCCAGCTGGCTGCATGTGGGGGAGCGCAGAATCGAACCTGGCATGCCAGATTAGAAGTCCGCACTCCTAACCACTACACCAAACTGGCTCTCTGAGGGCATTTGTTTGAGCCACTGAGGGCATTTGTTTCTTAAAGCTACTGGCACTGCTATTAATGTATGGCATTTTTTTTACCCCGACTGTGTTGTTAAAAGACCTTTATCCGCTCCCTAGGGCTTTTCTGAAGTTTGTAGAAAAATCTCTCTTGTCTGTTCATGGCTCACCTCTCCAGATTTATGTATCCACAGATTTGGCCACATGAAGAATGAGATATATTGAGGTAGTTTATAGATTAGATCAGGGGTAGTCAAACTGCGGCCCTCCAGATGTCCATTGACTACAATTCCCAGGAGCCCCTGCCAGTGAATGCTGGGAGGGGCGCCTGGGAATTGTAGTCCATGAACATCTGGAGGGCCGCAGTTTGACTACCCCTGGATTAGATAGTCATAAAAGGTCCTGGAATAAGTGGCATGTTACTTGGCACTTTTCAATAACTGCAAGTTTAGAGAACTTTAACTTAAAAAAAATAAGACTACTCAGCGATCTGTTGAACTTAAAAACCCATGACTGGAGAAACACAGAAACCTATGATTAGAGGAAACCCATGAGACTGATGATGATGTCTCTTGTTTGGAGAACTTCCTTGCACTACAGTCCACCAAACATCCACGGTTGCATAAATGCAGAAGTGTCTGAAAAATCATGTGGTAGTAACAATCTGTGTTCAGATGTTTAGAGCCTTGCTGGCTGGTCCATTCCCTTATATGAATATATACGTTGCCTTCATGATTCCAAAAATGTATAATTTGGTGGGGAAGGAGGGGGGAGTTTTACTGTAACTTGTTTTCTTTAACGTCTGTTTCTCCAGTGATTGCATGCGCTTCACTAATTTCCATTACAAAAATAGACTGGAATCCAGGTGAAAAGGTAAAACCTCAATAGGTAAAAAATTTAATCCTTCTGCAAGTTAGCTATAGCACTCAGTCCTGTGTAATTGTAGCTAGGCAGACTGAGCAGGTGATTATAGAATGTACTGGTGACCTGGAAGTTACACAGATGTTCTTTCAGCAAGTTGGTCAGACCTAGGTTACTCAGAACCAAGAGCTCTTGGATTTGAGGCTGACTGACGTAGAACAGCTGCTGAACCCCCAGACTGAAAGAACCAACCCATGAAAAAATCAACCCCCAATGTTACTGTTAATTGTTATTTATAATGTGGTTTATGTTAGACTGAGAATGTGAGATGGGCTTGCTTTTTAAAGTAGGCAACCTGGGTATGCAGGAGTGTAACCAGTACTGGATGAAGGGGGAATGTAGTCCCTCAACTAATTTGGCTAATTTACTCAACTATCTCCTGCTGTCCTGGTTATCATCAGCTTGCCCACTGCAAGTAAAGCAAGACTTTCACCTTTGTGGTGTTGTCTACATGGGGACACAGGCCTGAGTAGCTTCCCCATTGGTGCTGTGGCTGCTAGAATAATGCAGCAGTGACAGGGCTTCCACACAGCTGGTTTCCCTGGTAGGTTATTATCTGATGCACACTTTGGTATAATGCTATTAAATTGCAAATTAAATAATAACCTACCAGGGAAACCAGCTGTGTGGCTTTCATTTTAAAAAAGAAGTCTTCAGCCAATTTCATTGCAGAGATATGCCCCCTCCCCCCAAAATCTCCACATGGAAAGGGACTAAAGATTTTGTTTCTTTTTTTTTAAATGAAAGTTGAGAATTCAGAGAATCTGATTCCTATTTTGGTACAGCAATATATCAATATAATGCTATTGAATTCTGATTAAAAGAAGAACCTCTGCAGGAGAAAGAGGAAATGGATGCCGTGGTGGTAGTTGGGGGGGGGGGGGGGAGAATGGCTGCTGCAAGCTCAGAACCAGAAAAATCCAAACTTTTCCACCCACATAGTAAACACTTTCCCCAAGCAGGTTTGGGAAAAATTGGAAAAAAGCCAGGGAGATTCTGGGAAGTGCATGAGAGTACCACGATTCTGTGGGGCAGTGAGGAGGAGGTATAGCTTCCCAACAGCATTGAACCTGGGCAGTTAACCCATGCGGGAACAGCCCGTGTTTAATAAAATTGCAGTGGGCCCCAGCCGTCCATCTGGGGTTTAGGGACGCCAGCCAGGAAAGGGGCACAATAATCAGGTATACTATTATCAGGCTTAAAACAGTGAAGGCCGAGGATTTCCTATAATGCAGCCTGAAAAGGAGTTTTGTTACTTCAGCCTGTAGGAACCCAGAGAGAGAGAGAGTTTGCATATGTATACATTAACATATGAAAGTACCTTAGTACTGAGTTGGAACACTGATCCAACTGGTGGCTCGCCAAGATCTTGGGGAGAGAAGAGTCTCATCCAACATATGGCTGATAGCTTTTAACTGGAAGTACCGGGGTTTGATCCTGTGTTTACTGTACCTGAGTTCCAGGCCCTCCCCAGAGCAGTCTGACAATGTCTGTATAACCACTTAGGTTTCTGCATTGAGAGGGAGGTCTAGAAAGTTCAGAAGGAAGTTTCATAAGGTTTGTTTTCATAGATGATTACCCAAAGAGAAAGGGTGGGTAATAAATCCCATCAATAACATTTCTTGAAACTATTCTTTGGGTATACTGTACCACAAGGGGGAGCATTTTCCTTATGAATCCTACAAAAAAACAGATTTGCATTCCTGTGGAGGTGATCCTTAATGCTATGATGACACACGAAAAGTTCTTTTTACTGAAACGAGTAACCTCTCTTGACTTGAAACTATATCTTTGTGACCTTTAGACTTTCTCTCTTGGTCCTCAGTATGCCTTCTGTTCATTATTAAACCTGTACTGTGAAACTCACAAACGGAATGTTTCATTTAAGCTGAAACTTGCAGGTTTAACCCTTGTGTTTAGATACAAATGAGTTGCAAGGACTATGATAAAATAACTATAGTGGTGATTAGGAGGCACTGAGTTATTGCATTTTTATTTTAATTTATTGTATTTATTATTACCGACCCTTTCTCCTTGGACTTCAGACACATGGCAATGTATTAGTAGAGGAAGGGGAGAGGAATCATAAGTGACTTCTACCTCCTCTGTGTGTGTGTGTGTTGCAAATATTCTGAAACAGATGCTCTTATGTGTCTTCCATGATGAAAGTTACAGCTTCCAGGTGGGGAGGTGCCTCTTTGTGCCTCAGGAGATGACTGTGCTGTTAAGGCAGCTACATCTTACTAAGTCCTTTTGAAATGTTTGGTTGCTCTGTACACAAGACATACTGGTTTGGATTTTTGCACCAACATTTCTTGAACTGGATCTGCAGATGTCTCATCATCGAGTAAATGCATACATTTATGTATTTACTCTGCTGCTTCTCCATATGCAAAGCTGCCTGTATGCCTGGTGACCGACCCACCAGCTGTATGCAGGATTGCTGATGCTCCAACACAAAGGAGAGGCAGAGGGTAGAAGGGGAGGCAGGGAGAGCAGCAAGCAGTCTGGGCGTGTGGAGACTATCCCTGTGTACGTGTACTCCACTTGCTGCAGCTTTCTTAGTGAGTGTGGCTTTTCCTGGTCCCTGCAGGAATGCAAAGGTATTCTCATTGTGTCAACTTCAGTCTTTTTTGTGTGTTTAGGCGTTTATTGCTCTAAGAAGTTTAACTCTTTACAATTTAAACAGGGAGAGAAAGAAACAAGAAGTTAAACTTAAAAAAAAATCTGCTAGGGTGTGCCTTGCCAATATTAAATATATGTATGATTCACTTTCTGTTTGCCATTTCAGGTTTTTAGTATTTATCCTTTTTATTCCTCCTATTTTTCCCTTTCTGTTAGGATTATTTGTATCATTTTGTGAGCGCCGTCTGCGAATGGATAGTAGCCTTCGGTTTTGTTTTCTACTTCTTAACATACATCAAAGAGTTTCAGGTGGGTATGATGAGCAGGTGGTTCAACTTGAGGGGAAAGGAGTTTGAACTATTAATATCGGAAATTCTGGCTGTCCCCAGCCCTGTTCTAACAGTCTAAGCACTTTGCCTGGCCTTGTTTCCTTTTCTTTTCCAGAGAGTTACCGTAAGGATATCAACCGAAATGCATGAGAGCTTTTGACTACGTTTTATCCATTAGAATCATAGAAGCTGGAACTGGGGAGTTATTAAACGGTTGTGGAAAAACGGGAGTAGTCAAAGCTGACGTGACGCATCCCTGCTGCATCGATGCTACAATTTGCATAATCAAAGTCAAGGCAGAGTGTCTTCTAAATTTTTACCACTATCTCCTAATTTTGCCCCCTTTGGGTTGATGTTATAAAACCATTTTGTGTCTTTTTTTATACCTTTCCATGTTTTGTTTTTTTAAAATCTTTTGAACGCATACAGCTTCTCAGAAAAATTGAAATGATGTTTCTTTTGTTGTTGGCAAATGCAGATGCCTTAAAATAATCCTAGGGGCTGTATGCATCCTTATTGAGGACTAAGTCCTGTTGAACCCGGTAGGGCATGGTTTCTATGGAAACATGGTTACCATTTCATTTTTAAATACTGTTCCTAATTTCAAAAACAAGGCAGATACGAAAAAGTATGATACATGAATGTGTGTGTTTTATATAATAGTAAGCAAGGGACCTCAGTACTGAGAAATACAATTGCACCTAAATCCATCTTGAAATTAAGAGGACACATTTGCTATTGCTCAGGGGTAGTCAACCTGTGGTCCTCCAGATGTTCATGGACTACAATTCCTAGTCCATGGTCATCTGGAGGACCACAGGTTGACTACCCCTGCTATTGCTAATGTGACTTGTTGATTTCATCGGGATGAAATCTTGAATGTGTTTAATCAGAAGTGACTAGGTTCAGTGAACTGTGCCCCAAATCTATGCCTTTTCCTATAATGATGAGGGCCTTAGAGTCTTGGAGAAGCCTGTGCATATCAGCACTTTTCTTTTTCATATTAAATGAACCGTGCCTTTTATAAATGTTGTAAATTGATATGTTGACTGCTGTTTGTTTGAAGAGGATCAGAATCTGCGTGTACATGTATGTATTTCTAATACAAAACCTTTATGAGAGTCAAATTTGTGTCTGCGCTTTGCTTTAATTTGGTATTGGGTGGGATTTATAAGTCCTGATTCACACTCTGTGTGTCGGAGGAGCAGAATAATTTTCCCTTGCAAGTTTAAGGTAACCTGTGATGTGGGTTCTTCAGATATGGGCCAGATGTGCATGATTGTTCCCCGTCAGAAGGGAAATTGCATACAAGTCTATGAGATAAGCAGGCTGCCAATTGATTTCCTTGGTAGGAAATTCCAGTCACGTCCTTCGTTTTAAAAGAATCTTGTTGTGGGGAACATAGCAACTTACAAGGCATGGCACAGAGAATGTACTGCTGAGTCACAACCCACTTACAGCAACCCCAACCGGGCAAGAGACAAGGAGGGATGGTTTGCCATTGTTTTCCTCTGCATAGCCACCCCAGTCTTCCTTGAGGGTCTCCCATCCAAATTCTGGTCATGGCTAACACATCTTAGCTCCCAAGCCCCAGTGAGTCCTGTATGTTAAAAACTGCATTGTCACATGGAAGTAGATCCCAGTGAGCTTATGCTTGAACAAGTGTGCGTTTGATCACAGTTCCATTTGATGGTTCTAGGGCAGTAACCTGAGAGTAACTATGCATGTGCAAGGCAGACAACTAAGGTTTTTCATGGTTTGCAGATTGTACAGTAGATGGCACTAAGAGACCACATCGGTAGTATGCCTTGTCACAGTTCTTTGAGTAAGGATTTACTTCCTGGAGAAGCCAGACATGTGTGGGTGGTTTGCTTTTTATCAAATGAGCACTTACAAGTTGAGTTGGCTGTTTTTTCCCTGTGTTTGAAGAAAAAAGGCCGCAGTTAACCAGAATTTAGGTAAGATTTAAAGAATTTCAAGTCTGAATTATTGACCTGTTTCGGTTCCTTTTAATATTAAGAATCATACCTGGGCTCTGAACATGTGATTGGTATTCTCTACAAACTTCAGGGTACAGATCATGTACACAGATATGGTATATGCAGGTTGATCGATGTGCCAATGGGACTCATACTTGTAGTGGTCTGGCATAGCAAGGGAATACAGAGGGCAGGTGTGACCCTGAAGGGGCCCATCATCAAACGTGTATTACAGTAGGTACACCAGTCATTTATAAGAGCTGGCTGCACCCTGATTGGCCCTGGAGAGGCCGGACCGTTCGTCCCCCAAGGCTGTTTCACAATTATTAAGAGGCACCAAATGGATAAGATTAATGGGGAAGGGGCTGAAGGAGCCTAAACTCTGTGCAAGGAATAGTTTACAAATGAGACAGAGCTCCCATTTTTGAAATGACCATCCTCTCACCAGCATTTCTTAACACCGTGTAAACCATTTCTTAACACTGTGTAACAGTACCCTGTGCAATGCCTGGAAGGCCTCATTGTAACTTGTTTTGCCACAAATATCTGATGTAATCCCTCACCAAGCCCTCACCCCTTGCCTCACAGACGAGCCTGGCTGTTAGAGCCAGGCACAACTGTGACTCTGCCACTCTACTTGCAGGGCCCCAGGTAAGACGCCCGGCCGTGGGGAGTGGGGGAGCGCTTCCCAAAGGCCTGGAAAGCACACCCTGGCCCTCACAGAGGCCCCGGGTTTGCTTTCCAGGCCCCCAGGAAGCGCTCCCTCTCCCCCACTCCCACCCACCCTCCCCTCGTCCTCAGCGCTTCCCGCGGCCGGGAAGCTCACAGGGAGGACCCTTTCAAAGCCTGTTCTTAAGAACGGGCTTTGAAGCTAGTAATATAAATACTACATTGCCTTCAGGTCAGTGGCCTTCGAAGCCACCTCTATGTGACTGTCCTAAGATGTTTAATGGTTGTGACCCTCCCACCCACAATGGTATGTGTGAGCTGTAATTTGGGGAGGGATGATCTTCAGCTCATCTAGAGATCTAATAGAGCTTGAAGAAAATTCTCATTACTCTCACAAATGGTCCCAAAGTTTATTTCAAGGAAGCCATCTCAAGAAAACCATTTTTAAACTGGTTTGGCACAGATGGCCTCTTGTGTGATGGTCATCTTGCTATTTCAGGTGAAGGCACATAAACCTTCCATGGTAGATTATTTAAGGCCTTATTGAGATGGCTGTATAATAGTGGGTTTCCTATTGTGAGCCAAGTTTCAGTTTTCATTCAGGACACTGAGACTGTTGAGGCAGTTTTTAAAAAAAACCACAGGAGTGTTTTATTTTACTTCTTGGAATGATTTAAATGCTTACATGGTCTTGGCATGGTGACTATATTACAAATCAAAGTAGTGTTATGACCTGGGCTGAGGTAAATATTTTCTTCACAGGTTATAATGCCAGAAAGCTTTACGTACAATTTAGCTCAGTATCTCCCAGAAATATTAAATGATTTTTCTCTTTTCAGTTAGTAAGTATTATTCAGGGGCTTCCTGCTGAAGCAGTTTCCATCAGACTCCCACAGCCTTGACAGTTTCCCTCTTTCTGATGGATTGATTTGAAGCAGATTAGAACCACTGATTTACCTCTTCTGTTCCACCTATGAGACAGATTCTTTTTCTAATTCCTCTGCTGTCTCCAAGAGTCAGACCTCCAATGTCAACTGCATGTTCCCAGCATCTCATTGGTTCTCGGAAAGCTCGTTGAACGCTGCTGCAGACCTCAAGTTGGCTCAAGGATTCACAGGTGATTGGTTGGCAACTACGGGCCAGATATTTGTCACAACTGGATATTGCCATATCTGCATATTTAAATCTTGAAATATGGAAATGGAACAGAGCCATCTAACCATCCAGTCTTCCCAAAGGTACCCATGAAAAGCTTCACTACATTTTTTTTTTACTATATGCACCGTTTTCTAGCATGTACGGGATTTACAGGATATGGAAGTAAACTGTCAAACATTCTCTGTGTGGGATAGTTTTTTTTCCGTACAGGATGTGGCTACCATGACCAGGTCTTTACATTTTGAAAATGTGGTATATGAGTGCAAGTTTTTTTATAGCACACTGAAAGAATAGATCTATTCCTTCCAGATGTTTAAAAGTGTGTTTTCTACGTAGTAGAGAAATTTAATATTTTTCCAACAATGTTTAGTACAGTGCTCCAACCACCAATCCCTAGATGACGTCGTAGACTGGGATGTGTGTAGTTGAAAGTTGGGGCATCACATTCATCTCAGGTCTTATTTCTTTACTTGAGGGTAAAGCCACATAGTACGGCATAGTCTGAATATTCCACGGACATATGCATAACAAAAGTAGTGGGGGGAAAGGTTGCATAACTTTTTCCTTGCACATTGCTTCCCTGCTCTAAATCACACTCTTCTACCTTCTCCACCATGTAGGGCTCCAAAACCACTTTTGCATTTAATCCCGCAAATACGTGTATGGAAAAGCAGTTGGGATGTGTACATGATTTAGAGCAGAAAATGGGCTAAGTACTGCCTGCTCCCAGCCAGTTCTTCAGTTTTAATCATTCCATGTAAAGAATTATTATTTAATTAGTTATCACTAATCATAAACGTGGGGGTCTTGTTTCATGCATTTGGGTGTACTGTTTACTTAGGCTTCAAGTTCCAAACCACAGCTTTTATAAATGTAATCAAGCACACTCAACCACCTGGCCACTATTATCTCTTGCATGGGTTCTTAATGTCTCTTGCTTTGATCAGGAGACCAATCTGTGTGGGCCAAACCAAATCCCCTGCTAACGGCAGACACATTGAAGCCGAGCACAACAAACCTTCAACTTGGCCCTTTTGGCCAACTGGTGAACCTCTTCTATGTCTCTGCAAACAGAACACGAAGAAGGTGAAAGAAGGACAATCTGTAATCCTTTGGCGCACTCGTGTTTTTTGTCCAGGAAGAGTGTAGAGGGGTTATTTCCTCCTCCCCTGAAGGTAGAAAGACAAGTTGGCAGCTTAAAGCTCCTGAAGCGTTTAAACATAAGGCGTCAGAGTTACTGCAGTGATCCAAAGAGATACGGTTTCATTTGGGTTTCTGAACTTAATCTGAATTTTCTGTTATGCAAAGATTCATTTCTCTGTTAAACGTTCTTAAGTGGAAAGACGAGAAAGCCTCACCAAACAGTGGGACATGGTTTTGAAACAGCTGGACACATCAGGAAGAGCCTGGCTTCAACAAACGTGCTAAGTTCTCTTGAGAATACGTAAGCTTTTCTCTGACATTTCTTCGCTCCAGTTCTGGGGCACATAGTTGGCAGCATTTCCTCTTTCTTCTTTGGTCCACTGTCGTCATTCTGTGTTACATAATATTCAGTTCACACAGATTGTCCTGGCAATGCACGCTAGTATAGTATGCTAGCATTAGTATGTGGTTTCTCGTCTCCTGCTCCAAAAGCCATCTTTCTTCATGACCGTCAAAAATTAGTTTTACTTCCCTCCATTTTGCGGTCTTTCTAATCCTGTGCTGCCAAGCAGATTTAAAGCTGTGCAGGTATTTTAACGTCCAGGAGTATCCTGCCTCATTGTGGAAAAGCAGCCAAGTGCATGCCTCAACCTAATGTCAGTGACCAGTTTAATTATGGCTAAACCAAATTCTTATTTTATTAAAAGGCTGCCTGCCCATTCTGTTACAGTTAATTCTTTTAGTTGAATGTCTGGGGTCCCTTCCCACAGCCCACTTTAATTAAAACTTAAAACATCTACATGAGTGTTACAAAACTCTGTACATTATTTAGAGGTAGGCTGTGTTAAAACAATAGTTTACTTGGAGCCATGGGATCATCTTTTCACTCTGACCCAGTTTTGGATCCTTCTAGGGTTACCCTGACCTGGATAATCCAGGCCAGCCTGATCTCATCAGATCTAAGAAACTAAACAAGGTCATCCCTGGTTAGTACTTTGACAGGAGACCACCTAGGAAGGCCAAGGTTGCTATACAGTGGCAGGCAGTGACACACCATCTCTGAATGTCTCTTGCCTTGAAAACCATAACTGTGACTTGATAGCAAAAGAGGGTGGGCTACCAAGGAGAAAAAAAGTGTGCAGAAATGGGCAGCTGAAATGGAAATGGAACAGGCTTCCTTGGGAGGTGGTGGGTTCTCCATGTTTGGAAATCTTTAAACAGAAACTGGATACCCATCTGGCGGAGAGGCTGATTCTGTGAAGGCTCTAGGGGGTGGCAAGTTACAGTGGATGAATGATAGGGTTGGGAGTGTCCTGCATAGTGGAGGGGGTTGGACTCGATGACCCAGGAGGTCCCTTCCAACTCTATTATTCTATGATTCTAAATTCCATTTTGCAGCTACCACCTTTTGGAAAAACAGAATGCTTTATTCAAAAGTTAAAACACTCCCAGAGTTCTTAAACTTTAAGTGGGAGCTGGCAGAATTCAGAGGATCCCGTCTGCTACACAGACCATCTGCATATAGAATATTCCAAAACAAGGTCATGGGAAGGCAAATAATAAAGTGAGAAATTGTTGGGGTTTATATTTAAAACTACTCAACAAGCAAGTACTGTATTACAAATTCAAAATTAGCAACCTTCCCATTATATCAGGTTTCATCATCTTACCAGTTTCATCCTGAGAAAATCCAATTACTCCTCTAAAACTATTTTTTATTTTATTTAGAGAGCAGAGCTTGAACTTTCAGAAGGCATTGCCTACTTCATCAGAGGACAGTGAAATTTCTTTCAAGAGGGAGTTGTTACTTCATCTAATGGACTATACAATAAATTCTGGTATTTTCCTGAGATCATAACCTTGGTTCTTAGTACCAAAATGAATTTGATTATTATATTGGCAGGTATTTCTAACACATTCCTAAAATCAGTGGCTGGAATGGGAAAAGAGAGAGAGAAGACAGCTTGAAGCTTCAAAGGCTCTTCCACATTAATGGATTCCTTATGAGCAATATTCCCCTTACTGTCCAAAGATGAAGAATCTGAAACAATTGTTTTAAGTTTTGTACAAACAGCTGTTGCTGCGGTGATTAAGGCAAAATGGATAGCGGTATAATCTTGAGCTTCTGTTAGTGCAGGATACCTAAGCAGCATCATTTCAAAACTGCATCTTACTTATATTAAAGCCTTTATTAGAGAGAATGGAAATATAAGTCAAACATTTGCGTCATCTTACACAAATAAATGATGGTTTCATTTTTTTTAAAGCCTCTGTGTTTTCCTATACCGCAGTCCTGACTACCTGATCATATGCACTAGAGATGTGCACCTGATTATTTCCATTCCAGAAATATAACTGAACATACCCATAAAAGTATTATTACTGTAAGGGTAAAGTATGGTATCACCACCAATAAACTTGAGGTGAAGTGTCTCTCCACTCCCTCCCCACCTGGTCTGCCAAAGTTTCTTTAAAAATTACAATTTGTCGAAGTTGTTAATTTATTCAATTGATTTGATACCCGAGTAAGGCTTGGGGAAAGCCTGTTCACAAAAAATGCTCTGTTCATCTATAACAGAGCAAGTATTCAAAATGCCAATACTGTTACTACCCTGCTGTGTGCATACACAAAAACACCCCTAGCTCCTTCTGGTTCTGAACACCTTCCCCATTCCAATATACTTGCACTTTTTAAAAATTAAAAATGAATTGGGGTTAGGCCAGTAGAAGGGGAGGGGGTAAACCTGTGCATCCTCTGGTTTATGCTCGTGCTTTTCTCCTTGCCTTCAAGCTTTGGTCTCTTCCTGCTTGCTGCTTCTCTTTGCACCGATTCGAGCCTCTTTGAATAGGTAGCTCAAACTATGGCATGCAACCAGCCCCACAGGTACACTTGTATGGTAGTTTTGTTCTACCTCCATTATTCACAGGGTCACCCATTTGCTAGAGATATGAGGATGTTGTACTTATAGTATTTCTTCATGGCTTTACAACAAGTATTTCTCAAAGCAATTTTACATGATAAAGCTAGTCTACCTTGGTGGTGGTGGTGGTGGAAAGGACCACCAAGTTAGAGCTGACTTATAGTGACCCCGTGGGTTTTTTTTAATGCAAGACATGTTCAGAGGTGGCTTCCCATTGCCTGCCTCCCCGTCAAAACCTTGACATTCCTTGGAGGTCTCCCATCCAAATACTTGCCAGGATTGATCCTGCTTAGATTTCAGGATCTGACAAGATCAAGATCAGACTAGCCTCACAAAGGCAGAAAGATGGAATATAAATTTTGTAAATTTGTCCTTATGTTGTGTTTTTGGATCCAGGTTCCCAGAATATTATTAGAGTTGTTAGAGCAGGCTTTCTCAACCAGGATTTCGTGAAACCCTGGGGTTTCTTGACAGCTCTGGAAGGGTTTCCTGAATGGGTGGCAGTTAATTAATTATTATTATATTTTTAAAATGTGTTATACATTTATTGGGTAATATAACCATATATGGTCATGCCAACCTGCTCCACCCCCCAAAAAATGGTCAATGATGGGCCTGGTGAGAGTGGGGATGGTAGGGGCCCCAGGTGGGCATGTATGCAGCTCTGCTTCCCAACCATATTCTGCACAATCAAGCCACTTCTGGGAGTTCTCGAGGCTTGAAGAATGTTTCAGGGGCTCTGTCTCCCCTAGAATTGGAAGGGGCCATGCAAGCAATCTAGTTCAACCCCCTGCTCAATACAGGATCAGCTTAAAGCATCCATGGGACGCTCTAAGCTTTGCAACAAAACAACACCCGGTTTTCAACAGAAGCGACAGCACAAATTTGCAAGGCCATATTGGGGGAGTTGGCCTGTCTAACTATAGAAGTACAGCAACAACTACAGAGGTGGTGCTAAGCTTACTATATGAAGTAAATTTGGGTAAATTTCATAGAATCATATAATCATAGAGTTGGAAGGGGCCATACAGGCCATCTAGTCCAACCCCCTGCTCAACGCAGGATCAGCCCTAAGCATCCTAAAGCATCCAAGAAAAGTGTGTATCCAACCTTTGCTTGAAGACTGCCAGTGAGGGGGAGCTCACCACCTCCTTAGGCAGCCTATTCCACTGCTGAACTACTCTGACTGTGAAATTTTTTCCCTGATATCTAGCCTATATGGTTGTACTTGAAGTTTAAACCCATTACTGCGTGTCCTCTCCTCTGCAGCCAGCAGAAACAGCATTTCCCAAAACCTCCAGCATTTTGAGTCAAGCTTTCAAATGTTGTCACCCTGCATTGATTTCAGTTGAGTGTGACTTCCTAATAGATCCTAGAAACGAAGATTTAGCAGAGCCATCCTTCTGATAAGGTAGAGCAGGAGGTGACAATTTTTCCTTGGTTCTGTGAGCTAGCCCCAAAATTTAGGAGCTGGGATCATTTTTCAGCCTTCAGGATTCCGTATGTTAATTAACCAAATTTTCCAGTTACTGCAACCAGAGGACCTAATCCAAAACTTTTTGCAATTTCTCATAATGTTATTACAGCCAGCCTTGACAAATTTTCTTTGGCTTTAACAGCCAGCCTCAAAACTTAGATGCCGGTCTCATTTCTCAGTCTACAGACTTTTGTGTTTTAATGACCAAATTTTCTAATTATTGCTCCCACACTGCCTAGTCCTTAACACTCTTTTATTATTTTACACAACAAAAGCATTGTATATAAATATAAGAGTAACCTCTGCTTGTCATCACTGCAACAAAAAGCTAACCTCTAACCACAGCCTGACTTCTACACAATTTCCCATACTTCCACCAATGCTTTTAAAAGCGTCATGTAATTGAAAGCAACTGGTTAATAAACGAATTCCTCCGGTGCTGTCGAATGATTTAAAGTTAAGGTGACATATAAACAAGCAACAACAAGAACTTCAATCACATTTATTTTTATGTCATATAAAGAAATTAGATGTTCTGATATGAAATGAGCTTGGTGCTTCCACTGATGATTCAGAGAGATGCTATGATCATAGCATTGCTGACAGTACTAGGTGCCACAATGAAATTTCTTGGTGCCAGGGTGAACTGGCACTCAGGATTTGTCAAGCTGAAGGACGCGGAACGGGATTGAGGATTGTGGCGACAGCTGTGCCATGGGATTGCCAGGAGTTGGACAACAGCAACAACAAGGCAAAGTGAAGCAAGTGGCATGCTTCAACAGCTTTAAAAGGAAGAAGGAAATTTATGCAAGCTTGAGACTGATGGAATAACAAAAATAGAGTCCAACAGCACCTTTAAGACCAACAAAGATTTATTCAAGGTGTGAGCTTTCGAGTGCAGGCACTCTTCCTCAGAATAAATTAATCATCATCATAACTGTGGAGATATAAGGCAAAAGCGAATTAGGGCAAAATAGTAAACTGTGTCATAATATCCAAATTAAACCATGTGTTGCCATATGATAATTCTTTGCTAAAACAGCTAATCAGTCCATTTGAGTTCAGTTGCAGTTCACAAAAACATTGGAGAAATAAAACTGTCCATGTTAGTAATTAATGCCAGACACTTTCCCAGTTGTTGCTGGCCCCATCCATCTCCACCCAAGTGTGGAAACATCTCTGCAAGTGACAAGCTGTGCTGGCAACTATCTTGTCCTGAGACCAGAGAGTTAAATTCAAAATTACATTACATATTTACATTACATAGACTAATGGGGATGGGAGGCAGAGTTTGGGTTTTCTACCCCAGGCTCCAAAATATTTTGGATCAGCCCTGAGAGTCAGACCTTTAAAGAGCAGCCATTCTATTATTGCATCAGATCATTGGGTCTTAAAACTTGCAGAATAAGCAAATCCCGAGGGGTCTGCCATTTGCTGTACTAATCACACACGGTGTTAATTGCTTTAGGATGTCATTAGAGCAACAATGCAAGGAAAACTATTAATGTTTCAGAATTTCAGAATAGAAGTCCAGCATGAGGCAGGAATTTTATCTCATTCCTTCACATCTTGAACGCCACAATAAAACTGCATATTAAAAAGGAACGTCGGGCTGGGGCCTCTTCTGATTTCTGAACTTGCCAGTTCAAAATGGGATGAGTTTTTTAAAAGACAGGGTTCATTGCATGCCATCTAAATCATAGTCAAATGAAATTTTAAATGCATCCTATGTCAGGCCAAACTTGCAAGGTTTAAAGAAATGTTCCAATCTATCAACAGACGCAGTCATTGACATTTTATGGGAAATATGCCTAATGTTCTTTCTTTTAAATCAGCATATAAATCAATCCCACGTTCCAATGATTTTGGGAAAAGACAAAGGCTGTAAAAAAAAAACACCTCTTCAGCTCTCTGAGTGATTCAAAGGTTCTGAGAGAGACTAATATTCAGTGCTGTCCATGTGCTGAGGAACTGAAGTAGAATCCTTATGATTTCCAAGCTTCTTCAACTCCAGATCCAGAGACTTTAAAACCTAAGGAATCAATGACTAGCTACGGTGCTTTTGCAAAGGGAATTCCATTAAAACTGAGAAAATCAGTAAAACGTATCTGACAAAGTATGTGTGCACAGAAAAGCTTATACCTTAAATAAGACTCTGTTGGTCTCAAAGGTGCCACTGCAGTCATTGTTTTCCAATTAAATAAATGTTCAAGTTTGGAAAGTCCCATCAAATCGCAGCCAATTTATGGTGACCCCGTAAGGTTTTTAAGCAAGAAATGTTCAGAAGTGGTCTGCCTCTGTGTCACGACCCTGGACTTCCTTGGTGGTCTCCCATAAAAAAATTAACCAGGGCTAACCTTGCTTCGTTTCCATGATCTGACAGGGACAGGCTACCTGGTCCAGGTTAGAGTTTGGATGCTGGTTGTAATATAGCTGAAACACTAAAAACATCCAGTATACTACCTGGTTCATTTATGGATCATCTCAATCTGGTTACCATGATGGACACTGTGGAGGCCACCACTTGAACTCTGGATCCTTGTCCATTTTAGTTACTGAAAATCACAAAAGGTCCATTTTAAAATCAATCACTGGCCAAAACAGGCAGCCAGTCATCCATCTAAGCTGACTGTACTGCAGCAGTGGTGCTGAAGGAAAATTGGAGAGAATATGCTCTGTAAACAGGCTAGAGAGGGATGCTGAAGGATTTGTAGGTTTTTGGCTGGGTTAACATTAAACAGGCCTTTAACCAGTCAACACTGTTCACCTGAACAGATATGAGCAGACAATGGTGGCAGAGTACTGACTTTTTTGCTGTTAATGATCATAGAATAGGTTCTAATATGAGAAATTTCAAATGTTCATCCTAAGATGTCTTCCACTATGCTCAAACTGTTGCTACCCTTGCAATTGCCTTGCCCCCCTACTACATTGTGGCAGGATGCATCTGGGAACCATTGTGGCCACCACCTGGGCCACTTCTTTATTTTAGGGAGCTGATGAGGTTTTCAGTACAGCTACCAACTATGTCATGCTATCGGGAAACCACCCAGATCTTTACTTTTCATGCAGTGGACCAGCCAAGCTGGTCTCCCATTCTGCAGACGGTGATCTGTCCATGACAATAGAAGAGTTTAAGTATCCTCCACACACACAAATCACTAGGCTATGATTTATTATACATGTAGTGCTTGTGACAGTTTGAGATACCCTGATAATGTCATGGCAACCATGAAGTGCTGAGTTGCACATAATAAAAGAGCCTTAGCATGGACTTGAAAATTGATGCCTCCATACACATCAGCAGGGTTAGCCCCAAATTCTAAGCAGGGTAATCAACTAAACCCACCGCTCACAAGAGTTTGTTAGCAGCTCTGCCTGATTATCCCTGCCTTTTTCTCCTGGCTCTAGATCTTAAAAATTTGGTCTATATGGAGCAACAAAAATTTTTATAGAACGCAAAAATAGTATTATAATATATATTTTTTACTTGTGACGTAAGTACAATTTGCCAGGTGCTCCCAGATGTCCCTCCAAAAGTGGAACAATCTGGTCACCTTATTCAAAAGCCTCAATTCTTTGACAGCCTTCCTTATGGTCCAACTTTCACATTAAGAAAGCCAAATCAAAAATCCATTCAGGGTAATAATGTAAGAATGCTCATATTGACTACCAAATATGCACTGAATATTGAATATTGACTATTCAAAGAACATTCATTATCCAAAAGGGAGTTTTGCGATTTAAAGCAGTTTTAAGTTCCCTATAAGATTAAAACGGCAATCCCCTCTCCTTGGAGAAAAGATGGTGTGCAAACAACAAATTCAGCATTTAAGAAGGGGAAATGGGTGGGCCAGAAATTGGGAAGAGCAGCACAAACTGTCCATGTCCAAACCACAGAAGGAATTTTTTACACTTTTAAAATATCATGTAACAAAAATCAAAACTTCCCAAAATTGGAGTGCTTAAAGAGGAAAAGATACAGAATACAGTATAGAGTTAACCTTTCTTGTGCAGTTATTTGTAGTGGTTCTTGAAGAAAAATTTGCATTCTTGGAAGAAATAAAACCTTTATTTGCTGTTAAAGCCAAATAGCTTTAAATCATAAACATTTTTCTTTGTTTTTTAAAGCAAGAAAACAAAACCCAGTCTCTTCTCTCTATTTAGTCAACTAAATAGAGAAAACCAATGGAAGTGCTATGATCTTATAATTCTGGGGAAACATAGAATAGCGCTATTAAATTCATTTCCTGCACAGCTGGCACATAATACATTCAAGAATGGCCAAGGGAAACAAACCATACCCATCAGGCAGTCTCCTGACAGGCATGGAGAGATGTCCTCTGCTTTAATCCTCAGCTGGTCCTTCCCCACCAGCTTTTTCCAGGCACAGGGATGTCTAAAGGATAGAAGTACCGGTGGCAAAGGGGTAACTTTACCATGGCATCTGTTACAGCACTTTAGCACATTTTAAGGAAAATTTTCCTCTTTGTTATAATCAGACTTTCCAATTTCAGCGAGGAAACTCCTTCCAATGCTCAGATCACATTTTTGCTTCAAATTTGGATGCTTTGTGCATCGAGTAACGTTTCCTTCTCAACTCCATCTCTGGTGCGATTGTAATTTCTTGGCAAAGGAAGGCGATTCAAGACATATCTATATGCTTTACAGAGGAAGTTACTGCAGAAGGCATGAACATGGCTAAGGAACTGGCAAACAGCAGTTTTGTAATCTGGAAATCCTTGTTCATCTGGCAAGGAAAGCATAGAAAGGAAGAAACTTACTGTGCTTAAGAAGAATTTGTTTGTGGAAAGCAAGTTACAAGGGGGGGGGCAGCAGTGGGGAATTCCATTCCTTTTGCAACCACACATTAGATCCAGCTTCCACTACTACCCTCCTTGCTGCTCCCCACTTCCCCTTCCATCATTGGTTCCATTTCCCCCCCTCCTACCTCTCCCCTCCCCCCCTACTCCTACTTTCCCTTCTTGGCTCTCCTTCTCCCTCACCTTGCAGCTCTCATGGCCTCTTCCTCTCCCCTACTCCTGACTCCTGCTTCCAGCCCCCCTCCCCCATCCGCAAAGGGGATTTTAAAAATACAGGACAGGACTAGGTCATTCATCTGGCACTCATTTCTGTGGAAAAGGTGTCTCAGCATAGTTGCAGGAAACTAAGCATTAGGCAGGTGTCTGGGCAGTTGATTTATTTTCATTTATAATCCTCTGCCCTTTCCCCCCAATGGCAATCTAAGTAGCATACAATATTTTCCTCTTCATGGACACAACCACCCCGTGAGGTAGGTTAGGCTAAAAGTCTATGACTGGTTCAGTCATCCAGCAAGCTTCTATGGCAGACTGGGGATTTGAACAAGGATCTCCCAGGCCCTGGTTTGATGCTCTAGCCTTGCCTTTCTCAACTTTTTTACTGTTGAGAACCCCCTAAAACATTCTTCAGGCTTCGAGAAACCCCAGAAGTGCCACAATTGTGCAGAATATGGTTAGGAAGCATAGCTGCGAACACACTCACCTGGGGCCCCTTCCCCTTCCCACCCCCTCCAAGCCTATCATTGGCCATTTTAGGGAAACTCTCCCAGGTCTATCAAGAAACTTCAGGGTTTCACGATAGCCTGGTTGAGAAAGCCTCCTCTAACCACCAGTCTGTACTGGTTTTCCAGTGTTGACTGGAGGAAACCCACAATGGCAGCTGTTATCTTGTGAGGGAGTAGGTTTTTTGTTTGTGTTGCAGTCAACCTTGCTCCCTTTTTCTGTATGATTTCTCTGGAAAACAAGGGATTTCCCCAACTTAGCAGCACTATCCAGTCAAACTTTAGATGCCATCCTTCTTTGCATTTTTTCTTTTAATGGTCAGAGGGGCAGCGGAATACTTAGCTATTAGATACCAGACCATCAAAAGATATGAGAGTAGTTTTTGTTTTGAAATACTGAAGTCTCTTGGGTTGTTGACAAGAGTCAGAAATATGGGGTGTTTTAAAAATTTTCAAATTATGTATTTGTAACCTATGTGAATCTAGACTACTGTACTGAGATTACTGAAACAATACAATGTATTTAGAAATGAATTGTTGACAAATCTCCAACTGGCTTAAAGGGACACCTGGATCTGCAAACTTCCCCTCTGCCTTTGCACTCCCTTGTTTTCCAGAAAGATGGCTTCAGACAGAAACACACCAGATTCCTAAATGCTGATGATCAGGGCAAGAGATGGTCTTACCCAGGATGTTTTCATAAATAAACCCAAACCACAACAAGGGCATTGCATCTCACACAATCCATATAACGTCATGGAAACATGCCAACAACCCACAATGTCTGTTCAGCAGGCCTTTGACATCTGGTCAAAGAAAGGAATCCACAGATTTAGCTCTGCCGTGAGAAGAACATCTTAAAACATTTAACGTCCTTCTGAAGTCTGAATGGCACCACTAATGGAAGGTGAAAGTGAACTGCGCGTTCAGCCAACCTTACCCCACCTATCCGTTCCTGTCTTGGGATAGGATGGAATCTTGATAGATCTGAACTTCTATAGTATGGTAATATTTTTTAATCTCACAAAGCAACTGCCTTGTTAAAAGAATGGAGATGCTTTGGCAAGATTGCAGGGCATGTGATTCTTTTTTCCTTTGAGTAAGTGTGTTTTCATTTTCTAGCAACAAAGCAGAGACAGTCTCTGAAGAAACCTAAAACTTGTACTAATGGTTGGAGAAAGGTGGCATCTGGTAATCAAACAGTTAAGAACATAAAAAAGCCCTGGATCAGACCAAGGGTCTATCTAGTCCAGCATCCTGTCTCATTCAGTGGCCAACCAGTTCCTCTGGAGGTCCAACAACGGGACACACAGGCTGAGGTTCAGATCCTACTACTAAGTAAAAAATATAGATTCTAGATTCTTCCATGCCAAGCAATATCTTGACTTTCTGAATGTTATAAAACATAAAATCCAGTTTCTAAGTGCCATCTTCACATAATGTAGAATAACCAAGAAAAGGGTGTTCGAAGGCTAGACTGTACAGATGACTCATTGTTCCAATGGATAACATGAATTTCAATCAAAGACACGCATTTTTCTAAACTTGTCTGGACTCTCAATATCAATTTAACTTGCTTAATTTGTTCTAAAAGTTTATAAGACCGTCACCGAAACACACAAGGATAAGTATTTGGATAAGCAAAGAATCACAAGGCTGATTTACAAAAACATATTTTAATTATAAATCCAGGCATTCTGCCCCCCCCCCCCCCCAGACACACAAGATTAAGTGCAGTAGTATACAATATGTGTTATTAGGCAGCTGGCTAACAAAGATTTAACAACCTGAAATGGTTTACTGCTGACGGACACTAGTTGTGCATTTTACTGAAAGTTAAGTCAGAAAAAAAAAGACAGGCTGAACTTCCAAATTTGTGCATCTATGATGTTCTGCTGTTTTCCCGAGAGTGAACTGAAAATTCTTGATCCAGCCAGAAAATTGCCTGACAGTTTACTTCACCACTGGAGCCTCAGAACTGTCCAAACCAACATGAGTATCCATCTTACAGCCCTCATGGCTCAGCTCCAAATCTGATTTGCAAGAGCCATCCTAGCTTTGGTTGTACAAATGACACACAATTAGCACATGTGCAGCAAATTGAAAACAGCCGAGAGGGAATATATTAATAGCAGCTTGATTACTGGGGCTGTTTGGGAGAAATGTTCAGAGAGCCACTTCAGATTCAGGATTAATGCCACACCATCACTTTCATGACCCCATAGTGAGAAGCCATGGCCAACGACAACTCTATGATGAGCTTATGTACCATACTGCAAGTATGCACTTAATGTATACCTTGAGAAAACCTTTTATCTGTATTATTTGTAAAGTGTCCTGCACGCATAACATGGCAGAAATCACGAAGCCGTTTCATGCCCAACTTTACCAGAATTGCCAAACAGAAATGTAGTATGCAATATGTTGTATGCCACACACTAAGGGGGGGTTTATATTTTGATTTAGATGGCTAGATTTTACTTAGAACAGATCGATTTCTCTAGTAGATCTCCCTATAAGGCAATTAATCTGTTTTAAAAATAGATCCTGCTATGTAAAAGGTTACTTTCCTGAAATCACTTCTCAGGACATCTACTGGATTACCCAGGATAAACCCACCTCATTTCACTTTAATAACTGTAAGGCGTTTTTTTAGTTTGGTTGGTACCATCTTTAAATCACAAGTAATGGAAATATTTGCTATTGCATTAAACCAACCCTAGGAAAATAAATTTCTTTCACAAAACTATTTGGAGTCTTATTCTCTGACATAACCTGGTCTTCCTTCCTTCCTTCTGCACCAATACCCCATTTGCTAACTAGGGTAACAGTGGAACAATTCACAACATTTCCATACAGTGCTTCCACAGAAAAAAACTCTTTGTGAAGGAGCATGGCTCGAAAGGGGCTGCCTCTCCTCCATAATGCATGGCATATTTGTGGGGTGTCTGGCCTGGTGCTGGGTCACCTGGCATGATGTCGGGAGCCATCCAGCTCCCCAAAAAAACATGGCAGCAGTCCAGAAGCAACCGTCTCCTCCCCTTGTGCTGTCCCTTTTCCATCCCCAACTCTTAGATTATTGGATCAAAGAGAGTATTTGTTATTTTTTAACCATGTAATTAGATTGTGAATTCTCATTCAATACTGAGATAAATTTGCAATATAGGAAACCAGGAATCATTTAGAGGAATCTTGAATGAGAATACAAGACAGCTATTGGGAAAGATTCCCTTCCTAATGTTAAGTCCAAAGAAACGTCAGAGAATGTCATTTCTTTAAAAATGCAAGACTTCTTCCCTGCCAAGTTCTACTCTGAACCTCTTTAGGTTGGTGACTCAAGTCAAGGCCAAAGCATCATTAGGAAGAGTGTGTCATGACTGTCTCTCTTCTGGTTTGGCTGGGCTTTCATTCAAAATTCTGTGGAAGACCAACATGAAGATCCCAGTGCAAAGTAAGCATTCCTTAAGCAATACTTCATATGGCTCAAACTATGAGGCATCCATCAGGTTAACTTATGTATATTAGCACTTACAAAGAGTTTGCAAGGAGCTTTCAAAAGAAACAATTATCAGCACTTAGTCACTAAACGAGGATTCACTATCTGAACTTCCATCTGCGTTTGCCTCTCCTCCCCACGCAGGCACTGCAGCATCTGGTGTCCTGCAAGAGAAAAGTGAGACATTGGATCTCTATTGCCTAGAATTCCAGAAGGCTAAATGTCAGAACACTGGATACTTCCAGCACTACCAAAAATCGTTGGGACCTTAACGAGCCTAAACTGGTTGCTGTTGTATACATTTTTCAGGACCAGGGCATCAGCAGCAGCCACATAGGCTGTGAAGATGCAAGGGCACCATCATTTTTTGGAGATCAAATGGGGACCTAGGGAAGGAAATACAGCTTCAGAGCTTTCCATTTGGATTCAAAACCAAGGAGAAATGGTATTATGTAGTGATTAAGAACAGTGACGTGGGAAGGACTAGTCTAAATCTCATTTTGGACATGGATATACAGTGTGCCCATCAGCAATCTCAATTCTCCCATCTTCTTTGGATCTCATAGTATTGATCTATTTCATGGAATGAGTCTAAGGACAGTTGAGAATTTATTACATAGAATTCTTTTTCTTAAATCATTTAGGGCAAAATGCCTAAGTTTGTATTAAAAATCTATCAAGAATCTTTTCTTTTTATTATGCCTTTTGATTATTTGGATAGATTATGTATTGGGATTGCTATATGTCTTTATTTTCTCTAAACCTATTTCTGTGTTAAGAGCCTACCAGAATTTAATGAATCGTTATTAAGGTATAAGAAAAATGAGTATCAATGAATATGGCAGATATAATGTAAGTTTTATCATGTTATACTTTATATTTTTTCCTCCTTGTAAATAAATCTCTCTCTCTCTCTCTCATGCACATACACACACCCTCCCAAAAAAAGGTCTATCTGGAAATCCTGTATTAGGTCCATTATGCACGGCCGCCGAAACGGTGATTTCGGGTCACATGGAAAACGCGGAGGGGGAAGACGCGACGCATACCGGTTATACACGGGGCGGGGCGCGACGGCGGCAAAACCCAGAGTAACCGATTATGCACGCGCTGATCTGGGCGCCGCTCCTGGTTGCGCCCCGCTCACCCGGAAGCTGCGCTTTCTTCCGCGTTTCACTGACGCGGCTTTTTCGGCGGCATGCACCGAAGCTGCAGCCGGTTGCAGCCGGCTCCGTGCGTTATCCGTGATTTTAGTTGCCGCCATTCCACCCCGAATGTGCGCTAAAACCCCCGTGCATAATGGGTCTTACACAGTACACTGAAGACTTTTAACACATCTTAACTTCAGAGGCTTTTAAGGTTACAATTCTCTGATGCTTGCTCCCAACAGGACCACCGTATGTTCCAATTACCCCCAAGTCATCATGCAAAGAACATTTGAATAAAACAGAAGTTGTTGCTTACTCAAGAAGATCAGGGTTTAATCCTTCAGAAACCATTTTGTTTCTTATTGCCATTACAGGGACGCCCTGAGGAGGCAAAACTTTTGGTTAAAAATCCAGAATATTGAACAAGCAACCACATGTTATAAAACAAAACACTCTTAATGGGAAAAGGTCTTTTCCCAACAACTGGTGCTGCTGATTGGACTACAACAGGGAGATGGAAGACTGTATTTTCAATGACCATCTCTAAACAAGAGATACCTTGAAAAATGAAGTTCCGCATTTAAGCAAGTCAAAAATACCGGCAGGATAGCCTCCTCCCGCTAAATGATAAGCTTCGAAACTCCTAGCCCATTTGAAACTCTTACCTCGCAGCCCCACAAAATTGATGCAAGAAATTCAACACTGCTTTTGAGACAATATCTACATCAGGTGCTATGTATCAAACTGGGCATTTATGTAAAAGCAGTTGGGGTTTTGACAAGATGGACAGAGCAGCACAGCCAAGGGAAAATAAGAAGCAGAAGCAACAGTCAGAAGACAAAGCATGTGTGTGCAGGAAATCAAACTGGTCTTCCTCTGACTGATCAGTCGTGGTGTTTGTTTTCCCCATACCATGCCCTGCAGTCAACGGACATGGTAATCTATTCTGGTCTCTGAAGAATCAGACTTTTCACTTACCACACCATCCCTTTGAAACGGCCTTCCAAAGGCTATACACCCTATTAGTCCTTTAAGGGGCCTGTAAAAACCTGAAATAACTGAGGGAACCTGGTTGAAAATTTGATTCCGGTGGGTAGATGTCTTAATCGGTAGTACTAGAACAAAATTCAAGACCAGTAGCATCTTAAAGACCAACAGTATAAACTTTTGTGTTGACAACAGAGAAGCTGACTGTGTTGAAGGTATTGAAGTTACTGCAATTTGTCATCAGCTAAAATATACCTGGTCATGGTTTTAGATGATTAAGACCTGGGAGGTGGAAATGATTCTGTGCTACAAGTAGAAGAAAAATAGTTGGTTCTTATGTGCTGCATTCCTCTACCCGAAGGAGGCTCAAAGCGGCTTACAATCGCCTTCCCTTTCCTCTCCTCACAACAGACACCCTGTGAGGTAGGTGAGGCTGAGAGAGCGCTGAGAGAACAGCAGTATCAGGAGTGTGAGGAGCCCAAGGTCACCCAGCTGGCTGCATGTGGAGGAGGAGCAGGGAATCAAACCCGGCTCACCAGATTAGAAGTCCATGTTCCTAACCACTACACCAAGCTAGACCTGCTACTCAAGTATTATGAAAACATCTGAAGTATTATGGACTTCTGAAGTATTATGGAAAGAAGTTTAAATATTGGGGAAATATTTTCCTGCAGGAAGCCTGAGAAAGAGTCAGGGAGTTCCTACGCTCTGCGTGGGACACTCTTGCAGGTTTTTCTCTTGTGTTTCTACTGGCATGGCTCAAAAAGGCCAGGCTGTTGTACCAACACTGATGCAAAGGTCAAAAGGAAGGGGGGGAGGGGGAAATGTACAATTTCTGATTTCCAAAATCTATGGAAGGTATGAAAAAAGACACAACAGACCTCAAAGTCTAAGTGAACAGAAGTGTGCAGCTGGTTTTGGCATGGAACAGACACAGTGTGGCCAAGGTAAGTAGAAGCTTTTAAACGGGAAAAAGGGAGCCATGACTGCTGTTTCACAGAAGCCTGTTTACATTGGTGTCACTGGGGAAAGCAGAGAGAGCCATTCAGCCTGGCAGAGTGATAGCCACACTAACTCTGTGATTAATATTTCCCTGCATACATCAGTATTCAGCGCTTTCCCCCCCTCCAATACAAACAATTAAAAAGAACACTTTAATACTGGGAATCCACAGAGCTGTTATTACTGGGAGTAGTGCAGTTCTTTTATAACTGGGAGTCACCATATGGAAAATGTAACCCAAAACATGGAGGCCAATGTTCTTTTCTTGAACGTCTGTTCTCCAAAAACCTCCTTAGATGTCACAATGGGGAAATTCCTGCCAATAAACATGAAAGCTTTCTGAATGAAGAAACAGGCAACTTCAGGCAACAAATTATTCTGACCACTGAAAGGCACATGGTAGAAAAAGGAACCCAGAGCAACCAGATGCCCATGCCAGAATTCCACATTCTCCGCCGATTGTTTGCCAGCTAGCTAGACGAGGTCTGAGATTGGGTCCACAAAGATAGTTACTGATGTGGGTGAAGTCAAGACAGTTTTTCCATTAGGAAAACAAACAAGCCACCCTCAAATGCCTTGGTCTATAAAATCAAGTAAGCCTATTTTATTATGCACATGTAGGAGGCCTTTTGTACTCCCATCTTCCTGAAATACTCCTATATTACCCTGTTCACTCAAATAGTGGTATCCCTTCACAGCAGCTGGTTCACTTATGCCTTTTTGGTCTAAGTTTCCGGACTGATGAAATGCAATGAATCATAGAATCACAGAGTTGGAAGGGGCCATACAGGCCATCTAGTCCAACCCCCTGCTCAACGCAGGATTAGCCCTAAGCATCCTAAAGCAATGCCTACAGTACTGCTCCATCACATGGGCCACCAACAGGCCACATTTATCCATCATGGTTAACTTCGTTTTGTTTGGGACGGCCACGAACGTGGCTTGTTTCTTCCCACAGACCTCTCTCCTTTCCTCGTGGGTGCGCGCAAGAACTTCCTGATTTGGGAAGCTTTGAATTGGCTGCGACACATGAATTCAGAAAAAAGGGTAAGCTGGAGATTGCCCTCTTAACCCGTGATTTAGAGTGGTTTGTGTCTACGCAACCACTCTAAATCACGGGCTAACAGGGCAAGCCTCCTGTGTGCCACACCCATAGTAGTTATAATACTGCAGCAGACCTGCAAGAGTAAAGAACATGCCTTTTGAGGAGCCGTGTCCCTCATAACTAATCTTCTGCTCAAAGTAGTCCCAAGCAGGTGCATGATGAGCTCCAAGGAAGAGCAGATGCCACTAATTAAAAATATTTGAGCTATCCATTACAGCACAGCGTTCAGCTAAGCTATGAGTTCAAAACATTCTCAAAATGCCACAATGCATGAGGGCTGCATAAGTTTTGAAGGTGAGGCAATTTTCATTCAAGTCCAATCAGGATTCCCTTTGCATTTCAGAGATTTCAACCTTTTTTTTTTTTTTCTGAAGTCCAGGCTTCAACCCCAGATAGTGTCCTGGGAAATATGAAGTAAGAAATGGATAAGACAAAACATACATACCTATACTTTGATGTGGTGAGCTTTTTCACTTGCCAAAAAGTTTATCACACACAACACAAACATGATTTATAAATCAAATAAAAGGCTGAAGTTGACTCTCATAACTAATGCAAGAGGAATTTAAGATCATATACTTGAGGCCTATAAACAGTTAGCTTAAGGTTTTATGAAACAGGTGTCCAGTCCCAAAGATAATTTACTTCCAGACCCACCTTTAGCTGGAAAGTGACTGCATATTATCTACCTCATCTGTCTTAAGGGTCAGAGAGCTGGCTGGGTTACCCATGCAGATGGGTCTTTTGGTTTTCAAGTTTATGCTCCTTTCAGTTTATGCAGGTTTGCACCAAACATCTGAACCAGTCACACCCATTAGCGAATTTGATTCTCATGGATTTTTTGCCATCTTTAATATTGCTTCAAACTTTATAGTAGGGCTGTCTAAATCCTTGGCTATCAGAAGTCATAACACATTCAGCTCCTCAGTGACAAGAATGGGGCTGTCTGTTTGCACAGAGGAGACTTTAGTGCAAGTTTGATTATTGGGGGGAGGGAATTATTCTAAATCAATATCTTTCAACAGTGTACAAGATGCCGTCCAGTTCAGAAATAGACATGCTTAAAGTGGATTGAAATAAAGGAGATTGTTGTTGTTAGGTGTGAAGTCATGTCCGACCCATCGTGACCCCATGGACAATGATCCTCCAGGCCTTCTTGTCCTCTACCATTCCTCTAAGTCCATTTAAGTTTTTACCGACTGCTTCAGTGACTCCATCCAGCCACCTTATTCTCTGTTGTCTCCTTCTTTTGCCCTCAATCGCTCCCAGCATTAGGCTCTTCTCCAGGGAGATTACGTGTACCTAAATCTATTTTGGATCATGGCCATATAGGGATATAGTAGGGACACAGTGTATTTAGGAAAAAATGGTATGTCCATCCCAACTGCCTGTGTAAAATGGAAGACAAGACTGTCTACTTCATTATAGAAAGAGAATTCTAGTGGTACGCTGAAAAACAGAACATGCCAGCATGTTCATAAGATGGTTTTAGGATTTGTACTTACCTTCTACTAGTGAGTGGTATCTTTTAACACTAATATACATGTAACTAACATATTTGTACTTTTAAATTCTATAAATATGGCAACAGTCAAATTTTGATGCTGGTAAAGCAGTAAAATAAATATAGGTTTCATAAGTTAATTATTACATGTGTTTCAACATCTCTTTCAGTAAGGCTCTCCCCCCCCCCCAAAAAAAAAACAATGCCCCTCTGTTACTGACAGAGGTCCTGCCTCTGCTTAAGAGCAACCGATAGGAGCAGAGGGAATGTTGGTGAGAGGCTGACAAATGAAAAAATTATTTCAGTTCAGCGAGAGACAGTCTGGCTGAATCAAGGAATTGTGAGCTCCAGATATATATATATGTGTGTGTGTGTGTGCGTGTGTGTCTAGTGGTATCTCCCTGAAAGAGCGAGGGGGGACCTTGGGTTTGAATCGGTCAGCGTTCTCCATTTTAAGAAGCAAGATGGGTGAAGCACTGTGACTGTGTGACTTACTCATAACCTTGAGCCTATGTGACAGAGGTTGTGGAGGGTGATGATATCTCTGAGTGAAAAGGGGCATCATTCCCCTCAAGACACTAGTTCTTTATGGCTTCAAAATGTCTACTAAGGTGGCGTCTAGGCATAATTAAGAACCTTAACCATAGAAGAACGAGGGCCTTTTATTGTGGTTAATAATCGGCCCTACCAATTTGAAAAAGCACGGGAGGCAAGTGGCCTCCCTTGGAGCCAGTTATTGAAAAAAGAAGACTAAATCCCACAGACTGATACATAAGCTCCAGAGCACACAATGCAGTGAGTATTCTCCTTTCAACAGCACCCCAGTCTTTCCAAATCCATCAGCAATTAACTAGCCACACAATGCTAATATGCGGATCCGAATTCACAGGAAAATTTCAGTGCCAGCAAGAGTCTGGTGGAATATCCTAATAATGATGCTGCACAGTTTGAATGCTCTGTATTTAAGCATGACTAAACTGCAGCCATTGGACACAGGCAATGAATTTAAGCTGTTTTAATGTCAGGGAGGCCGCAAGTCATGTCCAAATGGGAAAGCACGCTCATAATTAGTTAAAATAAGGGCAAGTTGCATGGCACCACGGCAAAAAGCAGCTTAGGAACAAATGTGAAGAATTGTTTCCATTATATTCTCCAGGAAAGGGCATGTCTTTCTCCCTCCCCAACACCTTTGTTGAACAAGCAGCCAGAGTGGTTCTGGCCTCCTAGACCAAACTTCTTGCTTGCCTCCTTTACTCCACAGAGATTCAGGACGCCTTTGCCCATGTTGACTGGGAGGTTCTCGGTGGCATGTTTTTTCTGTTATTTTATTGGAATACTCAGAACAAATCTGGTTGCAATGGGACTGTTTATTTAGAAAATTGCTAGGCTGCCTTTCCCCAACCTTTTTCAGCCTGAGGGCACTCTTAAGAATTCTGAAAGAACATGGTGGGTGCAGCCTAGTTAAATGGGCCTCAACTGAAGTCTGGGCTTTTTCAGCCCTGGTGCCAGCTTGGTGGAATGCTCATGACTTGATTGTGTTTTGTGTGGGAGGTGCCTTTTAAGAGCATTTGCTACAGACGTTACTGGAGTTTGGCATTTCTGTCTAGTATAAAGAGCAAAATAAGCAGGCTTACCACTTGAACCATTTTGAGGTATCTGGCATAGCGTGGATCCTTGGCTACAGTTGGGACATTCTCAGCTGAGTCTTCTGACTTCAGCTGTTCAGTCTCTGGCACACTGCCCTGCTGTATGTAGAAAGAATTGCAGATCAGTCTTTTACCAATAGGTACAGATTATTTTTTAATAAACCAAAGAGCTCGCCAGAGAAAACACCATTTGAGACTGCTGCAACCTCCTCATGCTTTAAAACATTTACCTCTGACTGAGGAGACACGTTGACTGACTGGGGATCTGTTGAGGCTTGTGAGATGGGGCCATTCATAACACTGTTGACACCGGTGTTGGCCACCTCACACTTGACATCTTCCAGCCCTGGCACAGAGGACAGCTGAAGACAGACAACATCGTAAAAAGGATTCAACATTTTAGCAGTAGGAATACAAGCTGCCTGTTCAGCATTCAGGGCACTTTCTTGCACTAAATCCTCAGTGTTGAATGAAGTCTAATGCAGGCAAGGCCTGAATGACGGGGATAATTTCTCCTGTTTGCCACATCACCAACAACCAATTTCCATCTATTTGCAGGGCATTAGAAAAGCAAAACCTACAGACATATTTTGGCAAACCAGGAAGTAAGGAGGTGGGGACAGCTTTAGGGGTGGATGGACAGGGGCTGGCAGAGGTTCTTCACATGGAGAAAAGTCACCACGCACTACAATGTGTCTGGCCTGAAACTCCCATGCTGGGAGAGGCTGGCTGATCCACATGGCAGCCAACAAGAAAGAAGGAGTACCACAGGGGTTAAGAGGAGCGCAGTGCTAAGCTGAGGGGCGGAGCCAATTATTGAGGCGGGGACTTCAGCTGGTGGTCGAGAGGTTCTGGGAGACAGCCCAGGATTGAGGAAGTGACCTGCATCCAGCATGGAGAAAAGATCGATGGAAACTCAGGGGGCTGGGACAACAGAGAGGTGTGAAGAAACTTTGTCAGCAGAACATGTGAAAGCATAGCCCAGATCTTGGGGGCATAATAAAGAGGCAATGTTGCTGTGTTTACATTTGCTATGTGAATCCTGATTTGGGGAGCCTAGGCCTGGAGCCTCACCCACTCCTAGCCTGCTGTGAGCCTCTGACCCAGCAAGCCCACACCTACCGGCCCGGCATAGGCTAACACCACACACAGAAAGATTCATTTTTGTCTTGTGAAAAATGCAGCTGTGGAAACTGTATACAAGGTAGGTAAGAACCCTAAATAGCCTTAAAAACACAGCTAACAAGACGAGACACCTCACATACCAACCTTTGCATCTAGAATGTTGAGCATAGTTTCAATTTGCTGAATTCGGAGGGAGAGCGCCAACAATTTCTGGGAAACAAGGACAGGAAATATTACTCAGTATGTTTTACTAAGCGGTCAAGTCTCCCATTCCTCTTCCTGCAAAAGGACACTTATTACACTTGAACAATCATACTAGAATCATAGAGCTGGAGGGGACCATACAGGCCATCTAGTCCAACCCCCTGCACTATTGCAAGATCAGCCTAAAGCAGGCTTTCTCAACCAGAGTTTCCTGAAACCCTGGGGTCTCAGAATCACAGAATAATAGAGTTGGAAGGGGCCATATAGGCCACCTAGTCCAACTCCCTGCTCAATGCAGGATCAGCCCAAAGCATCCTAAAGCATCTCTTGACAGCCCCAAGAGGGTTTCCTAGATGGGTTGGAGTTAATCAGAGCTTGCTGTCTGAAGCTCTGACCATGAGGCTGGGAGTTCAATCCCAGCAGCCGGCTCAAGGTTGACTCAGCCTTCCATCCTTCCGAGGTTGGTAAAATGAGTACCCAGCTTGCTGGGGGGTAAACGGTAATGACTGGGGAAGGGAATGGCAAACCACCTTGTATTGAATCTGCCACGAAGATGCTAGAGGGTGTCACCCCAAGGGTCAGACATGACTCGGTGCTTGCACAGGGGATACCTTTACCTTTATGACCATATATGGTCATGATCCTCCCCCCCCCAAAAAATGGCCAATGCTGGGCCTGGAGGGGGTGGGAAGGAGAGGGCTTTAAGAGGGTGTGTCCACAGCTATGCTTCCCAACCATATTCTGCACTATTGCGCCACTTCTGAGGTTTCTTGAAGCCTGAAGATTGTTTCAGGGATTTCTCAATGGTAAAAAAGTTGAGAAGGGCTATCTATATCCATGGTATCTTCCCAGCTGCTGCTTAAAGACTGACAGGATACAATGCTCCTGTAAACATCTTTTCATACAGGGACTGAAAATACCTCACTGTTCATTACAGATTATGATCTTGGCCTGCTGTGTTTGTAGCTATCATGCAGAGAACCCCTGGGAGCCAGTTCCTAAAAATCACGAGCCCACAACGAATGCTTTAACGCCTCAAAAATATCCATTCACCACTTGGGCCAAGAGAGCCAAGTGTTGCAAGTTTGGTTGCCTGGAAGCCACTCTGTTTGCCAGGGCAACTAGGGAAAAGATCTTCTTTGAAATGTAATAGGAGATGGAAAGGAGAGTGAGAAATTGATCTGGAAACACTGGGATAGGAAGGCAAGACTGGACAGCCTGAAACTGCCGCATGAAACCCCTGTTACTATTTGATTCCATAACAGCAGTTTAATGAATATTTGTGATGAAAGCAGGCCAGTGTCAGCAGCTGATGGGGCCCAAGGCTGGATGGGCCAACTTCTGTTGGGGCTCTTTGCACACTCATCATGGGTAGGACTTTAGTACCCGTGCTTGCTGCCTAGGGCCAGTGGGGAAAATCTGCAGGGAGCTGTGAGCATGGCCGTAGGAATGCTTGCTAACAAACAAGAGAACACACAAACTGGGGAGTGGGAGGGAAGGGGGGCAGGAAATGTCTGGTGGTGGGCAGAGAAGGAGGGACCTGGTAAACGCTCTGGGGGCCCCGCAAAATCTGGATGGAAGTATTAAGCCTTTATCAACTGGACTGATGGGAAACTGTACGTACCGTTTCCTACTGAATTTAAATATAATCTGCATATGACTGGAAACCGCAATACAGGCTGGTTTCTAAAATCTAAAGGAAACGAATGAACAGAGGATGCTATTCCTTGCTGAAAGGAAAGGCCAGCTTTGTTAGCTTTTATTTCATTCTTTAAAGCCTCACACTGCGGCCAAATAATTTCTTTTTAAAAAAAAGGAAAGCATGCCCTCTGTCCTCACTGATCTTACTGACAACTGTACTGACTAAAACAATTTGCAGCCCTGGCCATAAACAATTAATCCAGTTTGGAAGAAAAATACAGAATGACTCTCACACAATTAAAGGGAGAGCCAGTGGGAATCACTCTTATTCAACAAGTTTTTGGAAACCCCCAAACTGAAGAACAAAATGCTCCAGTCACACCTCAAATCAAATGTCATGTACGACTCCTCTTCAAACACCAGCTAGTCTGTAAGAAGACAGGCCATAGGAACTGATATGGTGGCTTTTACTAATTGTTGCCAGATGCAACCAGCCTGCACTGTGCCCAAGAACTCTTGGCCAGTGTGGTGGTTGGCAAAAGTGTAGCATTCCCGCTGCCTACTGGCACAGTGGTAAGCTTTTTGCCTGGCTTGCGGAGCCAAAAACTTTTAACACCCTGAGAAACATGCCATCCAGCCAATTAAAAAAAGAAAAAAAACTG
This sequence comes from Paroedura picta, assembly GCF_049243985.1. Classification (NCBI taxonomy): domain Eukaryota; kingdom Metazoa; phylum Chordata; class Lepidosauria; order Squamata; family Gekkonidae; genus Paroedura; species Paroedura picta. Next base: position 107,336,677 of record NC_135373.1, on the reverse strand, counting down.
TGGTTTTTCTTAAAGGCTATTTGATCCCTATCTCTCTTGCTATACTTGTAAACGTTGTTCTTCAAAAGGAATGTCAATTTTTAAAAGGGGCCTAACACATGAATTAGAAATACAATACTTAAAAAAAAATAAAACACTGGCTAGCCATCTGTTTAAGAGTATTTAATAAAAATGCAATGCTGACTGCAGATCGTAGGGGAGCGACTGATGCCTGGTGTAGGAACCTGTCCTGTGTGCTCAAGGACAGAGGTTCAATCCTTGGCATCTCTAGTTAATGCAGCTCAAATAGATATTTCTCTGGTCTCTGTAAGTCAGCCTTTCTCAACTTGTTTAGTGTTGAGAAACCCCTGAAACATTCTTCAGGCTTCGAGAAACCCAAGGATTGGCATCATCATGCAGAATGTGGTTGGGAAGCATAGTTATATACACGCCCATCCATGACCTGCCCCTTCCCACCCCCTCCAGGCCCATCATTGGGAGGGGGTGGGTGGAGTCAACATGACCATATATGGCCATATTACCTGACAGAGGTTTAACATTAAAAAAAACACTTAAGAAGAGGAGTTGGTTCTTATATGCTGCTTTTCTCCACCTGAAGGTGTTTCAAAGCAGCTTACAGTCGCCTTCCCTTTCCTCTCCCCACAACAGACACTCAGTGAGGTGGGTGAGGCTCAGAGAGCCCTGATATTACTGTAGAAGAAGAAGAGTTGGTTCTTATATGCCGCTTTTCTCTACCAGGAGTCTCAAAGTGGCTTACAATGGCCTTCCTTTTCCCCACAACAGACACCCTGTGGGGTGGGTGAGGCTGAGAGAGCCCTGATATCACTGCTCGGTTAGAACAGTTTTATCAGTGCCGTGGCAAGCCCAAGGTCACCCTGCCGGTTGTATGTGGAGGAGCGCAGAATCGAACCCAGAATGCCAGATTAGAAGTCCGTACTCCTAACCAGTACATCAAGCTAGCGCTCACCCATTCAGGAAATCCTTCCAGGGCCATCACAAAACCCTGGTTGAGAAAGCTTGCTGTAGTACTTGTTTGGCATTATGGCTATGAATGACAGTAAAAACCCAGGTTAGTCGATGAGATATAATTTGCCTGAAAGCTCTCATCGGTGTGTTGGTTGCCTAATTTCCTGCTGCCAAACAGAATTCCCTGATGCTACCTGCAACTCCCTTGCAGTGCCTGGCTGTCCCTACATATGCTGCTTGCTTGCTATTTCTTAGTTCTGACAAAGAAGCAGGAAAAGGGCGAGGAAACCTAGGTCAATTATAGACTGGGCTTTTGAAGCTCATTCAGCTCAGTTTAAAAAACAACAATCTGGACCTGATGCCCGTGTCCACTCTGTTTCTGCTTGCTTTCCCCCCCCCCCCCCCCCAATGCTTAGGATTGAACACGGAGTCATTCAACTTATTGCCCGGCATATCCAAAAGTGGATTTTCTCTACTTAATAGAGAAATGTGTTCCTATCTCACACTCTTCCGAAAGCAGACATGTCGTCTCTTGCACTTTCCAGATTCGCAGGACCCTTGCTGGTCTGTCTATCTGTTTGTGCCAAAAAATAAGAACTGTTGCTGGCCAGAGCCTACAGCCCAGGTGGGACACACTTGCACCACTCCACCTCAACCTCAGCCTGCAAGCCTCTACCATCGTCTCTATTATCCATTGTTTGTCTGTCTGTACAAAAAAAATACAAACTGTTGCTGGTAAAGGATGCCTCTACCATTGTCCTCTACCATTGCAGCTCATCTCTAGATTATTATGATCAGCATTGCAGGCAAAAAAATCCTCCTCTGCAGGAGAGCATTGTTCTGTTTGGAGGCCCCACCTCCAAACCTCAAGGAATATTTCCAACCCAGGGGGAGCCAAACTCCAGAAGGGGCCTGGAGATCTCCTGGAAATAAAGCTCATCTCCAGACTATAAAGATCAGCTCTCCAGGCAGAAATGGCAGCTTTAATAACTACTGTTTATCACAATAGCTGAATGAATGCTCATATATTCATATCAAGCTTTTTTTCTGCCATCGAGTCAAACCTAATCCCGTAGGGTTTTCAAAGTGAGGGGTAAACAGAGGGGGTTCCCCATTGCCTGCCTCTGCATAGCAATCCTTGGTGATCTCACATCCAAGTACTAACCAAGGCTGACTCCACTTAGCTTCCAAAATAATATGCGATCAGGCTAGCCTGAGCTACCCACACCAGGGCAAATGGAGTCCAATAATAAAGTGTCTTTTATGGCAGCATATATGTAAGCACAAGGATGGGTATAAGGTAATGGGTATGAAGTATACATACCTCTTCACAAACTGTAGAAAATCTGTTAAGAAACTGAACTGTGTGAACCACAAACTGGTTTAGAAAGGCCACTGTTCTTTTCTGCTGTATGGCTGGAACCTTCACAATTCAACACAAACATAAAAATACATCAGTAACTGATCTGGTATAGCCTTTAAGCACTTCTCTGTTCGACATAACTTTGCCGTTTCCCCCTCCCAAAATTTGTACAGATATTGCTTTGTTTCTAATACAGTTAATTTTTAAACCACTGCTTCAATTCATGAAGATCACACACAGAAGTACATAATTTTTGAAGGAATTGTTTCAAGTTTCATATTATTTGCAAATTAGGCAACTAGGTTCTAGGGAAAGCATTTAATACTACTGAGTCTGCAAGGCTGTATTTGACTAGCTGCTTAAGGATGTTATCCTATTACATATCTAATAGGAAGTACCACTAAATTAAACACTTAGTATATATAGTTAGGATTGCACTGTAAATAGAACAAATAAAGATGAGGGCTGACCACTTAAAGTACATTCTTAATTTAAAATATATCCTGCAGGAAGAACCCATATTACATATCCTCTTCTCTTGGGACTTGCCTATATATCAATAAATAATTCCTACCACTGCCACTAAAAGACGCTTGCTCCTGGGGAGGAAAGCTATGGCAAATCTAGACAGCATCCTAAAAAGCAGAGACATCACCCTGCCAACAAAAGTGCGTTTAGTCAAGGCTATGGTATTCCCAGTTGCAATGTATGGCTGCGAAAGTTGGACCATAAGGAAGGCCGAGTGTCAAAGAATTGAGGCTTTTGAACTCTGGTGCTGGAGAAGACTCTTGTGAGTCCCTTGGACTGCAAGGCGAACAAACCGGTCAGTCCTAGAGGAGATCAGCCCTGACTGCTCCTTAGAAGGCCAGATCCTGAAGATGAAACTCAAATACTTTGGCCGCCTCATGAGAAGGAAGGACTCCCTGGAGAAGAGCCTAATGCTGGGAGCGATCGAGGGCAAAAGAAGAAGGGGATGACAGAGAGTCAGGGGGCTGGATGGAGTCACTGAAGCAGTAGGTGCAAACTTAAATGGACTCCGGGGAATGGTAGAGGACAGGAAGGCCTGGAGGATCATTGTCCATGGGGTCGCGATGGGTCGGACATGACTTCGCACCTAACAACAACAACAACAACAACCACTGCCACTGAAATAAAAGTAATCAGCGGTAAATCCTTCTCACCCACACATCTATTCAGGGGTTTTAAGAGGGACAATACATTTGGATGCTTCAGTGGCAGCTTACGGGGAAATTTTAATCTGAAGCTATGGGAGAAGCCTGGGGTGATATACTGCTTTAAAAAGCTTAGAAGTGCTGTGTAAACAGTGAAAGGTTAATTCATCACACAGCCAGAGGGGCTTGAGTGACAATCTGCTCCAAGTAATCTGATTGGTTAGTATCATTGAGTAGAGAAATTTCAGTCCTAGTTGGGAAAAGTACTGATAGTTTTGGAATTCAGCCCTGACTGAGAGCAGTTTAACACAGACAGGGGAACTGGGGGCAAGGATGAGTGGGTAGTTAGACATATGCTCCCATTCTGGCCAGGGAAAGGGGATAGAGATAAGAGAATTCTCTACCCAGAGAAACAGGGAGTTAGCTCTGAAGAGTGCAGAGATCCCTGGTCGGTGCAGTTAGAAACTGCCTTTAGAGACCTTAAAAGTCAGTTTAAAACTCATGAGTACTGGTATTTCAAGAGAAGCGGGTTGAGTGCTGGAAAGAATAAGAAATTACTCAAAGGAAGTGTACTGAGGGGTTTGGGGAAAACACTGGAACATAAAGATTTAAGTCACTGTGAAAAGCTTAAGAAACTCTAAGTAGTCCCACTCTCACAGAAAGACAACTTGCCCACTAGACTGAACAAGGGGTTGTGACCACTGCTGCCTTGTTGTTGCTAAGTTGGGAAGATTTTATTGGGGTTCTATGTGTTTTTACTGTTTTATGATGTGAACCGCCGCAAGCCCATTGGGGAGCAGCGGTCTATAAATTGAAAAATAAAGAAATAAAATTGAAATAAATAAATTCCTCTCATTTCAGCGCTCTAGGAACTTCAAGGGCACGCTGATTAGGAGTAAAATAAAATAACTACCCGTGGATAACACCATAGACGGTATGAACAAGCCCCTTGGATTTTCCCCATATTTTAAGTGTGTGGCCTGTAAATATTCTTGTAAGAGAAATACCTTTCAGGATTCATAAAAACTAAAATACATTTTTACATTAAAGACTGTGCCCATTGTCATTCTAAAGGTATTATATATACCATAGAACATCTGTATAAGAAACAAGAGGATTTCAGCACCACTGTGTCTAATCACACAGAAAAAGATTTGCAGTTCTGGGTCACTGAAAAGTCTACGCCAGGGGTAGTCAAACTGCGGCCCTCCAGGTGTCCATGGACTACAATTCCCAGGAGCCTCTGCCAGTGTTTGCTGGCAGGGGCTCCTGGGAATTGTAGTCCATGGACACCTGGAGGGCCGCAGTTTGACTACCCCTGATCTACGCAATGGAGGAACAGCTCCCAACTCAGAAGGAGAGAGACATTCTGGATTTACACACTCAAGTCTCTGGAACCTGAAGGCCTAAACTGAAACAGACTGACTGTATTTATAATTAGTGCACGGGTTTTTCTTTGTATAAGAAATGTTGCTCAATATGTGGGTTCTATGTATTTTGCATTGCACAAAAAGTAGCCTTAAATTTCCCCTTCCCCCTCCCTGCAATCACAGAAACGCTGGGACATCCTCTGTGGGTCACCTTGCCCATATAATCACATTGTAAGAATAGAAAATCACCTCTTTCTGTGGTCCTTTTCACAGAGAAGCACATGGCAGGATTTTCCAATACCCAGGGTACGTTTGTAATTTTATAAACATGACGTCTGGGCTGTATATTTTGAGGATCTCAATGTATAATTAATCCTAAATTATTCATTAGGAACAGGAAATATTTGCTGGCTGAGGATTCAGCCAATACGAATACTTTGCAGCAGGGGTAGTCAATCTGTGGTCCTCCAGATGTTCATGGACTGCAATTCCATGGACTGGAATTGTAGTCCATGAACATCTGGAGGACCACAGGTTGACTACCCCTGCTTAGCAGGACCAGAGCCAGTCATGTCAGATTAAAGAAGTAACCAAATTCCATCTTTTGTATTCATACAATTGAACAAGGACAACAGTGGCACTAACTTCTCATTATTTTAGTGACCCATTTTCCCCCTGTTGTAAATTGAAAAAAAATGTTATACACAACTGTTTCTATATATTGACCTCTGATGAAGATCAATACGATTGAAATGTGCTCGGTCTGAACGTGCCGGCCTGTGCGGTGTCCGCACTGAGATGTTTAACGTATACCCAATAGATAGGATATTCTTGCACGGTTTTTAAACATTTGTTGAGCTGTAATAATAAATTGCTTCTATTTTTCTATATTTGGTTTTATCCCTAATCTTTGTGGCACTCTCCTGGGCTGAGCAAGCAGCCCAAATATCCCACTGTGAGAGAGTGGGACAGCCAGAATTCTTCAGGAAAGGAGAGAACAGCTAGGGTGGCTCAGTTACAAAAGGGAAAGAAAAACAAAGGGAAAACCTTGCCTCTGAGGGGGGGCAGTGGTTGGGGAGCCATCATACTTAGTAAAGCCAAATATTTCCAATATGCAACCCATTTTTCATCTTTGGCACCTGCCATAAGGCCCTTCAGACTGGTTTGGCATACAAACATGTTCCCCAGGGACTGGGTTAGTGGCTCCTATCAACATGAAATAAATCACCATGACAGAAATCTGAAAAGAATTTTACATATGAGCCAACAATCACAACACAATTCTTCTCCCCCGTCATTTCTCTACTTCCACGCTGCTTTTGTCATTTGAAGATATGGCACCAAACTTGCTCCCCTGCCTGCACTCTTCTTCCCTGGTATCTGGCCATTGCTACCCATGCCTTAAATGACATTCTGGTTAAATGACAGGAACATTATGTAACAGGCATGGGGCTGCCTTTGCCCAGAATCTGTCACCGGCCTGCAGCTCCCTCAGCACTGATGGGACAAACCACTTGTAGCACTGAACTCCAATTGTATACTATCTCTTCTGGTTTCCACTTAGTTTCTGGGCCCAATTCAAAGTATGCATGTTTAAAGACAAATTTGCAAAGCTGCCAAAGCAGACACATATCTCAAGACCTTGTCCCACATGAACTACCGGGACACCAAAATCACCTCCGGAGCACCTTGTCCATGCCCCATCACCATCCCAGATACTTGGAACAGGGCCTTTTCTGGCACTGAGCATGTATGTATTTAATTTATAGGCATTTATTTACATCCCACCTTTCTTCCCAGTTGGAACTCAATGCAGCTTTATGAACACTGTTATCCCCTCCTCTTTCCCACAATAGCAACCCTGTGAGGCCGGGAAGAGATGGGCCTAAGGCCCCCAGTGAACTTCCATAGCAGAAGTGGGGATTCAACCCTGGGTGGCCCAGACTAGCAGTCTGCCACTGTCTCTCTATACCGCACTGGCTTGCTGCAGAACGCCCTGCCAGGGGGATGCTGCCTTGCTTCCTTATGGCTAACTTTTTAGTATTGCATTAAACTGCATTTCCTCTGGGAGAGTACTTCATTTCATCACTTCCACATGACACTCCATTTCTGCTGTATGCATAACGGTTCTTGTGAAATGTCCTGCAGATCTATTTCAGGGTAAGATACTATTTCTGAATCAATCAATTCACTCTGCTCCTCATTGTGGGCAGTGATTCCGTATAAAGCTTTCGGCCTTTGTAGATGCCTTTCCCGCTGCTTTGTTGGCTAAGAGCCTTCCCATGCTGCTAAGCCCCGAGGTTGTAGAGTAGTGGTTCTCTACCCGGGGGTCAAGACGACCCTTTCACAGGAGTCACGGCAGAGCAAGCAGCTTGGCTGGGAGGGGGGCATTCACACAACAGCCTTGCGGGGTAGATTGAGGTAGAGCGTTTGTCTGTCTGGAGCAGCAGAAAAGAGTGAGATCAGCATGGTGGGACAAGAGGCAGAACTGAACTGAGAAACCACAGAGGGGAAAACAATTTATATACAATCATGAACAATGGATCTTCACGCCATTTGTCAGTTTTGGTTTAATTTCTGTGAAAGAACACTTGCATCATTTTATGGTTGGGGGTCACCACAACATGAGGAACTGTATTAATGGGTCGCGACACTAGGAAGGTTGAGAACCACTATTGTAGAGGATTCTGGGGCATATTCTAGGGCAGGGGTAGTCAATCTGTGGTCCTCCAGATGTTCATGGACTACAATTCCCATGAGGCCCTGCCAGCAAATGCTGGCAGGGGCTCATGAGAATTGTAGTCCATGGACATCTGGAGGACCACAGGTTGACTACCCCTGTTCTAGGGTGCACCAGGTTTACACCAGTATCACTCAGGCCTCTTTGGCCTCATCAGTGCCTGGCGTGGATCGGACCCCAGACCCCTTTAGTTCAGCACTCTGATCAAGTGTGGAAAAGCTACTTGGCTTCCATTTCCCTTGTAGCTGTTCTGTCCTCTCCCAGCAGCCACCACCCCCAAGGCCATATGACAAACTGCTTTGGTAACTTCTTCCAGTTTCAGATCCCCCCCCCCCCAGCAGTACTCCCTTTCCACGCTGCATGACACTTTGGACATGGAAACAGATGCACAAGTTTTCCACAGTACACACCCAAGCGGTGAAGTGTCTGTTCTGTAGCATCAATATGCTTAAATAAGGCAAGAGCACACACAGCAGAATGGTCATTATGTTTTGGTAAAGAGGGAAACCTCAAAGGTGTAGGAGGAGGAGAAAAGAAGGAAGATAAATTACTAGCAGGTATTCTCAACTAAAACAAAGACGCATTGTTGTTCTTTGAATGAGTTCTGCAAATTTTACAAAACCTATCAATTCAAGCCCATTTTAGTAGTGTAGGGTTAATTGTTGGGATTTGGACTAGTTTAGCTAGATGCCAATAAGACACTTGACATTCATAGAATCATAGAGCTGGATGTCCAGGATCATCTAGTCCAACCCTGCGCAAAATGCAGGAAATTCACTACTACTTGCCCACATTGACAGGCTCTTTAAATGTATACAAAGAAAAAAATCATGAGGACATGGTAAATAGCAGGCAGGTCATAAGAGCTCTTTTTATGTATCATAAATATGGCTTCCTGCCGGACGTCTGGAATTTTTCCCGATACATTGATGGCACTGAATAACATGGCCAAGACTAATCCACCAATTTTTGTCCAACTTAAAAAGTTCCCCTGGAACTCAGTGCAGATCTGCAGCTTTATTAGCATTCAGCTTAACAAGCAAATTTCCTCAACAGTAACTGAATCCCAATTGGTCATGCTCTCCTCCTTTATATGCAAGGTGCGGAAGTCATCAATTGAACAGGTTCCATCAAAGAAGACTGGCCCATAATTCTTCTCCCAGTCAAACGGATCTGAGCAGAGGACTTCTTTGAAAAAGGTTTGTAGTTGAAATTCACTATACTCCAATATGTATGTGTCCCTCATCAGAAAGAAGAGGAAAGAAGCTTTAACCAGCGCTTCTTTTGAGTAAAACAACTTTTCTTTTTTGTATATTGACTGGCTCTCATACTTTTCAGCATCTTTTGTGCTCCAAATTGTTGCTTTAATCGACTGCAGTTCTACTGCCCTGATTTTAAACATGTGAACTCTTGCACACATCAGTGTTTATTAGTACTTTTATTAGTACATTTTATATTGTGATTTTTATTACTCACTTCCCTGCCAAGATTGCTTCCCTTGTATTAAGCTGTATATGCCTCCTTGAGAGCATTCACCTAAAAACACAATGTAAGGCTACTAGTTGCCTATCTGTCTCAGGAGCACCTAGGACAGTGATCCTTGCAACGGTCACCATTAGGTTGAACTTCTGCAACTTGCTCATGCCTTGAATAAAATCTTTGTTGGTCTTAAAGGTGCCATTGGACTCTGATTTTGTTTTGTTGTGCTGCTTCAGACCAACATGGCTACCCACTTGAAACTTGCTCTACATAGGCCAGCCCTTGTCCCTGATGCAGAAATTACAGCAAAATGCAGCTGCTCAGGTCCTCACTAGGACACCCTGAAGGACTCATATGTGGCCTGTGCTGAGGCAGCTGCATTGGTTACCAGTTGAAAAATGGATTGAGTTCAAGGTACTGGTGTTAATTTTCAAGGCCATCTGCGATCTGGGCGTATGCCCCACGCAGAGCCTTGTGCTCTGTTAATGCCCACAAGAGGTCCCTGGCACGCAGGATGTTTGTCTGGCCTCAACCTGGACCAGGACCTTTTTGGTCCTGGCCCCTGCCTGGAGGAATGAGATCCCAAGAGATCTGAGGGCCCTGATAGAGCTGTCAAAGTTCTGCAGGGCCTGCAAGATGGAGCTCTTCCGCCGGGTATTTGGTTGAGTTCAGGCAGACCAGAAAACCAGAAAAAGATCTTGCCCTTTCTCCAAATGTCAGAATGGGACTACCTGGAACTAGCAACCAGGGGTGGTTAGATAGGTTTGGTTGGTGAGGGATGTTTGAGGGTGGTGGTGGTGGTTTAGCAGTGGCTCTCCAAGGTCTCAGTGGAGGCCTTTCCCAACACTACTACCTTTTAACTGGAAATACCTGGGGGAATTGAACTGAAGTCTCTTAGTCTGCAAAGCAGAGGTTCTTTTCCCCTATAGACCCCGAGTGTACAAAGCAGAGGTTCTTCCCCTGAAGATCATGAGTGTGCAAAGCAGAGGCTCTTCTCCTGAAGACCCTGAACATGCAAAGCACAGGTTCTTTTCCCCTGAATTCCCTGAGTGTGCAAAACAGAGTTTTTCCCCCCTGAATTCCCTGAATGTGCAAAGCAGAGACTCTTCTCCTGAATTCCCTCAGCGTGCAAAGCAGAGGTTCCGTAGTGGCTACTCAGATGAGCAGGGGCTCCCCACAGACCCTTCCCCAATCAACACTACGCTTCTCGATATAAGCAGAAGCCAATCTAAGAACGAATCCCATGCATGTTTACTGAGGAGCAAGCCCCAATGACCATAGAAAGACTTACTCCTGAGCAAGCGTGCCTAGAACAGCACAGCCAAGGGAAAGGAAACCCCAGGAAGCTGCCTATACCTTAGTCAGATCGATGCCGGAGCCCACGAGGGGTAGCCCGTCCTCATCCATCTCCGGCAGCCGCTCCCAGCCTCCCACCAACGATCACCAGGAAGAGAAAGCGCCGCTCGGCCAGGAAACTTGGACTTCGCAACCTTCGCCACCGGAAACGATCCGCTCTTCACCCCGCCCATAAGAGCTGCAGGGGAAGAGGGGAGGGATGGCGAAGAAAGGCTTGCGCCGCTTTGCATCCTGGGGATTGTAGTTCGCCTGTCACAAACCTTAAGGAGAGCCTCTGTTACAGCAAACCTGAATGGAAATGATGGGAGAGTCTGCCCCAGTCAGCCGAGGAAATGAATGAATGAATGAATATTTCTAGTATGCTTGCCTGATCCAGCTTAGGAAATTCCTGGAGATCTGGGAACTGAGATTATGGAGGATAGGAACCTCAAGAGATTCAGTATCACAAAATCCATCCTCCAAAGTATCCATTTTCTCCAGAGAAACTGTAGCCTGGAGATGAGCTGTAATTACAGGGGGTCCCCAGCTCCCACCTGGAGAAAGGCAACCTTAAGGTGACCAGATTTTAACATTGGTAAAGTGGGAAACCATTGACCGGGGCGGGAGCGTTCTTGATTAAAAATTTGGTCTATATGGAGCAAAATTTTTTTTCATAGAACACATATAACACAAAAATATTATTATAATATATATATTTTTTTTACTTGCAACATAAGTACAATTTGCGAGGTGCCCCCAGATGTCCCTCCAAAAGTGGGACAATCTGGTCACCTTACCTTAACTACTTGCCATGCAAGTTCCAGAATGCAAGGTGTCGTAAGTGTAAGGTTGTACTACTATGCCAGTCTTACAGTCAAGTCCCCATTTCAACTTTGTGAATTTTCATCACTCTGTTCACTATAGTCAAGTGTGGGTGGCTTGTGCCAGTCTTGAGATCATTATTAGCAGGGTGCCTGCAGGTTGGGGTCTCTCCAAACTTGGTAGACTCCCCATGTAGGTATGGAAAAAATGTTTATTAAGAAAAAACCTCCCACCCCAAAGCCCTATAAATCAGAGCGTGATTCAGGGTGCACAATATGTTGAGAGCAGTTCAGAGGTGAGGAAACTGAGGGAGATTAGATTGCTCAAGCTGCTAAAATCCTAAAGCGGCAGATTGGCTGTGTCTAAGGAGAATCTCCCAAGTTCTTCTCTCCCCCTATCCTTGGCCTCAGTTTGTGTGTGAGAGACTATTGCAGGAGAAATGACAAAGAGTCTCATGGAAACTTAAAGACTTGCAGTTTGTTGTTGCAGGACCCTTTTTGGATTTCAAACATGTGTGCATGAATTATGTCCTCAGCTGATAGATATTTTCAGTATATCAGCATGGTCAAATCTATGGATATTCATACATTTTTCTACAAACCTGAGAAAAGCCCCAGGTTTGCAGAAAATTCTGAAATACTAATACTGACAGACCACCTACAATAACAGAAGCACTATCCATATTGTTAAATCCGTGGATTCAAAGGAAGCCAGGACCACTGGGAGTTCAATCACCTCTTTTTTGTGATCTCAGCATGATGTTACAGGAGGCAAAACTGAACTAAGAAACCCCTGAAAACCCCAACTTATATACAATGGCAAATATTGAGGGCCATTTCGCACGGCTTAAAAATAGCACAATGGTTGCTAATTGAAAACGCTACTAATTTGGCATTACCTACGACGTCGTAGACAATCTGCAACACTCCTGAAACCGATCAGCAAAAAGCGCTTCGTTTTAGCGCTTTCAGGGGAATCCAGAAAAGTGGATTCACCCTCCGGATAGCGATACACTCCTGCAACCAATCTGCAACACTAGCGCTAAAGACCTGTGCGTTACCATTGTTGCGGGTTCTTCAAAGTCCCTCCTCCTGAGCCTGTCCTCCAAACTTCCGGCGAAGCGATCGCCATTTTTTTTTCTCGGAGCGAGCGGGGATAAACGCACCGGCGAGCCTCTTTCTGTTTAGAGGCTTCCCTGGCTTCAGTCCTTCACCTTTAGTCACTAAGCACAAACCACATAAAAGCCCGTTTGCTGAAATAAAGTCCCTTTATTTTTTACACATTAATTCAGCCCAAAATCAGGGCCGTGAGAGGGGGGGGGATTTTTTTTTTTATCACTCGAGGCAGCGTGCCAACGATCATACAATCAAACGACAGCTCACATTAGGCAGCTGGATGTGTCTCTCCGTTGCAAGGAATCTACCTAGATTCGTTGCTATGGGTTTTTTTTTTTTTTTTAAAAACCTTTCTTAAAGGGAAAGGGGCTGTTTGGGAGCATGCTAACGGCTGCCCATTGGCTGCTTGACGGCCAGGGGCGGGACGAGCTTGGCAATAGCGCTTCCTTTCTAGCGATTTCTGCCGAGACCGGAAGCCTGTGGGAAACGCTAAAAAACGCAACTGATTCCACTACAAAGCCAGGTGTGCAAAACGACGAATTCCACTATTTTAAATGGCGATTTTTCATTCAGTGACCAATTTGCAACAAAGATCCCCGTGCGAAATGGCCCTCAATCTTCTGGCCAGTACATGCTATTGGTCAGTTTCGGTTTAAATTGACTGGATCCTGTAGACTGGACCTAGTGGCACAATGGTCAATTACATTGCCAGCTTCGATCCTGCCAAGTTCAGCCCTTGGCAGAATCGCAAACACAGCATGTCGCTTAAATAAACAAATGCCCTCTGTGGCCGTTGCTTGGCATCCACAACAATATGGCCAACTGAAACTTTTGTTTCCTTTAATAAAAGGCAGGACCCCTTCTGGAACTGTTTTGGCCTTTGAGGGAGGACTCCTCAGGATCAGGTCTGCCAGCAACTACCAGACAACTTGATACCATGCAAGTTCCATGACTCATCCAGGTCAATCTCTGCTCACTGTTGTTCAATAGCTGTCACACCACAAAGACCTGTGTGGTGGACTAATTAGAGCAGGGGTATCAAGCATATAGCCTGTGGACCAGACTCGGCCTCTCCAGGGCTTTTATCTGGCCCACGAACAATTAGTGTAAGGGAGAAATGGCAGGAGGCAGTGGGGGCGGGGGGAGTGTGTGGACAATCACACACAGTGAGGAATGCGTGGTCAAAGCTGTCAAGAAATAGAAAGGAAACGAGATGGAGGTAAAAGAGTGTGGGGAAAATGGCAGCAAAGTTGGAGACAGAAGAGTTATGGTATATTTTCCATCCCACTAGGAGGAGGCAGGGTGGGAATGGAATGGTCAGTGCTGTCATCACTGCATCAACAGGCTTTATAAAATGGTGACCATAAGGGGTGAGAGTGGGTGCAGGGAGCAGCAATCTGCCAATGAAGGGATGAGGTCGGCGGGGGAGAGAGGAGGAGGAGGGCTGGTGCATGGATTGGGAGAAGACTGTGCTGCTCTGAGGGAAATGATGTCCCAGCCTCGGAAACAACTGGAAGAGCTAGGAGGAAAAGGGGCAAAGCGGCACTACTGTCATCGCCACACATTTGAACAGCCACAGAGCCAGGAGGCAGAGTATAGGGTCAACTGGGGACAGCAACCTCCCTTCTTATTGGGATGTTCAAGATCCGTAATGTGCATGATTCAAAGTCATATGAAGAAAATCCTACAGGGGGCATCGGAGGTGATGTATAATTAGCATAGTTAGATTAAGAACCTCCTGGGATTTTTCAAAAACTCAATGTTTCTGATTGGCTCATTGGAGACTTCCTGCTCCTTTGAGCACACTTCTTCCCTGATTGCCTTCAAAACAGAATAAATGAAGACAAAAGTTAGACAGTTAGGTCTCTCTCTCTTCTTTCTATACAATGTTGTTTATCTTCTTAATAAAATTATTTATTTTATGCCGCTTCTTTGCAAATTTAAACTCTGCATACACTCCCCCTTCCTCTCAGCCCCCCAGGGAAAAGGGGTTGTGGGATGACAAAAAGCAGACCTCAGAAGTTTCAGAAACAACAGTGTCACAATCCCTGTGGAAAATGCAAGAAAAATGAGAACCGGGGAGGGGGGGAGGTTAAAAACAAAATTGCAACTGCAGGACCCAGAGCTAGTCAATGCATTACTTCTACGCCAGAAGAAATAAAGCTCAGCTGTAAGACAAAACATATCAAACAAAAATTAAATAACAAAATACTGTTGAGATGAATATGTGTGCTAAGGAGCAAGCTAACCTTTCGTGAAGTTTAGCCAAAGTGGAAATGCAAAAAATGTAGCTACAGAAAGAGTAAAAATTGTCTTTGTCATTCGAGACAATGAAAAACATGAGGAAGACTTGTGTGTGATGTCATAAAAAGATAATGGCATGATTGCTAATGCTCTTTGGCCTCAGACTCCTGACGTGAAACAAAATACCAGACCTTCCCTATAACAGCTAACTTTAATTATCACTAATCAGAATAGAGTAAAAGAGCCAAGGAAACTGGCAGCCACGGCTGTGCCTCCTATGCATTTCATATGCTTATATAAATGTAACAGTTCCCAAGTGCTCCCTTAATAATCAGCATAGAAGTCAAGCAGCTAGACGAGGAGGCAGCAAGGTAAACAGAAAGGAAAAGCTGATCCAAGGTAATTTCCAGGCATGGTGTCACCTGATCCGTCATATGGGTAACAGCGGAGTTAAAGTTCAGAGAGAAGCTGAAAGGTCAGAAAATAGAAGCATTTCTTTTTCCTGTTTCTCATGAAGTTCTCCAAGTCTATGAGCTCAAAAGAGACTCCGGTGAGACATTTGAGGAACGGCTTATGTCATCAGATGGGATTAAGCTGCTAAAAAGGAGCTAACACCCACCGAGTTAGTTTATACATGTGCACCCTGATTATGCTAAGTGCATTTGTCCCAAATGTGCAAATTAAAGAGTATAAGGTTACATTTAACGGGTGAGATGAGAGATTAGGCAAGAGGGGAAGTGGCAGATTCGGAGTAAATCAGATCACTCTATGAGATTCGTGCTGGGCAACCCATTTTGTCTGTAAATATGCTTACATTGAAAGAAACACTGAACTTGTCGAGACTTACTCCTGAATAAATATGCCTAAATCAGGATGAAGCCAGCCGAATAATGGGCCACTTTCATTCTGCCTTGCCCACCACTTAGGATCTGGCTCACAAGTCCTGCATTCTGTGCCTCTGGCCATCAGAGGCAATATTAAGTTTGTGGGTCTGGCAAGGCACAGACAGTTTTTTCAAATTCAACAGCTCTTAATTCAACACCAAAATTATAACACTGAACAGCAAACATAGGAACTCATGGAATTTATATGTTTGAGCTGGCCCACCAAGGGACCTGGTTGGCCCTTGCTGGAGCCGTCTGATTGGACTATTATGACTCCTAATACTCATTGGTCACATTAGGATCCTTCATTTGCATGCATACTGCAGTTCTTGAGCAGATCTGGATACACATGAGGTTTAGGCAACTAGAGATAAGTTCTTTTTCCAGTGATGGCACTTCACCAATAGGATATCCTTCCTTTTGAAGCACACTTGCAACCTACCCTGCTGTCTTAACCCCACCAGACCAAAACATTTATTTTTACCCAAGCTTTTTATTAAAGCTGGTTTTATAGTCTGCTTTTAGCCCAAGAATTAATTTATGAGCCTCATTGTATGCAACTCTTTGACCCATTATGTACGGGGGTTTTAGCGCACATTCGGGGTGGAGTGGTGGCGACTAAAATCACCGATAACGCACGGTGCCGGCTGCAACCGGCTGCAGCTTTGGTGCATGCTGCTGAAAAAGCCGCGTTAGTGAAACGCGGAAGAAAGCGCAGCTTCCAGGTGACCGGGGCGCAACCAGAAGCGGCGCCCGAATCGCCGTGTGCATAATCGGTTACTCTGGGTTTTGCTGCCGTCGTGCCCCGCCCCGTGCATAACCGGTGTGCGTCGCGTCTTCCCCCTCCGCGTTTTCCGTGTGACCCGAAATCGCCGTTTCGGCGGCCGTGCATAATGGGCCTTTGATGCAGTTTTTATATTCTGGCTGTTTTCTTTTACTGCTGGGAATTAATACTTGATTAAATGTTAACATTTTAATGGTATTTAGTGTTTTAAATATGTTTTACCTTGTAAGCTGCTTTGAGCATGCTCTTTGGAATCGCATAGAAATTTTCTAAGCAAATAAATGAAAATGATGGCCAGGTGGGTGACATTACCTACCCAGTGTATACCACTGCTATGCACCTTTAGTCCTGGAAGAGCAAATAACAGGACTGTTTTCTCTGTTTACTGCTCAGACATTTTCAGTGAAAGTAAACAAGGCAACCGACCAGTTAAAACAAAAGATGCAAAAGACAAAACATTTGAACAGCAGAATTCCCCGGGTGGTCTCTTTGGTAGGTGATAAAAACATCAGTTTTCTCCAGGGGAATTGATCCCTGTAGACTGGAGATGAACTGTAATTCTAGGAGATCCCCAGGCCCCACCTGGAGGCTGGCATAGCTACTCAGGAGGGGTCTGAAACTGTCCTTGTATTAGAAATATATTCTGTGTCTCAATGCTGTCATAATGATTGATTGAACAGAATGGAGGAAGGGGCAGACCAGGGGGAATTCCTGTTCAAATTTGAAGTTTAAGCAGTCCCAAGTTTGCATGGAAAAACATTTGAAATCTGAGGAGAAATAATACATCATGGAATCAAAACTCCCTGAAAGAACAGAAACGACACCTATAGCTTTAAGAATGCTGAATGGACTCTGTGGCTGTTGGGGTTGCTTGGCAACCAAACTGTAAGAGGAGCCTGCCCCTGCCCAGACTGCTTGCAGCTCTCAGCACCTGCAACCCCAACTGACCTTCAGTAAAGCTGAATATACCTGAACGAAAACCAAAATAGAAATCGGATTTATTTGACCTCAGCTATACCGGTAGCCAAACATCTTTTCTGATCTGCATTTGGCTTAAATAATACCTCCAGAATTCTGGTAAAGTATTTTTGGGGGGTGGAGGATGGGAGTTGGCTTGGTTTATGACAGATGAACGCCCCTAATGGCAACAGAACCTTCCTTATATTGCAGAATGGTCTGTCCCGCCTGGTAGTACATGTCCATTTTTGGAAAGGGAGCAGAAATTCCCATCCAAACAATAGAACAGAAAAGGACCATGAGGTTGACTATAACCTTCCCCAGCCATGTCCTTGTCCTCTTTTCTGGGTTCATGATGATTAAAGCAGGTGAGCAAATTTCCTCCACTCCTTTCCTTTCCGATCACATTTTGCGCTTTCCCAAGAGTCCCTGGAATTGGCTTCTGATTTTAATGGAATAATTTTAATTCCTCTCCCCAATCCAGTCAGAGAAATGAAAACAGGGAACATGTTTAACTCCAGTACTGACATCACTGCCTAAGCCTCCCATGCCCATTTCCTATTTCAAAGGGCTTCGCTCCACATGCTGTATGCCAGGGGTGGCCAAACCGTGGCTCACGAGCTCGATGGATGTACTGAAAGAAATGGCAAGAATGCCCATTGGAAACCGTGGGAGACCCACTGGAAATAAGGAGAGGCAAGAATGCCAATTGGCTTGCATGGGCACCACTGGAATACATTACAGTAGGAAAAGAGTTGCAAAGAAAACATGGAATGGATTTTCCAGTACAGTTAGATAGATTACTCTGGGCCTGGAATGGAAGGGCACAGAGTAGAATGAGGCCCCACTGGGAGTACCAAAAGGGATCTGGGCCTGGAATGACAGGCCCCAGAAGGGTCTATGTCTGGTAGGGCAGGTATATGGCCCATGGGCTGGAACCAGCCTGTCTAGGATTCTTATCCAGCCTGCAAGCAACTGGTGCAAAGGAAGAAAGGTAGGAGGCTGCTCAAGGGGTAGGGGGGGGGCAGTGGGCATACATAGTGAGATATATGCCTCACTTGGTATTCTCTCATTGACTCTCTATCTTCTGCATTTTATTGCACATGTGCTTTAATTGTTTTCAAATGTTTTTGTACTATGTACTTCAAAACCTTGTGGACTTAATATTGGAGAGGCAACATAACTTTCAAAGCCAGGCTGGCCAGTTCTGTTTTTTTTGCGGGGGCCTCATTGGGCATAAGATTGGAGTCACTGTGGTGGGCAGGTAGTTGTGAATTTTCTGCATGGTGCACGGGGTTGGACTAGATAACTCTGGAGGACAGTTCTTACTTCATGATTCTACCCATCTGGTGGTTTCCAACAAACTCTTTTCCTTATGTCTGGTTGGGAAACTATGGAAGGGAATTAGAGCACATGGGGGCAAGGAAGCACATGAACCATTTAGATTAGTTATTTTGGTGCCTTTTCTTCCTCATACATTTACAGTGCAAAGCTAAACAGAGACACACCTTTGTAAGGCTAATGACTTCAATGCCTTTAAGGGTATAATTCTGCTTAGGATTGGATTGATGGAATTATTAGATAATGGTGTTTTAATGTCTTTCTCTTATTATTTCACATAAAGGTAAAGGTATCCCCTGTGCAAGCACCGAGTCATGTCTGACCCTTGGGGTGACGCCCCCTAGCATTTTCTTGGCAGACTCAATACGGGGTGGTTTTGCCATTTCCTTCCCCAGTCATTACCGTTTTACCCCACAGCAGCAAGCTGGGTACTGATTTTACCAACCTCAGAAGGATGGAAGGCTGAGTCAACCTTGAGCCGGCTTCTGGGATCGAACTCCCAGCCACATGGTCAGAACTTCAGACAGCATATAGTTCTTAATAATGACCACATTTACAGGGTTTTTTTAAATTTTAAAAGCACTCCTGCTTTAAAAAGGACAATATGCTTCAAGCGACTGTTTTAACATTTCCTGCAACAAAGCCTGAGTGGAAGAAGTTTTGAGATAACATCAGTTTTTGTTTCTGTATTGAGGAGCTCTAGGAGCAACAGCCAGCAAACAGATGGTAACCTTGTGGCAGAGCACTGTAGGTTATGCAAATAATGGAGAATTTGTGGGCACGAGGAACACCAACATCTGTATAAATGAATACTCCCACTCTATTCTTAAGATGCACAGTATTAAACTAGCTGTTTTATATTTGTGGCAACAAGTCAAACAAGTAATACAATCAGAATTTTAATGCATAACAAAATGGTCATGACACACTGACATACACTGTTCCTTTTTTTTTTTTTTGGTAAGGGGTAATTCTAACTTAATTGAAAGCAGATGATTAGCTTCCTTTAGATAAAATGCCTGCGTCTGGTTTAGTCTACAGCAATATCTGTTAAGTATATAAGGAATATATTTTGTCCTTTTATTCAGACAAGAAACAATGCTCAGTGGAAACCAGGCTTTCTCAACAAGAGTTTCATGAAACCCTGTGGTTTCTTGATGGCCCAGAAAAGGTTTTGCCAATTGTGTGAGAATTTTTAATCTATTTTTTTTTAATGTTAAAATTGTAATGGGGTGATATGACTGTATACGGTCATGTTGACCCTCCTCTCCCCCAATGGTCAATGATGGGCCTGGAGGGAATAGAAAGGGGAGGAGCCTGGGTGGGCATGTTCACAGCTATGCTACCTAACCCTATTCTGCATGATTTGATTTATTTCATTTATATCCCGCCACTCCCACAAGGGCTCCTGGCGGTTAACAAGATAAAACCCCAATATAATAACAATTTTGATCAAACTAGCCAATAAACTAAAAATCATCCATTCATGCACTTCTGGGGTTTCTCAAAGCCTGAAGAATATTTCAGGGGATTCTCAACGGTAAAAAGAGTGGCTTTTCTAATACCCCACTTTTCACTACCTGAAGGAGTCTCAGTACTGCTTATAATCACCTTCCCTGCCTCTCCCCACAACAGACACCCTGTGAGGTAGGTGGGGCTGAGAGAGCTCTGACAGGACTGCTCTGTGAGAACAGTGCTATTGGGGCTATGACTATGCACCCAACTGTCAGCAGGTGGAGGAGCAGGGAATCATATCCACCTCGCCAGCTTAGAAGCCACTGCTCTTAGAATCATAGAATCATCTGTAACCAATTAGTGCCTTGATATATTTGGGAAATGGGACTAAGGGGGGTCCATTGTCTGGGCAGTATCTGGGACAAGTCTGGTGTCCAGACACTGTTTCTCGCACAGCGGGCCAATCTAGGTACGGCCAGTCTCACAGCCAGATGCTCCCAGCAGTGGAGGGCAGCAGACCTGCAGCGCCTTGACTAGGCCGCCATTCCGCACGCACACCAGTCTGGCCACCTGCCCCCAACCTTGGTCCCGCCCGCCATTCCTCCTCCTCCCACTGTGACACTGGCCGAGCTGGCTGCAGTCCTCCGTTGTGCGGGGCTGGAGGAGCAGTCACGTCCCCCCTGCTGTGGTATTGTGTGCGGGCAGCAGGGCGCATGCGGGTGGATTGGGGAGTGCCCTTCCCCCGCGCTTTGACCGGCTGTGTCCCAGCAGTCGCCCCTGCAGGGTGGGTGGGCAGGGGCCATTGTGAGGCCACAATGCAAAGGAGCCCCCGCTGCATCAGCCACCCCCGGACAAGGGAAGAGATCAGGGGGCTGCCAGCTGAGCAAGCAGGTGGCCGAGCTGCATAAAAGGCAGCCAGAGCCCGCAGTGCCAGCAAGCCACCTGGCAGAAGCGCAGCCCGCTTCCTCTGTGCATGCTCCCTCCCGGCCTGCTGCCCAAGCCAAACAGCAGCCAAGATGCCTGCGGGCTGCCTTGCTGACGCGGACACTGCCCCATGAAGGTAGGGCGACACTGTTGCCCCTCTGCCCTCCCCCCACTAGTGCCTGTTGTATCCCTGGGTGCAACGGGCTTTCTGGATAGTAGAATAATAGAGCTGGAAAGGACCTCCTGGGTCATCTAGTCCAACCCCCTGCACTATGCAGGACACTCATAACCCTATCTCTCATCCATTGTAACCTGCCACCCCCTTGAACTTTCATAGAATCAGTCTGTCAGATGGCTATCCAGCCACTGTTTAAAAAATTTCCATAGAAACCCACCACCACCCACTTAACTGCTACAGCACACTGGCTCTAATTCAGAAGGCTGTAAAATGAGACTTATTTATTCATACTCTGCTTTTCTTCCCAACAGGACCAAAAGTTGTTTACAGCATTATTCTCCCCTCTTCCATTTTATCCCCAAAGCAACTCTTTGAGGTAGGCTGAGCTGAGAAAGAATGAATGGCCCAAAGTCACATAGTGAACTTTTATGACAGAGCAGGGATTCAAACCTGGGTCAGCCAGAGATCCTAGTCTAAACATTGCACCACACTGGCTCTGATGGAAGAGTAGATGAAAGAAATGATTATAACCTTCTCATTGATCATATAGTTATTGAAAATTGGCTTTAGTTCTGTATTGGAAACAAAGATCTGATCTCTCTTCTCTTCTTTGTGTAAAGAAATGCTGCTTGCAATGCAACCTTTTACCCACAATAGAATATTGGGGAAATGGTGTATAGAGTGCCTTTCAGAAAATGTGCATTTTGCATCTTGGCAAAGCAGCTGATCAGAAACTCAGCCAACCGTGCCTTGGTTCACATCGCAGCCCAGTTCCCAGAATTCATAAGGCATGTTGAAGCAAGGCAACAAGATGTGTCTTCACAACATTAACATATGCATCAATATAATAACACAGAGGCTTATAGGTGGATTGAGCCCACACTCCCTAAATTAGCAACTTTAAGTCTAATCTAGTTCAGTCAATAGGGTTCTCTGAAAGCTCAAGAAGAAATCTTTGCTCAGGAGAAACAGCAATGCTTTATTACAAAATGGTCTTTCACACATAGAACCTGATTTAATGGAACTATTTACATGTGCAATCTTTTTTTTAAAAAACATAAAATGTGCTTTGATCCTTGTATGAAGACATCGTTTTGCTGCGATACAAAATTAGTGGCTTATTAGTATGTGCTTCTTCCCAGTCCCTTGGGCAATAACCATATGCAAATGTTTACATTTCTGTCACCCAGAAAAAAATACGATGATCTCCACCCATGGCGCATAACGGGAGTGTCCTATGCCAAGTCAAGCCAGATCCCACAGCTGCTGAGCCAATAAGGATGGGCTAAATAGAGAGAAGGAGAGAGAACAAGTTCTTTAGATTTCACGTAACATGTGTGGAATATACCAATTTGAAAATACTTTTTTAGCCTCTTCAAGCCTCCTTTATTCCACGCACTGCCACTGGCAATACTCCCAGAGATGGTTTCAAGTTACAGAGAGCCCACTAGTTATTTGTTTTCAGACAAAAATTCAGAAGCCTCTACAAACGGCAATGTCTTCTCCAGAATGTGGGGAAAGAAACAAGAGTCATCTTACAGTTGCACAGACTTTACCTGAGGATGTCCTAAGTGGTGGATGAGAAGCTGACTGTTCATCTTGCCAGGGTAGCCTGTAGTAGCAAACAAGTTTTCATTGACTGTGGACCACCTATGTGCACAAAAGCCCAATCCATTAAGGTTTTAGAAGAATTGCTTAAAGAGAAAATATATATAAACCACACACACACACACACAGAATACATAACATAGTCCCAAGTATTTAAATGGGAGGGACAAGCACGTGCTGAAATCTTTTCCAAAGTAAACAATGGGACTTCAGAATGCTTAGCTTTAGTGAGATTGGGATGTAGGCATTTTAGTAGGGATGTCAGACCCCTGACGGGGCTAAGGAAACCCTCACTTTGGCACCTTCCTGCCTGCTTTAAGGGGTTAGTAAAGTGGGGGAATCCATCCCAATCCACCCTGAAACTGGCAGAGTGACTTCTGTGGCTTTGTCACAGATGCTGCCTGCTACTGTGGTGTGTCAGCTCCCCCCACCCAAAGCTCACGAAGCCAGCATTTGACAATTCACATCCGCCTGCTCCTGGCCACCAGAAATATGTAGAAGTGAGGGTGGAGCGGGCACATGTGACTGTGGTGGGCAGTGTCTGGGGCAGAGCTATAAATGCCAACTCTCCAAGTTTCAGGGGTTAGAGGCGTGAGTGTGAAGTGCAGCGCCTGTTCTGGTTTTTGAGCAAAATTCTACCATAGAACTTGCCCAGAAGTCAGAGCGTCACCTCTATGTAACATTTCTATCTGACATCAGCACGTTGGGGGGCTCCCAACCATGCCTCTAAATCCCCCCTGGCTGTCAGCCCACTTCCACCTGACAACCTCACATTCTAGAGTGAAAAATAGCAAATCTAGAGCAGTAGCAGATATACAAAGAAGCAAAAATCACAGTATTTTAACTGTTTTTTTCCTCTTGGTTCCCAATTTCAATTTCTTTTTCATTACTAACAAGAAACGGGGGAGATGCTAACAATTCAGAGAAGAGCTTCAAACAAAAAACTGTGCAATACCTCTGTAGTTTAAAAGAAAATCAGGGTCATGCAGTGTTCCCTAACCCCCGGGCTGTGAAGCCCTCAGTACCAGACCCATGGTACCGGCCAGGTGGGGGGGAGGGAGGCGTGGGTGCCTGAGTGCCAGTGGGCACGCTTTCCCCCCCTGACGTGAAGCAGCGAGCACCACGCTGGAGGGGGGGGAGGTGCGGGCGTGCTGGCAGGTGTGGAGCTGCTGTGCCTGCACATTTGCACCCGCCGGCGCACTGGTGCCCGCAACTTCCTCCACCCCACTCGGTGCACCGCGGGGGGGGGGGGAGGCGCAGGCGCCGGTGGCCGTAAACACACAGGTACAGCAGCTCCGCACCTTCCTCTCTCCCCCCCCCCCCCCAGTCCCTGGGCCTCCCTCTCCCGCCCCCCGGCCCAAAAAAGGTTGGGGACCACTGCATTACAGTACTTCCCCCCCCCCTTTGAAATTCTATGGATTAGGACAAAAAGCCCAACAAAAGTAATATGGCACTTTGAAGGTTAACTAATTTTCATGTGTTATAGTCTAATCATATGCACCACACATTTAGGACAAAACTACACCTAAACATACCTAAATAACTTGGCTCTATCAGAATGGACAGGTTTCTTCTCCAGAGGATAACTGAACAAGAAAAAAAAAAAAGAGTTTGCTTCAGAAGTCATCATTTTATTAGTAAGTGATGACCACACTTCAGTTTTAGAAGACAACACAGTTCACACCAAACTATATAGTTAATACATCTTTTGACTGTGTGACTTCATTATATGAGCACAGACAGGAAAATTTTATTGGGTCAATGCTCCAATCCTTATTTATAAAACTGATGACAGCATGAAAACGCTATGCTTCAGTGTAGCTTTAAAAGTGATGATAGCATCTAACCTTTCTTTGTTGTATCCGGGTAATCCAAGGTGTAAATATACAGCAAGTTAAATTACAAGATCCACAAGGCAAAAGATGAATTTGCAATCAATACTGGCAGTCCTACCTGTCATCTGGCTTCTTGCCCTCTTCTTTTCCCCTCAAATCAGAATTGTGCTGGTCCCCACAGTAGCACTGTCAACAGCCACCAATCATGAAGGGGCAATGCCAATGATATATGGCAGCAGCCAACCAATGTATGCAAGTACACCTCGGGTGTCACTTTGCCCATACCCAACAAAATCACCCAAACATTGCCCCAGCCCACCAAGAAGAAAAGAAATACATCCTGGAAAGCCCATGTCTTCCTTTAGTGAGGGGTTCAGATTAAGGACAGGGAGGGTGGGAGAAATAAGCCCCTAAAAAGGAGCATTTTGCACCTACGCCAATTGCCTACAGATTTGACTGGTATCCTACTAGACTGCTCCATGGCTATGCAGGTGCAGCAGCAGCAGACAGGTTTGTTTTTCACTCTCAGTTTGGTCAGTGCCAGTGTTCCACATGCCTGGCGGAAGAGTGCCACCATACAGGCCTTTTGGAACTGTGTCAGCTCTGAAAGGGCCCCAGTTTCAGTTGGCAACTCATTCCACCAGGCTAGTGCAGTCTGCAAAGATGACTGATAGGTTGACAGAGTCAAAAAATAGCAAAACTCTCGCTGGAAGACAGCCAGAAAATACTATCACCCAAATATTTACGCATTTTCCTTATTTTTTCTTTGATGTTATGGAGTTTTGCAGTGGGCTAAAAGGGAAGATCAAGCAGGGAACAAGCATGCAGGGTTAGATGAAGTATTAGAGTAGAACGTGTTTGATGACAATACCTAGATCGAGAAATATCCCAGATAAGCCAATCATTTCCAGCAACCGCTCCAACTTTGAAAGTATTTTTAAAACACCAGTGTGCTGACATCAGGGGAGTCTGACCAGTGGTGAGGGACAAAATGGCCTGGTGGGTCACAAGATCATAGAATCGTATGGTTCCATTCTTCTCTGCAACCATCAGCTACAAAAAGTGAACAAATAGGTTACAACAGTTCTTGGAAAAATAGATACACAGAACTGGAAGGGACCTCATCTCATCCAACTTCCTGTGCAACCCCGGCTAAAATCCACACTGAAACGGGTCAAAGGCAGATGTTTACTCCAAAAACACCTGCACTTGTTTCCTCTACTCCAGCTTTCCAAGGGCAAGAGGAAATGTTCTCCTAGCAGCAAAACTGAATACACATAGTAGAACTCAGATAAGTTGCATTTTTCTAACCTATTACTACTCCATTAAATCTATCTGCATATGACTAAAAGAAAATTATCGGTAGAGTATTCACCTTGAATGCATCTTCGGGATGCCAACCCACACTCATTCCAGCAGAACGTAGAACAAAACAGGCTCTCACATTTCCCTCCAAGTCCCAGACCCTATTAAAAAGAAATAACACAAATGCTGAAAAACCTGCCAAACCCTGTTCACTTTAACCTTGTTTCATGGATGCCCATGCAATGGAAACAATCTTAGCTGGGATCTGCTGACACGGCCAGCCTCGTGTTTGCCTCTGGTGGCTGCAGAGGCTTTCCTCTGTTGCTACCACTTCTGGAAGCGCAAGACCATCGTTTTCAAAGAGCCTTTATGCATAGAGAAGCGCCGGCTGCAGAAGAACGGAACGGGGCAATGGACCAAGTCTCCACATTGATCGGAGAGAAGCATGAGGAAACGATGTCATAGGTGAGGCCTTTTTGACCTCAAATTTGGCTGAAGTTGTCCAGAATCAACAACACATATTGGACCCCTGAGCCTCCCTCCCTGGAATCCATGGACCTACTATTCCATTAAACTGTTATCTTCTGTTATTATTATTATTATTACCACTGTTATATTCTAGTTTCTGGGCAGAACTGAGGTCAATGTATAATTCTTTCCATGTAAATTGCCCCAAGCATCAGGGGAAGGCGGTATATAAATATAACAAAATAAATAAATAAAGGCAAACAAATGAATAAATAACTACAGTTAGCAGAACACAATGATCTGAATACCACTGCCTGTCATCATTCAAATTAAAGGTTATGAAGGTTTCCATGAGTCAGGGGGAAAAAAGTGTGGGGGTCTTGGTAGTAAAGGAAAGAATCACAAAACTTGTGTTTATTCCCCTGAGTAAGACAGAGATAAAATGATGAACTGACAGATGAATCCGAGATCCCGTAGAAGAGGAAAATTCCAAACCAACATGTATACACCAGATACGCCATAAATAAAGGCCAAAGATTTGATGACAAAAATACATTGAGTGCAAAGTGGTGTCATGTTATACATCTGTGGGAATGGATGTTATAAACACGGAGAATGCGTTTGAGAATGTGCCTGATCCTTGCAGGTAGCTGCACCTTTCAGAGGAAGAATGATAACCTACCTCATAAGGTTGTTGTGAAGCTAGCACAGAGGCAAGGAAGAGGATGAAAGCCGCATTGGGACCCCCATTGAGCAGAACAACAAGGCATTAATGAAAGAAATGGCTTGATAAGCCATCTGCTAGAAGATGCTTGCACTGACTTGTCACACAGCTAAGAATTTCACTTTTTAAAAAGACCCAGCCTATAATTACAATCACTGAGTAGCAAAGACTTTGTAAAATCATTTTTGATTAGCAACCTTTTCAGTTCATTTCTCACCAGGGTACTGAAATGTTTTATATTAAGATCTGAACACCCTCTTAAATAAATGATAAATGACCACAAGTCTAGACAAAATGGATGTGAAACAGAGTCAATACAATTAATTAACAGTGTGAGTTGTTCCCTGCCAATCTTCAACAGATCAAGTATTTGTTTTCCCTGCAGAAATCTTAGGGCCTCCAAATTTGGAAAGATCAGTATCCTTATTTTTAAAATCTTACAAGTTTTGTGAAAACAAAGAATATCTACTTGATTAGGTAATTTAGAGACTAAGCCCTTTCTTCTACTGCCAGAAATTTTGCCTTGTAGATCTTTCCAAGTCAAATCAACACTTTCAGCATGTTTACTATGTGGGGAAGAAGACTGTAGTACAATTCAAAATGGTGAATCATTTTGGCTAAAGAACATCATGTCCCCTTCCCAAAGTCAAGAGAGCCGAGATTCAGGCAGAGATAGAAAGTTCTCATTGTTTCCCTGATTTACGATTCGGCGTCAGTCTTTGTATCTGCTTTATGTTTTGTTGAAATATTAAGAACACAGTAACAAAATGTCCTCTGAGAGCAAAAACATGGTTGAACAGCCTTTGTGTTTTTGTTAGATTTGCATGCCATTTCTTAACATGGAAATGCAAGAGAAACACATACAATCATCAAACATACTAGTGCATAGAAATGGTTAATGGTGCAATCCTCTACAGAGACTCCCCAGTCTAAGCCTACCGATAATCTCAGGGTTATTGAGAGGATTTCCGAGATAGTGTATGGAAAGTGTTCAAAATATAAATGCTAAGTACCCTTAATATTACTGAATTACAGATGGTTTTAATTGTCTTTCCTGCAGAAGTGTTTTCCATATCAGTTTTGAAGCCTGAGGCTAGTCAAGGGCATAACCCAGAACCTAAACCAACCCCCCCCCCAATGAAAATAGCCCAGGTGGCTTGCACACTGCGGATCATGCCAGCTACTGGTATGGTCCTACTCCAACCCTTTGCCTGGTTTGTGGTGAATCCAGCGGGTACCTGCTGCACTGGAGTCAGCATTCGGTTCAGCAGAGATGCTGCAGTGCCCATTAGTGTTCTAGGAAGTGGAGTGGAAGTAGACTTCTGCAGCCCTGGAAACACCAACAGTGTGGCTTTCCAGAGCTGAAAGGCTGCCCTTACTCCAATAAGGGACCTCAATAGGAGCAGAATGGCAAGATTCATGGAAGGGAGGAAAGCAAACCGTCATGTGAGGCTGCTGCTTACGTGTGTGTGTGTGTGGGGGGGGGTTGAAAGGAGCCTGACCAGAATGGGCGGGAGGCTGTTTGGCGGGCTATGTGGTAGGGTGTTTCAAACTACCACCCCCACAGCCCAAGATGATACTGGGATCAGCTTTTTGTAACTCAG
Organism: Paroedura picta; assembly: GCF_049243985.1. Lineage (NCBI taxonomy): Eukaryota > Metazoa > Chordata > Lepidosauria > Squamata > Gekkonidae > Paroedura > Paroedura picta. The sequence continues at coordinate 107,308,004 of NC_135373.1, read as the reverse complement.
GAATGGGGGGCACAGAAGTTCTGTGCCCTGCTCCCCAACACTGCTAACAGCTCCCATCTGCCCCACCTCAAATCCAGGCCAAAGCTTTTTTGACTGACAGAGAAACCAGACCAGGCAGCCAATTCCATGCCCTGCTTCCTGACACTGCTACCCACACCCAAGTTCCCTACCCTGGCCTAGCAGTCAGAGGAGCAGGCCAGGGCAGGCAGGTGCTGATCAAAGGTGAGAAGCCTCTCTGTGGGATCAGTTGACGCGCTGTGTGTATGTGTAGGTGTCCAAGCCACCACCCATAGAGCCTGACAATCAGGTGATCCTGAAGACCGTTTACGTACTGGAGGTTTCATGCCGGGCTGCAGGCTGAAGATTTAGTCATGGCAGGTTGTCCCACCTCTTCCTGCACCCATATGGGGGGGCATGTGGCCTGGTGCTCCTCATCCGCCGATTTGTGCTCTTGCACTGGAGCTGGGGCAGTGAAGATCCCAGTGTGTAAATGGTTGAAGAGAGGTAATCCTTCCTGTGATCTGATTGGGCTGAGGAGCTGTTTGAAACCCCCCACCCAGCCTGACAAAATACCAATCCTCTGGGGATCAGCTGTTTGGCAAGGTCTCTGGGACACTGAAATCACTTGCACCTCTTTTGACCTGACAGCAGGGCTCTTGTGCCTCTCAGCTGCCAGAGCAAAATGGTTGAAAGCCTTTTCAGCCCCCTCCCCCCCCCAATATTTAGCTTCTAAAGCTAAACAGGACCAGCACAAACCAGTTCATTTTGGGGGGGGGGGGGTTGGGTTGTCTGGGTTCAAAAAACCCTGAACTGAAATTTGCGAGTTTGTGCCCTCCCTTAATTAGGATAGTTAGAAAGTACTGATTTTTCTGTTAATTGCACAAAAGCTAAGTAAAGTACAAGGCATCAGGCAAATGAGACTGTAATCAGACACCAGAAATTGATTGCACATGCTGAGGAATATATTAGATAAATTAATTTGTAATATTTTTCTTTGAAGCACAAATGTATATTGATCGGGAGATGAGGGCAGAGCCAGGCAGCTCTGAAAATTTGTATTCAGTGAGATCCTTGGAGAAAAGAGAGGTGGCCTTTTTTTTTTTTTTAAGGAAACCTGACTGAAGGAAGCATCACGTTACTACCTTCATATCCATCCTGAAATTGGGAAGAAGCTTTCTAAAATGGAAGAAATTGTCCTAACAGTGTTTAGATTTCTGGACAAGTACCAGAAAATTCCAAGACCTATGTTTTTAGATAGATCAAATAAAATGATTTCATCCTTAAAGTATTTACATTCGAGAGACAGGCCTTTCCTGGATATGGTAATTACCAGAAACTACCAAAAATACTTGGCCTTATCAAGAGCAATTTCTCAGCAGTATAAATGTGCAACGGAAACCTATATTACCATGGTCAATGTTTGATTGATTACACTAAGTCACCAGGTAATATATTTGCTTCAGAAAATTATTTTGTTTGTGAGATGCTTAGATACTGTAACAGAAAACAAACTTGCACATTATCCAGCTCATTGTAATGATTAAGTGCTAAGGTGGGGGGGATCACATCTGTAGGACAAATACAAGAAGTGGGAAGAAATGGAATTCAAGCATCAGCAAAATATTCTTACTATGTCACAGCCTTTAATCCTCATCCAAATCCTACAGTACTCTACTACATAACTGTGAACATTGGATAATTTCAGGTCTTTAAAGAGGATGGGGGGACGGACAGAGATTTGATGATCATTAGGGGGAAAAATTCAAGCTCTTGAACTATAGAAGTCCAAATTAAATAACAACATGTAGTTATTTTTGCTGCCAAAAACATATTAAGAATGGGTACATCGGCCTGCAGCTTCACCAGCAAACATTCCCATGGCTTTACGGCAAATGAAGGACTGAAGCACTTGCACTAGCACAGCACTGGGTAGTTACGCACCATTCCAAGCACTGATTTGTCATAGCTTAGGACAAGGCATGTTTTTTCATGCTCAACAGTATTTTGAAAGAGTCAGCAAAGAGGGGGAAAGAGAGATGGAAAGAAGACAGAAAAGTACTTGCATTAGCCGCAGCCAACAGTTCTCCAAGTCCCAGAACATGTTTTGGCAGAGAGTGCAATGAGAAGAGCAAAGGGGGACAATGATCTGGAATACTCTTGGACGTAACACTTCCCTTAGTTCTTATAGTATGTATCCGTCCTTACCGTCCAAAGAGCAAACAGGCCAACTAAGAGAGAAAGGAAGTGGTGGAAAGGCCCAAGTAAAATGCAGTGAACTGAGTGACGCAAGGAGGTGCTAGAAGGATGCAAGAACTATATATTTGTCTAGCATATGGAGATTAGGACACAAAGGGAACTATATATTTGTGTAGCACAGGGGTAGTCAAACTGCAGCCCTCCAGATGCCCATGGACTACAATTCCCATGAGCCCCTGCCAGCGTTTGCTGGCAGGGGCTCATGGGAATTGTAGTCCATAGACATCTGGAGGGCCACAGTTTGATTACCCCTGGTCTAGCATATGGAGATTAGGACACAAAGGGAACTGACCCAAGGAATCAAAGGGAAATGCACTCATGTACTAGACAAGTACTAGCAAGTAGTAGACAGATACTACTAACCTATCACAGCTATTTTGCCTGTATTAAACCAGGTACTAAAGGCAAGCAATATATCAAGCTCCTTGAAGGTAATTTTGCAACAATTCATTTGTCAAAGGAGGGAAGGCAGCAAGGCATAGTCTGATCTCATCAGATCTCGAAAGCTAAGTAGGGTCAGTACTTTGCATAGGATATCAACAGGAAATTGATATCCTGCAGAAGAAGGAGCAAGCCAGCTCTGTGTTTCATATACCTTAAAACAGTGGTCCCCAACCTGCGGGCCACGGCCCGCTGCCGGGCCACGAAGGCCATGGCGCCGGGCCGCTGCTCCCTCTCCCCCCCCCCCGCAGTAAAAAACTTCCCAGGCCGCAAGTTTGCGGCCCGGGAAGCTTCTTACTGCGGGAGGGCGGGGAGAGGGAAGCAGGGCCGGCCGTGCCCGTGCGAGCGCGGCCCGCAGTCCGCAGGCGCGGCCCGATGCATGGGCGCGGCCCGCGGGTACGGCCCGATGTGCGGGCGCGGGCGATGCGTGGGCGTGGCCCGCGCGGGCTGCGGGCCGCGCCCCGATGCCCTGCCGGTCCCCAACCTCAGAAAGGTTGGGGACCACTGCCTTAAAAGCCTCTTGCTGAGCTTTTTAAAAATAAATAGCACACAATTCACTTATTATCAGTATACATACAAAACTAGCTTTATAACAGGGTATAAAGTGATGGTAAACCATTATGTTCTGGTTCAGAAAACAATGCTGCATAGTCACAAGCACTACTCAATAATAAATTATATGGCCAGAACTCAACAAGTTTTACACTATTGTGACAGATACTCAGTTATATTTATGGTCAATTGACAGAATACATACCTGCAGGTGTGGTCATCACTCACACTTGCAATTTCCTGACCTCCTTTAGGCGCAAATACCAGATCATTAATATAGCTGGAGTGGCCTTCCATTACCTGCATCTCAAAAAGGAGAAGTATTTTTAATCAAAATGAAATAACAAAAAGGGATCTTTTTGCAAGTATAAAGTGAAGCCATTCTTCCAAAAACCGATGAGGGAAAAGATTTAAATGCCTAATAGGTTTGTGTGTGTATATGTGTAAATAAAATAAAAATAAAATCCTTATCCAAGGTTCCTCTATATATTTATGAAACTGCCCCTGGGGTGGAGCGAGTCCAGCTGCCAGAGGTGGAATAGGGCTCATCGGGGTGCAGCAAGCAAAGTTTAGAAGACAGGCTTTTGAACCATCCAAGCTTCCCAGCAGCCAAAGTGGCTACAGCAAAACTACCAAATCCAGACAAGAGAGAGGTTAATCCTGGCTGGGAAGACTGATGTTCTATAAGGATTGGATCCAGTTGTAGCAAATGGAGAGGAGATGGCATTTCCAGAGCAGGTTAAGAGCTTGGTGGTGCTCTTGGACTCAGCCTTGCTTGAAAAGCATCTTCTGACAGCTGTACTGGGTCTGTAAACAGTCTCCATTTGAAGATGCAGCTGATCTGAGCACACTAATCCATACCTCTGTTGCCTGGCAGCTAGATTATTGTAATGAGCTCAACGTTGGGGTGACCTTGAAAACAACCTGGAAATTGCAGCTGCTTAAGAACACAGCAGCCTGATTATTGCCAGGGGTTAGTTGAGGGGATGATATCTGGCCTATCTTAAAACAGCTGCATTGGCTGCTAGTTTGTTTTCATGCTCAATTTAAAGCCCTAGCTATGGCCTTTATGGGAATTGTAGTCCATGGACATCTGGAGGACCACAGGTTGACTACCCCTGCTTTAGAGCACTGCATGGACCAAGTCCCATATATCAAAAGGACCGCCTCTTTCACTATATCCCCAAAAGACTGTTGTGAATTGCCTTCTCATACTTTCTGGTGTAGCTCCCACTCTGTGACCTCCTTGAGGTGGTGGGGTCCATCTTTAGTAAAATTCAGGGGGCACTTCAAGACCATTTTTCACCAGAGCTTTTAATAGACTGTAGTGGTCTTTTGGGGTTTCATTTTGTATGCTTTAAACTGTGATTTGTTAGGAAAGGATAGGATTTGTTAGAAAGGAAAGGATATAGATATAAATATTAAAACAAACAAAAATAAATAAGAGCAACATTAAACCCCAAGATTATAATTATTAGTTCTGTAGCCTCCATAGATCACAAGCTGATAAAAGAAAAGAAATATTGCAGCCACAGGTACAAGATACAGCAATTACACAGAAGCAATTTGAGGCTGTGGGACCAAAGGAGTCTAAATGTCCTCGTTGGCAGGATGCAATGCAGCACCTTCCAATCAAGATTCCTTGCACTCAGTTATCACTTCAGGTTGAATCTGGTCATTCATATTCAGATCCCAAATAAGGACATCAAGACTCCAAAGTTGGCTTGAGCCAAATGAGAGGTACAGTTGTATTAAAATTGGCATCCTGAAATTCCCTGACACCATGTTTTCACAAAAAAAAAAACTAACATCACCACATACTCAATGAATGGAGGGAGGGAACAAGACAGACCTCTGCAGGACGCCAGAGGGAAGGGCCTGACACGCACCCCACACCAATATGCTCCAGCGAAGGAAAAGCAAAACACTCCCCAATGATCCCACAAAAACACAGCCTCACAGTAGTATCCACAACAGCAGCAGGACTAACCCTAAGAGGAAACTGGTTCCAATAATTTCAAGGTGTGGATCAACAGCTACCTATACTGCTCAAGATAGTGAGGCACAGAGCCCTTATTTGAACAGAGGAGAAGAAATCTCCTAACGAAGTGCAAACTCAAAGAATTATTTTTAAATGAAACAGCTACAAGCACAGACTCAATGCTATATTTTGTTCAAAAATGGGCTAATGGAATACTTGAGATTCAGAAAATTGATTAAAAGCAGGTGTTCCAAGGAAGAGAAAAGTTGGAAGTTTGCATCCAAAGATGATTGTTCTGACTAGTGTGCAATTGCTCAGCCTCCACTAGTACTCTGCCTTCTCTAAGCAATGCACAAACAACATCAGCAACAAAGAATGCACCTTTTCCAAGGTGGCTTGTACTAGCTAGGAGGGGCATTGAAACAAATTTCAGGTAGTCACCTGTAGAAGGGCAGAAAGAAATTCTAAGCTGATTGGAGAAACTGCTATGATAAATACCAAGCATAATCTCAAACAACTCAAATTCAGATACTTTAAACTCTGTAGTTAAAGCCCTATGGCAGGCTGCAGATAACTAGTTTTGTCAGTAAAGCGGGCAGCTAAGATTTCACAGCAGACATAAACTGATGCCATATTTATTTCCATCTGACCATTCGCCACTTTCAAATTTAAAAAATGCTGCAGAATTGGCACACAGATCCAGTGCAAACTTAAATAATTTGTCTCAGCTTCATTTCTCATACTCATTTCTACTTTGAGTTGAACAATTATGGGACTGTTAGAAATCTGTTTTGGATTTTATTAAAATTCTACACTGAGGAGCACGAAACAGACATACTTCACAAGAACCCCCTTTTTAATTAATAAATATTTATGCTTTTAAGGACTACAAGACATACACAACACTTCAAAATGTTCAAATATATTTTCATGCATACTGGCTGGCTTGTAAAACAATGAACAAATAGCTAAAATTGTCAAATATTTATAATTCCTCCCATCTCACCTTATATTCATTCTTAGCTTGGAGATCCGATGTGAATAACCTCAATTTCCTATCGGCAGCTGCAGTACAAAACCTAAAGTAAACAAAGACACACATTCATCTCTTTTATGCAATTTAAAATAGTTGGTAGTTCTAAAAGTTTGTTTGATTTTTTAAAATTAACCTAATATTACAAAATTATATACAGTTCGTAAGTTTCTCTGAACTTATCAAATCACTTATGAGTTGGTGCCTCTCTCAGAGAAAGCAATACATTTTCAATTGGACAATTTGATGTGTTAAGAAAAACAACTCATTTGGTTTAATGTGCGGTGTTAATCGGTAGTATTATGTGGATAACAGATGAAAGCTATATATTTAAAGGACAAAGTGCAGCAATGAAATTCAAGGCGGGATCATAAGCCAATGCTCGGAACACTTTTCAGATATTTATAGCAAATCTAGTCTCAAATTTTCATTAAAATGTCTTTAAACATCTATCACATTCTTGATCTATCTAGATTCTTAGGCAAACCATTGAAATATATTCAACAGACCTTGAAACTGCATTTCTTCTAGTATAGCGTTCTGCTTCAAATTAAAATGCTATAGATATTGAGAAGGCAAAACTACTATAACATCTCTTACCATAGTCCTGCAACTTAGCAATGGTCCAGCAGCCAAGGACTAAATTGCAATGGCATCCTGATAACCTGACACTTGCAGACCCAGAAGAAAAAGTCATGTGGAATAGATGAGCTGCCCTCACTGCCTCCTAGAAACTGAGTGCTGTGCACATTGCAGGCTTGGCTCTTGCGTTTCTGTGTTCATTGTGATTGCAGTGAAACGCACAAGGACCAATGACTGCTATTCCTTGGGCTCCAGCAGCCCTAGTGAGCTATTACATGTGATGAATTAGGCTACTTATAAAAATAAAGCCAAATTAGCCAAGATGCCTCAGCAGAATTCTATCTTCCTAAAACTGGGCTTCATGCTAGTGCCAAATTACTCAGGTTTTTCAGAGAACAGTAAGATACCTTCATGCTATCGTACCTCTGCTTGTATAACATTAACAACGCACTGTTTAATTCCCTGTTCTTGCACCCATTTCACACTAAGGAAGAGTTTGTTTCATAGTGGATTTCTTTGTTAACCCATTGTAATTGGCTTTCTTTCATTGTAACTGGGTTTCTTTCAATTCATTACTTTCATGGCAATTTCTTAAACATACAACTACTAGTCACTCTACAAGATAAGTCTTACATGAAAATGTTCAAGCTTACGCTCTATATTACTACTATATATTACTATGTTATTTATATACATAATGGAAATATTACCGCAGCAAGGGTGGTAGAGCATCAAGCCTAGTTTCTGGACTCCACGCTATAGCATCAACTCTGATCCCCTGATGAAACGTCCTTAATGTATTATACTGTATTCCTTCCACTTCTGCATCCTCTTCCTACAAATATATACAACATACAAGTATTTTTTTGTTAGCTATTTACCTCAGAAATATTTTGTGGTATTGATAAACTATATAAACTTTGACTCAATTTTGTTGGGCCTGTTATGTGGTAATGGTAATGGCGATTTTGTGCTCCCCCACCAAAAAGCTAGCAATTGGTACATTATTAATAGTGTTTCATATTCTGTTCTCCTAAATTTATCAAGCGATACAAGGCTACCATCGCTTACCAACTGATTTTCATGGCCCAAGCAACTATTCAGAACCCATAATGAGGGGTGGTATACGAACTGAATGAATAAAATAGTCTCCTCCAGGCTTAGTCTACTCTCTAGTCACTACAATACATGGGCTGTTCCTTGTGTACTAGTGTGAGGAAGCCCAAGGAAGTGATGCTGGGCTTCTGCTTCATCCACTACCTCACATTCTGCCACCAGCATTTCACAATAGGAATGGGGCACTTCCATCTCCTCCAGAATTATGAAGCAAAGAAAGACTTTCCTGGAAATAGGAAATGCAGTCACTGGGGTGCTCCATGAAAAGCTTTCTTCTGAACAAGAACTACATCACACAATCTAGTACATTTGGTGCACTTTGTAGATGATGGCTTTCTACCCATGGTTTCTGATTGCTTTGACCAGTATTATAATATTAACAAATATGGGTCTGATGATTGTAAATACCAGTTCAGTTTTCAGTAGACTTTAATTATAACTTTTGTCCTAAATGTTTACATTTTTAGCCCTAGTCTTACAAAAGACAGCCTTTGCAGGTTTCTCTGTAACAGTGACAGAGCTATCAAGCAAACTCACCTGGAAGCTGCAGCGCCCAATAACCACATAATTATTGCCTCCATATGCTATTAATGCTTCTGGAGTCCCATTGTCAAACGGGTTGAATTCCACTACATGTACATAGTCCTCACATTCCACAGTATAGGAAGGACTTCGGGAAGACTCCTGCTTCATCTTCAATAGAAGGACTCAGATTCCTTCTCGCAACTTAGCAATGGTCCAGCTTGTGTAGATTCTTCAGTGACAAAAGAACAAAAATAAATGCATTGGGTTAGACAACTTGCAGCCCAATATTATCCACACTTTCTTACAAGACCCAGTAAGTTCAATGAAACTGACTCTACACTAACTGCAGCCTTAAACACATTAGGACCATATCCAAGGCATACTTGTTCAAAGTAAACAATGGAATCAGTGGAACTTACTTCTGAGTAAATGACTAGGATGGTAGGGAAATGTGACCACCATGGGAAAATGTGCCTTCCTGATAGCTATGTCTAGATACAGTTTCATGTTGTGTGTCAGCCAGTTGCATATAAATTACATCATTTCACAAGAATATAGAGCATAAAGGTCTATTCCCTCATTCCAACGTGATTTTTTTGCTGTGAACAGTACAGGAAGCAGCAGTTAATAACCAAGTTAAACAAACAATTTAAGAATAAAGTTTACAGAGGTCAGCACATCTGGCGTTTAAGAACTAAGATAGGGATGTAAAGCAAAGCGAAACAAAATCCATTTACAGAATTAATCTGTTTCCAATCTTCAAACTAATTAAAACATCTCTCTCCTCTCCACCGTCCAAATCATCCTGGACTTTATGGCCCAGTGATAAAAAGAATTAAAGAAGCTTCCATGCAAACTAATGAGCATAAACATGACATAAAAAATGAGACCTCTTTTTAATTGCTGCATGCACTTCCCAGAAACAACATAAGAACAATCCTAAACAGATCTTCTACTTGTAAATAAATCCCATTGTACTCAGTGACGCCTTGAAAACTGTATTACAGCCATCCCTGCAGAACAACTTTTTTCTGTGTTTGCCCAGGACTTCATCCCGCATTTAATCTACAATTCCAAATTCTTCTGCTTACGCTTGCTTTGCTGGAAGTGTTCGTAAACTCGCTCCACTCGTCAGCAACAAGGAGCTAAGGCGAGGAAGAGTATTAATTTAAAAATATATAAATCACAGAGCTATTCAAGCAACCAAGAACAAGCCTTTTAAATAACACCCCCAAAAGACTCCCTTCCCCACTCCGAAGCAAAAGGCAGCACGCTGGCCGAGCCTCCCGAAAGCGATTTTAAAAACTGCACTTCTCCCCTGGCCGCACACCTGGAACCTGACGCGGGGCAGCCCTCGCACGGGGCCTGGAGCACTTTGGGAATAAAAGGCGGCCAAAAAGGCAGCCCTCCACGAGGGACCCTCCACTTCAGACACCCACGAGATCCCCCCGAGGCCGCCCCGTCGTCTCCCGCGAAGAATTTGTCAGGGCTCAGAGCTTCCGGGTAGCTGTTGCTAGGAGAGGAACGTCTTCCGGGTCAGCAAGCAGGCCGCTTTGTGATTGGCCAGCGTCGGAGAATTTAAAATTAAACCACCGCGAAGGGCGGCTCGGTGGCAATCAGCTGGCTGGGCTTTTCCGGCAAGAGTCCCGCTGCTCCTTTTCGCGTCGAGGGGGCGAGTGAGGCTGCTGCAGCTGCAGGAATTAGGAGGACCTGTGGAGGGGAATCGCTGCTCTGGTCAGCAAGCTGATAAACAGCAGGTGAAGCCTTAAAATCTTAAAAATCTGGGATTAACATCTGTTTCCCACTCTAGGGCAGAGAATCTTGGTTAAGTTATGGAGCCTCAGGGAGGGGGGGGTGGTGGAGGAGGGTTTTTATCTTTGTTGTTGTTTTATCGTGATTTTATTTCTGATGTAAACTGCTGCAAGCTGGCCGTCCTGGGAGTGGTGGGTAACAAATCAAATTAAATGATAAATAAAATAATAAATTTATGCTTTGCTTTAGTTCTGTTGTTAAAACTTCTGGCTGGTTCTACAAACCTAAGCCTATTGCATTGCATGCCCCATCTCTTGATTGTATTGTCACATTCCATGTAATCTGCCTTGAATCCAAGTAAGAATGATGGAAGTAGCTTTGAGTCCCTACTGGGGAGAAAGGTGGGTTATAAATAAACAAAAGGCTGCATCTGGAAGGAGTTTGCAAAACAAAATTTCATTTTTAAAAAATGGCCCAACAACACCTAGCCACAGTGATCCATGCAGCAGGCATCTCCAGGCTTGATTACTGTAACATATGATATCCAGAAATTACATCTGGTACAAAATGTGGCTGCCTATGTCCTTACTAGGATCCCGTAGACAGTTCATATTGAACCTGATCTCCAGCAGTCACACTGCTTCTGGTTGAGACTTGGATCAGGTTCAAGGTGTTGGTTCTTTCCTTCAAGACCTTTTGCGGTCCAGGGCCTGTGTATTTGATGGATCACTTCTCCAAATATGTCACCCAAAGAGCACTACACTCTACTAATTCTAACTTTTTGGTAGTCTCTGGTGCCGAAAAAGTGTGGTTGGCCTGGTGGGATGAGCTGCCAGCAGAGATCCTGGACCTGTTGGCGCCATCAAAGTTCTGAATGGCGTGCAAAACGGCGCTCTTACGCCAAGGGGCCCATACAAACAAAGAGTAAGATCAGAACTGCTCCCCTTCACCTCTCCACCATCAGAACTAGGGATATAATTTAATTAATTAATTAATTTATCAACTTTTTAGGGTACTGCTCCCAGCCAGCCAGGTAGCAATGGCTAACAACACATAAAATAAGAATAAAAAGAATAACTGTAAAAATTTCCCACTCTTCCTACACCAGTCCTCCCCCCCCAGGCTGCCGATATGACACAAGATGCATACCCCTTGTAAAGATATTAACTCTACACCTCTGCTATTTTTATTGCTCAAGTGTTCTTAATATTCCTACTTGTATTGTAAATTTGGCTTCATGTAGTTTAAACATCCATTGTTGTTTTTCATGGTTCTCAGTAAATGGTTCAAACTTTACCCTCTCTTCGACCGTTTATGCACTGGGAACTTCACTGCCCCAGCTCTCATGCAGGAGAAGAAATCAGGGGCAGATGAGGCACACTGGGCCAAAAACTCCCCCGTGTGGGTGCAGGAAGAGGTGGGGTAACCTGCCACAACTAAAACTCCAGCCTGCAGCCCAGCATGAAACCTCCAGTGCATAAACGGTCTTCTTGTGTTTTCTTTAAATGCTCTCTTAAAACCTAATCCCGTGCATGTTATTAACTCATAAATAAGTTCACAGAGTCCATTAAGTGTTTTAAAGTAAGTGTATGAAAGGCTACAGCTACAAATTGCAGTTATAAGTGTCTTGTCAAGAGCTACATCTCACTGAATTCAGTAGCTGGATATACTCAGGCTCCCCATACAGATGGAATTTGAAATAAACCCAAAAGCTATTTTCTGCCTCTGATTGCCTTCCGATAACTCTCCTATGAAACCTTTCCACCTTGTTCAAAATCTTTCTTCCCGTATTTTCGTAACTGGCATGTAAACGGTTGCTTTCTACCTTTTGGGAAAGAAAATCCTAATGGCACTAGATTTGTTTTTACCTCACTGTCACTTTGCTAACTCATCCTTAGGGCATGCATTCTCATGCCTTTATGTCTGTCTTGATGATGGTTTCCTGCCGCTTTACCTGGTTTTCAACTTATTCCCTTGGATCATGTTCTGTCATTGTTTAATTTCATTTTCTTGCCTCACTCTGCCAGCCCTCTTGAATGTTTCTAGCCCATTTCTGCCAGTTAATGCATAATTTTGAAAATTACTGTACACGCTGATTCAGGATATGGCTTCTCTTCAACAAAAGATCTTGGAAATAGTCCAGCGTTTCCGAAAAGAATGGCGCTTATTTTCCGATTCTGAAAGGACTACAGTGTGTGGGGCAGACAGCATGCTGATGGCTCTGCAGTTATCTATTGCCGAGGTCAATAAACAGGTTAGTTTGACATTGCAACAATCTGTTCCTTACTATAATGTTTTGTATGGAAGGGACCTTGTTTTCTTCAAAAGGGTGAACAAAAGCCGATGACCCTTTGATCTGTTTGTGGTGTGGTTCTTAGTATGTTAAATTCAATGGAAATGGTTAAGGGAGGTGTAAGTAGAGGTTGACAAGGAGGAAGAGTGATGAAGCTTGGAGAGATGAAGCTTGAAGAATGCTGAAAGAAACATTGTTTTATTTTTGGAGGGAGGTGGATATTGCCCCAAAGTGCAAAACATATTGGTAGATACAGACTTGAATTCAATTGATCTAAAACATAATGCCTATCACTTGATTACCAGGACAGGTCACAACAAGTATCTTGAAACAAACAATCAAAAATCAATCAGAAATACTAGTATAAAATTGTAATGGTACAACAGAAGTACAGTAGCAGATAGTCCATCCAATCTCTAAACTTCAAATGTCACCAAAAGCTTCTTAAACCAGAAAAGTTTTCAGCTGGCAACTGAAAAATAACCGAGTCTGTGCCTAAGACCTAATCTGGACAGCCCAGGCTAGCCTGACCTTGTCAGATCTCGAAAACTAAGCAGGGATGTCCCTGGCTAGATTTTGAATGGAAGACCTGTGAGGAATACCAGGATCCATGACATAGTGGCAGGCAATGCCAAGTCACCTCTGACCTTCTCTTGCTTTGAGCAACCTATGGGGTTGCCATAAATCAGCTGTGACTCAATGGCACTTTTTGCCACCACCGCCACTGCTTTTATTAAGCAGTTGCAAAATCACTGTTCTATGATAGGTGAGATATGTATAGAATGATAGAGTTGGAAGGGGCCATACAGGCCATCTAGTCCAACCCCCTGCTCAATGCAGGATCAGCCTAATCCAGGATAAGTAGCTGTCCAGCTGTTGCTTAGACTGCCAGTGATTACATGATCTCTGGACATTAATGTCTGCCAGCGATGCTCAGGGGGGGGCACTTGTAAACTCAGGTGGAGGAAGGGTACTCAGATGAGGATTGAAATAATGCCTTGCATGTCTCAGTGCCTTCAATGTGGCCAAGGTACAGCACTGGATAGAACTGGCACTATTACTAGAAGAGAGGAAGAGCAGCTGTGCATCTTCGTGCGTTTGCAGGGCCTCCATAAGAGAGAACCACAAGTTCGTCTGAGACTAGTATCAAAGCCTTCAAATGCTACAAAATCTCTATAAGAAAGGTCTGGGTCACCTTGTATCTACAGGGGAGGACTATAGTATTTTTCCTTATAAGAGTGGGCTTGTTAGTCTGAAAGTATCGCAAGACTTCTTTAGCAGAATTAATTTTGTTGGCTCACGGAATGATTTCCAATCACCAAACAATTGCCAGCCCTCTTTGATCAACTGGGGACTAGGAGCCCAATTTTACGCTTCATGATTTGAAGCTTGCTCCATAGCAATGGTCCACTGGACTTTTTCCGAATTAATAAGGGCAAATCTGCTCCTCTGATGGCCAGTGAGATAGGTGGCTTAAAAGAAGAATATGCTGCTATTCTCTACTCAAAGAAGTCTCAAAGTGGCTTACATTGGCCCTCCCTTTCCTCTCCCCGTGACAGACACCCTGTGAGATCGGTGAGGATGAGAGAGCCCTGATACTACTGCTCGGTCAGTTCAGCTTTATCAGTTCTAAAGGGGATTAGACAAATTTGTGGTGGATGGGTCCACCAGTGACTATTAGCCATGGTGGCTAAAGGGAGCATCTGCTAGTCACTTTGGGTGGGGTACCAAGAGGAAGCTTTGGCCTCTGTGCACCTGATTGTGAAGTTTCTGGCATACCTAGCAGGTAGTTTGCTAAAGATGGACCATATAAAAGAGCCCTTCTGGAGAAGTGTTCAGTGTCTATCATTCCAAGGGGTTCATCCAGTGATAGTATAGGTCAGTAGCCTGTATCTTGTGGCGTTGCAGCTTTGAACTGTTCAACTTGTAGGGAACCTCAAAACATCCCTGTTGGCCAAGCAAACATTTGATGATGTTAAAATCAGCAGCACCGACAGCACCATCCTGAGCAGAGTTACACCTTTCTAAATCTACTGGGCTCAGTTAGAAGGATGTAACTCTGCTTAGGATGGTGCCGTTAGAAACTTAAAGAAACAACAACTGCAGAGCCAATTAAAGTACAGTAGGAGTTCAACAGAAAATCCCTAATGCGTTTTGCAAATGTTTGGGAAAAAAACACATTAAGTATTGAATTGGACACACATTTCATCTCCCTGTAAGACATAGGAGCAACATCTCCAAGCATGTTTTGTTGCCGATTTTTGAAGCAGCCTGTATTCTGATCAGAGTTCTTTTTCGTTGGCCTTCACTGGACATTTTTAATGCATTGTGCATTGCCCTGGGCTCTCAAATAAGTGAAAGGGAAGCTTCACTGATTCCAGAAATAATAATCGCAATATGACCTGAAATGTGGGTTAAACAGTGAGTCTGTGCTGCAATGAGCAAATGACTGCTTTGACTTCTATTGCATTCGAGAACAAATTTCTATAGTGGGGTGACACCCTCTAGCATTTTCATGGCAGACTCAATACGGGGTGGTTTGCCAGTGCCTTCCCCAGTCATTACCGTTTACCCTCCAGCAAGCTGGGTACTCATTTTACTGACCTCGGAAGGATGGAAGGCTGAGTCAACCTTGAGCCGGCTGCTGGGATTGAACTCCCAGCCTCATGGGCAGAGCTATAAGACTGCATGTCTGCTGCCTTACCACTCTGCGCCACAAGAGGCTCTTCTATAGTGGTTACCAGTGGATTCATACAAGTGCCAAGGTGCTGTTGGGACCTTGTGGGTTTGGGATCTGGTTATATGGTTGTTTTACATGTACAAAAGTTGGTTAAGCCATATTTGGGCTAAGCAGGGTATAAGTTAATGCCTTTTAACTAGGCTTCCCATGTGTAGAATTACCAGCCACCAATTTCCTAACACTGAAGAGCAGGGAGAAAAATGGCCTCCACATAGCAATGGTGTAGAAATTTCCCCATTCTCTGCGGTAAAGACCATGGGGACTAAAGGAGGAAGCCTAAAGCATCACCCAGAAACGATGGCACATCCTTCCCAAGCAACACTGTCCCCCTCCCTGCCTCAGTCTCAATATTTGTGCAGGCAATGCTGGAAAGCTTACTCTTCCTTAATGCCAGACTGTTGCTCCTGGCTCCTCTTCCTATTAAACTAACTCAGTTGACAAAACTTTCAAAAGTTATCCTGCAGGTATTGTTAAAGATCGCATGTAGGTGAATTGGGATTGGGGTGACCCTTCATATCACCAACCTGACTACCAGTGACTAGTAACTGACTAGTAGTGAAATCCTAAGCAGTTATACCCTTCTAAATGCTTTATCATCAGTGGGCTTAGAAACTGCTTAGAATTCTACTGGTGACTTTGAACCATGTACAGAATTTTGAAATGAAGAGCTTCTTTAGATGATGGAGGGAATGAAAATGTAATAGATCATGTAGTGTATTTCTGTCTTTAAGGAGATTTTTAAAATCCTGGTGCTTTACCAATGTGTTCTATAACATTTTAGAATAAAAGATTCTGCTGAAAATATGGAATCTACAAGGCCTTATAAGATGTATAAACCTTGCTGTCTCCCCCCCCCCCATTTTATCCCTGTGAAACATAATATTCCTGTTGCCTATCGGAGAATTAAAGTATTTAACTTTGTGAACTTCCTTTATAAATCAGCCAGCTGGCATCCATTCCTAGCAAAACATTTTCTGTGTCCTACCACAAACTCTCACAATCATTTCTATGAATAATATGCTGTCACGGTGGGCACCTGATCATGAAAACTGATCTCTGGACAGCATTTTTATTTGGATTTAAAATGTTTTTACAGTACCAGTATAAACACAGCTTAGTTCTTCATCTTGTGAGAAAAGGGCTTGACTGAATTATGCTGAAGCTTAAGTAGTAGTTAACAGGGTTTCAAAACAAAGTGGAGAGTGGGGTGAGGAGTGCCATCCGCAAAGCTATTCTCCTTTATATATATCTAGGTCGAAGTGCGGCTTTCTATTAAAATGATGCAGAAATTTATTTCAGTAGTTGTCTTACATGTGGGATTTCATAGAAGTCATATTTAAGTAGCAATTTCAGTTTCCACAATTATCCCTGAAACTTCTCATTAAATTTCAGGGATTTGTGGAAACAACTGAAACGGCTAACTTAAGTATGATTTCTATGAAATCTCACGTGTCTGATAATTGCTAAAATAATTTGTCCTGTGGTAGTTCATCACCCCTCTCCTTGTAATATTTCATACATTGCAGGGCATGTATTGGCAGGTGCTGGGGTCACTTTAACCCCCAAATTGAAAAGAAAACAGACATGAACGTATATGGCTAAGATGGCAAAATGATATGTTACTGCTTTTATTTTCTTCTTAATGATGTCTTTGCTGCTGTTCCATCCCTGTGCAGCCAAAAGGAATAAAAGGGTTTTTTTTAAGCAGCTGGTTGCATGCTCATAGCAACTCCTAAAATTTTTATTTCTGTAGCTGACTTTGGGGTCCATGTGGCCCACCTGTACTGCTCAGGTACACTTTGGTTGAGGTAAGAGTGACATCTGTTTTGCATAATCCATGAAGAATGACCTTCTGAAATAACGAGTATATGGAAAGGGAGCAAACAGAGTAATACATGATCTAAAATTTCATATCCCCAACTTTGTGCAAATTTCCATATGTAGCTTAGAAGCAGTGGCCAGTAGGGTTGCCAACCTCTAGGTGGGTTCTGGGAATCCTCCTGAATTACAGCTAATTTCTGGACTGCAGAGATCCTTTATCCAAGAGAAAATGAGTGCTTTGGAGCAGTGGTCCCCAACCTTTTTCTGGCTGGGGACCGGCGGGGCAACTGCCCCGCCCATGCATGCGCAATTTTGGCCACACAGCGCACATGTGCGCATGCGCGGCACGGCCCTGATTCCCTCTCCCCCCCCTCCTGCAGTAAGAAGCTTCCCGGGCCGCAAGCTTGCGGCCCGGGGAAGTTTTTTACTGTGGGGGGGGGGCGGGGAGAGGGAACCGCAGCCTGGTGCTGGGCCGCTGACCGCAGGTTGGGGACCACTGCTTTGGAGGATGGACTCTGTAGCATTGTACTCTGCTGAGGCCCTTCCCCTGCCTGGGTTCAAATCCTAGGTCTCCGGGAGTTTCTGAGTCTGGATCCAGCAGCCGTACTTCTGCTAGTAGCCAGGAGGGACCTGGCAATTCTAGTGGCCAATCCATGTTCTAGTATCACTCTCATACATAACGAGGAACACAAATTACTTTTCAACAATGTGTATGTCAGAGGGAAAATTAAAATCTGGATATCTACATAAAAGTTTTTCATGAGCAAAGTCTCAAATTTAGAACAAACCTACAGATAGTTTTTTTTAAATAACTTGGTGAAACTATTAAGTCTGAATATCTGATTTCTCCCCCAGCATTATGGAGATTTTAACACATCACTAAGTGAAGTGTTATTAGCCTGGAATCACCTGCTTCCTAATAAACTGGGCCTGCTGCATGAAAATGGGGATGCTCCTGAAAATTACTGCAACATCCGAAGTGCCTATTCTAGGTTTTTGAAACACTGTAATATGATGGATATTATAGATGTCTATCAGAAATGTGGGTCACTGGAACCAGGAAACAAATCTATATCCCCTGTAAGTATTACCACTGAATATTGTAAATAGCCGTGTTAATTGGTGGCAATTTAGATAACTAAGCAAAAACTCTATCACTTTGTTTTTCTTTGAGGCTATCATTGCGCTGCAGATGATAAACGTATGAATGCTTGGGCTAGTCACATTAAGCATTTTTGCAGGCTAGTAACTTTTATGGGTTTATATGAAAAGCTGGAATAAAATGCTTGCGTTGAAAAAGCGGCATCAACAGAGCTAAGTTAGCCATGTAGTAATTGTCAAATCCATGCCAAAGCCACTTATTAGCCTTATTTGCTACTGTTATTTTCCTGCTATATATTTTTAAAAGCTTAAATGATGTGGTTTATAAAATATAGTGATCTCATTCCCCCACTTCAGCGTGGCTGACACTGTACAGCTACGGAAATGATGCTCTTAATGTCAAAGTAATTCAGAGTAGTGTTTCGAAGAAGTAGTCATATTCATCTGGAATGGCATCAAAACAAGCTTTGGTGTTGCTTTATGGGCATGCAATGGAGAGGTCTGCTTTCATATGAGCCTTCTGTTACTGAGTCAGACCATTCATCCATCTCACTCGGTATTTTTAAAATTTTGTATCATGCATTCTGAATAATCCAACATCATAAAATAAAGCAATGGAAATGTAACAAAATAACTCAAAAACGAACCATGATGGATTTGGAGCAGTGGTCTCCAACCTTTTTATCACTGGGGACCAATCAACACTTAACAATTTTACTGAGGCCTGGGGGGGTAGTCTTTTGTGGAGGGACGTCACCGCAGCTGCCTGAGCCCCTGCTCCACTTGCTTTCCCGCCGGCTCCCCTGACTTTCCACCACCCGCTGGGGGCACTGCCAGCAATAGCTGTGCAGTGCCATGCCGAGGGGGAGCCCCAGCCATTGCGGCCACTGGAGAACACCAAAGGTGAGCTGGCGGCAGAGTGGCAGGGCAGCCCCTGAGGCAGCAGCCGGGAAGGAATACGAGGAGAAGCTGTGGCCCGGTACTGACTTATCTATGGACTGATACCGGTCCACGGACCGGTGGTTGGGGACCCCTGATTTAGTGGTATGCAGCTCTTTTTAGGATTATACTGCTAGGTTTTATTCACATATCAGCCTCGGTAAGGAGGTCACTAATATCCCCTTATTATGAGTTTCTTCATCTGAGAGGTATTATTATTAATATATTATTATATTTATTGCATTTGTTACTCACCCTTTCTCTTAGGCCTCAGAGCCAGGAGTATATCGTAATAAAAACATATGGAATAATAAATATATAAATGTAAACAATATCTAAAAACCTAAAACATTTAAAATAATTTCTTCTGTAATTGCATATTCTAAGTTTCAGTGTGGAAGCAAGGAGAGAGGGGACGGAGGAGTCTTACCAGCACTGGATGATGTACAGTTGAGGCTTCGGTAGGAAGGCCAGCTCAACTCAGTGCTATCATAGGCCTCGATCATAGGCCTGATGGAACAGTTCTACAAGCCCTACAGGGAATAGTTTGAGGTCCCGCAGAGCTTTGATCCCCTTTGGGAGAGCATTCTACCAGGCCAGAGCCAGGGCTGAAAAGGCCCCAGCTCTGATTGAGGCCAGTCTGATCTCCTTGGGCCTGTGGGCTGTAAGCTTGATCTTAATGCCCTCGGGGGGGGTGGGGGTGTAAAAGGAGATGTGTTCCTATAGGTAATCACTTAGACAGCCCCCTTTTTTCCGGGGCTGAAAAATCTAGCTGAAATTTAGAAATATAAAATTCAGTCGTGCTTACTTTGTTTTGCAACCATAGTAGCTTAAAACTGAATATATAATGTCAGTGGGGTTGCCAGGACTGTGCCCAGCAATTCCAGGAGTTTTAGGGGGACAAGGCCTGTTGCAGACACAGCCCCACTAAGATACTTTAGGAATTCCACCATTCCTATGGTAAAGATGGAAGATCAGACACTAGTGTTATCACAGCACATGCATAGTCTAAGGTGACCAGATTGTCCCACTTTTGGAGGGACATCTGGGGGTACCTGGCAAATTGTACTTATTTTGAAATTAAAAAATATATATATTACAATACCTTTTTGCGTTCTATCTGTTCTATGAAACTTTTTGTTGCTCCATATAGACCAAAGTTTTAATCAAGAACCCCCCCCCCCCGGTTAATGGTGTCCCGCTTTACCAATGTTAAAATCTGGTCACCTAAGCATAGTCCTCCCCTCCCAGTTGCCAACCTCTGGGATTACAACTGATCTCCAGGTGACAGAGATCAGTTCACATAGAGAAAACAGCTGCTTTGGAAGGAAGACTCAATGGCATTGTATCACTCTGACTTCCCTTCCCTCCCCAAACTCTGCCTCCCCAGGAGCCACCCCCAAAATGTCTAGGTACTTCTAGGTTCTGGCAACCTTTCCCCCCCTCTCATTCCTCCATTTCATGTATGTGGGTGATGGAGGGTAGAAGTGGAAGTTTGCCCATGATAAGTGGTAAGCATAGACAATGGTTTGAAAATCTGCCAAGACAAAACTGTAGAGAAAACAGTCTTTTTGATCATCATACTGCATAATAGTAGTTCATGTAGTTATTTTTGGTGTTGCTACTGGGAGTGAGGGACCAGCTGGTAAGTCACCACTGGTATCATTCCCTGATCTGTAGGGTTTTCTTCTTTCTCCTAGCTTGTATCTAGTAACTGCTCAGTCTCTGTAATTGGCTCAGTGCTGTAATTCTGAATGTTAGAACGCAGTCACATGCAAACCTGTTTTTCTCCTCAAAGAAGAGAGTCTAAAGCGGAAAGGAACCCTACAAAGAAGCTGCTTTCCGTCAGGGACTAAGAGCATAATTTTGAGTGTTGAGAGACTTTCCCATTGTCCTCTTTGAGGCAAGAAGGTCGTAGTAATCTTTTGACTGTGCCCACATTGAGGTCCTTGTTTTGAGTCTTTCTTTAAAAAAAATTTTTTTGCACCTTGGAGTGTGCATGTGTGTGGTTTTTTTAGAAGTTCCGAATGAGTCTCTTTATTTTCATTTAGCTATCAAAGAAATAAAACATAAACAAAGGTAAAAACATTAAGACCATGAAAATATTTAAGAAATATATAATGTCCTCTGTGATTGTATGAGGACAATGTTTTGAATGATTGTTATGGATATATTTATTTAGAGAACATATTAGTCACTTCTCTAGAGACTTGTTCAAAGCAGTCCACAAAGTAAAATATAGCAGTACCATGAAATCATTTTTAAAAGCCAATGTAATAATATTTATAACTTTGTGGTGGTAGGTTAGGCGGAGAGACGGTGACGGGCCCATGACCACCTGGCAGATTTCCATCATTATGCAAGGGATTTGAACCTGGTTGTTCCAGATCCTAGCCTGACACTTTAACCCAGTCTTTCTCAACTTTTTAACATTGAGAAACCACTATTTATTTATTATTCTTAATAATAATAATATTTATTATTAACATTCTTTTATTATTATTATTATTGTTGTTGTTGTTGTTGTTGTTATTGTTGTTATTATTATTATTTAATTTTTAGACCGCCCTTCTCCCAATAGGTCTCAGGGCGGTTTACAACATAAATAGTTAAAACACAATAAAATCCCCATAAAAACCCCAATTAAAAGTTACATATAACATATCACATAACATATAGCGGCGGTGGTCACAATACTGATTTTAGTTCAGTCTTCAGGCTTAAAGAAATCCCAGAAGTGTCACAATTGGGAAGCATAGCTATGTATATGCCTACCCAGTGCCCTTCCCCTTCCTACCCCCTCCAGGCCCATCACTGGCCATTTTGGGAGGGGGGGGGCAGGTTGACAAAACTATATAGGGTCATATCACCCAATAAGGGCCACTTTGGTGTAGTGGTTAGGAGTGCGGACTTCTAATCTGGCATGCCAGGTTCGATTCTGCACTCCCCCACATGCAACCAACTGGGTGACCTTGGGCTCGCCACGGCACTGATAAAACTGTTCTGACCGAGCAGTAATCTCAGGGCTCTCTCAGCCTCACCCACCCCACAGGGTGTTTGCTGTAGGGAGAGGAAAGGGAACGTGACTGTAAGCCATTTTGAACCTCCTTCGGGTAGGGAAAAGCAGCATATAAAAACCAACTCTTCTTCTTCTAAGTGTTTAACAAAATTTTTAAAATTTGTAAAAATTAATTAATTCCCACCTACTGGGGAACCTCTTCCAGGGCAGTCAAGAAACCCCATGGTTTCACAAAACCCTAGTTGAAAAAGTCTGCTTTAACCAGTGTACCACACTAGCCCACAAATAGAAACAGAACTAAAACGTTAGAAATAATTTGCATAATAATGGGATTTATGTCAACATTTTTTCTTGGTGATTTAAATTGCTTTGATCTGAATACATCCAGTGGTTGTGCTACAGGGATTTGGTGATCAGTGGTCCCCAGACTGAGCCTGATAGACCACAAAGTTTTCTCTTACCTGCTTATGACATTCCTTGCAGATTGTCATGTTTGTCTCCTGTGTACTCTGGCTGAGAGCAGCCTCTGGAATTCACCTCCTTGAAAGGATGGTAGCAGAATGCCTATCAAATTAGATACTAAAATATCTTTTTGCTCACCGAAGGTACAATTGTTAGAATTTATCATTGGTACATCAGAGTCAGCAAGTGATGATGCTTCTGTTCTTTCTGCACCCTCCACACCAACTAACAGGTTCAGCCAGAATAACAAAGAGGTAAGATATTTTTGCTTTGGATTAAAATAATCTAATTTCCTCATTTGGTAACAGATAGGCAAGGATGACTTGGTTCAAAAACCATATTAGAAAAGGCAAGGGACGGAGCATTGAACACTGAACTGGAGCTGATTTTGTTTCCAATGAAAGGAAAATCTTGGTTTTCAAGGACTTTCCACAAGCATGAGCAGTAATGGCAAAAAGTTTAGAGTTTCCTCATGGCTTCCAGTCTTCTGGTCACATCTTATCTTTCTTCTCTCCCAGTTATTTGTGACTGCCTCCCCACCACGTGTCATAACAAGGTATTTTCTGTCTCTTTGAATAGAATGGTTTTGTTCATGGGCTCCTGTTTTGAAGATGATATGCTTGCCTATTAATCACATGTATTTAGAACCATATATATGGTTCCTGCAGCCTCCATTTTCATGCTTCAAAAAATTCTGTGAGGCAGGATGAGTTCACAGCTCAGGTTTGCCCAGTGAGCTTCAGGACTTTATGGAGATTGAAACCTGGATCTTTCACAGTCGCTCTAACCAGGGCACAAGATTGATATATTGATCACCTATGACTCCCCCTTTAAAAGCCAATCTGGTATCCAGCACTGGTGGGGGCTCCCTCCCTGCTCCCTCTCCACCGGGCCCGCAGTCCCAGGTGGAAGAAGTTGGAGGGGGATGTGTTTAGGGATGGGACATCCTTCCCGACTGGCCCTTTGTTGGATGAAGGGTCAATCAGGGATGGGGAAGCCTGGACAGCCTACCTGATTGGTGGTTAGTTGATGAATGCAAACTCCTCCCACCACCCCCTTATTATTTTATTTATATGTTCAGATTAGTATATCTGGTTGTTGTGGGCTTCCTAGGCTTCAGAATTAGGACTCAGCAAGCTGGGTATCCTCAACCTTACTATGTCCTCTCCCTGAAGATGCCTGCCACAGTTACTGGTGGAAGATCAGGGACAAAAACTACCAGATCATGGTCACACAGCCCAGAAAACCCACAACAAGCAGTTGACACTGACTGTGAAAGCTTTGACAATCAATAGATAAGCATGGCATCTTTAACTGAGGATCCTATGAATGGCACAGTAGAATTTTAAAGTGGCATATTAAAGATCTAAGCTACTCACTGTTTACTTTCCTGCTCACCTAGTTTCTTCTGACACAGGATAGAAACCTAGAATAGCATTGATGTTTTTTTTTATCCTCCCCTGTCTTATTGCTAAATCCATTTTTCATGAGAAAAACAGTAACTGGATTTTTTTTTAATGTAGCTTTCTTTGGTGGTGAAGAAAATTCTGTTTGCGTATCTAAGCTTGTTGGTGAACTCCAAGAACGATCTTGCCTTTGCTCGTATTTTAAACATTCCTGACAGGGGGCTTGGAAGAGAAGCATTTACTGACTTAAAACACGCTGCACAGAAGAGAGGAATGTCCATTTTCCCAGTGAGTATGACAAATTGATATTAGTCTTTCCATCGAAGAGCATGAAGTCTTTTAAGAAACTCAAACTCTTTCTTTAGAAATCGGATCAGGCTTTATTTCGTTGGCCAGAACAAATTTGCACACAAGAAATGTGGTTTGTGGCTAGAACAAGAGCAGAGGGCTGTTCTAGAGAATAAGTGATTTTACGCACTTGTGGTACAAGACCTTTCTACCTGCTGTCAGCCTGGAAAAGTATGTATTTATTGGCTTCATTTAAATAGTCCACCTTTCTCATTGAGGCTCAAGGTGGGTTACAGAATGAGAGGACAAAAAACTATCATTTCATTTATTTATGGTCATTGACCAGCATCAGGAAAAACAATTAAAATCATGGGAATAATTAAAACATTTTAACGACCAAGGCACTCAACATTCACCAAGGATTTTTGCGTTCTGCTTGCAATATAACGGAACTTTGGTGCTGTATAAGAAATAAGAATTATCTGTTATCTGCAAGTAAGACGTTAAATAAAAAATCATCAATATATTTTGAGAACGTAAGCAACAAGGATGAAATTAGATGGGCAGAGCAAAAGCATGATGCATGCAAGCAATGTAATAAAAACAGTGTAACACTTACTGGAAGATAAAACTTTAAAACCATAGATTACAAGATTTAGAGGACTCTGCAGTAGAAACATGATATGATATACAATAAGCCATGTGCAGATCAGATTAAATAGAGCTGGTTTTTTTATACCTCACTTTTCACTTCTCAAAGGAGCTTCTAGATGGCTTACAAACACCTCTCCCTTCCTCTCCTCACAACAGACACCCTGTGAGGTAGGTGGGACTGAGAGAGCTCTAAGAGAACAGCTCTGTAAAAACAGCACTATCCAGGCTGTGACTAGCCCCAGACAGTGCTTGGGTATATGCATTTCTTGACATTAACCATTTGCAGGGGGCCACCTTCAGAAGGCTTTGTTCAGGGGGATGGAATATCTCAAGAGGGTGGCTCTGCAGCGATTTGGGTCCTAGACTAAGAAGGGCATCGGAAGTTATAACCAACACTTCCAACTACACTGGGAAAATAACTGGCAAGCAACGGAGTGACTACGGAATAGGCACAACATCTGCACTTTGTGTTAACTGTTGGTAGCAGTCAAGCTGCAATCCTCTACCTGCTGGAGCTTCCATGTTGTCTGCATTACAACAGTCTAGCCTCAGTTACTATAACATGGATCCCTGTGACCAGACTGGGCCAGGTCAATGTTGGGAACCATCTTGTGAGCTAAGTGAATATAAAAGGAAGCAATTTGCACAGCTGTATTGCTTCTTGAGCACTAAGGATGGGTCAGGTATAACCCTTAGATTCTTAACTGTGTCACTGGGGGTCAGATGAATACCATTGAATGTGGAAAGTGTATGCCTACCAAGACCTGCCTGGGCAGTGTAATTCCCATCTTAGGATTCCCTTTCCGTGTTTTCACTTTTAGCCATTTAACCACAATTTGTTGATTTTATTTATACCCCACCTTTCCTCCTCACGTGGACCCAAAGTAACTTCTCCATTTTATCTTCACAATGTACAGAGACTGTGTGGCTGGCCCTAGGTCGCCCTAGAGCTTCCATGGCAGAGTAGGGATCCAGATCTCTCAGATCTTAGTCCAGCCCAGCCTTTCTAATCTTTTATACCATCAAGAAATCCCTGAAGTAGGTTTTATGCGTCTCTGAAACTGGACCGTTTTATGCTTTGTTACAAGCTGACCCAAGACCTTTCTGAAGAAGGGCAGACTAAAAGCCAATAAATAACTAACTATTGCTTTAAAGTTGCAGGGAGAGGTACAACAGTGATTTGTGGGTGGCACCATCTCCTGTTGCCTTCTGAACTTGTGGGAGATCATAGGAGCTACCACATGTGCTGCAGGCGTCAGGAATACCATGTCAGTGCACCCAACACTGAAAACGCCTTAAAATGCTGTTGCCTCTGGAGAGCACATCCGTATAACAATAATTTTGGTGCCGCCAAAGAGGATGAGTCAAAATAACCTGATTGTATGTCTGTATAGGGTACTCATTTGAAGTTGGAACATTAATCCCTGGGGCATTAAAGTAGCTTTATGAAGTAGCAGTCCTGGAAAGAATGTTTCCTGTCCAATGGGCATTATTTGAAGTCTTTGCCCAGTCCTGCTGTCAGAACAGTGGGAAATATTCAGGCGGGAGTACAACTCTGTGAATTTAGCATGAGGTTTGAATTTTTAATTTCTTTTAAAGCAGAACTGGGAATAGATTTGATGGACCGTGGTAAAGTAACAGGGTTCTTATGACTCAGTAAGTAATGGAAAAACTCAAAGAGGATTAATTATTTCACCTCTTGATGTTGTTTTAATGTTTTTATGAAGTACGTCCTTGGATTACGTTCACTACCCATTGATGCTAAGGTTTCCAAGGAAAGGAAAATTCTTTACTTTGCAAAGAGGTCTTTTCTTTTTGGCATCTTTGGTTTTGAAGTGATGACAAAATGTTTTCCATTGAGTAGTCAAGATCCTATGAACCGCATTCAACCCACAGTGAAGTCTTGAGTGCTGGCAAAGTGCAGACTCACTCTCTCAGAATTGTTCCCAGGGTATTTATTTTTTATTGGTGGGGGAGTATGCAATATGTAAATAAAGAAAAACACACTTTTTCCTGTTCTGGCAAACCAGATTCTATTGCAACTTGTCCCATGTTCACAGAGAAAGGGGTACTGGGCTAGCAGCTTGTACTCCCACTACACAAAAGCCACCTCTGATCTGGTACATCATTGGCCGGATTTGCCCTTGAAGCCTCCAATTTCTGATACCTGATTGCAGAAGCTTCATAACTCTAGCAATTTTTTCTTGCCCTGCAGGCATCCTTCTGAACTGCATGGGATTTTGACACAATTGAATGATTGGAAGGTTGCAGCTAAGGTTGCCAACCTCCAGGTAGAGCTTGGAAATCTCCCAATATTACAGATGCTGTCCCAATGATAGAGACTACTTCCCTGGAGAAAATGGCTGCTTTGGAGGATAGACCCCATACACCGCTCATGTCCCCACCCTCCTCCTAATATTCAGGTTATTCCCCAAGCCAGAGTTGGCCACTTGAACTGCAACAGCATCTTCTATAGGCATGCATAGAAAGGAACCCCACTGAGTTATAGTTTGCTCCAGAACACAAGTATCTTGCTAAAGAAGGACAAAGGTAGTTGTGTTATTAGTATCCAACGTTTTGAACAATATGAGGGAGGGGGTTGTCCCTCCCCCCTGCCCCTTATATCATCATGCTATTTATGGGAGTATGCTCACAGGCTAAGTGAGGTCTCTGTACTTGGGAGAAGGGCAGGCTTTCATCTGAAGGAAGGAGGACTTTCTGAGACCTTCTGGTACTTTTATGGATACTAGTCCCCAGGTGAAACCTGGGAATCCTCCTGTTTTACAGGTCAGTTCCAGACTAAAGATAATCTGGGGCCAAGGGACCAAGCCCTATGAAGATAGGTTGAGGGACTTGGGAATGTTCAGCCTGGAGAAAAGGAGGTTGAGAAGGGGACATGATAGCCCTCTTTAAGTATTTGAAAGGTTGTCACTTGGAGGAGGGCAGGATACTGTTTCTGTTGGCTGCAGAGGAGAGGACACGCAGTAATGGGTTTGAACTTCAAGTACAACGATATAGGCTAGATATCAGGAAAAACATTTTCACAGAGTAGTTCAGCAGTGGAATAGGCTGCCTAAGGAGGTGGTGAGCTCCCCCTCACTGGCAGTCTTCAAGCAAAGGTTGGATACACACTTTTCTTGGATGCTTTAGGATGCTTAGGGTTGATCCTGCGTTGAGCAGGGGGTTGGACTAGATGGCCTGTACGGCCCCTTCCAACTCTATGATGCTAATAAGAGATCTGTTTCCAAAATTATAATTTAAAGACCTTTCCTGATGTTTATGAATGTATATGTAGTTCTTATATTTTACTTGGCTAAATATGTGTCTCCTCTCAGATGGCAACCTCCTTCATCAGAGCCATTGAACTTGGAGGTAAAGGTTATGCCCCTCCTCCAGACGATCCTTTGAGAATTCACATGAAGGGACTTTCACACTTGGTTCACTTTTTTGATAAACTGGAAGAAATAATTGGTGAAGTCCTGGATCCAAGGTAATGATTTTGTCTTGTATCAGCATTTTTGTGTTCTGGCGATTGAATAGAAACGTCTTTACTGAATAAGTGCTTAGAAACCAAATCAGTACAGTTTGCTAACGTATTTTAGCCGTGCTTGAGAAAGAGAATGCTCAAAGCTCTTACAGTGAGCCACATCCTATGAAGACTGAAATGATTTAGTCTTCCCATTAGCATAGGAGATTATATGGTATGACTATTGTTTTGAAGTTGAAAGATAATTGGGCTAAGGCATTTTAAACAGCTTACAATCTGTTGATTTATGTGCTGTTTTCTCACCTGTTTTCCTTTACCTTTCATCTTACTTACTGTTTACAAGTTGCCTTTCTTGTATGAATAAAAAAAATGGTATGAGTGACTGGTACACAGAAAAGGGGAAATAATAAGTTCTCACTCCTCCTAAAGGCTACAGATAAGGGGAATGGGTATGCTTTAATGTTGGTGCTGCCATCAACAAGGCCCTGTTAGGTGTCCAGGTCTCCTGTTGTAGTGGGAGACTCCGGCATGAACCCAGAAATGATGTTGCCTCTGAGGGGCAATGCCCTAGGATTCTCTTAAAACACAATTTGAGAGGAATCATAAAGCATCTTGACACAGTGACATCACTGCTGGGTTCATGCCAGAAGTAACATTGTGGAATTGGTATGGTGCCAATCACCTGGACCATACACACTTGCATCTCCTGAGAATAGGGATGCCAATCCTTGAAACCCCATGTTTCCACCCATGAAATCTCTAACACTCATTGCATACAAAGCAAGGGTTCCCCAGATGATCTTTTATGTCTATGTAGAGGAAGACAGCTCTCTCACTACCCTATTACTAGATGTGCGGACAGTTTACACAACTATTTATATCAGCTTTCCCCAACATTTTTACAGTTAAGGAACCCCTGCAACATTCTTGAGCCTTCAAGAAACCCCAGAAGTGGCACAGCCATGTAGAATGTGTTTAGGAAGCATAGCCCACCCAGAGCCCCCTCCTCTTCCCATTCCCACTAGGCCTATCATTGGCCGTTTGGGGGGGGGGCAATATGACTATATATATATATTTATATCAGCGGAAGACAGAGTAGCTGACAGACTTAAATATGGAAGAGAAGTGGGTCAGTTAATGCAGAGTTCCCAAATGGGCACTATTGAAAAGAAGCAGGAATGAGCGTTTGACAAGGCACCCATAAAGACTGGCCATTGCAGGAAGAGTCTGCTAGGTTGGCTATTTCATCAGCAGTTTTTGGGCCAAACAGATATTTCAAAGTTCTTAACCCCCTTTCATGGTTGTGGAGTAGGGGAAGGTTTTGAAGGCACAAGCCTCTGGAGACTGGGAGCGTTTCTGATCGATGGCGTCAAAAATGCTTGAAGTATGGCATCATAGACAGGCTTATGGAAAACATCCTTTTAACCAGATGTGGATGAGAACGAGAACCAGCAAGTAACATCATCATAAATAACTGTAGCTAACTAATACATCTGTCTGGCACTGTACTTCTTGCATTCGTGTGTGTCCCTAAGACTCAGAATGACCATGCCTTAAATGTAAAAAAAAACTGTTATTAAAAATAGTTGTTGTTTTCTCATTAATGTTCATAGTCTGTCACGGGCATGTGTTTTAGATATCTATAACACAATTGTTCATAAACTATTGTTTCTATGTTTTACAAAGAAAGAAAATCCCACTGAGCCTGCCCCAACAGACTTTTCATGTCTTTTCCTCTTCATGGAATAGGCATTAGGAAACTGGCTTATATTTTATCAGTATAATCCATGTCCTTGACTTTCTCTACTGTTCTTTCCACACAAAAAGCGCTTAATGCGAAGGGACTTGTATGTTTGTTATAGCTCTAATGTCATTGCTCTGTGAGAACTATTCTTCAATATGGTGCCATCAAAGCCATTTAGCAACCCAGAGTTGTACTATTAACAATATACAGCTCTTGAATTTACAAAGGGCCTTGGCAGTTTTTTTTATCATAGTCACCTTTGTGACAACCCTGTAAAGTAGATTAGTCTTTAGGTGGGGGCGTATTGACTGGTTTAGTTTTTAGTTAGAGGAGCTTAGACTGCTTTGTTAAGCCTTAGAGCTTATGGCGGAAATACACACTGAACCCAAGCTTGCCAGCCCGGAGTTGTCATAGTGAAGGGCGGTATATAAATTGAATGAATAAATAAACTTGACATGGGGAAAAGAAGAAGAGGTCTTCTAAATCAAAGCAAAACTCCATCAACTACAAGCAAGATGTGAAGGAAACAGTCCTCTTATTTCCCCCCCCCCCAAACTATTCCATTCATATATGTCGTTCAGCTGAGCACAGATGTTATATTTTGTTATCAGCACCGATTAAATAATGCCTCAGATCCTTGACTTTCACTGGCTGCCAAGCGGATGACCATTCATTGTCTCTGTAAATAAAGCCATGGCATGCAACAAATTCTGTAGCCTTCTATGGGCAAAGCTGTAATATCCCCCATGTTCCCAAAATCAAAAGTATATACTATGTGTTTCATGGAAAGTGGTGTTCCAGGTACTTAAGATGCAGAACATATTTTTGAATGAATTTCCTTGCATTACAGGAAGAGCATACAACTGAACCAGAGTTGGGTCTATGGATGAGTTGGGGTTCTGCAAGACTTACTGTGCAGTTCATGCTGGTTTATTCAGAAGCCCCATTGTGTCCAGTGGAATTTGCAGTACAATCCAGGGCACTTTTAGCTGGGAGTAAGTTTGTATGCATGAACAGAAGCAGGGTTGAGGGGTAGGAGATTACTGAACTAGGTAAGAGCCCACTTGGATAAAAAGTTTTCTTAGAAGAGCATGAAGCCTGGTGTTTACAAAAACGGTTACTTGATTTCTAATGAGATGGATAACCACTGATATCTAGTCGCAGAGGCAAGGGTCTTTTCTGTGTCTTTTCCTGTTATGAGTAGATTATTTTGGTATTTTCCTGGTATCTTCTGCAAGTTATTCAGAGTGCCGTCAGAATTGGTCTTGTTCCTTGGCTTTTAAAAGTCATTCCATGTAAAGAAAGAAAACCCACTGAGTGGGCTTTGTGCCAAGAGGACTGTAGTATGAATGGCCAAACTACATTGACATGCCATGTTCTAATCGCCCTTTCCCCTCTGTTAAACCATCAACCTAGAGCAGGGGTAGTCAAACTGCAGCCCTCCAGATGTCCATGGACTACAATTCCCAGAAGCCCCTGCCAGCATTTGCTGGCAGGAGCTCCTGGGAATTGTAGTCCATGGACATCTGGAGGGCTGCAGTTTGACTACCCCTGACCTAGAGCAATGCATATATTTCTTTCCTGACCACATTGGCACAATTTTTCTACTGTCAGCACCATATGGCTGCCATTTTTCTGGCTGTGCCATTGTATGTGCGTGTGTATATTTTTTTAACTGCTCTTTTAAAAAGTGGTAATAGCGCTTTAGCAATGTTTTTTTAAAGGCAGGGGGAAAGCATAGGGCCAATGGAATGAAAGGTCCATTGCCAGTGTGTGAGCATCTGCCTTTGGGTAGGTGATGGGTGTAGCTTGGTGAATCCCCACTGAGGGCAAGCAGCCCAACCTACAATACATTTCCAAACTTATTAAAATATACACACATTTAACTGCTGAGCCTCTCACTTGGGGATGCCCCTTCCCCTCCCCTCCCCTCCCCCAGAGGAAACAACTATCAAGATGGAACAGCGGTTTAATGTGAGTGGTAAACATCGGCTCTAGAGGTAGGCACCTTCCTCTGATGTGTTGCCACTGAAGGGAATCCCTTGAGGAATTCTCAGTTTCATGCATGGCAGCAACATAGATGCCCCTGGCAGTGACATAAAAGCAGAGTTAAGAGTTTTCATTTTTATTTGAATGTGACACAAAGCCATGGCCTTGTGTTAAATGTTTCGTAAAGATTAGTCATTCATCCAGTGCCGCAGTTCTCAAATGGTGAGTCATGCTGCTGAAAGTGGGTGGCG
This sequence comes from Paroedura picta, assembly GCF_049243985.1. Taxonomy (NCBI): domain Eukaryota; kingdom Metazoa; phylum Chordata; class Lepidosauria; order Squamata; family Gekkonidae; genus Paroedura; species Paroedura picta. The sequence goes on along the minus strand of NC_135373.1, from coordinate 107,275,572 downwards.
AACAGCCCTGGCCGAGGTGGGTTGTGTGACCCAGATTCCTCAGCTGTGGGAGGAGGGCTCTGGACCCTGCTCTTCCAGTTGCTGGAGAAGTAGAAGAAAGGCTAGAGTTGTTACATTTTCCTCTCCCTTAGTTTTGCAACCCTGCTCATTCTTGGGGGGCTCAGTTGGCTCCCAGCTAGCCCCCATGTAGGCAGGACTGACTTTAGGCTAGCCTTTGTCAACTTTTTTTACCATCGAGAAACCCTGAAACATTCTTCAGGCTTTGAGAAACCCCAGACGTGGCACGATCATGCAGAATATGGTTATGTACGTGCCCACCTGGGCCCCCTCCCCTTCCCACTCCCTCCGGTCCCATCATTGGGGGAGTCAACATGATCATCTATGGTCATATCACCCAATAAATGTTTAACAAATTTAAAAATATATCTTAAACATAAATGTTTAACAAATTTAAAGCATAGATTAAAAAGTAATTAACTCCCACCCATTTGGGAAACCCTTCCAGGACCATCAAGAAACCCCAGGGTCTCCCCTTGTTGGGAGAGCCTGCTTTAGGCTATCCTGCACTGCTGTTTAACAGATCTGAGACAAGCTCCACTCTGCAGGGGTGTCAGACTTCAGGGCTCAGTTTGCTCCCAGCTGGTGTAGAAGGCGAAGAACCATAGCTTATGCGCATTGTTCCTTCATGCTTTCTTTGTGGTAGCCAGGCCCAATTGAGCCCTGGCTGGAGGTGCTGCAGGGGTGGGTCCCATGAGCAGGGTGAGTCAGAGGTAGGCTTAACTTCAAAATGTTTGAGAGCTTTTCTATATGGTAAAAGAGTACTGTGGCAAACTGGCCCCTGTGTGTATTTATAACAGGTATCTTTGAGCTCCACGAAAATTACCTGCAGGTAAGCAAGGATGAGAGCTGGTTGTCAGAATAGCCTCTTTGTGCCGAAGCCAGATGCAAAATGAAGTATACCGTGGTGTGGTGTATTAAGCTAATCCCCCATACACAGTAGATCAGCACTTTTTGTTTTGGCTTCTTCGCATGAAAAATGAATGAAGTTTTCCTTTCATTGCTCCAACTAGCGTTGTGTATATCTGATGGGGAATGGGAACATTTTTCCTGGAAATGAAGAAAATGGGAAGAAAGATTAAACAAGCCCTGGGATATTAGCTGTTTGTCTCTACCAAATGCTGCTGCTTCAGACATACTGACCTTAGTTTTTTTGCTGGGTTGCGTGCTGCCAGAAGAAGAACAGCCAAAAAGGTTCTCTGTGTCAAACTAAACGCTCAAAATAAGTTGATCTTAGTCTCCCAAGGCCAGATTTGTTTTAACTTGAGGATTGTTTTTAACTTCTACTCAACGGATTGCCTGAACAGAGCCTTTTGCATAGCTGTGTTAAGAAAATTAGGAGAAGAAATCTTAAATTATGCATAGTCCTTTATGGAAAAAATATACACAGCTGATGGCATTTACTCTAGGCATGTCATAATCTGCATTCATTAGAGTTGCCAGCTTGGGAAATACCTAGAGGTTTTGGGGGTGGAGCTGGGACTGGGTGGGATTTGGGGTGGGGAGGGAGTTCAGTAGAGTTTAATGCTATGGTCCCTACCCTTCAAAGCAGCCATTTTCTCCAGGGGAGCTGATCTCTGTTGCTTGGAGATGAGCTATAATTTCAGAGGATCCTCAGGCTCCAGTTGAGGATTGGCATCTGTAGCAATCATGGTAATATTAGATACAAACATAGAAGGGACCACCGTTGTACTGTACCTGCCCTGATTGGGCAGAAAGGCAGCATACAAATTGCATAAATAAATTGCCTTTTACACCAGTAACAAACTCTGCATCTTCAGAACAAGAAATCAGCGGAAGAATTATTATAAGGAATCTCATTTGCATAACTGAAACCATTCAGATGAACCTTACTGGAAATTGATATGTTGATCAATAATCCATAACGTTTCTCCATCCCAAACGCTGGTTGTTAGGAGTCCTTTAGCAGAAAGCGCCGTGCACGAAATCTCACAATAAGTGATAAATATACACATGCGAAACAGCTGTGATTGTTTTAGTGTACTGGCGTATGAATCTGCTCAGAGTTCTTACTTTGATAATTGGGAATTGTCTCTGTCGGTTCTGCATGTCTAAGAAGTCCTTTAGTCCCATACAAAGCTTTCCCTGCTTTTCCCTTCATGCATATATGTGTTGTCAAATCACAAATGATTTATGAAGCCCCAGCAATGGACTTTCAAGACAAGTGAGAAGCAGAAGTGCTTTGCCATTTGCTTCCTCTAGTCATCCTCCGTGGTCTCCCATCCAAGAACCAGTTTTGCTTAGCTTTCAGGATCTGACAAGATTGGCCTATGCAGCCTTTCCTCTTGCTATTCCCTTCACATACTGGTTCTTTTAGCATTCTACCTTGACTTCAAAATAGAAAATCAAATATTTTAAGAGCCATAGGTTGTAGACCATGGTGCAAAGTATGGCAGTCGTACAGTTGACCAGCCTTGGGCCCCACCGCTTTGCAGTCAGCCAGCTGACTGAGTTCCCAGAAGTCCTTGTGAGTCTCCTGCTTGTAAGTACATAGTACAGCAGTGGTCCCCAACTTTTTTATCACCGGGGACCGGTCAATGCTTGACAATTTTACTGAGGCCCAGGGGGGGGGGGGGGAGGTAGTCTTTTGCCAAGGGATGTTGCTGCAGCCTGAGCCCCTGCTGTACTTGCTTTCCTGCCGGCGCCCCTGACTTCCCGCTGCTGACAGCAGCTGCGCAGTGTCATGTCGAGGGGGAGCCCCAGCCATGGCAGCTGCCAGAGAACACCAAAGGTGAACTGGTGGCAGAGTGGCAGGGCAGCCCCCAAGGCAGCAGCCGGGGAGGAGGATGAGGAGGATCCACGGCCCGGTACCGACTGATCGACGGACCGCTCCTGGTCTCCGAATTGGGGGTTGCGGACAGCTGTTAAAGTATGGCAGTAACTTCTCACTAAGCTATAGAATCTGTTCTTTGCTTCTGCTACTGGTGGAATACTTCAGACATCTTTAAAAAAAAACTTTATCAGTGTTGTGCTTATACTGGCTGCTTTATTATTTTAGTCAAAACACTTGTGATAGCTTATGTGCTTCTGAAACCAACATGAAACAGAAATGTACCATAAGAAATGTCAGATGAGTTCACTTCTTCCAGAACTTTATTCCCACTTGTAGCTTAATGAGCAGGATCGGATAATGTGACCTGAAAGATGATAGTGTAATTAAAACTTCTTTTGTAGCCAGCCTATTTCCTTTTGCTATTTAAAGCAGTGTATTAGTAAAGGGATGAGTCTATTGTCCTCATTTCTTGGCTTGAGTAATTTCCCAATTTTTAAAAGCAAATCACTGCGTCAAAGGGCAGGATTTCATTGCACGGTGCTGTGCAACTTCACAGATCAAAGCTGTGTTCTGAAGAGTTTTGATTAACTATGAAGCCTCTCTGTTTTCAAAACTATTAAGTATATTAAGATAGCGCCAAGATGAATATGGAGATGACCCTAGGTCTGTTTTTAGACTTGCAGGGGGCCAAATTCTATCAACAATCAAGATGCATTTGATAAAAGGCCAAAACAGCAGGGATCCTTTCTGCCGAGCAGTGGAGGAAGTTGTACGCGATTTGGATTTGAGGATTAAAAATATTATCAATTTTCAGCATGATGTTGTGGCAGCTAGCTCCACTGGAATCAGTCCAGCCCGGGTAAGGGGCCTCCTTTTGTTCTTATAATTTGCTTGATGTAAAAGATAGAACATTTTCTTGGTGTTCTGAAAGTAGACAATAATTCAGTAATGCAGCATTGTATCATATAGCATGGCACCATCCAGTTTGCTGAGATAAAGTATCTGCAATAGTTCAGGCTTTCTGTCATCTGGCTTGGCTAGAATGTTTAACTTGGACAACATTTCTGAAGAACTATGGATGACAAAGCTTAACACCCCTCCCCCAATCTTTCTAACATTTATCATGCCAATAATTGTATATTACAGTATAATATCTTGAATTCTTTTGCCTCCTGGAACTACTAAACAAAAAACTTATCCAGGCAGTTTGTACCTTGATATGTTTGGGTTTCTTTTTCCATATTTGAATTCTGATTTCACAGTTCTCTTAATCCAGACTGGTTGATAGTGGGGATAGGATACTTCTTGTATAACTATAATCCTTACGCTAAGTGTTCCTTGGTCAGGTTTCCTAGTAATTCTGGCAGATGTTTATTTCCAGTTTTTAGTGCATGGCTTGGCTGCCTTGCTAGAATCTTCTCTGCGTAAAGCCCCCCAGAGTCAGGCATGAATTATTTTATGGTTTCTTCTCTTAACACGTGATCCCAGTTTTATGGATCTGTTATGCAACATGTGACTTGCTCTGTCTTGAATAAGTGGCGTTTGATGACTGCCCTCTGAGTTTAAACAAGATAAGCTGGATTTAGGAAGTATTTTGCATTTTGCTGAACTTTTTGGTAATGCGTCTTGTACCATCTGCCAATGGATTTAAAAGACTGGTAGGGCTACCCACTCCAGGTTGGGAAATAACTGGAGAATTTGGGGGTGGAGCCTGAGGAAGGTGGGGTTTGGAAAGGGGAGTGACTGCAATGACTCCATTGGGGAGGGACTTCAGTGATACCCATAATGCTATTGAGCCCAATTTCCAAAATGGCCATTTTCTCCAGGTGAACTGATCTCTTTCACCTGGAGATCAGTTTGTAATAGCAGGAAATCTCCAGCCGCTACATGCAGATTGGCAACCCTATGGCCTGGACAAGTGGAATAAGTCAAAGCTGGTCTACTCAGAAATGTTCCATTTATTTGGTAGGTCTTGGTCCCAGGAAAGCATCCTTAGGACAGCAGTCTAGGCCATTGGTATAAGACTGTATGCAAACTCTTCATGTCAAACTAACAATACTGTTCGTCTTTAAATGCAGCCGAAACTACATGCTGTAAACCATAACACTGTTTACTGTGGCAGAGAGACAGTGAAATTCTTCCAGATATTTTTGGACGAAGCAGCTACCCACTTTCCTCCCACTAACAAAGCTGAATTGTTATTTGATGAAGAATTCGGGTCCCCCTCTATCCTGATGCTGTTCAAGTAAGTGCTAAATGTTGAAAAGCAAGTTAGCTAGGCTATGGGGTCACCTCACATTATTGTCAGTAAAACATCAGTCTTAGAATCATCTGCTAACAAGGGACAGTAAGATGAAATGTGCCAATCATGTCCACATCTTTGTTGTCCTTGAAGAAATCTTGATGCTACTAGTATTTCTGTAAGAAACCCATAACTTTAATGAACATTTAGCAAACTTAGACCTGCACCAATAATGGTCATTAAAACCACACAGAAGATATTTACCCCCCCCCCCCCCCGGATTAAGTTTAAGTCCAGTGGCACCTTTAAGTCCAACAATTTATTCAGGGTATAAACTTTGTTGATCTTAAAGGTGCTACTAGACTCAAATTCTCTCTCTCTCACATACACACACACACAGACAAAGAAGATAAATGTGTGCACAGCAACAATCCCAAGGAGTCATCTAACTATGTAATGGTCACCGGATTCAGTGTAGCAAACAAAGTTGGAGGAACCTCCTATATGCATCTGCATATCACCTACCAGCTTGGTGTAGTGGTTAGTACAGCAGATTTCTAATCTGGCGAGCCGGGTTTGATTCCCCCCTCCTCCTCCACATGCAGCCAACTGGGTGACCTTGGGCTCACTACAGCACTGATAAAGCTGTTCTGACCGAGCAGTGATATCAGGGCTCTCTCAGCCTCATCTACCTCGCAGGGTGTCTGTTGTGGGGACAGGAAAGGGAAGGCGATTGTAATCCACTATGTGGCTCCTTCTGGTAGAGAAAAGCAGTATATAAAAACCAAATCTGCTGCTGCTTCTACCTGCAAGAGCATTAATTTCATGGCAAGAGTCTACTTGAACATGCATTTCTTGATGTATTTAAATTAATTCCTTGTCTTTAAAATGAGTGAAACAATCAGACCAAAAAGCTTTAGAATGCAAGCTGATCAGGATAGCCTAGCTGATTTATTTGATTTAGGGGCATCTTCCGTAAAACACAATTTGGGGGTATTTAAAACCAGAAATTTTAAATATACCGTATTTGCCGGCGTATAAGACGACTGGGCGTATAAGACGACCCCCCAACATTTCCACTCAATATATAGAGCTTGTTACATTACATTATAGCACTATGGGCCACTTTGGGCAGCTATGTCTATCCCAACTGAAGTGCACCCGGCATATAGGACGACCCCCCCCCACTTGGAGGCATGTTTTTCAGGGGGGGAAAGTAGTCTTATACGCCAGCAAATACTGTACATGTGCACAATATGAAACTTAAACCCAGGAAGTTTGTAATATGTGTAGTTATCTTCATCTTCGCTAACAATTCACTTAAACATTAATGCAGATCTCCAGCACAACCCAGCGGATCTTCTCCAAAAGCTTTAAGAGAACGGATTCAAAGAAGAGTAGACAGAAGAAAATTAAAGGTACAGTTGACTATGTATTGATATTACTTAATATTTAGGGTTTGAACGGGAAGCACACTTTTAAGGGGGGAAAGCACTTGGCGACACACTACTGGTGTTGTAGCAGTTCAGAAACCAAGGAGATGTCAGGAGTGGGTTAGACCTTCCCTGAAAGGAAAGGCTTGAAGAGTCTGAGAGTTCTCAGTTTAGAAGACAACTAAGAATGGACATGATGGAAGCTTGTAAAATTATGCATGCCACTCTGATAGCAGGGGGTAGGAATAATGAGAGCTTCCGCCATGTTGGGATTGTCTTTAAAGTCTTTTAATGGGTATTTTAATGGGGATAAGACTATTGTGACCTGCCACGAGCCTACAGGGAGTGGCGGGAAATAAATCGAATAAATAATAATAATAATAATAATAAACCCTACATCAGCCTTTCTCAACTTTTTTTCCATAGAGAAACCCCTGAAACCTTCTTCAGGCTTTGAGAAACCCAAGTGGCACAATCATATAGAATATGGTTGGAAAGTATAGCTGTGTACATGCCCACTCAGGGCCCCTCCCCTTCCCACCCCTTCTAGGCCCATCATTGGCCATTTCGGGAGATGGGAGGGAGCTCAACATGACCATATATGATCATATCACCCGATAATGAAATTTTTATATTTAACTCCCACCCATTCTAGAAACTTTTCCTGGACCATCAAGAAACTCCAGGGTTTCACGAAACCTTGGTTGAGAAAGCCTGTTCTACATCTTATTTTTACATTGGGTATTACATTTTTTGTAGTCAAGCCAATTAAGATACTTCCAGAAATACAGAAAACAATGATGGTCCTAGTCCTTTTAATCAAAAATTCACATGACATCATTGATCTTTTCTCAAAATGTATCACAATGTTTGTTTCAACATGCAGAAAAGAAAACTCCAAAATTAATAAATAAAAATAACAAATATGGGGCTTTGCCTAACTAACCTGAGGCCTGATTATTCTATCACCTGCACTTTGTTCTTTACCCAAAACTGTTCTTCTCCTGACATCTTTCCCATATCATTATTTTCCATTCTGCAACCAAGGTTATTTGCCAAACTTTAGCAAGCTTAATGTTTCTTAGGATTTTACTCTGTACTAAAATCTTCCAAGGATTTTTTTAAATAGTGTAAAGCAGAACATTTCAATTTGTCCTGTGAAACTCGATTACTTTTGTTATTATTGTTTTTTTCTGTAGGAAATACCTTAAAAGCAGGCCTGGATCTGAGCAGTACTTTGAGCATTTTAATTCTCTCAAAAGTTGTTTCTACAGGCCTTTGTTATGTTACTTTGCTACTCCTAGAATCATACAGTTAGAAGGTACTTCCGGGGTCATCTAGTCCAACCCCCTGCACAATGCAGGAATTGACAATTGCCTGCCCACCCACTCACAATCTTGCCTAAGTTCATAACTTCCCGTGGAAATCTAGTTGTAGTGGCTCAAACTTAGAAGATTTGAATAGAAGTGTAACATTTTTACTTGATCCTGTGGATCTCTAGGCCAGTAGTTCCTGTGGAGAAAATGGCAGCTTTGGTGGGAAGGCTCTGTGACATCACAAGCCCATTAAACTTCTATCCTCCCCAGGCAGGCACTGTTCCTAAATCTCCACGAATTTTCCTGGCCAGATTTGGTAACCTATTATCACCTTGTATAGCATTGCATAAAGGTCTTATATAGCATTGAAACGGGAGGACAGAAGATTTGAGACGGTATACATTAGCATTATGGAACAGATGTTGTAACTATGGCCGACTATCAAGTAGAAAATTCTTAGAAACTTGGGAGATGGCAGAGTTTGGGGAGGTTAGGGACTAGGGTTGGCAGCTTCGGCCGCTGAAGCTGCCGTTCCAGCCTGAAGCAGTCAGCGCCGCCGTGTGGGGGGGAGGGGCGGCACTGGTGCCAGTGCTGGTGCTGGCGCAACAGTTGGCACACACATGCAGGAGCAGAGCCGCCCCCCCTGCGCCGTGGCGCTAGCTGCGCCCAACCATATTAGGGACCTCAGTGGGGTACAAAGCTAGAGGCCACCCTCTGAAGGAGCCATTTTCTCCAGGGGAACTAATTTCTGTAGCGTGTAGATCAGTTGTAATTCTGGGAGATCTCCAGGTTCCTCCTGATGATTGGCAACCTTGGTTTATGACATGTCAGGCTCAAGCATTAGCAAGTATGGGCCTGAAATTAGCCAGTCTTCTCTCATCAGTTTGGGACAGAGAAACACTAGCTGTATAGGGCAGCTACTGGAAGGATGCCTATATCCCCTTTGCTTTGCATGCCTCAGAAGCAGGGAAGGTCTGAGTGATATTGCTTTCTTGAACAGCTGGCACATTTTAACTATTTCAGCAAATTCTTAGAAAACTACTTTTTGTAATATTGTATCTGGTGTACTATTAATGTTTGTGCAGTACTAATATTGGTGATAAACTTCAAATATTGACAATTATAGATCTTTGTTCTGTTTCATGTATTTCTCCAGGGAAACTAATAATTGTATACATCTGTTTCAGCTTCAAGCCTCAGGTCTTTGGAATGAGGCCTAACACAGGTTACCCTCCCCGCAAAAGGGTGGGATTAAAAAAAAAAGTATTTGTCATTTCATTGCCCTGTGCCAAGTATAAACAGGCTGCACATTTGGCTTGATTAAATTCTGCAGTGCTGCAAGAGTTTATTACCGATATCGTGGTTCGAGGGGAAGGAAGGTGGTATGGTACAGCGTGATCTCGTTAGATCCTGGAAACTACCTAATTTGGGCAAGGTCCGGTTAGTACTTAGACGGGAGGCCTCCAAGCATGTTCGCAGAGGAAGGCACGGGCAAACCACCTCTGCTTCTCCCTTACCTTGAAAGCCCCTTGCTGAGGTCACTGTGACTTGATGGCACTTTTTATGGACATGCACCATGGTTTGAAGCAGAATCCTAAAGATTAGAGCTGAGCCAATATGAGTAGGACTCATTCTGTATACTGAGCAAATCCTAACCCCCTGACTCTTTTTGCCTTTGTATGAATTACACCCATATCTTCCCCAGGGAGAGTTGATTTCCTTCCTCTATGTTTGTCTTCTGCCAGTGAGCGAATACTTTTTTTGTGTATTACTTGGCATTTCCTCACAAACTCTTATTAGCTCTGGTACCTGTTCGTGTGTCGTTGTCGAATTGTTTTGAACATTTTGTGTATGTTTGTATTATAAATCCTGTTTTTAATGTTGGGGATTTGGAGCTGGTTTGTGAGAAGCTTCATAGAAACACATGCAATGAAAATTTCGAAGATCTGCCGAACTTGGAAGGGTGTGCCTGTATTTCTCATTGCAGTGCTAATCTGAAATTTACATTTTGTTAGGGAAGATAATGCTTGTTCTCCCTTTGCAATGCTTACAAGCTGATCATAATTGTTGTTCTTTCCCTTTAGCTGAAGCAACCTTTGATTCGGTCTCAGTTTGCTTGCACCTACAAAGATGACCAAGCATCTGAAAAGAAAGACCATTCCTTCAGCACTAGCCAGATCCCAACATGCATACATCCAGCACCCAAAGAAAGGACAGCTCTGTGCCCTGTAAATGAACCAAGTGCAGGTAAAAAAAAAATAGAATTCCACTACTCAAAATCCTTTCCTTTCAGTCCCCCTTTCAGTGCCATCCTAGACACTCTTCTTGTTGGGTATTTAAAAAAAAAATTAAGTCTTCTTTTTTTTAAAAAGTTTTCTTGTTGGGTATTTGTTAAAAGTCTTTTAGTGGAAGTTTTAATGGGGGATTATAAGACTACTGTTACCCACCACGGGCCTGTAGGGAGTAGCGGGAAATAAATTGAATAATAATAATAATAATAATAATAATAATAATAATAATAATAATAATAATAATAATAATAATAATAATAAGGCGATGGATGTAGAAGGTGTAACTCTGTCTAGAATAAATTCAGGTGGGTAGCTGAGGTACCATGAGGCACACGAAAGCTCATGCCTTGAATAACACTTTGTTGGTCTTAAAGATGCTATTGGGCTCAATTTTTGTTCTGTCTAGAATGGCACTATTGTAGTCCTAGAAGTACTTTCCAGGGAGACTCAATACCCAATGAGCAAAATAAGACTTGCTTCTATATAGACCAGTTTAGCTTTGCTCCGTATTTTAAATTAATCTAAGTGGGCCATGTCCAAGAGCTTCGTTTAACCACAAACATTCAAGTGTTAAAGTCTTTTAGACTCTACTGTCGTGGCAAATAGCGTCACTTTATTGACATTTGCTTTGCATCCATGTTGGCTTCTGCAAGCAAATTATTGCTGAGTTGGTATTTCATAGAATCATAGAGTTGGAAGGGGCCATCTAGTCCAACCCCCCCTGCTCAACGCAGGATCAGCCCAAAGCATCCTAAAGCATTTGTAACAGCCATCTAATGCACAAGTCCAGCAGGTAGGAAATCACCCTCCGTTCTTTGGAACGGCTGCTATTTAGTCAGTAGTCATCTGAGTCAGCCTTCATGTTGGTCCGTTTTTGCATGCCCAAAATAAAATCTGTGCCACTCACGAGCAAAACAAAATAAGTCGGGGGATCTGTCCACTTATGAAACCTGTACTTTAAACATGTCTTTTTGAGACTGTTTTTCATTCCATAGAGTTTTAAGACCTGTTGTCTGCTGCAGTACCAAACAGATGAATAATTCCTTTCGAAGGCACTGTATGGCTAATATTGAATTTAATTTGTTTTGCTTTAAAAGAGTTGCGTGCTACTTTATAGATTTCAGTTCCTTAACATTTAGTTTTTCCTATCCTTTGATTTCTCGGTGTGTGTTCGTTTCCTGGAGTGTTGCTGAAATGTTATTCTCTTAACCAACAGAATGCCTCCGTTCCCATCATGCAAGTGCTGCGCTTGGAACTAGTTCTGGAAATGTTCATCCGAATGGAAGCAGAAGTAAAGAAATAGGAAAATTCAGCTGCCAGCCAAGAAACAAGAGCTCAAAGAGGAAGCAGGTGGATAGGACTAGTGAAAATGTCATGGGCGCTAATGAAAATGAATCACTTCAACACGTACATAAAAAGAGACCAAAGGCTGCAGGGAAATGCCAGACTTGTTTGGAGAGCAAAACAAAAGGAGCAGGAAAATGTAACAAGCCTGCCGCAAAAAACAGACTGATTGTTGGTCAAGCAAAGCTAACTCATTTCTTTAAATTGTAAATATTGTTCTTTGGTGTTGCTTACGGCAACCGCTAGTGGCCCTGAAATCTTGGGAAAGAGGCAAGCATCAGCTGAATGATCATCTTGTTTGCTCTGTGATGGCAAATGACTAAGCAAAGTTAGCCTAAGTACAGTACTTGGACAACTGGATCAATGATTTTTGCAGAACGATCATCAGTTTTAATAATGCAGTATAATTGGTACAGTTATTTGATCCTGTATTGTTATACAAATACTTAATACATCCACCCACACCCCGCAAAATACACATACACCGTTAACATTTAAACTACAGCATCATATCATTTTCATGAAAATGGTTTTCTTTGTTCCAAACGTCGTCCCGCGGTCGTGTTTCAGACTTGCCAACATGGTCGATAGACTCTTCCCAGCATGCACCTGAGCACTGTAGAAAACACCCCAGAAGGTTGACTTTGTCAGAAAAATAGGTGACATAATGTTTCTGATATGTTGGAGTTTGAATGCACTGTTCTTACTAATGTCGCATTGTATATTTTTACTGACTTTATGTATTTTCAAATTCGTATACCTCCACTCTCCATTTGAACTTGCAGCGGTTAACAATAAAAACAGTAAAAAAACCCAGTAAACCCCTAAAACCACTTAAAAACATTAACATTAACCGTAAACACAGCAAGATGGAAATAGAAGCGTTCTTATTTCCCCCCACCCCACCCCCTGACCAACTAGCAGTCAAGAGCTCTTTTTCTCATTGGGAGCGAGGGTCCCAACCTCACCACCTCCAACGGATCCCCTGATGGTAACTCCGGGGGGGCCACCATAGCCTCAACCATATGCCTGGTGGAAGAGCTCTTACAGGCCCTGCGGAAAGTTGACAAATCCAACAGGGCCCGTAGCTCTTCCGGGAGCTCATTCCAACAGGCTAAGGCCAGGGTCAAAATAGCCCTGGACCTGGTCGAGGCCAGGTGAATGTCCCAGGGGCCCGGGACCGCCAGCAAATTCCTACCCACAGATCGAAGAGCCCTGTGGGGGGCATAAGGAGATTTACGGTCCTGCAGATAGGTAGAGCCCAAGCCACGTATGGCCTTAAAGGTCAAAACCAATACCTTGAACTTGATTCGGAAACAGACTGGTAACCAATGGAGATGATGAAGTACTGGCTGAAGGTGGACTCTATAAGGTGTCCTGGTGAGGACCGTTGAAGCTGCATTTTGTACCAGCTGTAACTTCCAGATCAAAGACAAGGGTAGGCCTGTGTAGAGCGAGTTACAGAAGTCTAACCTGGAAGTGACTGTTGCATGGATCACTGCAGCCAAGTGTTCAGAGGGACAGGTAGGGCACTAGTAGTTGCACTTGGTGCAGATGGAAAAACACCATCTGGGCTACCTTAGTGACCTGACCTCCATTGAAAGGGAGGCATCAAAGGTCACTTCCAAATTCCTTGCGGTACGTGCAAGTGTTAATTACACCCCATCCAGGCATGCCCCCCTGCAGCCCCTCTGCTTCAAATATCTGGATACATTTATTTCATAAATGTTTGTTCAGTGACCGCTTATGACATTACTATTTTGCTTAACAGTTATTATATGAATGCACTGAAACCATCCAGTGGAGTTCTTGTCTGAAATAATCTGAAAATTATACATACTGTCAAAATCTCTTCTTCCAATAGGCAATTTGGCTGAATTTTCATCCTCTCCTGTCTCTCTCCTTTCCTGTAGTGATTCGATACCTTGAACCTCAGCTTCAGCTGGAAAAGCCATAGGATCCTCCAGCGAAAAATAAGAAAGCTGCTTAAGAGGCAGGTTCAGTGGTCGGCCATGGTCTATGTCGTGGCGCTTAGAGCCTGTGTTCTGTATTTTGAAGAAAATAGGAACTTCAGATTTAATGAGATGCTAATAATGGCATTCAAATGCACGGAAGTGCTTCAGAGGCTTCCACACAACCCTCCCAGTCCCCCAGGGTCTTTCTGATTCCAGCTTTTCATGCTTTTTCAAAGGCTGCTTCTGAAACCCCAATATACAGAAGCAGTTGGACACTTCTGCCTTCATTGTGGATCAGGGATATAAGATTTTATAGGCAACATATGTGTATCCTAGCTTATATCCCTTAATTTATCCCATGCCCCATAATATTAATGGATCAGGATGGCACCCTAAGGAGCCCCAAAATTGTCATAGCTTGAAACATGCCTTCTCATCTTTTTTTAATGCCGAGAAACCCCCAAAACATTAGGCTTTAAGAAACCCCAGAAGTAACACAATTGTGCTTAATATGGTAGGGAAGCATACCTGTGTAGGTGCCCACTTAGAGCCCCTCCCCTGGTAGGTACTTTGATGAGAGATCACCAAGGAAGACAGGAGGAACATGGAGGAAGGCAATGGCAAACCAACCAACTCTGAATATCACTTGCCATGAAAACCCTACGGGATCTCCATAAGTCAGCTGTGACTTGATGGCACTTTCCACTACTACAACATTAAGGGTATTCATTAACAGAAAAAAGAGAGGGTCTTTTACATTTGTTTCACTAAGACAACTTGAAACGGAATAACAGGTCGAGCTAATGTGTGCAATCCCTAGAAGAGTTATGCCCTTCCGAATTCATTGAAGTCAATGGGCATAGAAGGGTTGGGTTGTACTGCAAGGTTGACCGTTGTTCGGAGAAACTACGTTTTGTTCAAGTTTTCAAATGTACTTATTATTTAAAAAGAAATCATGTGGGAAGAGTAAACTCTTCACCCTCAGCATAGCTGAAAAAATTCTGTCATCGCAGCCCTAAACAGAGTTCCACCATTCTAAGTTAATTGCTTTATTTTATTTAGAAGGCATAAATCTAGAAGAAGAAGAAGAATTGGTACTTATATGCTGCTTTTCTCTCCCCGAAGGAGTCTCAAAGCGGCTTACAATCGCCTTCCCTTTCCTCTCCCCACAACGGACACCCTGTGAGGTAGGTGAGGCTGAGAGAGCCGTAATAATCCTGAAGAAGAAGAGTTGGTACTTATATGCCGCTTTTCTCTCCCCGAGTCTCAAAGCGGCTTACAATCGCCTTCCCTTTCCTCTCCCCACAACAGACACCCTGTGAGGCAGGTGAGGCCGAGAGAGCCCTGATATCACTGCTCAGTCAAAACAGCTTTATCAGTACTGTTTAGGATTGTCCTGCTAATGCGTCACATTACTTCAGCTGCTCCACAAATGGGTTTAAGCACAACCGTTAAAAAGAGGAAACTCACTGAGAACTTTGAGGCTCCATCATCCTCTTCATTCAGAAATCCGCTGTCCTCGATTTTGTAACGTTCAAGAGAAGATACAGGCTGTGACTTTTCAGCTTTGCCAGCATTCTGGATTACTTTCCCCAGACTGAATGCACTTAGTAGCATGTCATCTTCTGCTTTTTGCACTGACTTTGAAACAGAAAGAAAGAAACCTTGGGACAAGAGAGAGAAAATTAGTATTAAGGCATAAGATGAGAAATGCATTCTGAAGTGCTTAATGCGTGCATAGAAGAGAGTCAAACTCAAATCTTATTTGAGAGAAGCTTCCCTGGAAAATTTATGTTTTTCACTGAAAAAGCTATCTTTATATAACCTGTAGAATGAATTGAAACCACTTCAGTGGCTTACTTTACCGTTCAAATGGCCCTGAGAGTGAACTTTTGCATATGATTAAGTTTCTTTTATTTTAAACTGTGGGTGGGTGAGCTTCTTTATTGTAATCCTATGATATTTTGGATGATTGTTTGTCAAACACGATGGGGCATCGAAAATCTCTTTAACTGCCTTTTTCAAAATGGACCTTAATTTCCACTTGAGAATTTCAGAAAAGATCTAATTTGTACATGTAAATTAGGAAAGGGGGGGGGAAGTCCTGCTCTGTAATGCTGAATGTAAAAAATGCAGGACAAAATGCTCTACAAGGAAAGGCTACAGTGATTTCGGCTTTAGAAAATGTTAGCTGTAATTCAGGATTATCACGTTTGGAATGTGATGGGAAGAAGAAAAATGTGTTATTTTTCGTAACAACAGCAGATATCGCAGACACCCAGATTCCCTGGAATTGAAGTATGAGCTTTAGCAGCTTGTAATTCTACCCTTCAACCCTGATATTGGCATTTATAGTCCCAAATTATTCTCTGGTATGGAGTGGACTGTACATCTGAGCCAGGGAAGAATTCCCCACTTACTTTATGTGAGCACTGGCTATGGCCACCTGGTAGCTGCAGAGCCTCCATTGTGGAATGTTTCTTAACCCCCAGCCCTTCATAGTCCAGCTTCAGGCCTGGGTTCTAGCTTTAGTTGCACTGTTAAAGTTGCAAAGGGATGCTCATGCCTGTTGTTCTATGTTGACCCCTCTATCCTTCAGTTCAAATATGGAATTGTTATTAGGGGAGCAGCTTTCCAGTATTTTTGGACTTTTCTGTCCGATTGGACACTTTCCACTGGAAAAAAGCCCCAGAATTAACAGGGTGGGATTTGTCTTGGGAGTAGGGGAGTGGGAGTGCCACATTATCTCGCCCTTGCTCTTCAAAACTTATATGAGGCCACTGAATGAGATTGTCCAGAGCATCAATATATAGATGACACCCAGCATGATATTTCATTTTCCAAGCTGCCAGATGTGTCTGTTTTGACTCTGAACTTATGATTTGAAGCCATGGTCAGGTGCCTAAAGCAGAGCAAACAGAATCTGAATCCAGAAAAGATAGAGATGATGCTAGTTGGGAAGGTCGATATTAGATGGATTGGATCCACTTATCATGTGGAGTTGGCCTCTGTAGAATAGGCTAAGGATCTGGGGTATTCATGGACCCAGTGTTGCTATTTGAACAGCGAGTAAGCATAGTGGCCAAGAATGCCTTCTCTCAGTTGCATCTGGTTCACCAGCTCTCCCCTTTCTTAAGACATAGTCAATTTTACAATTTTTGTAACCTCACAACTGGACATCTGTAATGTGCTCTATTGGGCTGCCCTTGAAGATGCCTTAGAAACTGCAGCTGGTCCAAAATGTGACAGACCAGTTATCAGGGGCTAGACAGCAGGAACATATGCATCTTAGAACATCTAAATTGGCTGACAGTTTGTTTCCAAGTTCCATTCAAAGTGCTGGTTATGACCTTGAAAGCCTTTCAAGGCCTAGAACCCATTTATCTAAAGGACCATCTCCTCCCAGATATCTTTGTGTGCCAACTACAGTCTTCAGACTGTCCTTTGCTACCTCAATTAAGGTGGTCTGCTGGCATCAACCAGAACCAGTGCTCCTTCCACTGTAGCTCCCACTTAGTGCAATGGCCTCCCTGAGGAGGTGAAGGGAGCACCATCTCCAGAAATATTCAGGAGACTGCAAGACTATTTATTTGTCAGGGCTTTTAATGGGACATAAAGTGCAGGCATCTTTGGGGAGAAGGGTGTTATCTGGGGTTTAATTTGTTGGTTTTAAATTGCCTTGCACTACGTGGAAAGGACAGATGAGATGGGAGATTTGGCTTGGATAAGCTGAATATTGATTTGAGTACTTTTTGTATGTATGGTATCCCTCTCTGTAGTTTAAACAGAGCCTCTCCTCAAAAGAACACCAATGTCTCAAAATTATTGGACCAGGGGGGCCCATTCTATGGGTGCCCCCCATAGAGGGTGCCCCCATTCAACCAGCATAGGAAACCCCCATGCCCGCCCCCCAGACTTTGGAATAAACAAAAAGGCAAAATTTCCTATTAACTTTAATAGTGCCATAGGTTTTAATGGTGCCCAATAAATTAGTCTGAAACTGAATAACCTGAATCACTGTACTGAACCATTGATTTGGATGATTCGGATTTGGATAAATTGATTCAAGCTGAAACAGAAAAGTACCAACTTTTTATTCGGTGCACATCCCTAGGACAGATATCGATTCATAGAAGCATATGGCGACCCTACTTGCCAAGGAAAGTTGGTGGTGGCCTTGGCAGAGCCCTAGAGGCATTGCTGCCAGGCTAAGCAGACAAGACTGATCTTAAATATGTAGGTGCCATCAAGCTACAAACAACAAAGAAGAAGAGCTGCTTTTTTATACCCCACTTTTCACTATCAGGAGTCCCAAAACAGCTTACAAACACTTTTCACTTCCTTTCCCCCCAACAGGGCACTCTGTGAGCTAAGTGGGGCTGAGAACTAAGAGAACTTCAAGAATGGCCCTAGGAGAGCTGTGACTAGCCCAAGATCACCCAGCTGGCTGCAGTTGGAGGAATGGAGAATCAAACTGGGTTCTCCAGATTAGTGTCTGGCACTCTTAATTACTACATGCTGGATCTCAATGACTTAACCTCAGCAAAGGACTTGTGAGGTGAGCAAGAAGCAGAGGTGGTTCGCCATTACCTTCCTCTGCAGAAACTCCCTTGGTGGTCTTCCATCCAAGTACCAACCCTGCTTGGCTTCTGACAACATGAAGCTATATCATGTTGCCTTCCTTCTCATGCTGAATTTAGATAGACCAATTCCTTTACCCTGTGTAAGCCAGACTGCAAGGCACATGTGGCAGCGGGCCAGGTGAAGAAGAAATAAACAAGGGGGAAGGGAAGTCAGCTACACAAGATTTTGCCTTAGGCAAAGAGGAGGGTAGGTTTCAACACGGGCAAAATTACTGGCATCCCATGAGTAGAATCCAGTGACAGAGAACAGGACCTTCAGTTCATGTAGCTCTATATGTCTCAGCAGTTCCACCTAGAAGTATAATTAAGTACAGAAGCCTATGCTCTTGGTTCAAGTCCCACTTTAGGTTGACATTTTATTAGGACACAGGAAAGCTGCGTAGACATGGCCAAAATAGCTGGATTTAAAACTGTCATTATGTAGGGAAAAGAAAATGGAAAAAAAAATGTCCTGTAACATGAAAAAAAAAATCCCAAGACATGGGGCCAAAAATGAGTTTTATAAACACAGTGTGGGGAAAATTTTTCTAAGTTAATCGTATTTGCAGATGCGGGGCTGGTCTTATATGGCCATGCTGCCAAGCACACTGAAAGGTATGCGGCAGAAAGGGAGAGAAGATGAAATATTGTTTTTAATACTGTTAAGCTGGAAAGAGAAACTTTATTCGGTTCAGATTCGTAGCCTGGCACCTCACAAAGGTGGGCAGGTAACAGGTAAAATACCAATCAAATGGTTAAATTGGTGGACCTAACGAAGCTATGAGTTATTTGGAATTTTGTACACTACCTTTATTTTTTGATGAAAAAAAAATATCCAGAGGGTTGCATAGCGATTAAAATAATTGCAATTAAAAATGAGAAGCAACTGTTTCTTAATGTTGACGACATTAAACCCAGATCTGTCCCTAGCCTGCAGAAAACTGGTAAAAGAGGTTTGATACAAAGATTAAATTGACTAGGAAGATTAGGGCAGTGCCTTTCTTACAGCAGATTTCCCTGCAGACTCTCTTATCACTCCCCACCCCCAGCCAGGGTCATTCCCAGGATCGGTGCCCAAATCTTTTATTAAATGTGCAGTTCAGCAGACTGAAGATAATTTAAGGTCCAAATTTGGATGTGTTGTGTGATTCCTGATTAGACCTTCCACAGCTGAGTTTTTAAAATGTAAAAACAGCTGTGTTGGCTGCTCACTGGGCTGGGGGAAAGGTACCTTTTTACGCAATCTCAGACTTCACTCCCCAGACCGTCATTCGTGGCATATAGGGTTGCTGATTGAAGGCTGGGAAATACTTGCAGGGCAGGATTTTTTGGGGGAGAGTTCAGTGGGGTATAATGCCATGAAGCCTACCCTCCAAAGCAGCCATTTTCTTTAGGGGGACTGATCTCTGTTGTCCCAGGAGATCTTCCAACTCTGCAAGGAGGTTGGCAGCTTTAGCTTCATGGAAGAGAGAGTCATAGAGTTGGAAGGGGACATGGAGGTCATCTAATCCAACCCCCTTCTCAATGCAGGATCAGCCTAAAGTATCCAGGAGAAGTAACTGTCCAGCCGCTACTTAAAGACCACCAGTGAGGAGAACCTCACCACCGACCTTAGGCAGCTGACTCCACTGCAGAACTACTCTGACTATGACTTCCCAACCCCACCCACTGATATCTAGCCAATACTGTTCTACACGTAATTTAAACCCATTACTGTGGGTCCTGTCCTCTGCTGCCAATAGGAACCTTTCCCTGCCCTCCTCCAAGTGACAACCTTTCAAATACTTAAAGATGGCAATCATGTCCCCTCTCAACCTCCTCTTCTCCAGGCTGAACATTCCCAAGTCTTTCAGCCTTTCCTCATATATGTATTTGTTTCCACACCATCCCAAGCTATTAGCATCATTTTGGAAGTAGGGGTGGTGGTGTAGGTCTGGAAAATGGGCATGGTAGGAGAAAGATAAATACTCTCTGATCTACTACAATTTCTCCACTGAATGAGCCATCTTTTTTGGAGTAGAGATCATGCCTCTTCTGCTTAGGCCCCAAGATCCTCTCCTCACTCTACGTTTCGGGTTTTTTTAATGAGATCATTCTGCACCCCTCTGGGTAGGAAACTGCACATGTCTCATATGCGTGTCATTACATGCACAGAACACATTTGGATCCCATCTGTTTTTTGAGAGGATTAATTGTTTTCGCATCTCCCATGTTTTTGAAAATCCCGATACAAGCTTTATATCCTTCCTTTTTTCCCAATCAGGGCTGCCCATTTAAAACAGCATGATAAATCAAATTACAAAACTGATTTAAAACAGCAGAGCTAAGTGAAACGGCAGTGAATTAAAACAATAGCAATTGATGGTGAAGAGATCGAATGCATTTAAGAATTTCATTTTTCTTGGATCACAAATAGATGAGACTGGTGATTGCAGTATGGAAACAAAACACTGGATTGCTCTGGATCGCTCAGCAATGCTGAGCTTGAACCGAACATGGAAAAGCAAGGAAATAAGCCTGACTACCAAATGCAGATCAATTAGATCTATCATATTTCCAGCAGCCACTTATGGTTGTGAAAGTTGGACAATGAAAAAAATCAGACGAGAGAAGAATCAATTTGTTTGAGCTTTGATGTTGGAGGAGGCTTCTGCGGGTTCCATGGACAGCAAAAGTCACAGCCAAGGAAATACTACTGCACATAAAGTCTGATATACCATTAATAGGCAAAATCAGAAAACTCCGGCTCACTTACTTTGGCCATATCATGCAATCTAACTCAGTGGAGAAAGCAATTATGCTGGGATTGATCAGGGGAAAAAGGAAACTAGGCTGACAAAGGGCACGGTGGTTGGATGTGATCAAGATGGACACCGCCTAGAACATTACACAACTAAAAGAAACAGTGCAGGATCAAAGATCATGGCGGCAGTTGTGCCATAGGATCGCCAAAAGTTGGACCTAACTGAATGGCTGACATGATCATCATCATTTCAGCAACTGCAAGATGAACACTGAAGGAAGTGAACTGAGTGGCATTTCTTCACCATTTTTTCTTGGTTCATTTTGAGGGGGAAGAAAGTATCCAGAAATGTCTACTACAGATTCTGAACTAGAAGGATACAACTTTGATCTAGGAGGTATGACTGTAGACATCACAGTAACCAGTACCTGTCATGAACCGTGGGCTGGTCCCCTCAACCAGAAAAGACCCCCTTGCACAAAGCTGCTCTAGACACATGTGGTGCTAAGAAGTCAGGCTTTATTGAAGGATTCTATCAGGTGAAACAGGACAAGCATGGCAAGCGCAGGATGCATTGACTTGGGAATGGTAGCCCCCTTGGGGTTATATATGGGGGGGGGCAGTTTAGGCAGGAAGTTGAAGGACTGCAATCTGGATTTTCAGATTGTTAAGTGGATAGGGAATTGGTTAGAGAACCGCACTCAAAGAGTTGTTGTCAATGGTGTTTCATCAGACTGGAGAGAGGTGAGTAGCGGGGTACCTCAGGGCTCGGTGCTCGGCCCGGTACTTTTTAACATATTTATTAGTGATCTAGATGAGGGGGTGGGGGGATTACTCATCAAGTTTGCAGATGACACCAAATTGGGAGGACTGGCAAATATTCCAGAAGATAGAGACAGAGTTCAACGAGATCTGAACACAATGGAAAAATGGGCAAATGAGAACAAGATGTAATTTAATGAAGATAAGTGTAAAGTTCTGCATCTGGGTCAGAAAAATGAAAAGCATGCCTACTGGATGGGGGATACGCTTCTAGGTAACACTGTGTGTGAACGAAACCTTGGGGTACTTGTGGATTGTAAACTAAACATGAGCAGGCATTGTGATGCAGCGGTAAAAAAGGCAAATGCCATTTTGGGCTGTATCAACAGGGGCATCACATCAAAATCACAAGATGTCATAGTCCCATTGTATGTGGTCAGACCACACTTGGAGTACTGTGTGCAGTTCTGGAGGCCTCACTTCAAGAAGGACGTCGATAAAATTGAAAGGGTACAGAGGAGAGCGACAAAGATGATCTGGGGTCAAGGGACCAAGCCCTATGAAGATAGGTTGAGGGACCTGGGAATGTTCAGTCTGGAGAAAAGGAGGTTGAGAGGGGACATGATAGCCCTCTTTAAGTATTTGAAAGGTTGTCACTTGGAGGAGGGCAGGATGCTGTTTCTGTTGGCTGCAGAGGAGAGGACATGCAGTAATGGGTTTAAACTTCAAGTACAACGATATAGGCTAGATATCAGGGAAAAAAATTTCACAGTCAGAGTAGTTCAGCAGTGGAATTGGCTGCCTAAGGAGGTGGTGAGCTCCCCCTCACTGGCAGTCTTCAAGCAAAGGTTGGATACACACTTTTCTTGGATGCTTTAGGATGCTTAGGGCTGATCCTGCGTTGAGCAGGGGGTTGGACTAGATGGCCTGTATGGCCCCTTCCAACTCTATGATTCTATGGGTTCACATAGGAAAGTCTTTTGATCTAAAAGGGGCGAACTCTAGGAGACATTTAGTCTGCTCTGCCTGTTGTTTTTGGCAGTAAATTTCCAGCACCTACTTGACAGACCAAAAGCACAGGGAGATAAAGGTGAACTCTCAGGGGGGGGGGCTCTCTGACACATAAAATCTTGTGAGGGGAAGCAAGGAGGGAAGGTTCAGGAAGAATGTCAGGAACTTCACAGCAGGAATGGGGAACTAGGCTCATTTAACCTCTAATTCAATCCTCCCGTCGAAAATGGGAGGGTAGATATGACAGTAGCAAGGCAGGTTGGTCTGACACCAACATGGTAGTAAAAGTGTTGATCTAAGCTTGAACTTTTAAACAGCAAATGCAGAATATATGATACAGGACATTTAAAACACTGTTCTGACATTGTTTGATTTGGTGTGTTTCCATTACACTCTTGTGTTTCCAAAAACCTTCATAGTAATACAGGGAATGTTATTCAGAACAATTTGCAGTTTAATGACCCATTTTATGCATTCATATTTGATATTTTCCTTTAAAATAAATATTGTGGTCCAACAGTTTTAATTTATGAGTTTAAAATAACAACAGTGACAAAACTGCAAGGTGTCTCCTTTCTAAATCTGCCAGATTTCATGTATTCTAGCTGTGGATTTGATAGAAAAATAACATGAAGGGTTTAAAGACGTTTTAGCTCGTTCTTTCTTTTGATTGTCAAAAGTCATTTGAAACTGCTGATAGGGTTGGGTGCTTCGGCGTGCATTGGCCGCTTCGGTGATCGCAGAAGCCTGAGGCAGCCAACACCACGGCATGGAGGGGCAACACAAGTGCCGGTGCACCAGCTGGCGCCCGCACATAGGCGATTGCCGAAGTGGTCAAGGCATGCCGAAGTGCCCAACCCTAACTGCAGACATATTTATAGAAACCATTAGAACATGGGTGTTCAAGAATTTTTGAATGAGGACCCACTTGTAATTTTTCAAGATAAGTCGGGGATCAGTTCAGATCCCTTGTATACAGGAGTCCAGAACAGTGACAGATATAGGGTATACCCTCCTACCAACAGTATTACTTTGAGATTAAACTTTTTGATATGGTTCCACATGATATCCCTGTTGACAAGTTAGTAAAATGTGGTATGGATCCTACTACTATTAGCTGGATCAATAACTAGTTGACAGCCCATACCCAGAGGGTGCTTTTTAATGGTTCACCATCCTCCTGGAGAGGAGTGACAAGTGGAGTGCCTCAGGGATCTGTACTGGTCCCTCTGTTGTTCAACATATTTATAAATGATTTATATTTAGATGAAGGAATAGAGGGGTTGCTTATTGAATTTTCAGATGATACTAAACTGGGATGGGTAGCAAACACAGCAGAAGACAAAATCAGGATACAGGATGATCTTGACAGGCTGGGAGATCGGGCTAAAATTAATCTCAATAGTGATAAATGTAAAGGTTTGCATTTAGGTAGGAAAAATCAGATATATCATTATTGGATGGGGGAGGCTTGTCTTGGCAGTAGCATGTGCAAAAAGGATCTGGGGGTTCATAGTAGACCATACACTGAACATGAGTCAGCAGTGTGACTCATGGCCAAAAATGCCAATGGGATTTTGGTTTGTATCAAAAATAGTGTCCAGATCACACAAGGTGATGGTACAGCTTTACTCTGCTCTGGTTATACTTCACTTAGAGTACTGTGTTCAGTTTTGGACACCACAATGAAAGAACAATGTAGACAAACAGGAGTGTATCCAGAGGAGGGCAATAAAAATGGAGACCAAGACATATGAGGAAAGGTTAAGGGAGCTTCATCTGTTTAGCCAGGAAAGAAGACAACTAAGAGGTGATAATATCACCATAGGAAACCCCCATGCCCCCCCCCCCCAGACTTTGGAAAAAACAAAAAGGCAAAATCACATATATGTATTTGGGCTGAGCATTTATATAAATTATCAATGGTGATATTCACATGAAGACAGGAAGTTGCCTTAAATTGAATCAGACCATTGGTCCCTCAAGATCTGTTTGTCTACTTAGGCTGCCGATGGTTATCCATGGTTTCAGGTGAAGGTCTGTCACATCACTTACCTTATCCAGTGTTTGAATTTGGGACCTCCTCTGAGCCAAGCAGATGTTCTGCCACTGCTTTCCCCTTCTGTGATTCCTTATGGGTCCTCATTTTGTGGGAATGATGTCAACCTATCCCCGTCATCCAGTCTGGACTCCTCCATACCAGTCATCCCTTGATAACCATTCTTCAGGGTCCTGGTCTTGCTGTGCGGTTCTTAATTCACAAATTTATAGCAATCACTTGATGTTAAAATGTTAGTGAGTGGGGTGGGGAGAGGTATTCTCAGGCTGTGGTTTAGAATAACTGTAACTCACAACATGCTTGTACTCATAGTTATGTTTGACTGTGGAAGCAGGGCACATAACGGTAGGAATTGGTAACTAGACTTAAACAAATGAATTCTAACTAGGTCAAGAAGCTCACACAGAAGGAGGAAGGGGGGAACAATAACTTCTTGTTGAGATGTTTTCTTGCTGTATGTTCGGCGTGATAGTCTTGAAAGTGAGAAACAGGTGCTGCTGGCAGGAAAGGTGATAAAGGTGATAAAGCAAGGCTATAAATGACATCTGGGGAATATTTTGTGGTGTGTTTAACTGGCCCACTTCTGCAGCAAGGCATATAACCCTGATCCTATGCTGAACTGTGGAAGGCACCTTGACTATAGCCTTTGGAAATGTCCTGAGATTTGGAGCACTGGGATAAATATTCTTGGAAAGTGTGTGGTTTTGTGACTATGAACACTTGCCACTTAGGGCCTTTTTCACCTGTGAGGGTCAAGACACTCTTTGACAAACCCACTGATTATTCTGCATTTTAATCTTTGATGTGCCCCACAAAAGATCTACTCTTCACTGTAGAGAGCCAGTTTGGTGTAGTGGTTAGGAGTACGGACTTCTAATCTGGCATGCCAGGTTCGATTCTGCGCTCCCCCACATGCAGCCAGCTGGGTGACCTTGGGCTCGCCACAGCACTGATAAAACTGTTCTGACTGAGCAGTGATATCAGGGCTCTCTCAGCCTTACCCACCCCACAGGGTGTCTGTTGTGGGGAGAGGAATGAGAAGGCGACTGTAAGCCGCTTTCAGCCTCCTTCGGGTAGGGAAAAGCGGCATATAAGAACCAATTCTTCTTCTTCTTCTTCTTCTTCTTCTTCTTCTTCTTCTTCTTCTTCTTCTTCTTCTTCTTCTTCTTCTTCTTCTTCTTCTTCTGTACTGAGCTCTACAATGTCACTCTGTGACACCATCAGAATATCTTCCTCAACTGGCATGGTGAACGCCCTCAGCCAGGAGTTTCAGATTATCATTGGAAAAACAGCTTCCTTGATTGCCCAGCCCTATTCATAGCCTTCCTGACTGGATATAAGAACCCCTGATGTGGTAAAAAGTTCCTGGGTCAGATCTAGGCCTTCATCTAAGGATCAGTCCAGTGTGTTTTATTCTGTCCCCCCTCCAAAAAGGCCAATGATGGGCCTGGAGGGGGTGGGAAGGAGAGGGATTTAAGAGGGTGTGTCCACAGCTATGCTTCCCAACCATATTCTCCACGATCACGCCACTTCTGGGGTTTCTCGAAGCCTGAAGAATGCTTCAGGGGCTTCTCACAGTAAAAAGGTTGAGAAAAATTTATCTAAAGGAATGCCAGTGGGCCAGATCCCAAACAAACAAACCAAGGGCAGGAGTTAAGACTGACTTTTCAACAATGATTTGTTGGGCTCTGTTTTCTGGGCATTAATGGGTGGCTAAGAGTTCTGTGTGTTTGGATGCTCAAAAAAGTACAGTGGTCTAGCTGTAATAGATCTGGATTCATGTCTTTTTGCCCTACAATTGCATCATGTTTTAAAGACTTGCATTTGTCACATTGGGCAGTCCTGAATTTGAGCAAAGGTATCTAGGTTTGCTAGTTTACATGATGCAGGGCACTTCTGTCCAGAACAGCCTGTCGATTGTTCATTCTCATCTGTTTATTTAGAGTTGGAGGTTGCATCGAATGGACAGGATCTTACTGTGTGCTGGTTGTTCTAGTTATCCATGCCAAAGCTAATATCTTATCTGGATGAGTAATGGACATTTCCTGAAAAGTGGGAAAGCACAGAATTTAGAAATTACTGTTGATATAATGAATTAGGATTATCAGGAAAGATGCCTCTTCCAGATTTAGGATTTACAGGTAATTTTGAGGGCCATTTCGCACGGCTTCAAAATAGCACAATGGTTGCTAATTGGAAACGCTACTAATTTGCCATAACCCACGACGTCGTAGACAATCTGCAACAATCCTGAAACCGACCCGCAAAAAGCGCTTCGTTGTAGCGCTTTCAGGGGAATCCAGAAAAGTGGATTCACCCTCCGGATAGCGATACACTCCTGCAACCAATCTGCAACAGTAGCGCTAAAGACCTGTGCGTTACCATTGTTGCTGGTTCTTCAAAGTCTGGCTCTCTCCTCCAAACTTCCGGCGAAGCGATCGCCATTTTTTTTTCTCTGAGCGAGCGGGGATAAACGCACCAGCGAGCCTCTTTCTGTTTAGAGGCTTCCCTGGCTTCAGTCCTTCACCTTTAGTCACTAAGCACAAACCACATAAAAGCCCGTTTGCTGAAATAAAGTCCCTTTATTTTTTACACATAAATTCAGCCGAAAATCGGGCCCGTGAGAGGAGGGGGGGATTTTTTTTTTATCACTCGAGGCAGTGTGCCAACGATCATACAATCAAACGACAGCTCACATTAGGCAGCTGGATGGGTCTCTCCGTAGCAACGAATCTACCTAGATTCGTTGCTATGGGTCTGTTTTTTTTAAAAAAAAACCTTTCTTAAAGGGAAAGGGGCTGTTTGGGAGCATGCTAACGGCTGCCCATTGGCTGCTTGACAGCCAGGGGCGGGACGAGCTTGGCAATAGCGCTTCCTTTCTAGCGATTTCTGCCGAGACCGTAAGCCTGTGGGAAACGCTAAAAAACGCAACTGATTCCACTACAAAGGCAGGTATGCATAACGACGAATTCCACTATTTTAAATGGCGATTTTTCATTCCGCAAACAATTTGCAACAAAGATCCCCGTGCGAAAAGGCCCTGAGAATAGGGGGGTATATATATTTTGAGTTTATTATCTTCTGATTTTCTGGTCACTCAATCATTTCATTCAAACTCACATCATTCTTGTCAGGAAAGCTGAATCATGTGTTCGGAATTAGTATCTCAACACATGCCAGAAACATGAGTGTGCATTATCTTCTATGAAATAACCTCTCTAGCCCTTTATATTATAGAGATAGAAGGGGAAATATGCAGGTACTGCTACCAGAAATGGCCTGCCACAAATTATGATGGGGAATTAATATTTATAGTGACAGGAACAAAAGGCTAATAACACCCTGCCTATCACCTGTTATACCTGGGCCCAAATGCAGGAACTGAGGCAGATTAATATTGAATGCAAATAGATTTCTATTTAAAAAGAAATCCTAAACAATTTAGCAATTCTTAAAAATAACATACATATGAGCATCTCCTTCCTCCGGGGATTGCAGACAGAGGGTAGCAATAGGAGTATCTAGCCATCATCTGCTCACATGTGGAGTCCCACAGGTGGGTGTGATGACCATGACTCTCTGAAAGCCAGCTCAAAGTTGTTGTGCAGCACATGTAGAAGAGAAAAGACAGTAGGAAATTAAATCTCCATTGTAGAAATTCTGTTGCTAATGTACATGCCCCTGGTTGGGTCCTGAGATGATATGAACATTTGCAAAGGCGATGAAAGCAACACAGACAGAGACTTCCCCGTGTTAGGCTTCCGGCTCTGGGGTGGGAAATTCTTGGAGATTTCAGGATGTAGAGTCTGGGGAGGGTGGGGTTTGTGGAGGCAAGGAATCTCAGTGGGGATATGATGCCATAGAGTCCACCCACCAAAACATATTTTCTCCAGGGTGGAATTGAATTCTGTATTCTGGAGATAACATTGTAAATACAGGAGATCTCCGGTCCTGACCCAGAGGCTCTTCCTAAACATCCCTGCTTCTTCTCTGTGACAAGCAGATGTAAAGGCTCTGCTGCGCTAGATATCGGCCACTGGTGCCAAGCCAGCCTTACAAATGTAAATGTGGAAGTTTGTGTGTCAAAACCACTCTGCTTTATGAAAGCTGGTACCCTCAATAGTCCACTGCCGTCCATGCTTGTGAAGACACCCGCAAACCAGTGGGTTTAAGAACCCTTAAATCTGCAGAGTTTTGGGCTGCAAGCAAAACAAACCGTGTCATTTTCTTAGCAGTGCTAAAGCACCAGGCTTTCTTGTGAGCAAGTAAGGAAGGCAAACATCTGGACATCCGCTAGTCTGGGAAGGCTCTGCGAAGAAGCAGGGAAGAGCATGTTATTCTGGGTATTTAGGAACACCAGAGCTTACGGCCAGATCAAACTGACAGGAGTGGAGCACGGCACCCACCCACCCCCGACTTAGCCTGGAACCAGCCCAGGTCTCTCTCAGTCCCTGCAAAGGAGACATGGCAAAGGAGTCATGTGCAGCTTCCCAGAGTCTATAGCCAGGTCAGTCTGACTTGGGCTACAGACCAAAGCATTCTTACTCGAATCCCAACCTTAGTACAAACTCCAGACTCAGTGGAGGAAAGGGAAAGGATCCGTTTGATAAACTCTACTTACAGACTGGGTAATTCCTTTTTATTTATTTTTTTTTGCATATCCTTTACCATCCCTTTGCCACCCTAGCACAGCGAATCTATTGTTCTGTGTTATGCATTTGTCTTTACACTTACAGCCAGAAGCCTGGGTACCAAGTTAAGCTCATTAGGCGCCGCAAGAGGGATGCTGGAAACGAAGAACAGGAAGACTATGGCGTTGGACCTCTCAGCTGAACAGAAAGGCTTCCCAGCCCAAAAGCTTTTGACTTCCCCGGGCTGCATAGGCTATCATTACAATCAGTACCAATTGTTTCTGGCTTTCTGCATCTGTGGAATAACAGCTGGTTGTTTTCCTCTCCCCCACCCCCACCCCCAAATCAGCATCAAAGTGATTTCAAGGACAACTCAGCTAGAAACGTCAACCCTTGAAATTCAATTAGTCTGCAAAATGAAAATGTGGCGACGGAATGTTTTTGAAGCTAGGTCAACATACGTAGCCCCTGAAGTTCTGCGGGCCAAATTATACACGAGGCTGAGAGATCCATGATTGATCTCCTGGGACTTTTAATGTAGGCTGTCCAGGGCAGAGTCTGCACTTACTTTATTTATTCCATTGTCAATTCTGTTGAATTCAGATCGCTTTGAACTCGGGTCTTCCTCTTTCCCCCCCTCCCCATTGAAACAGGAAAGTCTTCTGCATGTGGTTAAGGTAGTTCAGAAGGTAGGGGGGGGGAGAGCCAATCCTCTTTCTTTCTTTTCTTGAAGGGGGGGGGAGAGGAGCCAAGCAGGGAGCCTCTTTCTTTTCTTGGCGGGGTGGGGGAGAGGATCGAAAAAGGCAGAGGAGGCAGGAAAAATCCAGGACCGACAGAAGTTGAGAGAAATTAGGGGCTTCTCCTTTAAGGCAAGCGTGTCACATGACCAGGTGTAGCCTATCAGAGGTTCTCTACCACGGAGCTTTCTTTCCCAATGGATATTGAGCATTAAAAGCACACCAAGATATCGCACAATAAAGATAGGGTCAAGCAAGAAGGATCAATCCTTCTTGCTGCAGAAGGAAAATTTAAATCGCCCAAAATCCAAACGGAAATCGCATTCTGTGTAGAGGGCAGGGACTGAATCAATCTGGGGTTGGAATAAAAGCTCTGTGCAGTTTACACCCTGGTTTCAGAAGGGGCTGACTGGATCAAAGCAGCAACATGGGAAAGAGACAGTCAGTTCTTTGTAGGCTGTCTTTCTGATCAAGATCGCTCCACTCTCGTTGTTGTTCCTCCTGTCTGAGGAACAAATATAGCACCCAGTGAGCTTTCTATTCCACCCTTCCCTGCAGAGGAAAATGCAGTTTGTGTGGTTGGGGTCCAGTGTCAGATCACCTGCTCTGTATGCTGAAGGTCACAGATTCAGTCTCAGGCATCTTCAGTGAATAGAGCAGGACCGGAAGGAACTCCTGCCCAGCAGAGTCAATAATGCTGACTAGGATGGAACAGTGGGGTGACAGCTTCATGTGATTAGGGCTAGGGAAGGGTTAGATCTTTTAAACTGACTCCCCTATCTGTTCCGTTACTATACGCCTGGAGATATCATTGGATGAGGTTACTGGGCTCCATGCAATGAAAATGCCAATTTCTGCATATTGTTGTTGTTGTTGTTAGGTGCAAAGTCACGTCCGACCCATCACGACCCCACGTACAATGATCCTCCAGGCCTTCCTGTCCTCTACCATTCCCCGGAGTCCATTTAAGCTCACACTGAGTGCCTCAGGGACTCCATCCAGCCACCTCATTCTCTGTCGTCCCCTTCTTCTTTCACCCTCGATCGCTCCCAGCATTAGGCTCTTCTCCAGGGAGTCCTTCCTTCTCATGAAGTGGCCAAAGTATTTGAGTTTCATCTTCAGGATCTGGCCTTCTAAGGAGCAGTCAGGGCTGATCTCCTCTAGGACTGACCGGTTTGTTCGCCTTGCAGTCCAAGGGACTCGCAAGAGTCTTCTCCAGCACCAGAGTTCAAAAGCCTCAATTCTTTGACACTCAGCAGGGCATTTGTTTGCTGGCCAACTGGAACCCACCTCCTCTGGGGATAGCAAATAGCAATCACTCCTATAATCTAATCCTAAGCATTTTGGGGAGTCATGGATCTCCCAGAATCACATAAAGTCTCATTCAGTACAAGAGGAGAAGTGCTGGATATCAAAAGTGCTTTGATGCCGCACCTCCTGATACCAGAAGTGAGCCCTATCATGTAAGGATTTTGAGGTGTTGTACTTCAGCAGCAGAGGAATGCTCTCTGGGCAAGAACAGAGGTACACAGTGGAAATGCCAACAATGAAATGATATGAACATATGCAGTCATTTCAACCCGCCCCCCCAATGGCCCATGATGGGCCTGGAGGGCATAGGAAGGGGAGGGTCCCCGGGTGGGCATGTACGCAGCTATGCGTCCCAACCATATTCTGCATAATTGCAGAGTCACTGGAAGCCAGGGTTTGGCTTTCTGCACTTAAGGGTTGGTCTTTAACAAGGAGGGATGCCTGCATGTACTTGGAGAAGACCTTGGTGAAACTCCTTGGCAAAAAAGTTGATGGCCCTTGGTATTAGCATCAGATTTGATGGAAATTCATGGAAAACACAAAAATTTGAGGAAGGGCAGCATATAAATTGGAAATGGGGAATAAAATTTTGGCTAAGAAATATATTATTAACCTTTGACTAATAAAGTACCAGATTCAGAAAATGTTGTGTTTACTGTTCTCAATATTTTAGAATTTTCCCCTTGAAAAAATCTTCCATTCCAGTATTGACTAAGCCTTGATATGCCTTCTGTATGGCTAGGTGAAATGCCAATCCTTCTCAAGTTCAACTGGCTAGGCTTATGAATATCCCAATAGTTGTGATTGACAGTGTTCATACATTATAGGTGAAACTGATACCTCTTCTAAACTTCAGTCCAATGGCACCTTTACGACCAACAAAGATTTATTCAAGGCGTGAGCTTTTATTAGCCCTTTTAAGGTTCTATATTTTCAATTTTAGCAGCTTTGGTTTTTTTAACCCCCCCCAATTAATTTGTAGCTTATTTTCCCCCAGTCCTTTCATCCTTTAAGTCAGGGGTAGTCAAACTGCGGCCCTCCAGATGTCCATGGTCTACAATTCCCAGGAGCCCCTGCCAGCGAATGCTGGCAGGGTCTCCTGGGAATTGTAGTCCATGGACATCTGGAGGGCCACAGTTTGACTACCCCTGCTTTAAGTTGTAGCTATTCCTACTGCTCAATAGCACTGCCCCATGGAACTTCAATCAGAGAAAGAAAAGGAAGCAAAGCCTCCCTTTTGCGGCCCAAGAAATCAGAACTGGTTTGAAGAAAGAAAAATGCTCAAGAGGCTGATATTTATTAACCATTACTCTTTATTAGACCTCACAGAGGTGTAAACTATACATACAAATACGTTAGAAAGATACCCTCTTACAGTAATGTTTCACATTATGGACTGGATCCCAAGAGGGGTTGACAAACATTTCAGTACATTCTACAAACCAAAAGTCATGGTAGCCTGGATGAATATGGCTTGGCTGAGGCCCCCTCCCCCCATTTTTACTGCCATCAATGTACGTTGATTATTTCTGAAAGCATGAAAACCGGACAACTCACTCTTGAGATAGTTTGGACCGATTCTGGTAAAGACATATAAAGAGGCTCTTAAGAAGCATGCATACACCGTTGTTTTTTTTGGAGCAATGTTTCCCAGGTTGGACAGGTGAAACTTGGCTGAATGGTTCTGAGCAGCCTGTTAAACATGGTTTGCTATCCTTTTGGTCAGGATCAATGTGCTTAGCTTTGCTGTGGGTCCATGGAAGGCCTTCAAGTGCTATGTGGGGAGAATAACTGGATGTAGGGACCTGTTGAAGTATTTGATACAGTGGGGGGTGGGGCGAGACGGTGTGGGGGGGGGAGTTCTGCAACACAGTGATGTTACATACACAGTATGAAATATCATTTGCCTGTCATCATGTCATGACACTTTTCATTTTGCAAGATCAGAAAGAAAGCTAAGCACTATACAAATCCAGACATTTACAGCCCAACCTACAAAGCGTTGTACTGGTGCGTGGCTGATTCACCGCAGCGGGACTTGTGCCAACATGAGCAAACATGCCATTCATCACTTCCCTATTTGGCCATTAGAAACGTGACTCTGTGGCGATTGTATTAAAAAATGCAAGTGCCCCAGTACATTCCAATCCTTTCTAAACACTGGTATTGATCAGACTCATGGCTTAAGGGGTAAGGAATGCACTCATAAAAGGTAAAGGTAAAGGTATCTCCCGTGCAAGCACCGGGTCATGTCTGACCCTTGGGGTGATGCCCTCTAGCGTTTTCATGGCAGACTCAATACGGGGTGGTTTGCCAGTGCCTTCCCCAGTCATTACCGTTTACCCCCCAGCAAGCTGGGTACTCATTTTACCGACCTCGGAAGGATGGAAGGCTGAGTCAACCTTGAGCCGGTTGCTGGGATCGAACTCCCAGCCTCATGAGCACACAGCTTCAGACAGCATTTCTGGTGCCTTACCACTCTGTGCCACAAGAGGCTCTAATGCATTCATAGTTTTCTCTAAAAGAGGGGTGGCCTCCCAGCATTAGGCTCTTCTCCAGGGAGTCCTTCCTTCTCATGAGGTGGCCAAAGTATTTGAGTTTCATCGTCAGGATCTGGCCTTCTAAGGAGCAGTCAGGGCTGATCTCCTCTAGGACTGACCGGTTTGTTTGCCTTGCAGTCCAAGGGACTCGCAAGAGTCCTCTCCAGCACCAGAGTTCAAAAGCCTCAATTCTTTGACAGCAGGGCATTTGTTTGCTGGCCAACTGGAACCCCCCCCTCCCTCTGGGGATAGCAAATATCAATCACTCCTATAATCTAATCCTAAGCATCTTGAGGAGTCATGGATCTCCCAGAATCGCATAAGGTCTCATTCAGTACAAGAAGAGAAGTGCTGGATATCAAAAGTGCTTTGATGCCGCACCTCCTGATGTCAGAAGTGAGCCCTATCATGTAAGGATGTTGAGGTGTTGTACTTCAGCAGCAGAGGAATGCTCTCTGGGCCAGCTCAGAGGTACACAGTGGAAATGTCAACAATGAGATGATATGAACATATGCAGTCATTTCAATCCGCCCCCCAATGGCCCATGATGGGCCTGGAGGGCATGGGAAGGGGAGAGTCCCCGGGTGGGCATGTACGCAACTATGCGTCCCAACCATATTCTGCATAATTGCAGAGTCACTGGAAGCCAGGGTTTGGCTTTCTACACTTAAGGGTTGGTCTTTAACAAGGAGGGATGCCTGCATGTACTTGGAGAAGACCTTGGTGAAACTCCTTGGCAAAAAAGTTGATGGCCCTTGGTATTAACGTCAGATTTGATGGAAATTCATGGAAAACACAAAATTTTGAGGAAGGGCAGCATATAAATTGGAAATGGGGAATAAAATTTAGGCTCTGGCTAAGAAATATATTATTAAGCTTTGACTAATAAAGTACCAGATTCAGAAAATGTTGTGTTTACTGTTCTCAATATTTTAGAATTTTCCCTTGAAAAAATCTTCCATTCCAGTATTGACTAAGCCTTGATATGCCTTCTGTATGGCTAGGTGAAATGCTAATCCTTCTCAAGTTCACCTGGCTAGGCTTATGAATATCCCAATAGTTGTGATTGACAGTGTTCATACATTTTAGGTGAAACTGATACCTCTTCTAAACTTCAGTCCAATGGCACCTTTACGACCAACAAAGATTTATTCAAGGCGTGAGCTTTTATTAGCCCTTTTAAGGTTCTATATTTTCAATTTTAGCAGCTTTGGTTTTTTTAACCCCCCCCCCAATTAATTTGTAGCTTATTTCCCCCCAGTCCTTTCATCCTTTAAGTCAGGGGTAGTCAAACTGCGGCCCTCCAGATGTCCATGGTCTACAATTCCCAGGAGCCCCTGCCAGCAAATGCTGGCAGGGGCTCCTGGGAATTGTAGTCCATGGACATCTGGAGGGCCACAGTTTGACTACCCCTGCTTTAAGTTGTAGCTATTCCTACTGCTCAATAGCACTGCCCCATAGAACATCAATCAGAGAAAGAAAAGGAAGCAAAGCCTCCCTTTTGCGGCCCAAGAAATCAGAACTGGTTTGGAGAAAGAAAAATGCTCAAGAGGCTGATATTTATTAACCATTACTCTTTATTAGACCTCACAGAGGTGTAAACTATACATACCAATACGTTAGAAAGATACCCTCTTACAGTAATGTTTCACATTATGGACTGGATCCCAAGAGGGGTTGACAAACATTTCAGTACATTCTACAAACCAAAAGTCATGGTAGCCTGGATGAATATGGCTTGGCTGAGGCCCCCTCCCCCCATTTTTACTGCCATCAATGTACGTTGATTATTTCTGAAAACATGAAAACCGGACAACTCACTCTTGAGATAGTTTGGACCGATTCTGGTAAAGACATATAAAGAGGCTCTTAAGAAGCATGCATACACCGTTGTTTGTGGAGCAATGTTTCCCAGGTTGGACAGGTGAAACTTGGCTGAATGGTTCTGAGCAGCCTGTTAAACATGGTTTGCTATCCTTTTGGTCAGGATCAATGTGCTTAGCTTTGCTGTGGGTCCATGGAAGGCCTTCAAGTGCTATGTGGGGAGAATAACTGGATATAGGGACCTGTTGATGTATTTGATACAGTGGGGGTGGGGCAAGGCGGTGTGGGGGGGGGGGAGTTCTGCAACACAGTGATGTTACATACACAGTATGAAATATCATTTGCCTGTCATCATGTCATGACACTTTTCATTTTGCAAGATCAGAAAGAAAGCTAAGCACTATACAAATCCAGACATTTACAGCCCAACCTACAAAGCGTTGTACTGGTGCGTGGCTGATTCACCGCAGCGGGACTTGTGCCAACATGAGCAAACATGCCATTCATCACTTCCCTATTTGGCCATTAGAAACGTGACTCTGTGGCGATTGTATTAAAAAATGCAAGTGCCCCAGTACATTCCAATCCTTTCTAAACACTGGTATTGATCAGACTCATGGCTTAAGGGGTAAGGAATGCACTCATAAAAGGTAAAGGTAAAGGTATCTCCCGTGCAAGCACCGGGTCATGTCTGACCCTTGGGGTGATGCCCTCTAGCGTTTTCATGGCAGACTCAATACGGGGTGGTTTGCCAGTGCCTTCCCCAGTCATTACCGTTTACCCCCCAGCAAGCTGGGTACTCATTTTACCGACCTCGGAAGGATGGAAGGCTGAGTCAACCTTGAGCCGGTTGCTGGGATCGAACTCCCAGCCTCATGAGCACACAGCTTCAGACAGCATTTCTGGTGCCTTACCACTCTGTGCCACAAGAGGCTCTAATGCATTCATAGTTTTCTCTAAAAGAGGGGTGGCCAACCTGTGGCTCTCCAGATGACCATAGATTGCAAATGACCGTGGCCACCCCTGCTCGAAAATGACAGCCTTTGGGAAAACAATTTAGATATCAATTCTGGCAATTAGACATTTGGCAGTTCAGTACAGAAATAAGATATCAGTTAGCTAGAGAGCTACCTACAACACCCTAGATTTGCAGGATTTCATGCATCTGGGTATCAGCCCAGAAGAAGAAGTAGAGTTGGTTCTAATATGCCGCTTTTCTCTTCCCGAAGGAGGCTCAAAGCGGCTTACAGTCACCTTCCCTTTCCTCTCCACACAACAGACACCCTGTGAGGTGGGTGAGGCTGAGAGAGCCCTGATATCACTGCTCGGTCAGAACAGCTTTATCAGTGCCGTGGCGAGCCCAAGGTCACCCAGCTGGCTGCATGTGGGGGAGCGCAGAATCGAACCCGACTTGCCAGATTAGAAGTCCGCACTCCTAACCACTACACCAAGCTGACTCTCCACACCATGCAGGTGGCTTCTAAGAGTAGATTCTATCAGGCTCAGGCAGATGACAGCAGAAGTTTAAAATCAGCTTTGGTCAACTTAGCCTCTGAGGACACATGGGTAAAAAGTTCTAATACCTCCCATAACATTCATCACCACATTCTTTTTTTGTTTTGTTTTTTTGTTTTAAGCAACATGTTATCACTAAGAAATCTTGTGTTTGGCTGGCCGGCAGATACCTGCAGGAAAACATGTTAAAATGTACCATTGGGGTGCTTCGGTTGCTTCACAGCTCTCCTTGGGTCGCAACTGATCTTTCCTCAGGTAAATGCTTGGGCTTGGTTAGTCCCTCTGTCATACCTCAAAGCAAAAGTTTCATTCATGTACTGTATAGTAAAAGGGAGCTTGCCCTTGTGTAAGTTTGATGCTGGCAAGCTCCTTTCTTAAGGCTCCTGTCCTCAATGGGGCTTGTGCCGGTGGAGCGCTTTGGGGATTGGGCTGCAAGTGGAAATAAACCTAAATTACAACACAGTTTTTGTAGGCTGCTTACAACAGGCATGAAGCAAACAGACTGATTGCGAGACGGTAGCAAAAAATAATTAAGGCGCACAAAATCACTGACGTGCACAGGGCCCCAGCACACAATCTGTGCTAGCACAGAAACCTTGGAAATATCTCTGAACTTCCATTTCACTCTGCAATAGCAAAGTGCTGTTCTGTAAATTAAGGTCAGTGGGACATCATTTGCAAATAAGAACTATCTTATCCAATGGTAGAATTTGGACGTGAAATGTAGACTGAAGTCCACAGATCGCTGTAGACTGGACTCCTGTTGTAGGATGAGTGGAAGCCTGTCACTCACAAAAGGCTTCCCTTGACTGCTCTAGGTCAGGGGTAGTCAACCTGTGGTCCTCCAGATGTTCATGGACTACAGTTCCCATGAGCCCCTGCCAGAGTTTTCTGGCAGGGGCTCATGGGAATTGTAGTCCATGAACATCTGGAGGACCACAGGTTGACTACCCCTGACTTAGGTCATGAGCTCAGTGCCTTCAGTGGGATGTGGATGAAGGTGTTTTGAACTATCCGTGTAATCGTAGGACTTAAATAGTATATGTGCACTTTCAGCAGTGGAAGAATTTGAAAGAATTTGCCTTGTTGTTCATCACCGATGTCAATCCATGGTTCAAGGAACCCGAGAGGAATCTGAGTTCTACCAAATTTAGTCCCATTGGGTTGGATGCAGCGACTCAGCTTTGACTCCTTCCTCTAAGTCAGGGGTAGTCAAACTGCGGCCCTCCAGATGTCCATGGACTACAATTCCCAGGAGCCCCCTGCCAGCAAACGCTGGCAGGGGGCTCCTGGGAATTGTAGTCCATGGACATCTGGAGGGCCGCAGTTTGACTACCCCTGCTCTAAGTCGATGTCTCACTTTGAGCAGGAGGACTGTTTGGATCTAACCCCTTGATCTCGCTTGGGATACTGTGGTCGAATTGCTATTATGGATTAGGCTAAGGGCCTATGTACATATTGTTGTTTTTCTTATTAAGCCTACTGCTAAAAAAACATGTGTGATTACAGCAAATATGTATCAGTAGATACATGTATCAAAGAGGTATGTTTGTCCAGGAGCTGGAGTTGATTTCAGTTCCTGGACAAGTTCTGTACGCTCTGTGGCACATTCCATTTTTCTACCATGCAGTTTGGGAAAAGGCCCTGTTCACATACATTAAAGGTGAAAGCTTTTTAACAGCGACGGTTTCCCTCGTACAAGGAATCAGTGTGATTCCTATGCAAACCATTTGTCCGCATGCAAGTTGAGGATAACATATGCTTTTAAGTCAGAATATATAGCAGCAAAAG
This sequence comes from Paroedura picta, assembly GCF_049243985.1. Taxonomy (NCBI): domain Eukaryota; kingdom Metazoa; phylum Chordata; class Lepidosauria; order Squamata; family Gekkonidae; genus Paroedura; species Paroedura picta. Next base: position 107,236,594 of record NC_135373.1, on the reverse strand, counting down.
TATATTGAGTGATCATTATAAATTGAGCAGGGTTGCTTAGGAAAGGGGAGCAAAAACCAAGCAACCAACCAAGCAGCCAACCACAAATACCACTATTTAGGGACATCCCAAAGAAATACATTTGGATGGTTTTGAACTATGAATGCCTCAACTAACATTTCACACATACATTGAATGATGACTTCCTTATTGTTTTTCTACTTAATCTTTTTTACTTGCGACTTTGAGCTCAGTCCATATGCCAGTTAGGTCGGAGAGCACAGATTTAAAATTATCGGCAAGCAGTAAGTCATTTTGGAAAGTCCAGTGGGAGTGATGATAGAACTGCAAGCCCAGCTCCATGAGAACGTCATTCTCTATATCAGGGGTAGTCAAACTGTGGCCCTCCAGATGTCCATGGACTACAATTCTTGTACAAAAGTTTGACTACCCCTGCTATATAATGCAAAGAATTCGGAGTGGTCTTGTTGCAGGGGATCATTACAGTGATAGCACAGCTATCTAACAGGTATTCCCACTAGTATCAGAGCTAATGTGTCCCCGGGGTACTAGAGCAACATAGCGGCACCCCCCATTATATCGGGGACTTCCATCAACAGGTCAGATTCCTCCACCATTCCTCATGTTGTGGTTGGTTGTGGTTGGTTAGCAAATGTAAGGCTTTGTTGATGCATACAAATGCAAGAATGCTGAAAACAGTACAAGAATTTATGTTTGAAAAGCAGATAATTTGTAGTTATATGCTGCAAGTTATTGAAGCAAAAAAAAAAAAAGGGGGGGGGGAATCACAAAGCAAAATCAAACAGTCTGGCTCTGTAATTCATTCCTTTTGAGACTAGGTGTAGATAGTCATTTTCCAGCAACTTGAAGTAGGTATGATAAAATAATCAGTGCCCATGGGTATACCTGTCCTTTTTTCCTGTCCCATTATGGTCTCTTTCCAAATTAAGTGTCTATTCCTTTTGAGTCTTAATGAATGAAGGCCCCAAGTGTACTTTAAAATATTTGATCAGAGATCACTGTGCCCATGAAGGCCATTTTGAACCAAGATTCAAATGGGTAGCCGTGTTGGTCTGAAGTAGCACAATAAAAACAGAGTCCAGTAGCACCTTTTTGAACCAAGAGTGTGGCTTGGTAAGTCAGCACTGTACCTCTCAAGGCCAGATTTTAGTCTGGGCCTTCCTTTTGCAGGTTGTGTTGGTCTCCATTAACCTTCAAGGGACTGGAGCTGCTGTCGGCACCTAGCCTCAATCTAAAGTTTGATTTAGTCTTTGTTAGAGTGGTATCTCTATACTGTATTATATGTAGTCAAGTTTCAGATATTCTTAAAACCTCCTTCATGTAAAAGTCAAACAGAAAAAAAGTTGTATGTATGATACTGTGTTTGTAGAATATTGCAATATTGTGATAAGCAAAAAATGTCTATTGCAGGATTAAAATGAATAATAGGTTTGTATTTAGGATTTTGTTTCTCTTTTAAAACAGGAATTTGATGGATATGATTTACCAAACGGTGCTTCTAAGTATGAAGAAAATGGTTTGTGACAAAAATCACCATTGTAGAATTTGACATTTAATAGCGCCAAAAATGTACAATCCCCCTTTTAAAAATAATCACCAATGCAAAGCTTTTTAATGTGAAATAGCCATTTGAAGCCAGTTTGGATATATGCAATTCTTGTTTGAACTGGATCAATATTCTTAAAAGAGGAATCAGTGGTATATACTGTATATTTAATAAATTATTACAATTCATTTCCAGACTAAAAGTAGTTTTAAACATATTAAATAGACTGGTTATACTTTCACCAGGACGTTGTTTCTCTATCTAGTCTTCTAAATTCAAAGAATCTCTATTTGGGTTTAACTGTTCATTAAAAAAAACCCTAATGGTATTGTTCTTGCACATTATAATGTGTGAAAACCATAATTTTTTTTAAAAAATCACACATACAGACTTGCAACACACACACACACACACACACACACACAATTTCAACTTCAGAGGATGCTAGCCATACATTTTCAACTCTTTTTCACAAACTGGAGCAGTTGGTTTTGAAGAATTATAGTTTCCTTTCTCCTTTTTCGCCCCTGCACATTCCCCCCTTTCCTTTCAACTGCAAGGCAGTTCTAGCTGTGACGTTCAAGAAGGTGCATCTAAACCAGGGGTAGTCAAACTGCGGCCCTCCAGATGTCCATGGACTACAATTCCCAGTAGCCCCTGGCAGCATTCGTTTGACTACCCCTTATCTAAACCATGCTTCTGATGGAAGCATCCTTCCATTTGGAAGTGGGGGACTGATGATTTTGGTCACTTCCTCCTCCACAGATCTCCATGTTGCCAATCTGCATTTTCTGATATCTATTCAAAAAGTTCCAGAAACAAAAATTCATGAATTTTAGTGGGCTGCAGCAGGATAGGGAGGTGGGTGGTTGGATGTACCCCAGTGTCTTTAAAGTGGTTGCACTGGTATTGGTGAGACTACTCAGGAGTCATCAGCTAGAAGAGTGCTGCTGTACAGAAACCCAAGACCTTTTGCCCCAGTCCAGCTAAGGAAGTTCATATGCTGGCTTCCACATTTGTATCATTTGCTGGATCCTGAACTGTGGGCATAAATCCAATGTGCTCTGCAACAGACCTGAATATAGCTGTCTTTTTCAGCATACTGCACCTATTTTCAATGCGGTGGACATTAAAATGCAAGTCCTTGTCTCTCATGCAGGTGCCACTAGCTACCTATAAATACATATGTGGTTTATCACGTTAAAGGGGTATTTTAGGGCATTTTCACAACTGGACTTAAATCTGTTCCCCCCTGATTTCCCATGCTGGCCACCACTGGCTCCCGTGTACATTCTATTTCAAAAATGATTTCTCATTGACAGCATCCATACATGCACATAAATGGCACAATTAAGGCTCAAGGGTGCTTTTTAGTGAGTTTTTTTGTGTGAAAATGTTCCCAAGCATTGGAAATGGAACTGCAAGATGGTAATTGTCCTTCTTGATTAAAATCTGGACTACATCACACTTATTTTCTTGTTTACTTCAAAGACAGCTCAATATGTATATGTGTGTTTAAATAGGTATACTAATTCTGATCCAACAGCATTTTTGTAAATAATTTTAGGTGCATAATTTATTTGACAGCTGGAGCCTTCTGCTATGATGCTGAGTCCAACATCTTGGATTCATGGAGTTGGAAAGGGCCATACAGGCCATCTAGCCCAACCCACTGCTCAATGCAGGATCAAAGCATCCATGATAAGTATCTGTCCAGCTGCTGCTTGAAGAAGGCCAGTGAGGGGGAGCTCACCACCTCCTTGCATTTGAACAGAATGGGCATGTATGAAGCTGTGATGTACCTGTACACCAGGTTTGCCTAGGTAATGCCTCATGAGTGCAATGTCAAAAACATCCATTTATCCCAGTAGGGTTTGTACAGTAGGCCTGCATAAAGCTCCCTAAAACAAATGAAGGTTAAATAGTAGCCATGTTGGGAGGTCCCTTCCTGGATATAGACAAGTCTTGAAATTCAGTATTGATCATTGGGGTACATCATGATTATTTTATTTTCTTCGGGTTTAAAATGTCAACTCTCTCCCAATTTAACCGAGGTTCCTTTCATATTTTTTTTTAGGTGAGAAAAAGTTGAAAGGCTATGGCTATGCATGTTTCTATTTTAATAAGCAAATATTATATATTTGTCATTTTCATTAAAATAGGTATATGCTTTCTTTTATAGTTTTTTTGTTTTTGTTTTTAAAGTCAAGTACTTTCTTAAACGAACAATAGCACCACTTTGGCATTGTTGGCCAAACAAGTAAAAGGTAAAGCAAAATTAGCCACAATCATTTCTGAAATTAATTTGGAGAAGTTCTCAGTCCTAGAAATGCAGGAGCTTTGGATACAGCAGATACAACTTGTATGTATACATTCATAGGTTCCAGCCATCATCCAAAGATAATATTAGAAGGGTATCAATGCCCAAGCAGATGGTCAACACAACACTCTACTATCATCTGTGTCTGTCTGAATTAAGCCCCAGCCTGTGCAATCTCACTTCTCAGTATTGAGTTGGCTTCAAACCATAGGACTGGCTTGAGAAATGCCCTTCCACTTATGGAAATACACCTATCAATGCCAGATGCTTTGGGATCCAGCTCAGTGGGACTTCTCTTTTTGTAAATATGGGTAGGACTGTAGACTTAGATTAAATTCATATGCAAGAGGTTCTTTAAGGGCTGTGCAATCCTATGCAGATGTACTCCAGTCTATGGAAACCAGGGGTCTTAGAAAGAGGTAATTCTGTTTATGATTGTTCTGTAATAGTAGTACCAGTAGTTATAAAGTATCACAGAACACTCAAATGTAGCTGTTTTTGTAGAGGTGGAGGTTGAACACCTCTACGGCGCAAAATGCAGAATCATCAGAATCATTTGATACAGTTTGTTGTCATGAATGGGCTGAAATGGGATTTCCATCTTTGAATACTCCCCTATATGAGAAAAGCCCACCCACAGAAAAAAAAAAAGCATGTCTGGAGGAGATTTTATATATGGGGGAGCATTCAAACATACAAGTCAGTCATCAGCAACCTCAGGTGCTGCTGGACACTGAAAACTGCACCCAGTCATTGGGCAGGTCATGAGCTGTCTGAAATAGGTAGTGTGGATGCTGTTGGCTAATTGGTGAGCTATCCTGTTCTTGCCACTGGGAATTAACTTCCTGACTGGAAGTCCTGGGACGTTTCCAGGAATTCAGGTAAGAACACCTTCTAGTGCTGGGTTCATAGGACAGATGAGCATCAGACCTTCATAGTTGGGGGGAAATTTGGAAGAAGACTTGGCAGCCCTTATGTAAGAAACTTAGAATAATGCAGGTGACTTGGTTGTTACCTGTAGAAAAGGAGGCTGAAGCTTAAAACAGAGAGACAATGATATTAAACTACCATTAGGGAAGCTGCAGTATTTAGAAATTGCTGCTCCACTAAGGCATTTAGGCTGTTTTCCATGTTACATTTAGAAGACAGAGTAAGAAAAAGAGTAGCCGCATAACATGTAATTCATAAAAAGGTGCCATGGCTCGCAACTCTTAAGTGCATTGGGCTATTTTTCTGAAAGGGCGTCTGGTGTGACTAGTATTAATTAGCTTCTCAGAGAAGAGGCACGAAGAGCAAACTTCTGGCACTGGGTCTAGAGTTCATCCTCTAAAAACGGTCCTGGCTGACCCTTTCTAGTCTGCGCTGTCCCACGCTGAAAGGCAGATATACTATGTCTTCTAAAAGTCTATGGTTGTGACTTGATACCCAGTTAGGCCCTCTTCATATGCGCAGTCACTACTTGGAAGCCATATCCGCATAGGCAGTCCAACATGGTAGGCTCTCATGGACAGATAACATGACTTTGGGGCTGCAGTCATGAGTCTTTCCTATCCAATCAACCTGCTCTTTCAGCAAATTATGTGGGAAAGATGGATATTTACACATGAGCCTAGCAAATCGCATCACAAGGTCCCCAGCAATTTCTGAGTTTGCAAACCAGGCCTTTTGCTCTTTAATTTTCAGTGAAAGGAATGCAACTTGGTTGTACTAATGACAGTAGCTTGGGGCCAGTCCTTTTGTTTCCCATTCCAATTGTGGAACACCAGTGAAGCCTCAGGCTTCAGGCTCTCTGTAGCTTTTCAGTGGCACCAAGAGCTGGTTCTAGAGCAACAATTAGTCAAGAATAAGATACCAATTTCTCTGCAGTGGCCCAAGCCATTTTTTGTTGTTGCTGTTGTTGTTTGACAGAACCCACTATTACAAGTTCTTGCTATTTTAAATTTAATACTGAAACGTTGAATTAGAAATCTTTAAAAACATTTTTAATAGCCGTGTTCTATAAAAATACCATCCCCCTCCATTTCCAAGTTTATTATTTTGCTTTTACCTCTTACGGTTTTGGCCAAACCCTTTCGTATTGCAAGCTACAAAAATAGCACCATTGTACTATGAAACAGTTTTACATACTGATGATATATGGGTTAATACTGATATGCGAAATCTCTACATACTGCACTATATGGAGGGGGAAAAATAAGACATTTTATTTATATCATTGCAGAAGAACTCGTTACCTGAAAGAATCAGTGAGGACTGAAGAGAGCCGACGCATGCTCTCTGCTGATTCAAAACAAACAAACAAACAAACAAGAATCCTATTGTTCATGTTGCATCTATTCACATCTTCATGTGTGCTGTGGGGAGGGGGAGCTTTGCCTTAAAATCAGTCATCCTGATCCAGCAACTGGTTGCAGACGTGGGGGCTTCCCAGGCAGACATGGAGCTCCAGCATGTACAGGCTGCTCCATTCACTTAAGTGGCCAAGGGCAGCTTTGTGCGCACAAAAAGGAATGTGCATATATATATATGCTATATATATATATATAGCTGCTTCCTCTATGAAAGTAAATGAATGACACTTCCTGCTAATGCAGAAGCTCTGCATGCCTGTTTTAGCACATATGGAGCTCTGGGGCAAATGTCTATAACCCATATGCCGTTCAATTGCCATGAGTGAAATTAATATTACTTGAGAGCCGCTGCTACTGGGAATGTTAGACTGTGCAAATATGAAAGGGGGCAAACAAACAATGTTATCGGACGCTGTAAGACAAACAGTCTGTTGCTTGTATAGAAGTGCAAATATTAAAAAAAGAGAGAAAGAAACCACTTAGACAAGGCTGGTGAATGACTCCAACAGCCAGGGTTCATAAGTTAATTTAGTGCAATTGGATCCATCAAAGGCCTGTACATTTGCTGGCTTTTGAGGGGCTCAGGACTTTATGAGAGTTGACTGTTGGCGCACAAGTGTGTTTGTATGTATACATGCAGGACATTTTCTAGCAAGCGACTGAATGGAATAGCATTCCACCAGCCTCAGAAACATTTGCGCACTGAGTTGGTTCCTATTGGAATGTTTACTTGCATTGTTCATTGGGAGAATGCCCATTAGTGGAGATTTAATCAAGCTTATTGAACTCTATTGTTTTGTCCAATATCTGACAAATTTATGTACAGCAAAGTATCCTGCAGATGGCACATTCATTCTTCAATCTCATGGATGGGCTTTTCTTACATTCTGTAGTTCCGGTTTCCTGTACTTCCTCTACTTGTGTTCTTCAAATGCACTTCCTGAAATGGAAACAGGGAAAAAATTAGCATGTATATAAGGTTTTTAACTACTCTTTTCCCATCCTTTACTGTCTTTAGTCTCTCAGTCTGCTGCTTCTATTTCCTTTTCAGTTACTCAACAGAAGGGGGGACTTCCCCAATATTAGTCACTGGTTGAGCGTATAACTTTCCGAGTTTTGAAATGAAATCTGCCGTCTGCACCCTATTGCCTCTCAAATAGGCTTTTATCAGGGTACAGCCATAGGACTGGTTTTCACTGACAGGACTACCATCTCAATGAGACCTCTATGACATAGGTTTGGGCTCTACAGAATGTGTGAATGCCAGAACAATTTCCCCCAATGGAGCATGGTTTGTCCACCTCCCAGTTCCTGCTGCTGCTCCAAATACCCCTTCAGGTGTCCTGTCTCCCAGAGGCACCATTTTAGGAGGCATTTTGAACTGCAGAATATTATTAATTGTAAAATTCACTGAGAATAAAAACAGCAAGATATGGGAGAACAATTAACAGATCTGAAAGTCATTGTTCAAAGAGAACCAAACCAAGTAGTAGTAAGTAACATTCTTAAGATGCATTTGCACATACCGAAGACCCAGCCTCCAGGGCATAAAAGCCAAATGTGGCTAATTTCATCAAAGATCTGTTATACTAACCAAAAAATTCCAAATCAACCATTAGTCATCACGTCTGACATATACCCTGGAAATATGAGGGACAGCTTGAGTGCCTGGTAGGCAGGCAGGCAGGAGACAGATTCATATGGAAGACAATGCAGGTCTCCCTGTGTAAGCAGGAGCCAATGTGCTGGATTGTGTGTGCATTTGTGTGGCTGAGGGCCAGCTAAACAGAGACATTAGAAAAAAGCTCCATTGAGGCCATTGCTGATCCCTTGTGTATGCAGCTATCTGCTAGAATATGGACGGGGCACAAGGTTTATAAATGGTGGCCTGTATCTCACCTTGTGTGAAGCTTTCCTCCAGCCTAGGGAGTGTTTCCCCAGCTTAAGTGTTCTTTTCTTTCAACAAAAGAACTATTTAAAGTTGAACACGATGGAGTGACATCTAAAGAAATGATCTCAACCTTCTTATTGATTGAGCACCTATTGGAAAAGTGTCTTTGCATGTTGGATCCTCAAAAGGGGGAGGGCCTGTCTCTGCCCACAGCCTGCCTTGAAAATTACTCAGAGTGTTTAGTGATAATGCAAGATATTTATATTACAGATTGGGTCAACCAACCTCTGCATCAAGGTCCAAGATAAAGAAGTGTACTTTCCATTCTGTAAACAATGAGCCTTCTGTAAATAATGTATCAGCAGCTCCTGAGGAGGGCTGTGGGAGGGGGGTCCTGGAAATGACGCTCAAAAGAGTGGCTTAAGCCTTTGGGCTGGCCTTATGAGGTAGGCATGATGCGGACGTGTAAAACTCTGTGTAACCCTGTGGGACACATGCAGATTTGGAGAAATTCCATGTGTCTATTTTTCTTGCGGCAGTAGAAAAAGCAAAATTAAAAAAAAAAGTTTTTTCTGTTCAGTGTGAGAATTGGGGAGCGTTACAATTGGACAAAAACATTGCACTGATCAGGCTGCAGGGCCATCAAACCAAGGGTGAATGCCTCACATTTGGCTAAGAAGAGTGGTAGAGTATGGGCCAGTTTATCTTACATACCTTCAAAAAACTACAACCCTTGCGCCCTGCTTTATTTTGGACAGCGTTTTCTGTTCCGAGATCAATTTATTAAATGCCTTGCTCTGACATAATTATGAGTCTTCGCCATAAAAGTCAAATTAGATTTCGAAAGAAACCTTTAAAAAAAATTTTTTTTTATAGAACATAAAGTGAACATGTTCGCCTTGGAGAATGTTCCTTGTCTTTGCACCAGTGCTTTGATCACCACCGCTAGAAAGGCAGGAACTGGCTTCTATGGCAGCACACACTGCAAATGCAGCTTCGGTCTGAGTAACACATTTCTGACAAACACAAACAGCTGAGACCATTTAAAATCCACGGAGGCATCTGGTTTGTGTTTGGATTACTTCCCAAGGCCTTAATGAGACTTTCCTGTGCAGCCAATGATATCCCTAGAACAAAATGACTCAGAGAGCTTGGTCTCATTCCCATTGGTTGACTGTTCTCATATGCTCACTCCTGACATGTCTTGACAAGCTGTTGGCTGTTTCAGCAGTAGCCAGACTGGCTTATGGACCTCACGGGAGGGGCTGTGGCTCAGTGGAAGAGCCTCTGCTTTGCATACCAAATGTCCCAGGCTTAATGGCTGGCAAAGAATCATAGAAACATAGAGTTGGAAAGGGCCATACAGGCCATCTAGTCCAACCCTCTGCTCAATGCAGGATCAGCCCAATGCATCCAGGGCCCATTCCGCACACATAGGATAATGCACTTTCAATGTGCTTTGGAAGCTGGATTCTCCTGTTCGGAACAGGAAAATCTACTTCTAAAGTGCATTGAAAGTGCATTATTATGTGCAGAATAGACCTAGGATAAAGCACCTCCTATTTAAAAGGACCAGGACATGGCCTCACACTTTAAAAGTCAATACCAGCACCTTTAATTGAGTCTGGAAGTAAATTTGGGAGCCAATGTAGATGGAACAAGGCTGGAGTGATATGGTCCCTATAGTCCACTCTAGTCAGCATTCTGGTTGCAGCATTCTGTACCATCTGTAGCTTCCAGTCAGTCTTCAAGGGCATACCCACACTGTAGGACATCCCTGGCCACCACTGCCATCTGTTTATCCAATGGGAGGCCTGGATCCAACAGCACCCCAAAGGTACAAGACTCATGCTTTAGCGGGAGAGCAAGCACATCCAGAACAGGAAATTCCTCCATTCCTGGTTCAAGCCTTCCCCCTAATTGTAACACTTCAACTTCATCACAATTTAGTCGCTATTTGTTGGCCCTCATCCATTCCAGCAGCTTTATACAGATGTTGAAAAGCATGAGGGACAGGATAAAACCTTGTGGGAGCCTGTAAGACAGATGTCAAGGAGTAAAGCATCACATTCAGAAGCCTACCTTTGAGGCAGGACCGAAATCACTGCAGAATGGGGCCTCCCAGTCCCAACCCAGAAGGTGGTCCAGAAAGATACCAGAAGTCATGGTGTCAAAAACTATCCAGGAATCCAGGAATCTTAACAGGGTCATATTCCCCCAATCCATCTCCTGGCACCCCCAGTTCAAGAAAAGAAAGCGGTTCTTGCTGTGCTTGGCTCCCCCCCCCTTCTGAGCTTCCCTAATCACGTGCAGAACACTTTCCGTTTCAATGGGGAGGGGGGATAGAGGAAGACCCAAGTTCAAATTGATCTGAATGCAGCAGGATCCACAACAGAATAAACAAAGTAAGTGCAGAATCAACCCTGGAATACACTCTGATAGATTGAAGTGTCTGACAGATTGTGAAAATCTTTGCCTTGGCAGCTGTGATTGGGGCACAATGATGCAGTTAGATAATTTTAGGTTTTTATTTCCCTCCCCTCATTGTAATTTCTACTTTAAAAATGAAGCACAAAATGAATATTCAATTAACTTGCCTTATCCCATCCCACCATATCAAAAGAAAAGGAACACATGACCTCTTTTCAGTCATTATGACCATGTCCACTAGGAACTTTGAGTGGGAGGGCGCACTACCTATGATGATCCCAATATGCACAGCCACCTGTTCATGCAAATCAAATAATGTGAACTTTGTATGTCCAGCTTCAAGTTCCTATGCACTAAAGCTGTACATGCATGGAAAACCTCTGTTTGAGTGATAAGTGTTACGCATGGCGAACACCAAGGAGGTATGCCTGGCCTTGACCAGGGCCAGGATCTTTTTGGCCCTGACACCTGCCTGGTGGAATGCGCAACCAGAGGAATTTAGGATCCTGTTAGACCTCACTGACCTTCTCATGTACTCAGGGGTCCTGAAGCTGACAATATGTAGTGGCTGGCTGCTGACATTTATGGTCCTCAAATGGTCCTGCGGTTTTAATTGTTAATTTAACTGTTAATTTTATTGTTAACTGTTTTATGAATTTTAGTGTATTTAATGCCATGAGATGGCAACTGCTGAGAGGGGAGGTATAAAATCAAACCAATGGAAAGTGCATATATTGGAAGCATTGTGGGTAACATGAACTCTCAGTGTTGGGTTTCTGGTATGGGTGATTGTAACTTGATGTTTGCTCAGAAACAAGCCCCACAGGCATTGCTGGCCACAGCCTGTATCCTCCTATCTTGCCCCACTGAGCCTGTAATCCAGGGCTGTGTGTGGTTTTCTACCCCAATGTCTGCTCCTGAGAGTTCCATTGTTAATGCAAACATCTTATGTTTTGAAATAAAAAGCCCTTAACTACCCCCAATAAATGCTCCTCCTTTTCTTCACACAATAGAGTGGCAACTAGTTACTTATAAACCAGAAAAATAAGTCACATTTATTTTCTTATGCCCAGGTTACTTTAATGGAAGTCCTGACAACTGGTAACTTAAGTTGCCTTGTTAGCTTTCTCATAGATTCCAACGTGATGAGGAATAAGCAAGGATTCCAAACTTGTCAAAAAGTCAAGCTTTTCCTTCCTTGTGAGAGGGTGACATAACTCCAACAGTTGATTAAGACTGACATAAAAATCTGATTTCATATGCATATTGATTCCTCACACTGAGGATATTGAGAGTAGTTTAGCAAGCACTTTTCAGTGACCTCAACTTGTTGTGACTATAGGGGGGATGCTGAAGTTCTCCAAAGCACGTGCTGTTATTGGCAAGCACTGGGTGCAGTATTATTTTTTGACTGACCTGAAGTCATCCAATGATGATGACCTACTTCTAATAACCAAGTTTCATTCCGGGTTGCTATATTAAAGAGAGGCAATATCCTTTAGCCTAGAACTGGCAAACTTTACTCACAATGTCATTGAATTCATTGGTTTAGAAAGGGGAGCAACATGGGATGGCAAGTTCCAGGATGCCACATGGGCACGTGGTTCCTTTGCCGCCGGGTCTGTATGTGCTTAATATTTGACTACTCAGTTTAAGTCTCCCCAAATTCCCTATGTGTTTCACCAGAAGGCTTTGCCAGGGGGGATCTGTTGGTATTAGTCTTTGAATAGTTCATTAAAAAAAGAGTGAAGGGTTAGTAAGAATACTGGACTAACTTCACTATATTCTGGCATTCAGCTGATGTAAGTCTCTCCAATTTGGTGTAGTGGTTAGGAGTGCGGATGTCTAATCTGGCCAGCCGGGTTCGATTCTGCACTCCCCCACATGTAGCCAACTGGGTGACCTTGGGCTCACCACGGTGCTGATAAAGCTGTTCTGACCGAGCAGTAATATCAGGGCTTTCTCAGCCTCACCTACCTCAAAGGGTGTCTATTCTGGAGAAAGGGAAGGGAAGGCGATTGGAAGCCGCTTTGACCGTTTATGCACTGGGAACTTCACTGGCCCAGCTCCTGTGCAGGAGCACAAATCTGGAGCGGATGACGTGCACCAGGCCAAATGCTCCCCTATGTGGGTGCAGGAAGAGGTGGGACAACCTGCCACGACTAAAACTCCAGCCTGCATACCGGCATGAAATCTCCAGTGCATAAACGGTCTTTGAGACTCCTTCAGGTAGAGAAAAGCAGCATATTTGTTGTTGTTGTTGTTGATCTTCTTCTTCTTCAGCCATATGCCCACCTTGGGGCTGTTGTCTGGAAATCTAATTTTCTTTTTAAAAATGCCAGTATGATCCACTACGTAGGTTAGGTTGAGAGATATAATGACAGAGGATTTAAACTTGAGCCTTCCAGGCCATTAAAGCTACTCTTTAGTAGTGCAGCCATTCTTTTATATCAATGAGAAACCCATGAAACTTTCTTTAGGCTTTGAGAAACCTGAGAAGTGACGTGATTGTTCAGAATATGGTTGGGAAGCACAGCTTTATACAAACCCACCTGCGACCCCTTTACTTCCCACCCCTCCAGGCTCATCATTGGCCATTTTAGGAAGGGGTGGGTTGACATGACCATCTATGGTCATGTCACCCAATACATGTTTAACACACACATATATAAATTAACTCTAGCCCATTCAGGAAACACTAGGGTTTTATAAAACCATGGTTGAGAAAGCCTGCCATAGTGGATCACACTGGCATTTTAAAAAAGGAAATTAGATTTTTAAAAACTAGAGATGTCAACCCTAAAACCTTACGTACATGGTCAAATGCTGAAATTGGGTCTCTGACAGTCCATAATATTTATCAGTTCTTTTTCTCATATTAAAGAATATTTAGAATAACCCAACACTTCATTAATTAAGGGACATTCAAGGTTATGAAGTGGCGTGAGAACCTCAGAAACTTTGCAGTTTGTAAAACAGCACCAACAACCAGCAACAAGCAAATGTTTATAGTGGAGATATAATCCCCGGAATGCAAAATAATGAAGAATTTATTGTACATGAAAAACTTTTGGTGTTCTTTTTTGCACAGTGATGGATTTAATTTAGTTTAGTTTAGTTGATTTTTAGCCCACCACTCCCAAGGAGGCTCATGGCGGGTTACAACAGATAAAATCCCCAGATAAAAATTACCCCTAAAATATACAGTCCATAATATCCTATCCAGTATCCAAGATATAAAATATCCAAGATATAAAATATAATGCAGCGACATAAAAACAACTAACCCCCTCTAAATACCAAATTTAAATTTGGAGATGTTTTTTAATGGGGTTTTAATAGGGGTTTTAAGACACTGTAACCCGCCACGAGCCGCAAGGGAGTGGCGGGAAATAAATATAAATATAAATATAAATATAAATATAAATATAAATATAAATATAAATATAAATATAAATATAAATATAAATATAAATATAAATATAAATATAATAATAATAATAATAATAATAATAATAATAATAATAATAATAATAATAATAATAATAATGAGGTGGCTGGATGGAGTCACTGAAGCAGTAGGTGCAAACTTAAATGGACTCCAGGGAATGGTAGAGGACAGGAAGGCCTGGAGGATCATTGTCCATGGGGTTGCGATGGGTCGGACACGACTTCGCACATAACAACAACAACAATAATAAGCCTCAGATTAGCAAAAAAACCCTAAATACCAAATTTAAATTTGGAGATGCCTCAGATTAGCAAATTTTGAATAACGGGCTACCTTTTGTGCTTTAGGCATATCAGTATGGCGCTGAGCACGTACAGACCGTGCTGATTTTGGTGGTTTGGCAGGTGCACAGTACATCTCCAGGCGCTTCAGGTCACAGCTCTGGAAGCAGCATTCGTCCACTATTCCTTTGGTGGGGTTTACACGTCTATTACTTCCATACCCTGCTGGTTTACCTGCATGGGACAAAAAGAAAATCAATACTTGATTAGAGAAGTCTCAAGAATCCTTCTAATTTTTACTATTGCTAGCTGGGCCATCTCCTCAGATATGACACAAAGCACGTACTCCGATATATTTAATTGGACCATCTTGAGAAAGTTGAGAAACAAAACAGACTTAAAAGGATACTGACATATCCTTTATCACACATTCCCCCTGATGAAATTTAATTCTACTCACTAATCTTGGACTCCAGTGATTAGACTGGTAAAGCTTTACGTGACTGTTATTTTGATTAACCGAATTAACAGTCCTGGGATTCTTCAAAAGCAGCAAAAGACCTATTAAATACCTGGTCGTTACAAAACAAGCTATGCATAAATCAGTCATGTCAATCCTCAAGTCTACTAGTGATAAAATAATGAATGAGAAATAATGTTAAGAAAAAATACCATTATAATGGACAGTATGGCACCTTTCCATCTTTCATTTGATGGGCAGTGGCATTCTTTGATTGTTTTTTTTAGCGTTGTTCATGACTTTCCATGGACAGAGGAAGCCAAAAGTTATGTTCTAGTTTCATGTTTTTGGAGAGATGGAGGACTGAATCCCAGGATTTCCTATTGCTTGAGTTAGGAAGCTTATATTTTTAAACTTTGAACTTTTCTTTGGTTTCTTAAGAATATGAGACCTTAATAGTTTGAGACAAAAATTTCCAGTCTTTCTTTCTCATCAGAATTTGGTGTCTATGTGCAGGGTTGGTTGGTCTGTTTTAAATCGATCAGAAAGGTGATGTTTATTAAAGGATTGTCCATGTCCTACTGGGGGCAGGAGATCTCCCACTCCGAGCTCCTGCTGCTCATCAGCACAGTGGAAGGAAAGCCCTGGGAGAAACAGAGGGTGTGAGCAGCACCCCCAGAATAGAAGAGGAAGAGCTGGGTTTTATACCTTCGCTTTTCAGTACCCGAAAGAGTCTCAAAGTGTCTTACAATTGCCTTCCCTTCCTCTCCCCACAACAGACACCCTGTGAGGTAGGTGAAGCTGGGAATTGCCTTGCAAGATCAGCTCTAACAGGACTGTGGTTAGCCCAAGGTCACCCAGCTTGCTGCATATGGAGGAGTGGAGAATCAAACTCAGCTTTCCAGATTAGAAGCTGCTGCTCTTAACCACTATACCATGCTGAGACTCAGGATGTTGCTTCTGGCATCACTTGGAAGTGATTTCAACACATTGGGTGACGCTCTAGTGATCACCCAATAGAATTTTCAGTGAATGTTCAAACATCACCCTGGTGCAATGACGTCACTTCTGGATTCTGCCAGAAGTGACATAATTGCTTCAGGGACACCAGTGGCTTCCCATACAAGACGGAAGTCCCTGACCCCTACAGGTGGCCAGCCCTAATCTCACACAATATAAAAAACTACTCAGACATATTTATAAATAGTATTCCTTTGGTTGACTAATGGAAGCTTTCAAAAGGAGCTAGGACTTATTGTATTCGAAAGTATATTTTCCCACATTCTGCTAAAATCTGCATACAGTTTAACTGGATGGCAATCACTGGGGTTTGTTTTTGTAATTGCTTTGTGATGTTCTTTCTTCTTTCCTCATATTAAAACTGTGTTATCTAAGCTAAGCTCAAAAATTTACAATAGGCTTTCTGATGGCTGCATGAGACATTTCCTGCTTCTAGTTGAACAGTGTAATAAATTGGGAGTTTGGGGGGCAAATATGTCAATCATGAGAAAAAGGTACAATTTCCCACTGCCAGCATCTCAAGTGGGGGTTTCATGGACAGTGCAGTCTCTATTATTCCTACTAGCCATGATGTCCTGGAAATCCCCCAGGCAGAGTGTCTGCAAGATGACATGTACTGCATCAGAACACTTGCTCTCATGCAGATGTTTCTGAAGTTTTGACTACAAAAACTGGTCAGGTATTCCCATGACATCTTATAGAACCAATTTTAAAAATTGGAATGGTTCTCATCACAGTTTATGAGGACTTGCTTGCATTGTTAATGTTGAAAAACAGTGCAATTTGCATTCATGTGCATGAAAGAATTACTAAAGCCATGGGATTGGAAGTGATTGAATGCCTGTTCCTTTGTTGTTGTTAGGTGCGTAGTCATGTCCGACCCATCACGACCCCATGGACAACGATCCTCCAAGCCTTCCTGTCCTCTACCATTCCCCGGAATCCATTTAAGTTTGCACCTACTGCCTGTTCCTTTACTGCTTCATAATTTCACTCTCTGCCTACTTCTCCTTAATTCTGATTTAATTTCTGTAACTAATTCTGGAACTGGAATTTGCAGCAGTCAAGGGGGCGTTGCTGTTGGCGTGATGGTGACAACTAACTTGTGGGGAAACCAGGAAATGACATCATACTGTTCTGTACCATAGAATTTGGTGTGGTGTGGTGTGGTGTGACATCACTTCTGGGCTTCCCTCAGAAGTGACATAATCTTGTTGGGCTGATGGTATTTTTTAAACTTTTATTGTTATCCCACCAGCTTCTGGGAGCTGGGAGTGGGGGATCCCTCAACCCTAGTGGATAACTGGCAGCCCTACAAACCAGTTCCTAATGTAGAATTCCTAATGCATCTGTTCCAGTTGGAAAAGGAGCATGGGTAACTGAGAGCCAGATGTCTGGGGCAAAATTCATATAAGGAAAATTTTGGAAGCAACTACGTTTGAGCTTTAGTAGCCAAGCTGTTCTCTAGTAACAAAATAAATATTGTGCCAACAACACACTGCACTCTACGCTATGCATTTGCATTATCATCATAAATGCTAAAAGATTTCAGCAACTTTTTCTGGGTGCTATACATTAAGTCAAGATTTTATACAATAAATTAAATCGAGATTTTATACACTGACTTTTGAATGTTAAATTCTAAATTGTTTTATTCAATGCAAGTTCTCGTTAAAGGTGTTATACATTTAAGTCAAGATGTTTTCTGTATGTATCGTTTCTGAGAGTTCTAATGTAAACCGCCCCGAAGCGAAAGGGAGGGCAGTATACAAATATAATAAACAAACAAATAAATAATACTTTGCAAATTGCTGCTTGAAGTAAAAGCCAAGTAGGGATGAGCTGTCAAGGCACTCCTAAATAGGACTGAAAGATCAAAGTAGCATGAATATGTTACCATAGATTTTAAAAAGCAATTGGCCAAAAATTTGCAGAAAACCAGGAAAAGAAGGAAGTCTTTGACCCTCCCTAGCTAATGCCTAAGGTACTCTGATGCTGGAGAAACCTGGTCTCAGAGCTCCCAGAGCACTGTGTTGAAACAAGCTCCCCACATATCTTAGCCACTGTTGTAGTGCCAAAGAATGTTCTTATGGCTGCCAGTCTCCTGGTGGGTGCAAACGGAGAATAATAGGAACGATGATACAGCTGTGCGATAAGTTTCTTTGAACCAAAATTCTTAAATGTGCTTTATACAAATTGGAGCTCGGCTGTACTGTCGTTCCTGTTGTTCTTCATTTGATTCTTCGTGGGGTCGACGGGTCTTCATTTTGGCAATCTCCAAGGGGGGCCTGAAGATTTCCTAGAATTGCTATTCGAGACTCCAGGGACCTGTTCCTTTGGGAAATATTGTCAACTTTCTAGGGTGGATCCTATAGCGTTATAACCCACAGAGATCCTTCCCTTTGGCACACTTGCAGGTCTTCCCCCGGCTCCACCCCCTAAATCTCCAGGAATTTTCTAAACCAGAGTTGGTTACCCTAAATCTTCACAGAAATTCTAACTTTCAGGAGTTCATGGGACAGAAAGGCCTGTTAGCAGCACAGGCAAGAAAATGTAGCAGTATTTCAGAAAAGCTTACGCGCACTTTGAAATAGAGATGGGCTTATCGCACTGAGCTTGGATCAGAGTAAGACTCAGGAAGTTGAGATGTTACCCAGATTTGTCAGATATTTCCAAGCTTCTTTCAGAGCTTGGAATTCCTCAGAAGAGTCATTGCTCTCCCTCCTCTCTTCTCCCATCCCCTCTCACTTACTTCTTGGCTACCCATCCTACTTAAAAAAAAAAAAAGGAAGCTTGGAATCCAGAAGAGCAAATGCCTCAAATAGTCTGTGTACGACAAGGCCAAAATCTGGTAAAATGCAGATAGATCATACAGTAATGTTGGTGCTGAGATGAGACCAGAGGGCACTCAGATAGTTTGATTCCTTGTGGTAGCAGAATCAGCTAGGGAAGAGATGGTTGGATTCTGATAATGGAAGGATCTCCTGCAGACCCCTTTATTGGCCTCACATATCATTCCTAAGGATGTCTGTCCCCCAGGAACAGCCTCTTGGGGAGATAAATAGGATGCAATGGGAAGCCAGACAGTTCTGTTCTGCTGTCAGAAGTGCATACTATTCATGGAAAATCTAGTCTGGATCAAGCCCATATGGACACTCCTGTTGGGACATTACAAGGTTGCTCGTGATTAGTAGTTGTTCTGTAAAGCAGTGGTCCCCACCCCCCGGTCCGTGGCTTGGTGCCGTGCCGCGAAAGCCTCGGCAGCAGGCGGCGGCTCCCTCTCACCACCACACCCCCCCCGCAGTAAGAAGCTCGCCAGGCCGTGAGCAAATCAGCCGCCTATTAGCTTGCGGACCAGCAAACTTCTTGCTGCGGGAGGGGGGGAGAGGGAAGCGTGGTCGCTGGCATGCCACCGGCACAAACATGCATGCACGGACCTGCCACGCATGCGCGTTTGCGCCCGATGGGAGTGCAAACGCACGCACACAGCACTTTTGTGTGTGCACACATGCGCATAGCATGCGTGTTTGTGCCCCTGCCGGGAGCGCAAACATGCATGTGCAGCAGGTCCGCGCATAAACATTTTCGCAGGCCCTGGGCCGCCCTTTCCCCCCACCCCTTGGTAGCGGTCTGCAACCAGAAAAAGGTAGCGGACCGCTGCTGTAATGCACTGGTAACATGACAGGAGACAGCAGGCAAAGGAAAACAGTAATGAATTGAACACATTTAGTATTCTGGACATTTCATTGCTTTACACTCATTATTCTCCTACCCTTCACAAAGCATCTGATCATGACTCAGGTTTGTGGCGATATCCAAACGGAAGAGAAGAAGAAGAAAAGTTGGTTTTTATACCCTGCTTTTCACTGCCTCAAAGCAGCTTATAATCATCTTCCCTTTCCTCTCCCCACAACAGACACCCTGTGAGGGAGGTGGGGCTGAGAGAGCCCTGATATCACTGCTTGGTCAGAACAGCTTTATCAGTGCCATGGCGAGCCCAAGGTCACCCAGCTGGCTGCATGTGGGGGAGCAGGGAAATCAAACCTGGCTTGCCAGATTAGAAGTCCACACTCCTAACCACTACACCACACTGGCAAGCTAGACTTAGTTTTGAATCATAGGTCTGTGGGGAAGAAACAGATTCCAGTTTGCTCCGCTATCTATATTTGGAAATCATGACAAAGTGGAGGTCGATTGAAGGCTTCAAAAACCACACCACTCGGGGGGGGGGGGGTCACATGAGAACACCCACAAGCTGAGTTTGTGCCCATAATGAACAAACTTGTTTTGTTCAGGATGCTTAAATGCCATCTGTCCACAGAACAACGTGAGTTTTGTTTATATCTGAGGGGAAATTCTGAGCAATTTTCAAATGTCAAATGAAACCTCTCAAGGTCAACAAGCAAGCAAACAATTTTGACCTGAATCAACACGCTAAAAATGAAGTTGGTTGAGAACTATTTTCTTGTGCTGCATTTCCCCCGTGCTGAAGATCAATGTCTTGTATCAGTCTGTCTGGGTTCATGTTCTGTTTTCTGTTGAAATCACTTTCATTATAAATAGCTTTCCTAGGTGAATATTACCTAAGGCAAGCACTCATCCTTCCTGACCCGGATGACCCAGTGTGATATAGTTTGGCACTTCCCACTACCAAGCACTCATCCATTTGCTTACAGTTAAACCGTGTGACTGGAAATTGGACCCGGGCTCATGGCAAGCACAGGGAACATTACGGCTAACTATTAATACATTTTTTTTGTCATGTGGCCACATCAATATCCACCTTCTGGCTGAGTAAAGGGGAAAGAATCCTGTAATTCCCATCATTCTGTCTGTATGACCATTCAGAAGTTTAATGGTTAACTGTGGTGGGGGGAAAAAGTGTCCCTATGTAACTTTTTAAAAAATGGTGTAACAGAAAACATCAAAAATTTAAACCACCAAAAAGAAAATAAACAATTTTTGCCATGTTACTTTAAATTTGGGATGGGGAGTCTGTATATGCCTACTATCTCACTACAGCAGGGGTAGTCAAACTGTGGCCCTCCAGATGTCCATGGACTACAATTCCCAGGAGCTCCCTGCCAGCGAATGCTGGCAGGGGGCTCCTGGGAATTGTAGTCCATGGACATCTGGAGGGCCGCAGTTTGACTACCCCTGCACTACAGGAACTAGATAGCTCCCCCCTACCCCATAAACTGGCCAGACTGATCTGGTGCCTGCTTGAAGCACCACACACTATAATATGCATTGAGCTACCCATCCTACTTTTTTAATAAAAAAAGAAAGCAAGGAATCCAGAAGAGCAAATGCCTCAAATATGCATTGAGCTACTGCCATGCACAGAGCCAGGTAGCAGTCATGTAAACCAGCTGTTTGGACTACAGCTAAACAAAAGGCCAAAGATATGTGTTATATCTCTTGACTTGTATGGTCTAGTCCTGAAATGTGTCAATCCTTCAGTGTAGTGCAGTGTAGTCAATCCTTCAGTGTAGTGCAGGTTATCCTTTGCCTGCTTGATATCAGAAAATATATTATGTTGATAATTTTGATTACCTATACAGTTGCTGAAACATCCTGTTGTGTTGCTATGACATTGCACATTGTTCCCACATGCCATGCATTCCTTTCATCATGACCCAGTTTCAACCCCCCCCCCCCCCAGGGCTGTCATTAATACGATCCTTTGGAATTGCTGATGGCAACATGTAAGAGTTTTATGCCTTCATTTTATGTTATTACTCATGCACTTGAAGTGAGTTTATTCCACTGCATTTTTGGTTTGGCTCGCACTAGGTTTCCTATCACGCAGATCAAAAATGGTATTTTGGCTACCACTTTAATCTATTATAATCAAAGTGACATTGTATGTGCTACAAACTGACATGATGTTTAATTGTACCATTCTATTGGCTCTCGTGAAAAAATGTGAGTTATAGTATTCTACTCTTTAGTACTTCACTTTAAATAGGGCCAGTGATGTAATTCAGTATTGAGTTGTTGACCTGGTGTGCATATAAGAACCAACTCTTCTTCTTCCTCTTCTTCTTCTGGTCTAAGATTTTCTTTACCATGAACATTATCATTCAGCTAGATTGAACTCTAGTAGCATCTTAGAAACGAAAATGTCTTCAGGGTAAAAACCCAATCTGAGTATCTCAAGCAAGTAACCTGTCAGATCTCAGAAGCTAAGCAAGGACAGCACTGGCTAGCACATGGAAGGGTGACCTCCAAGGAATATTAGGGTCATGACATGGGGGCAGGCAATGGCAAACCACCTCCTTGACAAACATCTCTAGCCTGGTAGTCAGACAATCTTAGGCTCTCCTGGCTACATTAACCCACATGTCACATGATAAATTTAAAAATAAATAACAATTCAAGATATATGTTTTTTGAATCAAACATCCCTTTTCCAGATATAAGTAGGAATGGAGATTCTTCAGTCCTGCCTAAAATGGTCTTGCTTTGAGACTATGGCCTGCAAGTTGAGTTAAATAGGAGGATCAAAAACCATCCATTTTGAATAATTTGAACCAAGTTGAACTTTTACAATGCAGGATCTGTCAATCACAGTATCAGAGATGTACACCCAGCCTCTGAGTCGACTGTTGTTATCTAAGTTATCTAAGAGGGTGTCAGGGATGGAATAATGTGATGGAATGTTATTTAGAAATCTAGAGCATGTGGGATCTTTGGACATCAAAAGCTTAAAAGGCTGTTCAGTGATTGAATTTTGACTAGTTATTTTATAATTCTTCCGTGTTTTTAAAATAGCTAAGTGTACATGAGCCCTGATAGAAGGAAGATCAGTTTCAGCTCTCATCAGGGCAGCTGGTATCCCCTTTGGAAGGACTAGATGCCTAAGGAAAAGAATAGTTTCTAGGCCACTAAAAATGTCCTCCTTCCAACCCCAGACTTAAACAGCATACAGTGTTTCCTCAGAAGTCAATGGACAGTTCCTTCTATGTATGCATAATTGTCTGTGAAAACACATAGCCACTCAGCCAGCTGGGTCCTGGGGGGGACGGGACAACTGTGGCTTCAGAGAATCATAAGCGTGCCAGAAGCAATATGTTAATTAAAAGCTCTCAGCAAAGTTATGGGTGTGGACTCCTCTTCTAAACTGCCTCCTCTGAGAGAAGAACATTTTGCCATATTTCAGTCTTGGCATTGTAGAGCACGTGCTCAGAGAATACAGCCAAATTCTGAATTCTTTCTGATTTAGTTTGAACAGTCCCATTCTGATCTTGGTTTCCCTTGCGAGACACAAATCTATGAGTCTTTTTGTTGCATTATGACAATCATTTCAGATGGATGACCATGATTCGTTCTAGTTTTGTACTGCTTTCTCTTTTCCTATGCTGAATTTCCCCCATTAAAGTGAATACATTTTTTTTCAAGGACATATTCCCAGCAGGTGAGGGTTAATGATGTAAACATAATATGCATGGCCTAAAAGAGATGAATTGTCAACAGTAGCAATGAAAACAAGGGCAATCAATACTAATTAAAGGTAAAGGTAAAGGTATCCCCTGTGCAAGCACCGAGTCATGTCTGACCCTTGGGGGGACGCCCTACAGTGTTTTCATGGCAGACTCAATGAGGGGTGGTTTGCCATTCCCTTCCCCAGTCATTACCGTTTATACTAATTACATCATAGCTAATTACATCATACCTAATGTAAAAAAGAAAGACATCACCTTTTCCCAAGTTTGAAAGAGTTTCTAAAAAATAAGCATGGCTCTTGCTGCTGCTTAAATCATTAAAGTAGTCCAGTTTGCTACTGTCTGTGCATAACCACAACAACGAAGAAGTCCCAAGGCAGCTTGCAAACACCTTTTCCTTCCTCTTCCCACAACAGACACCCTGGGAAGTAGGCAGGGCGGAGAGAGTCTGAGAGAACTGTGGCTGACCCAAGGTCACCCAGCTAGCTGCACATGGAGGTATAGGGAATGAAACCTGGTTTTCCAGGATAGGGACCACTGCTCTTTATCCACTCCCCCATGCTGGCTTCCATGCTCATACAAGTTCTGCAGAACAATCCTTAGACAAGTGGCACCCTTCTAAACCCATTCTGTTTTGGTCTCAAAAAGGTATACTTCTCTTAAGACCACATTGTTAAGAACAAGACTGATTTTAATGGGATTTACTTTCAGGTCAATGTGATTGAAACTGGGCTGTGCATTTCAGTACTTTAGAAACAGTTGGAGTGTGAGACAGGTAAAAAATTATATTTAGACTTTGTGAAGTGTTGTTTTGTGCTGCCTTGTACTTTTCATCATCATTCTTACACGATTTTTTAAAATTTATTTTATTGTATTTGTTCTGACTTTGTGAGCCATCTTGAGCAGGTCTCTGGAGAGGTGGCACCCAAATAAATCAGTGCTGTGGCAAGCCCAAGGTCACCTAGCTGGCTGCATGTGGGGGAGCGGGGAGTCAAACCCAGTTTGCCAGATTAGACGTTTGTGCTCCTAACCTCTAGACCAAGCTGGCTCTCAAATACTTAGACAGCAATCATGTCCCCTTTCAAGCTCCTTATCTTCAGGCTGAACATTCCCAGGTCTCACAGCCTTTAGTCATAGGGCTTTGTCCCCAGGTCTCCGGGTCATCCTTGTCGCTCTCCTCTGAACCCTCTCAATTTTGTCCACATTGTTTTTGAAGTGAGGCCTCCAGAACTGCACACAGTACTCCAGGTGCAGTATGACAAATGCGGTATTGTTGTTATTGTTATTAATTGCAAAGTCATGTCTGACCCATTGCGACCACATGGACAATGATCCTCCAGGCCTTCCTGTCCTCTACCATTCCCCGGAGTCCATTTAAGTTTGCACCAACTGCTTCAGTGACTCCATCCAGCCGCCTTATTCTCAGTGGTCCCCTTCTTCTTTTGCCCTCAATCGCTCCCAGCATTAGGCTCTTCTCCAGGGAGTCCTTCCTTCTCATGAGGTGGCCAAAGTATTTGCGTTTCATCTTCAGGATCTGGCCTTCTAAGGAGCAGTCAGGGCTGATCTCCTCTAGGACTGACCGATTTGTTCACCTTGCAGTCCACGGGACTCGCAAGAGTCTTCTCCAGCATCAGAGTTCAAAATGCGGTATACAGCAGGACTATGGTATCCTGCAATTTTGATGGGATGCCTCTGTTGATACAGAAGACTACTTTTGCCTACTTTACCACTGCATCACACTGTTTGCTCATATTTAGCCTACAGTCCACAAGTACTCCAAGATCTCATTCATGCCCACTGCTACCCATCTAGTATGCATGCTCCTCATTTTTGTGCCCCAGATGTAGAACTCTCCACTTATCATTATTGAATTGCATCTTCTCATTTGCCCACTTTTCCAGCAAGTAGTTGTATGTAGTTTTAATTGTTTTATTGATTATTTTAACCTAATATTTTGAACCACTCCAAGGCCATTCGCTGAGGGAAGCAGTATAGAAACAGAAAATAATAATAATGATGATAATAATAATAGGTTAGGAGTAAGTATAGGACATTTGAACAGTTCCCCTCCCCAGTGACATGTATGGATAAGAAAGTGTTTTTAGCTATGGGGCATATTGTATTAAAGCAGCGGTTCTCAGCCGTCACTGCTCTGCAACCCCTACAGCAGGGGCGGCGGTGTGCACGCGCATGTGTGCACAAGTTGCTGTCTCTCCCGCTGTAAGAGCAGCTGAGGAGGCGGCCAGAGCGACAGTGGTGGCATGGTGCTGGCCTCCTCCACACCACCTCAGTGAGCTCCGAGGTTACATGGAGGAGGCCAACACCATGCCGCCGCTATGAACCCCCCCGGGAAAGGCCACACGACCCCTCGGAAGGTTGTGACCCCCCGTGTTGAGAACTGCTGTATATGAAATAGAAATTGAGTTTCAACAAGTATTTTGGCATGAAACCATCATTATTAGGAAATTTTGCATGAAAGCAACTATCTTCATGGGGGAAAAGGAAGGAAACTGAGCAATACATAGAAATATTAGTATTAGTATGGCATAGAAAAATACCTTACCATGTACTTGTCAGGGTAGGGTACCAATCAATGAAAGACACTCTAGATTAAGCACTTTTATGTTTTTGAATACCAAAGGTATTCATTTAAAACGTACGTTTATATTTTAGCAATAGCAATTGTAACAGAACTATGTTTGTCATTGTTTCCCTGTGCCAAATGCAGCATATGTTTGCCTGTTGAATGAATTTATTTGCATTCAACTCTTTTTTAAAAAGTTTTCGTGAGACATTTTGTTCTTGCAAATCCCAAGAGAGTTATAGTGGGAAAGGATGTGTGCTGAGTTTGCAAAGAGAATACAAAATATCAGAAAACTACCTAAAGTGCTCTTGCTGATTTCAGCTCCAGTTGAAATGACTGGGAGGAAAGGTGACATGGTAGAGCTCAATCTCATCAGATCTCAGAAGCTAAGCAAGGTCAGTACTTGGATGGAAGACCCACCTCCAAGAAAGCCATGCAGTGCTTCTGACTGCCTTGAAAGAACCTTGTTGGGGTCTGTTTGTGATTTGTGATTTGACAGCACTTATATGCATATGAGTAAAATAATCTAATATTTAACGGGGGTGCACCACGATTACTGTTGGGAGAAACACTGGTGGGATCTCACACACCTCTTCTGCAGTGAAGGCATGTTTCTCTGGCTTGCATCAGGGAAAGCCTCCTTCCTCTGGAGGAAAGCAGGTTTCCTAGTGGAAAGAATAGGCAGGATCTAATCAAGCAGAACATGGAACAGAATTAGACGTGACTCCACGCTGTTGTACTAGAAAAGAGCAAGGGTACAGGAGTACTTTAAAGTCTAACAACATTTGTGGCAAGGTATGAGATTTTGTGAGTCACTGCTTCAGATGCAGCTAGAAAATGAGTTCATCTGTCCTTATCTGTTCACCTGAGACTGGAGTGATTGCAGATGCTGAATGACAATATTGGGCAAATGACAATTGCAGGTGAATGGCAATAGCAGGCGTGATCGGCTTAGGTGTGATGTGCTGAGGAGTGGTAAGCAAGGAGAAATTAGCATTGGTGTTGTTGTTAGGTTCCATCAAGTCATTCCCAACTCATGGTGACTTTATGAACAAAAGCCTGCCATCCAACATTGTGTTTGGACATTTCCACGCATCTGTAAAAATAGTGTTCTGCCATTCGTCTGGTGTAATGCTAAAAATAATCGCGCCTCCTTGCCCCTCCTCACCTTTTTCCTGTACCGCTCTTCTCTGCTGCCTTTCTGCACTTCTCCCCCTCCAAATTGCCTGCTTGAAATGGCGGAAGAGAGCAACAAAGTTTATACAAGACTCTCTTTAGCCTGTCCATCAAGCCAGGCAACCAATCCCATTTCTCCATGTTTTTTTTTTTTTTAAATCATAATTCTCTGTTTAAATGCCTATGCATTTAATCATCTAATCATGGCGGCATAGTGCTTTTTGAATGCCCCCTTATGGAATCATGAGTCTTAATACTTTTAAAAATTAATTTAGTTCCTGATTTTTTTTGGGGGGGGACGGAATTTAGAGAGTCATGCTTTGTGTTACAGCTTTGAATAAAAAAATCCTTTATTTTTAGCATTGTCTGTACGGTTGTCCATCTAGAACTACTCTCACACTCCCCAATTCCTACAAGCTGAATCCCGGTGCATAGACAGCCAAAGCCTAATGTTACAATCAATGTGTGTGGTGGGTAAGAGGGGAGGTTCCTGAACCCCAGCTAAGTTCCAGCTTTGAGAAGTCCCATTCAGCTATCAACCCTGACCTGGATTTTGCTGGCCAGCCTTATCTTATCAGAGTTCAGAAATTAAGCATGGTCAGCCCTGGATAGTTTGGATGGAAGACCACCAATGAAGTTGTCCAATCCCCATTGAAATCTGTCTAGAATCATAGAATCATAGAGTTGGAAGGGGCCATACAGGCCATCTAGTCCAACCCCCTGCTCAATGCAGGATCAGCCCTAAGCATCCTAAAGCATCCAAGAAAAGTATGTATCCAACCTTTGCTTGAAGACTGCCAGTGACAAACCCAGTGGCTCTCTTACATCTTGTGGGAATGAGTTTCATGCCTTGGATCTCCTGCCAACTAGGCTGAGAGAATGATGTTGCTCCTTAAAATTTCACATCACAGATGATGCTGGCCTGGAAGGCAATTTGTTTGACCCACATGGTTCCTGTTCAGAGGCATGACTAAATTGCTGTACTACCCAGATATGGAAGGCAGCTAACATACTGCTTGAGTTATGACCAAGCCTCTCAGAACACTGGAGCCATCACATCCTGGGAAGATCTGATTTAGCAGATCCTTGAAGAATCTTAGCTGATCCATGAAGCAAGAATTGGGAGATTTGGCTGAGAAGCAGGGCATCAATTCCATCAATAAATGAATCGGAAGATGCTGGGGTCTGGGGTCTTCTGGAATATGTATGATACTTGTGCTAAACCTGGAATCCCTTAGGATCTTGGCTGTGAGCGGAAAGCTCTGCTGGCTCCCATACAAGCAATGCAGAAGAACAGACTGTAAAATCAACAGGTTGTGTTAATTTTTAATTTGTTTGCTAGACAATTTGTCTCATAATGGGACAGAGTAATAGACTTTCCTTCTCAAAGAATCTGCTTTCAGCAGCAATTTTTTGAATTGCTTAATCTAAAAAAAAAAGGGGGGGGGCGGGCAACTTGCTTTTAAAGTTGTTATAAACTCTGTACTTTGGAAACTGTTTACTCTCACACATACTCTGTGCTCTCTTTCTAAGGCTGCAGTTAGGAAGCGCTTAAGTCTACAAAGTATGTGCTATGACCTGTGTCCTCCACACAGTAATTCTCACAGCCAACTGGGGTGGCGTGAAGAGCAGAGCCTATAGGCAGTATTGATCTGGGATGCGAAGTAGGAATTTTATAGCATTTAAGATTCTTTGGGGAGAAAAGCCTACAAAAGAGTGGGAACTGGTGTGATGTATTGCTTTAGACTAATACAATGCTCCGGAGGGTACGAGAGTTGCCAACACGTCAGAGTTTACAAGCCTAGGTCAGATTCCATGGCTGGAAAGTGGTGGACTCAGCCAAAAAAAGAGAAAGGATACTTTGGCAAGAAAAATTCTGTGCTGGACAACAGTCATTTTGAAGAGAATTGCCAGATTCACCAAGAACTGAGATAAGGTAATTAGAAGCTAGTAGATGATTGCTGCATTTTGGTTCAGGATTAAATAGTGGTGAATAATGGATACAATATTTTTTTTTAAATAGGAGGGTTAAACATCCAGTGCATCAAAGAGGAGCCAAATCTGCAGCGTCCTACTCATCTCTCCCTATTTTGATATCATCGAATTGTAGTCTCTCTTATCTCTTCCTATGTCTCCTGTTTGCTGGAGCTGTTCATAGGCATCCTCCTCACCCGCATTCAAAGCACCCCCATGGTTCTATCTCAGTGGAGGATCCCCCTGTTAATACCAATTTAAGGCCAACCAAGAATACTTTCTTAAACACCACAAATCAAGACTTCAAAATTTCCCTGGACATTCCCCATATCTTTGGGAATCTCTTATCTTAGAGACTTGCCAAATGGTGTAGTTCCAGAGGTCACATAAGATTTTTTTTTTAATTCAAAATAGATTTTTTGTAGCTAGGTACAAGGTAAAAAAAAAAAGTCCCCTTCCCCATAGTTCCCTTTCCTTTGGAGATTAAGGTTTCATGTTGACATTGACACACACATCAAGAAGGTACAATTTGCTGCATATGTATAGGATGGATGCAGAGTTTTTGCCATCACATAACACAATGCAATTGTGTTTTTTCATATACCCTTTCTAAAGCACTTCATTTTTTCTCTATGGGGAAATAGATTTATGCTAATCAGTATTGCACAAAGCAGATGGAATATATAGGGATAAACCCAAAGGTTATTTTCTGCCATCCCAGTGAAAACACACAGTTGATTCCTATACAGTTTCTGAGATCCTCCTCTCCCCCCCCCCCCCGTAACATTTTCAGAAGCCTAGTGGGCTGCAGTATGACGGGGGAATTGGTGAAAATCACCTCCATCTTTGATTTATGCTGGTGGAATACAACCTTTGGATTCTACCCTTTGTTTAGCCCAAATTAGAACACATTAGTCCTGCCCTTGATGGCTCAGACGAAGTCTGGTCTTGTAAGATTCTGGAACCTAAGCAAGGTTGGCTCCGGTTAGAGTCTGGATGGAGATTCCCCCCCCCCCTCCCAGACGGCTATGCAGAGGCTCCTCTAAATGTCTCTTGCCTTGGAAACCCCAACAAGGACATCGTAAGTTGGGTGCAACTTGATAGCACTTCCCACTACCATAACAAGTTGACCATCTCAGACAGGAAACACCCCCCTCTCCCGATGATTTGTTTTCTTTCCCCTCATTGGTGCTCTGGACTTTGAGCCATGGCGCTAATAGAAAATCTCTTAAGCAATCTGACTGAAAGCTGAACAAGGCTTGAATTTTGCAGACCTAAGCAAGTCCCCCTTCATTATAACAGGGAGGAGGCTGGATTGAATAGAAGACAAGGGCATTGCTAACATGCTTTTATATACAGAAAATAAATCCCCCATCTTTGCTCATATAGCAAACAAACTATATATCTTCCCACATTCTTATTTGTTAATATTTCAATGGGACTAATATTCAGTAAGTACAGTTTCCCCTCATGGTTAGGTTCCTAAAGCAATCACAGTAATTCCTTCTTTGCTCTACTTCTCCTATTCCAAGTTTGCTGAGAGTTTGACATGAGGCCTAAAAACATTTAAAGATGTTTCTCAGTGAGCCTTAAAAAAAAAATTGGCACCCATTCTCGCCTTTTGTTTCATTGGATTCAAGCTCTGGATTAAACAAACATAATAAATTATAGAAAAGCTGAATCGTGCTGAAGTTTGGTCCAGAAAAGAGTAGAGTTTTCACTCTGAATTTCCTACGCCTGGTCAATGACTCTCACAAACACCCTTCTTTTGAAAATGTGCAACTTTTGTTTCAGAATTTACTGAACTATTAATTTTTTTGTATGTCTTTCCCCACAGGAAAAAAAATTGTCTGGACAACTGTATCATGATGATTGTTCCATACATAAATGGTTTGTACTGATGTAGTTACAATGGCCAGTGGAAGTGAAGCATTCATTTGACTGTGCTGCCTGTAAATTATATAATTCCATTTTAGCGTGTTAGTTCGTGTGTTACTCTGTACCAACATAGCTGGGTTCCTATTGTTTATTATTTATTTATTATATTTGCATACCGCCCTCCCTGAAGGCTCAGGGCGGTTCACATAAAACAGAACAGAAACAATACTGATAACTTAGATTAACAAAAATGAATGAAGTGAAACAACAAGCAACATCGAACAGTAGAAAAATTAAACATTGAAGTAACTCCTACTGATAGCCCAGTGGGTTGGGTGGAATTATGGTTGACCGCTGAGGAAGACCCGGAAGGGTCGAAATGCGTTTGGTCCTTGGTTCTATGTGCTGTTAGTTCGGTATAGTTTTTATTCTGTTTTTAATTGTGCACTATAATAAATAATTAACAAGTTTTACATTATTTTTATTGTTCAGCTCAACTTTTGAGTTCCTGCCATAGGAGGGAGGCTCAGGGGGAGGGCCCTTGGGAAGCGGTGGTTCAAGTCGACCTCAACCAAATGCCTGGTGGAGGAGCTCCCTTTTGCAGGCCCTGCGGTACAATCCCATTTGGACAGATGAATAATGTCCTACTCCAACTCCATTTTGCTCCTCCACATCATCTATTTTGTACCACGTAACATCACTCTGAATCTAGACCTAGCAATACTGTCTGTTTTCCCTACACTGTTTCTACAATAGCCTGGGAAATCTGGGGAGGGAAACCCCAACTGTGGAAATGCTAAAGTTGACTCATGGCATCCAAAGGAAATCCAAAGTGAGGCTTAAACAAGGTATTTTTCCTAACGCGGGAACAGTCTTTGTGGAATGTCCTTCCCGCAAGTGTCAAGAAAGACACCCTTTACACTGAGGTTCTGCAAATTGTGTAAAGCAGAACTTCTCAGGATGTCTTTCAGAACCGACACAAGCTTGTTTGAGTTTTATTTAACCTCACATGGTCTTGTATGAATGTCTGACTTCAACAGTATATTATTTTTTCTTTAATCATGATAATCTTGTTGTTTTTAAGATCATTGCAGCCTGCCTTCATCGTGTTACTTAAAACACGATGCTATTAAGAATAAATGGAAAGTGATCACTGTAAGACCTTGCTGACTGGGGAAAAAAAGGGTAATAAAGTTCATAATGTATAAAGCGAGGATTATTGTGTAATCAATTTGGCACTTCAGTGTCTGTGCCCCTATTAATCTATGAGTATTCCCTGCACTGTTTAGAGAAGAGGTCACTACCCGTGTTGTTTTTGACTGTTTTGAGTCATTTGTGTCTCTCTTAAAGGTGAAGGACTTCATTAACAGAGATGTGGAGCATCTGCCATTCCTCTGAGAGATGGATCTTTGATGGTTTTGATAGCATTTGGCACAAGCAAATTTCCTTTGGGCTATTTGAGTATCATATTATGTGTGTGTGGGGGGGGGTCTCAGATCAGATCTTCTAACATATAATTAACATCAAAAGACAGGTATGGGACCCTGCAATTTTGTTCAGGACTACATCACTGAAGGCCTGCCTATAGGTCAATTTGTCGTTTGTCTTTACTGCAGGCCTGTGCTAATTGAAAGCTGCTTGTGCCAATGGCTAATGCCTACTAAGCCAGTTATTTTGCAACAAGTTGCAACAAGTCTGAGTTGTCCCCTACATCGGGATTCCCATTCAGCTTACACCGCCCATTGAAACCTGCAGCAAATATAAATCTCTCTTAAACCACTAGGTGTTGATAGGGTCCACCTTTCTCACTGGGACTCAAAGCAGATTACACAGTGGGACATTCAATAAACAATTAAATAGGTTGTAGAACTGACCAGATATCTAAAAAATAGAATTGAAGCAATGTATAAGCGTTAACATAGAATCACAGAGTTGGAAGGGGGGGTCATACAGGCCATCAAGTCCAACCCCCTGCTCAATACAAGATCAGCCTAAAAACAGCTGTAATATCTGTCCAGCCATTTTTTAAAGACCATGAGTGAGGGGGAGCTCATCACCTCTCTGGGTACTTCCACTGCTAGGCTACTCTTGACTGTGAAAATTTTTGCCTAGTATCCAGGCGGTACTTTCTGCCTGCAATTTAAACAGACTATTGTGAGTAAACCTATTATTGTGACTACATGACACATGAAATGGTGCAACATTACCAAGTAGTTTACAGCATTACACAGCTTACAGCAAACTATACACTGTTGTATCTACCATAGCCCCTGATAATTTGTATAAGTAACTTTGTGAATCATTTTGTAGAGTGCTACCCTGTTGCCTGCATAAAAAAGCTCTCTTGAATAATTCAGCTTTGCATAGTTTGTGGAAAACCAGGAGAGTAGGATCCTTCCTGACCTCCTTAGACAGGCCATTACACAAGATGGGGGCCACAACTTTGGGTAATCCATTCACAAGAGCTTCTTGTGGCACAGAGTGGTAAGGCAGCCGTCTGAAAGCTTTGCCCATGAGGCTGGGAGTTCAATCCCAGCAGCCGGCTCAAGGTTGACTCAGCCTTCCATCTTTCCGAGGTTGGTAAAATGAGTACCCAGCTTGCCGGGGGGGGGGGGTAAACGGTAATGACTGGGGAAGGCACTGGCAAACCACCCCGTGTTGAGTCTGCCATGAAAACGCTAGAGGGCGTCACCCCAAGGGTCAGACATGACTTGATGCTTGAACAGGGGATACCTTTACCTTTAATCCATTCACATATGTCCTACGTAATAGTTGGATTGATCTGAAAAATAACCTAGGCTGAAGACAGTCCAGCAATAATTGGCTTGGCGAGTTGAAGAGGTATGAAAGAAGCACAACTTCCCATACACTGGATGAGTATTGACGGCATGGATCGTGGCAGCAACTCTTGACCCGAGCTAGGTGCATGTACTCTTAAGATGAGAGTAGGCAACCTTTTTTGGTCTCAGGGTTAAATAACCATAACATAATTTGGTGTGCTGGCACACAAAGGATTGGTGAGAACAATGGTTGTGCTTAGTCAGACATACTAGGTGCAACTTGAACTCTAGAATTTTGAAAGTATACCCATAACGCACAGGCAGACATGGTGTGGATAGCTGGGTAGACAAAACTGCTTATCAATGAGCAACTTTAGCTCACCATAAATCTCCTTAACACCAAAAAACACAAGCCAATGAAAGGAGGGAAAAGTGACGAGGAAGCTTATGATGTGACATTCCAACATCTTTAATTTGGTTCAGCAGACATTACTAAGGGAAGAAGGACGAGGGAAGATAGAACTACCAGTTCGACGGGCAGCCATGCCATCTCTACTAGTTTCAGCCCATGTTTCAGGATTCTGGTTCAGTTTTTCCCCAGAAACCTGAATCCCTGAAAGAAGGGCCATGGCTGATCCGCTTGACAGGCAGAAAGTCCCAGGTTCAATCCTTGGCACCATCACTGAAGGGGCCAGGCGACAGATGATGAGAGGCCTGAAACCTTGGAGAGCTGCTAACAGTCCAAGGGTATAATATTTACCTTGCTGGACCAGTGGTCTGATTCATGTGAACTTAAAAAGAAAAAATTAAAAGATTCAGATTTTGGGCCTTGCAAAAAGCCACATGCACAGCTCTAGTAGTTGTTACTAATGACAATTTCGTACCAGTGATCAACATATCCTTATCATTCTTGCACGAGTGCCCTCCCCTTTTCCCCAACTTCGCATGGGAGAAAGTTACAAAGCTAACAGTTGGAACTGGAGAGCAATCATCAATGCAGGCTTCTTGAATATTTTTAAATGCTTGGAAAATATTGCAATGCTGTAGAAGACAAGACATTTACACTGACATTAAGAAGACATTGCTTACACAAACTGTACATCTCGCCATCTAATTAAACATAACACTAGCAGAGAAGTATATTCAGTGGAAATATGGGTTGTTCCTCAATCATACAGCAATGAGAGTTAGAGATTATCCTCCCATTTTCCCAGGGTGACGTCATTACATTAGTTATTTTGTGCTGATAATCAGGACTTAGGAAAGCTATTATGTTTTTTGGCACCGGCATTTCAAAAATCTAATACTGACTTTTAATGTAAGGAGAGTAGGTAAAGCTTCACACATTAGTATTATCTTGAAATATCAGTAGGCAAACCTTTTCTCTTTACTTTGGGAGGGGGGAACAAGAAGAAAAAGGAGAGGGGTGAGCTAAGGATAATCTAGCTCTGGGCTGCAGTGTTCCTCAGTCACTCTGTCACATCTGGCAAAGATTTAGAATATCATCCAAACTGATACGTTGTAAAAATGCAGCATTCGGGAGTAGAAACATATTGCTAATAGTTCAGTGCTGAAGCTGGCAGTAATTACTGCACTGTTTAATAGAGCAGGCAGTCTTAATTTATGGGGTCGGATTGTAAGCTTTCATGTCAGACATTGCACTGGACGAAGATTTAGCAGCAACAATAGGGCACTTGTGAGTTTTTGTCCTAGCCCAGCAGAAGTGAGTGAGCTCCTCGCTTAATGTTGAAACATGCTGGAGTACATCCTGTCCTGTCCTATAGAAACCCTCATGGGCTCCTTAGCTCCCCATAGACCTCTGGTTAGTTGTCACGACTAACAAGCACCCTTGCTTAATAATTTTGAACCATCTCGTGCACCTCCTGCTTAGTCATTTAAACCCTATCCTTGAGCCAAGTTCTTAGGACATAACCACCTGTTTGGCATCCTATTCCACTCACATTTGGCTGAGCAAACTAGAGATGCATTTCTTTAGAAAACACCCTCGTTTGAAAATCAGTAATGTAATTTTATTTACATCAGGAGTGAAGAATCTCAGGCCCTTTCCCTCTTCCTATCTTCCAGCTTGCAGCTTTGTCATGGCTCCTGTTAATTCACCTCTAAATTGCTTTGTGTCTTTCTCACAAAAACCACCATTTTGCGCATTGAGTCAATCAGATTTGAGGTTAAGAGCCATAGGGTGGACCTGATTCATGAGGATTTTCTTCAACTTATGAAAACAGAATGGAAACCCAGGTAAAAGAAGTGGGTTGTATTCATTCATTCATTCATTCATTCATTCATTCATTCATTCATTCATTCATTCATTCATTCATTCATTTATATCCCGCTTCTCACATTATAGGCGATGAGAGGAAGTGAGGTAGGTACATGTATTGCTTCACCATGGGAAAGAACCTGGGGCCTGGTAATGTCTGAAACAGGCATAAGTTAGTAATGTAAAAATGGGAAGCAGTACTTAAATTCAAGTTGGATCTTTAGGAGGGGCTGTTGCTCAATGACAGAACATGGGCTTGGCACACTGATGGTTCCAGGCTCAATACCAGCACCTTCACTATACGATGGGTGAGACTTGTGTTGGCCGTAGGATATGTGAAAAGGATCCGGCGATCTGAGTCGATCAGAAACTGGACATGAGTCAGCAGTGTGACTTGTTGGCTATAAAGGCAAACGGGATTTTAGACTGTATTAAAAGATGTATGGTGTACAGATCATGTGAGGTAATGTTACTGCTTTACAGGTTAGACCTGGTAAGACCTCACTTGGAGTACTGTATTCAGTTTGGGGCATCTCAGTGTAAGAAAGATGTAGAGCAGGGGTAATCAAACTGCGGCCCTCCAGATGTCCATGGCCTACAATTCCCAGGAGCCCCCTGCCAGCATTTGCATTTGCTGGCAGGAGGCTCCTGGGAATTGTAGTCCATGGACATCTGGAGGGCTGCAGTTTGACTACCCCTGATGTAGAGAAACTGGAGCATGTCCAGAGGAGGGCTACAGAGATGGTGCAGGATTTGGAGACCAAGTCATATGAGGAAAGGCTGAGGGAGCTTGGTCTGTTTAGCCTGGAGAGAAGATGACTAAAAAGTGATATGATAACCATCTTCAAATACTGGAAGGTCTGTCATATAGAAGATGGAGCAGAACTGTTTTCTGCTGCCCCAGAGGGTCAGACCAGAACCAATGGACTGAAATTAATTCAAAGAATCTTGGGCTAAACATCTGGAAGAAGTTCCTGACAACACAGTTCCTCAGTAGAACAGGCTTCCTCAGGAGGTGGTGGGTTCTCCTTCTTTGGAAGTTTTTAAGCCCAGGCTAGATAGTCATCTGACAGAAATGCTGGTTTTATGAACTTAGACAGATTGTGAGTAGGTGGGCAGGAAGGGATTTGCCACTGTTTGTCTCTTGTGGCCCTTTCTTGTATATCCAGGGAATTGCTGATCACCACTGTGGGATGGTAGGTGAATTTCCTCCAGGCCAGGCTGGATTCTGGAGATTTTTGGTGTGTGGGGAATCATTTGGGCATGAAATTGGGGTCACTGTGGGTAGGCAGGTAGTTGTGAGTTCCTGCATTGTGCAGGAGATTGGAGAAGAAGAAGAAGAAGAAGAGTTGGTTCTTATATGCTGCTTTTCCCTACCTGAAGGAGCCTCAAAGCGGCTTACAGTCGCCTTCCCATTCCTCTCCCCACAACAGACACCGTTTTATCAGTGCTGTGGTGAGCCCAAGGTCACCCAGCTGGTTGCATGTGGGGGAGCGCAGAATCAAACCTGGCATGCCAGATTAGAAGTCTGCACTCCTAACCACTACATCAAACTGGCTCTTGTTAGTTGACCCTGGAGTTCCCTTCCAACTCTATAATTCTATGATTTTATGATTCCAGTTAAAAGGACAAGGTAGCTGGTTATATGCACGATTTGGAGAGCTCCCTGGAGTGCCATGGTCAGTCTGGTCAGGCAATACTGACCTAGATGGACAATGGTTTGATTAACTATAAGACAGCTTCATGTGATGTTACTTTTGGTAGTGAGTCAATACCGCTTGTATCAGAGATATAAACCTGAAATACCACCTATATTAGACAGTGTTGGTGCACTTATAGTTACCACCTCTTCTTGTTACACATATTGGGGGAAAAGAAAGTCTTCATTCTGTCCAAATATATCACCTCTGTTGTTTGGATCATGCCACACCTCTCCCTACAGGGGTTTCTGGTCAGTCCCAGATTCAGCTTAAAAATTCTCATCCTTCAAAGCCTTTCTTCTCTTCTTTTCCACCTCCACAGACCTGGTTTAAGGATTTGTGGGGCCCATAGCACCAGAACCAGTTTAAGGATTCATGGGGGCTTAGCAGAGCACAACTAGTGGAGCACAAGTAACTGTGGGAGATCATTGGAACTTTGGAAACAACTGAGATCTTCACTTTCCTGAAAGCACTTCTTGAACCTAGGTGGGATGCAAAAGTACAACGTCCCAATATCAAAGGTGACCTTCACACTTATGCGGCTTGTGGTCGGCATGCATGCTCAATGAGTAAATGACTATACCTTTATCACTTTCTTCTCATCTTTACTTGGGACCTGCCTTTTAAAGTACACTTTTGATACTGAGCCTTATAAACAGAATGGATGAAAGTTCTTCCTGTTTAATCCCTTTGTCTACCTCCTTCTTTTCTTTGATGTCTTCCATATGCTAAATTTAGATGAGCTTGGCAGAGAGTTTTCTTTTAGAACACTCTAGAGCATTGTTCATATTTATAACAATGATAATGTTCATAATAATGCCTGGGAACCAGTTCAGAGTAATATTTAGATGTCAGAGAGATCTATATTAAAATCCTTACATTGCCATGATGCTCACCTTGGGACAATCACATTCCAGTAGGGATGGGAATGAGTCTAAACAGATCAGATCCTTCTTTCTCTGTGGCTGGGAGGAAGGGGGGGGAATCACCTAGCAAGAGTTAAATGGCTGTGAGCCATTTAACCTGTCTATTTCCCCCCTCACTTTGAAGTGGGTGTGGTTTAGGGGCTTGCAAGCATTTAAACCTAAAAGCTGATGGGTGGATTCACCTCGCTGTTGGGTTTAAATGGCTAGTAGCCATTTCAGCCTAACCGCGGGGTGGGTGCACACATCAGCTCTTAGGTTAAAATGTAAGCCATTTCAGTGGTCCATTTTGCCTCCCCAGCTTGGAAGTGGGGAGGGGAAGTGAAAGAAGTTAAATGGCTGGACCTGCCAAGCTGTTAGGTTTAAAAGACTTGCAGCCATTTCAGCCTAAGAGAGGGGTAGGTATGTTTGTAAACTGCTAGTGTGAAATGGTTGTGAGCCATTCCACCCATCTGTTTTGTTTACCCCACTTGGTTTAAATGGCCTGAACTAGACAAAAGTCTAGTAAATGTTCGTGGAAGGCACCTTTCCTGAACATCATTTTGGGGGCTATGAACTAGGTCAAGTTTGTGCCAACTTTTAGCTCATGAAATGGTTAGTGTCCATCCCTACTTTCCAGCCTCACATATCGCATGGGGTTGTCCCAAGGATGGAATACAGAGAAGGGACTATGTACCCTGCTTTGAGTTTCTTGGATGAAGGAAGACAAGAGATGTAATTATTCTTACAGACAATGATGGCCTGTATGCTGCTGAGCCTGATTACTTTGTGTGATTAGATAAAAAGGTAAAGGTAAAGGTATCCCCTGTGCAAGCACCGGGTCATGTCTGACCCTTGGGGTGACGCCCTCCAGCGTTTTCATGGCAGACTCAATACAGGGTGGTTTGCCAGTGCCTTCCCCAGTCATTACCGTTTACCCCCAGCAAGCTGGGTACTCATTTTACCGACCTCGGAAGGATGGAAGGCTGAGTCAACCTTGAGCCGGCTGCTGGGATTGAACTCCCAGCCTCATGGGCAAAGCTGTCAGACGGCTGCCTTACCACTCTGCGCCACAAGAGGCTCATTAGATTAGATAATTTAGATTAGATAAGAGTCCCCAAATCTTGTGGTTAACATTCTGGCATCAGAGGCTGCAAATGCCATCCATTGGGATAAAATAACCCTGCAAATGACTGAGTTCATAATTCAGAAAAATCACCTTGAACTAAATATAACAACACTCCCGAGTTTTAAAATCACAGGATGTGTTTGCCAAAAATTGACACTGCTATAGTTATGTGTTACACAACCATCTGATGTCAGACTCTTGACTGGAGTTATACTATTGAGCAATGCAATTTGGATGGGAGGGTTCACATGCTGCAACAGCCTTTCCAGGAGTTCTAGGAAAATTATATCTCAACACTCAATATAGTTCTCTTTCGGATTACACTCAATATTGTTCTCTTTTGGATTAGACCTAGGCCTTCCAAACCTTTACTGTTATTTTCCAGAAATGTGAATGAACTTGGGGTGACTGAAAAGAAACGTCACTGGCTGCCTAGGAATTGAACGATAATCTGCTTCCTCAGTGGCATTTTGTCAAAGAATTTTAAGGTGAGCTGGTACATTTAAAGATACTGTTGGTTTTCGCAGAGTTTGGCTTGGACAGCAGAGACTGTGACCCCCTAGGCAATATTCAGATGTCATGATAAACTGTGGCTTATTTAAATTGTAGTTTACAAACAAATCTCTGATTAGTCTCCCAGGTATAACTAATGAATCCTCATTAGAGCACAAATCCCAGGGTTTTTTGTTTCTTGCCTTCTTTCCCACCTCTCAGCAAAGAGGACGTTTCCCCTATACTGCCATCTCTGGTCAGGCAGCTGCAAAAAACTGTTACTCAACAAGTTAAAGGTAAAGGTATCCCCTGTGCAAGCACCGGGTCATGTCTGACCCTTGGGGTGACGCCCTCCAGCGTACTCATGGCAGACTCAATACGAGGTGGTTTGCCAGTGCCTTCCCCAGTCATTTACCCCCCAGCAGCAAGCTGGATACTCATTTTACCGACCTTGGAAGGATGGAAGGCTGAGTCAACTTTGAGCCGGCTGCTGGGATCGAACTCCCAACCTCATGGGCTGTGAAATAAAATGTTAGTGCAAACCGCAGTTAACATAACAGAGTAGCCAATCTCCTGGCATTACAACTGGCTCCAGGCAACAGAGATAAGTTCAACAGAGAAAATGGCCATTTTGGAAAGTGGAAACTGTGGTATTATACCCCACTGAAGTCTCTCCCCTCCCCAAGCTCCATCTTCCTAAAGCCCCCCTCCCCATACAATGGGCTTTAAATCTAGTAAAGATAATATTACAGTTTATCACACTGACAAAACTCTTTAATAAGATATTTTTTTAGTTCCATTTAGAAAACATGATACTATAGCAAAACTTGCCTGATGGCAAAAATTCCTATGTTTAGTGTTGAGGTTTTATTCCCCCCTCCCCCCCCCCCAGTTTCCTGTTTCTGTGTAGCTTGTGCCATTTTGGGATGGAGGATGATTTGACAGTGGAAGGCCTAACCTTTAGCAAAAGCCCGACTGCTTTAACCCAGACTGACCTCTGTGAGTTATTAAAAATGCTGACACATAATAGGTTTTTCCCCCAATTCCAGCCACTATTATTTTTAGCTCATGTCATAAATTATTAGCTTTCATTTGTTGCTGCACTTTTTTTTTCTAAAGCTAAGCAGATTTCATCCTAAGCGTATTACACTGCAATCCTGAATGGAGCAGTGTACTTCTATGCTCATTGATTTCAATGGGTTTAAAGAATGCAACTCTTGTTTAGAATTGCACTGCTGGCATGTTCACGTCACAAGGAGTCAAGTATTTAGGTTGGTTGTTATTTTCGCTGGGCTTTGTTCACACTGCATCTTTTTTTTTTAAAGGCATTAATTACAAGTAAGCCTGATTGTTGTATCTCAAAGTTTATAAAACCGTTTGTTGATTTTTGTAGAGTCAGCAACAATAAAGCGATAAGGTAGAGAAGGCTAATGACAAATCCACATACCCCTGCAAAGAGATCTATCAGAAATGGGATCCTCTGGACATCATGTTTGCAATATAAGTAGTAAACATTTTAAAATAAAACATCTTGTGGTGGTAATGGAATAAACAGTCAAGGGAACAAAGACAAACTGCAATTTTGTTGAGCCCTCTTTCAGATTTGATTCTTTTCTCCACTGATCACAGTTCTAGTTCCACAAGTATTGTGCACTCTCCCCTACTGGGTAACAGATTTCAGGCTGTCAATCATGTGAAGACAATCATTATGACGTTTGCTCTTGTTCTCAGATCTTTTAGTTGTTCACTCTGTTTTCCCCTTTACCATGACACAGCTGATTTTGGGCTCCTACCAGTATAAAATTATTCAGTTTCAGCTTGACTGGGCCAAGATTATGCAAAGTTCAGCATCAGTTAAAAGGCCTGACAAACTTCTGTTTACCTTTCAATGGCTGGCATATTATTAACCTTGAAGTCCTTATTTCTTACATTCTAGCCAGTTCTTCTTGCGTATTAATCCTGCCTCTGAAGTTTCATTGTTATATCTGTTGTGAGCAAACATTGCTGCATTTTAAAAATGTTTTTTCTTAAACTAGGTGGCCATTGATCATGTCATAATTTTCTAAACGATTTGAAATAAAAATCTGTTATCTATTACTTGATTGTTAATAGTGTCATCAGGTTGAATTTATTTTAAACTGATGTCTGTTTTGACATTTTTAAGTCTCATCTGTTTTGAATCATGGATGATCCTTGAGAAGACCTACATTCTGAATCAGTCACGTGAACAGAAAAAAGTGGATTTATTCATCAAGATTTTAGTAGAGCTATGCAGCTGTTTTCAATAACCATAGTTTCCAGTAAGCAACATATCATACCATGCCATACAAAGTAACAGTGTCATCATGAACACTAAAAATGAAGGACTGCTTCTTCCTTTATACCTTGTGCCAGCTGAGTTTCTCTTACTTGCTCTACTACCCTCTAGGAGTATGCAACAAGTTGTGGGTCTTTATGATGGTCATTGTAACCATGTTGATAGGTCATTCTTAATTTGGTGGGGATGGAGACACCCTATCCAAAGGACTACTTTGCATATCCTGGGTAATCATAGAATCATAGAATAATAGAGTTGGAAGGGACCTCATGGGTCATCTAGTCTAACCCCCTGCACTATGCAGGACACTCACATCCCTATCGCTCATCTATTGTAACCTGCCATCCCTTTGCCTGCACAGAATCAGCCTCTTCGTCAGATGGCTATCTAGCCTGGTTAAAAATTTCCAAAGGTGGAGAACCCACCACCTCCCAAGGAAGCCTGTTCCACTGAGGAACTTCCTCCTGATGTTTAGATGGAATTTCTTTTGAATTAATTTCATCCCATTCATTCTGGTCTGTCCCTCTGGGGCAAGAGGGAACAATTCTGCTCCATCCTCCATATGGCACCCTTTTAAATACTTGAAGATGGTTATCATATCCCCTCTCAGTCGTCTCCTCTCTAGGCTAAACAGACCAAGCTCCCCCAACCTTTGTTCATATGTCTTGGTCTCCAAACCCCTCATCATCTTTGTTGTCCTCCTCTGGACACGTTCCAGTTTGTCAACATGCCTCTTCAACTGGGGTGCCCAAAACTGAACATAGTACTCCAAGTAAGGCTGAACCAGAGCAGAGTACAGCGGTACCATCACCTCCCGTGATCTGGACACAATACTCCGTTTGATACAGCCCAAAATCCCATTTGCCCTCTTAGCCACTGAGTCACACTGCTGACTCATGTTCAATGTATGGTCTACTAAGACTCCTAGATCCTTTTCGCACATGCTACTGCCAAGACTTGAGGCTTTTGAGGCTGGTGCTGGAGAAGACTCTTGCGAGTCCCTTGGACTGCAAGGCGAACAAACCGGTCAGTCCTAGAGGAGATCAGCCCTGACTGCTCCTTAGAAGGCCAGATCCTGAAGATGAAACTCAAATACTTTGGCCACCTCATGAGAAGGAAGGACTCCCTGAAGAAGAGCCTCATGCTGGGAGCGATTGAGGACAAAAGAAGAAGGGGACGACAGAGAATGAGGTGGCTGGATGGAGTCACTGAAGCAGTTAGTGCAAACTTAAATGGACTCCGGGGAAGGGTGGAGGATAGGAAGGCCTGGAGGATCATTGTCCATGGGGTCCCGATGGGTTGGACATGACTTTGCACCTAACAACAACAACAACTGCCAAGACAAGTCTTCCCCATCTTCTATTGGTGTATTTGGTTTTTCCTACCTAAATGCAGAACTTTACATTTGTCCCTATTGAACTTCATTTTATTCAGTTTAGTCCACTTCTCAAGCCTATCAAGATCATCCTGTATTCTGTTGCTGTCTTCAGTTGTGTTTGCTACCCCTCCCAGTTTAGTGTCATCTGCAAATTTAATAAGTATACCCTCATCCAAATCATCTATAAATATGTTGAACAACACAGGCCCCAGGACAGATGCTTGGGGTATTCCACTTGTTACTCTTTTCCAAGAAGATGCTGAACCATTAACAAGTACCCTCTGGGTACGATTTGTCAACCAGTTATTGATCCACCTGACAGAATTAGGATCTCTACCACATTTTATCAACTTGTCAACAAGAATATCATGTGGAACCTTATCAAAAGCTTTACTGAAATCCAGATAAACTATGTCCATGGAATTCCCCTGATCCAGCAAGGTAGTCACTTTCTCGAAAAAAGAGATAAAGTTGGTCTGACATGACTTGTT
The DNA here is from genome assembly GCF_049243985.1 of Paroedura picta. Taxonomy (NCBI): domain Eukaryota; kingdom Metazoa; phylum Chordata; class Lepidosauria; order Squamata; family Gekkonidae; genus Paroedura; species Paroedura picta. The sequence continues at coordinate 107,192,296 of NC_135373.1, read as the reverse complement.
CTTGTGAAACCCGTGCTGAGTCTTAGAAATCACAGCTCTCAGTTCCAGCTGTTCAAGGACCAAGTGTTTGATAATTTGTTCCAAAATTTTGCCAGCTACAGATGTCAAGCTGACGGGTCGATAATTACCTGGATCCTCCTTTTTCCCTTTGCCCTCCGTCAATCGCCTGGCACCTTACCTGTTCTCCAAGAAGTGTCAAAAATAATGGACAGAGGTTCAGAGATGACATCTGCAAGTTCTTTTAGTACCCTTGGATGCAGTTCATCTGGCCCAGAAGACTTTGTTTCATTTAAAGAAACTAGGTGTTTGTGGACTGCTCCAACAGTGATCCTAGGCCACCATTCCCATCCCCCGTGTTCTGTTACATTTTTGCCACATTGATCACTATTTCCCTCACAAGAGAAGACTGAGGAGAAATAGGAGTTAAACAGTTCAGCCCATGGTGGTATTGTTTGCAGAGTTATGTGTTTGGGCTTTATTAATTTATTTCTTTGGGCTACTTTCAATACATAGTGTTTTAATTGTTGTCTGCCTATTGACATCTTCTGTGAGTTGCCTTGGGCCCTTTGGGAGAACATCTGGATATGAATGTTTCAAATAGCTAAAATTAATTACTTGAAGCAGCCACAAGAACACTATTGCAGCATTGCATTTAGAAAGACTGTCTCTGCCTTACACTCACTGGATGACAGAGAACAACTGCTAAAGCCCATTTGAATGGCTGTCTTGAATGCTGTGCCCATGGGGAACATATGGTGGTGCAGAGGTACTTTTGCACTGTTGGAAACCCTTATACTGGCAGGACTCTGCAAGTACAAGGTGCTTGAGCAAAGTTGAGGCAGGGAAGGAGAGGAACAGGCAAGAATCTTGCATGGGTTCTGGGACTGGCTCCTTACCTATTAGTACTGCACCACTACACATGTATCCAATGAAAATGAAGAGCTTCAAATGACTCCACCCAGCTTCTCCCAGCAGCCACAGTAGAAAGTTGTCACTAGATACCGTGGCTGATCACAGCACACCATCAAGAGTATACAAGACCAATGAGAGAATAAATAGCACATGTCATGGAGCTGCATCACTCTGATCTGACATTTATTTAGCTAGAGCATATAAAACCAAAAATGGGATAGGAAATGCAAAGAAACATAATGCACAAAACTGTTGATTTATCTACTCAAAGCAGACATAAATCTCTCTTTTCTATTTTTCTGCCATTCTTAAAGAATGTTATGATTAAAAGTTGGCAAGGAGTGACCAAGTACAGTTCACAGGAGGCCCCCACCACTGGTTTGGAAATTGCAACCGCAGCGATTAGCATTTCCAGTTTCCAGTTCACAGGAGGTCAGGCACAGGGGTTATCCTTGAAGTAGTTGCATATTACCTCCGATGAAAGGAAAAATGGAAATGAGACACTAAGAGAGAGACTTTACACTCTTAATTTGGTATAAGCATTGACAAAAACATTATCTTTTTGCCAGCTATCTTTTTGTTTACTTTAATGAGCTTTCGGAATTCAGCATATTCATGGTTGATCTACTCACAGCTAGGGTTGCCAGCTCTGGGTTGGGAAATGCCTGGAGACTTTGAGGAGTACGGCAGGGAGTGGGGAGGGACCTCAGTGGAGCAGTGGTCCGCAACCTTTTACAGGCTGTGGACCGGCGGCAGCAGGGAGGGCGATTGCGTTTGCGTGGCCCTGATTCCCTCTCCTCCCCTCCCACAGTAAGAAGCTTGTTGGGCCGCAAGCTTGCGGCCTGGGAAGTTTCTTACTGCAGGGGGGGGGACGGGGAGAGGGAGCCGCGGCCTGGTACCTGGGTTGGGGACCACCGCAGTGGAGTATAATGCTAGTAGGGGGCCAAGCCCGTTGCATTCAGGAATACAGTGGGTGCCAGAGTAGGGAGGGCGGTGGTTTAAGGATTCTCAGGTCCTGTAATAGTAAGGCCCGTTTAAGGATTCAGTAACAACTGGTGCTGTTACATGTGCTCTAATAGCAGGGCACCCTTCCCAGGAATAGTTAGATCTTTGGAAGCAACTGACAGCTTCTTCTTCTTTCTTTCTTTTTCTTTTTTTGTTCTTGTGATCCACAAGCTACAAAAGTCTGAAGACCCCCCTAACAAGCACAGTGTGAAGGCACCCTAATGGTACAGCACCACGGGGCCCTTGGAACCACTGGGCCTGTAGTGAGTGCTACACATGCTACTAGGATAAACTGCCTCTGAGAACTACCAGAAATTGCAGAATGGCTTGGAGTGATGCTACTTTGCTGCAGGTTACTATTCTCAAGAGTTATAAGCTGATCAATTCCCTTGGTATTTCCCCATTGCTAGTACCCACAATCAGGGATCAAGGCCAAATAATGTCCTAAGCCCAGGCTGATATTGGTGTCCCTCAGCCCTTCCTTTGCATAACTGAGAACACATTGACTCAATAAGTGTTGAAGGTGAAATAAGGGATTAAAAATTCAGTCTTCTTCTTCCAGACTATATTAAATATAAACTTAAAAGAAATGTTTTAACACCCAACAGCAGTCAAGTGTGGCGTAGAAAGAGTTAGGGCATGATAGCTAGGGGTGGTGCCCCACCTTCCCTTGGTGGCCTCAACATGTGTTTATTTTGTTTAATGGTTAATCCAAGGCTGCCCACAATGTAACATGGGGTGAGGTTGCTTGGGAAATTGGTACCCCTAGCTGGAAAGTATGGAAAGCAAGTTGCGAAGAGCTGGGGTCTTGTTCTGGGAGGGCAGCAACATTTATTTATCTATGTATTGTTGGATTTATAACCCACCCTTATCAGACCTGCTGTCTTGGGGTGGTTTATTGCTTAAAAAAAAATCTGCTGTTATCTGTTGTTGTATTATATTTATACATTTAACCCTCTTCCTGTTTGATGCAACTACCATGTAGCAGTATATCTATATCCTTGCCCTTCAGTGACTGTTTCCACACTAAGGGTATAGTTTAGATTTGCATTTTTATAGGCTCGAGTTTTTTGTTCGTTTCTGCACTGAAATTCACCAGTTCAGGTACAGACTGAAATTGCTCCCTCACTTGTCCCCACAGCAAAGGAATCCTCAGAAAAAAAAGTTCTCATTTTTTAAAGTGGGGACTAATTGGGTCTGCTTTGGGGCTGCCAAATGCAGAAATGTGTGCAATGAGGGTTTTCTCCATGCCTGCCATTTTGAGTTGTTTGGGAATGCCTCTTTCCTTGTCCTCCCTCCCGCCTCCCTTTCTCTGTACTGAAAAAATCTGCCCCATTAATTTTTTTAAAGGGGTGATCATGTTAAAATGCTGTTTCTTTTATAAAACCAGTCCTGCAGTCTTATGTTATAACATTATTCAGGACACTTTGGGGGGAAGAGGTTAGGCCAGGGGTAGTCAAACTGCGGCCCTCCAGATGTCCATGGACTACAATTCCCAGGAGCCCCCTGCCAGCATTTGCTGGCAGGGGGCTCCTGGGAATTGTAGTCCATGGACATCTGGAGGGCCGCAGTTTGACTACCCCTGGGTTAGGCGATCAATGGCACAGAATGGTGGGATGAAGGGGCACAACAAAAACAATGGTGCAAGCAGACCCCATTTTGCAAAAAAAAAAAAAAATGGAAAGAGGAAAGGGAGCAAAGCATGATGGGAGGCTGCCTCTGTTAGACTCAGTGTGGAAATCATATTGCGAATTTCAGACTGGGAAACAAGGGGTGGAAAGCCCAAATGTGGAAAGGCTAGAGTTGACTCACAGCATCCAAAGAAAATCCAAAGTGAAGATAAAACAATGTTATGTCTTTATTTTATTTTATGTCTGTATTTTATGTTATTTACAAAAAATTTTATCAAGTGTATTGTAGAAATTTACATTTGTATGTTTGAAAATACAAATGTTTCTTTGCCTCCAAAGTTCCCTCAAGAATATACCTTGCCCCACAGCTAGGGCCCATTCTGCATGTGTTAGATAATGCACTTCTAATGCACTTCGGAAGTGGATTTTCCTGGCCTGCACAGAAAAATCCAGCTGCAAAAGCACATTGAAAATGCATTATCCAATGTGTGCAGAATGGGCCTAGGTCTACTTGTTTTCAGGTGGGCTCTGGGCCAGACTATGGAACTCAAGTTTCCCTGGAGAAAGTGGCAGCTTGGGGTGTGAGTGTATGTGTGAACTCTATGGCATTACATCCATGCTGAACTCCCCACTCCCCAAACTCCACCCTCCCCAGGCACTGCTTCCAAATCTCCAGCAGTTTCTACAGCCAGAGTGGGCAATCCTCCCTGCAACTCAAAATTCCTAACTCTGTCAGACCTCTTTCCCTTCTGCTGCTAAATGACAACCCTGACTTTATTGATGGCACAAGGATAAGAAAATTCCAGCAGTCAATGTACGTTATTGTTGGAAAGACAAATTCAGGTATCCCAACAGCACTGATGCAGTGGCCCAATGGTATCCCAATGGTGGTCCAGTTTATTGTTCAGTACAGTGGGGATCTTCCATCCTTTAGCCTTCCATCCTTCCGAGATCGGTAAAATGAGTACCCAGCTTGCTGGGGGGTAAACGGTAATGACTGGGGAAGGCACTGGCAAACCACCCCATATTGAGTGTGCCATGAAAACGCTAGAGGGCGTCACCCTCTAGACATGACCTGGTGCTTGCACAGGGGATACCTTTACCTTTACCTTTTTACAGTGGGGATCTACCACAAAGAGTAAATATAATGTTGATGAAATAACCATCATTACAATACAGATACAAGCCTAACCAAACTCTGAAATTAATCCAAAAATAATTCACCCCTAGAATATGCAGAAATAAAGTCTTTGGTCCAGAATCCCAAAACCTTTAAAGAGGGATTCATTTTAGCAGGACTATGTTCATGGAACCACAACTAATCTAAGTAAAATTCAGCCTTATAAATAACGTTGGAGTTTAAATGTTATCTATTTAAGAAAGACAATATACGTAGGTACACATAAAACTCACAGAAAACATCAAATAGGCCTAGATTTTTGAAAGAGGATAATTGGACCCCTCAACCTAAATAGTATTGATGTGCTTGTTACTTTGAGGATCTACTAAAAATTACCCATTGCCTGCTCCCAAATTACGCCAAGAGAAATCAGATACATTTCCAGTAGCTCATTCTCAGATCTTTTCCATGAGTCACCATTATCCCTTGTGCCCAACAAAATATGCCTGAGAAGGGTTGGAAACTTTAATGGAAAGAAACAAAACACAAAATATGTAGGGGGGGGATCAAGCTCTTCCGTGGATCGCCTGTTGAATCATAATTCAACAATTTAAGGGATGCAGAAGTGAGACATTATAACTCAGCTGAAAAGGCTCTTGAGATTGTAATCATTTTGAGCGTGCTAAACTGAAATGCAAAATTAGCCATCCATTAACCTTCAGAGACTGGTGAAGCAGGGCACACCGTCTCCTCATGATCAAAATGCTTGTAAAAGTAAAACAAAATAGCAAGGAAACATTTGCACAAAAAGAATAAATACCAAGATCATGCATCAACAGTACATCTCTATGGCATGGTTTTATTTATTTATTTATTTTATTATTAGATTTCTATGCCTCCAAGGACTCATGGCGGTTTACAGAATAAAACTATAAAACTCCATAAAACCATTTCAACAATATCCTCCAGCAGCGCAACACGATGATGAAAATGCTCTAACACACACTCCTCCCCCCAGATAGCCCCCCTAGGCAGGAGTCGCAGGTGTTATTGCAGGGATCCATTCCCATGGAGGGGCCCAATTGATCTCACCCAAAGACCTGGTGGAAAAGCTCCATCTTACAGGCCCCTTGGAATTACGAAAGCTCCAACAGGGCCCTCAGCTCTTCTGGAAGCTCATTCCACCACGCAGGGGTCAGGACTGAAAAGGCCCTGGACTGGGACAAGGCTAGGTGAACTGGAGGCCAGGGACATCCAGCAGATGTGGGGGGCATAAGGAGACAAGTTGTCCCTCAGATAGGTAGGGCCCAAGCCACAAATAGCCTTTAAGGTCAGGATCAAAACCTTGAACTGGCAGCCAATGCATCTGCCTCAGCACAGACTGGATATGGGCCCTTGAAATTGTCCCAGTTAGGATCTTAGCAGCTGCATTCTGTATCAGCTGGAGTTTCTGGGTCAAGGCAGATCAGCATAGAGTGAGAAATCCAGCCGAGAAATGACAGTTGCATTGATCACTGTGACCAGACAGTCCGGGGCCAGGTAGGGTGCAAGTAGCTTCATTTGACGAAGATGGAAATTGCTGTGCGGGCTTCTCCTGTGACCTGGACCTCCATAAAAAGGGAGGTATCCAGAATCACCCCCAAGTTCCTTGCCAAGGGCGAGGTGTTAAGCTGCACCCCGGCCAAGGTGGCTAGGTATGCTTCCCGACTTGCCCATTTCCTTCTCAGCCGCAGGATCTCCATCTTGGAGGGGCTGTGTTTCAGGAGACTCTGCTCTAACCATTTAGAAATTCCTTCTATACAACTGACAAATGTATCCGGAGGGGGGGGGGGAGTCCGGGTGGCCATTCATGAGGAGACAGAACTAGGTGTCATCAGCATATTGGTGACAGCCTAGCCCATAACTCCTGACCAGCTGAGCCAGAGGGCGCATAAAGCTGTTAAATAGCATGAAGGAGAGAACCACCCCCTGTGGGACCCCACAAGGAAGTCAATAGGGGTCCAATAGTTTCTCCCCCACAGCCACCCTCTGCCTCCGGTCCCGGAGAAAGGAATGTAGCCACCGAAGGGCTGTCTCCCAAAACCTGGCCCTGGCAAGGCAGTGGGCCAACAACTCTGAATACGCATGGGAAGGCGACTGTAAGCTGCTTTGAGACTCCTCTGGTAGAGAAAAGCGGCATATAAGAACCAACTCTTCTTTTTCTTCTTCTTTCTGAGACAGTCCATGCACACAAAAATGATACCCTGGACTGTCTATATGTTTGGGTGGTGGGCTGTTCATTTCAGTTCTCTGGTATGAATAAAGAACTGATGTTTCACTTCACAAGCGACTCTGCACATAATTGACCTCACTGTTCAGTAACATGCATACAGGGAAAGTGAAGGCAGAAAATCTGAACAGTGATTACAGTACTGGTGAAGTGGCTTGACAGGCATATAATTGCCAAAGAGCACCACTCAATTTTCAGAACTAGTGTACAGGCCCAGAACAGAAACCAGGATTCAAGAGTGAGGAAAATTTCTTACAGTAATGAAACACTCAAAACAATGTTCAAATTAGGAAAGTAGCAGTAGGGATTAGCACAAAAATAAATTCTGTGAACATAAACACAGAGAAAGGAATGACTTTCATGTGACTCCAAAAACAACAACAAACAAACCATAAAAAAATCCTGTGGCCCAAAAATATAATAGAGGTAGTTCATGCAGCCAAAGTCACTGCATATAACTAAGTAGATGGGAAAACTGTATAAATAGCAGAGGGAAGTGTGTGTGTGTTTGTGTGTGTGTTTGTATGTGTGTGTGTGAGAGAGAGATTCACAAGCTGTTAGTAACTAATAGCTCTTGAACAAAGAAATCTTAGGAGCAAATGAAAAACAATCATAAAAATAGAACAGGTATTTAGTTCAAATAAGGACAGAAAGTATTGTCAAGTCTCATTAAAATGAAGAGGAAAGAATAACATAAACAAGGAAAAAAACTGAGGAAAGCTAAAATAATTTGATGTAAACAGAACGATGTCTAGAGAGTAGAAAGTTTACACAGTATAAAAAGGAAAGTAGAAGAAAATAACTAGATAAACAGCATAATAAATTAGATGGGAAGTGATTCAGAAGCATTAATAAAGTTGTTCACAGATGAAAAAGTTGGGAAGATGTACCAGACTGAACACTTTTTTTTTTTTAAGTTGACAGTGGCTTCTAATCCGGAGAGCTGTGATTCCCCACTCCTCCTCCACATGCAGCCAGCTGGGTGACCTTGGGCCAGTCACAGTTCTCTCAGAGCTCCCTCAGCTCCACCTGCCTCACAGGGTGTCTTTTGTGGGGAAGAGGAAGGTGGTTATAAGCTCCTACGAAACCGTATACAACACATTCTCCGAAACTGACTTCAATACAAAGTAGAAAACTCTCCCATTATATCTTTTATAAGGGAGAGGGGAGAATCAAGGCAGCTTGCTCATTTATGATTGTAAAAGTGCCCAAAATAAAAGGAAAAGATAATAACATGAACTTTATTTATGATCCAAAGAGTAAACAACATTATAAAGACAGACTACAACGACATATAAGCATAAACATTAAAACGTCTTAAATTTAAAAACCTTCCTATACTTGCTAGACATTTGGTGGATTGATTTATCAGCTTTCTTATGGATAAAACCTTAACACAGTTTATAATGGGAAGGGGGAAGAATGAAATCTTCTGTATTCAGTAGTGCTACCATGCATTCTATGAACTCTACTGAAAACGTCAACCAAGCTTCATTTCTGCAGAGCAATGTATATTCTGCCATTTCAATTAGAAGGGTTATACCTTGCTCCTGGTGTGCATCCCAAAAATGCTGGCATACCTTCTGTTGCCCTGGAAAATGTTATGCTGGCCAAAGTAGGGCTCCCAGACCAGAGGGAATATTTAGAGAGAGGATGCATTGGTAGTGGTGGATGTGCTCAGGAGATGGTGCGCTACTGTTCCTTTGGGCTCTTTCTCCTCTTTAGCTGCAGAACTTATCGCAAGAAGGATTGACTTATTGGCAAATCATTAAATTATCTGGGAAGAGACATTCTAATTCTCCACTTCCTTGAAAACCATCCAAGTTTAAGTTTGGGTCCTAAAAACCATTTTCTAGTAGATCCGAAGCCCAGCCGTCCTTCACTCATGTGTTCCTCAGGAAGGGTGCGATAAAATACGAATTTAAGACTTGTGTTTTATTTCTTGTTCATTTATGTTTGCACAAGGGTTGGTGCATATGAAGCACTGCCAGAAAACTGCAACCAGGAGCCATGATAAAGTTCACACGCTACTGGTTTATGTCATCGGTTCGTATGTCACCCAAGAATATCCATGATTGAATATGAACTGAAATAGTTATGAAATAAACATGCTGCTGTTTGACATAGTGACAGATTACAGATCCAAGGTTATACATTTTTTGGAACTGAGTCAGGGCCATTTCACACATTACATGAAGTCTGGCTTAGTCTGTGAATGTACACTTAATAAGGAGCCTCAGACTCTACTGGCTTTCTGTATAGTGTTTAAAAAAAACCTGCTTATCGTATTGACATTTTATATATTTGTACAGAGACACTGTATCTTATGCAATGTGCAAATAGCAATGTGCATAGTAGTTCTAAAGATGCAACCCCAGTGCACATTATAGTCAGTGAAGTTTATGTAATCGTGTTTTGAAGTGCCACAGCTTATATAGGTTGCTTTATATGCTTGAAAATTTGAGCAAAATGTTTTAATTAAGAGGCTGTGTGGTCTTGGTTGACTGTATGATTTGTCTGAACGACTCTTGCTACCCCTGCTCAAATATTGCAAAGCCATTAATAATATCGGGACAAACAGAGAAGATCATGTGCAAAGGATTTTGGCTGATTACACAATGGAATTCGCCAGAAATACAATAAGTCAAGGATTTCTTGGTATTTAAGATTCTTTGAAAAAGTGAGAGGGGCAGTTATGCCAAGAAGGGATGCTGGGCTTGCCAAGTGCTTCTTTAAATAATTTTTGCCAACATGACACTAAACAATGCAATGGAAACACACACAACTAGGTGCAGTGAAGGAATCCAATATGGAGTACCTCTGCCCCTCCCTTTCAATTTTGCCACTGATCACATCCAACAGAAGGCGTTGCTGGGTCTTGTCTATTTCAGGGCAAATGTGAATTCAGCTTGTGAAAGTCTAAATTATATTCAGAAACAGAGGCAACGCAGGGAGATTTATCTGCTTGGGATGTTGCCTTTGGCTGCAGCTGCAGTTCAAACCAGTTAGCTCATAACCACTGTGGCAATAATAGCTTCATCCACTGAAAAGCATACTACTGTTTGGAGAAGGCCTGGGGGAGCTTTGGTTTCCCCCTGGGTATGCGGCCTCTTACTGTCACCAGCTGATGGGAATCTAGTGCGGCCATGTTGTCAGAAGGTAGCCACTGAAGAATGGTCTTTATGGAGACTACTTGGGTTTCAAATATTGGTTGGCTCACAAGGTGAGGGTTCTCAACATGACTGACAACTTGAGTTCGATATTTTGGCTGATTCATGCCCTTTGGCACCATCTTTATATGCAGTTTGGTGAAATGGTTAGGAGCGCCGACTTCTAATCTGGCAAGCCGAATTTGGTTCTCTGTTCCTCACCCATATGCAGCCAGCTGGGTGACCTTGGGCTGACCACAGCACTGATAGAGCTGTTCTGACTGAGCAGTAATATCCAGGCTCTCTCAGCCTCACCTACCTAACAGGGTGTCTGTTATGAGGAGAGGAAAGAGAAGGCAATTGTAAGCCACTTTGAAACTCCTGGTAGAGAAAAGTGGTACATAAGAACCAACTCTTCTTCTCTTTCTTCAGTTCACCTTGCTGAAATACCAATCTTTGTTTGTTTGTTTGGTTAAGATACTGGCCAGAGCATTATACAATTAAAATAAGTGGTGCAAGATCAAAAAACATGATGACAATTGACTCATAGGATTGCCAAGAGCTAGACGTGACTGAATGGCCATCATCACCATAAAGTCAAGCCACCTTTCCGACTACTCAGTATCTGTGAGTACCATCACACATACACAAAAGCCCTGTGAAATACAATACCATCAAAGTCCTGCAGACTCATTTCCAGCTGGTTTGCTAAAATATTAACACCCATACTTAAAATATATATGAAAATATGAAATCGGAACAATTGACTTGTTTTTATATATACCACCATTACTGATTTTTTTATTTCCCTCATGGAGAAAAGGTACTATATTTGTTAAAGGAAAGAGCTTTCTCGTTAGATTGGATTGCTTTGCATGGCTTCCACCCAAACAGATCAGTCTGCTGTATGGCCTGGGGGCAGCTTTACAGAATAACAGATTTGAGGAAATGCCTCAAAGATGTCAGGTAGAGGGATTCACATGCTGACACAGTTTTCTTCCAGGAAGACTTAGTGGAATTCTCCTTCAGATTCAGGTCACTATGTTTGATGACAGGGAGATTTTTGTTTCCAATTTGGAAATGGCTCTGAGGGATTGGGAGGATTCATTTCCCCCTGTAGTGTGCCACTTGGCTTATTTGCTTGAATAGTCTGGAGTTCATAGAATCATAGAGTTGGAAGGGGCCACACAGGCCATCTAGTCCAACCCCCTGCTCAACGCAGGATCAGCCCAAAGCATCCTAAAGCATCCAAGAAACGTGTGTATCCAACCTTTGTTTGAAGACTGCCAGAGTTATCCGTATCACAAGCACTCTGCCATCATGTGGATGGTTTGTTGCTGATTGTGGTCAAATTTATGGCTGCTTAATTTGTATGGATTTTATTTGTGGCAGATGCTGTCCTTGGGCAGAGGAAGAGGCCTTGCTGATCACGTGGTTTGTTCTAGTTCTCCATTTGTATCTTTGTTAAATTCAAACAAGTGGCTGTAACTTTGCAGCTATTCCTCAGTTGAGATATTCCCACAGAGTCTATTCAGGGGTTTATTGACTAACTTGACATCTTCCCAGTTAGTCTACTTGGTTGGTCTGTTCATTTTAGTCAAGGGGGCTTACTCCCAGGAAAGCATTGTTTGCATTTTACCCATAGATGATTGAGTACTCAAATTTGGTAGGTATTCCTTATCTGGCTATTGATTCATTTCATTTCAAGGAGAAAACTCCCAATGCTATCCCAAATAAGATTTTATAGATTAAAGGAGAAATTAGTGAGAAAAACAAAATGCAATAATCAACTGCACAGCCACAGAACTGCCTATTGCTGATCTTTTGTTTTTCTGCTCTGTATGGTTCAAATTTCCCCATCTAAACTTTCTTTTCATATAGTACTGGCCTGGGTGTACGATAATGGCTCTCATTCCCAAAATTCCTGCTTGGCCAATTGTTGTGTATTTCTGATAAAACGAGAGGCACATTGATGTAGTATTCTTAAAGGGTCACTTCCAACATAATAGAATCTTCTGTTCCGCCTTGCTTGGAATTTCATACAACCGAGAACAAAACTATGCATCTTTCCAAGCATCACATATGTAACAGATTTGTACTGGATATGAACCATGCTCACATGAAAATATTTGATTATATGAATACTTTTATGTAACCCTCATCCTTAAGAGACAGGGCAGACTCATGTTTTCTCAAAGCTCTCACTCAGGCCTAGTGTTGTAAAGAGTATTTGGTTGTGCATGTACATGCACACATGTTTAGATGTAAGAAAATATAGCCTTTCTCAACTTTTTTACTATTGAGAAACCTCTGAAACCTCCTTCAGGCTTTGAGAAGCCCCCAAAGTGGCACGATCGTGCTGGATATGGTTGGGAAGCATAGCTGTATACATGCCCACCTGTGTACATGCTCCCCTTTTCATCCCCTCCAAGTCCATTATCGGCCATTGGTGGGGTCAACGTGACCATATATGGCCACACCCTCTGATAAATGTTTAACACATTTTAAAAATATACTAAAAATTAATTAACCCTCACCCATTCAGAAAACCCTTCCCGGGCCATCAAGAAACCCCAGGGGCTCATAAAACCATGGTTGAGAAAGTCTGCCATAAAATGAGAACTCACTTTCCACATGCTTGAGGGGAGACCAACATGTGGAAGTATCCATATGCAGTTTTAAATTGTGGGCCTAGGTTCATATAGGGGAGTGCAGACAAGGAAGGGTGACCAGAGCATTATTTAATGTACTGCAGGGGCAATGGGGTAGCATGGGGATAGATCCAGAATCAGGTGACCGGTCTATTGCCTGATTAATCCCATGCCCCAGAGTGCCTGTTTGGGGTTCAATCAGGGAGTGGTAAACCTTGGGAGCCCATAGGTGCCAGCTGCTGCATAGCTCCCTTGTCACTTGGTAGTGAGAGCAACTTGGACAGCCTTGGAGATGGGCATGCCACTGAACTGAAATGTGGAATACCAGCAGGCAGGCACTTCTTCCCCAAACAAAGGGATCCATCCCAATGCCCAAACTGCCATAAAAGCCAGGGAGGATACACTCCCCCTGCTCCTGCCAGCACTCGTACACCTGTACCACACCGAGCAACCTGTCCCTAATATTGTGCAGCCATATAGTAACATCCAATTTGGATAAATGCATGCTGTCTGCCTAAGAAAGGGCATATTACTGATGTCTGTTGACATGTCCACCCAATGATTCCATTGCTTACGCCTCTGACTTGCATGTTTTCCTCCTAGTCATCCATTCCGTCAGGTGCTAAAGCCCTGTGATACTCACAGCACTCTACAAATATGAAATTCAGTATTGTTGGTAGTAGCTCTCTGCAGTCTCAGGCTGAGATCTTGCATATCACTGGCTATATGCCCCCTTTAACTGGAGATAACCGGGATTGAACCTGGGACCTTCCACAAGCCAAGCAGGGCTGGGCTGTGGCTCTTTACAGCCACAAAACAGATGAGAAGAGACCCAAAACAAATGGGACAAGGCCACGGCAAAGGCAAGACTAAATAGAAGAGGGGTCAGGCTTGTAAAGCTTCAGGGACTGCCCACAGCCTGTCTCAAACCTCACCCAGGCCCTGACCCAGGAGGGGTGATCCTCCTACTGCCACTGGGCCCATCCCATCTCTCCACCATACTGTCAGCTGGATGTAGCCCTCACGGGGGCCATACCCTGGAGCCCACAAAGGCAGTGATGGGATAAGTCCTGGCTGAACCTTGACTCAGTGACAAAGCAGTCAAGAGTTGAATGACCTAATGGATATTTCTGTTAATGATGATCACAGGCTTTGCTGACTGCTGAATAACAGAGAAGTCTAAATCTGCCCAATTCTTTTATGAAATTCCTTCTTGTGTTCAAGGAAGCATGTGCTAACATCATTCTTCTTGCTCAGTGCCAAACGTTTAATTCCATCTTGCGTTTTTCATTTTTAAAGCAATTGATTTTGAGAAGGTTTGCTTAAGGCACATAGCCTACTTCTGTCACTGGAAAAAATGCACTACAGTTTGTGAAAATGTCCATTATACCTTTTAGATTTACATTAGGTATGCTGAATGAATGAACCAAACAGCATATGCTCTGCCTTACTTTACAGAGAACCATCAGCCACTTTCTCTTTTTTACTAGCCATCAACACTGCCATTCTTCCTACCAATTTCTACAGATTATTCCATTCGATTCCTTACAGGTAAGTTTCATTCTTTTTATTGGCCAAAATAATAGAATGGTCGACAAATTTCCTGCTTTAGAAACTAAATAAAAGACCTTAATTGCCTTCTAGTAAAAAAAAAAAAATCCACGTCCAATTACCTGTGTTTTTTCTTCCATGCATGGTATTGTGTAGCAACAGAGATGTGGAATGCTATTCTCTATCAATAACAATACAATACAATACCTTTATTGGCATAAAGCAGATTAGGAGGATATACAAAGATAGTCAAGATACATTGGACAGTTTAAGTTTAAAAACTGAGGACAGAAATTTAGCCATAATAAAAGTGACGTCGGCAACCTTATCACTCAGTAAAAATTGGCAAACCAAGTCTCTTGAATGATTTCTCCATATTCTCTATCAAATCTCAGAAGCTAAGTAGGGTTAGTATTTGAATGGGAGACCACAAAGGTAGATGGCAGAAGAAGATAATGGCAAACCACCTCTGCTTCTCACCTGTCTTGAAAGCCCCTTGCTGGGATTGCCATAAGTCAGTTGTGGCTTAGCACAGCATAGCACAGAGATGGTTAACAGGTAACATCTAAGCCGCATTCATTCTCTTCTCTCATTTTCTCTAATGATCAGAACAAGCTGGTGTTTTACTTGGCAGGTGCTGCTCTGGGCAGAAATAACTCATCGTTAAAACTATGTACGATGACAGATTCCTTCCAAGAAGAATCTTTTGAAGAAGAACCTACAGTTTTAGAAAGTGAAGAGAGCTGCAGAGAGAAATTGGGAGAAACAAATTGCCAGGAGTAGAGATGAGATATCAATAGAGGTATTCTAAGCCAGTGGTCCCCATCCCCCCGGTCTAGGGACCAGTCCCGGTCCATGGATCAGTCGGTACTGGGCCTTGGCTCCTCCTCCTCCTCCTCCTCCATGGCTGCTGCCTCGGGGGCTGCCCTGCCATTCTGCCGCCGGCTCACCTTTAGTGCTCTCCGACGGCCGCCATGGCTGGGGCTCCCCCTTGGCGTGGCACTGCAAAGCTGCTGATGGCAGCGCCCCCCAATGGGCAGTGGGAAGTCAGGGGCGCCGGCGGGAAAACAAACGGAGCAGAGGCTCAGACAGCAGTCGCAACGTCCCTCGGCAAAAGACTACCCCCCCAAGCCTCAGAAAAATTGTCAAGTGTTGACCAGTCCCCATGATAAAAAGGTTGGGGACCACTGTTTTAAGCCACAGAATTGGAGTCCATCAGTATCCTAACAAGATCATGCCAACAAATTCAGTAACTAGAACAATGATCCAGAGACTGAAAACACTGACTTTGCATCTCAATTGGTGGAACGATTATTAACAATTTGAGACAAACAAATGACACCACATTAGCAGAAAACAGTGAAGATTTGAAACAACTAATAATTATGGTTAAAGCAGAAACAGCCAGAACAGGATTGTAGCTGAACATCAAGAAGACAAAAGTAATGACTAATGGGAATTATACAACTTTAAGGCTCTTGATGAGCAAACTGAAATTGTTCAAGATTTCCCACTCCTTAGCATCATCATCAACCTAAAGGGAGACTGCATCCAATAAAATCCAAAGAATATTGAAACTGGGAATGGCAGCCACGAAGGAGCTAGAAAAGATCATTAAGAGTTAAGGATGTGTTCCTAGCAATTAAGTTCAACTTAATTCATGTCATGAATGGGTATAAAAGTTGAACAATGAAGAAAATAAGACTCCTTTAAAATTGGGTGCCAGAGAAGAGCTTGATGGATACCATGGACAGCCAAGATGACAAATGAGTGGGTTCTAGAGCAAGTCAAGCCCAAACTCTCCTTCAAAGTTAAATAATCTAAACTGAAACTCTCATAGATGGTCACATTATGACCGTTTATGCACTGGGAACTTCACTGCCCCAGCTTCCATGCAAGAACACAAACCGGGGGCGGATGAGGTGTACCAGGCCAAATGCTTCCCCATGTGAGTGCAGGAAGAGACGGGGCAACCTGCCATGACTAAAACTCCAGCCTGCAGCCCGGCATGAAACCTCCAGTGCGTAAACGGTCTATGGGAAGACAAGAGTCACTTGAAAAAACAATAATGCTAGGAATAGCTGAAGGCTGTAGGAAGACCCTGCATGAAATGGATTAATTCTCTCAAGGAAGCCATGGCCTTCAGTTTGCAAAACCTGACAAAGGCTTAATAATTGGACATTTTAGAGGACATTAATTCATAGGGTCACCATGTCGGAAGCAATTGGACAGCACTTTGACACACAGGATTTTTAAAATATAGTAAAAATATACAGACATGAAAACTCAACACAACTATGGAAGAGGGCCAAGAAGAGTTTACTGGAGGTATGCTAAACAAAAAATGGCTTCACTTGTTGGTGGAAGACAATGACAGAGGGAGACAGATGAATCTCCTGGGGAGGGAGTTCAAAAGTTCCAGCATCACAGCTGAAAAGCAGGCCCTTTCTCTTGATCACATTGAAGACATTAAGAACCATACAATAATAGACCATTTATTCGTTTGCCCTGCTCAGTGGAAATATACTTAGTAAAATCTCATCTCTTGCTTTGGATCTCAGATACCAAATCTATCAAGAAAATATTCCATTTGAAGGAAATCAGGGTGTGAATACTTTGGATGCTTGCTAGCCAAGTGTGTGTCTTATGGTGTAAATCTATTGCAGAAGGTGTGGAAATATGGCACTATTACTTTTATATGGGAATCAAAAGTAGAATTTTTGTCTTGAATACCTGTGGTTCCTTCTGTTTGGGTCCTAAGGGCCATCAAGCTTGGACACAAAGATTTATACCAGATGCTAAACATCTTTTTCTGTGAGCTTGGAAAGACATAATTTCACCATGGAATTTAAGTGTCTGAGCAGCTAACCTGAGTGGCAAATAAAAAAAAGACAACTTGGAAACATCTGATGCTCTTTGGCAACTAGGACCAGATTGCTTTGCTCAAAGAAGACCAATGTGTTCTTTATCACTTGGATGCTTTTGGCTAGCTCTTATTTCTGCATTTTGTCTGTATTTTTCCATATTTTGAATCTGTGGATACATTTTGTGTGTATATTTTCTCTCTCGGTCATGGATAAATCCAGTACTGGTAGAGTACAAGTGGTAGATCAACAAGTTCTTGCAGGGGCATCTCATCCCCCCCCCCAAAAAAGCCTCCATTACTTATCCCCTTTCCTGCTTCTTTCTCTGATTATTTCTTCCCACCAACCAATCTACTTCTACCTGGCCCTCTCCATCTTCAGTTGTCCCTCCCCCTGCCTGCTTCTTCCTGGAAAAACTCTGCATACTAGGCTGGGCTAGGTCCAGTTGCCTGTTGAGGAACTCCTAAGGATTTGTGGGAAGCTCCTTACTTTCCCTTGTATCCCCTTCCCCACACTTTCCCCTCCTCCTGACAACCCATAATTTCATATCTCTGCTTTTTTTCTACTTCCTACTGTCCAGCTAACAAAATTTTACCTACAGTCCACCTTCAGAATTTATTTATTTCATTATTTACTACAGGTTTATTTAAACCACCCAAAGCATCTTACAGCATTCTCCTCTTCCCTCTTCTTATCCTCATAACAACCCTACAAAATAGATTAGACTTAGAATATGTGACTGGCCTAAGATTACTCAGTAAGCTTTCACAGCAGAGTAGGGACTCAACACTGGATCTCCCAAAATCTAGTTTGAAACACTAACCAAAATACTAGTTGGCTTTCATGGGGTTGCTGCTGTTCAACAGTAGCTAGCAGCAAGACAAGCATGAGTCATGTAAGTCAGGTGGTAGCAAGTCAGCTGGTACATGTGGTGGTAATAAGTCATTCAAAGGGCAAAACAGCTCTAGAAAGGCCCCCTTCCCTTCCCCCCTGCCTTTTCCTGACAGAAACCAAGACTTGAAGGCTGGCAATATTGTTCTGTTTGCCTAGCAATGACAACTGAGGAAATCCATTTCTTAAAGCTCCAGTTGTTGTACCTTAAGCAGCAAATGATTCCGTGAAAAGTTGTATTTGGTATTTACTGCCACCACAGCAACTTTTCTTTGGCCCTGCCAAGTTATTCAGTCTTTTTGAGGAAATATTAATATTAATATTTTGCTCTTAGAGTATGTTTATGTGTTTTTTAAAAATATTTAATTTAATTCCTTATCTCTCCACACGCAACCAGCTGGGTGATGTTGGGTCAGTCACTGTTGTTTCAGAGCTCTCCTTCACAGAGTGTCTGTTGTGGGGAGAGGAAAGGTAGGTGAACATAAGCTGCTTTGGGCCTCCTTTGCATAGTAAAAAGGAGGTTACAAAAAAATAGCTCTTTTTCTTCCCTACATTTCAGACCATTGCTGGGGTGGAATAAACTTTACTGCTTGCTGATTTGAGCCATTTTTTAAAACCATGCCTACCTCATGGTGCAATATTATAGGCAAGCAAGCCACATCTTCCTGCCTTTGTATTAATATGCATACTTTAACCTGACAGCACCCTTGTGACTTAGGTAATGTAATTGCCAGCTCTGGTAGCAGAGAAATACAATCCTACATTCTAAATCGTCCAGCAAACCAGTAGCAAAGCCTGCCAGCTATGAAGTCTCAGTCATAGCTTAATAGTTAGCTAGTATTTCTTACTGCAATCCATTATCTGTGTAAAGTATTTATATGAAAAACTAGGTGAGAAGTTTGCATTGTCTCACCCATGTATATATTAATGTCCCACATAAAAATACAACATAACAAGAACCATACAAAAGACAACTAAATAACTCACAAAACCACCACTCTGAAACATCATTTAACTATTTCAATTCTTATTACCGTTATATTACTATATCGGTTCGAGCCCTCATTTTCAGCCATGCCAGAGCATTCAAGCAGGAGCTTACCTAACCTTTTTGGTGTCAGGGGTAACAGGTGTGCAGGGCTTGGTGGTGTGCCTGCCATATGTCTTACGCATTGCCTCTACCAGCCCACTTGCCCCTGCATCAACTTCGCCAGCCAACCTGCCCTGCATGTCCCCTCTGCTGGTCAGTCCTGCCTGCCCCATGCCACTCTTCCAGTAGCCCACTCCACGTGTTGCCACCCACTCTGCACATCTCCTCCACCTGCCTTGCGGACGCCTTCCATCACCTGGCCTGAACATCTTCTCTGCTCCCTCATGTGTCTCTTCCACCTACCCCCCTGCATGTCTTCTCCAGCCCACCCCATGTGTCTCCTCTGGTCTGCCCCGTGCATCTCCTTCACTGACCAACCCATCTGCCCTGCATGTTTCCTCCATCGGAGGGCCTACCTACCACCAAAGGACCTGGCGGAGGGAGTCCTCCTGCACCTTCCTCAACTGATGCCTAGGGCATGCCCCCAAGTTGTCAAATGCTGGGAATGCTACTGCACTTAACAATGTTCATCACTAGGGAGGAGATTCCTGCACTTTTCAGAAAAGTCTCTGTGCATTTATTGCCCAGCAACAGGCTAAAAAGAAATAGTCTTGATCTGAGAGTTGATTTTAAAGCCAGACATTTATGCACAGTGACACATAGCTAGAGCTTTAAAAAAATCTTTTTAACAGTGCAATTCTAAACAGAATAACCCTAAGTCTGTTCAAGTCAGTGGGCTTAGTAGGGTGTAACTCTGCTTAAGATTCCACTGTTAATGTGCATGCCCAGCAGCTCATGAGAACAGGGATAAAAACGGTGGGTGTGGGCAATATCCTTTCAGGTTAATGATTTCACAGAGACAGCATAGTGGGGGTACTGGAGTTACATACAGGCATAAAAGAGGTATAATGGGGAGGGGAGGGAATGTTTTCACTATTCCAAACCCTTTTCAAATCAATTTCTCACATCAAAAATAAGAAACAAAAAAGTAACACGGCAGCACTGTCCTATTTCTAGTTCCAGCTCGATACGTGGAGACAGCCTGTGGCTGAGAAGCTACATATGAAGCACCTGTCAAAAAAGAATTGTGTGCAAAATTTTTACTTCCTCAAGAGCTTATCTTGTATAAGAGCTTCCTGTTTCTGGGTGGGTCCTGGAGGTCTCCTGGAATTACATCTGATCTGAGATCAGCTCAGCTGGCGAAGGTTGCCCACTGTGGCCCCTCCCCTCCTTAAACCCCACCCCCTCAGGCTCCACCTCCATATTACCAGAAATTCCCCAGCCAGGGGGTGGCAACCCAGTTTCTCGCTGTATGATTAACATTGTATTTCAACATTATAATATGTAGCATATCTTCTACTAGTACAGTACTGGCTTCCTTATTTTTGACCACAAATGTAACTAATTTATCTGAAACACTTCTGTGCTGTCTTTCCACCCCAAGGCAACAAACATCAAAACATTCCAACGTTTAAAACAGCATTTTAAATAAGGTATACATAAAAGCTCTGACTTGGATAGCCCAGGCTAGCCTGATCTTGCCAGATCGGCAAAGGTAAGTAGGGTTGACCCTGGTTAGAATTTGGATGGGAGACCGCCAAGGAATATCAGGGTTCCTATGCAGGGGGTAGACAATGGCAAGCCACCCCTGAACACCTCTTGCCTTGAATATCTCTTGCCTTCAAAACCCTACGGTGTCACATAAATTGGCTGTGACTTGACAACAAAAAAAGTGTAAAATTTCAGACAATTTAGTAAAAAAAAAAAACCCCAACCAACCATTCGTACAACCACATATAACACAATCAGGGAGAAGGAGGCCTAACAACAGTATGCCAAACAAAACAACAAATACTTCACCTTTGCTGAAAGTCAATAAAAGAGGTATACAGTAGAATCTTCCTGGGAAGTAGCTTCAAAATTTTGGCTCCATGACCAGGAAGGTTCTTTCTCATCAAGCAGGATTTTTAGGTTGATATCTGCCCTTGAATTGAGTCCGGAAGCAAATAGGGAGCTAATGTGGAAGGAACAATAGTTGAATGATATAGTCCTTAAGACCCTTTCCCGTCAACATCTGACTCCCATGTCCTTCAGAGCATTCTTAACACTCTCCTGTATTTGTATGCATTGCAAGGAGAGGTTGGTCATGGTAAATGAGCAGTTCTTCAGGAATGTGTTCTACCTTCCTCGCTGCCTCACTGAAGATGAATTTCCAAGATTCCCCAGAAAACTGCTCTGTAATGCTTCAGTTTGGAATGTTCAAGTGTGACTCAGTAAAAAACAGATACATGTTGCATATAAATACAAATCTCTTTTTGTTACTGCAGACTTTCCCTGATTTCAAAAGAACTGAGATCTTGATCCACAGTGGCCATGTTGGTTCTTTTCTTCCATTTGCATGTGTAGGAAAATCCAAATACCAGCTTTATAGTCCCCCTGGACCTGTGGAATGACATCTCGTCTGTTGGAAATGATGGGAGAATTCCCAGTGGTTTTAACAAACCCAATATTAGCACCATGGTTAATTGCGGTCTACAAGAGAGATCTCAGGAGTTTCAAGGATATGAGCTTGCAGCTCATAAAAATACTCAGAGTTCTTTCTGTCTGGATAGGGAGCAGAAATTCTTGAAAGAAAGGAATGGGAAATTTACAGCTCATAAGTTTTAAGAGAGAAAGTATTCCTTTAAAAAAATCATGCAAATTTATGTTCTGTCCAAGTCTGTCTTTACCCACATTCTAAATTAGGGGTGGACAGCTTGTCAAAATATTAGAACAATATATTCCCCCCATAGCGGCATGTATGGTCCAGTTTATCCACAAAGAGAAAGCTGTTACTGGGGCCGAAGGATAGTCTGAAAAACTACAGGATAGCAGAAGGAACTCTAGGGTTTGGCATTTAGTTCATACTAGTTCCCTTGGAATGACTGACAGTTTTATAACATATTCTTTTGAATGTTATTTCTCTTTCTTCATTCAGCCTGTTGAACTTGTCTTCACATGGGCAAGACAAACCATACATCCCAGTTCTTAGTTGCAATCTGTGAAGATTCAGCTGAGTGCTTCCAATAAGAAAACTCCATTTGCAAGAGAGGTTCTTTATTGGAAAGCACAATGATGCTTGCTACATGAAAGCTTTGCTAAGACTAATATTTGCTGTTTATTGCCCTGCTTTAACCTCCAAGTCCCCTCCTTGCACTTCCACCAGTCTATTTAGGCATTTCAGGGATTCATGGATGCCCCCCTCCAGTTAACTGGAGAGACACAAGTGCCCTTCAAGGCTACAGCTAGAGAGATTCCCCCACCAATGAGCTAATCTATCACTGAGATAATCCACACTGATCAATTATATAGACAGAGAACAGAATAAAGCAATAAAAGAACAAATGGCAAAATCAGACATGGTTTTGACACAATGCATGCCTTGATTGTATAAAATCAAACAATGGAGGACAACCACTTTTTCTCAATGGAATAAAAGACTTGACAGAAGTAAACTAAGTTATGAATGAAATTCAGATTAAAATAAACTAGAAGATCTGCCTTAGAGTCCCAGAATTCCATGCAGAGGCCTCTCCTTCTTCCAAAGTTTCTTTAAGTCAGGTCAAGTGCAGGAATTGACAGATGCAGTAAACTCTTCACATAGCAATTGCTTTACAGTATAATTTCCTTCCTCCTACACTTCCTATTTTTGATGAATGCCCATTCACAGAACTACTCAGACCAGATGTTATAGCTAAGTGGGACAGTAATATGATGTAGCACCCAGTTCTTCTCACTTAAAGACATTGTAGTGCAGTTCTAAGGCATTAACAGATGCAGCATCTTGTGCCTCTCCATTAAGAAGATCCTTAGAAAGCGGCAAATACAGCAATAGGAAAAGAGGAGTAATCAAAAGGCATAACAATCTTGAAAGAAGACATGTTAAAGCTTGGAGGAAGGGGGATAAAATGCTGAACTCAGACCCAACTCTATGATTTATATAATCCTTGCGTTCATTTCAAAATTGAAGAACTGAGAAGAGGCACTATACGTTTGCAGTTTGGTTGTATTATCCCCTGAAATGTTGTCAGAAAAAAATATTCAGACTTTTGAAAACAGGAACAATGGTGGATGTTCTACTTACTGAAATAAAAACCTCTTTCTCCACACACAAACTGAAGAGCATCAACCAGCTCAGCTCCACAAAGCGTCTCATGGCCAGCAGCAGCAGAAGAGCAGGTTAACGTAAGCAAACAGAGGCCAAAGTAGAAGAGATGAACGTAGGACACAGTGTGCATCTTCACCTGCCAAAGAAGCAAAAGGACTGCATCAGCATTTCCCTGCAGAAGCTTAAAGCAAGGCCTTCTCTGGATGAGTGTCCATTTGGCACCTAAGACCCCATACTGTACCTGTTTCATCTTTCCTTTACTTCCTACTTTACTGTAGGCTTGATGGGCCATTTTCTCAGAGAGAGGGAAGCAAATAACATTGGTACCATATTTCCAATTAAAGCTAAATTTGTAGCCAACTTGTACTCCCACCCCCAGGAAACTCCAAGGAAAGCTATAAAAGAAGAGTATCAAGTAAGAATATTAACCTTTGTCATGGGGCTTCCATGTATCCTTGGCTGCCAATGAAGCAAATTCCATTTAGAACTTCATATTAAAACAAAACAAGGCAGCAATAATGCATCAAGATAGCATCCAATGATGGACTATATACATGGAATCCTATATGTTACCAGCCTTTAACTGTTAATATCTTCCTTCCTAATTTATAGACTTAAGAGCAGAAGTCATGAGAACTCAGACAGAATAGTACTCAGGTTCCTTTATTGAATTTGAAAAATAACACATGCTTTTCCTTCCACTATGCATCCAAGTTAAATAGCTTGATTTTTCTATGAATTTCATTTTAATAAGAACAGCTGAACCCATCATTGCTGGCTCCCTGATGAAAGAATCTGAATGACATAAATTTTCAAACATATTGTTTGATGCTTTCGCCCTTACATTTTAAGGTATGCACTTGAAACATCTTGAGCATATGCCTAAAAATCTAACATGGGAAGAGGCCCAGTCTGGAGGTGATACGTATGATATGAGAAACTGAAAGGAAATTAGTCTGCGGTGGGGGGGGGGGGGGCTTTGACATCCAGATTTCATTGTTGATTCAGAATGGCCATAATAATTAATAGCATCATGACCAGGAAGCTACTGTATAGATGTGCTATTTGGATTTGAGTCTTTTAGGGTTGTTAAGAGTTTGGTGGTGGAATGTGCCATCAAGTTGCACTCAACGTATGGAGACCAGGAAGGATTTCAAGATGAGATGTTCTGAGAGAGTTTGCCATTGCCTGCCTCTGTGTAGCAACCCAGGACTTCCTTGGCGGTCTCCAAGGAAGCTAGTTTTAGCTTCTGAGATCTGATAAGATCGGACTAGCCTAGCCCATCTAGATCATGGCTGTTAATAGTTTACTGTTTGGGAAATACTGCTGACTGTTGCATTCATGCATGAAAAAGTAGAAACAGAAAAAAAGGAATCCAAGCAGCCAATCAGAGTTATTAGCAGAACAGTAACAAATCTTAGACAGAGCCTCTTGTGGCGCAGAGTGGTAAGGTAGCAGACATGCAGTCTGAAGCTCCGCTCATGAGGCTGGGAGTTCAATCCCAGCAAGCGGCTCAAGGTTAAGGTGACCAGATTGTCCCACTTTTGTGGGACATCTGGGGGTACCTGGCAAACTGTACTTATGTTGAAATTTAAAAATTTATATCACAATACTATTTTTGCTTTCAATGCTTTCTATGAAACTTTTTGTTGCTCCATATGGACCACATTTTTCAATCAAGAACCCCCCCCCCCCAGTCAATGTTGTCCCGCTTTACCAATATTAAAATCTGGTCACCTTACTCAAGGTTGACTCAGCCTTCCATCCTTCTGAGGTCGGTAAAATGAGTACCCAGCTTGCTGGGGGGTAAACGGTAATGACTGGGGAAGGCACTGGCAAACCACCCCGTATTGAGTCTGCCATGAAAACGCTAGAGGGCGTCACCCCAAGGGTCAGACATGACCCAGTGCTTGCACAGGGGATACCTTTAACTTTACCTTTAACAAATCTTATGTCTCATCTATTGATAATTGCCAACCTCTTCTATCATCATTACCACCACCACCATCAATATTTCTAATTTTCAATGCAGCTACATCTTAAACCTAGAACCAGAAACTGGGTTCATGGACAAAGAAAACAAATCATTCTACAAAACTGAGAGACACCTCAGGTTTGAAGAAAAAAAAAAGAGAGAGTGGTTTGAAAAACCCAAAATACTAAAAGGAGTGCCTGCAGCTTTAAGAAACAGGTGTCTTCAGTGGCCATTGCTAGGCAACAATAACCATATCCATGTCTTGGTTTCTGTCAGGAAAAGGCAGAAGGATGGGGAGGGGCCCTTTCCAGGGCTGTTTGAGGAAGGCCTCATTCATGACATGGCCAGCCGCAGCATGCAACTTGTGTGACTCACCCAGGCCCGAGTACTGCTACTGTTCAATAGCAGTGACCCAATGAAAGCTAGCGTCGTGATTAGAGTTTCAGGATAGGATCTGGGATTGCTACTGTGGAAGACCCTCACATACATTCAGCCTAACATATCACACAGGGTTGTTATGAGGATAAAACTGAAGACAGGAAATGATGGAAACTGTTTTTGGTTCCCATTGTATAGGCAAGCAAAATATAAATGAAGCCAATAAATAATAAATATAGCTGGAGATGACCTGTCCTGGATGGCCCCATGCTAGCCTGATCTTGTTAAATCTCAGAAACTAAGGAAGGTCATCCTTGAATGGGAGACCACCAAGGTTGTTGCACAGAGGCAGGCAATGGCAAGTCACCTCTGATTGTCTCTTGCCTTGAGAACTCTGTGGGGGTTCCATAAATTGGCTGCAACTTCAGGGCACTTTACTTACTCACATAGCTGACAATGGAGGAGGATGGTGGGTGGAAGGGAAGCAGTGATGAAAGCAGGGAATGTTGAGTTTAAGTGAGCTGCCAGGAGAAGAAAAAGAAGAAACATTGAGGGGATACAGGGGAAAGTGCAAGTCCTTGTGTATACCCCACTGCTCAGCTTGTACACGGTTCCCAGAGAGAGAGAAGGTTGAAGGCAGGGGCAGCTAAAGGTAGGTTGATTCATGGGTGGGAAGAAAAGAAGGGAGTGGAAAAAAGAGAAATGCTAAGGGGGCTGCCAAGGAAGGGAAAGAGGAAATAATGGGGATGCCCCCTAGAAGTCCCCCTATTAAGGAGAAGAATAGCCAGGTAAAGATGTAATCTGTTCAGATCACATGTAGAGTTCTTTTTACAGAATGCAGAAATTGGATATGTTGACATGTAAAGATGCAGCTTAGCAAATCAACCCAATTAGTTGCCATTATCATGGCAAGAGATAGAGAGAAGCTGCATTCAGAAGAGGGCTGATCCTGCATTGAGTAGGGGGTTGGACTAGATGGCCTGTAAGGCCCCTTCCAACTCTATGATTCTATAAGAGGACTGAAATATGGATCCTAGGAAGTACTAACAATTACACATCTACAGTGCATATTTCCATCTTTACTAAATAACTGCATCTTGCCCCTGGCATCTGGCTTGCAGGGCGAAGTTCAGAGGTTCTGATTTCCAGGTAGGCTTAAGCCCAGATCCTCTTGTTTCATTATAAATGCTTTTTACCATGTGCCAGGCTGCACCAGGGACCCCAACACACATTCCACGAAGGCAGCTGCTGGGTCTCAAGAGACTGTGACACAAGAGTTCATGAAGTAAAATGTAGCTGTATTCTGTGTGCAAATTAGTTTCAAGGCATAGTAGATAAACTTCTTCAAAAGCTTTCTCTCTTTTTTGGTCACCAAAGGACAGGTCAATGAGGTTGCCATTGCAGAATACAAGTCAGTCTTCCTTTATAGTGTCACAGCAAGAAAAAACTCTGCCTGGTTTTTCCTATCACTAAGACACAAGAAGCTGAACTTTGTCAAAATTCTTTCTTTTGCCCAACTATTGAAAAACAGAAGCCCTACCCTGCATATATCGATCCTGGAAGCCCCTAGGTAAGCCCATGCATTTTGGCTGTTGTCTCTGTTACAGGGTCTAAATCAGGGGTAGTCAAACTGCGGCCCTCCAGATGTCCATGGACTACAATTCCCAGAAGCCCCTGCCAGCATTTGCTGGCAGGGGCTTCTGGGAATTGTAGTCCATGGACATCTGGAGAGCCGCAGTTTGACTACCCCTGGTCTAAATGAACAGGTACCATGGTCCAGGTGCTAAGGGCAAGGCCAAGTGGACTGGATCCAGTTACCAAAGCAGCTTTCCACCACTGTGTAAATGCTGTTTAAATAAGGATTAGCAGCTGTTTTTTGTTAATGAGGCAGCATAAAGAATCTGTGGCCTATTGCTCTTTCCTGGGCATCAGTGGCAATTTAATCACATTTTTCGCAGTTTATTTCAAGAACCAGATGGAAATAAATCTGTTTATTACAAACACAAACACCATCCACCTGTGTGAAATGCAAAAAGTCCCTCGCGTTTCTGCGGAGTCAACAGCAGTTGGGAGTCCTACGACCCTTGTTCGGTTGAATTATTTCCTCTGGAATATATCAAAAGCCAGTGGCCAACATTCCACTCTTTCACACGCTAGTGTGACCAACCGTTAAAAGAGAGTGGTGTCATGGGGGGTCACTGGTTTTGGAAAGCAGGATTAGCCTCCAACCCAATGAATTTGAGTGCAGCTGTTCACGTTTTCATATATATGCGTGAACGACTACTATTTACCCCATGGGAAATGTAAATTCTGTTGCTAATGCCTATGGCATTAGTTGGTCCCATGTTCACTGGTGGCTCCTGTATTTAAAGCAAAGAGATAGCCATTGTGCCTCCAGGGTTCCTCAGTAGAGACGAGCCCTTCCATAGAATAACTCCACACATTAGGGGTCAAGGCTATTTACCAGACTGCAATAGAACTAAGGAAAACGGCATAGAAGCAAGAACCAGTGCCATGATTTACCAGTGTCCTAATGAAAACATCCAAAACATTCATTCATAAAAAGCGTATTTGGTCAACCAACTTTGCCATTCTGAAAATCAACAAACAAGCTTATATCTCTGAACATGACTTCGGTAGCAAACAGAAGAACCATCTATAAATGACCCAGCATTGCTTCAACATCATCACCTATCTGCTATCTAGTTACTCCTACTGTCTAAGCGGGCAGTTCAAATGCCCTTTCATAGCATAGTCTCTATGGAATGGAATGGCATATATATATATATATATATAAGAACACTTTATATTTAACAGTGTGCTCCTCAATTACAACTGGTCTTTGAGAAACTGAAGCTGAGTAATATCATAAGCAAAATATTTGCTCAAAATTTTAGAATGAGGTAGGGTCTCGATGCTTTTCCTCCTCTTTTGATGCAAACCAGGAGAGATTCATCATTGCTCCCCATGGTTATAAAATGACCAAGATGTTGTAAAAGTTGTTTGGGGTGAGATTATAAGGACTTCACATGATAGTAGGCCAAATGGACCTTTCGCCTGGTCTGTAGAACACATAATAGTCCCCTAAAGATTATTCATGAAACTGACACAAATTGAACACTATTTTGTACCTTCACAGTTCTTTCCTATATAGGTGGGAGGTTGGGATTCATTAAAAATAAATACTTACGACAATCTAACCATTGGATGCTGGTCTTTTCAACAGTTCAAGGTGTGTCCAAATTGAATGGGAAACAGAGGCCTTTAAAAGCATACCCTGGGACGTGGGTGGAGTTTATTGAAGCATCTGATTACATTTGGACTCTGAGTCCAACTCTGAGCAGTCCAAGACTTACTAAACATTCCTGTAATGAATGACCAACTGTATTTCACAGCTGGAATTTCCATGGATCTTTCCTTCAGCAGAAGATCTCATGTCTACTGTATACAGCCTGCAGCCATCCAAAACAGTGGCACTTACAGAAGCCAACACATGGGTCATTGCAATGCTTTTACACCTTCCTTACCCTCCCCCAACTCCTCCCATGAAACAAGCTTTAAATCCAGCTGCTCAAGGAAACTTTCATACAAACTTGGGGTGAATGCGGACTAGTGACCACTTAAACAGGGACCCTTTTAGTTTACTAGAAATGCCTTGTAATGACGAATGCATTGTAATGATACAGCTCTGGCAACGGAAAACTATAGACTAAAATAAAAGGACACACATTTTGCACTTCCTCAATTGCCTGGCTTCCTTGGAAGTTCAAGAACAAGTTATCAATTCATGCCACATACTTGTGTAAATTGCTGGGCAGTCAATTATAGCAATGCTCGTATTAAACATGTATGCAAGTAACAATGGATATGATCAACGTAATGCAAAGAAGGATTGGAAGGGTTCATCTCTGGCACTTTCTGCATGGAGAGTCTGATTGTTCTAATTGAGAGTTCTAATTGACTGAAGCCATAGCAAAGTGGATTGTTTTTGATCTGTGGAAAACTGGAGTTCAGCAGAATCCATGCAGAGGTCAGAATCCAAAAGCATGACTTTGTGGAAAAGCCCCATGTCACTTGATATCTTTTACTCAAGGTGCCTTTGCCCTCACTTAGTACAACAGGGCTAAATCTGCAACCTTAGACTGGAGAATAATACCCACTGAAATGAATAGAACTTGTTCCTGAGAACATGGACAGCAGAGCCCTAAAAACCAGCCAGAAGAAGCTGTCTTTAACTATAAATTGGGGTAGCTGGAGAGTATCAGAGCTACTTAATCCAAGTTGTGAATATTTATTATATGGGAAGGGGCTACATTAGAAGTACTGGTTTATTTTTGTTCTCCTCTCTTAAATAAACTCTACATTTGAATGGCCATAGTTTGGGGGTTCTGACCTTCCAGTGGCTACTGGCTTAGCAGAATGTGGATGACATCCTGTTTTCTTCTACTCTCAGTTTTGTTGCAACCCCCTCCCTGTATTGAAATAAAATTGATTCATCTAGTTTAAGAAAGGCAGTTTTAAAAACTAAATTGGCACCTCCAGCAGTGGAGTCTGTGTCAGCTGCATAAAACTCTGCCTACAAATGGGGGCGGTGGGGGGGACTTAATTCTTGAAGGATATAATTTTGCTGAGAATGGAAACTTGAGCGAAGGCCAGCTGAGAGAAACAGAGGTCATTGCATGACTGGAGCCAAATTTACCTAAAAAGAGTTTATGTTCTTAAGTAGCAAGGAGTAGTAACAAAGCATACAAAGTAACAAAGTTTGCTTGACAAGCCCCCCCCCCCCTTTGCAAAGGACGTAAGAAAAACAAAACAGGACAAAGAAATCTTTTCACTTTCTATCCTGCACAATTCCCTAAAACTTACATGAATATGCATGGCCAGCAAAGCTGTACATGGTTTCTATTTTAGAGAAGGAAAAACAAACTTCACTTTAACAGGAAAGCAAAAATTAAAAAAAAGTAATGCCAAATAGCTCCAGCACACATCTGCAGCAAAAGCTTTATGTTGTAGTCTTCAGTGAGAATTCTATGCATATAATATTCTTCGAGAACAGAACCAGCTACCTGATATCGGATGGCTATCATGTCATCATCTGCACCTGCAGAGAAATCCAAAACTTCTCACTCCCTGCTCAGCAGCCTTAGCTACAGAAAGTGATGTAAGTGGAAATTTTAGCCATGACAGCCAGCAATTTGCAAAGTTTTCCCCAACGCAAGTAAATTCTTAAATACCTGCAATAGATTTACCTTTACAGTCACATAGAGGTACTAAGACCAATCACAGACAGTCATTCCTCAGCTCTGCTTAAAGTTGTCTGCTCAGCAGTTTAGAAATAAGGCATAGTTTTTTTTAAAAGTCCCTGAAAAGTGCAGAGCCGTCTTCTAGCCAGAAACAGATCACACACAATAAAATGTTTTTTTTAAAAAAAGAAATCAAATAGGAAGAAAGATTTACCTTCAAGAAATCACAAAAGCAGCACTTAAATAATTGTGTTGAAAGACTGTTGATTTTTTCCATTGCTTCTTAAGTGCAAACTCTGGAAATGAATTGGTTAGCAGTAATAATGAGGAGGAAAAAAAAAAAAGAAATCCAGAGAGAGGTGAGATGTTGAGAGCAATGTCACATTTCAATATTGAGGACTTTATTCCATTGCGCAGGCTCTATCTGCTCTGATTTTAGCAGTGACAGTGAGATTTAGCAAACAGAAGAGGGATTTAGAGAAAATCCTCACATTTATCTACATTACATAGACACTGTAGACAGGAAACAGCTGGGAGAACATTTGCCTTTTCTCTTTCTCTCTCTCTCCCTCTTCTGGCAAAGTTACCGAGTAAGGACTTTTTTGGGCATGGTGACAAATAACATCATACCTTTGCATTTTGAAACTGGAGCACTGAAGCATGTTTTTTCCCCCTTCCTCCTTAAAAAGAATGTGCATTTGCAATGGTGAGGGAAAAAAAAAGGGTTTGGAAGATGAAGAGGCATAAATTGCAATGAGAAACGAACACACAATGGTCAGATTTCAGCTAGTGGCATTCCACCCACGGCTTCTATGCCCTTGCATCATTTGAACCTGAGAAAGACAGCAAGGCACCCAAACCAGCTCCTGGGGATTTTAACCCTGAAATCACCTTTTGTAGTACAATCCACACATCCAAAATGCTGCACTTCCTGACTTCACTTTACGAAACCATATGTGTGTGTGTGTGTGTGGGGGGGGGGATAGAAGTCTTCTCTCTCACCTAGGATGGTATTGATTTCCTCAAAACCTCCAGTCCAGGGGTAGTCAAACTGCGGCCCTCCAGATGTCCATGGACTACAATTCCCAGGAGCCCCTGCCAGCGAATGCTGGCAGGGGGCTCCTGGGAATTGTAGTCCATGGACATCTGGAGGGCCGCAGTTTGACTACCCCTGCTCCAGTCATTTGTCTGTGGTGGGGGTGCCATGCCTTTGATTCCAGAGCTATGACAACACTGTGCATGCTGTTTTTACAAAGAATAAACCGTGGAGCATTGCAAGCCTAGTGGATGGATTATTAATGTTGCAATGATATCAAATGCCACCTGACAGAAGATACGTGCCTTTTATCTCTTTATCAACTCCCCCTCCCCATGTATATATAACAAATAACACCAGCTGGCTTGCAATATGTTCTCATAAGTTATGATGTCATTCAAATCCATCAGCCCTGTTAGTGGCTTGCAACACACTCCGAAACAGCTGTTTTTACATTTATAATGTATACTTTGCCTTTCAGGTTTTTACTCACTGAGAATACCGAAAGGAGATGTCAGAGACAGAGTTTGTACAAGCTATCCTTTGGTTTTGGGACTCAGTGGATGAAATTAATCCCTGGGGAAATGCCCACGTGCTGGAGACAGAGTGTGGTTTCTTTCAAAGATTAATACCATTTCTCTCATTCTCTCTCTTACCTTTTTTGCTAGTCTTAAACATTTGTATGCTGTGTAGAAAGGGACTACTGTTTCCATATTGCAAAAGCAGACCTGAGGTGGACAAAGTTTGCCCAAAACTGTCTTATAAAGCGAAGGACAATATAGGTTCCAAAGATGCTTATGTTTATTTATTCTATTTATTCTATTTATATACTGCCCTCCCCTTGTGGCTTAGGGCAGTTTACAAGGAACGTGAAACTATAAAACGGAAACAATATTAGGTTTGCTAGCTACTACAATTAATATCAGTTTCATTATTACACCCATTAATTTCATTCTCTTGTTTGGTCATTTTTGATTGTTTCCATTGTATTTCTCCTCCCCCCATTTACTGCTGGGGTTGACCCAAACAGACCCAGGCAAAAATACCACTCTCCTTACTACATGAATAAATCTTTGTTGGTCTCAAAGGTGCCACTGGACTCTGATTCTGTTTTGTTGTGCTCCCCACTAGTTTAGCAGTGTAAAGGTAAATGCAAAGGTATCCCCTGTGCAAGCACCGAGTCATGTCTGACCCTTGGGGTGACGCCCTCTAGCGTTTTCATGGCAGACTCAATACAGGGTGGTTTGCCAGTGCGTTCCCTAGTCATTACCGTTTACCCCTGCTGGGTACTCATTTTACCGACCTCGGAAGGATGGAAGGCTGAGTCAACCTTGAGCCGGCTGCTGGGATCGAACTCCCAGCCTCATGGACAGAGCTTTCAGACTGCATGACTGCTGCCTTACCACTCTGCACCACAAGAGGCTCTATTAGCAGTGTAGGAAAGGCAAAAAAAAAAAAAAAACCCAACAGGAGTGCCTAATCAACCGCTGGCCACCAGTGGTGGTTGTGGGATAGGGTTGCCAGATCGTAGTTAGAAAGCTCCTGGAGATTTGAGGATGGAGCCTTGGAAGGGCAGGAACCTCCATATTCTGGAGATGAGCTGTAAACCCAGCAGATCCCAGGTCCCACCTGGAGGTTGGTATCCCGACAAAAGAAATCCTCACTTTCCCAGAAGCTGTTTCCTGGGTTCTTTCTCCCAGCTCAGCCCAGAAATGGCATCCAAGGGGCAAAAATGGGGAGGGGAGCTGAACCAACCTAGCAGCAAGATTAAATCTAGCCTTGGCCTCAACCCTCAGGAACTTACTAGAACGGTCTCATTCTCATCCTGAGGAGAGTGAGAGTCTCAAGGTTGGAGGGTGTTGGTCTGAGGAGGAGGGATGTGATCCTTTAGAAGGGGTCACTTTCTTGGGTGACCAATATCCTCTCATACTGAGGATACCCTTAAAGTGACCAGATTTTAATATTGGTAAAGGGGGACACCATTGACCGGGGGGTTCTTGATTAAAATTTGGTCTACATGGAGCAACAAAAATTTTCATAGAACCCATAGAATGCAAAAATAGTATTGTAATATATATTTTTAAATTTCAACATAGGTTCAATTTGCCAGGTGTCCCCAGACGTCCCTCCAAAAGTGGGACAATCTGGTCACCTTAGGGCTGTGAAAAGTTGGGTTTCTGGTAGTGGGTGATTTGAGGGTGAAGTCTGTGACAGGCCTTTGGACCACATGGTGACTTGCATGCCTGGTGCAAAAGTTGCAGACATCATAGACTTTCTAGATAGGTTCATAGTGCTGGGGAGGAATCAGCAGTGGTGGTGCATGTTGGCCCCAATGACATTGTAGTCATGTGGCCCTGGAAGGAAGAAAATAGGCCAATAAGCAGAAAGCTAAAGGCTAGGAACTCAAAGGTAGCATTCGCAGAAGCACTGCTGGTTCCGTGTACTGGGTAAGCTAGACAGGTACTTAATAATAATACCGCCGCCATCAGGTAGGGTGGGTTGGGTGGGTTGGGGATTGTTTTAGGTGTTTTATGTACTAGGGGTTTTATGGGGGTTTTACATGTTGTTACCCACCGCGAGCCTCAGGGGAGTGGTGGGCTAGAAATCTAATAATAATAATTGGGAGTCTTCATTAATGGGCGGGGTTTAAAAAAATGAACGAAGAATTCATGATCCTGTCATAATCTTTCAACAAATTCTGGTGTCTATGTATTTGATGGTCTTTATCATGAGAAACACAACTGTTTGTCTTGAATTTACAGTAAACCCCTTTCTTGAATAATTAATAACTTCCCTTAATCCCACTTCCCTCTCAGCAACCTTTTATGCAGCTAAAGGGGACTATTATAGGATAGTTAGGTAAAAATGCTCTTGAAAAGCCCAATTGGGTTGCCAACCGGCTGGAGAAAAATGCCCTGCCCCTTTAAATGGAGGATCAATTACTGGTAATGGGTAGCTGAGGCTTTTCATGAACTGTAGGCCACTGACATCACCTGCTAAAAGTATTGGCTTAAAGCTGTATTGAAAACACAAGGTCTTTTTTCCTCCTTCTGCAGGCAGTTGGCAAAACTGTTGTAACAGGGGGAATCTTGGGTGGGTGGAAGTGAGCAGACAAGAGCAGGGGACATTCGTAGCTCTGCCACTTTGAAGATGGCCGCTAATTTTTTAAAGAACCTCCCCCCCCCCCCAAAAAAAAAAGATCCATATTCACAGTAATTCAGTGTGCTAGCACCTTTCTGGTTAGTGTGGCTGGCAATAGCCTGCCAGTGGTTTAAAGCAAAGCTCTTTCTCATCAGCTGGCAGAGTCATGGATTGTAAAATGTTTTAATTTGAAACATGTTTTAATGCCTTGGTGTTATTTAAAACTCTGTTTTCCTGTTGATGTTACTTGCCCTGAGCCTCATGGGAAGGGCAGGCTACAAGAAATATGATTATTATTATCATTATCATTTGCTCCTGGCACTGGTGATTCTAAGTGGCACTTTGGGTGTGTGAAGGGGAGATATAAGATTAGGTGGACCTTTGGAATCAAGATACAAGACTAGGTAGGCCCTTGGTGTGACCTGACATGGCTTTTATTAGGTTCTTATGGAATTTTCTATGTACATGTCTATTATCATCTCCTATCAGCGATGCAATCTTAAACAGAACTACACCTTTCTAAACCCATTTACTTAATGGACTAAGAAGGATGCAATGGTGTTTAGGTTGGCTGACCTATCAAAGCGCATATTACAAATGTACTTATTTCCTTATAACCTGCCTTTCCTTACATTGGAGACCCAAAGAGGTTTACCTCATTTTCCTCTTCTCCATTTTATCCTCACAACAACTCTGTGACAGGGGCTAGGCTGTGTGTGTGTGTGACTGGCCCCAGGTTACTCAATGAGTTTCTATGGCAGGGGATTCAAACCTGGGTCTCCCAGGTTCTAGTTCAACCTTCTGACCACCATACCATCCATATACCTTGAGGTGGGGCTACTTCAGGAACAGGAAGCAACACAGCTACCATTTTATGTTGGACAGCTAATATAAAGAAGGTTATTTTAATCTCCACAAAGTGGGATTGTTTATGCCTACTAAATGTGGGCAAAAAGAATATGGAGAGAAGCAGCCTTCTGCACAATTTTATCTACTGTGCCATCCTTGAGCATTCAAAAGCCCCAACACACCCTCAACACTACTTCCAAAGATGACTCAAACCGCAAGCTATTGTGTTCAGTATCAAAT
The DNA here is from genome assembly GCF_049243985.1 of Paroedura picta. NCBI lineage: Eukaryota > Metazoa > Chordata > Lepidosauria > Squamata > Gekkonidae > Paroedura > Paroedura picta. The sequence goes on along the minus strand of NC_135373.1, from coordinate 107,156,154 downwards.
TTTATTACAGTCATTCAGACCAAGAGTCATAAAAGACCAAAAGAATATGGTCATTTAATAGAATACAATTTAGAACAGATAATAAAATAGAACTTAAAATTACGCTACTTTAGAGCATCAGATTTTTATGGTGGTGGCACAAAACATGTGTTTTGGTAGCCAGCTTGGTGTAGTGGTTAAGAGTGGTGGCTTCTAATTTGGCAAGATGGGTTTGATTCCCTGCTCCTCCACATGCAGCCAGCTGGGTGACCTTGGGCTCATCACAGCCCTGCTAGTGCTGTTCTCAGAGCAGTTCTGTCAGAGCTCTCTCAGCCCTACCGACCTCACAGATTGCCTGGGGAGAGGAAGAGAAGGCAGTTGTAAGTTGTCTTGAGACTTCTTGTGGTAGAGAAAAATGGGGTATAAAAACCAACTCTTCTTCTTCCTGACCTGGATAGGCCAGACTAATCCAATCTTGTCAGATCTCAGATGCCAAGGAGGGTTGGCCCTAGTCAGTATTTGGAAGGGAGACCACCAATGAACACCAGGGTCATGATGTGGAGGAAGGCAACAACAATACACCTCTGAACATCTCTAGCCATGAAAACCCCATAGGGTGGCCATAAGTTGGCTGTGATTTGGTGGAAGAAGCTCACAGTCCTCAGAACATGGAGGTTCCTTTGAACCACCTGGACTAATATCCATGGATATGGTCCTAGTCTCCATGAATTTGTCAGGAGCTACATTTATGCTGACTCGCCCATTTTCCAGTCACGTTGACAATGATTTCTAGGAAAAAGTGTCAACGTTCAAACATTTGTAAATAAATTCCTTATCACGTCTCACACAGGATTCTTTCAGCTCCCTGATAAGATAAAAAGTGCGAGGCTTTGCCAACTCCTGAGGCTGCCGCTGTGGAAATGTTTAAACTGGCTTCTGCACAAGTCAAGGCATAGAGTCCTTGCTTCATTTACAGTTTCCCCTCTCTCAGCCTGCGTAACAAGAACCTGCTGGGTTTCCCAGAGGCAGATGCAGACGAGGTCCCTGTGCTTTTAAGAATCTCATGGAAGCATCGCATTCAAGACTGGTAACTCCCTCTCAAGGGGAAGAACTAGCTTGAAATAAATTCCAGGGTGTCCTGAGAAAGAGGAAAGCAGGTTAGATTTCAAGCCAGGATAGAAGAAAGTGAGAAAGGAGGATTGCAGCAAATCTGAACATATGGAACTTCCTTATTCTGATTCAAATTATTGGTCTTTCTAGCCATGGCTGGCTACTATGGCTGGTAAGCCTCTCCAGGATCTTCAGGAGAGATTCTTATCACTTGCTACCTGAATTCTGATGCTACACCTGCTACATACAAAGCACATGCTCTGCCTCGTGGTCAAGTTTGCAGATTATTCAGGATAAACTGTTTCCAAAACAGACATTTGCTTTCAATCTCAAATTATTTTTTTTAGCATCTATATGATCTTGTCTTTTAATATTCCTCTTTCTAGATTTTCTCATCCTTCATATGGTCTTTCTCAAGCCTGCTGTACTACCATCTTTTGGGAAGAGGGCTAAAAAAGTGAAGGATTAGCATCTACCTTGCGAAGGAAAACAAAAAGGCTTGGGTTTTTTGTGAGGCCATGAAAAAGATCTATAAAACTGCATGAGATGGAGAAAGCAGAGAGCAAAACATTTTTCTTTTCTCTCAAGAGCACCCCATAATGTTGACATGTAGTAGATTCAGGAAAGAGGGAAATACTTTGCACAGTGCTCAAGGACCTTATGGAGTTCACCGCCATAAGATATAGTGATGGCTGTTAACTTTGATGACTTTAGAAAGTGGGTCAAACAAAATCATAGGAGAGTGTCACCGATCAGAATTGCCAAATGGAACTTCCCCAGCCTTCCACAAATGGAACTTCCACAAACTTCCACAAATGGAACTTCCACAAACTTCCACAAATGGAACTTCCCCAGCCTTCCACAAATGGAACTTCCACAAACTTCCACAAACAAAGGCAATTTACCTCTGTATATCAGTTGCAGTAACAAGGAAGGCCTTGGCCTCTATAACCCTATTTATAGGCTTTTTCACCCCATGTTGATTGACCACTATAGCAAACAGGATGCCAGACTACTTGGTTTGAGCCAGCTCAATTGTTCTTACATGGTTAGTAGCAAAGGCCAAGTTATTTCTTGTATGCTTCTCACTGAGGCATCGTGTTTCTGACTGTAACTTACACCCAGTATAATGTAACAGTTAGAATGTCATATTAGGCACTATAGGTCTAGGTTCAAATCTCCCACACTGCCATGGAAGCTCTCTTCATGACCTTAGGCCAGTCAAACACTCAACCTACCTCGTTGGGTTGTTGTGAGGATACAATGAAGAAAGGAATGATGTAAGCCACTTTGTGTCTCCACTGGAGAGGAAGGTGGGATATAAATGCACTATATAGATGAAGCCAGACATGTAAGAATTATAGAGTTGGAATGGACCTCCAGGAACATCATTATGGGGAGAGGAAGGGAAAACAATTATAAGCTGCTTGGAGACTCTTTTGTGTAGTGAAAAGCAAGTTATAAAAACTAACTCTTCTTCTAAAAGCTTCTGCTTGCCTTTTGAACAGAATTATAAACAATGTTCACTAAATTATTCCAATATAAGTTTCAGCTCGCCCACCAAGATCATTTTGATGTCTCCTTAAAGAAACTTCTCGAGCTCTTTTAAACCCAAAACATCTGATACAAAACTGTTGTCTCCATTCATGAACTTTATCTGACTGCTCTGCATATTGTTTTCTGCAGTTCTAAGGTTTAAGGCTAATAAGTGAGTTAGACATGTGGATTTTTAAAGTTTTTATTAACTGAAAGACTGCCAGTGATGAACAGAGCATCAGGTTTTTAAAATGATAATATAAAATCTGCATCAAAATGGAAAAAAAGAACCTTCACCAGATCTTATAGAATGGCCAAATAAAATGATGGGAATTGATGGCAAAATCTTGTTGGCAAAATCTACATATTTTGATGGCAAAAATCTACATATTTGATGCAAAACCGATACAGATTTTAATAGAAACTGGAGTCCAATATTAGAATATATTGATTGATAAAATGGAATTAAGAGAATTAATTGATTTATAAGAGATATATATAAAGGATGAAAATATAAACTCGGGTGGAAAAGTATTTTCAAAAAATATATGATAAATTGTGAGGTGTCAGCTTATGAACACAAATGAGTCATAGAAGAGGCATTCACCCTTCTCACCTAGAAAGGAATGTCTCTTATTTATGTCTTTAAAATATTTCTGTGCCACTTCTTCAGAGTCCTGCTTGAGGTAGCTTACAATTAAAAACCACAGTATAAAAAAAGAAGCCATTAAAAAGAGAGAACGCTTCTACGGGTGGGCTTGCTGACACATGAACTTCTACAGTTTACAAAGATACGGTACTTTGTTTTGTTCATGTGCAACCTTATGAATATTTCAACAATTATTGAATTGACTAGTCAGTTAAATCTCACAGTATTTATGGATTTAAATTTTTTTTTAACTGGGTGACAGTCCAAGGACATTATTTTTTATTTGCCTATGTTACACCTTTGGGAACAGATGACCTACGAAGGGGTGACGAAAATGACCAGAAAATTTGTGAGCCCTCTAGTGGTCACAAGTATCCTCATAGTGAACATATTATTTGAGCCACGACGGCCTACCAAAAGCGAATACTTTTCCAAAGTAACCCAAATTCTACCATAAGAAAAATTTAAGCTTGTACAGTATGACTGAAATCTAGCTTCTCCTGTACTCCTCCCCGGTCAAAGAAACCCTTGGTCAAATGGAGAAAGAACACACTGCATAAAGTTGCCAACTCTGGATTGGTGAATGCCTAGAGATTTGAGGATGGACTCTGGAGAGGGCAGGGTGGGACCTCAGCTCTAAAGAGTCCACCCTCCAAAGCAGCCATTTCCTCCTGAAGAATTCTGTCATCTGGAGATCAGTGATAACAAGTGGGACCTGCAATAACTAGGGGGTCTCCCCCACCCATTGCTGCCAATTCACTCCTTGGGGCACAGTGGCTGTTTCCCTCTAACATGGTCAAAACCCACATGAACTTTTGGAAAAGTTCACCTCTTCCAGTAAGGTGTCGGGAGAGAGACTTGTGAGAGGAGGGAATTCCCACCCCACTTCTGTCAAAGTTCCTGGGCCACCAGCTGTCATTCATTCATTCATTCATTCATTCATTCATTCATTCATTCATTCATTCATTCATTCATTCATTCCTATGCCACCCTCTCATATGGCTCAGGGTGTTTTCCATACAACTAAAATTAAAAATCTGGGGAAGGCACTGGCAAACCACCCTGTATTGAATCTGCCATGAAAACGCTAGAGGGCGTCACCCCAAGGGTCAGACATGACCTGGTGCTTGCACAGGGGATACCTTTACCTTTACCTTAAAATTAAAAATAGATTAAAACCAACAGAACAATAACCACATTCACAATCTAAAACATAGTGAAAACATAAGTGATCAGCAGCATTTCGGTCATAGTCCTAGCAGTCTCCAGATTCACAGCTTGTAAATCTCTGGCATTCTCTGCTTCTACCTTCTATGCAATGGCTGCTGGGCCCAGAGTAATGGCCAGCACTCTTCTTTGCAGTGGCTGGGCCTGAAGCACCTGCCAGTGATGGTGGCTGCCAACCACTTCACCCCCAGCCACACCAGAGAAGGATGTCAGCTGTCACTCCAGATCCAGAGCAGCAGCCAGCAGGCTTTTCTGGCATTTTCCTCCTCCACATCCAGGTCCATAGCCATTCCTGCTGAAAACCCAGAGCTAGAACGGATCCCTAACTGCACTGTTCTCTGTATGTGTGCAGGCAAGGCAATTTTAATTGGGAAGATTTAACCCCCCCCCTAAACATTTTCCAGATTTTTCTGCAAACTTGGGGAGGCCCCCAAGTTTGAAGAGAGAGAGTTCTGTTTAATATTGATACAGCCGTGATCCATGGATTTAGCTATCTGTAGATGGTACCTATGAGTGGCTAATCCTATATAAAATCCACAAAGTCTGCAACTCCCAGCTGGAAGCTGACAGTCCTAATTGCTGCACCTTCTCTCCAAGTTACCTTTCCCCTGTTGCAAGTAGGGAGAGTCCTAGCAGAGGTGGTAGGGATATACATTTTCTCCCTCAGTATTGTTCAGTTTGCATCTACTGGACCCTCTCCAAAATTCTGGGATTCCCAGAAGATCACAGATCCCATACTTATAAAATATTTGGTTCTGGGATTTTTTTGGAAATCCTGAATTATTTTGGGTCCAATAGACTCAAGAAGAAAAGAGACAGGGACAAGAAGCAGAAAAGCCTCAAGAATCAGCTGATCCAGAAGGGTAGGTAGCAACTGAGTAAACAGTGATAATAGCATTTGCCAAGACAGCATATAACTTGTGAATTTTATCTCCAGTACACAAAAATGTGTGTATATATGTGTATGCACATAATTCAGACAGTGTTTAACAAAAGAAATATAGATTTCAAGAGACTTGTTTTTGTAGTCTCTTTAAACAGGGTGTGTTTAAAGAGACTGCAGAACACAGCCTTGAAAACAGCTGTGCCAGTGGCGAGCAGTCTCCCCAGCGGCTCAGCTTTGGGTTCTCTTTAAATGGGGCTGCACAAGTGAGCCCAAGTTGAGCCAGAAGGGAGCCTTCTCCCCATTAGCTGAACTGGTTTTCTGACTGAAATCTTCCCTAAAAATCCAACAGGAAAAACTGCACCATACACTTCTCCCAGATTTCCCGAGGTTTCTGACCTTCATGTTAGAGGGAAACAGTCATACTTACATCTGAAAGTTAAATTTAACAAGGAACTTCTTGAAAGAGCTGGTCATCATTTTTTACAAACTGAAGAATCAGAATTCTGGTCTGTAAGTTGCAGATGGGAAAGTTATATTTCTTAAATGCCAGTGAGTGTGGAAACACACAGACACACACCCATCCTGCATGTATCAAAATTGCAGACCAGTAAAAATGTAATGCTAAACCTTTCTGTGTCTTAAAAAAGCTTTCTGTTTTTGACATTCTGTATAAAACATAAGGTGTACACAGATTGCCGCGCAGGAACTGAAAAAATTAGAAGAGTAGGTAGCAACTGAATAAACATAGGGCAATACCCGCATGTGCAGAGACAATACATAACGTGAATTTTACCTACAAGTGTATACATAATTCAGATAGTTTAATGAGAGAAATATGAGTTTCGAGAGATGATCCATGTTATGTATGATTACCGTTCCATCTGAGTTCTCAGACTTTCACTGTGACAATAATTGGGCATGGGGTAAATTTAGTGATTCTGGTCAGTGCTGATATTTGACTTCTCAGTATGTGGGGAGTTTTACTTTACATATGGAAGAAGAAATACCAGTAGGGAAAGAGTGGAGTAACTCTTTCCACTATACCAGGGGTGGCTAACTTTGGCTTTCCAGATGTCCATGAACTACAATTACCATGAGCCCCTTCTGGTCCATGAACATCTGGAGTGCCACAGTCTGCCCACCAATGCACTATACTGAAAGAGCATAACTCTTTACAGCATAGCCTTCTCAGCCAAAAGAGAAATGTTGAGGAACATCTACCTGTGCATGAGAACTTTGTATAGTTTTGCCTTTGATCTACCATCTTCCATATGAAGGACTCTCGAGGTGTGACTTAGAAAATAATACCCTGTGATAGGTGACTTTCTGTTTGGAGGTCCGATTTTTGCCGTTTTCACGCTGCCTGCTCTTTTTGTAGCACACTTTTATCGAGAGAGAGAGAAAAAAGAAATCAAAGGAAAGCTCCAAGGTCCAACTGAGTTTCAGTATAGCTTACCTTCGCTTATAGCATCTGAACTGATGCAAACAGTACGGCTCTGGGTAAAGTTGGGAGTCGTGTGAACCCAGTTCAAGTTTGTGATGTTAACACTTTTTTATAGCACTGCAAGAACGCACCAGATATTGTTTAATATGCAGCTGTTTAAAGAGAACTGCATGCACTCCAGATGTTGCTCATAAACATTTCTCATGAGCAAAAGAAGTAGCCTCTCCCCAATCATATTCATTTTACATTATTCTGCCCTGGTATTTGGTACATGATAATACTGCTCACTCTCTCTCTCTTTCTCTCTCTCTCTCTCTCTTGAACTGTAGAAATAAGCTCTACTTAGCATTTCTGTATTTGAAGAAGAAGCTGCCTAGAAAAGCATTTTCTCTTGCTATTGGCCTTTGGTTCCTTGTGGCTGACAGCCCAATACTACAAAACCACAATAATTCAGCCTAGCTTGGCGAGGCTGGTAGTTTTAGTGGTCTCCTATTGTCAAGCTATAACTTCTTACAGTAAATTTGTAGAAGCAGTGAAATCTGGCTAAAGCCAAAGGTTGAAACCACACACAGACCAGACCCAATCATTCCATTAAATAGGAGGGTTTTTTTTTAAAGAATCTTAAAGTTAAATGACCTATAGTAACTGGGGAAAATAGCATTTATTTATCTCTTGCTTAAATTTCACGAATTCTTCCAAAGGAAACTTGACATTCAATGCCTAATGAACAGTAACCCTTTTATTAGCCTTACTGAAGACAGACATGTCCAACTTAACGTTATTGAAACATTGTGAAAAAGGTGACTAGAACTCTGGGAAATGGGGAATTAAAATGATGGTGAGTTAATTCGGAGATACCTTGAGTTTTATCCACATGATTCAGGTACAAAACCTAGTTTAGTCTCATGGCCTTGAGTAAACCAATGGATTTTGACCTCATTACTTCATGTGAAAACGTGCGTTGTGACAGCCACATTTGCGGATATTTTGTAAGGTGGGGTGAGGTCAGAAAGGCAATCTCTTTTGCACCATAAAATGCACAATACAGATACAGTGCCGGATGTGTAGAGCGGTCCCCAGCCCTTTTGCTGGGATAATCATGAGTATGATCAGTTTCAAGTCCATTCCTTCCCCATGCAATGTTTCTGACAGTGTTGGATGAGTTTCCTTCCTAACCCGATTCAAAATGAGCTCACCTAAAATGAGCAAATTCAGCTTGTTTTGGATTGGTCCCAGATTTGTTCATTTTAAACTAGGGTCCATTCCAAGTTTCAGGTTTTGTATTCCTGACTGTGCAATTATGAACACAGGAAGATTCGAAATAAAAAATTTCAAAAATTAAGAAGTCAGGAGGTGTTGTCATTCCTATGTAAGCTCTCGATAGTTTGTGTCCCCCCCAAAAAAAAAACCCTTCCCTGGTAGTGCTAAGGATGAAAAGAACTTGATTAGGCCCTAGAGCAGCCTTTCTCAACTTTTTTACCATTGCGAAATGCCTGAAACATTCCTCAGGCTTCGAGAAACTCCGGAAGAAGTGCAATCGAGCAGAATATGGTTGGAAAGCAGGGCTGTAGACACGCCCACATGGGGCTCCTCCCCTTCTCACCCCCTCTCACCTCCAGGCACATCATTGTCTTCTTTGGAAAGGATGGGAAAGGTTGACGTGACCATATATGGTCATATCATGATAAATATTTAACAATTTATATATATAAATATATATAAGGGAACAGGATTGAAGAAGCTTTGAGTCACCTTAGGATAGAGAAAAGCAGGGTATAAAACCCATCTTTTCTTTATAAAACAATCTATCTCCCCTCAAGTATGCAGATCAGGTGACTTTGCCTCAAGAGCTGTTTCCTACTTTGCCGACAATAGCAAGGAGATGTCCGCAATATGGATGATCCCTGCAACTTTGTTTTCCTTTGTGTCCTAAATATGTTTCTGCACTCTGTTAGGGGCTGCATCTTGAGTTTGCCTAAGTAGTTGATCGTACCCAAACTTCATTACTTGGCATCATCCTTTGGGTGAGGAACCAGCTTGGTGTAGGCTCCCTCAGCCTCACAGGGTATCTGTTGTGGAGAGAGGAAAGGGAAGGTGAGTGTAAACTACTCTGAGACTCCTTCAGGTAGAGAAAAGCGGCATATAGGAACCCACTCTTCTTCTTCTTCTTCTTCTTCTTCTTCTTCTTCTTCTTCTTCTTCTTCTTCTTCTTCTTCTTCTTCTTCTTCTTCTTCTTCTTTGGTAAGCCTCATGAAAAAGAGATCCTTCCTCTTTAACCCCCTTCTCCTCTCCACCTTGAATGGTGGGCCTGAAAACCTGCCTGGATATTAGCAGGGTGATAACGCTAGAACTAACACGGTTCTGACTTTAGGCTGCAGGACAGCTGCTTCGGCTATCAAAGCCTACAGTTGGTGGGAGCCAGTCTCATTTTTAGTCTTATTTTCTACTTTACTATTTCAGTCTGCTTGGCTCCTCTACCCCCACCCTTGTGTTCCTCATCCACATATCCTAGATTTACTACAACCCTAAATTGTTTCAGTGGCTGGATGTTTGTAAAATAAATAGAAGAGACTATGATAGCTCTGGGCCAGATGGTTCTGATAGCATGCTGCCAGCAGGAGAGTTCTCGTCCTTGAAGAAAGTTTTCTAAGTGGTCATGATACTCTTGGTCATGATAGGTTTTTAAGTATTTTTGGGAAGGAGCTCAGTGCCCTGAGATGACTCTTCAGACTTGGATCGGAATCTGCTGGACACACACGCACAAATATATATAAAGGCTTAATTCATACTGACTATCATTTGGGGGAATTTAAATTCAAAGAGGTCTTGTTTGAACTAGCAGGCCAGCTGGTTCTGCTGCAGACATTTCTACTAACCAGTACTCTGGATCAAAATGAAGATATCCTTGGAAAATCTGCTTTTTTTGATATGGCCTCCATGGGGAAGCTTCTGGAAAAGTCCTCTTTGCAATTCTGATGTCTCTATTATACCATGGCACGTGTTATTCTTTATGATGCGCTTAGCTGCAATTACATATATGACTCCTGAAATGTATTGCTCTGTTTGTTTCAGTTTCGACTCACTCCTCCCCCAAGAAAGTCAGCCCATGACCCCTTGATCATTGAAGCAACTCTCTGAGGTAGGTTAGGCCGAGAGCAAGTGACTGACTCAAATTTACCCTGTGAGCTTCATGGATGAATGTGGACACACTTGTGATCTGAAGCTCTAACCCAAGTTCTCTCAACCAGAGTTTCTTGTCTGCCTTGAAGGATTTCCTGAATGGGTGGGAATTAATTATTTTTATATATTTTTTTAAAAAAATTGTTAAACACTTATTGGGTATTATGACCTCCCCCCCCCCTCAAATGGTCAGTGATAGGCCTGGAGGGGATGGGAAGGGAAGGGGAGGGCCCTGGTGGGCATGAACACAGCTCTGCTTCCCAGCCATATTCTGCACAATCGTACCCCTTCTGGGGTTTCTTGAAGCCTGAAGAATGTTTCGGGGAGTTCTCAATGTTAAAAAAGTTCAGAAAGGCTGTTCTAACCCTTATTCCACACTGGCTCAATGTGTCTTCTTGCACTCAGAAATCTCCTCAAACCATGCAGTTTGAGTCCATCCCATAGTCAGACATTCTAGGAGATGGGGGTATATATTTATTACATTTCATGACACCCTCTGTCAAATGAGTTCAGTACATGGTAAATCACTGTCAAAAGTCAAGGTCACAAAGTACATATGTAGGCAACAGGAGCATAAATCTTCAAAGCAGATGCATGAACATGAAATAGCTTTAATCGTCAGCTTCCTCAAAATCAGAAATCAAACTTGCACAGGTTACAAGCTAAATTGTGAATCTTTAGAATCATAGAATCATAGAGTTGGAAGGGGCCATACAGGCCATCTAGTCCAACCCCCTGCTCAACGCAGGATCAGCCCAAAGCATCCTAAAGCATCCAAGAAAAGTGTGTACCCAACCTTTGCTTGAAGACTGCCAGTGAGGGGGAGCTCACCACCTCCTGAGGCAGCCTATTCCACTGCTGAACTACTCTGACTGTGAACATTTTTTTCCTGATATCTAGCCTATATCATTGTACTTGTAGTTTAAACCCATTACTGCGCGTCCAGCCAACAGGAACAGCATCCTGCCCTCCTCCAAATGACAACCTTTCAAATACTTAAAGAGGGCTATCATGTCCCCTCTCAACCTCCGTTTCTCCAGGCTGAACATTCCCAAGTCCCTCAACCTATCTTCATAGGGCTTGGTCCCTTGGCCCCAGATCATCCTCATCGCTCTCCTTTGTACCCTTTCAATTTTATCTATGTCCTTCTTGAAGTCATCTTGTCATAATCCTTCCTCAGTAACAATCAACTACATTAAATCACAGTTCACAAGCTATAATGTCTGCTTTGTACGAAGTAATGAAACAGCCGACGATTAAAGCTGTTCACATGTTCACTCTGCTGCTTAGAAGATTCCTGCTGTCTACACCAGTGGTCCCCAACCCCCGGTCCGGGGACCGGTACTGGTCCGTGGATCAGTCAGTACCAGGCCGCAGCTCCTCCTTGTCCTCCTCCCAGGCTGCTGCCTCAGGGGCTGCCCTGCCAGGGGCTCAGGCGGCAATGGTGAGGTCCCTCGGCAAAAGACTACCTCCCCCCACCCCAGGCCTCAGTAAAATTGTCAAGTGTTGACCGGTACCCGGTGATAAAAATGTTGGGGACCACTGGTGTACACGGTTTCTTGCAGATCCTAGCCTGGCCCTCTAACTACAATACCTGGCCAGTGGGAGGCAGCTTGTGCCAGGCTGGCTGCTGTGGAACCCTAGAAAGAAAACGGTAACTAACAGAGGCTGATGTGGCTGGGTTTTGTTCTTGGTCTTTCCGATCTTAAGGCAGTCTCTAAGATGCAAAAGTCCCTTCCTTAAACTGGATGTAGTCTTCAGCCCACTGAGGAAGACCTAGAACAGGCTGAAGGGAAGAATGTATCTATTTATTAAATTTTATCACACATCCAGGCATACAGCAAGGAGTTCACCTAACCACAGTACAGCCCTGTGTGAAGTATTGCGTATCCATGCCATTTTCTTCCATGTTAGTGCAATGATTGATGGCTACAGAAACCATCAGATAATGAACAGATGTGCAGGACATGCTATATCAATATGCAAGAGGTCAAAGATGCTAGAAATATTACTGCTGATATTTTAGGAGGGGGAAGAATATCCTGGCTCTCCTGATAGCTTATATACCTTTGAGATGAATGTAGTCAGCCAAATGAAAAAGCTTTGGCCAACCTCTCAAAGGTAGCTAATTGGTAAGAGTGGGTGCCAAAGAATAACAATATTGTTTTGGTCAGGACTAACAGACACGTAGATATTTTAGAGTGTATGGGAGGACTGCCTTATTGATGCCATATGGCAGGCCCGATCCATGGCCAGCGTTGCTATAATGAGTATTTCAGGCATGCGTGTGGTGACTCTTTCCAACCACAACCGCAAAAGTATAACTGTTTTCTAGTCTCGTCCTATTAATGCTGCTGATGACTCACCTTTGTCACAATGACCACAGGAAATAGAGGCAAGGATCTGGACGCAGAGTTTGGATTAGTATGGGCATTCGGTACTCTCAGAACGAAAACGACCCAGTATGCCTTTGCTCATTATATAACATTCCTAGATACAGTGGGGTGGGGAGGGGACTAGCTCAGTGGTAGAGCGTCTGCTTTGCACGTCAAATGTTCCAAGTTTAATCCCTGGCATCTCCAGTTAAGGGTAGTAGAAGAGGTGAAAAATCTGTGTCTGATACCTTTTGATAATCAGAGTAGACAGCAGTGACCTTGTATATAAATGGTCTGACTCCATGTAGAAGAAGAAGAGTTAGTTTTGATATGCTGCTTTTCTTTACCAGGAGTTTCAAAGCAGCTTACATTTGTCTTCCCTTTCCTCTCCCCACAACAGACACCCTGTGATGGAGGTGAGGCTGAGAGAGCCCTGATATTACTGAAGAAGAAGAAGAGTTGGTTCTTATATGCCACTTTTCTCTACCTGAGGGAGTCTCAAAGCAGCTTACAGTTGCCTTCCCTTCCTCTCCCCACACAGACACACTGTGAGGTAGGCGAGGATGAGAGAGCCCTGATATTACTGAAGAAGAAGCAGAGTTGGTTCTTATATGCCACTTTTCTCTACCTGAGGGAGTCTCAAAGCAGCTAACAGTCACCTTCCCTTTCCTCTCCCCACAACAGGCACCCTGTGAGATAGGCGAGGCTGAGAGAGCCCTGATATCACTGTTTAGTGGGAACAGCTTTATCAGTGCTGTGGTGAGCCCAAGGTCACCCAGCTGACTGCATGTGGAGGAGGAGCGGGGAATCAAACCCGGCTCACCAGATTAGAAGCCAGTGCTCTTAAACATTACACCGCTTCACGGGTTTTTAATTTGGAGTGTGGGCATAGGTGAGTGGTAGAACACCTGCTTTGCGTGCAAAGGTCCCAGGTTCAATCCCTGGCATCTCCAGTCAAAAGAATTAGTTTATCAGGTGATGACCTTGAGACCCTGGAAGGCTGCTGGTCAGGCACAGCAGATGGCAGTGACTTAGAATAATGGTCTGACTCAGTATGAGGCCACTTCATGTGTGTTCATATGTTCAGAATCCTAATTACTGGCCTTCTTCGTGGATATATTGCTGCAAAGGTCATATGAATGCTGCTAACTTCCCCACATAAATGTTTCCACGCAAGTAACAGGATCACTTCAAAACTGCCCCCTAAGAGAAACCACCTCTATTTGTATGAATTCACCCTCTTGTTAAGATCTAAAAAGAGAGGTCTGCTTAGAGTTCTTACCAAGCAGAGAGCCAAGAAATGTCTGAGTGCTGTTGTTGTATTTATCCCAGGATAAATGAGTTTTCCCCAGGATGGGATACAGAAGATATAGCTAAGGTTTAAGAGAAGGGTAGTTTGTCTGAAGCCACATCTTGTCTGTCTGTCTGTCTGTCTGTCTGTCTGTCTGTCTGTCTGTTTATTTATATCCCGCTGCTCCCACAAGGGCTCATGGCGGCTAACAAGATAAAACCCCACTATATAAAACCCCCAATAAAATAAATAACAATTTCAATCAAACTAGCCAATCAACTAAAAATCATCCATTCATTCGGCGGCCAAAAACCCATACTAATCATTATTTTAAAAACCTCAGGGTGGACAGAGGGGCTCATCTCTCCCTTTATTCCGCCCTTAATAGCCCCAATAGGGCTTAATGGCAAGGGGGGAGTCCAGATCTTCTTCCATGTGCCAGCCTCAACCACTGACATGGTGGAAGAGCTCCATCTTGGAAGCCCTGTGGAATGCCGGAAGTTCCTGCAGGGCCTGTAGCTCTTCTGGGAGCTCATTCCACCAGATAGGGGCCAGGACCGAAAAGGCCCTGGCCCTGGTCGAGGCCAGGCACTCTTCCCTGGGGCCGGGGATGACCAACAGATTTGTCCCCGCAGAGTGCAAGGCCCTGTGGGGGACATAGGGTGAAAGGCGGTCCCTCAGGTATGTGGGTCCTAGACCACGGAGGGCCTTAAAGGTAAGAACCAGCACCTTAAACTGGATCCAGGCAGCATCCGGTAACCAATGCAGCTGCCTCAGCACAGGCTGGATATGGGCCCTCCAAGCTGTCCCGGTGAAGACCCTAGCAGCTGCATTTTGGACCAGCTGTTACTTCCGGATCAAGCTTAAGGGCAGAATAGAATAAATCTATTCTGGAGGTGACTGTTGCATGGGTCACTGTGGCCAGATGTTCAGAGGACAGATAGGGCACTAGTAGCCTAGCCTGGCGAAGATGAAAAAATGCCTGGCTGGCTACCTTCTTGACCTGGGCCTACAATGTCAATGTTATACAGCTAGTGAGGGGAAATAGGGTAACAGACAAAGGGGCTAACAAGAGTAATATGAAATATGGAAATTTGGGACTATTATTCATAGAATCATAGAGTTGGAAGGGATTTCCAGGGTCATCTAGTCCAAGCATCTGCACAATGCAGGAACTCACAACTATCTGCCTACCCACAGTGACCCCAATTTCATAACCAAGTGATCCGCCCCACCAATGATCTCCAGAATTCAGCCTGGCAGGAGGGAATTCACCAATCTTCCCACAGTGGCAATCAGCAATTCCCTAAGTATGCAGGGAAGGGCCACGAAAGACAAACTCTTCTTGGTCTCCTAATTGTTAAGGACTTCTGTTTCTCATCACCCTTCATTAACATGAGCAATGGAAACTGTTATTAGCAGTAATATTTACTTCCCCAAGTAATTTCTGTTCTAGAGACGTGTGGTCACCCTTCTGCCAATTCTGAACGCATTCAGTTTGTTTGTTTTTTTAAATCAAGGGGTGGGGCTCTTTTTTGGATTGTCTTTCACTTTCTCCAGATGGCTGCTGAGAAGGTATGGGTTTGCTGCAGCAGCTCTAACATAGAGATGGCCTTGCAGCCACAATCTATTGTGAAGTAGCTTGAGCAAGAGGGCCCGGAAATTGAGTAACTAAAACAAACGTGCCTTGTTCAATAACACCCAACATGGGACAGAAAAGTTGATTTCGAACTGGTTTTATGTTGTCAATTCCAAGGGATCTGATTTCTTTAACATCACCCTGTTTCTATCTATTGTATCACTGTGCCTATGGAGCTGAGCCTAACTTCCTGGTTGTAGTTACTCTGTTGTGGAATATGACACTGGTAAATACATATTTTAGTTTTATCTTATATTTGAAGCTGAGGTACCCATTACCACCTAGAAAGCCGAAAGAAAAGCATTCATTATTTAGCACATGCCAATAGGAGGCAGCCAATGACGTAGATATGGGGGATTTTAAAATGAATTATCAGCCAACTGGATGAAGCTGTAAGATTAGGAGATGCGTTTAAAATTATGCTTGGCTCTGTATGTGTCATGCCACCTTTTGGTCAGTGGGCCTGCTGTTTGAACACCTCTGTTGCTGGAATCATAGAAATGAGGAATGGAAAACTATTGTGAGATCATCTACAGAAGATGCTAAGGCAAGCATGTTACTGCCGAACAATTATTTCTTGCCCAAAGCCACAGAAAGACCTGGAATGAAAGCTGTGATTAGAACCCAGGAGTTTCTGGCTACTTTTGTTCTACTCGGACTAGCAGGACCTGCTGCCGTAAAACGACGTTATTCAAACAGTAATGAAAAACAGTTGCGCTGACTTGACCAATTCGCTTTTGGTTGCTGAAATACCTCCAGTGGTTTGGACTTGTCACATCGACCTGATCAAGTTTGCAGGGTAACATCCCCTGTAATCCAGGTTTTCACTGGCATACCTTACTCGCAAAAGGTGAACTTTGAAAAATGTGCAACCCCCCAAAATAGAACTCAAGCAATTTCTGTGCTGCAGTAAGTTATCATTCTGTGAAATATCATATTATTTCAAAGAGAGTATATATTCTGTGTCCTGACCTGGGCCCATATCCACATAGGATAATGCACTTTCAATGTGCTTTGGCAGCTGGATTTTCCTGTGCAGAACAGGAAAATCTGCTTCTAAAGTGCATTGAAAGTTCATTATCTGTGGTGTGCAGACTAGGCCCTGGATCGCCCAGATCAGTGGTCCCCAACCTTTTTCAGGCCAGGGACTGGGGCAGGGGAAGAGGGGGGCCCGGGGCCTGGGGGGAGAGGGAGATTAAGGTGCGCCCGCTGGGGCACCGTGACCCACGCCTCCCTCCCCCCCCGCTGCAGCCTGGTACTGAGGGCTCCACGACCTGGTACCGGGCCGTGGCCTGGGGGTTGGGGAACACTGGCCCAGATCTCAGAAGCTAAGCAGGCTCAGCCTTGGTTAGTCTTTGGGTGGGAGATCAAGGAAGGCTGGGGTTGCTAAACATAGGCAAGCAACAACTAACCAACTCTCCTGGTCTTTAGCCTTGAGTTGACTGAAATTTTTAGCACTTTACACACAACAACAACAACAACAATAATTTTATTGTTACGATCTTAGCTCAGACATACTTAAAGTTAAAGTTATGGTTAAAATACTGTTCTAGTTGGTATATTATTGTTATTGTTATATTGTTATATTCATATTGATAGTGTTCCATGTAAATGTCCCAAAATGTTTTATGTAAACTGCCCAGAGCCGTAGGGAAGGGCGGCATAAAATTCTAAATAAACAAACAAACAAACAAACAAACAAACAAATAGGCATTTACAAAATAACTCAGCAGTAAAAGAATTTTCCACTTGACACGCACACACACATGTATTCTGTAGATGCATTTACTCAGTACAGGAGCAGTCCTAAATAGCTTTGCTCAGAAGTAAGTCCCAGAAAGATATTCTCAATGGCTGACGCTACGTTAGGAAAATTCACTGGTTCTTAATATGTTCACTATAGGTGCATTTAAAAAGTCAAGGGGAAAAGGAAAAGCAGGAAGAAAACAAACTGGAATTCTTCTTCTTCTTCTTCTTCTTCTTCTTCTTCTTCTTCTTCTTCTTCTTCTTCTTCTTCTTCTTCTTCTTCATGGCTTTATTAAAGTTTTAATAGTGATTTTACGGTGTTATGTGTGGAAATATGTTGTGAACTGCCCCAAGCCTGTGTCTAGAAGACAAAAAAAAATAAATGGAGGTGTGTGCGCAAAGGACTTCCCATTTGCGGAGCGATTCTCGCAACAGCCCTCTATAATAGGCCAGTGTTATAGTTTGTGCTGCCTGTGAGAGAGAGGCTTTCTTAAGACTACCTAGTGAGTAAATGGCTGAAATGAAATTTGAACCACAAAATTCCCAGTACACAGTTCAAAGCCACCACGCTACACAACAATTTGTAGACCCAAAAAAGCTGACGAACTTCTCCTTGGGGATTTGTATCTTAGCCACAACATGTTATTGAGTCAATTCTTTCTAAATTGCTTTGGGACCTCTGGATGAAAGACACTACAGATGAGCAAGGTATTATTGTTCTAAAATGTAATCCTGTTTTTTGAACTGTGTGGGAGCACTGCATCAAATTCCTGGAACGCTGGGTGCTAGAAATGAACATGTTTTGTTATAATAGGACCTGATTATTATTTTTATTGGCCTACATTCCAAAAGTTGTTAATTAAGTAAAACTCCCTCTGGTTTCTGTGGGAATTTCAGTTGTATGACTGTAGAATTTGGCCAGCTTTTTATACACTATTGACATTATATTTGATGCTATGCAGAACACATGGAATAGCCTACACTTGTCCTGAGAAACCTGCAGTTCAAACAAATGGACACCCCCAAATGCATTGAGAAATGCCTTATGAGTAACTAATGAACTAATACTTTGGGCTGAGATCCAAGGCAAGGAAATGCATGCACACAAGAAAACTGTAAACATAACTGGAGGTTTGCTTGCTGTTCTCATCACAGTGTTTCTTATAACCAGAAGGAAAGAAAGACAAGCTGACGGAGCTAAAACAGTTCCGCAGGGCCTGCAAAGGGGGTCTCTTCCACCAGGCATTTGGTTGAGACCAGGTGACCAACAACATCTACAGGGCCCCTGCTCCCTTCCTCCCAGAAATCCACCCATGCGTTCTGCTCTGGACCTGTTTGCATCATTATACTCTGTTACCTTTGTTATAGTTTAATGTTAATATTATTATTATTATGAAAAACTAAGTTCCATGTACTGTTTTCTGCTTTTATGTAAACCACCCTGAGCCTCAGAGGAGGGCGATATATATATACAAATATACATATATACATAGATAGATAGATAGATAGATAGATAGATAGATAGATAGATAGATAGATAGATACATACATACATACATACATACATACATACATACATACATACATACATACATACATATATACATACATACGCAAGCAGCCGTTCCCTTTCATTCTTTCAGAATCAGGAGGAACCAAATCTCTGATCATTCCACCTTTCCCACTACTGAAGCTATTAATTCAGTTTTCAAAGAACTTGTCTTTTTAATAATGGGAATTATCAGTGTAGCACAGCAATGCCTGAGTCTATAACTGGGACGCTTACTTCAAACCACAACATTTTGCTTGGTTGTGCCACAAAATCATTAGTGCTGTGCAAAAAAAAAATCCACTTAAAGGTTCACAGTACTTTCTTAAAAACCTATAATGTCTTTTGAACTTCTAATAAAAACGTTAAACAGGGATTCAAGCTTTGCACGAGGCTAAGAATTCTGTTTAACAAGTACTCGGTCTTGGTTACAGAATGCAAAGAAAACTACTTGTTTTGTGCTTTCAAATATATCACCCCTCGGGGGGTGTGGCTAAAGATGTCATCCTGAGAGGGTGGCAGGGCATCTGCTCTGCTATCTCTGAAGCCTGACAGGGGTCAATTGTGCAAGCAATTGGCAGAAAAGAGGAGGGGTATGCAAACCCCACCTCACCTTTCTACCCAGGAAGTTCTTGGGGCCGTCTCCAATCCTTTAGGGAGTATATCTCCCTGGATTATAGGCTGTCAGCGTTTCAGGTCCAGAGGACGACTGCCATTTTCTATCTCGGACTTTCTTTTCTTTCTTTAATCTTAAAGTATCTGCTTCAACCCAAGAAATTAAAATATATATATATATATATATCACCCCTCCTCTGCAATATACAGTTGAAGGTGAACACTGGGGGCCGTTCTTCACCCGGAAAATACAGTGAAAGGTTTACCTTCTGCTGATGCCATTTTTTTGGCATTTCAAACGACGTCCTCAGCATCCAGTATCCCACCAGCAAACCAGCAGCAACATCTGCCATTTTAAAGCATTAGCAACCAGCAACCACGTGCTAAGGAAATGTGTGGAGCCAACGTAGTGCTATCTCTGCCTCCAGCACCCGCCTCCCTCTCCCTTCTCCCGGGGACGGGGCTTTTTTCTTTTTCTTTTTTTGGGAAGCAAACTGCCTGGAGCAATGAATATGTGTTAAATTGTCCAGGTAGAGGAAATAAATTTTCCCCACCAGTTAACACACAAAGCATGTCTTTCTAATGCCACCCCCCCAAAAAAAAAGTGGGAACAAGATTACTTTTTTAAAGCTTCAAGGCTCATAATTCCAAAATGGGTGGCAGTAAAATAAGCGCTATGCATCTATGATTAGATGCATAGGCATAGCAATGGAGAAGTTTTACTTGAAAAAATACCTTGCATTGTGGGCTCTTTAAAACATGGAGAAAGATGATTGGCTGCCTGGTGTGATTGACAGGTCGAGGAGAGTCATGTTCCTCTCTTCTGCCATTTCAAGTAGGCATGTAGAGTGCCAAGAAACACAAGGAGGTGGCAGAGGAAAGAGAGAGAGCCAGGAGTTGAGGAATGGCCGGAGGTGCAATTTTTTATAGTGTTACACCATTGCACTGGTGTAACGCTTTTTTTTTTTTGATGTTTGGAATGGCGCTGGGAATGTTTTGCTCATCCAGGTTAATAGTGATGCATAACAGGTGGGGTTGCTAACCACTGGGTGGGGTCTGAAGATCTCATAGAATCAGAGTTGGAAAGGACCTCCAGGGTCAGACTCTCCCAGAAAGGCAATTGATGCATCAATTGCCCTGCAGGAAATAACTGTTTTGGAGGGTGGACTCTATGGCATTATGCCCCACTGAGGCCTCTTTTGGAACTCTGCCTTCTCCGAGCTCTACTTCAAAATTTTCCAACCCAGAGTTGGTAAACTTTGTACCAGGCCTGGTAGAAGTCCTAGGCTTGGGGAAGGCTCCGGACAAATTCCACTCAGCAGTTCCCAAAGTAGATGCCTGAGTACCACCACATGCTCCCCAGTTCTCTCGGACAGACATACATCCTTACTTTCTTCTCTGAAGTGGGTTTTGAGCAACTTCTTTCCAATCAGGACATAGGAGATGGCTCCAGGGCTTTCTACAGTGTTGCAGGAGCTCCTGAAGTGAACTTTCATTTTCATGTGGTAGTGGGCTGTCGGCTAAACTGTGGAATTCAGCAGGTGCCCACTGACTCTGGTCCCTGATGCTGTCCTGGTAATGGCTGGAAGCCTGCTAAAGGTTCCTGTACTCAAGAATATGCTTTAGATCAGTGGTCCCCAACCTTTTTATCACCGGGGACCACTCAACGCTTGACAATTTTACTGAGGCCCGGTGTGTGTGTGTGGGGGGGGTAGTTTACTCCTCTACTCTCAACCACTGCCCTAACTCTGATCACTATGGTAATGTTTAAACATCCCTTCAAAATAAGATACAGACACGCCACAACTATGAACATAAGGAACATTTTATTTTCATGGCAATTTTAACTCATGACAATGACAAATCAGTGGGAACCCTGAGCTTGTTTCTCTGCAACGAGATAGTCCCATCTGGGAGTGATGGGAGACAATGACACCCGAAGTGTGTTGTAAAGGGCCAGGGGGGACGAAGTAAAGGGCCGAGGGGGGAGAAGGCATCCTTCGCGGCCCACCTCCAATTAGTCGACGGACCACATGTGGTCCGCGGCCCACAGGTTGGGGATCGCTACTATAGAAGACCAAAGTACTCTAGTGACAGACACGTAGAGGTTCCTCAACACAGTAAACAATGTGAGAAGTGTTTTTTTTTTAAGCCGGAAAGCTTTGAAAACCACAGAATTGGGCCTTGTAATCTCTCATAACTAAGCAGGAGAGCTCCAAAGCAATCCCAGTTTAACTCAGCAAGCATGATTTTTTCAATAATTTGTCCCACTTTACAAAAAGAGAAAACTAATTCCCTGGTAATCATTCATTCCATAGCTGGAAAAGATGCTAGTGTCTTTGCAGTATCTCCTTCCCACTGTCTCATTGATAACAGACATGAGAAATATTACATAATTACAAATGGTCTTGCTTCATACAGTTGAGGGTCAGTTCAGGACAGCTTTTCCAATCCTAGCTATAAATGTTCTAGCTCTTGTGGGCACTAGTTTATACTCCTAAAGTTGTTTAAACATTTTTCGTTGTGGTTGAATGTATACTATAACTTGTTCTTTTGTGACAACAGGATTTATCCTGGCTTGTTTTCCAATACCACTGGAAACTGGAAGCTGGCTCCGCCGTGTGAGCTTGTTCTCTAAACATTTTAAATGCTCAGTCACCATTTTGTGCAGGTTTTGGGTGGCAGTGCATAAATTTGTCCAATAAAAAGTCTCCATTAATCAGATCAGTGCTCCGAACTTAAACAATGCACAGGATGTGTTGGCTACTCTGCCTCCTTAGCATATAGTAAGCAGAGAAAGAACAATGAGACCTTTGTGCGTCCTTTCTTTGTGTGTGTCACAATGTGCAGAAACTGACCAAATTGTGGGTTTGGCTTGTTTTTACACTGGAAATGTTAATTTTGTGTATAGAGCCAAGCCAAGACATTTCGCTGCCCCAAACAGATGCATTACGTAATCCAAAATGTGAGCCCCCAAGATGCCTGCACAGTTGAAAAGTGTGCTGGTAGATCATCACTCTCAGATCATGCACAGCTGTGTGCAACTTGAGAATCGCTATCCAGCATCCTGTGGTATGTAGCACACTTGGGTGACACACTTGGGTGACACACTGATGCACCAAGTTGCTGCTCATTTCATATGGACAAAGGGAGCTAGTAAACCAAAGAGGTATAGATGTTTTTGAAGAAGCCAGACAAATCTTAGGCAGATTGTAAGTGGGTGGGCAGAAAGGATAGTGTCGGAGCTTGGCTCTTGTGGTCCTTTTATGGCATGCCCAGGGAAATGCCATCGCCACCTTGGGATCAGGAGGTGAATTTCTTCCAGGCCAGATTGGCCAGGGATCCTTGGGGAGGGGGCTCATCTAGGCACAGAATTGGGGCCACTGTAGTGGGCAGGTAGTTGTGAATTTCCTGCATTCTGCAGGGGGTTTGACTAGATGACCCTGGAGGTCCCTTCTAAATCTAAGATTCTATGAAATGTGCAGAGTTCAACCATTAGGCAGGATTCTTTTGTATCCAATTTCGGTGTTGAGTTGAGGGCCTTTATTTTGATTCTGCCTGGCAAACATTCTCTACTTGGGTTCACGAACAGGATGCGGTTTTAATACACCATTATTCAGGGGGAGATTTGTAAGTCCTGTTACATTTGGAACCTGGCAAGAACATTACTTGGTCATCCATATGGGGTCTGAGGGAACGTTCAGTCTCTGCCCCCCGACTCTGAAGTCGAGATGTTGTTTATTCATGTCGTTAAGTATTGCCTGAAACTCTAGCAGCATTACAGAATGAAAACACAGTTGGTTCCTGAGAAGAAAGGGGAGGGGGAAGCAAAACGCCTAGGACTGGGATTACTTCAGGATTGCCAACTTTTCTAATATTAAACAATGGGCAATTGCCTGTCCTAAGATGGCTGAAACTCTAACCTGCCTTGGCATGAGTGGTGCCGTGGAAGAGTTGCTGCTTCCCACACCTCCTTGCCAGGTTTCCACAACTATGGAAAGATTTCATGGCTGCCGGCTGTACTCGAAGAGATGTCATTCATTCCGCTGTTGCTATTTATAAGTTTGTCCTCGAGAGGCACAATTCTTCAGCCGGGCTCTGGGGATTCCTGGGGGCCTGCAAAGAGGTTTCCAAGGGGTGCGTGAATCCTTTCTAAGGAAAGCAGATGAGACCTTCTTGTGCCGTCTGGCTCATGAGAAAATGGGGCGTTCTCAGTTTTCTAGCAATGAGAGCAAGGATTCTGCACTTTGGCTCAAGAGACAAAATCGGCTTCCCCGGCAGTTCACAACACTACGCAGAAAGCACCGGAAACCCTAATGCAGTTGTCTGAGTAACTTTGAGTGTAAAATTGAAGTGGTTTTCATTTATTTTCAAATACAAAAGAGAAAGAGAAAGGATGGGAGGAAGGCAGCTCTGTATCCATTGGTAGCCAGTGGGAGTTTTCAAGTAAGTAGCAGAAATTCAGGTATTGTATTTCTGTGAAAGAAATAGCGGCCGCGAATGAATGCGGCCGCCGTTGACGCGGCGGTGGAGCCCAGGAGCCGGCGCGGACCCAGTGACGTCAGCGGGCCACGCCGCGGCGCACAGGAGGGAAGGGCGGGGCTGCTGGCCTTAAATAGGCCGTGAGCAGGCAGCCCGCCCTCTTTTCCCTCATCCACGCGTCTGGACAGCTACCCTCCCGTCCCTCCCGTACGTTACCGTTTTTCGTCGCAGTCGCGGGTCATGCAAGGTAGGGAGCCCGTTGGCCGGGAGCCCATCTGCGTACGGGACTCCCTGGGGTAGGGGGTCTCGTTAAGGAGACCGGCCATGACCGGGCGCGGCCTACCCGGCTGGGAGGCCAGGGGCCCGGGGCCAAGCGAAGGAGGGGGCCCCATGGAGGCGGACGCCCGTGGGGTCCTCGACGGTCGCTTCCCAGGGATCCCGCGGCGGAAGGCATCCCATCCTCCCGGCTGGGAGTGAGGTGCGGAGCTGGAACGCCACGGTAGTAGTGGTCAGCCAGCCGGCTGGCAAGGCATGGGCTCCCTTACCTGCATGCGGGCCAACCCTCCGGTTGGAGGGGCCTGGGTTAATAAACGGCTGCGGCCAATTTGTTGCCAAACATGGGTCTGCGTCTTTACTGGGTTAGTCGACACCTGCTAGTCAACACTTGCATCATTTTATGGTTGGGGTCACCACAACATGAGGAAGACTGTTTATGCACTGGAAATTTCATGCTGGTCTGCAGGCTGGAGTTTTAGTCGTGACAGGTTGCCCTACCTCTTCCTACACTTACATGGGGGAGCATATGGCTCGGTGCGCCTCATCCGCCCCCGATTTGTGCTTCTGCACAGGAGCTGGGGCAGTAAAGTTCCCAGTGCATAAACGGTCAAACTGGATTGAAGGGTTGCGGCATTAGGAAGGTTGAGAACCACTGTGTAATCCATTTTGCTCAAAATTGCCTCTTTCCCTGCCCCCTTCCGTTCAATGTGCTGCTTGAGCAAACATGAGCCCATGTGAATGAGCTGGCAAGAAGCTTTCCAAAACTGACTTTTCAGTGATTCTCCTCACTGTTTAATACATATGCTGTTGACTCTGCAAATTAGGGTCAAGGCAGTCATGATGGGGAAGGCTACACAAGTGTTTGTTTACATGTACTCTGTTCAACTATATAGAGCAGGGGTAGTCAACCTGTGGTCCTCCAGATGTCCATGGACTACAATTCCCATGAGCCCCTGCCAGGTGGCAGGGGCTCATGGGAATTATAGTCCATGAACATCTGGAGGACCACAGGTTGACTACCCTTGATATAGAGTAGTCCCATTTTAACCCGAAACAGAATATGTGCGGAAGAGAAATGAAACCTTGCCCTGTAGTGTTCTGGGATCTTGCTCATCACCTTCTAATCTCAGAGCCTATCTGGACTAAAGATAGAGAGCCAGCATGGTGTAGTGCTTTGATAGGCACAGAAGGGTCTCCAGAAGACCCAGGTTTGTATAGAATCGTAGAGTCATGGAAAGGGTGATCCAGGCCATCTAGTCCAACCCTCTGCTCAATGCAGGATCAGCCTAAAGCATCCAGGATAAATATCTGGCTAGTTGCTGCTTGAAGACCGCCAGTGAGGAGGAGCTCACCACCATCTTAGGCAGCCGATTCCACTGCTGAACTACTCTGACTGCATTTTTTTTATTGATATCTAACCAATATTGTTCTCCATGTAGTTTAAATCAATTACTATAAGTCCTATCCTCTGTTGCCCATAGGAACTGCTTCCTGCCCTCCTCTAAGTGACAACCTTTCAGATACTTAAAGAGAACAATCATGTCCCCTCTCAACCTCCTCTTCTCTAGGCTTCCCAAGTCCCTCAGCCTTTCCTCATACGGCTTGGTCCCCAGGCTCTGGAGCAACCTCATCACTCTTCTCTGAACCCTCTCAATCTATCCACGTCCTTCTTGAAGTGAGGCCTTCAGAACTGCACCCAGTGCTCCAGGTGGGGTCTGACCAATGTGATATACAGTGAGACTACGACATCTTGAGATTTTGATGTGAGGCCTCTTTTGATACAGCCCAAGACTGCATTTGCCTTCTTTACTGCCACGTCACACTGTCTGCTCATATTTAGCTTGTAGCACTCTGCCCTGGAAGCCTGCTGGCTGGCACTGGGCCAGTCACTCTCTCTCAGCCCAAAATACCTCATGGGGTGAAGGAAGGGAAAAGAATGTTGTAAACTGCTTTGGGTTCTGTTTGGGAAGAAAAACTATGAAAATACATGAAATGCTTAAAGCTGCCAAGAGCAGTCACATTAGGTGAGGAAGGGGAACATTTTGCTTCTGCCCCCTGTGTTAGGGATACCAGCCTCCAGGTGGACCTGGGGATCCCACAGAATCTCAGCTTATCTCCAGACTACTGAGGTCACTTCTCTTGGAGAAAGTGGGCATTTTGGAGGGTGGAATCTATGGCATTGTACCCCACTGAGGTCCTTTCCTCCCCAGGCTCCATTCCCAAATCCCTGGCAACTAGGATGTGTGTGGCAGCATCTGAATCAGCTGTTCCAGGCTGATTCGGATGCCACTGCGCACAACCCTACATGGCAACCTTTCCAACCATATATGCTCTAGTTGAGTTAAAAACACCTACTGCTTTGCACGCAAACGGGAAGACACGTCGCATCTAGATGATCCTAAACTGGGAGGGGTAGCAAACACAACAGAAGACAGAATCAGAATACAGGATGATCTTGATAGGCTCAAGAAGTGGGCTAAACTGAATAAAATGAAATTCAATATGGACAAATGTAAAGTTCTGCATTTAAGTAGGAAAAAACATTTACACCAATATAGGATGGGGGAGATTTGTCTTGGCAGTAGCAAGTGCAAAAAGGATCTAGGAGTCTTAGTGGACCATACATTGAACATGAGTCAGCAGTGCGACTCGGTGGCTAAAAAGGCAAATGGGATTTTGGGCTATATCAAATGGAGTATCATGGCTTTTTTTCCAATCTGCATGGATTTTTTCCCCTTTAGTGCTTACTTTGTTTCCCTTCACTGTATTTAGGGGTTTTTTAAGAGTGCCGCTGTGGCAGTTTCCCCTCTTTCTTTGGTCCCAAGGTGAAGGTAATTCAAAAGCCTAGTTATTCCCTTGGATTACCCCCTTGCCCCTTGCCCAGAGGTCACAACTCCATTGCCTACATTGTACGGTGCGGTTGGTCTCTCCTTACTGGCCGGTTTTGTGTTGGGTGTACGTTTTAAAAATCAATAGCTTCTTCAGGCTGAATTTACTGCCGGGTAGCCATTTTAGCAGACCGTCAGATCTTCTAGGTTTCCCTCCATTCATTGGTGTAGCAATATAATTTTTGTTTGCAGAACTGAGTTCAACACTACTCTTGGATTGCTGAGAAAAAGAAATTGACAAGGCAAGCCCTAAAAGTTTAAACAAAACTTTAAGGAAGTTATTTTCTCCATTTGGCAAATGCAAGAAGATCCCAGTATAAACCAATGAGCTCCCCCAAGCCCTTTCTCTTTTAGTACCTTCTCTGCTTCTCCCAGCTGAGCAAAGTTGAGAACCCATATCTGAGTTTGTGTGGAGCATACACTTGAACGGCATCCACACAATTGGTGGCTGAGACCAGAGCTACTTTTGCCACCATCGATTGCTGGAGTCAGAAGAAAGCAGTTAGCCATGCCCACTCGTGCCAAGCCAAGGTGTCAACCCAGGAGGAGAAAATCTGGAATAAGATACTGAATTATTTGATAATCAAGTTTAAGATTTATCCTGGATTTTCAGGATTTGCCTAGTTAAATACAGAAGTGTCTGTTTTGTTTGTGCTATTTTTGTATGACAATTCTGAGAATGATAACCTTCCATCTAATACATGATTGATTAATTCATTAATTAAATAAATTAAAATGTGCGACATCTCTTATATGTTTTTCATATGAGTTTTTCATGCTCTTGTTTTTAACACCTGCATGCAAATATCTGAGCACTTTATGAGCCGGAAGGCCGAATACTTTAAAATACATGAATGAATGTTCTGGCTACTGTGATGGTTTAGACTAGAGGCTGCCTCTAGAGATTTTCTGAGTCTCAGAGGTGGCTTACTTGGCTGTAGGGTTGCCAGGTCCCTCCTGGTAACCAGCAGGAGATTGAGGGGGCTTACCAAGAGAGAGAGAGAGAGGAAGGTCCAGGAGATGTAGAGATCTCACTTCTGGCATGCACAGGAAGTTACTTCATCAAGATGCACTATCTTGGCAACACTCTGATATTTGAGCAGAAACTGTCTGGTAAAAACAACTTTCACCATAGAATTTTTTGTCCAAATACTGGGATGTCACTCAGACATTACTGGTGTGATGACATCACATCAAGTGTGTGCTGGAAGGGACATCACCACATTGCCAGCTGTGTGACCAGGGACTTTTTCTCTCCAGGTAAGTCCCTCTGCTGGCCAGCTGATAGGTGGGGGCAGGCTGGTGACCAGGGGACACTTGTCTGGGGGAACTGGCAACCCTGGCAGTAGGGGAGATATAATGTAGGAAAGTATATTCAAAAGCCTGTCTGCGCAAGAATTGTTCAACATGAAATAATTTGTATGAGTCATACTGCCTTTGTCATGTCTTTTTGTAATGAGCAAAAGCTTGCATTTTAATGTTTTCACTAAATGGTTTAAGAGATTGATTTTTGCTAATTAAATAATGAAATCATAAATGCATTCCGTGGAAGCACAAATGGCTCTATGACATACTTGTACCGCATGGCAAAATTAAGATATGTGAAAATACTTTCAGCCATTCCATTAGTTGGATGATGTCTTCATGCAAGAGGAATGCGCTAACTGGTGTCCATTTCCCTGTCTTTCTGATTTTGATTCTTTGTATTGATTTCATATAATTTTAGAGAGCTACTCATTCGCGCATAGTATCATTTCAGTGCTTTCTTTTGACATTTCAGAAATTAATGACCCTGGCTTCAGGATGGCAAACCACAAGTGTAAATGATTCAGTAAAGGTTTGAAAGTAAACGAATGGGTTTTTGCAGAGTCTCGCTTGAGAGCATTTTTCGATAGTGAAAACATAATGCATAAGAAGTAACTCTGTATTTTATAACATTCAAATATCAGCTTGGTTCACATGGGATCTTTCTGCTAAGAGTCATGTTTTCTTCTAGTAGTGCAAGGCACTTGTAATGGAAAAAGGCTACTATTAAAAGAAAAGATTGGTTGGATCAGATGCATTGTTTTAAAATTTTCTGGTTGACATGCCTTCTTCCTATGATCAATAGTATTGTTGTTTGCTGAATATGTCAAGAACTCTTCTGTAGATCTGAGTCAAAGTCATTTTTTATGTTAGACCTGTAGAAAGCATTGCTTGTTGATTGTATATACATGATGGAGGATTTCCTTATGCAAGGCTAATATCTTCCATCTAGATGGCAAACGCTATACTGGGATAGGACTGATTAAGAAGAACCCTGTCAAGATGCATGTGATTGCATTGATTCAGATTTTATCTGCCAACTTGGAACGGATGAACACTGCAAGTGCTGTAACCATGCAGGATTTAAGGTAGCAAAAGTAATGTGGGTTTTCCAGAGTAATTGGAATGATAAAATATTATGGAAATGTTTTGGATGCCTGAAATAGATTATGGTCTGATTTAGCATTGTTTATTTTGACTTACATTTGGCAAGCAAAGTTCTAAAATTCCTCATGTTAATTTGAGGTTGCAACAGCAATAAATACTTACACTGAAATATTTGACTAAGGAAAAAACAAATCAAGTGTTTTTTAAACAAATACAAGCTTTACGCGGGAATCATTTTAATGGAACAAAACTTAAAGACAGTATACATTTAAGGGAAGGAGGAACCCAAAAGGCCATGAAAACTGTGGATACAATAATTTTGGCGTACCTGAAAACTTGTGCATGATGTGCTGTGGATGTAGCAAAATCTGATTGGTTCCATAATTATGTGGCATTGTCCTTCTGCCTAGATGGTCCTTGATTGGCATATATCTCAGGAATAATTGTCTAAATTTTTAATGGTTTTGAAAGTGCAGATGGTATAAAGAAACAACAAAACCCAGTCTATTCAAGATGTTAGTGGGATAAAAGTACCCGCTCAGGGTAACACTGACCCTATGACACCAAAAAACATGTTTTTCCAGCATGATTGCACCAAGTGCTGTCTCTAAAACAATATTTCTGTCCTTCCAGCAAAAAGCCAGTGCTGTTTCTCCTGCCTTGAGTCTTGCCCTTTCCTCGAAGCATTGCCTTTCACTTTCTTAGCATTCGGAACGATTTCTTTTGCCAGCAAAGATTAGCGTAATCTTTAAGAAAATCTGCCTGAAGGTCACAAACATTTCACAAGAAAAAGTTTCTACTCTGAGAAAAATGATGTGCCGGGATTATGAGACGAGTGGGAAAGGTCACTATTTTGGCCCCAAAAGAAGTTAGACGTAAAATCCAAACGTTATGCTTATTCTACTGGACCTTTAAAAAGTTATAATTTACTGTTCAATGAGATTTTAAAGAATATTTATAAACAACATCAAATTGAGGCAGTCAAATAGGAGCATTTTTAGATATTGTGGATGATAAAATCAGAGTCCAGTAGCACCATTCAGACCAATAACCATTCAGATTTATTCAAATCTTTGTTGGTCTTAAAGGTGCTACTGGATTCTGATATTATTGTGCTACTTCAGACCAACATGGCTACCCATTTGAATCTAACATTGTGGATGATTATTCTGGTGGATTTTTTTTTTGGGGGGGGGAACCTTCATTCATTGTTGAGCATGAATGGATTCACTAAACCACTATTTCTTCTTGGTTTGTTAAGCGATGCTTTGTTAAATTCACTGCTGGCGTAGAATTCAGTCGTTTTCTCCCTCCATCTCTAATGCCTACAGATTCTGTTTGAAGAAAAAACCCAAGAACAAGGATCTGGGAAGGGGAGGAGAACCCAAGATTAGTCAAGATCTCTATTGCTGCATAATCTTTTAAATACAATGCTTCTAGTTGAGGATTTTTCAAATCCGCATATGTTGGTTAATACCTGCCAATATACACAGCACAGTGGGTGAGGAATCTGTCTGCCTCTTGTAGAGCAGGGGTAGTCAACCTGTGGTCCTCCAGATGTTCATGGACTACAATTCCCATGAGCCCCTGCCAGCGTTAGCTGGCAGGGGCTCATGGGAATTGTAGTCCATGAACACCTGGAGGACCACAAGTTGACTACCCCTGTTGTAGAGGATTAAAAGAAAGGCACCAAAAAAAGCAGTTCCTTCATGTATGGGTCACACTGCTCAGTGGGACGCATGCCCTTTGTCTGATTCCATCCCTGCTCACGCCCCTCATTCTGGCCTTCCCTTCTCCGTCCCCCTCGTCCATGGCTGTGTGACCGGTGGTCTGTTTGCACACCGACCAGATGTTTTCCCCATGCTATCATAAGATTATTTTTAAAGCGGCTTCTTAGAACAGATGCTCCAGTATCCTTGCCCTGGCTGAACAGACTCGGCTCAGAAAAGAGCAGCTTGCTTTGTGGCTGCTGTCCTTTTGATCTAAAGGGAGGGCGGGAAGGAGAGGAGCGGGACGAGGAAAAGCTCACACAAGCAACCCTGGCCTTCAGCACAAACGGTTTGGCGAGAGCACACCTGATGGATGTCCGTCTGCTGCTTGCAGCTGTTTCTGTCAGGCTTTACGTTCTTCTGAAGCCTGTCTGTGCTCCTCCTCAGAGACCCAATCCTTTGGCTCCCACAGCTTTTGTTGACGCTTGTAATCAATGGTGCGTCAGCCATGGTGGGCTTATCCAAAGTATTTCCTGACTACCGCCAGCACCCTAGTTTCATCGCCTGCTTGCACGCGAAAGCTCACGCCCCGAATAAATCTTTGTTGGTCTTAAAGGTGCTCCTGGACTCGGATTTTATTCTGCTTCCCCTTGGCAGCCAGTTCTATCTTGCTTGTTTGTCATTCTACCCACATAGAAATACAGAGGATGGGAGAGGGGGAAGAATTTTGTCTCTGTCTTAGCTCTTCACTGGGGGAAAATAAGGTACATTATATTGGAAGAGGATTTTATAGAACTCTTCTACGGTTTGGAAATGAACTCCAGGTGGAAGACAGATACCGGAAATAGATTTTTAACATGACGAAATGACATGAGAAACTAGATTCAAGTCGGTAGAAACAAGAATACAATAAATTGGTGAGATTAACTCACATCACTCTGTAGTCTGTGCTCATGATGATATAGATTTGAGCCATTAGTGCTACTAAGCCAGAGTATAGAACACGTAGCATTCCGTATAGGTTTGGTCTGGGAAGGAAAAGTTTCCCTCACCCAGAGTTGACGTAATTTTGGTTCGGGCTAGTTCTCTAGGAGACTTCGCCATTCACTCCTACCCAATGTGGAGACCACCCTGTCTCACCGGCCTGCTGACCTAGGCAGGACACCAGTTCCAGGACCGTGAGAGCTTTCCACAGATGCTGTGGAGGCATGGGCAATGCCCCAAGAGTCTTGCCATGGCCCTGTCACTCTGCAAGGGGTGCAGCCAGGCGTGACACAGCAACTCGGCTGGCTCTGCCCCCCTGAAGATGCTGGGCAAAGAGGCAGCCCTCCTCCCCGGGGAAGTCAGGCTGGGCCCAGGAGAGGCAGTATGTGGACATCTGCCGCCCACTGGGGAAGAGGGTGGAGGACACAGGAAAGATGTGGACAGGGAGGCCGGGGTTAATGAAAGCTTGGAGGGAGGGGGAAGGGAGGTGCAGGCTAGGATAGGGAGGGGGATAAAAGAAGTAAAGGCCAAGGAGTAGATGCTAGAGAGGAGAGCAGAAGACCCCAAAGGAATGAGAGAGAATGAGGAAGGAGTACGGAAGGAGGCAAAAAGACGAGGAGTAGGAGGAGAAGACCAGAGAAAGAAAGGAGGCCAGGTGAAGGCAAGCCCAAGGAAGGGAAAGACCGAGGAGACCTGAGCAAGGTCCCCTCTTGGCAGGTCTCAAAAGCTGAGCATCTCCCTCCACTCATCCTGGCTGCTTCTCACTGGAGGACTGCCATTGAGGTCCTGGAGGTCAACATGTAGGGCCTGGTTGCATAGGTGGATCCTACAACAGCAACCCCACCTGCCAGTCCTGACACTAGTCACAATGGAGGTCATCATTGTCCATTTGTTCTATTTATGCCAAGGTGCTTGATTCACTTGGGAATGGTTTTCTAACCGAATATGGTCCCATGCCATTAGCACATTAAATTGTGGAGTGTTTTTTCTCCCTGTAAAAGGCTATAATGGTGTATGGGAAGGTGTTAGTGGACCTGTGCAGTGATAGAAGGATTAAATACCTTCTCTTCCTGAATGGCCATGATCTGAACTGAAGTCCCAGGTGGCACTGGGAAGATCCACTTATGGATTTCTTGGCATCTCAACAATATTGACCCTTTGTTTGAAGTGGGCAAGGGGGACAATGGGAGCTTGTGCTATCAGCCATTTTTAAAAAATCACATTCACATATGAGCAAAGTGGCAGCTTGTGAATATAGTTCCTTTGGATTTAGCTGTTTTGTGGAGGTCAGGTTAAGAAGAAGAAGAAGAAGAAGAAGAAGAAGAAGAAGAAGAAGAAGAAGAAGAAGAAGAAGAAGAAGAAGAAGAAGAAGAAGAAGAAGAGTTGGTTCTTATATGCCGCTTTTCCCTACCCGAAGGAGGCTCAAAGCGGCTTACAGTCGCCTTCCCTTTCCTCTCCCCACAACAGACACCTTGTGAGGTGGGTGAGGCTGAGAGAGCCCAGATATCACTGCCTGGTCAGAATAGTTTTATCAGTGCTGTGGCTAGCCCAAGGTCACCCAGCTGGTTGCATGTGGGGGAGTATAGAATCGAACCCGGCATGCCAGATTAGAAGTCCGCACTCCTAACCACTATACCAAACTGGCTCTCTTAACCACACTTTTAAAATCTAGGCAGGCTTGTGTCACACTTACCCCCTCATTTTAACAAGTTTGTTATCACATACTTAATATGCAATAGCCCCTTAAAGTGTAGGACCTGTGAGTTGTCCAGGTATATACATACTCCACATAATGTTATGTGGACTGAGCATCTTTTTTAGATGGTTGCCTACTTTGGGCAAACTGCTGTTTACTTTGGGTCAGCAATGTCTGAGGAGGACTGCAAGGTATCTGGCACAAGCTTGTTTGATTTGGAGACTACATCTTAAGTAATGCTTCATAGTTGCACAACAGCCCATTAGTAATTGACCCTGCATAGATTGCAGCATCCGTCCAGAGTCACCTAAAGAGATCCCTTCATGAGTTCTAAAGTTAACAAATGTTGCAATAACACAGTGTTTTTCTATTGTCACTTTGGTGTGTTGCTGATTTTCCTGGGAATTTCCAAGGGTACTGCTGACAACTTTCTTTAACCAAGCTGGACAAAACTGTTGGGAAGGATCTGCCAATTCTGCCTTGTCTTACGTCCACATTGCAACTTCACAGTGAGTTACAATGGAAATGGCTGCAGCTGTTCTTAATTAAGGCAAATGTAAGTGGGTTCTAGTAGTCAACAAAGGGAAACATCAATTCTCAAGGAGACTCAAGCAGGTTCAAAAAGGTTAGGGACCCTGCTCTGAAGCATCTGAATTAGAGCGGTCGTAACTATTTAAATCACCAGGAGGTGGTCCTTATAGAATTCCTCGGCACTCCAGACTGGCCCCGGCATCAAGACCCACTGAATGCGTCACCACTGGGAGGACTCAGCTGCACAATCAAATATGTATACCCTCATTTTTATTTTGGCCTCTGTACTTGATCGAATCAGTAAGAAGAGAGGGGTAGGTGTTCTTGCAGCTCCAGTAGTTTCCCTGACCACTGGGAAAGGACAGCTAGCTGCAAATCCCTTACCCATCTCTTGTATGAAACTAGCTTGAGTCTTCCACTGGTCCTTTGCAGTGCTTAATACAGGGACCGATTCTGCATGAGACAGCCTCTTATTGCTGGCAGGTTTTAGTGCTGCTTTCACATGACGTTGGCAGCAACCTGAGGCTGTGCAGGAGCTGAGTTTTGGCCAGATTTGCCTCGAGATGAGGAAAAGCACCAAAACTGGATTTGCCACTTCTAAGAGCACTTCACATCAGGGAGCAATCAGGTGCAAGCCTGTGTGGAGGGAGAAACATGTGACAGTCCCTGCAGCATTTGCCCGCCCTTGTACCTGCCCTTCCCTTTCCATTTCCCGTGTGTAGTGGTTAGGAGTGCGGACTTCTAATCTGGCATGCCAGGTTCGATTCTGTGCTCCCCCACATGCAGTCAGCTGGGCTTGCCACAGCACTGATAAAACTGTTCTGACTGAGAAGTAACATCAGGGCTCTCTTAGCCTCACCCACCCCACAGGGTGTCTGTTGTGGGGAGAGGAAAGGGAAGGCGACTGTGAGCCGCTTTGAGCCTCCTTCGGGTAGGGAAAAACGGCATATAAGAACCAACTCTTCTTCTTCTTCTTCATTTCCTGCTCTGAGAATTTTTTTTTAAAGAAATGGTGTGGTCCACGTTGCTGTGGGACCGCAAAGCTACATTCCCCAAGTTAAAATAAAATCTTATGTGCATTGTCCTCGTCAGTTTTGAGATTGGATAGCCAAGACATTTGTGTTTTCTGTTTGTTTTCTGCCATTTAGTTTTTAATGGGGAAAGGGGTGTGTTTGTGATGAAGCAGCCCTCTCCCGATCAGCCAGGTATCTGTGCTCTGTGAGAGAGGCTGAAAATGGTAACTGGGCCTCAATGAGTGATTGTGTATGAAGAGTAAAGCTTAAAAGCCTTACTGTTCACACACAATTACTCATCTGGGTTCAGTTACCATTTCTAGCCTCTCACAAATCTACCCAAACATAAATAGAGACCAAAATATGAAGAATCCAAAGGGGGGGGTATTTATTGTTGTGGCGTTTCTCCATAGTAACATGAAAGTGTTAATTTTTTTGAAATTGTGTTACCACAATACAGAAGTGCCTTTAAAAAAAATTAGGGGGAGGTGGGACGGCAAAATCTGACCCCACAAGACAACTGCTGTACTGGGATTGGTGACTTGTGTTGATTGACAAGATGAGGAGTGGGAGGAGAAGTTTGCGTTTTTTTTTCCCTTGTCACCTCATTGGGGGCCAAAAAGCCATGATGAGGCAAAAGGAAAATGAGCAAGGAAGCTTACAAACGTGTCGCTTACAACGACACGTTTGCAAGCAAGAGGCGGCATGAGTTTAATGCCTCCATGCAGAATCAGTTAGGCGTTCTCAACCAGGGTTTCATGAACCTCTGGAATTTCTTGTCAGCCCTGGAAGGCTTTCCTGAATGGGTGGGAGTTTTTAATATATGTTTTCAATCTGTTATGCATTTATTGGGTAATATGACCATATATAGAGAGCCTCTTGTGGCGCAGAGTGGTAAGGCAGCGACATGCTGTCTGAAGCTGTCTGCCCATGAGGTTGGGAGTTCGATCCCAGCAGCCGGCTCAAGGTTGACTCAGCCTTCCATCCTTCCAAGGTTGGTAAAATAAGTACCCAGCTTTCTGGGGGGTAAGCGGTAATGACTGGGGAAGGCACTGGGAAACCACGCGTATTGAGTCTGCCATGAAACGCTAGAGGGCGTCACTCCAAGGGTCAGGCATGACCCAGTGCTTGCACAGGGGATACCTTTACCTTTTTATGACCATATGACCTACCCCCTCTCAAAATGGCCAGTGATGGGCCTGGAGAGGGTGGGAAGGGGAGGGGGGAGGGGCCCTAGGTGGGCATGTCCACAGCTATGCTTCTCAACCATATTCTGCACGATTGCGCCACTTCTGGGGTTTCTTGAAGCCTGAAGAATGTTTCAGGGGTTTCTCAGTGGTAAAAATGTTGAGAAAGGCTGGTTTAATATCTTATCTTGATGCTCATCTTATCTCCTCTGCTTTAAAAAAAAATTGTTTCATTTGTTTAAGGTAACATCTATCAGTCTTCAGGAAATAAATGCACCATTGGATGCATACATGAACAAAGCACAAGGTACTAAGGGAAAAGAAGGATTATTTTTGTCCTCATAAAACCTCCAGTGTGGGATTAGTATGCCAGCAAAGACCATGTGGGTTATGAGGAAGAGTGGTATGGAGACCCAGAATATGGTTCAATATAGTGCTTTCAGGCTCTTTAATAGAACATTAATGTTATGCTCCCCCAAATGGAGATAAGAAGTCTTAAAAAAAAATTATTGCTTTCATCCCCATTGTGATTGTCTGTTGACTGGTGTAATGAAGAGCTGGTTTTTATACCCTGCTTTTCACTATCCGCAGGAGTCTCAAAACAGCTTACCATCACCTTCCTTTCCTCTCCCCAGAACAGACACTCTGTGAGGTATGTCTCCGAGAGAGCTCTGAGAGAAAATGGTCTGTGAGAACAGATCTATCAGGACTGTGACTAGCCCAAGGTCTCCCAGCTGGCTGCAGGTGGAGGATCAGGGAATCAAACCTGGCTCTCCAGATTAGAAGCTGCCACTCTTAACCGCAACACCAAGCAGGTGTGATGCTATATAATACACGCACCTGTTATTTTCCTTTAATCTTGGCAGATCTAAAGACTGTGTCGAGGTTTTTGGATTGTTTTAATGAAATAATAATCTTTTCATATACATTGTTAATATGAAAGGAGCTGGTGTGCAGTTTTTGAAAGGAAGGGATGTAGTTTAAATCTAAATGAAAATGTGACTGACAGTAAAAAAGAAATCATAGAAGCAAGACCATTGTTTTCATTATTCACACCTGGATGCTTTTGTGTGACATGAAGAGAAGGGAACTTCAGTAGGATTCCCCTCTTGAATGGGCTGCCATTACTTAGAAAGTAGAGCTCCTTATTTTTGTACCTCAAAAGGAAAATATACCATGAATTATTATTTGGGTACATATTGGTTGGTAGAGGGAACACAAGGGCCATTAAAATCCAGGATCAGAAAAATGTGAGCCTGAGACACAACAGAGATCAGTTAGAAACTTCAGAAATGTAGTTCATGAACTGTAAAACTAGATTTCACATTGCCTTTCTAGTCATATTTCATGCTTTCCCCTCCCTATAATTTCCCAGAGGTTTCTCCCCCCTCCTCGCTACATAAAGCAGCATACAATAAGCGCAAGGGCATTCAAGGCTCAAAGAGAAGCAGTTTGTGCAATGCATAGGTTCCCATCATGGAGTTCATAAATCAACACAATTGGTTTGCAAATGATGAAAGATGTTATTTGACTCTTGTGTAATCTGTCAGTAACAGATGCTACACTGGAAAAGAGAAGCAATGAATGGGTTTGTTAAATTTTACATGGAAGTCGTTTAAAAAGTGACAGGAGTGTGGATTTGGTCCTGCCTTTGGGACATACCAAGTTAACCGGATATGGTTAGTCAACTCTGTCTGGAGTGAGAAACTGCAGGAGATTAAAGGCTTTCTGCCTGCATTGTCAGAGGCAATTGCCGAGCATTTAAGAGCGTAGGCCGGTTTTATGTACAGCACAAAGAAAAGTGAAAGGCTAGGATTTGAGAGCTGTCTTTTGTCAACCTGAATATCACAATTCCCAATGGTGTGGCTATAAACCACCCACAAAACTGGTCTGTCACATCAACATAAGCCTGGCAAGGCTGGCCTAACCATTGAGTTGGATAAGCACTGCCTCAAGCACCAGATTTTGCCAAATTAATGGGTGGCAAATGGTATTCCTTGTTATATTTTTATAGTGAAGGCAATGACAGGGGAGAGGATGCCTGGATTTTATGGCTCAGAAGCCAAAGTGCTTTGAGCAGATCCTGATTACTGTATGTTCAGGTAGCAGCAGCAGAATGATTTATCATTGTTTGAAGTAATGCAACAGGTCCAAAGGGATTTTGAATTTTAAAATAGGATAGCACCAACTGTAAGGTTTTTGGTCATTTTTGTTACATTTCTGTCCTGATCTCAAGATGGCACACCTCAGATTCTAAGACAGTCTTCTATTCAGGCCCATTCTGCACACACTGGATAATGCACTTTCAGTGTGCTTTTGCAGCTGGATTTTCCTGTGCAGAACAGGAAAAATCTACTTTGAAAGTACATTGAAAGCACATTATCTAGCGTGTGCAGAATGGGCTGATGTGTTTAGTGTCCACAAAGGTGCTGTGTCACTTGATGAATCCACGCCGAGGGAAGACGTTATAGGGGAATGACCCCATTCTCTTGTTTTTCTTTTTGGTGAATGTGAACCTTAGCTTCATTCAAACACACGGGTGTGTGGGATGCAACAAGACCTCTTTCACATGACCAAAGAAGCCATTTTATTTCCTCAGTGATCTTTATGAAAATGTCTGAAATATGTCTTGATCCAGAATCACTTTCTTAAATAATAGCACAGAGAGAAGTAACATGAGCCTAATCATTTCCAAACGGATCTTGAGAAATGTTTGGAAATCTACCATTGTACAGAATCACTGCATGCACTACTAGAAAGTTACAGCAGTTTCCAGTAAACTTGCATTTTAAAGTTTCAACCATGTGGTCAGTTTCGGGACGTCCAGTTCTCTTTTTTATTGTATGTAAACCCCTGATACTTGTTTTAAAGTCATTTTAAAATGTTGGTATTTACCAAAATGTTGAACCTGGCATTCGATTAATGATTCTGTACAATTGTTCCATTGAAACTTGGGGCAATGTGCTGGATATTTTATGTATGAGCAAAATGGCTTAAGCTACTTCCTTCCAAGGGGCCATTTGGAAAAAAAAAGTATCTTCTTGGGTCATGACCTAGTCAAAACAGCTCATGCAGAGTTCCTTATTCCCCCTACCAAAGTAGAATAATAAAAAACTCCATCTCTGTGATGAATTACTCAGAAACATTCGTTTCGGTAGAAAGTTTAGAGATGGGTAGCCATGTTAGTCGGTCTGCAGCAGTAGAAGAGCAAGAGTCCAATAGCACCTTAAAGACTAACAAAATTCGTGACAGGGAAAGAGATTTCATGTAGAAGAAGAGTTGGTTCTTATATGCCGCTTTTCCCTACCCGAAGGACGCTCAAAGCGGCTTACAGTCCCCTTCCCATTCCTTCCCTGTGAGGTGGGTGAGGCTGAGAGAGCCCAGATATCACTGCCCGGTCAGGACAGCTTTATCAGTGCTGTGGCAAGCCCAAGGTCACCCAGCTGGCTGCATGTGGGGGAGTGTAGAATCGAACCTGGCATGCCAGATTAGAAGTCTGCACTCCTAATCACTACACCAAACTGGCTTTCTGCTCACTCCTTTAGATAGTTAGCAGTGACTCATGAAATCTCATACCCTGCCACAAATTTGTTAGTCTTCATGATGCGAATAGACTCTTTTCTACTGCTGTAGAAAGTTTGTCAACTTCCCTGGAAACAGTGTGATTCCCTGCACAACATCTGAGCTGCAATTTTTATTTTAAAAAGGGGGTTGATTCCTTAATACTGGGGAAGAAAGATGAAAATATTAAAAGCTATATGGATATAACAGAAAATCCTAGCATACAAAAGAATCAATTTTTGCTTCTTTATTTAAATGCACATATATTCTATTTAACAACACAGCTCTTGAAGATAGATGGTAAGAATACTAATAATGTTTATTATTATTATTATTATTATTATTATTATTATTATTATTAATTGTCACCATCAGATATTTGACTGGTAGGTGGTGTTCTGTAATTTAAGACCTAACCAAGTTCTCGGGAATTGCAGATGTAGCTTTGTAGGATTCTTGTTTACCAACCAACATGTCTTCCGGAGCTGAGCAAGTGATATCAGATCAATGCATTGGATGTCTGTGTGTTTCTTGATACTTCTTGGCATTGCTCAGACAGTTCCAATGGCAACTGGCATGATGGTCACTTTCTCCCAGAGCTGCTTTACCCCTCGTTAGTTTTAGTATTTGTGGTATTCTCTTGTTCTTTCTTATCTATTCTTCTGACTCACGGGACCACAATATCAATGACCCAAATTCATCTTCTTTTTCTTCCTAGATCATTATTTTTTTTCTTATATTGCAGGTGATGGGTTAGATCTTGTGCATCTGTTCTGCTAACGGTGACACTTTCCTTTGTGGCAAGGAGCCTACTTCTGACACCACTAGAAGAGAATACTTGTGGGGCTGTCATATAGAAGATGGAGAAGAGTTGTTTTCTGTTGCTCCTGAGGGTCAGACCAGAACCAATGAATTCAAATTAATTCAAAAGAATGTTCAGCTAAACATCCAGAAGAAGTTTTGCTTCAGCATACCC
The DNA here is from genome assembly GCF_049243985.1 of Paroedura picta. Lineage (NCBI taxonomy): Eukaryota > Metazoa > Chordata > Lepidosauria > Squamata > Gekkonidae > Paroedura > Paroedura picta. The sequence continues at coordinate 107,115,213 of NC_135373.1, read as the reverse complement.
TTTTTTTTCTCCTAGACTGAGGGCAATTCTGCACATTTAAGAAAATAGTGTTACGCCAGCAAAATGGCGTAGTGCTAAAACAATCGTGCCTCCAGCCATTCCTCACCTTCTGGCTCTCTTGCTTTTGTCTGCTGCCTTCTTGCACTCCGCATGCCTGTTTGAAATGATGGAGGAGAACAATGCGCCTTACACACGAATCTCTTTTGCCTGTCAATCAAGCCAGTCCCCTTTCTCCATCTTTTAAAGGGCCTGCAATGCCGGCTAATTTTTTTTTTTTAAGTAAGACTTCTCCACTGAAACGCCTAGTGCTTTTTATAATGCCACCCCTTATGGAATCATGAGTCTGTAATCTTAAAAAAATTAATCTCATTCCTGATTTTGGGGGGGACGGGACTTTAGAGAGGCATGCTTTGTGTTTAAACTGTGTGTGTGTATGGGGGGGGGAGTTTCTTTGCTTTGCTTGCACAATTGAATGCCTATTCATTGTTCCAGGCAGTTTGCTTAAAAAAAAAAAAAAGCATCCCCGGGAGAAGGGAGAGGGAAGCAGGTGCGAGGGCAGGACATTGGAGGTGGAGATAGCACTACTTTGCCTCCATACATTTCCATAGCATGTGGCTTGCTGGTTGCTCTCCTGTAGCTCGCAGCACATAGGTTGGGGAATCTACTTTATGCGATTCCCCAGCTATCACTTTACAATGGAGGCTGTTACTTGAGGTTTGCTGGATGGATGTGGGAGGTTGGCGATGTCATGCAAGACACAAAAATTATGGCATCCTCAAAAGGTAAGTGTTTCACTATATTTATCAGGTGTGGAATGGCCCTGAGTGTAGCCCAGTGGAAACTGTATGTGCATCGCCAAAGCAGGCTGAACTTGCATCATTTGGCTGGAAACCAGAGATGTGATTAGTTCTCCTGCTTTTTCCTCCCCATATATAAATGGATGAGTGTATATTTTATTAAATGGGGAAAGATTAGACAGACTACTAAATTAGCCTTTGTTTTGCTGGCTGGTATACCAATCAAATAGGGAGGGAAGCTAGGATTTCCTATTGGAAATCATGCATGTGGGAGATGCTCTGTTTAAATCTGCACCGTGATGGGTCTCAAGACTCCTCCGGTAGTAACACCTTTTATATTCAATTGTTTGTAGGCTTCAATACAAAATCTGTAATGTAGTCTATTTCCTGCCCATGTGAAAAACTGTGGGCAATTCCACACATTACAAAATTAGTGTTGTTCCTCCTCCTCCTCCTCCTCCTCCTCCTCCTCCTCCTCCTCCTCCTCCTCCTCCTCCTCCTCCTCCTCCTCCTCCTCCTCCTCCTCCTCCTCCTCCTCCTCCTCCTCCTCCTCCTCTTCTTCTTCTTCTTCTTCTTCTTCTTCTTCTTCTTCTTCTTCTTCTTCTTCCAGGGCCATGTGCATGCAGCAATAGTAAGAATGCATAGAGACTACATATTCATTTACATGGCTGTCCACCAGTGGTCATTTCTCAAATGTATAACACTTTCCTTAAAGCTCCAAGATTAAAAAAAAACAAAAAAACAGCAGCCCCTAAATTTTGGAAGTCTAAGATAACTATAAAGCTAGGACTTAGTGCAGGCTGCATAGTTGAGGATATGAAAATGGAATCAAGTCCTGTCCTTTAGATCCAGACAACAAAGTCCAAAGCAAAAGTTAGATGCAGACCTCAATGCCCAAGGGAGCTGCAATAATAAAAGGGGTCATTCAAGTGTGCCAGTGTGGCTTTGACCACAATTTAGATGTCGGCAAACAAAGTACATTTCAATATCCTTACGGCAGTCTCTGTTTACGTAGTTTTGTTCCAGTGTTTGGACTAATAATTACTTGCTATTGCAGATGCTTCCTAATGCCTCTGCTAAAGTCATCTTTCTCCACCACCGTCACCTCTCCTTCTGCCTCTGCCCTGGCTCCTGGTCACTTTCCACATTGACTTCAGGATAACTAAGGCAAGTGATTGGGTAAGAATCCTGTGGCCAGAGGCATTTGAAAGACGTAGACAGTTCCTGGGATTCTCTTTCCACCTAAAATAGCAGAGATTCTTCAGGAAAAAGACATCAGATGAGTTTAGCAGATTCTTCTGACTTCACTGAAATGAGAAGGCAGTGCAGGAAGGAAGTCTGGCAAGGAACGTTTGCAGGTGTCTGTAGACAAAAGGGCTTTAGTGGTAAGGTCAGAGACAGAGAGAGAGGGGAATGGGCATATTTGGGCCATGTCAAAACCCATGAAGTGGAAAGACACAGAACTGGGAGGAGAAGAAAGAAGGGCAAAAATCACTACTGTTATATGCTGCAAAATCCATGTTCCCTCCATTGTGCATAGAAGAGAACAGAGAAACCCCTCCATATTTTGGAGTGCTTTATGTGCCAGCATTGTTGTATCACAACCAGTGGGGCACCTCTAACCATCCTCCAAGTTGGTTTCTTTCAGCTTAAGGAGACTTTATCCAAGATAAGTGGCTATGCTTCCAATGAAACAGCTACCTGAATCAGAGGAACAGTTTGGTTCCAGTCCGGTAGCACCTTAGAACCCACAAGATTGCTGGGGGTATGATTTCCAAGAGTCAAAGCTCCCTCTCTCAGATACTTTTGACTCTTGAAAGCTTATATCCCCCCTCCCCCAATCTTGTTGGTGTCTAAGTTGCTGTTGAAATTGCAATTCCTCCTTCTTTTTTGTCCTCATCTGGTTTTGCTATTATGATTATTATGAATTAGAAGAAGAAGAGTTGGTTCTTATATGCCACTTTTCCCTACCCGAAGGAGCCTCAAAGCGGCGTACAGTCGCCTCCCCTTTCCTCTCCCCACAACAGACACCCTGTGAGGTGGATGAGGCTGAGAGAGCCCTGATATCACTGCCCGGTCAGAACAGCTTTATCAGTGCCCTGGTGAGCCCAAGGTCACCCAGCTGGCTGCATGTGGGGGAGTGCAGAATCGAACCTCGAATGCCAGATTAGAAGTCCGTATTCCTAGCCACTACACCAAACTGGCTCTCTTAAGTCAGCTTTTGTGCCACTATTTCCTGACACTCCCCAAACCAACTTGTGGTAGGGTACAATTGTCCATAATAAAACCCTGTTAAAATGCTGATTCCATGCCACTGTAATCTAGACTGGACTACTGCTGGAACACAGATGGCCTGGTATCCCCAATTAATGTAAAATACATTGGCTTGGCTATTTGGAGTTATCTGCCTTCAAAGGTACCAGTTTTATAACATATTAATTAGCTGCCCATTAGCTTCTGGCAGGCTCTGAGCTTTAGTGAGTCACTGCTCACTTCTGTTACTGAACTCTGCTCTTTTCTGCTGCTACTGATAGACTAATACAGCTACTCATCTTGATTCTTGCGTTGTTGTGGGGAGCTTGAAAGAGTTGTCCACTCTGGAATTTAGCTGTTCTATGGCAGACCAGCAGGGCAGCCCTCTGAAATAAAGCTGGAGGAAATCTGCTTGTGAGCACAATAAACACATACAATCCAACTGGCATAACATCACAACTAATTTACTGCAGCCACCTCACCAAAAATCTCTGTAGCCAGCCATGCTCAAAATACAGTCCGACCTACAGCCATTTAAGGAAGACCTGTGGAAGAGTTCCACCATGGATGTTCTTCTGAAGATGAGTAGGAAGGATACCCTCTTCACATCTCCAGGTATGCTCTTCCATCTCAGAAGAAGTCTGGTCTCAAGCAGTGGCAGTACCCAGCTCTTAGGAGGGATATGAAGGAGGTGTTGCCCAGATGGATGAGACTGATACACCGATGTATACCAGGAAATGTGGTCCTGCAGATCTGTTAGTTTGTGAGATCACCACATTCTTGATCAGATCCCCAAAGCTAATGGGTAGCTAATTAAGATGTTTTAAACCTGGTAGTATTGAAAACAACTAACTCCAGTCAAACTAATGCATTTTACACTACCTGAAGATACCAGGCCATCTTCAAGGGCAGCCCCAGATAATGTGTTCCCACAGTAATCCAGTCTAGATTACAGTGGTATGGATCAGCATAGCTAAACCAGATGAGGACAAATAACAAAGGGGAATTGCAATTTCAAAAAAAAGTTGTCCCTAAAGAGATAGGCAGATATGTGGATAGAGATAGGCAGATGGCCTTAAAGGTTAATACCAAAACCTCGAACTTGCAACTGGCAACCAATACAGCTTCTTCCGCACCAGGTGGATATGGGCCCCCCAGGCTGTTCCAGTGTGGACCCTAGCAGCTGTGTTCTGCACCAGCAGCAATTTTTGGATCAAGGACAAGGGATGACCCATGTAGAGCAAGATACAGGTGTCAGTCCTAGAAGTGATTGTTCTCTGATAGATGCATGCTTTCTCCCCCACAGCAACTAATGTTCGAGCTCCATTTTAGTGTGGGGAGTCTTGGTGGCTAGAAGGCCAAGGCAGGCTCCCCCAGCTCACCAAGACAGCCTTTCTGTAGCAAATTGCTTCTTCTCTCTCCTTAGCAGCTCCCCAGTTGTCAAACTAGGTCAGTGTGTTATCCACGCTAACCGGGAAGTTACTGCTACCTCTTTCCATGGAAAAGCCTGTCTGTACACAGCCTTAGCATAAGGACAACATAATCCTGTTGTCCGGTTTGGAAAGCATGTCCCCTGTGCCAGGACAAGCATTGTAACATCCCCGCTTGCTGTTGTAGGATACACCTACCTAAACAAAACCTTGCAGCAGCCGTTAAGTCAGCTTTTGTGCCACTGGGGTGGTGCACTACAATTATGAGCAGGTCCAATTCCTGGCTCTGATTTGAAGTGTAACAGAAACTCAGGAGCCTTTTCTGTATGTGCTGGCCCTTCTCTCTACTTTCCCTGCCAGGAAGCTTATGCTTTGGCATTTGCAGACACACCACAGCTGTCCAGCTGATAAACTGACACACTCTGGGTGGCCCCATTCTCCTCCTGAGATTTCACAACTGCTGCTGCTGCTGCTGCTGAGAAGTGGGGGGAAAGGTTTCCAAACTCTCCTACAGAGAGGGGTGAGTTTGCAGCAAGAATCCAGCCCTGGCTTTTTCGGCCCAGCAGAGGTTCTCATCCACACAACGCTTCTCGCTCGGTAGTGATGACAAAGTTTGAAGAAGGCAGGAGTAGAGCACGTGAGATGCGGAAAGGCAGGGCTGCCAAGAAAGGGAGAGACTGAGGGTTGGATCCTATACAAGAGCCAGCTGGGGATAATGGTTTGGGTGCTGGCCTAGAGTCTGGGAGATCCAGGTTGAAGTCCCCATTCGCTGGGTGACCTTGGGCTCTCTCACCCGGATTTCCCTCACAGTATTGCTGTGAGGCTAAAACGAAAAGTTGGAGGCAACTTAGCAGAGAAAGTCAGGGTCTAGATGGACTAAATGAAATAAGTAGCCGAAATAAGAACCTGGTGAGGAGCCCAGAAGGGGCACTGATCTTACCAGTTTTACATCAGCCACCATTCAATGTGTTTAAACATTGAAATTTTCGAATTGCAGGCACCTTTTTGGTTTGGAAAAGGGCAGAACCATCTTTTTTTTTTTTGTTTGTTTACAGAATTCTAACAGGGAACCTATTTTTCAGCAGGAGGGGATTAAATCCAAAGTTATTGCCTATCCAGCATCTCTCATCCTCTGATCTCCTGGTATTTTATTGTGCGTTCCGCTTGGCAGCAAATATCCCTCTACTTCCCCCATGTGGGTAATTATGGAGCAGGCTGTAATCAGGAAGTTGGTCTTTTGAAGGATGGAGACTGAAGAGCATATGCTTCCATTGTCCCAGTATTCGGGCATCTGTTCCTGATAAATCACTCTCCCTGATGTGTCCCTATTTCGCCTTTAATAAAAAATTCAGCATGAATTTGCATTCTTCAACATACACTTTTCCTTCCTAAAAATTAAATCTTTGAGTGGAGGCTGATGCATTTTTACTCTGGTATAGATGTACGTAAATGCATGTGCGGGACCACAAAATGTCAATAACTTAACTTCTCTGTCCTGCTCCTGGTTAACCTCAATAAATAGAAATGAACTAAACTCATGGTATTTTTTTGTTACGATTGATTGGCAATACACATATAATAAAGGAGAAACAGAATCTATCCAGTGGCTTAATTGAGTATAAGAAGATAAAAAGTCTCTTATGTCATTTATTTACACATATAATATACATACAGATCGACTCCGTGTCCACAAGGGCATTGCATTACAGATAACACCAAGGCTTCCTTTTCTCCCAAGCATCCGCCTATCAACTTAAAGTTAACACACAGCCTACACAGAAATCAAAGTGAAACCCTAAACAACCCCATCCATCAAAGCAAACCCAAGATCACTAAATGCTCACTCCAACCCCCTTCTGCAGAAAACACAGAGACACAAATGATGCAACCACTACCTGAAATTGCATAATTTTTACTTTAATTTTTACTCATAGAATCATAGAGAGGAAGTGGCCATACAGGCCATCTAGGCTAACCCCCTGCTCAATGCAGGATCATGCATACTTATGCATCATGATTCTAATTAGCCCTTCCAGGCAACACCCTTCCCAATCTCTACTTATATGTAATGGTTGGTGCCTTCTGTTTCAATGTATCCGAAGAAGTGTGCAAGCACAGGAAAGCTTGTACCCAGAATTAAACTTTTGTTGGTCTCAACAGTACCACTGAACTCAAATTTGGTTCTGATGCTTCAGTCCAACATAGCTACCCACCCGAATCTAACAAAATGCCAACATGTTCCTTCTTTTCCCAAACCTTCCCTTGTGGTTTTATTGCCAGGTCTGATCATATTAAAGGTGCTGCCCCTCAAGACTATGCTGAAAGCAGTAAAACCAGGGAAGTTGCAGACAAGGTAGAGATGCACTCATATTTGAAGGACCCTACCTATGCAGACAAATGTGACCTTGTCTTAAGCTAACTAAAAGGTGGTACGTGTGTAGGAGGGAGGGAACCAAAACAGTGTGATGAGAATGGAGCATGGCTGAAGAGGAGAGGTGCCAACCTCCAAGTGGTAAAAGAGTTTGGTCAGATGGAGATTGGTCACCTCCAGGTGGTGACTAAATATCTCTTGAGATTATAACTGATCTTCTGGTGACAAAGATCAATTCCCCTGGAGAAAATGGCAGCTTTGGAGGGTGGACTCAATGGAATTATATCCTGTAGAAGCCCCACCCCTTCCCAAGCCCCACCCTCCCTGGACTCTACCCCCAAAATCCCCAGGAATTTTCCATCCCAAAGCTGGCAACCCTACTCAGAGAGAAGAAGAAAAGGAGATGAGGAAGTGGGGCACCTAAAGCCCTTGAGGGGAGGATTAGGGTATTTATGTAAATATGAAATAAGAAGTGTCCAAATCAGTTATTATCCCTGTTGCAGTTCTTCATGGGTCCTTTGCCACTCCCTCTATCCCAACACTAAATGTGTGTTGAGTTAGTGCATAATCCTTATGCTGAGAGATGATTCAGTGTTCACAAAACAGAATTCTGACATTTGAAATTACCTACTGGGCCCATTTTGCACACATAGGATAATGCACTTTCAGTGTGCTTTGGCAGCTAAAGTGCATTGAAAGTGCATTATTTATTGTGTTCAGAATGAATGCCTGCCCACTATCTAGAAGAGCCAACAGCACTTCAAGGATTGTGTCTGTGCAGTGGCAGCATTTGACGTGACCACTGATCTAGTAGATACATTAGATTCATGCATAAAATTTACTGGCTTGCCTTGAGGATATATAGCCCAAGCTCATCATTAGGCAAGTAAGGCCTATTTTAAGGCCACCTGTGTACAGTGCATGTGGTTCTTCCGCATTGGCTGGCCTCCATCTGATGGTAACAATCATACTGGCACATGCTGAAAAGTTCCTGAATCAAACTGTAGCTTGCAACAGAAGGCATAAATGTGACCCAAGTAACACAAATAAACACCCTTGGCCTTGGGAATCAGGTAGGTAGGCAAGGCAGGACCCTAAGGACACAAGCTATGTGGCTTTCCTCACCTGCCACAGCTGGACCGAGACAAGAAGAAGAAGAAGAAGAGTTGGTTCTTATATGCCATTTTTTCTCTACCCAGAGGAGTCTCAAAGTGGCTTACAATGACCTCTTATTTCATCTCCCCACCACAGATACCCTGTTAGGTGAGAGAGCCTTGATATTACTGCTTGGTCAGAACAGCTTTATCAGTGTAGTGGCGAGCCCAAAGTCACCCAGCTGGCTGCATGTGGAGAAGGAGCAGGGAATCAAACCCAGCTCACCAGATTAGAAGTTGGCGCTCCTAAGCACTACACCTAGGAAGGGAAGGACTTATTTTGGAAGTTAATTTTTGTTTTCTATTGGAGGTGTTGGGCAGAGGGACAATTACTTGGAAAGCAGTGTGAGAGTGCAGATGTGCAAATAATTCAGGATCAGCCCTGAATATTCTGAGGAAGGAAATTGAGGTAGTCAAGAACGATGGGCAAACCTAGAGTAGAATGACCAGCCATGCAACTTTCATACACTCTCAAACCCTCACCAGAATTGAAACACTTTACGAGAGCCCCCTCCACCCTAACCCATACTGAGGCAAATTTAGCCTCCAACAATTCTGTTTTTTCTCAGCGTGTGCTGCCAACTAATATGGTTTCTTTACTGAGAGTTATAAACCAGGCTGTCCCATCCTGTTACTGAAAGATACTTGGTCTTTTAACTCAGTTCTGGATCATCAAGGGAAGGTGCAAGAACCCTCTTTACCAAACCCCCTTCAGAAGGGTACTTGAGATATTGTTAAATAAAATCTTTGGTGTCTTTTGACTTTATCAACCAGGGAAAGGTCAGGTGGAATAAGAATTTGAGGTAAAAATCTGTGTTTTTCCCAAACACTACAGTATTTTTCTATGAGTTTCCTTAAACTTCACTGGTTTTTCTGAAGACTGATACCCTCTGTCAGTATCAAATCTCCCTGCCTTTGAAATACCAGTTTCTCTAACTCCTGAGTTGTCTAAGGCAGTGTCCTTTCACACCGGATCAGGGAAATATTCAGTTAATTTCCCTGTTTAAGTGGGCAGGAATTCTTCTCTCCCTAGAAGATATATCCATTACATGAGAATGTCCCTGTTTGATTCCATCTCCATGGTTTCAAGTTTATTAGCTTCTGTCAGAGGGGGAGGGGGAAAGGAAGAGGTAATATTTAGAGGAGGGAAAGGGCCACTGAGGCAGGTCAGGAATGTGACCCAATAGGGCAGGGGTAGTCAAACTGCGGCCCTCCAGATGTCCATGGACATCTGGAGGGCCGCAGTTTGACTACCCCTGCAATAGGGTGATGGCTGAAGACCTAAGTGCAAGGATTGCACATCTTTGTTTCCCAATGGAGGCAGATAGATGAGCCGCAGTGCAAAATCCCCCATGCCTGCCTCTTATGCTTTTGGAAGAGCTAACTCCACTGATGGAAGCGGGAGGAAGGGCAGTTTCCTTCCCTTCCCACTCCTCACAGGAGCCCTCAAACCTTTATGACTGTTACTCCACATGAATCCTGCTGTTCTGGAAACCCCCTTCTCCAGGTTCAAAAGAGACTGCTGGGGAGAGTGGGGAAGATCTGCAACCACTGGGGCCTGATGGGATGCTGAATCCAGCCTTCATCTGCAAAATGTTGTGTGGAAGAGAAGATTTTTGCTCAAGAAAGCCAAAGAGCCCCAAACTCAGTTCAGCCTTCATGTGCCAAAGACCAATTTTATTCTCTTGCTCAGAATCAGCAAAGTTTTGTGGCAACATGTTGACCTCAGTCAGTGAGGCCTCCAGGACAAGCTTTGTTCTTAGAAGTTCAGAGCCCCAGCCCTTTCATTCCCTTTCCAGGAAAGGCCTAACTGAAGGCCAAACTACACAAAACAAAGGAGATGCTGGGAATCCCAATTCCAGATCCTCTCAGTGGCTTCGTAGTGCTAATAGAAGTTGCACCATTATCTTTCTGTGGCGTTTCCCTTTGGTGACAATTATACCCGCTCTGGACTCGACTCTCTGTCTAGTAAGCAAGGCTGTCGTTTAAAGAATAAATGACCCAGTGTAGATAGAAGGTGCTACTTTTTGTTCCAAACTCTTTGCCTGGCTACAAGCCAAACATGTTTCTGTAAAAATTACATGGAAGCCATGTGTCTCAGTCCAAGGATGCCATGCCCCCGGCACAAATTTATTTAATATTTTATCTCCTTATCTCAGGGCAAATGACAGTGCAGGTTTTCAGTATACGAGGGAGGGGATATATTCACAACCCTTGGCCTCCCCCAGGCTCACAATACACTTAGGGGTGAATGACAGCACTTCCCCCCCCCCCTTCTTTCAATGTGCATATGTCATCAGCATATGCTTATTCATTTCACCCCTATTTGAGGCTGTTCTTTCCACTTCCTTTGTTACTCTTGCATGGTTTTAATGCCGATTTTATACACAGGTACCACCAGTGCAGGTGTTGTTTGAACGGGAATCATTCTACTGAATTCAGCTAGTGTGATCAAGAGAACAAGGTGGGCTTTTACTTTTAAAATGGTGTTACTGCATCCACTTCCTTTTCTCTCACAGGTAGGCCGCAATTCAGCGCTTACAGGGTTAAGCTCACAATATGCAATGCGTGGAAGAAGGTTGAAGAAGAAGAAGAGTTGGTTTTTATACCCGGCTTATCATTATCAGAAGAAATATCAAGGCAGCTAACAATCACCTTCCCATCCTCTCCCAACAATAGATGCCCTGTGAGGCTGAGAGAGCACTGACAGGACTGCTATGTGAGAACAGCACTATCAGGACTGTGACTAGCTCAAGGTTACCCATCTGGCTGCACATGGAGGGAATCAAACTTGGCTCACCAGATTAGAAGCCACCATCCTTAAGCATTACACCATGCTAGTTCCTCACTGGTGGAAAGAAAGAACTACTGCAGTTACTTACTCGGAAACCAGGTTCTGTACTGAACAATACTTCTTGGTCTCCTCTAACCTCACCACATCATGTCTGTGCTCCTGGCCTGTTTATATGGCCTTTTGTGCAAATTGGAATGTTGATTGTGGGGTATTGGGGAGATTTAGTAGCAGCTGGGAGAAATCCTTACCTGGAAAAGGATGTTTGATGATTGCACTCTTCCAGCGCACATGGGAACTGGTAGGTGTGAGGGTGGGATTTATCACAGAAGGCCAGTCTTTTGGCTCACTGCCCATCCTAACTGAAGACCTAACTGAAGGCCTAACTGAAGACCTAACTGAAGGCCTAACTGAAGACCTAACTGAAGACCTAACTCCATAGTATCTCAATAGCTGATGATACATGAGCCCCCATTTCTGCCTCATCTACATTAATATTGCATAATACAAGAAGCACAACACTGCACACTTCTGTGAGATGCTGCAGGAAGAAGAAATTGACCTAACTGTCATAGCAGAAACATGGTAGGAAGAAAATCCTTGAACTACTCCTGCACCTAGTTCTCCGACCCCTAATGAGCTGGCAGAGATGCTGTAGGATGTGGTGCTGGAGATCCCTAGAGTGATAGGTCTAGGGCAGGGGTAGTCAACCTGTGGTCCTCCAGATGTCCATGGACTACAATTCCCATGAGCCCCTGCCAGCAAATTTGCTGGCAGGGGCTCATGGGAATTGTAGTCCATGGACATCTGGAGGACCACAGGTTGACTACCCCTGCCCTAGGGAACTTCAGTGTTCATGTCAAAAATGCCTCACAGGGACTAGCCCAGGATTTTCTTTCTTTTTTACTGCCTTGGATCTCTTCTGGGACGCCAAGACCACCGGCTCTGAAGACATTTTTTTTATTTGGGGGGAATTTTTAATTGCCCAATGTATCTTTTTAAACATTTCAGATTTTTCTGCAAACCTCAGTCGCATCCCAGTTGGCAGGAAAATCTGTTTAGTGTCAGTGTGGCCCTGACAAGTGGATTTAGATACCCACAGACTGAGACAACACTTGAGAAATAGGCCTATTCCAGTTTGCTATCCATCAGAAGGAAGTTCAGCATAGCCACTTAGGAACTTCAGGTTATTGGTCAACCTGACAAAAAATAACAACTCATAATTTTTATTTATTTTCTAGTGTTTGGAGCCTTGACAAGCTCAAAGAGTCTGGAAGGTTTCATGCATATGAAACTTCTCCTCAGACCATGTTTGTCATCCTAAAACCTATCTGCTAATAGTGATATTAACATTTATCTCCTAATACTTGCTTACTTTGTGGTGATAGTTTTCTTACTCATGAAGAACTTGCCCTGGCTGAGCTTTCTGAGGTCAAGGTTGGTCTAGCTGCACAGGACTGGAAATGCTTTGGTTAAGACAACTCCAGATCTTCAAGAGCTGCACTTTGTGTTCAATTTGCTCTGTTCCCAGTTTGCTGCCAAAGTAATGAGGATTTCTGTTTTCTGACAATTTGACCCTGTGCTAAGAAAAAGCCACCCAGTCACTACTTGGAACAAAAGCAACCAAGTTAATTTGCCACAGGATATAATCGAGAATTTCTTGTTCCTTAGGCTGGTGACTCCCCAAACTTTCTCTGCCAACAAAATTTATGTTGTATTTCCAAATTCACCATGTGTGTGTGTGTGAGAGAAAAAAATCTATGAAGTTGGATGGGCTATTTTCTGCTTAATTGGTAGAAATATTGGGGGGATTTTAATTAAGGTGGCCAGATTTTAACATTGGTAAAGCAGGACACCATTGACCGGGGAGGTTCTTGATTTAAAATTTGGTCTATATGGAGCAGCAAAAAGTTTCACAGAACGCATAGAATGCAAAAATAGTATTGTAATATATATATTTTTAATTTCAACATAAGTACAATTTGCCAGGTTCCCCCAAGATGTCCCTCCAAAAATGGGACAATCTGTTCACCTTAGTTTTAATCCATAAAGGAACCCATAAACACCATCATCTTGTATGGTTGTTAAAGTAAATATAGCCCCATTCAGACCCATCCATATGTGTGGTGCTGTGAGGAAGGAGAGGAAGCACAAGCAGAATGGTCTATGCAATTGTAGTCATGTTACAGAGGATGTCCCCATATATACGGTCCTTCCCCATGGTCATGTCTGTTCTTCCTTCCAGTGCAGTAAATCAATGCCTTTGTCTATAGTGTCCACATTCTTTTTCTTTATATATGCATTAAATAACTAAATAATTCCTATACTACATTCCGTTCATGAATGGCTGAATGCACAGCACAGCACAGTTACCAAAGTACTGGAATTCAGTTTCTTTTTCAAGTGAATACACATTGGCTTTTTCTTACCGACATGCATGTATCTGTCTGTCTGTTTTATATATATATGAATGTGCATTTATTGGAACATGTAAAGGATTTCTTTTCTTTTCTTTTTTTTATCTTGACGTTTCTCCAAGAGAACATTGTTCCCTTCCCTGTTTTATCCTCACAATAATGTGATTTAGGCCAGGCTGACACAGAGTGAATAATGAGGTTTCCTGATGAGTGTCATGGCAGAACAAGGCCTTCCCAATCAACATGAACCAATGAGCCCATCCCATCCCCCTGAACATGTTCTCTGTGGCCTTATTGGGCCAGAATCTCCCAGTGGAATCCTTTTTCTGGTTGTCAGCGACATTCATAGTGGGAAACAAGAGAAATGTAGCAGTTGGAATAGGACTGTTTAAATAGCTGCTCTGTTAGAAGATTAGCAAGCTCATCACCCTCCAATGAGAACGGTGACTGAATTTGAGATGATGTTACAATAAGATAATCTGCCTATGCAAGGTCAGATTTATAAACTATTAGTTAAATACGAAACAGAAACTGAACAAGTTAAAAACTGTATGGTGAGATGGACGCAGAACTTGAATCATAACATGGGGTAAATAAATGGGAACAATTATGGATTAAAAACATCAAACTTGCAAAATGTCAAACTCTGAGAAAAATATTGGGTTAATATGCATAAACTGATGGAATCTTCGGAGAATGGTGGGTTAAAAATTTGACCAGTAGAGGGAGCAGAACACATGCTGAATAGCCCCCGCCCCCCAAGAAACAGGAATTTACAGCAAGTAAAGCAAAGATGTGGGAATGCACTTTATGTTCATTACTTCACAGGGTTGTTGTGAGGATAGAATAGAGAAAGAGAACTACGTGTTGCTCTCTTACCTCCCTGAAGGAAAAGCAGGATAAAAAGTGCTGGAAGGAAACATTTGTAAACAGATTGATCCACAGCATGCTGAGTATGGAATGGCCACCAGGGCTGTAAGATCAGGAAATGGAACTTGCATAATTCCCGTGTTAGTTTCAAGTTACATTTTTAAAAGTTTGATAGCAGTTCCGATGTAAGTTTTATTGAAGCCCATACGCATAGCTCCCTTTCCCTCCATTTGCCCATCTTTATTACCTCACCCTTTAAAAATAATTAATTATACTTTATGTTTCTGTTTCCTTTTCTGGTGGTATAGAAGATAGAAAGGTGTATTTGCTCCATAGCAGACAAAACACTTCCTGTGTTTTGGCATTTTATTTGGTTTTTATTAGCATGGAACTTTTCCCGCCTGAATTAGCTCCAGAATTGTTTTATCTCGTTGGTTTACAGACTAATTAACAGTTATATATTTATATATTTATTTATGTATTTATTTGATTTATATACCACCACATTTCCTAAGAACCCATGGTGGTTCACAAAATAAAACATTAAAATACAATAAAACCCCCATAAACCCCAATTTACAATAAGACAAGCAAGTGGTCAGACATACTTCTAATGACCAATCCCATCCCGCCTCGTTCAGATGGAGGCTGAGTCCTCTTCTACTAGGAGTAAGTGGGTGCAGGTCTAATAGACTTTGGGACGGGGTCCTTGGTGGAAACACGGGGGGTCTGCCCTGGCCTCAACCGTACACCTGGTGGAAGAGCTCTGTCTTTCAGGCCCTGCGGAAAGCTGACAATTCCAGCAGGGCCCTCAGCTCTTCCGGGAGCTCACTCCAGCAGGTTGGGGCCAGGACCGAAAAGTATTGCAGAATTTGAAACCTAACTTAGATTCCTTTTACAATTAAAATTATTTTAATTGCAATCATCTAATGCATTCCGAAAAAATGAAGGTCATTCCTGAATGCAGGAGAAGAAAGTAAATTAGCCTGTAACAAGGCAGTGTTCTAGCTACCTGACAGGCTAATTATTCTAAGGTCAGAAAGTTTTTTTAACACATTAAACTAATCAAACATGCCGTCTTTTATTTATTGGGGATTAATTGAAGGGTTTTTATGGAAATTCTTGTATTTTATTCTTTTATCCTATTTTAAGCTGGTTCAGGCTGACTGTGGCGGGAGGAGCAGGGTTAAATTACAAACAAACAAACAAACAAATAACCAATATAAAATTTTAAAAGTCTACCTAGTAGCATCACAGAGGATGACTCTTATGGGGGACTGGAGCAGGAAATCGTTGGGCAATATGCAACATGGAGGTCATATTACCACAGTGTTGAATCAGCATCTGCAACAGACAATAACTTTCCTTGAGTGTTTTCAAAGCATTGCATTGTGGTTTGGATCATTCCTTTCCTCTGGCTGATCTGTATGCCCTCCCCCTGAAACAAACACACACAAACTTGTCACTATTCTGAGACTTTGGATGCAATCCTGGAAATGAGAAAGTTAAGGCTACCTCACTGGGCTTAGACTCACCTACTGCATCCTGGTTCTTTCTTCAAAAAAATGGTGGAAAGTGCTGTCAAGTCACAGCTGACTTATGGTGACCCTATAGGGTTTTCAAGGCAAGAGCCATTCAGAGGTGGTTTGCCATTGGTTGACTCTGTATAATAACCCTGATTTCCTTGGTGGTCTTCTGTCTAGATCAGCCTTTCTCAGCCAGGGCTTCTGGACAGCCCTGGAAGGGTTTCCTGAATGGTTGGAAGTTAATTGATTTTAATATTTTTTAAATTTATTGGGTGATATGACCATATATGGTCATGCTGGCTCCTCCCAAATGTATTGGGTGATGTGACTATATATGGTCATGTTGGCTCCTCCCAAATTTATTGGGTGATGTGACTATATATGGTCATGTTGACCCCTCCCCCCTACCCAAATGGTTAATGATGGACCTAGAATGGGTGAAAAAGGGTTGGACCCAGGATGAGCATGTACACAGCTCTGCTTCCCAAGCATATTATGCACAATTGCACCACTGCTGGGGTTTCTCAAAGCCTGAAGAATGTATCAGGGGTTTCCCAACAGTAAAAAAGTTGAGAAAGGCTGGTCTAGATACTAACCGGGGCAGATCCCACTTAGCTTCCATGACCTGATGAGACTGGGTTAGACTGGGCCATCCAGGTCAGAGCTCATCTACATAAGAGAGGTGATAGAGAAGCCTGGTTCAGAGAATTTTGGCCCTAGCTTGACTGGAACAAACATCATGCAACCAAAAGACGAGTTTATGCTTCATACAGTCCCATGCAATCAATCTTTTCCCCTCATCTCTCCCACCTACATTTCTGTGGACAGGAGAGGCAGTTTTTGATGATTTCCTCCCTCTCATAGCAGACTTCTAACCCCCCAAAGCTATTCACAGGATCCCTCTCCCTCCCGGAACACCATTTAGGACAGTGGTCCCCAACCTTTTTATCACCGGGGACCTGTTAACACTTTACAATTTTCCTGAGGCCTGGGGTATTCTTTTGCCAAGGGACGTCGCTGCCTGAGCCCCTGCTCTGCTTGCTTTCCCACCAGTGCCCCTGACTTCCCACTGCCCACTGGGGGGGGGGGGCGCTGCCAGCAGCAGGTGCGCAGTACCAAGCTGAGGGGAGCCCCAGCCAAGTCAGCTGCTGGAGAGCACCAAAGGTGAGCTAGCAGCAGATTGGCATTGCAGCAGTTGGGGAGGAGGACGAGCCGGGGCCCGGTACTGACTGATCCAGGGACTGGTCCCGGTCCCCGGACCGAGGGTTGAGGACCACTGATTTAGGAGACATTTGGGGCTGCAGTGAGATGAGGAAATCCTGCTCTGTGGACAGAAATTGTGTCCATGGAAATTTTAGGCAGGATTCAAGCCTTAGTTTAATTGGGGGAGGGGGGAGGAGGCTGTTAAATGTTATATGGATGTTTCTGAGGCTAGGTTAAGGCAAGTCTTTTTTTCACACAAGCTTTGCCTTAATTTATGCTATATGAATGAGTTCCCCCAGAGATCATACCTCTGCTTCTAGCGCTACTTTGAGATATTTTAATAGTGTCTGATAAGATCTTATTACTGCCCAGTGGTTTTATACCATTCTGCTACTATTTCAGCATTAAGCCTTTTTTTACAGCTGGCTATGATAGTGGCATATTTTCATTATCCTCTTATCAAATTAATGACATAATAACAAATCTCCGGGTACATAATAATCAGATATATTCAGACTTCTTGGAGTAAACAGATATTTGTGATAATAATAATGAAACCTAGATGTAGAGCAATGGATATAAAGTTAGAATGAATTAAGTTAAATAGAACATTTGTAGGACAATAAGAATGAATAATTAGTTGCTAATAAAATTAACTAGAGGGGGAAATCATTATGCCTAACCCTAACCCTAACCTAAAGGCACAGAAGAGACAGGTTATTTCTTAGAGGTGCGAGTTTTATCTTGCAGAACTGGGGCCAAAAATTCAGCCAACTTCTCTGTTACAATGGGGAACTTGTCTTCTAATAAAAATTGAACATCCCTACCAGAAACATGCCCATAGTCAGTCAAAATTGAGTCAATCAGTCAGTGACAGACTCACAAAACAATGGGCAGTGCAATAGCAAGCGAGGTACAGAACCAGGTTCACATGAGCAAACAGGCACAATGTGTCCTCTACACCAGGGGTAGTGAACCTGCGGTCCTCCAGATGTTCATGGACTACAATTCCCATGAGCCCCTGCCAGCGAGAATTGTAGTCCAAGAACATCTGGAGGACCACAGGTTGACTACCCCTGCTCTAAAGGAACACCTTTATATCTCCCTGATAGCACTGTGGATGGAACAATGTTTGACCTGGTTAGCATAAATGCCTGGCAATGAGACGGGTTAATAAGGTTTGAGAAATAATGGGCCTGATAACATGACCTAGGGGACATGCCAAAATACCACGGTGAAAAAGTCTGGTTTATTCCTGCCTCAATGAGCTGGATTTCAATGTCCCAGATTCTTTGCCGAATAACGTGGTATATTTGGGCCTCACCATAATTAGTCAAAGACTCTTAGGTTGAGTCCAATGGTGTTGATTTTATGGTGTTTTTGTTGGGATCCCTTAAAAGTTTAGCGTTCCATTAGCAGATTGCAAAGTAGGCTCCTCAGCTTGTGTCCTCTTCTGTTGATAAGAGTCTCCCTGTATTGGTGAGGATATTCTTATGGCTACTTTTAACATCATCGTGGTCTGCATTCCTTCAGAATAGTATTTTTGTGTTTATTGTCGGTGATTTTAATAGTTTTCAGAATGCTACCTGGGACATTATTTCAATGAGACATGGCAAGCAAATGGTTCAAGTAAAAATATGGTTCAAGCCTTACTCGGTTTAATCAATGGATGAATTCACTAGAGGAGAAGCTCATTTCAATGGCTGAAGAGAAATAGAATGTGTGACTCTGAGAATGGATGGCACAGCTTAAATCAGCGGATGCTGGCAGGGGCTCCTGGGAATTGTAGTCCATGGACATCTGGAGGGCCGCAGTTTGACTACCCCTGGAAGCTATAAATCTTTGAGAAGCTAATTTGCCTCCAGTAGGTTACTGCAATGGAGAATGGATTAAGAAAGTTAAAAGGCCTTCACATATTTTAAATATAGGATTTCTAACTTCCATGCAGGGCCTGGAGATCTCCTGGAATTACAAGTGATCTCCAGGCCACAGAGATCCCACCGAAGAAAATGGCTGCTTGGGAGGCTGCACTGCATGACATCACACCTCCCACAAGCACCTTTCCCTTCTCAGACCTAGCCCTCCCAGGCATCTGCCCCCAAATTTCCAGGAATTCCCCAAGCTATAGTTGGCAACCTCGTTTTAAAAGACCCATTCTGACATACAATAATTCGTAGAACTTGGCTCTCCATTTCACTTTTAGAAAGGCAATGGAAAGACAAATAAACAAACATTCTTCCCCACACCCGTCCATTTCCCTTAGAAATCTGTTTCTAACAGGAAAAAAACAACAACTCCAGAAGGAAACTATGGCCCTTCTGCTCTGTTGGTAGAGATGAGAGGCCTAAATGTTAATGATACACTGCCATCTCCTGGATGCAGTGTGAACACACTTGTGCGGGATGCCAGTCTTGTTCTTGACCAGAGTGATCAGACCACAGGCCTAAAGATCATCGCTTTCTGAGAGCTTAGTTATAAGTTGTCTGGCAATTTGCATATTGAGGACACTCGACTCCAAAGTTCTTGTTGCTCTTATCCAGCTGTTTCATATAGATCAGCCTTTCTCAATGGTTTTGCCATTGAGAAATCCCTGAAACGTTCTTCACCCTTTGAGAAACCCCAATTGTGTAGAATATGATTGAGAGGCATAGCTGGTACACGCCCATCCAAGGCCCCTCCCCTTCCTATCCCCTCCAGGCCCACCATTGGCCAGTTGGGGAGGGGTAGGTGGGTCAACATGACTATATAGTTGTATCACCCAATAAATGTTTAACACAATTAAATTTTAGATTAAAAAATCATTCCCACCCATTTAGGAAACCCTTCCAGGGCCATCAAGAAAAAGAAATTAAATCATTTCTTGAAACCCCGCTTTAAAAAGCCTGATATAGATGTTAAATTTCCTGACAGTCAGAGCGGTTTCTCAGTGGAACAGGCTTCCTCGGGAGGTAGTGAGTTCTCCATCTTTGGAAATTTTTAAACAGAAGCTGGAGAGGCTGATCCTGTGAAGGCTTAAGGGGGTGGCAGGTTACAGTGGATGAGTGATAGAGTTGTGAGCATCCTGCATAGTGCAGGGGGTTGGACTAGATGACCCATGATGTCCCTTCCAACTCTATTATTCTGATTCTAGCACTGATAAGAAAACAGAGCCCATATGGATGTCATATCTGAAGTGCCATGGGGTGACTCAGCTTCTCTGATAGAAACTGTGTTTTCTTTGCCAGAAAATACTTGAAACCATTGGTGATTGATTCAGGAAACCCCCACAATGTTGTCCAGAAGCTCCATTTATATTTGATGATCCACTGCATCATCCACAAAGAGAAATCTGAAAGAATTATCAAAGAGATACTAGAAACCTGGAAACTGAGATCATTCACCATAGCAGCTAAGGCTTTCTGAATCCCAAATAATGGCCTGAGCCCGTATGCAGTGAAATGAATCAAGGGTAGAAGTGTCATAGAATCATAGAGCTGAAAGGGGCCACACAGGCCATCTAGACCAACCCCCCGCTCAACGCAGGATCAGCCCAAAGCATCCTAAAGCATCCAAGAAAAGTGTGTATCCAACCTTTGCTTGAAGAATGCCAGTGAGGGGGAGCTCACCATCGCCTTAGGCAGCCTATTCCACTGCTGAACTACTCTGACTGTGAAATTTTTTTTCCTGATATCTAGCCTATATCGTTGTACTTGTAATTTAAACCCATTACTGCGGGTCCTCTCCTCTGCAGCCAACAGAAACAGCATCCAGGCTGGCTTGATGCTGCCACCCCAGGTAGATCGATGAAGACAAAGGGAGCCATTGCCTCTCTGACCTGTGTGTGGCTGAGATGAAACGGAATCTCGGAGGCCTTGTTGGAGCTTGCCTTTGTGAGCAGCAGACTCTAATCTGGAGAACTGGCTTTGATTCTACACTCCTCCACAGGAAGCTTGCTGGGTGACCTTGAGCCAGTCACAGTTCTCTCAGAACTCTCAGCTCCACCTTCCCCACAAGGTGACTGTTATTGAGAGAGGATGGGAAGGCAATTGTAAGCCACATTGAGGCCAGTCAGGGTAGTGAAAAGTGGAGTATAGAAAACAAATCTTCTTCTTTTGAGGTGGGAGGAAAACATGAAACTGCATTATCTATGCATGCCCTTTTCTCAGGTCACTCTGAACTCATTTATAACCCATGTACAGTTGACTTTTCTTTAAAGGTAAAGGTAAAGGTATCCCCTGTGCAAGCACCGAGTCATGTCTGACCCTTGGGGTGACGCCCTCTAGCGTTTTCATGGCAGACTCAATACGGGGTGGTTTGCCAGTGCCTTCCCCAGTCATTACCGTTGACCCCCCAGCAAGCTGGGTACTCATTTTACCGACCTCGGAAGGATGGAAGGCTGAGTCAACCTTGAGCCGGCTGCTGGGATTGAACTCCCAGCCTCATGGGCAAAGCTTTCAGACGGCTGCCTTACCACTCTGCGCCACAAGACTTTTCTTTAAATATGCGTAATTCTCATATTTCTTTCAACATGTAGAGCTGAACATCTGGTTCAGAGGCCACATTGATTGTTGGTTTCATTTGTAAAGTGAAAGCAGGTGGGCTTTTTCTTACAAGTAGATGTCTGCACATATATTCAGCATGCATGTGTTTTCACAGTAACATGTAGACCAGGCTCCTGAGCCAGAGCCTGTCTATCCAGGTTAATATTGTCCACTCTGACTGGCAGTGTTCTTCCAGGTTCTCTGGCTGAGCTCTTTCACATTACCTTTTACCCAGTCATTTTTCAACTGAAAATGCCAGGAACTGAAGATGCTCTGCTACTGAGCCCTGTTGCAGAGAGGACAGGTTTTTACATCTCTAATCTAACACAGGAAATGAAGGATAGCTGTTATAAACAATGCAAACACAAATGCATTTAAATCAAAGCAGCGTTGTGGTTTCTGACTAATTGTCTTCCCAATGGAAGGATCAGAAATGTATGAGCGTGTTTTTGAACATGCACATCAGGTCCCTCAGGTGAAACTAACTGGGGAGGGAGGGGGAACATGCTCAAGTGCTCCATGTATATTCCTTAGAGCAGTGGTCCCCAATCTTTTTATCATCTGGGACCGGTCAACGCTTGGCAATTTTACTGAGGCCTGGGGGGGAGGGTAATTTTTTGCCGAGGGACGTCACTGCAGCCTGAGCCCCTGCTCCACTTGCTTTCCCGCCGGTGCCCCTGATTTCCTGTCGTACATTGGGGGGCGCTGCCAGCAGCAGCTGCACAGTGCCACATAAAGGGGGAGCCCCAGCCATGGCAGCCGCCGGAGAGCACCAAAGGTGAGCTGGCGGCTGAGTAGCCCTGAGGCAGCAGCCGGGGAGGAGGATGAGGAGGAGCCGTGGCCTGGTGCCGACTGATCCACGGGCCAGTACCGGTCCCCAGACTGGGGGTTGGGGACCACTGACTTAGAGCACAGGCTAGATTCTGTCTAGGACGAAGCAAATGCATACACAAATGCAATCACCCCTTTGGTTTGGGAAGTGAGTTATTTCTCTCTTTCACTGCAGCACTGACAGGAAAACGCAATCGTGTGGAGCTCCCCCCTTCCCCCGGAAATCCAAGAGAACTCAGCCAAATGAATCTATCAGCTCTTTTCCTTTCTTCCAAATAAAGGACTAATCTGAACATTCGCCAAACTTGTTTTCCTCCCCGTGGACATGCACAGCAGTTACCCTGAGACCAAAAACATCCATCTAGAGAAAATATGTCAATAGCTCTTCCTCTCCGGCACTGTCTTTTTTCCTGATAACTGTTCTCGGTTAACACAGTTAAAAATGCAGAACAAACAAAATATTCTTTTGCACCTTGAATGATTAGATAATAGGCAGTTGTTAGCCTTCTGATGGGAAGGAAATAGACCCAAATTATTACAAGATGGGAGGATGCAGAACAGTTCAGGGTGAGACAAAACAAAGAGAAGCCAAGCCAAATGAATGTGCTGAAAAACTGTTTTATTGGCTTATCTCCCTCCTTGGCCTCTTTGAGTAATTCAAGGTTGTGGTCAAGCACAGACCTTTGCTTGACGAAGAATTTTTAAAGAATACTTTTAAAGAATAATTTTTAAGAATACTTTTTAAACAACAAACTGAAACCAGGAAACTGGACATTTCCAATTTGTGCTAGGATTGAGATCTTCACATACTACCTTTGCTTGTCACCCTTCCGCTGAGACAGCTGCTTGTAGTCAGGCAAAGGAAGATCCTCTGAGAGATGAAGACAGTTTTCATCCCAGTGTGTATATGGTGGAGAAAGTTACACCTGGAAATCTGCTTGCTATTGGGATCAATGGAAACGACTGTCAGATTGATCAGCTAATATCACTTCCTTTGATTTCCAAGTTACAAAAGCCAAATCAAAATTTTAAAAGGAGAAAATCTGGTTGTCTTTTTGTTTTAACACCCTCTCCAGAAATACAGGGGGAAACATGTTTAAAAAAAAAATCAGGGAGAAAAGAAAGATGTGATTATCTTAACCACTGCATGAAGGTAAGAATTCTGACATATCTGACATATCTTTGAACCCTGGAATCCAGCATATATATACAAAGTCAATTTGTGGCTCAGTTTTCAACTGAAATGTATATACTGGTAGACATCCAGCCGCAAGAACCATTGGAGAACCACGTTAAATCCTTTTGACTGTATTGAGAAGACAAGAAATCTTCCCAGCTGTTAGGTGAAAAAATATATATGTGGAGCAAGAAAGGTAAGACATACCTGTAATTAGCACCCCTGGAGGATAACTCACTATAACCCCCCCCCCCCATATATTTTGGATTACTATCTAGGGAAGTGCACCAGCACAAAAATAACAATTCGTTATACAGATTTGGCATGTCATCTAGCCACATTTCTAAAGGAGTAAATCAGGCTCTATAAATATTAAGAATTATTATGAATATCTGGAACTATACAATTTGGATTTTACATTATTTGCAATTATTCTGAATAGAGCATTATTTAGTACTTCCAAATATTTCCGTATTCAGACTGTATATTCTCATGCCTTAGAGTAGCGATCCCCAACCTGTGGGCTGCGGACCACATGTGGTCCATCGACTAATTGGAGGTGGGCTGCAAAGGACGCCTTCTTCCCCCCCCCCCGACCCTTTACTTCATCCCCCCCGGCCCTTTACAACACACTTTGCGTGTCATTGTCTCCCATCACTCCCAGATGGGACTATCTCGTTGCAGAGAAACTAGCTCAGGGTTCCCATTGATCTGTCATTGTCATGAGTTAAAATTTCCATGAAAATAAAATGTTCCTTATGTTCATTGTTGTGGCGTGTCTGTATCTTATTTTGAAGGGAGGTTTAAACATTACCATAGCGATCAGAGAGCGTTAGGGCAGTTGTTGAGAGTAGAGAAGTAAACTCCCCCCCCCCCACCGGGCCTCAGGAAAATTGTCAAGCGTTGAGTGGTCCCCAGTGATAAAAAGGTTGGGGACCACTGCTTTAGAGCACAAATCTGCTTTTACCCATTAAGATGAACCTCAAAGGCCCTGCAGTGTGTGCCCCCTACTGCTGGAGATAAAGTAGGTGGTCCACAGATATACAGCATGCTCTTTTGTACAGACAAATCAACAGTCTTAGACACCAGGAAAAAATATATTTTCCAAACTTTTTGGTTAATTCTACAGATTATCAATTCATTTCATAAATAACATTTCTGTAATTCCTCTCTCCTTACAGTATCTATCTATTAGCTTACCTAGAACATTATTTTGTATTTAATGCTATATTATAAATAAAAGACTCAATACTTCATCTTTACTTAGGGCTGGTTTCGGCCAACTATTTTAAGAAAATCTTTCAAAGGCCTGGCAGATACTTTTCAATTCATCTTTCAAGTAAGAGGTGATCTTTATCTTTTGTGGCGAATGAAGAACTTCTATGCTGGACGTGAAGGGATCATAATGAAGAGAGAAAGGTTTTTTTGATCTGAAGAGCATATTTTCTGTTGAGGGGAAAAATAAAAGATGTGCAATTTCTTTCTTTCTTTTTTTAAGACTGTAAGCAATCTATAAGGCTTGAAGAGAAAGAATTCCCCCTCAGATTACTAACGTTTAACATATTTTTTTCAAAAGCACGCTGCTGCATGATAGAGCAGGCCTTACAATTTACCCAGTGATAGTTAAATAAGGGGATATTAGGGATGGATACAAACTGGCTCGTGGATGGACTCAATACAGGGTGGTTTGCCAGTGCCTTCCCCAGTCATTACCGTTTACCCCCCAGCAAGCTGGGTACTCATTTTACCGACCTCGGAAGGGTGGAAGGCTGAGTCAACCTTGAGCTGGCTGCTGGGATTGAACTCCCAGCCTCATGGGCAGACAGCTTCAGAAAGCATGTTGCTGCCTTACCACTCTGTGCCACAAGAGGCTCTAAGCAGGTGACTTTAGTGGACTTTAAAGGATACAATACTGCTTGGAGATTGCACTGTAAATCTCTCTGAATAGATTTTCACTTTTGCACACACTATAGCTTAGACTTTGCCTCTTCGAAATGTTCTGCTACGAAGTAGACAGGCTGGAAAGTCTGGTCCTGGTATGGCCGGACTGCCATCACTTCTGGATTGAAAGCTTTATGTTCTGGCTTTGTTGATAAAGCATACTAGTGAAGAACAACAAGAGTGACAGAATTTATGGGCAGAGATGTCAACTACACACAACCATTGACTTGCATTGAGATTTTTCTTACAGCAGGTAGGCAGCATCCATAGTTGGAAAGTAGCAGAGCTCTGGCCATGCAGTCACCAATGAGGCTTGAACCCCCCCCCCCACTAAAGATGGGTGGGGTGGTATATAAATAAATAAATAAATAAATAAAATGAACTGATAACCAGCATCATTTCAGCTGTGTCCAAGGTCAGGTTTTATTGGCTTCCCCATATTTTACCCCCAAACTTGCATTGCTAACCACGTCATTCCTCTCAGGGATGTTATAAATTGTTAAATTCTAGATTTATATATAATTGTATTATGTTTTAAATTGTGTGAGCTGTCCTGAGCCTCTGGGGAAGGGTGGTATATAAGTACAAAAATAAACAAAATAACTACAGGAGAAGGAAAACCTACAAGAGGACTCCTGCTTCAATGCGTAAAAAAAAAGAAAGAAACAGAGAAAACGATGTCAAATGTAAGTAATTTGAATTCTGGCTTCTTAGTTAGCAGTGTATAGAATACAAGATATTCCTCCGAGAATACTTTTGAAATCTCAACCAGATGTATTAGAAATATGTAGCAATATTGTGTTTCAAGCGGTTGGAAAGGTTGGGAGGTCTCAGATGCAGTTTTCAAGCAGAAACCTTCATTCTTGGTTGGGGAAAAGGAGGCTCCGAAATGGACAGATGACCTGATTTAGCCCAACACAGTTCAGGGAACCCTTGTTTTTCTGCAAAATAAGCTTACAATCCAGTGGTGTCTGCCAACAGCCAAGTATGGACCATTACATTTTACTGTACACAGGCTAGACTCCAGCCTGGGTGTGAACATAAAATTCATTTTACATAATGTAGAACAGCTGACATTACAGTAAAATTTACAGTGCAACACTAAGTGCCTTGGGTGAATTCCTATAGCTCAGAAAACATGAGGTTGGCCAACAGGCAAACTGTCATTATGGATTCTGACCCTCTCATATAGATCTTGTCTCCTGCTTGTAAGAATTCTAGGTCTGATGGCTGTTGAGAAAGAATACTGAAGTCTGCCCTCAAGATGCCAGGACAACACCCTCCCCCACCAAACTCGGAACAAAATACTGCATATTCAGTATTGATATTTATTTATTGATCTTTAAAGACAAACCCACAATTATAGGTGGCTCAGTTTGGGTTCCCTTTTGATAGAGACCAAGTGGGGGAGTGAACTGAGGGTTGGGCCAGTCGCCATGGAGACCAGGATCCCATTCCCCTTTCAGCTCTGAAACCCACTTGGGAGCCTTGGGCCTGTTATTCCCTTGGTAGTCTAACCTAATTTGCAGGACTGTTTGGAGGACAGGGGTTTTCTTAGGGGGTGGGTCTCATCTGGGCATGGAATTGGGGTGGGCAGGTAGTTGTGAGTTTCCTGCATTGTGCAGGGGGTTGGAGTAGATGACCCTTAAGATCCATTTCATGATTCTACTTTATGCCTCAGGCCTGCTGCTGGCCTGATTCTACTTAGCTGGTCAGGTGTAGAGCACATGTTGTAACCTCACCACCAGATCTGTTGCTAAGGAGGTGCTCTAACTAATCAGAGGGGCTTGTCAATCAACCAGATTCTACAGCTGCACCAGATTCACTGAACAAGCACCTTTCTCCCAATCATGATCTCACATGCTAACAAGGAGGAATTGCATGTCCTTGGAGTTACCCAGCCTATTGAATGACCTGTAGCTAGGTTACCTCCCGTCTCTCTTATCTATGTCAATGAAGCTTCTATCAGCTTGCTTTGTTTCGGAGGAAGAGATCTTTCTTTTGCAAGGCCTCTTTACCAAGCCACTTTAAAAGACCAGAAGCCTGAGCCCATGTTAAAACATAAACAAGGGACTGTTTTTTGACAGGGAAAAGTGAGCTTACTCCAGCCCATCTGGAAACTGGAAGTGTGAGGGGTCTTTGCCTTGGCACTGTAGGGTCACCAGATCCAGGTTGGGAAATGCCTGGAGATTTAGAGTTCAGTTCCGCAGGGCCTGCAAGATGGAGCTCTTCCGCCAAGCATTTGGTTGGGAGCCAGTGATTTCAATAACATCAAATGGGAGCACTAGGGTGGAGCAGTGGCTTCACCCAACATCTCAATTCTTTCATCCTTTAACTGGAAAATGTAAGTAAAATGATCCTGGAAAATGATCCTGTGTTGAGCAAGGGGTTGGACTAGATGGCCTGCATGGCCCCTTCCAACTCTGATTCTATGATTCTATGATCCTAAAGGACCAGAAATCACAGAACAGATAGAAACATTCAAGCAGAGCTTCTAGTCAAATTATTGTGCCATTTCCTGCTGAATTTAGTCAGGGAGAAGCTTCATCACAGGTGAGGGGCACAGGTGGCATAGCATCCCACAATGACCAGCAGCTGTATATCCCCCAGGATTCAATCCAAGGGATTTTGTACTCTGTCCAAACTGGCTGTTTAAGAGGTTCTCTGAGGTTAGGGACTGAGGATATATTCTTTCTAATCCAAACAAACATTCGGAGCCCGGTGACTGTGACCAGGGTAAACATGAGCAACAATCTGCAGTGTTTTCAAGTATCCTGACCTATTATTTTATTACAGCTTGATGACTTGGGGCCTTTTGCTCTTAAGCAGAAACAGTCTTTGAAACTGCATGCATAGGAGGCTCTATGCCGCCCTCTCCTGAATATAGTGGGTAAATGTATTTTAGTATGAAATGCTAAGGAAACGCAGAGAAGAGTAACTCTGTTTCCCCCTGCCATTTTTGGTATTGTGGCTTCCCTGTGTTAATGTGTACTTCATCATTGTGTATTTGTATTTCTATATGCTGTTCAGCAATGAATACCCCAAGGTAGCCTGATCCCATCAGATCTTATCAGATCTCAGAAGCTAAGCAGAGCTGGCCCTGGTTAATACTTGGATAAGAGACCACCAAGGAAGCCCTGGATCACTACGCATGGCCAGCCACCTCTGAATGTCTCTTGCCTTATCACCCCACTCCTACTCACAGTTCTGGGGAATGCATTGGGGAAGGTGAATGCCGTATGTACTGTGTGCTCTGAAAGACACAAAATGCCAGGCCAGCAAGGAAGTCTGGAGCCGAGAGAAGCGCTGCAGCTGGTCTCAGCTGAAAGCCTGTTCTTTCTGGAAGAGAAATAAATAGAGCAGTAAAATCTGGAAACAGAATGATCTGTAAGAATCAGCCCGACAATGTCCTATAGCCTTGCCCTCCCTCTAGTCTAAGATGTAATCAAGACGCTGGTCGTGGTACATGCCGTACATAACAGACAGAAATGTGACAACTCCATGAATTCTGCCTTCTGTCTAATACTTAATTACCCCCATTTGCTCCTTTCATGAAATGACTTTGTAATCTTCGCAGTTTAATAGTTCTTTAAATAGCAAGAAATAAAATTGTACAATATGTATGGCTTTTAAAAGCCCTCTGATTCTTAAGTCTGGACACTCTGAGAGTTTTCTGGGATGGGGGAAGGGAGCTGCAGAGTCCTTTGTAAAGAAGTAACTTGTGTAAAAAAAAAAAGTACTTGTGATTTATGGCTCTCCAATAAAAACAGAACTGCAATAAAGAACTGGAGGTGAGACAGGGCTTGTTGGATGACTGTTCCATTACTTCTGGAAGCTCAGAGAGAGTTGAAAGAGAAGTCATGACTAATTGCCCTAAGGAACCTATAGAAACAAATGTCCATTCTGCTCTTGGCTTCAATTGCTCATACTCTGGCTATAATTATTCCTGCTTTCGCCTAGAACTCACTTAGGTATACAAACACACCCATCCCAGTACAATTCTCTCTTTTTCCCTATTTAATATTTTTGGGGAAAACACACAATATTTTTGCACTTTTGCTGCAACTTTTCCTGTCAAAAGTGGTCAATGTATTTCAGTTATAACAACAATAAATGTTAAAGACCACATTACTTTCAGCTGTATTGTCTTGCCCTGTGATCAGGTTCTTTCATGCTCCGTTTTATTTGTGCAATAATCTTTTAGGATAGATTAGACTGAAAGACCCATGATCAACTATTGAGCTACATGGATAATATGGATTCGAACCTGGGTCTCTCTGCTCTTAGTCCGACTCTGTAGCTTCTAGACTATGTTAGTTTTCAACACAATAAGCTCACTGTGCAGATTCTGTTCATTATGCCATGGGCTATCTTGCACCATTAGTGACCACCATTAACACTTAGAACAAAGTTAGGAAGGTACCCTGACTGAGTAAGAGGACTCCCACAGTGACGTCCTCAAAACAGTATGACCCAGGATGATGAAGCCAGGAATATACTCATTGAGTGAGTGAATTATCTGCTTTATCTCTTAGGAAGTCTCTACTTCAACTCTTATTTTGGCCATGAATTCGCTGAGTGGTCCAAGTCTTCCACCTAGCCACCACAGTTGCTCTAGAGAATAATAATATTGCTCTACCTTACATGACTGTTGTAATAATCATTAGAACTATCTGATTTAAGGATTTACGGGGCTTGTAGCACCAGAGCCAGTTTAAGGATTTTTAGGGCCCCAGCAGAGTACAATTGCTGCAGGAACAGCCAGACTGGATGTGGAGGGTCCCCACACAGTTGAAAGGGGTGTCACTCTGAGTGTCCTTAAAGAGGGAGAAGGGGGGAGGAGAGAGGCTACAGCCCTGATCTATGGGGGGGGGAGGCCATTATGTGGGGCCCCTGGAAGCATGGGGTCCATAGCACATGCTCCATGGGTAAGCTGGCCCTGTCCATATCCCTTCTTCTCGATGGCTGGCCATTCTGTGTGACAAAGACCATTTCATTGTATACTGTCGCTACTGGATGTTGTGACTTTATGCTGTTACAAGCTAGCTTAGGCATTTTTTATAACTGGACGTGAAAGGTCTACATGCTTCATTTTGTGAGAGTGACTGGGGAGCAATTGGAACCGACTCAGGCCAGAGACTGGTTATGCTGTTTCACCATTTCTGCACCAGAGGCTTCATGGCGGGCTGCAGACTGGAGTTTGAGCTGAGGCAGGTTGCCCGGTCTCTTCCTGCTCCCACACAGGGGAGCATTTGTCCAGGTTTACCTCATCTGCCCCAAATTTGTGCACCCACTTGAGAACTGGGGAAGCGAAATTCCCAGCCTTGACAAGAGAAAGAACCAAAAGACGAACCATTCTCCAACATGGACTTGCCATAATGGGAAACCCTTCACTACATATTATTTTCCTGCCTGTTTGGTAACTGTAGAAAGCATAAATTCATTTCCACCTTGAACTTTTTACCTCAACATTCCTTTGCTAGGCCACAGTCCACAGTCCCTAACTAAATCCTGGCTCATCCCAGAGCACAGAGAAGTTGAAATGACACATCACAGAGATGTCCTTCCTCTTCCTGTAACATGTATTTTATTTATTTTTTTTGGGGGGGGAGCAGATTTAGTGGGGGTTTTTTAAGGGGGATACAAACCTGCCCGTAGTCAAGTGCAAGCCTTTTATAAGTGGCAAATGTTTTGGAAATATGAAACACTGGAAAAGAAAAAAAGGAAGAGGAAGTTTGAATGATTTAACTGCAGTTAGGGGATAAGTAGGAGTAATATGTAACCTAGCCCAGGCTAGCCCGATCTTGTCAGATCTCAGAAGCAAATTTTTAAAAATCCATACACCGGAACTGTGTTCTCAATTTATAGTGTAAAATATGCTTTAGAAAGAGTCTCTTGTGGCGCACAGTGGTAAGGCAGCCGTCTGAAAACTTTGCCCATGAGGCTGGGAGTTCAATCCCAGCAGCCGGCTCAAGGTTGACTCAGCCTTCCATCCTTCCGAGGTCGGTAAAATGAGTACCCAGCTTGCAGTAAACGGTAATGACTGGGGAAGGCACTGGCAAACCACCCCATATTGAGTTTGCCATGAAAATGCTAGAGGGCATCACCCCAAGGGTCAGACATGACCTGGTGCTTGCACAGGGGATACCTTTACCTTTATGCTTTAGAACGTTCCCTGAAAGGGCTTATTCCTTAAAAACAATCATTTGAAACAGTCTTATCCAGACATAAAACATGAATATTGTGTCTGCTCTCTGTTTTACATTTTCCATTTTTTTGTGTTTGAAAGAGAATTTCATTCTCTCTCTTAAAAAAAGAAAAGGAAAAAAAGATCCACTTACTTGAGCCCTTGGAAAGGAAACAAGTAATTCTGCAATGGCAGAGAGCCTTATGGAAAGTGGTTATGTTTTTGGGTTGTTGGGTTTTTGAAAAAAAAAATCTTCAGCTCTGAGGTTCTAACACATTTGTAAACATTGTTTGATGAAAATTGAGCTCACTCTTGGAAATGCTGAGCAAGGCAAATGACCTTTTCCTGTTTGGGGTATTGTGTTTCTTATTTCTTTTGCTGCTGAAGTGTTGCTAGGAAGGCTGGTAGCCAGCATCCCATGATGGCCCTCTCTGTTTTAGATAAACATCGAGGTTTAGCAAGCTCCAGCGTAGCTTTCAAAGGCTTCCAACAGTGGCTGTTGCAAGTGATATCTAAATTGGACAGGCTGCGGACCCCTTCCACCCAAGCAGTCAGCAAATGGTCAAGAGGACAAGACAGCAGCAGACCCTTGCATGGCTGGAGTGGGAGCATCTTCTGCAATGTGTAGGATTTAACAATGATGTAAAAAGTACAAAACATTTGGTCCACAGGTCTGTCCCTTTGGCAGAGTTTATGGTATAGAATCATAGAGTTGGAAGGGGCCATACAGGCCATCTAGTCCAACCCTCTGCTCAATGCAGTGTCAGCCTAGAACATCATTGATAAATATTTGTTCAGCCGCTGTTTGAAGGCTGTCAGTGAGGGGAAGCTCACCACCTCCTTAGGCAGCTGAATCCTCTGCTGAACTACTCTGTTTTCCCCCCTCTGATATCAAGCTGGTACTATTCTACATGTAGTTTAAACCCATTACGATGGATCCTATCCTATGCTTCCTACAAGAACCTTTCCCTGGCCTCCTTTCAGATATTTGAAGAGAGCAATCATGTCCTCTCTCCACCTCCTCTTCTCCAGGCTGAACATTTCCAAGCCCCTCAGCCTTTCCTGCTAGGACTTGGTCCCCAGATCATCCTCATTGCTCTATGCTGAACCCTCTCAGTTTTGTCCACATCTATGTTGACGTGAGGCCTCCAGAACTGCACAGGGTACTCCAGGTGGGGTCTGACCAATGTGGTACACAGCGAGATTATGCTGTCTTGTGATTTTGATGTGATGCCTCTGTTGATACAGCCCAAGACTGTATTTGCCTTCTTTACCACCACATCACACTGCTCATATTTAGCTTGCAGTCCACAAGTACCCCAAGATCTCATTCATGCCCACTGCTACCCAAAGTGTATGCTCCTCAATTTTAAGACCCAGATATAGAACTCTGAACTTTTCCTTATTGAACTGCATCTTGTTCTCTTTTGCCCACTTTTCTAGCATGTACAGATCTCATTGATCTCTATCTTCTGGGGTGTTCACTATTCTTCGACAATTTGGTGTCATCTGCAAATTCAATGAGGAGTCCCTCCACATCCACATCCAGATCTTTGATCAAAATGTTGAAAAGTACCAGACCCAGTACCAAGCCTTGCAGCACCACACTGCTCACCCTTCTCCAGTCTGATGAAATACAGCCGACAACCACTCTTTGGATATAGTTTTCTAGCCAGTTCCCTAGCCACCTAACCATCCGAAAATCCAGTCTACATTCCTCCAGTTTACCCATCAGAACATCATGGGGAACCTTGACAAAAGCCTTATTGAAATCAGCAAGCCACCTCTGCTTCTCACTTGCCTTGAAAGCCCCTTGATAAGACCACCTTAAGTCAGCTGGGACTCAACAGTGGCACTTATATTTGCATGTCAACTGGGCATTTTACAGTTTTAAAACTCTGTAGACTTGTGCCTGAAGGTTCATGGTCTGAGCAGCTGGAAAGCAGAGGGTTAGGAACTGAGATCTTTTCCAGTAAGGCAGAACACCTTTTAATTTTTATCCCTTGGTTTATATTGCAAATGCTTGAAGGGTGGTGGACAAGTGAAGCCTTGACTGCATACTAGACCAACATTTCTGTCCCTATCTGGACTCATTCTTTTAAGACTGGTGCCCTCTCCAGGACTTTCCTGGATTTGAGTGTGTGTACCTAGAGTTAGCGTCACAAGACAAAGCATCCTGACAGTGGCCACAGCATGGATGTTGACATCCCTAGAATAATATCATGCCTGAAACCCCCTCCACCAGAGAGACAGTTGGGTAGTGGGATGGGCGGTGTGTTTAATTGTTCATGTGTTTGGCTAACTGTTGGTTTTAATTGTTTTTCTTATATGCATTTTCAAATGCTTGCTTTAGTGATTTGGAACTCTAAACTGGGTGGAATGGTGGACAATTCTTGTTTGTGACTAGCAAAGAAGGAATAAGGAAGTAACATTGTTTGACACATAATGGAGTGTTGGACCTTGGGCATAGGCTGGCTGGCCTTTGAGAAAGATGGCGTGAAAGGAAAGACTGAAGTGAGGGGATTCCATTATGGACGACATATACAACAGAAATAGACAATGGAATTCTGGTGGTAGATAGACTGTACCAATTCAGGGAGTGGGGGGTGGTGGTGCCTTTTTAATGTTCACCTACTTGGAAAAGTCCCTGAAGGTAAACACACACACTAGGGCAAAATATTCTAATCCCTCCCTCCCCTTGCTTTGCTAGATTCCTACTTGCAAGAGTTGTTTAAATGGGGACTCCCACCCACAGTCTAATATGAGACAGTCCGGTCTTTCTACAGTCTCAAGATTCTGTCACCTCATTCTGAAGGATCAGGCCTCGCGAGGGATGCCAGCCTCCATGTGGGACCTGGGGATCCCCTGGAATGACAGTTCATCTCCAGGCTACAGAGATAATTTTCATCAGCCACACAAACCCTTTAAGCCAAGGATTCTCTGCTTTTAACATCCATCTCTTGTACGCTATAACAATAGGCTGGTGTTACACTGAATGTGTTCATTGCACACCCAACCCAAGTGGTGTATATCACATGTTATTTTCAAAATAGATGTGCATTATTTATTTATTTATTATTTGATTTTTTCTACTCCTTCCCCCCCCCCCAGCAAGTGAACTCAGAGGAGTTTACAATAGTAAGCATTAAAACATAGTAAGTAGTAAAACATTGTAAAAACCTATCCCCTCCTCCTGCCTCCTTTGATCTCAGCCACCAGCTGACCATATTGGATAATATAGGCAGAGGAGGAGGCAAGGATGAGAGGGAGACCCATATGATTTCAGAGAAGGGCTAGATGGATACAGGTGTGGAGCTTCCCTAAGTGCTTCAAGAGCTGATGCGGTATCATGAGGTCATGCACTCCCAACACTCACCAGGTAGCTGTTTCTTGGGCAGTGTAAACTTTTGGTAAAGGATCACCCCTGTAGGAGAATAAAAAGTATACAGCATTGAAATACATTCAGACGGCACAGATGACATGCTAACGAAGGGTCTAGGAAGAGTTCTTTCGGCTACTGGTAGCCTGGAGATGAAATTAACATTGGGTAGGCAAGCAGAAGGGTGGAGGATGTGAGCTAGCAAGCAATTAAGTGGGGTTTTTTTCCACATCACGCCCATAATGCATCAGGCCAGAGTCAGACATTTTATAAGACCAGCTAGCCCCCATCATGCTACTGTGCCCCCTGGCCCACCAAATGATCTGATAATACCAGAGGACAGAAGAGAACACAGTTGGCTTCGCAAAATTAAAAAGGCTCAGCTAGAGATGATTGTTTGCCTGGTACTTGATGCTTGCTGAATTACCTTCAGACCAAAACAGTTTGGAAAGTGCCTTCATAGCTCACTGGATGCTCATGATCCAAATCAGGGTCATATTTCCTGATCAGGTAATGGCTGTAATCAAGGTCCCGTATCTTTTTTGGAAACCACGAGGCTGTATGAGAACAGACCATGAGTACATGACACATGCATGTTCAGTGAGGTCTGCACAGAAGAAGGAGCTGTTGCTGATTTGGATCACTGCAAGGGCTAGTAGACCATTCATGCAAAGGCTTAACACGTCAAAATTTCAAGTCTAGTCAATAATTTCTCACTTTGGTATAAGTGGTCATCAGCATCCATCCATCCATCCATCCATCCATCCATCCATCCACCCATCCATCCATCCATCCATCCATCCATCCATCCATCCATCCATCCATCCATCCATCCATCCATCCATCCATCCATCCATTCATTCATTCGTCACATATTCAGGTTATTCTTGAAAATGATTCTAAGTGTTATGTTACTAGCACATAATAGAACTTCAAACAACAAGTGGACTGTAGAGGCAAACAGTCAGTGCTGGAAAAGCAGAGACCTTTATGAGTTAGGATGAAGAAACAGATGAAAACAATACCCCCAGCACAGCCCTCCTGGTAGATAAACGATACTTTAAGCCACTCATCTATCATATTGTCTATAAAAAACATGCAGATCAGCCAAACTGAGCTGGCCATGTCTGGTCTTGATTATAAATGTTATATTCTGGATTGCAGCTGCAGCTACAGACCATTGTTATGAACAGCAGAGGCTGCCTGCTGTCTAGTTTGGCTGCTGAGATGTGTGTAGGGATAGTGGTGTGGGCTTTGTGGGGTTACTGAAGCATTATACCATTGCTGGGTGGGTCATTTGTATGTTCTCCCCTCCACCCATACAGCAAGACATGAGTTCAGAAGGCTCTTCCTGCTTACAACTTACGCTCGTCCTGCAGATCCCTGGCAAAGGCCCTATTCCTCTAGAGAGTATTTGGCATCTGAAGAGTCCTCCCAGCAGTGGCAGAAGACCCAGTTCTCTACTGAAGCCACACATGTGACTGCTGAGGGTGGTGCAATGATACAACCGAGGGGCTTGCTAGCTCCTGGCCTTGGGATGTGACAGGACCTACATCCCCAAACCTTGAGGTGGGGCAGCTGCCAGAGCTCAGAACTTCTGGTGGGGCCCACTGCTGCTGACTCCCACTCATGCCTGTTGTCCCCTCATGCTCCCAGCTGCCTAGAGCAGGGGTAGTCAACCTGTGGTCCTCCAGATGTCCATGGACTACAATTCCCATGAGCCCCTGCCAGCATTTGCGTGTTATAACGCACATTACAGATGTAGCAGAGAAGGTACCTAGGAAACCTTCCTTCCTACATTTATGCCCCGCCCTTCCCTAGAGCTTATAAAAAATTAAAATATATAACA
Source organism: Paroedura picta (assembly GCF_049243985.1). Lineage (NCBI taxonomy): Eukaryota > Metazoa > Chordata > Lepidosauria > Squamata > Gekkonidae > Paroedura > Paroedura picta. The sequence continues at coordinate 107,078,517 of NC_135373.1, read as the reverse complement.
ATTATTAAATAGGTCTTAAAACAGATTCAAAAATTCATAATTAAAATGGGGGAAAGTCCTATTTATTCAACCTTCAGGACCTGGATCAACACAAGCGCAAGCTTGATGCAGTGGTTAGGAACAATGACTTCTAATTTGGAGAGCCAGGTCTGATTCCCCACTCCTCCACATGCAGCCAAGCTGGGGGACCTTAGGCTAGTCACAGTTCTCAAAGAGAAGCTCCCCTAGAGCTCCCTCAGCCCCACCTCCCTCACAGGAAAAGAAGGGATTGTTGGCGCTTTGAGACTCCTTCGGGTAGTGAAAAGCTGAGCATAAAAACCAACTCTCTGGAAACTCAGCGGACTGCGAGGATGAAGATTCGGCCCAGGAAGTGAGCATTGTCACGGAGAGGCACCAACGTGGACGGCCCCTGGCGCTTCCCCCGGGCTCCCAGAGGGAAGAGCAAAGCCTCCTTTCCGAGCCAGCCTGCCGTCGATGGCCAAGCCGGGTTTGCAGCCGGTACCTCGAACACCTGGGCCGCCCTGGAGGTGCCGCCGGGCTCCCTCCCGCTGCCGACGGCGAAGGTCAGGACCAGCGGGACTCCGCCCGCGGGAGGCTCCTGCGGCTCGCTCGACGTCTCCGTGGCCAGCCGGGCTTTCGGCTGCGGCTCGCCTGGTCGCCCAGAGGCTCCCCCTGGCTGGACGCGGCACACGGTGGGCTCGGCGCCCTCGGGGAGCAGACTGAGGCCCAGCCAATCGCCTCTCCCTTCGGAGCAGCGGCTGTCTTGTCAATTGCACGGCCTTCCATGCCCGGGCCTTGCGTTCCCGCCGAGGCGCGCCAAGACGAGACACGTGGCTCGCCCGCCGCCGCGGGAGAAGAAGGCAGCCTGCCTCGAGAGGCGTCCCTTCCCCGGCTCCTGGACGCGCCGGGAACTCCCGGCTGTACAAATCTCTAACCAGGCCGAGTCCCGACTCCGATGCAGGGCCGGGAAGTCCGGGAGGAAGGGGCTATAGGCCCTGTCGGCGAAAAGCCTTCCTACCCCCAGTCATTTCAAGAAAATATTTCCCCCCACACACCTGTTGCACTCCCAGTACAGGGCAAGTAGCGTCCCCTTGCGCACTCTCCCCTTTGTTCGCGGGTGTTCCCAATTTAAGGCAGGCTCAGGAACTTCACAGCGGTTACCTGAAGCCTTCCTTCCCCCTTCCCGTTGAAGCATCCGATGGAGGGGTCTGGAAGTCGGCGGGACATCTTCTGAAAGTCTTTGACTTGAAAGTCAACTTCAAAGGGGCGCGAAATTGCGAGATGGCTAAAATAAAACGAATGGGGTTCGGTTTAACCGCATTGGGCCGAGGTGGCAATCTTTTTAGCCAAAACTGTACAGCGCTTTCGGTTGAATTAAAAGCTTTCTCCCGTTTGCATTGTCTCCAGGGGGTCGGATGTTGGCCTGCTTTGTGATTACGTTGTTTTCGGTTGACGGGACCCTCGCCCTATTGCAACGGGACCCGGATGCCTTATGTATTGCTTCGTCTCGTGTCTTTCGCCTTGAGCCTCCGCAAGAAAGGCGGGCTATAAAGAAACGAATAAACAGATACGATTAATGTGTCCTGTAGCCTCTTGGCCATCTCTGCTTTGCATCCTGATATTAAACCTACGGAAGCAGACCCGGGGTGGATGAGAGCGATGTAATGGCGCGGTTCCCTAACGGGAAGCCTGCTCTTCGTACTCAGTTCCTTACTCCTGGTCCCAAATATGAGAATAATAGCATCTAGCTTCTAGTACAGTGGCCGCTTGAAATGCTTGTTACCGGGGGGAGGGGGGGGGAGGCACGCCCGTGTCAAATGTCTGCCCCTCCAAATATGCCCGGAACTGGGCTCTTTTTTAAAAAGCAATTTACCACAATAACGTTGCGCAAACGAAGATCTAACTCACCAACCATCCCAGTCATGCATTAGTGCAATAGAGTAGCCTTTCCCAACATTTTTACCAGTGGCCATTTGGGCGGGGGACAGGTCTACGTGGCCACGTGTGGTCATATCACCTGATAAATGTTTAACAAATTTTTAAAACACACACAAAAATAGTTAACTCCTGCCCATTCATTTAACCCTTCCGGAGCCCTCAAGAAACCCCGTTGAATAAAGCCGGGTGTTCCTTCTGAACAGACCTCCAGGGGGGTGGATGCCCCAGTAATTTCTGCCAGAGCTCTCTCATTGGGGAAAGGACCAAGCATGATCGGCGGCACTACCTGAAATCTCCTGACAAGGGGGAACCAAATAAGAGCGCAAATCTACAGAGAGGAAGCAAGAACAAAGTTCAAGACCAAAACAGAAAAGGGGAGCGGAGGGGAGGGGAGGAGAAGGAAGGAAGGAAGGAAGGAGATTCCCTTTTCTTTAAGGATGACCACGATTACAGGATCCAGTAAGAGCCGCTCTCCAGTTTTAGCCAACTTCCCGCGATTTGCCTCTTGTGATTAGCACGAGCCTGTTGACATTTCCCAATATGTCCATTTTTTTGGTCCACTCAGTTTCCTTATAATAGCACTGTTGGACTTCCTGTGTCACAGACTGCTATCCTAAAGGAACGAATTGGACTCAACATTTCTTATAACTCTACGGCCTGTCCTGGAACCAAATCGTAAAAGGCGGTGTGTGTGTGTGTGTCATCTTTAGCCCGAGCTTTTCCTTTGGCCTGCAGCTGTGGGAGGTCAGAGAGCGCATTGTTATTCTTGCCATTCCGTGTGTGTGTGTGTGTGGACACGCTGGCTACAATAAAGAGCCACGACCGTCCTCTCCAGAGTCCATCAGGGATCTCGCTCAAGGGCAGGAGGCGTGGGCGCCCTTTCCCTCTCGGTCCCCCTGGGCGGCGGCTGTCCGATGTGCTGAAACCCCGGCTGCCCCTGGTCGCCATTCCGGATTCCATCTCCGGACCAAATCGCTTTAATCCTTCGTGATGCTTCACTTGGCCCATGACGGTTGTTTTGGAACTTGTTCGACGACTTCCCCGCAGGAGGAGGCGTAAATTTTCCTGGAGGGATGCGATCTAGATAAGCAGAAAGATTGATTTATGGTAAGGTAAAGGTAAAGGTATCCCCTGTGCAAGCACCGAGTCATGTCTGACCCTTGGGGTGACGCCCTCTAGCGTTTTCATGGCAGACTCAATACGGGGTGGTTTGCCAGTGCCTTCCCCAGATTTATGGTAGCTGTCTGTTAACATCAAGCAGGGCTGAGTAGATGTTTTTGGACACCCCCCATCCCCAATTTAACAACACGTTATCTGAGTTCCATTGCCTTCTGCTTTTGAGCCTGCTCTCCTTTCCCATCAGTCGTAAGAACGGGGAAACACAGAGGCCAAAATACATCTGCAGTGAACGGGCGGGGGCTGGATGACAGCGGCTGGGCGTCCTGGGCACACAAAAAGCTGCTCAACAGATTCGCCAGCCCACAATTTTCTGCCAGTCCCTTTGAGCCTGGAGACAAGAGAAATCAAGGGTTGGGTTTTTAGCAAACTCTTGAACCGATCGCGACGTTTGGTCACAGAGGAAGACCAGACGTTGTGGGGAGAGCCGCGGGACATTTTGCCGTTTTCAAGGGGAAGTCGGTTTCATTTAGAAAAATGAGGCAGAGACAGCGAGTGGGAGAGCGCGCAAGGCGCGTCTCTGAATACGCGCTTCTTTCTTGGTATCATTACAAAGGAGGGCAATACACGGACGGACTTACGGGCATTCGAATCGTGCCAGTAGATCGGGCTGGGTGGTGCGCCCAATTCCGCTTGGGAGGTTTAATGCCGTTATCAAGGCGGTGGCAATCTCGGCCACAGACAGACAGAGGCGCGTCCCGCTCCAGTTGCGGAACCATGAGCGAAACTGACCTGATGAAATCGACACGCATCCAGGAGGTCGAAAGAACGGAGGGCGGTAACAGACACGCTCACTTTTAAGTTCCTCCTCTCACACACAAAGCAACGTGATGCTGGAGACCGAGCTGCCTGCCACGGACTGGGAATTTCCCGCAGGTGGTCAATTCGAAAAGAGAGAAATACAGTAAAACTAAAGTCTCGCCTACTACGCCCTTCCAGCGAAAGTTCTTTGGTCCCTCGGGCCTCCATTCTATATAATAATCTCAGTACATATGGCCCCGTTCATGTGTCTAAACTAAACCCTCCAATAGAAGGCTATATTATCGGGTGTTTTCGGGCGGCTCCACTTTAAACAAATGCTCTTATTAAGAATGCCTTCCTCCCTTAATTTGGTCCTGGCGCTTTCTATCACGTTGCCCATGGTGGTAAAACAAGTTAAAGACCCATATGTACCCATTGATTTAGGGGCATGCTCACATCCCTTCCATGGAAATTAAGCAGGGGAAATACTTAAATTGGGGTGGATTGTGCCCTTCCAATGCATGTCAACACGGAAGCTTGAAAATAATGAAAATCATACAGTAATCATAGAATATGGAAACATTCAAATGGATAGCCATGTTGGTCTGAAGTAGCACAATAAAATCAGAGTCCAGTGGTACCTTTAAGACCAACAAAGATTTATTCAAGGCGTGAGCTTTCAAGGGCAAACACTCTTCCTCAGACTATGAACTGCCTTCATGATTGAGGAAGAGTGCTTGCACTCGAAAGCTCACACCTTGAATAAATAGTTGTTGGTCTTAAAGGTGCTATTAGACTCTGATTTTATTTTATTAGACTATGGGAACAGATTGCTAATAACTTGCATCTAGAAACTGAATTTAATCTTTCCCTTCACGTTGACTAGAAAGTGTCCCATCCAATTGAATAGCTCATTTCTGAGCAGGTATACTTTGAAAGGATGGTGGTAATACACTTATCTCTAAATGACATACAAAAGGGTCTCCTTATCTGTATAGATCTTCTACACATTTCCTAGAGCCTCTTGTGGCTCAGAGTGGTAAGCGGCAGAAGTGCTGTCTGAAGCTGTCTGCCCATGAGGTTGGGAGCTCGTTCCCAGCAGCCGGCTCAAGGTTGACTCAGCCTTCCATCCTTCCGAGGTCGGTAAAATGAGTACCCAGCTTGCCGGGGGGGGGGGGGTAAAATGGTAATGACTGGGGAAGGCACTGGCAAACCACCCCGTATTGAGTCTGCCATGAAAACGCTGGAGGGCGTCACCTCAAGGGTCAGACATGACTTGATGCTTGCACAGGGGATACCTTTACCTTTACCTTTACACATTTCCTAAGGCTAGAGCATCAGACATTTACAAACAAATTTGGAGCACAGGTCCTTTAAGACTTTGTGTGACTCACTTCTATAGTTAGAATAATTCCTTTCAAATTTAGGGAGCACAAAGAAGAAAACAACAGTTTCAAAAACATCAAACTGGTCTTGCCACTTCAAAGTGCTGACTCTGAACTGCCACAGAAGATCAAGGAGTCCCTTTTTCAAATCCCAAGAGACCATAAAGCAACTTCTGGTCTATACATGAGAAAGAGCCTTGGTCAGAAAGCCCGCCCTGGGAGGGACGTTAGAAGCAGGTTTCAAAATGCCATGGATTTGGGGCTTGAGGGTGGAAAGTGCCCTTCTGTCACAGCTGATTTGTGGCAATCCTGTCAGGTTTTCAAGGCAGAGGTGGCTTGTCATTGCCTGTCTGTGCCATGACGCTGGTGTCCCTTGGTTGGCCATTCAAATACTAGCCAAGGCCAGCCCTGCTTCACTTCCAATTGGGCTTGCTCATGCTACCCAGGTCACGCAACTCACTCTGTGGTATTTATTTTAATAAAATAAACAGGTGCTTAAATCAATGCACTTTATTTACATAACATATTATAGCTTGTTCATTTTGTTTTAAAGAAAATACAGTTCTGTAAATTAACCTGTATTTTAATGAAACGTTTAAGTCTGTCTACATTTAATATGCTCAAAACCTTTTGCTTTATGCGAGTAAGAGTTTTCTTGATTGAAGGGTTCTTGCTTCTAAGTTCGTGTGCTCTGGAGCACAGGAGCAGAAGAAATATCACAAAAGGCAAAACAAAACACCAATTTTAAAACCCTGTATCAATACAGCATAGTGTGTCACCTATCAAGTAATCATGCAATAATCTTTGTTAAGAGGCTGCGGCATTACTTATTAATGCAAGAAACTAAAAAAATATTGTGTCACCTTAAAGCAGGGGTAGTCAAACTGCGGCCCTCCAGATGTCCATGGACTACAATTCCCAGGAGCCCCTGCCAGCATTCGCATTCGCTGGCAGGGGCTCATGGGAATTGTAGTCCATGGACATCTGGAGGGCCGCAGTTTGACTACCCCTGCCTTAAAGCCTAACAAAGCTGTTGAAAATGCCACAAGTTTGTTGCGTTTTTGCTCAGGAGAGAACAGATCATCCAGCAACTGGTACAGCAAGAGTCATCATTACTGGTCCTGGTAGAGTTCTGTTGGCACAGGAGGTTCTGCCTTCCACAGAAATTTTCACGGTTTTGGGAGCCATTTTGTGGGATCATTGCCCATTTCTAGTACCATTTATTCCAATACCAAACTTCCTCCAAACAGTTCAGAGTGACCAACATGGTCCCTTTCCCCCCCCCCATTTTATCCTCAAAATAGCCTTGTGTATTACATGTATTATGTGTGGTATAAGCCATGTTATACAATCAATGCAAAAATACAATATGAAATGCACCAGAGAATAGCAACATTGTGTGCTAGAGAGGGCAGTAGCTATGGAAAGACCTGGAAACTTCACTACATAAATTAGAAAATTGCATGCTGAAGGTGAATCACTAAAAATCAAGAAATTTAAGAGGTTAATTAAATTATATCAATGAGAATGTGTATAGCAGATGAAAGTACATCTTCAGGAAAATCTCCAGTTTCTCATCTGATGCTGAAGGGATGCAGAAGGGAAGATTTTTTTTGGGGGGGGGAGAGGGTCAGAATACCCTTGGTAATCTTTGAATGAATGAGAACATAACCATAAGAATCTATTTTCTTCAGTCATCCTTATCCATTGTTCCTCTATATATTTGTGAAACAGCCTGGGGGGTGGGGGGGTGGAATGTGTCTGGCTGTCTAAGTTGGAATAGGGCCAATCAGGGTTGCTGGCTGCACCCTGATTGGCCCTGCCCCTACAGCTCCTGCCCTCCCTCCCTGGATGCTAGCCACGTTCCTCTCAGACGTGCCAGAGACAAAGAGAGACAGACAGAGCCCTGCCAGACCGAACACGAGCCCTCATTCCCTCCTATTGCTCCTGCTGTGAGGGAGGCAGAGACAGATACAGAGAGAGCTGCCCCAAGCTGCACACCAGCCCTGCTTCCCTCCTACAGAACAACCCCTTGATTACCTGTTATGCCTCCTGCTGCCAGACACACCAATGCAGCAAGTGGAGGAGAGAGACACGCAGAGAGAGATCTGCACCTCCTGGTGTCCCCTAGTGTCCCCTGGGTCCTAGCTCCTATTTCAATCCTGCTTGTAATTGGCTTTCTTGCTAGTACAGAGATAAAGTGATTTGGTTGCCTTGAAACAGGACATTTGATCAAATATGAAATATTTCAAGGAACTTGATATTCCTTTCCTTCAAAGTCTTGCATCTGGACTACCAAACCTATAATAAATTCTTTTCTGAAGAAGACTGAGTTCCTTGTACATCACCTGTGGCATATGCTAAGAAGTCAGGAATTGTCATGTTTATGGCAATGATTTTCTTACACTTGTATTATTGGTAATCATGTATCAGACTGCAAAGCTTTATTTGTCTACAGACTTTTAGTATACTATGTGTCTTTTTATAATTAATTGCAAAGAAAGATTATAGTAAAAATACATGAAGTATTAACTGCATAAATTATAATGATCGGTGTCCTAGTTTTTTCCTAAATGTCTGATATTTGTTTCAAAACATCATTTTGCTACTGAACTCTCAGACCATTTCCACATGAGGAATATGTTCCTGTACAGCTTTTGAATACTGGCAGCTTTGAGAGCCCCCTCTACCTGCCGTCACCTGCATCCCGAGGCTGTCCAATAGCTGGGTTGAGATTTGGCCATTTTTAACTCACAACATTCCTCACCTTTTCTGCAGTCTCACCTTGTCTGATGCCATTTCATGCTCCTTACCCTTGCATGTGCTGCTGGAAATGGTGGAAGAGAGCCATGTGCCTTATATGTGAATCTCTTCCACCTGTCAATCAATCCAGGCAGCCAATTCCCATCCTCCATATTCTATCATGGGAATTTCAGCATGCCTTTCCCGGGGCCTGGGGGGGTTCGGGCTTGAGGTAGAGGGTCTTCCCTGACTCTCCTCCAAATTTCAGAATGATTGGTCCAAGGGGTCCACATCTAGGGGCTCCCGAAGAGGGTGCCCCATCCCTCCATTATATGCTATGGGACAGACTCTCCTTTGGATATAATGGTGGGATGGTGGCACTCTCTTTGGGAGCCCCTAGAAGTGGACCCCTTGAACCAATCATTCTGAAATTTGGAGGGACATCAGGGAAGAGCCTCCTGGAGCTACCCTGAATGTTTAGAGGCTCTACCTCAATCCCCATCCCCCCTGGTCTCAGGGAAAGGTGGGAATACTGAAATTCCCATTATAGTTTATGACACCATAGACTTTCATGGGCTCCGAAATCCAGGTGGCCCGATTGGGCCCCTAGTGATTCGAGTCCTTTGATGGGGGGGGGGAGGAATCATTCCTGATTGGTTGGGGAGAAAACTTTAAAGAGGCATGCTTTGTGTTTAAATTGTGGGGGAATTTTTTTTTTTTTTTTGCTTTGCCTGCATGAATGAACGCATATTCAATGCTCCAGGCAGTTTGCTTAAAAAAACATCCCGGGGAGAAGGTAAAGGGAGGTGGATGAGAGGGCTGGACATTGGAGGTGGAGATAGCGATTCTTCGCCTCTGCACATTTCTTTAGTGTGTGGTCTGCTGGTTGCTCTCCTCTAGCTTGTACTTTTTAGTTGGGGGAATCCAATTTATGCAATTCCCCAGCTAGCACTTTAAAATGGAGGATGTAGCTACAGGTTTGGTGCTTAGATTCTGAATGTTGGCGGTGTCATGCAAAACACCAAAAATGTAGGTAAGCATTTTACTACATTTAATGGGTGAGGAATGGCCCTGAGATTTACCATCCTGCATTTGCATTTTACCCCTCAGTGTGGAAATGGTCTTAGAGCCACTGGAAGTGTTGTTAGAGATTGACAGCATCTTCATTATATCTTCTGGAGAGCATTGCAGAGAAGTCCCATTTCATCTACAAAGAAATAAAAAATGTCAGTCTCCCTATGGCCTCCTGTCCTTCCCCTGGGATACGTAAAGCCCCCCCCCCATACCAAGCACTCAAGCACTGTTCCCACTATCTTCACAAGATTAGGTAGGCTGGGGTCAAAGAAAAGGTTATGAAGGTATTAGAAGCCTGGTCTTCCTAGCAGGACTCCAGTACTCCATCTGTTACACCACCCTGGCTTCCATTTCTTTTTAAGCCTGTCTTTAATTAACAAAAAGAGGCAAACTGCACAGCTGCCCTGCCATGGGTGCCACCCAAGAAATCTTAAACTATATCATCCATGGCGGCTCCGTATCTTGCAAGGAATGAGATCAGCTTCCATAGCTGCGATATTCTTCTCGAGATATATTCAGAGGGGAGGAATCTGAGCAGGTGATCTTATTTCAGAGGACAAATCTGCAAGGCAGTTGGTCCACACCATAATTTGGGCCAGTGAAACAAGTGCTGCATTTGGAGGGCAGTCATAATAGATGGCAGTGGGCATGCAACACTAAATATTCCATTTCTCCAGGGCTACCCGATCCATTGGTGCTGCCAGCGAGGTATGGGGGAGGCTTTCCAGGAGTGATATGACATGCTGACACCAAGGCCGGATTTACATGAAAAGAGGCCCTAGGCTATTCCACTCATGTGGCCCTTTCACCTCCCATTTTTAAGTTTGTAAATTACAATATGTTAAATGAAACATGTTGTGATTGGTGTAATAGTGTAATTTTAATTTTGCTAACAATTTGAATATAGGCTCCTCTTGATCTTGAGGCCCTAGGCTAAAGCCTAGTTAGCCTATAGGAAAATCCGGCCCTGGCTGACACCACCCGGAAGTGACGTCAGCATGTCAGAGATGTCAGGTGGGTGACATTCTGGCTTTGGGGTAAAACTCTATGGTAGAGATTGCTTCTAACCATAAAGTTTTGCCCTCGATGGCCCCAATGTGCCCATATCAGTTCTGGGTAATGTCTGCATGTCATGTTAAAATGCAGTGTTCTTCTGGGGGGCAGTTACGGGGGGGGGGAGATGCATCCAGAAGGTGGAGGATCTCCACCCAGTCCAGTGGACTAGTGACCCTACATTTTACAGAGGGGGTTAAGGAGAACATGATCAGGACTGCTATATCTTCTACACATAAAATGAAAAATAAAAACATTCTGCATCCCTTGACAGATTTTAAAGACCCTGGATTTTCTTTAGCTCTGTTGTCAGTTTTGTATCCTGCACCACAGAATTCCCATGATGGCAGAAGCTCCAAAGTGCACAGAAAGCAAAAGAACATTCATTTGACTCCACTGGAATGAATGCAGTGGTTGAACATTAAAGTGCATCTAGATTTGGGCACTGATTTGAAGGATGAATAAAAGACTGGCAAATACAGCTACTTACTGCTGATGGAATCAGCTAAATTCTTCAGCTGCTTTGCATTGTCCAGGACCTCAATCCTCTGGGTATATGGGTTGTAGCGGACTGAGAATGGACGTGGAATCGTGGAAGCGTATTTCCTGAAAGAGAAAGCAGAAACTTCAAAGACATCCAAATGGTTGTTTTTAAGCTATGTTGTCCTTTAAAGATGGCACCTGTCACAAACTGTGTAAAATGTAAAAGACTAACAGCCTAGGAAAATAAATGAGACACTGACTAGACTGCTAAAACAGTCTTGGGATACCTTTGAGACTGGTCTAGAAGGCCTTAAACAGCAATGTTAAGTGGGACTACACAGAATCCAAGTTCATTCAACAGGATTTACTACCAGGCATATTTTTAGGGCTGCGCTGTTAATCTGTGCCTCATCTTTGCATGAATTTTATTTGTTTGGGAAGATCCAATCACACTGAAGAGTGGATCGCTCATCTGGTCATGCAAGTGGCTAACGCAGAATTTTCAGAGGTTCCTCCAGACATGCTCATGGTTCTCCCTTGCATGAACGGATTGCAATACAGCACATGCATTGCAGCTCATGAGTTTCCCAGCCCACATGGGCAGGTGCAGATGTCTCAAGGACCCTGGTGGCCAACAACAACAATGTAGGGTTTCAAGGTACATGAATGCATGAATCCATCTTATGCTGAATCAGAGGTCATTAGTGTGCCATTCATATCACCTACTGTCTGGTCCTTTTAATTGGAGATAACAGGGATTGAATCTGGGACCTTCTCCATGCCAAGTCAAGGCCATTCCACTGAGCTACAGGCCTTGGGGAAAGATCAGAATCCTCCTGACCATTTCAAATGCCATTTCAGATTGCCATAGGTTATAGCAGGATGCCCCATATGGATTCAAGAAGCCATAAATTTTACATCAATATATATATATATTTGTATTTCTATCCAGTTGAATACTGTTTCCTGTATATTACTGTGGAGACACCACATTAAAGCAGAGAGATTTGCAGAGCAATTACACTGCAGTTTAAAAATGGCACCCATGTTCCATAACTGTATTTATTTGTAATAAAATCACCTCCCCATCACAGCCATTGAAGCTTCACAAATAATGAGAACCAAGGGTGAATCTACCCATACTGAGAGCTAGAGTTCCTTCATTGATTTGGGAGGGGAGGTGTATGGGGGGGGGGTTCCAAGACTTTTTTCCACACACATTTTCCCAGGCAGTTCCTTGTATTTAATTTCAGCTTGGATAAACTACTCTGCATCCCTTCCAACAGCATTTACCTGAGAGGACCCCCAGTAATTGAACTAGACCCTAATAGGGAAGGATTGGATACCTTAACTTTTGCTTTGCGTCTTTAAAACTTTCAGCAACGTAGTAAATAGGCTGGAATTCGGTCACGGGATATTTCTGGACTGCTGTCTTCTCCAGGGTGAGAGGCTCGATGTTGGGTTTATCAGACAAACAATACTGAAGGGGGACAGACAAGAGGCTTTGATGAAAAGATGCATTCATCTAGTTCAACAGGGCCCAGAGTGACACGAGGATGGAGTCACATGCCCAGAGGAATGACTTTGATGGCTGTGTGTGCCAAAGGCTGTTTCCACACAAGGATCTCTCCTTGCTAGATTGGAGTGACAAAGCAGAGGCATAAGCTTAGAGCCTAGTCTCCTTTTCCATTTCTGTCCACAGAAGGAAAAAAGAAGATGAAGAGCTGGTTGTTTATACCCTGCTTTTCACTACCCAAAGGAGTTCCTGGGTATGCAAGGAAGGGCCACAAGAGACAAACACCGGCTCATCCCTACAAGATGCCAATGTAATTGACACATATGATTTCAAAAACAACACACCTGCTTTGTGTTGCGAGTTTGCGTTGTTTACTTGGACAGAGGTCCAACCACCAGCAGAGAAGAGATCACTCACCAACACAGCCAAGTTGTTGCAAATTATTTACAGTGATTTATTTACATCCAGCATCCAGCAATACATTCAGCGGAGTTTCAGAATGTCCTGCTTAGCTCTCATTGAAGAAGGCAGACAGAATAACACAATGCACATTTCATATATACAGTTTAACAGCCAATCACAACAGTGCTGACTCACTCAGGTAATTAGCCACAGGTGCAACACCTTATTGCATCATCCTAATGCATTCCTATGGAGACTCAGGCTGACAACTAGAGACAAGCCCTTACATGCCCTTACATGCCTAGACATGCCCCTGGAATCCAATGCATTGACATAGCTTTATAGCAGTGACTGTATGATCAATACTTGACTGCCATATACTGACACACCTCCTCAGGCATGTATTGATCATTCCTGGATGTGTCACTTTCCCCTTCAGCCACCATGCGCAAGGCTTTGCACAGTTGGATAAATCTATCCACACTTAGCGCCTTTGTAAAGATATCTGCTACATTGTTTTCTGATTTGCAATGTTCCAATGTTACTAAGTTCTTCTTTACAGCTTCTCTTACATTCTGGTAACGAATGGTTATATGTTTACTGCGGGATTTTATCCCTTTGTCAACAGCCAGCTGGGTTGCTGCCGTACTGTCACAATACACCTTTATTGGCAATGGTGCATTAATGTCAAAATCTATTAAGACTTGATTTAACCATTCAACCTGTAAGCACAATTCACTTAAAGCAGAAAACTCAGCCTCACATGTACTTGTGGCCACATGTGATTGTTTCAATGCTTTCCAAATTATTAGAGCACCAGACACATAAATTGCAATCCCTGATGTGGATTTTCCATTGAGGTCACCCCAACTTGCATCACTAAATGCCCACACCTTTGGATTATTATCCACACTTAGAGATAGCTTAAGGTGCACCGTACCTTTAAGATATCTAAGTATGCGTTTTGCTGCCACCCAGTCTCTCATTGTTGGACAGGAACATCGCTGACACAACAAATGAGTGGCATAGTATATATCTGGCCTACACCAAGTAGCTATATATAGCAAAGATCCCACAAGCGATTGGAAGGTTGTCACATCTTCCAACATCTCACCCTCTGGGTCTTTTAGATAGCTAGTAGTTATTGGAGAATTTACAGCCTTCGCTTCCAACATGTTAAACTTCTCCAGTAACTTTAGTATTTTCTTCCCTTGGAACATTTCATAGCCACCCTGGCTATCCTGGGATATATCAACACCTAGGTAATGCTCCACATCGCCCAGATGCTTGACCTTAAACAGTTGTTCTGTTGTTTTCACAAACCAATTAACTTGTTGCTCTGTGTTGTACAGAAATGCTAAATCATCCACGAAACACAGCAAATAGCAATTAGACCCAAACAATTGTATTTTATACATGCATACGTCACCTATACATTGTTTGAAACCCACACTGAGTAGTGCCTCATCAAGACATTTTCTCCATAAAAATGCTGATTGATGAAGTCCATACAATGCCTTGTTTATTTTTAAGACCTTGTGTTTGTCTTCCCCTTCAAAACCAGGGATCTGGGTCATAAATAAGTTTTCTGTTACCCTTGCATTCAAGTAAGCAGTAACAAAATCTGCATGATGTATTCTCATTCGATTTTGGCTTGCCTTTAGCAATGCCACTCTTAGCGTTTCTGCCCGTAATGTGCTTGCAAATGTCTGGTCATAGTCTAAGTGTTTACATTGACTAAAACCACGAGCGACCAGACGGGCTTTTCTTAAGATTGTGCCGTCTGCTAACCGTTTGAGCTTGTAAATCCATCTACAAGATATCACCTTTTCCCCTGCTGGCAAACACATAGAAGTAAACACTTCATTTTCAATTAAAGATTTGTACTCAGTCTCCATTGCCTGAACCCAGGCCTCTCTCTCACACTTGTCCAGAGACATGACTGCTTCATAATTCTCTGGTTCAGCATAGACGTTATTGATATAACCGTACCTCTGAGGTGGTTTTCCTTTTGTGGTACGCTCTGACACCCTAGGAATCACTCTTTCACCTCCTTCTGCTTGAGCAGAATCTTGCCTGTCAGCAGGAGACGAGGGAGTAGCCTCTTGCTTGCTTTCAGTTTGGCCTTCAGAGCCATCTGTTAGTGGGAGAGATACCTTACCAGGGAAATCATTTGCATGAATCCTTGGCCAGCCCTCACTCTCACAAAAACCAGCTGAGCGACTGAAGCTCAAGGAATTATTTTGGTTTAGAAACCGATAGCTTTTCATACTGTTTTGATAACCCAGAAAGGTTAGCTTCTGAGCTCTGTCCTTCCCTTTTCTACGTTTTGTTAGTGGTACATTTACCCAGGCTTTTGTGCCAAACACCCGCAGATGGTCTAGGTCTGGGTTTTTGGAGTATAAAACCCTGTACGGTATATTTTGTATACTACTCGTCCATAGACGGTTTACCACATAGCATGCATTTTTTAATGCTTCAGCCCAATACCCCATGTTTAACCCTGAGTCTTTTATCATTGATAACATCATGGTTTGTAGGACTGCCCCACGTCTTTCAGCCAGCCCGTTTTCTTGTGGGGTTGCCACATTAGCCACCCTATGCTCTATGCCTTTGACCTTAAGCCACTTTGTGAACTCTAATGACATAAATTCGCCTCCCATGTCTGTTTGGAATGCAGCCATTTCCAAACCCAGTTGCTTTTCAACCCTTTTAAGCCAATATTTGGTGGTCTGAAACACCTCGGATTTATGTTTCAATATATACACCCAGCTGAATCTGCTATAGTCATCTGTGTAAATGACCGCGAAACGGTTTTTTGCTAAACTAGGCTGATAAGGGCCGATAACGTCACAGTGCACCAGTTCCAAGGCTCTTACAGTCACTCTAGAGCTCTTTTTGGCTACGGGGAAAGCTTTAGATTTGGTTTGTTTACAGATGTCACAGTCTAAAAACGCATCACACTTTTGCACTTCATCCCTGCCTAACATAGCCAGTGTTTTGTTTATGACATTGAAACTGGCGTGGCCTAGGCGCCTATGAAGAAGGTGGATACATTTCTCATGGGGATTTTTGTTCAGGACCGCTTGTGCTTTAGCAGACTCATTTACAATCCTGTAAACATCATTATGCATCTCTCCTTGCACCAGAGTTTTATCACCCTTGCTTATGGTACACCTGTCCCCAAAGAACTGAACAGTGAAACCCTGCTTAGCCAATGAGGATACACTAAGAAGGTTATTTTCAAGCGAGGGTACATGCATAACGTGATCAAACACACACCCCAGGGCAGAAAATTCTACACTACCCTGGCAGCTGACTATAGAACTGCTGCCGTCCGCTAAGTTTACATGTTTGAGAGTGGAAGGCTGTACAGACTTCAAGAGCTTTTTGTCTGCACAGAAATGCTGGCTGGCTCCTGAATCTAGTAACCAAATCCCAGCAACACCACCACCCCCAGTTACCACCAAAGATGCTCCCTGCCTCTTCAAACAATCCTTACCCTTAGCCTTTTTGCTATTGTTTGGGCAATTCGCTTTTAAATGTTCCTTAGAGCCACAACCATAACAACGTCGGACCTTGTAAACACATTGTTCCTGGCTCTGCCGTTGTTTTCTCCCAGAGCTAAACTCTGGAACGCTGTCGCAGCCACTGATTCTCTGCTGCTCGCTTTTAACACCTCCGGCGCCAGGGGAAACCGTTCTTAACTCGTCCTGCCGTGCCTGTTCCTCGAGCAAACGACCCGTCACATAAACAAGAGTCAGCTTGTCTGCGTCGAGACTTTCCAAGGAAGTGATAAGCACGTTGTAATCATCGCTTAACGAGGAGAGAAGAATGTAAACTTTATCCTCATCTGGGAGCGTCTTGCCTTGTTTCTCTAGCTGCTGAAAACAGGCTGTCAATGTGTTGATGTGATTTCTCACCGACTCTCCCTTAGATAACCGGAGACGGTACATCCTCCTTGTTGTTGCTATCTTGGACCCTGCCGTTCTCCTCACATATACCGACTGCAAGCTGTCCCACGCTGCCTTCGCCGTCGTACAGCCAGTCACGAATATCAGCTGGTCATCTGCAACACTCAAAACGATATTCGCCAGGGCTTTCCGGTCCTTGTTGACGTCTTCTGGTGTGGGGGCTGCTGGAGGAGCTGACACACACTCCCACAGAGCCTCTCGTGTGAGATAGTGCTCCATCCGGAGTGCCCACACACTATAGTTTGTTGAGGTGAGCTTATCCACCAGCTGAGCATTCACCACGCATGCCATGCTGTCGTCTAGCCAAGACGCCTGGACTCCCTCTTTGCTCACCTCCTCGGCCTTTTCCTGAGAGCCGCTGCTGCTTGCCTGGTCCGCTGTGCTATCCTCAGACTCACTGGACTTCCCTGCGTTCTGCACGTCCTCCAAGTCACTCTCGGTAGCCACAGACCTTCATCCAACCCCAGGCAACTGAGTTCTCTTTCTCTTCCAGCCTCAGTGGTGGTGCCTCCGGCCGCTAGCGCAGCGTGCTGGGCCCATAACCCTGTTGCGAGTTTGCGTTGTTTACTTGGACAGAGGTCCAACCACCAGCAGAGAAGAGATCACTCACCAACACAGCCAAGTTGTTGCAAATTATTTACAGTGATTTATTTACATCCAGCATCCAGCAATACATTCAGCGGAGTTTCAGAATGTCCTGCTTAGCTCTCATTGAAGAAGGCAGACAGAATAACACAATGCACATTTCATATATACAGTTTAACAGCCAATCACAACAGTGCTGACTCACTCAGGTAATTAGCCACAGGTGCAACACCTTATTGCATCATCCTAATGCATTCCTATGGAGACTCAGGCTGACAACTAGAGACAAGCCCTTACATGCCCTTACATGCCTAGACATGCCCCTGGAATCCAATGCATTGACATAGCTTTATAGCAGTGACTGTATGATCAATACTTGACTGCCATATACTGACACTTTGCAGAATTAAGTATAACAACAATTGATCCCTACCTGTAGTTCACCAAACGATGATAGTAGCCCAGCCCCATAGGCCTTTATGTCACTGCCTTCTTTACACAGTCCAAATTCCACTGTAAACCAGTAAACCTGGTGAAAGATAAAGTACAAACGTTAGCTGTATCTGTGCATAAAGTCCTAGTAGTCTTATGCTGAGCGAGAAATACATATGATGAAGAAGAAGAAGAGAAATCGTCCATCTGCCAGGGTTATTGATGTACCCTACAAGCTTCCCTAAGAGTTACACCCTTAAGTCCATCAATCTGGGGCCATATTGAAAACACCAATAAAAACCCAAAGATACCGTAGCAAGTTTCTCGATGAATTCATCTGGTGCTCCCAGAGAAGCCAACCCAATTTCCTGTTTGAAAAAACAAACAATCAGATACCATTCAGTTTCCTTTCAAAAGTTCATGTTTACTTTGGCCCTAGCACTAAAATGAATTCCAGGGGAACAGGCCAACCAAATTTCCTTCTCACTAATTTTTTGTTTGTTTTTACAAATATTTACATTTATCTTGTAGTGTATTATTTTGCCCAACATTTCTGAGTATCTATGATATTAAATGTGATTTTTTGGGGGGGAAACCTGTCAAATACATATTTAAGATTTGAAAATGTAAAAGAAATATTTAAGACATAAATTAAAAGATTTAGATTATAACATTCTGAAATATAACTGCATTTTGGCTTCATTACTGATCCTGCGTTGAGCAGGGGGTTGGACTAGATGGCCTGCATGGCCCCTTCCAACTCTATGGTTCTATGATTCTATGATTCTATGTATCTTCTTGACACTATTTGTAAAGGTGGTTGTGAACAGACAGTAGAGTTTAACTTGATCAGCTTATTTGTCTGGTGTAAGATAACATTCCAACATAAATTCATTTCATAAGAAGTCACTGGGTGCATTGAAAATAAGTTACATCTCCAAAAGTATTTTTTTATAATATCTGGAGATTTTAGATCTTATTTAGCCATCTGTAGTTACTCTTTGTCTTATTTTATAAGTGATCTTCCGATATTATTTGTCATAATTATTTACTTACTTGGGAAAACTGAGCAAAACTGGGATCAGCAAACAAAGGGACATGTCCTAGGAGCTCATGGCAAATGTCTCTGTAAGACAAGGAGTATAAATGATTTTTTTTTGCGTGAAAAACATTCTTTTTTAAAGGTAAGTGCATATATTATAAGAGATAGAATAAAATAAATAAGATCTAGACTGCCTATTGAATATTTATACTGCCCACCCTTCTGGCTCCATATATTAAACTCTTATTCTAGAAAGAGAAGGGGAAATCTAAAACCAAACCAAAACTGTATTTCCTATGGGACCTAAGGGAGAACAAAAAGAAGAACTATTTAAAAAGTAGTAACGATTATATAGTAGTAGAAGAAGAAGAAGAGTTGGGCTTTATACCCTGCTTTTCACTGCCCTATGGAGTCTCAAAGTGGTTTACAATTGTCTTCCCTTCCTCTCCCCATAATTGCCTTCCCTTCTCCTCCCCACCCCATAAGGAAGATGAGGTTAAGAGTGCTTGGTCAGAACAGAACTATCAGGACTGTGATGAGCCCAAGGTCACCTAGCTGGCTGCATGTGGAGGAGCAAGGAATCAAACCCGGCTCACCAGATTAGAAGCTGCCATTCTTAACCACTACACCACGCCAACAGGGATAGTCCTATTATTAAATCTCACTATGAACCACAAATTGCAAGATGTCGCAATATGCCACCACATTATAAATTAATCTATTATTACATTTTCCCACCACGGAAGGTACCATTTTGATTTTCTCCCCCAGACACCAAAGTGTCTGGGGCTCTCTATACTGACCATGTACAATTTTCTGAATATCTGGCAGCAATTCATCTATATATCCCTTCCAAGACAAAATACTTACGGTTCTGGGGTGTACATTGGTCTTGATGAATGGCGAATATATTGAGTAGAATGAAATACTCTAAAAGCCAAGCCAGCCAAAAAATCCCGAGATGATAGGAGTCCAGCCACAGGACGTAAGCGAAATCCAGTGCAGCCTTTTAATACAAGAAGAATCTATTTTATAATCTCATTAAAATAATGTCCTAATTGATTTATGCTTTACTATTGATTCTTTGTCTATTTAATCTTTGTCTATACTAATTTTTCTACAACTTCAGATACAGAATAATTATGGTATGTTTGTCAGTTAGTCAGTCAGTCAGTCAGTAACCTTTTATTGGCATAAAATATGCTTGTTAATAATAGCAGACATTTCCCCTACCTGCACTATTACTTACTTTTCAAGAAATTTGAGACATCTTCCAGCTGGGGAATGTTATCTTCTTGGTACCCACAGTATTTCTCCAAGAGAGGGAAGACATGGTTGTGTTCGTAGCAAGCATGGGTGGGATAGAGAGTCTTTAGCTCCCTGAAGACTGTACCCCATGTTTTCTTCTCTTCCTCTGAGTAAGTCACCCTGGGGATGGGCTGTCCACTAGAAAAGAAAGGGATTTGCAGAATGTTGAGATATTCTAAGAACATTTTATGATGGGGGCAGATATTTCTGAATGGCCGCTTCCTGTTGACCAGAAGATATTTCTGAGGTCTTCTGAAACACTTTATGATAAAACAACATAGAGAAAAAACTGGTGGTTTGTCATGTGTGTTGGGGAATAAGCAAGTGCATGCCATGAAGTTCATCAAGAAACATAAAGCCAAGGATAACTGGGCTATCTTTGACATTGAACAAAGTAAAGGGGTTACAGTTCACTGAGAGCAACAGTTTAGGAGGAGAACTCATCTCCCTCGCCCCCTCAATATAACTGACTGGTTGTTGCTTGTCCTAAGGGGAAATGTGTTACAAATAATGTAGTCAACATCCTGTTGGGGCCTGGAGTTTTATTGGAATTGTAACCAGGCCTGATGTAAGGATTTGTGGGGCCCATCGCACCAGAGCCAGAGTGGGTCCCTTGTTAGTTGCTGTTGTTAGGTTCTATCAAGTCATTTTTGACATTTGGTGACTTTGAACAAAGACCTGCCATTGAGTGCTGCCTGCAGTAAATTCTTAACGTTTTTATAAGGTCGATCCACTTCCATCTTTAAGACAAGGAACCCTACCCACACTAACTTGGCAGTGGAGCCTGGGGACAGTGGGGTTTGAGGAGGGGAAGGACCTCACCAGGCTATAATGCCATAGAGTCCAGACTCCAAAGCGGCCATTTTTCTCCTGGGGAACTGACTGCCATCACCTGGAGATCAATTGTAACAGCAGATCTCCAGATACCACCTGGAAACTGGCAACCTTTTAAAAAGTGAACCTGCCCTGCATGATACCCCAGAGGACCCTGTCACAGGACAAGGGGTTAGATTAGATAACCCCTTAGATCTCTGTGGGCCCCAGAAGTCTGCATCCCTGTGATTCAGCGATGTTAATGGCTCAGCAGGAATGGCCAGCTTGCCTCTATTTAAATACAGTTATAGCACGGTCACTCTGGCTCGACTTTGGGCCAGAAGGGAGTCCTTTGACCTGTTCTGCTTTATTGCCATGACATTAAAACGGAGGGAGGCCGATTCTTCGGGGAAATAATAAGAAATGGACAAGCGACACCCCCTCAGTTTTTCCAAATCAAAGAGCCTTTTCCAGCAATTTAATAGGGTTTGTGACACTGCTGGGATAATACGAGGGATTTCCAAGGCGGCAGGCTCTTTGTCGAAATACGAGTGATACCCCACCATTCCCCACCCCCTAGTTTTAGCCGCAGCCTAGTAATGGTGCAATTTTCTGTCTCTCGGCACCAGTCCTCCTTGATCTGTGGAGCTTTAAACATGATTTTGAATGAGAGGAGGGGGTGAACTGGGACAGCTTTGGTTTCTATAGCATTGACCTTTTCTAATTAATCCTTAGGCCACCTTCATGGGCCTGGAGAAAAGAGCAGGGGCTTAAGGCCCTGTCAGACACCAATTTGAAGGCAGCTGAGATCAATAGACCAGTGCTCAGGGTGGCAGGTGAGGAGAGAGAGAGAGGAAAAGAGGAAGCCAAGGGAGGAGAGGGTTCCTTTAAAAGACAGCTGATTAAAAAAAATTGATCTCTTAGGGCGCTCTCTAAAATTGCCCATCCTTTTCTGAAGAATGATTTTGATGAAGCTCATACATTTCATTTCCAAAACAAGAGTAGTTTGCTAAGCTCTTGCTTCTCCAAAGCTTAGGTTAGTAAGAGTAGAATATACAATTCTATATCTATATTGAATTAGTTCTGCAAGGATTGAGAGCAAGGCCATAAATCAAGTCCTTCTTGCCTTCCTTTCACTGGCAAGGCAGACGGCGGTTGGAAAAAATAGGAAATCCCAGTTCAGACTGGAGAAAGTTAAAATCACGAGACCTCCTTTCTGCACATTGATGATGATGGCGATGACGTTTGCCATTCAGTCATGTCTGACTCTTGGTGATCCTATGACTCAGCTTTCTCCACGTCTTCTGATCTTGCACTGCTTCTATTAGTTGTACAATGCTCCGTTCAGTGTCCATTTTGATCGTTTCTCACCACCGTGCTCTTTGTCAGCCTGGTTTCCTTTTACCACTGACCAGTCCTAGCATCATTGCTTTCTCCATTGAGTAGGATCACATGATATGAAGAAGAAGAAGAGTGGGGTCTTATATGCTGCTTTTCTCTGCCTGAGGGAGTCCCAAAGCGGCTTACATTCACCTTCCCTTTCCTCTCCCCACAACAGACACCCTGTGAGGTGGGTGAGGCTGAGAGAGCCCTGATATTACTGCTCGGTCAGAACAGCTTTATCAGTGTTATGGAGAGCCCAAGGTCACCCAGCTGGCTGCATGTGGAGGAGGAGCAGAGAATCAAACCCCGCTTGCTAGATTAGAAGTCCACACTCTGCCCTCCTAACCACTACACCAAAGTAAATGAGCCGGAGTTTTGGGATTTTGCCTTCCAGAGATATATCAGGCTTTATGTGCAACAGTATTCCCTTGTTTGTGACTTTTGCTGTCTCTGTCACAGCCTTCTCATTTTTATGAACACAAAGGCCTTCTAGATGTGAACACACATATCTCTTCCTCTGGCAACTACCTAGGTTAGAGGTGAGGCATAATTTGCCCTCACCATCATGTAGGGTCAACTTCAGTCAACTGAGAACAAACCCTAGGAGAGGGGCCAACTGGTCCCAGCAGCATCTCTGTGAGTAAGGTCCTCAGATTGGTTGTGGGAGAGAGTCAACTTCTCATTTGGAAAGGCTTCATGGGAAAGCATCCCATAGCTGTGAGATAACCATAGAACAAGCAGCCATGGAGGCCACGATGCTGCCTGTCAAGGATGTTATTCTCTCCTCCGACTGAAACATGACAAGGATGGTGGCCTCTACAGAATTAGATAACCAAACGGGAGATTTCGTTATCTGTTGACAGTTCCAATAACTCTACCAAGCAGATTTGGATCGTCAAACCAAACGGCATATAAAATCCATGTGAGATTCAAATGCTCCTTTCATTATCCCCCTTCCCATCTCAAGCAAACCAATGGCAAAACAACCCATGGGAAAAAAGAAATCACTCAGTGCAACTGGACCAGAAAGGACACACACAAGAGCATTAGATCAAGACCAGACATGACGAATCATTTCAATATTGTTTACAGATCCTGCTTTCATGTAAATTATTCACACACACCCCTTCCCCTCTCCTGTCTAATGTGAAGCATACGAGGCGCTACTTTACTTGGCGCTCGGGATTTTGTAGTCCCCTATGGTACCGCGGCGCAATTAAACAACAAAGCATTGTGGGCACTGCAGAGAGGCCCTCATCTGAATGCAATTTATTTCTCTTAAGCTGCAATTTTAGGATAAAGGCCGTCCAAGGAGGATTTGAGCACACTGCGGAAAGAAAGACGCCAAAGGGAAACTAAATGCTTTGGGAGAAGAATCTGTAAAAGGGGCTCTTACACAAGGCCATGTCAGACTTGTTTGTGTCCTGCATCCACAGGCCTTCTTCCCTCTTACTAGGTAGGCTTGCCAAACTCCAGGTGGGGCCTGGGGATCTCCCAGAATTATAGCTGCACTCCAGATAGAATCATAGACTTGGAAAGGATCTCCAGGGTCATGGAGTCCGACCCCTGCAGAACTTTCACAGCTACCTGCCCACCCACAGTGACTCCATACCTAGATGGTGCCCCCCCTAAAAAAAACAATCCCTGGTCAGTCTGGCCTGGAAGGAATTTGCTTCCCGGTAACAAAGTGGCAATTGGCATTACCCTGGGCATGCAAGAAAGGGCTACAAGAGCAAAGCATTAACACAGTCCCTTCTACTTATTCACAGAATAAGTATTTCTGTCAGATGGCTATCTAGCCTCTGCTTAAAAACTCCCAAACAAGGAGAACCCACCATCTCCCAAGGAAGCCTGGTCTATAGAGGAATTGCTCTATGACAGAGATGAGCCCCCCACCCCCCCAACCAGGATAAAATGGCTGCTTTGGAGGGTGGACAAATTAATCCCCACAGAGGACCCTCCTGTCCCCAAATGCCACTCTCCCCAGGCTCTACCTCCAAATTTCATGGAATTTACCAAACTGAAGCTGGCAGCCTCACTTGCAGCTTCATTTCTGGCCTCAACACTTCAAGTCAGCCTTGTCCTCTGCAGGAAGACTCCATCGCAGGTATCCCCTTTTGACTGGCCTGAAGCAGGGGTAGTCAACCTGTGGTCCTTCAGATGTCCATGGATTACAATTCCCAGGAGCCCCTCCCAGCATTTGCTGGCAGGGGCTCATGGGAATTGTAGTCCATGAACATCTGGAGGGTCACAGGTCAACTACCCCTGGTCTAAAGGATGGGGCTGGGCAAGAACCTGCTGGAGGACTTGCAGGAAAGGGCACAAGACCTTCCCTCACTATTTTAGTACACTACTCTAAGTGCTTCTTCCTTGATATCATCTCTACAGAAATTTCCCACCCTGGAGTGGACAATCTTACCTTCAGGTGATCTGGAGTGTCAAGCTTCATTATTTTTACCTTGTCCTCCCCTTTGTGGCCTATTGGTTGGCCACATCCTGTTAGGCTTGGCATCCACTCTGATGCCTCTGGGTTTTGATGGTTCATTGGATAATCTCTTGATATGGGGTGCTGATGGAAAGTTCTGTTGTTATATGAGAATGTATAGGGTTTTTAATGTGTTTTTGGGAGGGGGAGCTGGCTTTAACCCCATGTTAGGAGAAGAAGTAGCTAAGAATATTTTAAATAGCAAAACAAACAAATTTGGGATCTAAGAGCAGGCAAACGAAGTTTATGTATGAAGAGTATTTGTATATAGACTCTGTTCATGGTTTCAGCAGAATGTTTGGAAATCAGAAAGGGGGGGTTGTGAGTGCAACTTCTCTGCAAGTGAATTCAATAAATGCAATGTGTGTCTTCTAAGCTGGGCTGAGAGTCTACTGAATACTAGTCAAACAGAAGTATGTTCATTAGGTAGTTGAGGTTCTTATGCTCTGCTCCCCAGTCATGCGTCTATATTGCTGATACCCAATGGAGCAAATATCCAACTGCTTTCAAGAAGGGTGCCAGCTCCTGCTTGGGAAGCACCTGGAGATTTTTTTGGGGGGGGGGGGCAGAGCCTAAGGAAACTCGGGTTTGGGGAGGGGAGGGATTTCAGTGGGGTATAAGGCCATAGAGTCTACCTCCCAAAACAGCCATTTTCCCCAGATGAACAGATCTAGTTCCTTGAAATCATTTATAATAGCTGGAACTCTCCAGGCACCACCTGGTGGTAGCAACCCTATCTTTCATTGACCTTATTGGCATAAGAGGCACATTGGAAGATCCCAGGAAGTATCAGTGTTGAGTCTGCAAGAACACAAATTCAGATATAGCTGCTGCTTTCATAGAAGGATGATTCACTTGCAACCTCCCACCATTTTGTGATTGGTCTTAGTATTCTATGTAGAGTTACTACTCCCCAGGTGATGGCTGGAGATCTGCCGCTATTACAACTGATCTCTGCGTAGAAGAAATCAGCTGACCCTGGAAGCTGACACTCTATGATACCCCATTGAAGTCCCTCCCCTCCCAATACTCTGCCCTCCTCAGTCTCCACCCCTCCAAAATCTCAAGTTACTTCCCAACCCAGAGCTGGCAACCCTATTTCTACGGCAGCCATTTTGTGGGAGTGTCCATCCACCCCCATTCCCAAAGTTCCAATTGTGTCCACAGTCTCAATATGTTTGGGGACCACCTGGTCTACATTATCCCAGTAATGAATCCCCTGGCAGCAACAGCTCCATAGTGCAGAAAATGCTGGGTTTGAAATACCTTTCATTCCCTGTTCATTATTTTTGCATACTCACTGTCTATAGTTGTAGGCTATATCTGCAAATTCCTTTCTTCTGGCCCGGTAGACTGGATCTTTGAAACCCTGGAAACATATTAGAAAATGCATTGCTTTGGACAAACAGGACAAACCAAGAGGAAAATATTCCAAGAAGTCTTCAAGCTTCTCTCTCAGGCCTGCCCCTTCAGGACTTAATGGGAACAGGCAAGACTTACAACAAGGCTCAATTGCTTCTAGAGGCAACCCATATGCCATTGCGAAAGCACTGCTATGTCTTTTAGAGGGGCATTTAGGCTGCTTTGTGTACCACAGAAGAACCAGAGATGTAGGGGCCCCTAACAGAGGGAGCCATTGTGGTGTATTGGTTAAGAGCGGCAGCTTCTAATCTGGAAAGCTGGGTTTGATTCCCCACTTTTCCACATGCTGCTGTCTGGGTGACCCTGGGCTCCTCACAGCCCTATTCTGACCCAGCAGTCCTATCAGAGCCCTCTCAGCCTCACCCACCTCACAAGGTGTCTATTGTGGGGAAAGGAAGGGAAGGCAGTTGTAAGCTACTTTGAGACTCCTTCAGGAAGTGAAAAGCGGGGTATAAAAGCCAACTCTTCTTCTAAGATATAATCACAAGTGGCTTTCAACGTGGTTCTGCCATTCTAAACCCACTGCTATTTTCCACAGCCTAAATGTCAGGGAGCTGGCATCTTGAAAATGGCATAGAAGGAACAGGAGTTCCCCCCTCATCACGTCTAACTGAGACCTAAGTAAAGATAATTGTTTGTTTGGAGGGATACTCTGCTTTAGGATTCTAGTCCTTATGGCTGAAAGAATACTTCACTTCCAAGCAAAAGATACCAGCATGCCCCAAAGTGTCAGAAGCTTGGGGAGGGGGGATGTACTGTTTCTGAGAGAAAAATATAAGTGATCCGGGGTCTGATACTCTGTACATGAGAAGACAGTCCAGTTGGAGGTTAAGGTCAAAGCGGGCTTCATCTAGGCCCAATTAGTAGAGGAGCTGGGGAAGAAGGAGAATTGGTTTTTATACCCTGCTTTTCCCTTTCCAAAGGAGTCACAAAGATGTTTACAATTGTCTTCCCTTCCTCTCACTGCAACAAACACCGTGTGAGATAGGTGGGACTGAGGGAGTTCTAATGTTTCCAAAGCAGGCCCTGGTCAAGGTAAGCACTTTCAGTGTTCAGTAAGTGTCATGTAGGAACCAACCTTCATCTAAAGTAAGCTGCAAGATCACCCAGCTGGCTGCATGTGGAGAGCGGGGAATCAAACCCGGCTTGCCAGATTAAAAGCCACAGCTCCTAACCACTACACCAAGCCTTGGCTATGGCTATGTAGCCCATATTTTCCATGAAATAGGATTGCCAATTCTGGTGTAGGAAATTCCCAGAAATTTGGGGGTGATGCCCGTGAAGGGGGAAATTTGGGGAAAGATTTCATGTCAATTCTATGGATCCCTAATTGCACTCCCCCCATTAAAAAAAAACAGAGGAAAAGGATCATTATGTAATTAGTACAAGGAGTTGGATCTAAGCTGCATCTTCCATTTTCATGTATTGAGGGGTTGTGTTTTGGAGAGGGGTTTCTGCTTTCAAGCTCAGCCACTTGACAGAAACATCCAGAGGCTGCTTTGATTTTCGTCTAGAGCTGTTGGGTCTCCCGTACCCTTTCCTTTCTTCCAGGGCGCTGACAAATAATCGCACAGGAAACATGGTGCCTTTGAGATTAAACTGAAGCTACCGAAGGGCTAATCACTGCCTCAATTAGTGTAATAGCAGCAAATTTGTGCCACACCGCATGGGATTTATTGACAAGCTCCCAGCGCTGGTTAAATTAATAGCCATAATTACTGGCGGTAGCGAATCTTCTGATGTAAAAATAAAATGCTAATTTGATGAGGGGATGTGTTGCTGTCAGTCCCTGAGTACCCATGGGGCCAACGTACTCATTTGTACAAAAGCTTTCCCTGCCCGATAACTGCCTCCATAAGTCAACAGATCTAAGTAAAGAGATCTTTTAAGGGTCTCAAAAGACTTTTGCTTCATTAACTGTGCTTCCTTGAGTCTGTGACATTTCAGATTGCGAGAGGGGAATGAAATTAACATCCCCATGTTATCTCCTGTAACTTTATAGTTCCCATTTCTGATGTTCAGGCTGTGGTGGTGGAAAGAGCTGTCCAGTCTCAGATGACTTACAGTGACCTCACAGGGCTTTCAAGACAAGAGATGTTCAGAGGTGGCTTGCCATGCCTGCTCTGTATGGTGACCCTGGACTTCCTTGGTGGTCGCCCATCCAAATACTAACCAGAGCTGACCCTGCTTAGCTTCTGAGATCTGATGAGATTGGGATAGAGGAAAAGTTGGTATTTATACCCCACTTCTCAAAGTGGCTTACAGCCCCCTTCCCTTTGTCTTCCCCAAAAAGACACTCTGTGAGGGAGGTGAGGCTAAGAGATCTTCTGACAGGGCTGCTCTGTGAGAGCAGCACTATCAGGAATAGGACTGGCCAAGGTCACCCAGCTGGCTCCGTGTGGAGGAGCAGGGAATCAAATAGACCTTGCCAAATTAGAAGCCACCACTCCTAACCACTACACCAAACTCAAGCTCTGTGGCTCATATCCTCCATGAAATAGGGTTGATAAATCTGGTGTGGGAAATTCCCAGAAATTTGCAGGTCATGCCTGTGAAGGGGAAATTTTGGGGAAAGATTTAATCTAGATTCTATGGTATACCATACAGTCTACCCTCTGAAGGTGCCATTTCCCCAGGGGAATTGGTCTCTGAAGTCAGGAGATAAATGGTTATTTTAGAACTCCACTCCTCCCCTGTGGTTGGCAGCCCAGTCATGGAGCATGGGGCCATTTTGAAGGTTCTGGGTGACAGAACCTTTATCTCCAGGTGATAAATTTTCAGATTGTTCTCTGTGTCAGTTTGGTGTAGTGGTTAGGAGTGCAGACTTCTAATCTGGCATGCTGGGTTCGATTCTGCACTTCCCCACATGCAACCAGCTGGGTGACCTTGGGCTCGGCACAGCGCTGATAAAGCTGTTCTGACCGAGCAGTGATATCAGGGCTCTCTCAGCCTCACCCACCTCACAGGGCGTCTGTTGTGGGGAGAGGAAAGGGAAGGCGAATGGAAGCCGCTTTGAGCCTCCTTTGGGTACAGAAAAGCGGCATATAAGAACCTACTCTTCTTCTTCAATGAGGACCAGAAATGTAAGATATACTTGTTAGGAAGTTCCAAATAATTACAAAAAGTATTGTTGTTAATCTGTTGTTATGTTTTCCTTACTGGGTGATCAGCATCCAGCTCTGCTCCGTAGCTGAGAATCTGGTTGGCAAATCTGTCCAGTTCTTGAATAGTCCTTGGGAACCATGGCACTAGGGAGCAGAAAAGAAGGGGAATGATCAAGCTTCTTGCCTCAATTTAATTTTGACATTTCCTGGTAGGAATGATGATTGTTGTGATGATCACGACCACATCTAGAGGCACAAGATCAAATTTTACACCTTCTGATGAAAATGCAGAGGCTTGTGCACTGACACAGGAGTTTCATGTGCACTCTCCCAAGTCACCTGCATCACCAGAGTACTTTTTAAGTCTTAAAAAATCCTAACAATTTCTATTATACTATAAAAATGTAATATTATAATGATAGGCATGATATACTAGTTCTGCTGAATTCCCGGCTTCTATTTTTTAAAATGAAACTAGTTCTTTTCGTTGTAGAATTAGAAGGAGAAATGGATACAACAAAAATGGATGGAAACTTGCATTAAAAAAAAAACAAAAGGAGGGAACTCAGGGGAATCAGCATATAACAGCAACAGAGATTTACCTAGAAAATGTTTCTGCTACCTCTCCAAAGTGGCTTAAAATAATAAAAATACAACATCATTAAAAGCTGCTAATTAAAACATTGCACTGAAAACCCAGCTATTTGCGCTATAACAATTTAGCAATATATTTTTAAAATGGGGGGGGGGGAAGCTATTCAGTAGTGTGAAGAGGTGAAACGATGGCTCAGGAGGAGGCAAAATGAAAGGGAAATTACACAGTTGTGAGCAGGATCTTAAGAAATGCTCACTTTCCTTCCCACCATCCACATGGTGTAACCATTCTTAGATTGCAATCCTTAGATTGCAAATAAAAGATTGTTGGAAGATTTGAAGTGAAGCAGAGGGCAAATGTCCATGATTAGGGGATGATGTTGTGTGAATGTCCCTCCCCCATGAAAAACAATCCAGTTTGGATGCCAGACTGGATTAAAACCTGCACATGGAAACAACCTCAGCCTCCATGGCAGGTAATAATAATATGCAACAGCAGCCTTTCAATACGTGAACAAATTACTTTACTTTTGTTTATTTGAGAAAAGTTTTCATGCACGGGTTATATGCGTCATATGCACTTCTTCTGCACATACCAACAGTGCAGGGAGCCTCTGGCAACTTCATTCATATGGCACGGGGTTAAAAAGCCATGGGACTTCCATCAAGCCCCATTTCCCTTGAAATCTATCACAGTTTGTCACTAGAGGGCAGCAGCAGCAAACCATTACACATCTGACTCTCGGTTGAAGTGTGTGGAGTCTGCGGACACACGCTCTCTGATGTTTTTGTGTTTAGGCATGTGTGTGTCATGTTCTAATCCCTTCCAGCATCACCTCTGAAAGAAAGGGTGTATTCTCAGGGTTGAAGCGGTGGCCCAAAGGATTCTTTCCACACAGAGATTCACTAATGCCACGTCCTATCGAGATGAATGGAAGATTTGGAACTTGCCATACGCAGTTATTAAAATCCCAGTGCTGTGATTTTTACCATGGTAGGAGAATCATGGTTACATTGTTGGGTCAATGCAACCGTTCTGCAAGAGGTTGGACTCGATGTTCATGGAGGTCCCTTCCAACTCTATGATTCAACACCCTTACAGCATGACTGACCTTCATTTCTTTTTTAAATAGTCGTGTGCTTATAGGCAGACTCCTGTATACTGATATGTTGGTACTGAGTGTTCAGTTCAACCCATTTTTCTGGTATATTTTTGCCACATGAGAGCTACCTATGGGCACATCACTGCTGCAGCCTGGGTTCAAATTGAGCAGTCCCCGGGGCTCAGACTACACTATGGGGCTGTGTGGTGCTCATGGGTGTCCAGGCACCTGCCAACAACCTTCCTTGTGTCTGCTAAGTGTTTTTTTTTAATGGGCATGGCCCATTCTGAATTAGAATCAGAATTTGTTCTCTTGTGGTCCAGGACCAGTCATAAAAGAGCATAAGGTACAACTTCTGACCAACAGGTTCTTCTGATTGGCTACTGATGTTTGGACGTGTGGATTTTGTGTTGATTTGGCAGCTGTTGCCACCACAGCACAAAACTTTTGACTGTGAAGGTAAACTTTGGGACCCATTTTGTAGCTGTCTTTGTTTCTTACTGCAGTTGTTACATGGCAGCAATTTTATGGTGGGGCCCATTTTATGGTGTGGCAGAATTCCACAGATCCCACAAACTCAAAATGAATTGGGTATCGCTGATCTAGGGTTATCGGCTGACCTGGAGGAAAATGTCCTGCCTGTAGAATAGATGGTTTGTGGGATATTATTAATCCAGGGAATGCTGTTTACCTTCATGCCATGAGAAGCGTCACCTGCCCATTTGCACACATTAAGGCTCTGTTAAAGGGCCTTGGAATTTTTTTCCAGGCCAGTTGACAATCCAAGCTCAATTTTGCAGCCTCTGGAGAGCTGCAGCTGGATACAGAGCTGGACATGGATCTGATCCAGCTCAATTAACCGTAATGGTCCCAAGGCAACTTCCGCTTGCACTATTTTCCCTTGACCAGACCCGGCAGCCATGGCTTTAAGGACAAACCTCAGCAAGCCACCCTAGCCAGCCCTCTTACCAGCACACAATCTAATTACCCCTTTGCTTGAGACAGGAGATATTGGGGCCTTCCCTGTGCTTCCTTCTGCCCGGGTTAACCAGACTGGCTGTCTCCCCAGCCTGCCGTTAATGAATGGCCAGAGCAAGCTGTTGCAACACTGACCCTCTGTGAGACCGCAGAGCAAATGTGGGCTGATCAGTAATAAATATTGATTTGTCGGCCAGAGGAACAGCGGCATTTTATGGGCCTGCAGGGGACACCCAAGTGGTGACCAATTTCACATGGGGTCAGATGCTTAATGGGATGCTAATCAGCTATTTATATGGGGGGCAACAAAACAGAATGGCTCCCGAGGTTCTGCAGAATGTTCTGCCCCATTCCGGGGAGGGGTGGAAGACAAGGATTGTTTAGATTTATTGTCATTTCTGGGCACAGGTTTGGCTCTTTTTAAACACAGCCAACTGCTCCTGTCAGCCCCTGGATCCTAGCAAACAAGGCCTCCACAGACTCTCAGCCTCCGGCTTGTCTCCAAACGGCAATAAATTGTCTGCATTTCCCTTACACACACACACACCCCTTCTGCAGAAATAGAATCATATTTAATTCTTTTACTCTAAGCTCCAAGGGGTCTAATGCTCTATTGCTTGCTCAAATGGACAAGCCTTAGGAAAGAAGCAGGCTGTGTTTTCATGGCAAATCAAAAGGATCCTGATTTTGCCAAAAAATACTGCCAACTTGGCGGGGGATGGAATTTTCAGTTCCAGAAACTGGTGTGCCGAATATAGAAGGTGCCAGTCAGCTTTGCAGGAGATCTTTCTGGTCCTTTCTCATCCAGCAGACCCAAGAGGTTTCAGCAGGGGAGATGGTGTAGGGTAGTGGTTAAAGGGTCTGGGCTGAGATCTGACAGACCCACGTTCAAATCCCCCCTCTGCTGTGAAAACTTGCTGGGTGCTCTTGGGCCAGGCACCCTCTCCGCCTAACCTACCTCACAGAGCTGTTATAAGCATAAAATGGAGACGATAAAGATGTAAGTTTGGGGAAGACAAGCAGAGTATTAATGATTGAAATAAATAAATAAGCAGGTCAAGAAAGTTACTCTGCCAAGGAGATTCAAATGGTAGCCGTGTTGGTCTCAAGTAGCACAATAAAATCAGGGCAAAGAATTATCATATGGCTGTATTTGGATGTGTGACACAATTTACTAATGTAGCAGAATTAATTTTTGCTATATATTCCCATTGTCATGTAGAGAGTTCATAGTCTGAGGAAGAGTGCTTGCACTCGAAAGCTCATGCCTTAAATAAATCTTTGTTGGTCTTAAAGGTGCTACTGGACTCTGATTTTATTCTGCCAACGAGATATGAAAGAAAGACTTAAGTTGTTCAATAGAGCAGCGGGAGAAAAAGGTGGTAGGGGAATGCCAGCATGTAATGCCATGACATCACTTCCCATTGTGTACCCAGAAGTGATGTCACAGCATTCCATACTCTCAGGAGTTGCCGGAGGTGGACAACTCTTCCTGCACTGTAAGTACATACATAGACATCTCCTGTTCTCTGCAGGCTAAAAGCATTTGCATAACCAAACTTTAAATATTGGATGCTGTCAGAGCTATAAACAGGATAGAGGAATGGTTGAAAGTAACTAATTTATCTCTTGTTCCCTATTCTTTTACTGACAGAGAAACGTCTTGGTGTGTATGTAGGGTTTTGCATCCCCAGAACTCCCAATAGTGAGCCCAAAGATATTTTTCCATGTGGATCATGGCCAAGGTGCTTCAGATGGCCCAAACCTTCCCTCCCTTCACATTTTTTCCGAATTAAATTTCACCACCAAGCTGGGGTTCCCCCCCCCCCCAATTGGGCCTCCAGGCACAACCCACACTGTGACAGTCCACACTTAAATGTCTTTGGCCTTTAAAAATCCACGGGAAATCTGATCACAGACATCTCGCATATCATCCAGTCTGACCCTGTTTCTTAAGCCAGTTTTCATAATTGCATGGTATTACAGGGCAGTATTAAGCTAGCCCGGTGATAATACTGAGATATCCCATCCATTAGTCATTTGTGAAGGCTTTGAGGTCCATATTGCTATTTCCTCATAACCTTCCCCTCTCTACACCTTCCCTTGTAGAATCAATACTTTCAGTCATTTTTAATATATCCAGTGTTCTGTTAAAACACACACTCACCACATTGAATGCCCCCCCCTGGACAACCCCCCACAGAGAATGTCCTCTCTTTTTTTTGGCCCCTATCAGGCTTGGCAGTTCTGAGATGCTGCAATTTTGTCACGGTGACTTTTATTTATTGTTTTGAGGTTCTTAATATCCATGTCTTATTGACATGAATGGAAGTTGTAAGTTGCACATTGCCCTGAGCCACATGGGAAGGTGGGGTATAAATTAAATAAATAATAATAATTCAGCGAACGGATTTTGCTGCTTCACACAGTACAATCCAGTTGTGAAGCGGACTGAAAGCGCATTACTCAATGTATGGGAAACCTCTTTTGCGTGAGGCTTGTTGCCCAACATGACCTCGTGTGAACATTTTGGGACAAACTTGTCCCAACTTGAGATAACTTCACAATGCACAAAAAGAGCCCCTTACGTGGGAGCAAATACCAATGATTTCAATGGGACATACTTTGAAATCTGGGTAATAGAAGCAACTTTGTGGTGGGAAGAGGTAGAGAAGAGGGGCTAAGAAAGATGAATCCAGGCGTCCCCCACCCACACTAAAAAAAATGTAATTAAATGTTCCACTTCAGGTTGCCTATGGTTCCCTGCTAAGCCATCATTCTTTGCCTGACATATCCTTTTTCTGAATGGAGGGGTCTAACTCCTCCAGATATTTTCCCTTTCCCCCCATGCCAGGGCATGGCTAGGACACAAAGGAAAGCATAAAGAGATTATCAGGATTTATTTCAAGTAGATATTATTGCCCTTTCAAGTTGCTCCCGGGAAGGACGGCGAGGCAGCAGACCTAAAGCACTTAAAGCCATCCTTAACCGAAATCCTGTTAGAATCACATCTGCTATCCGAAGAGTCGTGTGGGTATTCATAAGAGCGGGGCGGGTACCCCTGCAGATGTGGAACCAAGTGTTAGCTTTAAGAGGGTTCTTGGAAATCAAATGGCAGGCTGTAAGCGACTGGCTTCCCTTGGATGATGGTCCTACCCTTGTGTGGTCTCTTAAATGAATAGGGAAATTATAACAAGTGGATTTGGAAAAAAACAAACAAGCGGGCTGAGAAATGTGCCCTGATTAACAGCTTCTGTAGAGGCTACTGGTAGGCCACTTGGGGGAACAGATGTGGGGTGAGAGGGACCATTTCTGATCCAGCTGGGCTCTTAGTTACATTCTTATGGACTCCTGGAATGTATGAGGTCAGCACGTATTTAAACCACCCGGTAGTGTGATGAGAAGGAAATATTTGCCAACACTTGGTAGATGGATGCCAACCACCTCTAAAAGCTGTTAAACACTGGGGCAGAAGATGCTGCCTGGTGTTGAGTCAGATTCAGGTGGGTAGCCATGTTTGTGGCGTAGTGGTTAGGAGGGCAGACTTCTAATCTGGTGAGCCAGGTTTGATTCCACGCTCCCCCACATGCATGCAGCCAGCTGGGTGACCTTGGGCAAGCCACAGCACTGAGAAAACTGCTCTGACTGAACAGTAATATCAGGGCTCTCTCAGCCTCAGCCTTTGAGACTCCTTTGGGTAGAGAAAAGCAGCAAATAAGAACCAACTCTTCTTCTTATGTGAGGACTTGTAATTCCCATTTCCTTTTGTTTGAGGAAGTGTGTGTGTGTGTGTGCATGCTTGAAGAAAATGTTTCCTCTCTCAAAAGTTTGTAGGGGACAAATATTTTTGTCTTTAAAGTGCACTGCACTCCTGTGTTAATTCTTAGCTGCTTTATCCTCACAACACTCCTTTAGCTGAACTGTGGCGATTACTTGTATTAAGTTTCCTGGAGAACATCACATTTAAGCAGGGTATGAACTCTGCTCTCTTGGTTACTATCCAGTGCTCTAGCTTCTACAGTGAAGACGAGCTGGTTTTTATATCCCGCTTTACACTGCCCTAAGGAGTCTAAAAGCAGTTCCAACTGCCTCCCCTTCCTCCAACATCCATCCTGTAAGGTAGGTGAGGCTGAGAGACCTCTGTGAGAACAGCTTCTAACACGGCTGTGACTAGCCCAAGGTCACCTAGCTGGCTGCATATGGAACAGTAGGAAATAAAATCTGGCTCACCAGATTAGAAGCCACTGCTCTTAACCACTATCCCAAGATGGATCTTTAGCACTTGAGGCAATGCAACTATTCAAGAGAACCCATAAATATTTACTAAGTGAAAAAGCCCCAACAAGACTGCAAAATTTAAATCAATAATACATAGCCAACATTAGCCTCTGCAATAGAGTCTTACCAGCATCCTTCCTCTTTTCTCGCGAAAGCTCGTGAACATTTGCCCCAATATCATCTCTCAAAGACCTGATAATGTCCTCCAGAGCAGGGATATTCCGACTGTCCAGGTTTATGAAGAATTCATAGTCATCTTTGTTGAGCCGGGAAGGTCTGGACTCAATGTGGGTCAGGTTTATTCCTTTTTCCTAAAAGGAAGAAGCTAATTCTGTCAATATTGTAACAGTGCCCTAGAAAGCGGCTAGATGTACACACATAATACAAACTTTTAATGGCATTAAAAATTTTTTTACAAGAAGTGTCCTTCAGAACAGAAGACTTTACAATTAAAACAGATATAATGATATAAGTACAGGGCCAATAACAGCAAGCTATCTAGAAGCCTTTGCCTTTTAAATCTAGACAACATAGCCATAGACAAAAACTTTGTGACCTGCTCAGTAATTTCAGGAGATCTATCAGCCAACAAAAAGCAGGTAACTTCATCTGGCACAATAACAGAAGGCAGCAAGGATACAATCAGACGTTGGCAAGGTTGATCGTATTTGGCACAGCCTAAAATGATATGATAAAATGGATCTGATTCATTCCAACAGCAGCTGTAAACCTATATCTGCCTGTGATCATAGCCAAGGGAAGCATAAAAGCTCTGTGATACGATGGAATTGTTAGGTTAGAAAAATTGTGGGCCATAAAATCCGAATAAGTGAGGTCAAGGGAGCAGGGAGGGGGGAGTACGTCCTGCCCACACCAGCATAAATTGACTGGCATTCAATATCCCAAATTTCTCTTTGAGTTGTCCGAAATATGCCATCATTCTCAGAATTTGCCAAGGAGTCCAGGTCAATGTCCAAAGTTTTTAGAAGCTATTAATTGGGACCATTTCGAAACCTGCAGGTCAGCAAATATTGTTTTTGTTCATTTAAAACCCTTTGCATTTAGAGAAGAGCTGGGGTTTTGTACCTTGCTTTTCACTACCCGAAGGAGTTTCAAAGCAGCTTACAATTGTGTACCCTTCCTCTCCCCAGGTAGGTGAGGCAGAGAGAACTCTGAGAGAACTGTAACTGTCCCAAGATCACCCAGTTGGCTGAATGTGGAGGAGGGGGAAATTAAACCCAGTCCTCCAGATTAGAGGCCACTGCTCTTCACCACTACACCAAGCCTTAAAGAC
Organism: Paroedura picta; assembly: GCF_049243985.1. Taxonomy (NCBI): domain Eukaryota; kingdom Metazoa; phylum Chordata; class Lepidosauria; order Squamata; family Gekkonidae; genus Paroedura; species Paroedura picta. The sequence goes on along the minus strand of NC_135373.1, from coordinate 107,041,212 downwards.
CCATGTGAAAGAAACACAAATAGTGAAATTGCTTTGTGAACTTTGCAGAAGGGGAGAGACAAATAATAGAATCAAGGCTATGGAGAAATGATTATGGCCACCTTCTTGCCTGCCTGCCTGCCTGCCTGCCTGCCTGCCACCAAATCTTGATGGGAATTCTAGGGGATAATTTATTTGTAAATTATTTGTATACGCACCCTGCTCTTCTTCTAAAGAGCTCAGAACACCCTTTTTGTATCTTACCCAAATCACTCTTAAGATATTTGAAATATTCTATATCTGATCAGAGTTACTTATGCCATTAACGAACAGTGAAGAACTTTTCCATTGTTCTCTTGCTTCTAAATAATTTCAGTTTTATGAGTAGTACTAGATGGAAAGGACAACAAGAGGAGAGCGTGAATCGGGAAATCTGGGTGTGACAAGGTTCATTGACCAACCAGAATAGTCCCAGCCAAACAAGATCATCTCCGAAGGCATTTCTGTGCACAAAATTTCCACTTTTGCCAATCAGTGCACTATCCCAGCAGTTTGGGCAGGGGCTTTCCAATCCTTCATAAGCATTGGTCTTGTTTGCATGAACAATTCCATTTCCTGCGGTCGTGACTGAACTAGGGGCACATTTTTGCCCGTAGCTACCACCAGGCAGAGCTGCAGGACCTGGGAGGGTAAAGACAGATGGGTCAGGACAACTGCCAGGGAGCAGGTAAGCCTGTTCTTGGCCACCGTTTAGAAGGTAGGTTGCCAGGGGTGGCAAAGAGAATAAACAGAAAGTCATTCTACAATGAGGATAGAATAGGCATGCAGGTGAGCTGAAGGGCTCTCTCCCTGTTTGGAAACCCAGCATTCAGGGGTGCCATTTTCAGGGAGCAACCATCCCTGTTTCACAACACTCTGTGCTTATTCTACAGAAGCCAACTTTAGCTTGGTATATAGATGACCATTGTAAAGAATTATTGGTTCTAAGTATGCGATCAAAACCACAGAACCCTTTGCCTACAGATGAAGAGGGGGTAACCGGATAAATATAATTGTATTGATGATAATTACAGTTGCTAGGTAAGTAAAAGACTCATGAAGAGGGCCATATAATGTGGAGATGCCTACATAGAGAGCCAGCTTGGTATAGTGATTAGGAGTGTGGACTTCTAATCTGGTGAGCCAGGTTTGATTCCCGCTTCTCCCCCACATTCAGGCAGCTGGGTGACCTTGGGCTTACCACAGAACTGATAGAGCTGATCCAACCAAGCAATAATATCCAGGATCTCTCAGACTCACCAACCTCACACACTGTCTGTTGTGGGGAGAGGAATGTGAAGGTGATTGTAAGCAGCTTTGAGACTCCTTCGGATAGAGAAAAGCAGCATCTAAAAACCAAGTCTTCTTCTTCTTCTTCTTCTTCTTCTTCTTCTTCTTCTTCTTCTTCTTCTTCTTCTTCTTCTTCTTCTTCTTCTTCTTCTTCTTCCTCTTCCTCTTCTTTGGAAATGCTATCAAAATATACTCTTTAGAAATGCAGTCTTTAACAAATTCAAAAGCAGGCTTTTTAAACACCGATGACCATCTCACCCTCTCTCACAGAGAAAGAGAAATCTGAAATGGCCTTTCTTGTCAGAGAGAGACATGAAGCATTTCCGAACATCCCCTTTCCGACATCTTCAACAGTGGGCCCTCCAGATGAACGGCACTCGCTTGTCCAGACACCAGCCCACTAAGTTGAAAAGGTCAGACGCTCATTCAGATCCTGTAGCTGAGTCAAGATGGCCCTCCTCAATGTCTTTGCCCCCACGCCAGGAACGCATGTCACTTAGCTGAGCCCTGAGGTCTAGTTGTTTTAGTTCCCTAAAGGTCTGCGTCATGCACACAGACAATGCATTGTGCTTGTGATTTAATTAGGTGCTCACAAATCACGAGAGGACCCAGCATTAGGGAAAGCTGAAATTGCTCCAAGCCAGACAGATAATGAAGGAGACCAGACATGGCAAGCCATCGTCTGCTTTAAGGCCCCATTGGTCTCATTGCTGGAATGAAGGCTTTGGATTTATAGGGCTGACAGGGCCAAGGAGACGGACTTCTAAGGGCCAGTAAGCATTCCCTTGATTTGCCACATCCGTAACAGAGGTAGGCTGGATCATACCTTCCCAAATGACAAAGATGAATGCTACAGTCCTCTCCTGCCCACCTTTCAGCTGAAGCCCTAAAATTAGGGATCACTGAGCCAGTGTAAAGCCATGGCAACCTCACTGAATAATGGCAGGGTGAGAAGAAGGTGAGACCCTAAATGACCTCTTTGTGCAAGAACTCATAGGCTCGTTCCAGAGGCAAGTGAGTGATTAGGGGACCCCCCACAAGGGAACAGATGGTCAATACAGCTGCGGAAATGGAGACCTGAAAGGAGTATTTGCTATTGTTCAAAAAGCCATAGGGCAAAAGAGGGCAGGCAAGCAGATCTATGCGTGTGGACAAATCAGACTTCATATGTAGATTAGAGTTCTATGATGGAAGAAATGTAGTAAGTAATATGCTACAGGAATGAAATGATGGCCATAATCCCTGTAGTTCCATAACAAACCACTCTCATAGAATTGGGGAATGCAATTGGAGGGTTTTAAAAAATATATTAATGGATGCTTTAGGCTGATCCTGCATTGAGCAGGAACTTGAACTGGATGGCCTGGATGACTCTATAATCATCTGCCATGTGCTTCTGTCTTCCCCTAAAGTAACATATCCATTCCCTATCCCATTTAATCTTCACACACCACTTCCATGCTGCCAGAGAATAGCGGGAAGCAACCAGAAAGGAGGTTGACACAGTACCAGGGAAGTTACATAAAAACTGGCCCAACATGTGACTTTCCAAATGAGCTACGCTGTGTGGATGCAAGACAAGATTTTAAAAGGCATTCTGCTAAAGTGAACTTCTACCTGAAATGCGGACATCTTTTATTTTGCTGACAAGTCACACCAAGGAATAAGACCTTCAGAGATGGGTTGCCCTAGTCTGCCTCTATGCAGAGAGCCTGGGATGCTTTGATGGTCTCCCATCCAAATACTGACTAATGCTTCCCAGACGTGACAAGATCAGGCTATTCAGGTGATGGGAAACCTCATTTCCTAATGTTTTGTGATTGGTTCTGATGCCCGACATTTTTATCATTACTTCTTCCTGCTTTTTCTGTACAGGGCCTAGGATTGAAAAAAGTTTCTCTCTTTTAGTTTTATTTTCCAATAGGTAGCCAGTTTTTTTTAGGGGAAGCAAAGGGGATGCCTTCCCATATTATAGCTATTGCATGTGGAGACTTATTTGGGTAAAAGCTCCACCTCCCACAGCAACCATCTTGTATTTGGCTCCACCTCCTATGGCAGCCATTTTGAGGTTGCACCCAGTGCTCTGTATCAGAATTCCAGTGGTGTCCACAGGCTAAAAAAGATTGGGGAGCTGTGGTCTAAAAGTAAGATATGCACATAAGTTCAAAAAGAACACTGTAAAGGAAAGCCAGGTCATACCAGAGCTCCAGAATCGGTAATCAGCCAAATGTCTGCATTCAGGCTTATGTATGTATGAGTTTATGCCTATAAGGCTCTGAATGTACCATCAGGACCTTGATTTTGCCTGTCTTCCCAATAACATGGAAAGGCCTACATGTGAACACTCAAACCCCTCTGTAACCATTCTTACTCAATCCACAGACGTCAGGTGGGAGTGATCACACTGGTCTCTATGCACATATGCTGCACATGCTTTTGACTATTTGCACAGTCCTTCAGCAATGACTACAGCCTATCCCTAGAAAACAAGTATCACTAAGCTGCTGTACGACTTCAATTTCTTTTTATGTTTGCTGCTGCTGCTTCGTCAAAGATTAAAAGGACACTTTGGAGCTCACCCTTCCTGCACTATGCAGAAATTTAATAATATCCATTTCTTTCCACAGACTGTTGCATTATGAGAATGTGACCAAGTGCCTCTTCTGCTATTATTATGAAAGAGTTTAATCAAAAATATTTACAGCACTTTACAAATTATAATTACATTTCTGTACTAATCCTCCCCCTGGTGACTAATTATAGAATTACAACTGATGTAATCTATCCGCATTCAACTTGCCTTTAGCATTTGTTATCTGAGGTTGGAAGCCTATGCTTATTTATGCGGCAGGTGTTGAAAGATTCAGCATCCTTGGTGGGGTGTCCCAAATCCTTCCCCAGGAAATGAGACGCTACTCTTGAAGGCTCCCTAAAGCATCTCTAATCTCACAGCCATCCCGTCCCCCCCCCCCCGCCCCATAAACTGAGCAGAACCCCTCTTGCTTCTTCATTGTTGCCATGAGATTTGCTGCCTACTCAGTTTTAAAGTAGCTCAGTATTTAACTGTTTTGATCTCCAGGCTAGCCAACCAGCAAAACTGAAATTTGCATCTTGCAAATATATGCAGTCGCTGAATTGGCATAGGGATCTTGCAATGTGTCAACAATTAAGGACATCCCGTGTTACCAAGTTCTGGCCATTATTGAAGATTCTTACAACCCAAATACAACACATTTAGGATCTTGCCTTACTTCACACTGTCATTGAGCTATACACGAGAAGCCAGGCGATATTGCTGTTTACCCCACAATTTTTAAACTGGTCTTTGTTTACATACGAAGTTTTGCAGATGTTTCTGCATTGTACACTCGCCGCTATTGCTTCAAGGAATAGGGATTTTTTTGTGTGTGTGTCACCCCACTGCAAAGTCAAATTTAATGCCACGCTCTGAGCCAAAAATGTCCAGGAGCTTAATCGGGATAATCTCACAATAAATGAGCCAGCATAATGTAGGAGAAGGAGTGTGGCACTGGGATCTAGGATATCCAGGTTCAAGTCCCCATTCTGCTATGGAAACTTGCTGGGTGATCCTGAGCCAATCATTCTCAGCCTAATTTACCTCACAGGGTTGTTATGAGGAAAAGAACAATGTAATCTACTTTGGGCAGAGAGGGAGTGGGCATAAATGCAGTAAATAAATTAATGTCACTGGCATATGCAGAAGAAAGCTTTGCCCTGGGGAAAATGATGAAGATGAGGAGGAGGAGGAGGAGGAGGAGGAGGAGGAGGAGGAGGAGGAGGAGGAGGAGGAGGAGGAGAAGGAGAAGAAGAAGAAGAAGAAGAAGAAGAAGAAGAAGAAGAAGAAGAAGAAGAAGAAGAAGAAGAAGAAGTTGCCTTCTCTTTCCTCTCCCCACAACAGACACCCTGTGAGGCAGGTGAGGCTGAGAGAGTCCTGATATTACTGCCTGGTCAGAACAGCTCTATCAGTGCTGTGGTGAGCCCAAGGTTACCCAGCTGGCTGCATGTGGAGGAGGAGCAGGGAATCAAACCCGGATCGCCATATTAGAAGTCCACTCTCATAACCACTACACCATGCTGGTTCTCTTAAGATAGTAGTTAATATTGAATTTTCATGCTGAGGCAGCATAGACTACTGGCTAGGTTCTCAGACTAGGATGCATGAGACTCAACTATCCACTCTACTTCCTGGGTGACCTTGGGCCTGTTACCCTCTTTCAGACTGTCCTACCCAGCAGAGTTGCTGTGCCAATAAAAAGGGGAGAATTATGCACAGCACCCTGAGCTCCTTTGAAGGAGAACAGGAGAAAATTATTCTAAATAAATGCATTTTCAGGATAAAGAAGAATTGTCAAATTGGAACTGTTTAGGTCATAAGGCAACTGAATACTCAGCAATATCCCTTCTGTCCAAATGTCATCTCTTTAGTTTTGTCGAATGGAACTTTATACCTTTTGGCATTTTCCATTTAAGTGAAACGGGTTAATGTTTAAGCCAGTCTGTTCAGAAACAGATATCCTACAGCAAATGACTATGGCAGTTGCATTGATATACAAACATCACTCCCCTCTAAAAATCATGTTAACTTTAATGCTGCCAAACGACTTAGCAAATGGGACTCTTTCAATATAGCAGGAACGGTTGCACTGACTAAAGCAAACAAGAGTCAGGCTAAGCATACCCCAAATACTGAAAAAAAAGATAACAATTGTTCTGAAGTTCTGTTTGCCTAACAGAAAAGCTGGGTCATCTTTGTGGATTCAGAAAGCCATGCACATTTGTATGAAGTGCTTTAGAGAAATACCACGTCACACAAACCATTTTTTATTAACCAAGAAGCTTATTCCACCCAATACAAAATCTGGGCTGGAACTCCTGGCTCCAACTGGGGCAGAAACATTTCTGAAGTGGACTCAGATCTTCCACCCAACAGGAGGCCCATGCTGGGAGCAGAATGTGAGGCGTAGTCTACGTCAGAACTTGCTGGAACAGAGGCTGTGCTCATCCCTCTACCGATCCACACAAACAGTTCTGAACTTCCTTGGGAACACATTAGCATGAATAAAAGAAAGCTATGAACCACACAATCACAAAATGTTTCAGGAAGGCAGCCGTACTGCTCTGTACTGGAACCTCTAGATTTGAGTTTAGTAGTTCTTTAGTAAAGAACAACAAAATTTGGAGGGGGGGATATAAACTTTTGAAAATCAAAGCTTGCTTTGTCAGGTGGTCCAGGTGTTGCTTGAATCTATCACTACAGATTGTGACAGAGAGTTTAGGCTCCACCACTCCCTAAGAGTGACCAATAAGAGTTGGTGGGATGTTGGGAGATACAGTTGGGAAAGAGCAGTTGGGAGCTGGCAGCGAGGGAGCTGAGAGGGAAAAGATGTCTGAGCATAGCTGAGGGGAAGATCAGCTTAAGCTAGGTAACTGAAGAGCATCAGCTTGGAATGCAAGATCCGAGATACTGGACTAGGGAAACAGTTCAAACATTCAAGGGGAAAAGAAATGTTGTTGATTCTACCTTGTCTTATTTTCTTCAGAGTTATATTCAAACCATAAATAAAACAAAAAAGTTAACACCTTGTTCAACCTTGGGGGTTTCCTAGAATCATAGACTCATAGAGTTGGAAGGGGCCATACAGGCCATCTAGTCCAATGCCCTGCTCAACGCAGGATCAGCCCAAAGCATCCAAGAAAAGTGTGTATCCAACCTTTGCTTGAAGACTGCCAGTGAGGGGGAGCTCACCATCTCCTTAGGCAGCCTATTCCACTGCTGAACTACTCTGACTGTGAAAATGTTTTTCCTGATATCTAGCCTATATCGTTGTAGTTTAAACCCATTGAACATTCCCAAGTCCCTCAACCTATCTTCATAGGGCTTGGTCCCTTGGCCCCAGATCATCCTCGTCGCTCTCCTCTGTACCCTTTCAATTTTATCTATGTCCTTCTTGAAGTGAGGCCTTCCTGTCTCGGGAAAGAAACACAATGTTAGTATTTTGTTCTGTATGTGTGTGTATATATTAAGGTGACCAGATTTTAACATTATGTCTCTCCCAAAGGGGGACAATCTGGTCACCTTAGTATATATGTATGCGTATATTTGAGGCTCTGACTTGTGCTGCCCAGGCTAGTCCAATCTTATCAGATTTCAGAAGTTAAGCAGAGTCAACCTGGTCTGTATACCAGGGTCTGCAAAGGCCTTTGAATGTCTCTTCCCTTAAAAATCCTACAGGGTTGCCAGAAGTTGGCTACAACTTGACAGCACTTCCCACCACCATATAGATTATAGGATATGAATAAATGGTGGCAGCATGTGAGTGGAACAATTAATGAGCTCCCAACTTCAGTAATCCTGTGGCATGTTTAGGGTCTGTTGTGAAAGGGCTACCCTGTCTGCTGATATCTCTGTGGGGAGAGAGAGAACCTCAGTGGTGAAATGGTAATGGCTCTTTAGAGAGGTTAGCAAGATATGGTGCCTGACCTAAGTGTACCCCAATCCTGAGAGGCAGAAAGAGATGTAGAAGGTGGTGGGTACTCCGTGTTAGTGAGTGAGAAGAAACATCAAACAGGTATTCCTGGCAGCTCCAGGTCCCCATGAAGGCAAGAAGACTTTGCTATCACAGCAGATGCTGCTACCAGCCATAACTCCCCATGTGCAAGCTCAGTTCATCTCATGGATGAGGGCAGGATAGTTAGGATGCAGGCAGAGAGAGACACATACTCAGATTGAGCCATTGAGATATTTCAGCATATCTCCCACTGAATGCAGGCAAGCAAAGAAAGGATGTTGTTTTTACCTGCTGGAAGCCAGACAAGCCACATAGGAATGGAATGCCAGCCAGTCCATAGGCTGTACAGGAGGACCAGAAGGCCACTCACTGCTTGTACTGGCTGACAGGCAGTCCAAGTGGCAGAAGTAGAGGGGAAAATAGAAACAGATGCCATGGCTGACCCCTTCAAAAAGCTCCATTACTTTATCCAAAAACCAGAATATAAATATTTTAATATATAAAACAATTTTATTTGTTTGTTTATTTATTTCTTTATTTAATGTACTGCCCTTCCTGAAGGCTCAGGGCGGTTTACATGAAATGGGAACAATTAACTCAGTTTGTAGTAATGTGGTAACAGCAGTAACAGTAACAACAACATCAAGATAATAACAAACATTGTAGAATGGTAGAATATTAGAACATTGATTAACTCATACTGAGGCCCAGCGGTTTGGGCAGCTCTGTAATGATTGTCAGAGGGAGGCTTTGGGAGCCAGTGGGAAGCGGTGGTTCAGATTGACCTCAACTAACGTCTGGTGAAGGAGCTTCCCTTTGCAGGCCCTGCAGAACTATTCAAGTTCCATCAGGGCCCTGATCTCCTCTGGTAGCTCATTCTACCAGGTAGGGGCCAAGATGATGAAAGTTCTGGCCCTGACTGAAGTCAAGCAGGCTTCCTTGGGGCCAGGGACCACCAGGAGGTTGGAGGTGAGAACCAAAACCTTAAGCCTGATCTGGAATTCAACCGGAAGCCAGTGCAGCTGCTGGAGGATGGGATGGATGTGGGACCTCCAAGGTGTTGCTGTGAGGACCCTGGCAGCTGCATTCTGGACTAGTTATAGTTTCCGGGTCAAGGATAAGGGCAGGCCAGTATAGCATGAGTTGCAGAAGTCCAGTCTAGAGGTGACCGTTATGTGGATCACTGTGGCTAGGTGTTCTGGGGCCAAGGAGGGTGCTAGTAGTTTGGCTTGGTGAAGGTGGTAGAATGCCAGCCATACTACCAACGTGATCTGAGCCCCCATTGAAAGGGAGGCATCGAGAATCACCACTAGGTTCCTGGGAAAGTGGGCCACTGCTAGCTGCAACATCCAGGTTGGGGAGGCGCGCTTCCTTGCTTGGACCTTTCCCGCCCAGCCATAGGACCTCTGTCTTTGAAGGGTTGTGCTTCAGACAGCTCTCCTTGACACTGGCAAAAGGACATTTCTTCTCATTCTTAATATATATTCTACATTTTTAATTAAATGCACAAACTCTTTTCCAAAAAAAAAAAGACAGTGTACAGTCCACTGTGAATATCTGCATGGATAAACAGCTAAAGATGTCTAGTAATCGGCTTTCTATAAGCATTCCTCCCCATTCACGTTTCATTCACGAGCTGTTTATTTCTAGCTGCCAAACTGTGGGTCACAGTTTATTGTGCTTTTTTTGTGGATAATGTTTTTCTTACCAAAAAGAGCTATTTGGAGAACAGATAGCACTCTTAAGTGCAAACAAATAATTGCACACTCCAGGGCAGGGGTAGTCAAACTGTGGCCCTCCAGATGTCCGTGGACTACAATTCCCAGGAGCCCCTGCCAGCATTCGCTGGCAGGGGCTCCTGGGAATTGTAGTCCACGGACATCTGGAGGGCCGCAGTTTGACTACCCCTGCTCCAGGGTATAGGCTTTCAGAATGAGATTGGTGTCTATAGTCAGATAGGCAGGGTCACTGGGAAGTCTGTTGTCGCCTTCCTAATTCTTAAAGAAGACAGCAATGTTATTTTAGGAAATTTTGATGGTGCCCTACTGAACTTCAAAATATGCATCACATTGAAACCACTGCATTCCTCCAAAGCTGTGGGCTGTGGTTGGAACTATCAGTCAGACAAGACATGGTGCTAAAGGCGCACCTAACCACTGAAAGCAGCAACTGTAGATCTTGTTCCTGTGTGCGCAACATTTAATAGAATCTTCCATGTCATGATGACATCCTACATTTGAATATGAATGGTGTGATGTCATCAGCCATTTTTAGTGGCACTAGGCATGAAATGCTCACTGGTGTCTGATATGCATTGGTTCATTCAAACATTCTAGTCCTAGAACCATTGAGTTGGAAGGGGCCATAACTAGTACAACCCCCTAGTCCAACCCCCTGTTCAACGCAGGATCAGCCTGAAGCACCCAGCCTATAGCCAGCCACTTGATGCTCTAGTGAGCATGCACACATGCATGGATCAATTCATGCTTAATACATATTGATTGCTGTATTTTCCATACACATTTGCTGTATCTGGTTTTCATTTCTCTGGAATAATTCAGGTATCAATTGACAGCACAGTAGAATGCCTCAGAATTGCATTTCTGACAACTGAATCCCCTCTCCCCATAAATCTAGTACAATACATACCTCAAATATGCGTAGAACTTTCGCCAAAGCGCCAACTTCTTCCTTGAGAGAGAAGATCAAAGATATTGCATTCTTCTTGAAAATGTTTTCTTCAATGTACATAGATTCCTTCAAAAACAAAATATGCAGTAAGTGGAGTTAGCTGAGTTTTCCATGCCTGGAAATGACCAATGTAGCAAACGCCTTACAAGACAATCAATACTTGAGAGACTTGTACTAATGCTCCAATGACATCTCCTCGTTCTTTTCAGTCTACACCAGGGGTAGTCAAACTGCGGCCCTCCAGATGTCCAGAGGGCCGCAGTTTGACTACCCTTGGTCTACACATTAGCTCCAAATCTCATCATGGGAACAGATCTGGCACAACATTTCTTTTCCCACGAGAAGACCAGTGGAGGGGAATAGGGTTCTCTAGGGAGTCCCAGGCATCCATTTTGCATGTTGCCCACAAGGCTAGTTCTCTGCCTGGGCAAAGGTGAACTCCTGAAGAACTGCTGGAGTTACTCTTGCTCTCAGATGGTGTCAACATTGAGAGGGAGGGGATGGGGCCAGCATGGCTGATGTCCACTGTGACTTCCCAGAGCTGAATAACCACCAGTGAGGTCTGAGGTAAGCCCTCAATGCACTGGAATCACTGCAATAAAATCAGGATCATGTTTATATCTGATGGCAACCAGCTAATAGCCTCCCCTCTCTATGAGAAGCCGATTCAAGGCCTCCATCAAGAGGACTCGAGAGCAGTTTTAACGTGAGTAAATAATATGAGAAGCAACTGAAAAAAATCACAAAGCATGTCTGATGAAATACAAGCCTCATCTTCCCCGTGTTTTCACATATAAACTTTGCTGGGGGTGGGCTCTGTACAAAGGGCAGAAAGGCAACCTTTCTCAGGCTCAAGACCTTGTAAACTTAGAATCATAGAATCATAGAGTTGGAAGGGAACTCCTGGGTCATCTAGTCCAACCCCCTGCACCATGCAGGACACCCACAACCCTATCGCTGACAGTATAACCCGCCACCCCCTTGAACCTTCACAGAATCAGCCTCTCCATCAGATGGCTATCCAGCCTCCATTTAAAAATTTCTAAAGATGGAGAGCCTACCACCTCCCAAGGAAGCCTGTTCCACTGAGAAACTTAGCTGCAGGAATGAATCAGGACAAATCACCTCTCTAAAAGGTGAATGATTCTGTATTTGGATTCATTGGTGGAGTTTCTATTTTCCCGGTACAAGGAAGGTTTCTTGATGAGGAGGGCTGCCAATGTAATAACCTATCAGTTTGCATGGTTGCAATGCTAGAGGGAAGGATTATTGAGAATATGCTTAATGCTCAGGGAGAACTCAAATCTTGGAAAGAACTCTTTATTTCAAAAACTCTACATTGTAGTTAAGTCTAGGCTGTAGTCAAGCTAATGAAAGCCATACACTACGAATAACCTTGCTAATGAAGAACAGCCATGACATCAAAATACTGGGAGGTTGCACAATTTGACCAGGACAAACTTGAATCAATCAACAAAATAACTTCCTTCGAGTACCACACAAGACTTTTCTCTTTTCTACACCAATTCATTTAGTCCTCAGAAAAGACAAGAAGTTCATCCCTGAGAGGCCAGTGTAGTTACAGTCTTGTAATGCAATACATCATTTTGGTACATGCATGCAGAAGCCCCTTAAGATGGAGGCCACCTCTGATGCCCACGGGGGAATTCATGTTAACATTCCTCAGTGGGATGATAGTTAGGAGATGGCTTCTTAATGGCTGTGGTTGAAGAATTCCTCAGAGTTTGGAGAAGGTGAGACCCCCAGCTGAGTGAGGGAGAAAGTCTCCCTGAGGAAAGCAATAACAGGCCTGAGTCTGGAAATCAACAGAGACAGAAGCTCTGAGCTGGCCAAAGAAAGGAACAGTTCCAGATGGGTCCGCTTGTAGCAGCAGAACAAAGAAGGAGTCTGGTGGCAGCTTGAAAAGATGAACAAAATTCATGCCAGCTCAAGCTTTTGTGAATAAGAGCTCACTTCACCAGATGCACTGAAGTGTACACCCATCTTGCTTGAATTATCTATCCAACAGAAGGTGTGTATGCCTGGGCACGCATGTGCTTTGGAGTTGTTACAAAGTGTTTTGCTGGTTCAAAACAATATGCAATCCAAAGAATAAGCAGTTCACTCAGCAAGGGTGCAAGACACTTTCAAATGTTTTCAGATGTACAAAATGTAAAACCTAGCACATGAAAAAACGAGGTAAATAAGTACGACAAGCAGAGGGGTTCTGGGGTTTCCAAGTAGAAGTCTTATGTTATCACCTTCTACTGGACCCCTTTTAACTGGAGATGCCATCGACTGAACAAGGGACCTTTTGCAGGCAAAACATGTTTTGCCATGGAACCTCAGCCCTCCTATACCACACCTCAGCTACCTGCAGCAGGTAATATACCACTTAGCTGTAAGTAGAACTGTTCTACTTACATCCTGTACTTTAAAAAAAAAAGCAACCATGATGGACTTGTTCAAATATAAAAGCACATAGATCAATGACACAGACAGAGTTATGGAAGCTATTTACCATGATACATTTATTGTAAACATTTATATTCTCCCATCCACACAATAAAATGTGTTAGGTTGCAACTTACTTGAAACACATCTCCATTCATATTGCTGGCCTCGGTATCCAGTTTTCCCCCCAAACCACTCACAATCGGGATTTTTCTTCCAATGATGAAAACGTGGTCAGTGTACTGTGTTTGCAGGCTGCTGTGTGTACAATGTACACATGTATTTCAGGTTTTGTTTATAATTGACTGCTCAGTCCCCTCCTTTGATCCCTCCTAGTCTGTGGCAGAGTTTGGACATGGGTTGGGCTGGGGATGTTTTCCTTACACACACCCCTGTACCACCCCTTCTGGCTCAAATGACAGAAATCTTTGATCCGTGTTTAAAGAAAGGCGCAGAACTGGAGCATCCTTTCACTTCAACATCTGGATTCTGTTGGGCGGATGTTATGGCTTAAGCCCTTGTGGTTTGTTTTGAGCAATATTCTAATGCCAGCCCTTTGAGAATGCTGGTCTTTCCCCACTCATGCGAGCAAACGTTAATAATATTTGGCCTTACATTCTTGTGTCATTTCCATCTGCAGTCAGTTTTCTTGCCTTGGAAGGATACAAACATAGGAGTCCTAAAAGCAAAGATGTGCTTACAAATATAGAACAGCCACCTCTTGGCCACTGCTTGTCAAGTGGACTCTGGCAGGAAGTGGAATGTTTATGGTGGGCAGAGTTTGCCTATGTAAATTGTGAAGGCAGCATTGAGCAGCTACCTTCCCTCTTAAGTTAACTCCAAATGAAGAGTGCTGAGGAGGGATTCAGAGAGGAACATCATGCGTGCCCAAAACGATTGGAACGAAATAGCAAGAGATGGGAAGGAATCTCCTGATCAGTTTTCTTTTATTGAAAGAGGGAAGGGGGAGGTGCTCTGGTTTGGACTGAGGCCATGGGTTGCCCACTCAGGGTTGGGAAATTCCAGAAGATTTGGGGGTAGAGCCTTGGGGAGGGTGCGGTTCAGGGAGGGGAGGGCCTTCAGCAGGGTAAAATGCTGTCTAGTCTCCGAAACAGTCATTTTATCCAGGGGAGCTGATCTCTGTTGTCTGGAAACCAACTGTAATTTCAAGAGAGCTCCAGTTACCACTCAGAGGCTGGCAATCCTAGGGGAGGCAAGGTTTAATCTATTAAGTCTGCGGGTTCAGTGAACACAGACTCCAATTCTTTAGAACAGCTCTTTTTATTTAGCAACTCCAGCAACAAACTCCAAATACTGAACAGAGAAAAACAGGCAAAGTCATGCACCTTTCAGGCAGTCCATTGCTGCCTCTGATTGGCTCTAAGCAGAGCAATCCAGTCGTCTCTAAGTAGAGCTTGGCTCTAAACAGAGCAATCGGATTGGCTCTAAGCAGAGAAATCTGATTGGCTCTAAACAGAGCAAAGGTTCCTTTGACTGGTTAGTTCCTTGACTGGCAGAAGCCCTCATTTGCATCAGTGGCCAAATGCTCACAGACATAACATAATCCCTTCCACGACTTTGTTGAAGACCCCCTGAAGTTGCTGTTTGCCTGTCTGGGATTGAAATTCAAGATGGCAGTTGTGCCATCTCTCAGCATCTCATTCCATTTGGCGAACATATTGTTTGCTAGACATGCATTGCAGCATGTTCTTATGTTGATTGGCACAGACACTCTGATACTTGAAGCTTTGTAGTATCATAATTAGGGGCTTTGAGGACCATTAGGCATTATACCAATTTTCAACTTTTTCCAACTTTCCCCAAGGTACAAACTTAACATGAAGAAAATTTGTTGCCTAAGTTCAGCTCTTTTGACATAGCATTATCAAATTGTTAATTAAAGTTAATTAATTATTTTGGAATTCTGAAATTTGGAAAATTAATTACAGACATTATTGATCCATACTCAGGAATCTCTCAGTCATTCTATTGTGGCCTGCATGAATGCAGTTAAAATGAATGTTCCCCCAAAATTATGCTGTTTGCTTGGAAACATCCGTGCAATAATTCCTAAGGCTGTTTCATGTGAGCAGCATGATAAGTTCATCTGGGGAGGTGAGACGTTTAAAGCCAGGTGGCAAATTGCACAGGCTAAATGGAATACAGGTAGTTTTTTCAGGTTTAGTTAATTGTGCTTTAAACAGACTGAGAATGTCCTGATGACCTTTCATTTGGATAAATAAAAATGATAGGAGGAGTTTGAGGGCAACGGTATGATTAATACTCTCCTTCATGCGTGGAGTTTAATCTAAAATTTCCCCCCGAGGTTACCAACCTTGACATCAGTGGTCAGGGATTTGAATAAAATCGAAATTGTCACCTCATTGAAGAAATGGGAAACCCATGCTTTGGGTGTGCATACGTTCTGCTTGTAAACAACGACTCACTTTGAAAGAGTAGTAATGGTCTGCCTACCTAATATCCACTGGGAAGGCTACATGATGCATTTTCTTTCACTTTGAAAGAGCAGCGATGGTCTGCTTACTGTCTTTGAATATATCCAATGAAAAGGCTACATGATGCAGACATTCTCTAGAGGTAGGTCTTTAAGTGCTCTCTTAGACTCTGAAATGCTTCCAGGGCTGTCAAGAAACCCTAGAGTTTCATAAAATCCTTGTTGAGAAGCCTGGCCTACAGTTTCTTTTAGTCTTGATTAAAGCTTGGACCTGTTCATAGTATTATCAACTAGCCAGTAGATGGCACCCTGTCCACATGCGAATGCAGATGGCACATGCTTCTTTCTACTTCTTAGGAGCACCCTAAGTTGTCACTGTTGGGGAAAGTGGGAGGTGTGTGCAAATTAATCAATGGAAAGGAGGCAGTTTGCTCCAAGGAACTCCATCTCCTTTGCAGCTGGATCCAGCACCTGCCCTTGCCTTTGTTCTAGTTAACGTGAGTCAATAAGGAGGGAGACAGACTTCTAGCAATATCCCTGAGTGTTGCAACTCTCCTGGCATTTTGCTCAATGCTCAAATGCTTCTGTTTTCACTGCTTAGTGAGAGTTCTCATTCAGGGAGCTGTAATCACCCTGAGTGATGCTCAGATGAAACAAGGGGCTCTTTCATCTCTGGGATAACCACCTGACCTCTCTCCCCTTTCAGGAATTTGCCAAAGGGTGTTCACAGTGGGGCAACTGAAAGAAAGAGAATATGTATCTATCCATAAGGCAGCCTGGTTGGTGCATCTTCAGCCCAATCCAGACATGTGTCATTGTACCAAATAGACAGAAGGACATATCTGGATGAGAGCTTCTCAAGGCTTTCCCAAAGGGCAGTGATTCAGTGAAGATGAACAACAACTGAATTTGGAAGGACATCCCATCTGGACTGGATTCCTTTCAATTAGATTTGCATATGAAGGGACATCTATAGAGGTTGCCACTGGCTGCCATCCTAACATTACTTTCTTCTTCAGAGTAAGCGCCATTAAATAACATGAGACCTCCTTCAAGGTAGGTGTGGATTGCCCCCCTCTGTCTATCTTGTGCTGTAAGTAGTTATCTATTGTTCATATGTTCAGAGGCAGTGCAGTGGTTCTAGTGTCAAGACAGAACCTAGTTTTGACTCCCCACTCTTCCAGGGTAGCTCACTGAGTCATCACGGTCAAGACACCTCCTCTCCTTCTAAGATGGGGAGAATGATGGTGTGATCTTTTGTATCCTAGGTCCCCACTGAGGAGAAGAATAAAGGATAAACAATGACATAAATATGCATAGCCACAAGTGAACCATGATGAAGGTCTTTCCTTGTAGGATAGGCAAGCAATGGAGCACAACAAGACAGGATCATAGCCCCAAAGATGTTTGTCTGGACTTGACTAGAGCCAGGGCCTTTTTGCCTTGGCCTAGTGGAATAAGGTGCCAACTGAGATCCAGGCCCTGGTGGAACTGTCAAAGTTCTGCAGGGCTTGTAAAATGACACCCTTCTATCAGACCAGTGATGGAGGCCAAGATGACCAAATACCAAATAGCTTCCTGTCTCCATGTTCCCCCTCCTAAAGGGGCATATATTGGTGGCAAGAAGAGTACTGCTGTGGAAATGAAGAAGGAGAGTTGGTTCTTATATGCCACTTTACCAGAAAGAGTCTCAAAGCGGCTTACAATCGGCTTCCCTTTCCTCTCCCCACAACAGACACCCTATGAGGGAGGTGAGGCTGAGAGAGCCCTGATATTACTGCCTGGTTGGAACAAATTTGGGGGATGGGGTTTGTACTGAATTTTTATTATGTTGTAAGGTTTTAATTTCACATATTGATTTTAACACTTTACTGCTACTATGTATATCACTCTGCACCTGCCTGCAGGGAGGGGTGGTATAAAAGCCAAATAAATAATATTAAGAAGTAATAAAGAACATCGAGAAAAAGAATTCCCTGCCTCTTTAACGGTTGCTTAATGACATGCCACTTACCAAGTAATGTAATTTGTCTCCATGCCATGAACAGCTTCCACTTCCCATCTCTACATATTAAGCGTCTATTGAAAAGATAGAATACTGCCCCCACCAACCCAGGTATGGTTCCCCCTCTCTTTCAGAGGGAAGGAAACATAAGAGCTTAATTTGCCAACATTAGATTGCTGCATTAGATTAGCAACGGAGTGTCACAGTGTCAGTGTGATCCCTGATTGGCTGGAATCATGTGGTGAAGATAGAAAAGCTGAAAATAACACCAAAATATATTGGGGTTGAAAACAGGTGTCAAATACAGTGTGAACAATCATAGTAATGTTTTATTTAAGTAGCTTTCTATAAAGCCCACCTTGAAAACGTTTTGAGTCCAGAAATCTAGCATATGAAAACTTTATGGGAGGGGAACATCAATTCAGTGCCCCAAACAGACTCTAAATATATGCCTTGAGGCTCAAATAACTTTTTTTCCCCTGAGGAAAAAGTCAATCAATTGACTAAAGCTGAAAGGATCTCCAATCTGTGCTTTTTGGTCAAAGCAAACTATATTCCCTAGCTTCAAAGTGGGTTGGCAAACCACCTTGGTAGCTTATTATGCCTGATTGCACTTACTTATATATTTTAATGATATATTTATGCTCTGTTTTTTCTCAAGGTTTCAAGGCAGCTTGCAAACACAAATTTAAATGATACACTAACCTCTCACCAAATAATCTCATCTAAATTTGGAACCCCAGACTTCTGGTGAGAGCAAAGCTCATTCAAGCACAGTCAGGAGCGAAACAGCATACCAAAAACAGCAGAAGACAGAGGAAATGGTGCCTGGGGTGGCCGAACTGTGGCTCTCCAGATGTCCATGGACTACAATTTCCATGATCTCCTTGACAGCAAGTGTTTGCAGGAGCTCATGGGAATTGTAGTCTAGAACAACCCTGATTCTAGAACAACCCTGAGTCTAGAACAGGGTTTTAAAGTAGCTGGTTTTAAAGTGAAGGAACCTACTGTCTCTGCTTATAAAACAATCAGGCCTTAGAAGGAAAAGCTGTGTCAAATCAGCACAGCAGATATGGGTGAGCAAAAACCTAGGTCCTTATGTGGATTCCCAGAAGGAAGGACAGAAGGCTGAGAAAGCTGACAGGGAGCCAGTCATTGGCTGGAAAAGATTAAAAGAGTCCAATAGGAGGTGAAGGTGGGGCTATAGCCCAGGAAGATGATGAAATGCTAGCTGTGGCAAGGCGTCTGGAGGTCGTAGAGAGGGCGGACAGGCATAACTGGCCCCTCCCTCTTCTCATTCTGGAAGACAATGGCCAAAAGCAGTGTCAACCCAAAGACCCTAAGGAATGTGACAAATCCCCTCTCCTCAACAATATGCTTTCAGTGAAACCACAGTGAATAAAACAGTCTTACAATAGCCCCTAAACACCTCTTTAAAACAAGCACCCCCTTTCCCATTCTGTACAGTGTGATCCCCGATGGGACAAGCATGGCCTCTAGTTGTTGCTAGGCTGGCCATCCTAAATGCTGGAAAAGACAGTAGGTGGTAGGCTTACGATTGCATCTGAGAAGAGACTATACTTGTGGGCCCTTAGCCTTAAAAATCTTCAAAAGTCATAGCCAGTCAGCTAGTCCCCGACAATCATCAACTTTCCACATTCTGCAGATTCTGGGTAGTATTTAAGGGTAGCCCAGTGTAGAATACATTACAGCAGTCCTGCCATGAGG
Source organism: Paroedura picta (assembly GCF_049243985.1). NCBI lineage: Eukaryota > Metazoa > Chordata > Lepidosauria > Squamata > Gekkonidae > Paroedura > Paroedura picta. The sequence goes on along the minus strand of NC_135373.1, from coordinate 107,022,041 downwards.
TTACAAAAGTATGGATTAACATGGCCAGAGCAGCTAACAAAGAAGAACGTTGGTGAAATAGATTCCACTGATAAAAGCACTCTAGGCTGCCACAGCAACTGGCCTTCCAAACCCCAAGGCTGCATCAGTGAGAGTTCTCATCTGCTCTACAAATGCCAGTCTGTTTGAAACCAGTGGATCTAACCCCTCCAAGGCCTCCCAGCCAGCATCAGCTCCTTCTTGTCAGGATTCAGTTTGTCTTGTCATAACCACCTGGCCAAGGCTTACTAGTACTGATTCAGAGTTTTGAGATGGACACATAAGGAGGCTTAGATCAGGCGTAGTCAACCTGTGGTCCTCCAGATGTTCATGGACTACAATTCCCATGAGCCCCTGCCAGCATTTGCAAATGCTGGCAGGGGCTCATGGGAATTGTAGTCCATGAACATCTGGAGGACCACAGGTTGACTACCCCTGGCTTAGATAACAGAATATAAAACTGGATGTCACCTTCATGTTGAGGATATCCAACCTCAAAAGTTCTGGACAATTATATAGATACTGGAGGACATAGAAGAAGAAGAAGAAGAAGAAGAAGAAGAAGAAGAAGAAGAAGAAGAAGAAGAAGAAGAAGAAGAAGAATTGGTTCTTATATGCTGCTTTTTCTCTACACGAAGGAGGCTCAAAGCAGCTTTCCTCTCCCCACAACAGACACCCTGTGAGGGAGGTGACGCTGAGAGAGCTGATACTACTGAAGAAGAAGATCTTGGTTCTTATATGCTGCTTTTCTCTACCCGAAGGAATCTCAAAGCAGCTTACAGTCTGTGGGATGGGTGAGGCTGAGAGAGCCTTGATATCACTGCTTGGTCAGAACAGTTTTATCAGTGCCGTGGTGAGCCCAAGGTCACCCAGCTGTCTGCATGTGGGGGAGTGCAGAACTGAACCCGGCTCACCGGATTAGAAGTCCACATTCCTAACCATTACACCAAACTGGAAATAATAGAATCCTGGGGCACTCCCCAGGACAACTCCCACACTTTTATTTCTGCTTCTCTATTGGGAACTCTTTGTGTACAATCAAACAAAAGGAATGAAGGGCTGCTCCATTAATGCTAACTATATTTTCCAACTGATGGATAAGAAGGAGGAGGAGGAGGTTTCTATATGCCGCTTTTCTCTACCAGGAGTCTGAAAGTGGCTTACATTCACCTTCCCTTTCCTATTCCTACAACAGACACCATCTGAGGGAGGTGAGGCTGAAACTAATGCTTGGTCAGAACAGCTCTATCAGTGCTGTGACAAGCCCAAGCCAACTGCATGTAGAGGCATGGGGAATCAAACCTCACCAGATTAGAAGGGCTCCTAACCATTACACCACACTGGCTAATAGGTGAGAGGTCCACTGTGTCAAAAGCCACTATGGATCTGACTGTATTTACAGTGATTAGTGCCCCTGTCCCACTTTAAATAAAGATCACCCACCAGTGCAACTAAAATCATCTTGGTTCTGAACTCAGGCCTTCCCCCAAGCAGTCTTGGGCTGTATCAACAGAGGCAGCACATCAAAATCACAAGATATTATAGTCCCATTAGGTGCTGTTTGGGAGGCCTCACTTACAAAAAGATGTGGACAAAATTGAGAGGGTTCAGAGGAGAGAATGATCCAGGACCTGGGGACCAAGCCCTATGAGGAAAGGCTGAGGGACTTGGGAATGTTCAGGCTGGAGAAGAGGAGGTTGAGAGGGGACATGACTGCTGTCGTTATGTATTTGGAAGATTGTCACCTAGAGGTAGAGAAAGATTCCTGTTGGCAGCAGGAGATAGGACCCGCAGTACATGTAGAACGATATCGGCTAGGTATCAGGACAAAAATTTCCACGTATAGTCCAGCAATGGAATCAGCTGCCTAAGGAGGCAGTGAGCTTCCCTTCACTGGCAGCCTTCAAGCAGCTGCTGGACAGCTACTTATCCTGGATTCTTTAGGCTGATCCTGCATTGAGCAGGTGGTTGGACTAGATGGCCTGTATGGCCCCTTCCAGCTCTATGATTCTATAAAAACAAAACATCTGCCTCAGAGCTCCCCCTGTAAACTCTGACAGAAGGTTCAAGAGGGAAGCCATTTTCTGCTGGACCTCTCTCTCTGCCTTCTTGGACTGCCAAAGCCTCTGACAAGCAAGAATCTGAATTGTGTATAAAACTTGCATCTCTAAATTTTCTTGAAAATCAGTCTTTGTTTCTATAGGTGTGAAGAGAACCTTCACCTTTGCCAGAAATGAGGGGAGCAATTAAAGCCCCTGAAAGGGAATGGGTACATTATAAAAGAAAGGGAAAGGTTTTTAACAATTGGGTGGGAAATGGCATTTCAGCAGGTGTGTATAATGCAGAAAAAGCCTCCTCGTAATCCCTCCCCTTTTAAGCCACCATTAATCGTAGCTTGATGCCTGTCCTCTGTTGGACAGTTGAGAGTTAATGAGAGCTAATGTTGCATGATAACCAGCTCTACAGATCTAAGCAGTTATACCCTTCCAAGCCCTTTGATTTCAATGGAAGGGTGTAACTCTGATTCGAATTATATTGTTAAGACACAGAACTATGAAACAGCCAGTCAGTCCCTGGTTCAAAGTTTCTTCTCAACAATACAAGGAAGATACACAGTATCAATAGTCAGAACTACATGAAAGGTACAAAACTGTATATGGAACAGGGCGTACAATAAAATATTCTGAAGAATAATCTCAAAATTGATTGAAGCATGTCTTCAAATAAGCTTCTCATTCACATCCATTTGTAAACTGATAATTTAATTTCTCAGTGTACAGAAGTATGGTATGACAAGTACATCGGTTATGAACATGCTTAATGGCAATTCTTCATATACATAGATATTCCTCTAAACCTAGTTTCGGTACTCAGACATACAGAACTTCTTTAATGCTCAAACTACAAAAGCACACCAAGCAGCCTATTCCACACACAGCTTATTCCGTGCAGATTTTTCTACCTTGCATTTAGTTCTGATGGCTTGTCTTCTAGGTGTCTTGAAGACAGCCTCAAAGATCATCTAAGAGTCTTTGCTGCCATGTCCTTGAGTCCACATCCGTGAGTAGCAATTTGGAATGAGAATATTTTCAAAAGCAATACTAACATTATAGAATTCTCTCCCAAGGTATTTTTGGGATGGTGGCCATGTTGGCCTGCTATAGAACAGATAGATTCCTATCCAGTATCACCTTAGAGACAGCCAAGTCAAAGCTCCCTTCATCAAGCACCCACTTTCAAAAGCTTATACCACCAAAATCTTGTTGGTCTCTAAGATGTTACTGTAATCTATTTTCCCCAAGAGAAATTTACTTTACAGCTTCCTGTGACATTTAGGTGAAGGGTCAAAGTGGCTCTCTTTAAGGCAGCCTCTGGAGCATCCTGTTAAATTTATTGGCTGCTAATCTCTCTTCATTGTAGCAACCTCTGACCTACTTCTTGGGTATTTTACTAAAGAGATTCACTGGGACCTAGTTTTTGATGTCGTTTTGTTTGTGTTTTTTGGAAGTTTCACTCCCCTCCTTATTGTGGTTAAGTGGCTGGGCAGAGAACCAACCCTATTAGTAAGGAATGTTTTTACCGTGAAAAGAAAGACTGCAGTCAACTAACCCTTTGGGGTGGATAAAATGCCCTCATGGCCACTGTCACAACCTGTGCATCCAAATGCACTGGCAGGCAATACCCAATGGTAAGCCTGGGTGGTAAAGGGGATTGCTGTCTAATACTGTGTGTGAAGTGCTCTCAAGTCGCAGCTGACTCCTAGCAATCCCACAAGATTTTCAAGCCAAGAGACAGAGGTCCCTTGCCATTGCCTGCCCCTGTGTGGCACCCTGGACTTCCTCGGTGGTTCCTCATCCAAGTACTAACAGGGTTGCCAACACTTGGTTGGGAAATAGCTGGAGATTTGGTGGGTGGAGCCTGCGGAGGGTGAGGTTGATGGAGGGGTAAGACCTCAGTGGGATATAATGCCATTGGGTCCACCCTCAAAGCAGCTATTTCCTACATAGGAGATCCGTATCCCGGGAGACCACCTGGAGGTTGGCAGCCTTAAGGCCAAACCCGCTTAGTGTCCAAGATCTGATGAGATGGGGGGGGCGAGCAATGACAAGTGACACAAGTGACACATAGATCATCAAGGATGCTGCATAGCATCCCTCGTACAATTCCACCCATTCCCCTGCCCACTTCCTGTGGTGGTCCTGATTCCTGTGCTCAGCCTGCAGACTGAGGGAGCTGAAATTGACTAGATCTCTGTGGAGAGGTCCCTTTTGGATTCCAGCATTGGCTGCAAAGCTTCACATTTTTAGCAGGTGACTTTGACAAAGGGACGTTCAACATACTATGCCTTCAAATAAGCCTATTTCTGGGCCAGTCTGCAAGCAGATCAGCTAGCCATTAAAATGATGGATCAGTTCTGGGGCATTTCCACAACAGCATTTTAAACTTGGAGTGGAACGATGCTACGGTATCTGTAGCAAGACTACCCTTTCCCCATCCATGATGTATATGACCTGGGTCTCTCACAGTTGCCCCTGGATTTGCAGAATTGTCCTGTAAGGCTCTACAAGGTGACAGGGCGGCACTTTGAACTCATCCTCTGAACTCTCCAGCACTGAGCGCTCCTTTCCCAACATTGAATTTTGCACACCATGGCAAATTTGGAAGCTGATGGACTGGTGGTAAAGGAAATTACTGCAACCTTCTGATTGATCATATAATTATTAGAGATTGGCTATAATTCTACATCCTGTCCTGGTTCAAGTCTTTGATTCTGACCAGGCAGAGAAAACAGCCTGTTCCTATCTGGAATGTAGTTTTTGATAAGTTGTCTCATAAGACTATGTTTATTTTATAGCTGAGATAGTCCTCCTCAAGGTTAGAGAAATGGAAGAAAAGTGTGACACTATCATTGATGCAAACAACTGGGCAGGAGGTGAAATAATGCGGTGGTCCCCAACATTTTTATCACCGGGGACCAGTCAACACTTGACAATTTTACTGAGGCCCGGGGGGGGGTAGTCTTTTGCTGAGGGACGTCGCCGCCACCTGAGCCCCTGCTCCGCTTGCTTTCCTGCCAGTGCCCCCGGCTTCCTGCTGCCTGTGGAGGGGCCCTACCAGCAGCAGCTGCGCAGTGCCACACCGAGGGGGAGCCCCAGCCATGGCGGCCGCTGGAGAGCACCAAAGGTGAGATGGTGGCAGAGTGGCAGGGCAGCCCCTGAGGCAGCAGCTGAGGAGGAGGACGAGGAGGAGCCGCGGACCGGTACTGACTGATCTACGGACTGGTACTGGTCCCCAGACCGGGGGTTGGGGACCTGTGGAAGCAGCTTTTCAGGACCTGTCAGCCACTTTTCAGGGGGCTGGCTTGGTGGCTGCAGGATGGTCCCATGGGATGTCCAAGGAGGGTGGAGACCCCAGGTTATTGGCTTGACCCGTATGGGCATCACCTTTCCCTGCCTCCAAAGGCAAGTGAATTAATCTCATGTAATTGTATTATTCTCACCACAGATTTGGAAACACCCCTGTATCTATTTCTTCTGTAGTAAAAATATCAAAAGGTTTTTCCTCTCAGTGTGATTCCTTGGAGATGGGCAAAAGAACCCTAATTTGGCCATCAAAGCCTTCACGCAAATAAACCGTCCCTTAGTACCAACACAGTATGAATGCTTATCCAGAAGTCCTCAGCAAGGGCGCATGGGCTGCCTACAAATAGAGTGATTTTAAGCATGATCTTAGTCCCATGCACGATTGTCCAGAATTGGTTTCAACAGGTCTGATTAAAAATCTGGTGCCTGATAAATCAGGAATAGCTGCAGCCCTAAAAACCAGGCTTAAAAAAAAAATACTGGCCAAATATCTAAGTGGATTTCAGTTACTCTCCAGAGCAGGGGTAGTCAAACTGCGGCCCTCCAGATGTCCATGGACTACAATTCTCAGAAGCCCCTGCCAGCATTTGCTGGCAAGGGCTTCTGGGAATTGTAGTCCATGGACATCTGGAGGGCCGCAGTTTGACTACCCCTGCTCCAGAGGGTTCAAAATCCATCCATATGACCTTGAAATCCCTCCGGTTGTCAAAGGCTTGGAGGGAAAGGACCCTGACCCTTTCCCAGATGCTTAATGGGATTCGCCTCTACAGGGTGAAAGCTTCTCTATGACCGTTTATGCACTGGGAACTTCACTGCCCCAACTCCTGGGCAGGAGCAAAAATCAGGGGCAGATAAGGCGCGCTGGGCCAAATGCTCCCCGGTTTGGGTGCGGGAAGAGGTGGAGCAACCTGCCACGAATAAAACTCCAGCCTGCAGCCTGGCATGAAACCTCCAGTGCATAAACGGTCTATGAAAAGGGCAAGGCAATGTTCCCCCCGGTTTGTTGGCAACGCCGGCAAACGCCGCGCTCTCCAAGCGGTCTTTGGGCTATCAGGGCGTCAAATGCTCCGCTGCTTCGTCCAACCCGTGCCAACCCGGGCTCCCCTCCGGCTCTCCTCCCAGCGGGGCCGGCTGTTGCGAATCCTCGGCTCCAGCCTGGACGAGGAAGCCGCGGCGCCCATTTCCCTGCCCGGCCGGCCTTGGCCGCTGATGGACGCGGGACACGTGGCCGCACAATGGAGACACACGACTGACCTCAGCCCCAGTCGGCAAACTGCCCCTGACCCTGTCCCAGCAGCCCTCGCGCCAGGAAAGTGCGGGGAGGGAGGGAGGTAGGGGGGGCAGAAAGGAGGCGGTGCGCAGAGCCTTCCAGCCCCGCAAGCCCCGGGTAGGTGGGGGGGGGGGGGCGCTGTCCAGCACCGGCTGCCAGCAGCAAGACCCGCGCGGGGGCGCCGGATCCCGGGCCAAACCAGCACGTGCTGGGGAAAGCCCGCGAATGGGGCCGCAGCGATAACGCCGATCCTCTGCCGGCTCCTTCCCTTCGCCTCCCGCGTCCCATTGGGATCGGCTTCCGAGAGGAGGAGAGAAGAGGGGAGGGGAGGGGAGCATCCCGCCTTCCCCCTCGGCTTCCAGCGCCGTCTCCCTCGGCAGCCCTATATGCAAACTGTCACTTCGGGTTAGCTTGAGACCCGAGGCCGAGCAGGAGCAGGAGCTGTAGCTAATATGCTTAAACCTCGCTAATTATTTATTATTGCCTAATGGCGTGGGGGAGGGGAGGGGCGGGAACGCTCCCAGGGCACTTTTGGGGGAAAGGAGGTACATTTGTCTGGCAAAGGAAATTCATACACACACACACACATATCTATAAGTGGAGATTATACATTGTCTATAGAGGCTTGTGGGGGGGGGGGTCAGGGTCTCGGTCACTCGGAAGAATCATCTAGGGCGGGGGGGGGGGATGTCTTTATGGCGTTGAGGGCCATGGTAGGAAAACACAGTCAAGCTGCGGCCGTCCCTTCGACGGGTTCTCGTGTCCCCTTCCTTCGTCTCCCCAACTCCAGGAAAGCAGAGCTGGAGGTCACCTGCCAATCCTAAACAGGGTTGTCACCTTCCTGAGCCCACTGGGTTCAATGCACTTCACCCTGTTGGGGCTCGCCCTGGTAAAAAACAAAAAACAAAAACTTACTTGCTGGGTTCTAATGCTGCGCAGAAACACTAGCCTGCCCCCTTTGGAATGTAGGATTTTAAAGGAAACTCTGCTTAGAAATAAAACTGCTTGCAAATATGGGACAGCGGGCCTGTTACAAAACTTTCCGCCCCTCCCTCCCTCCTCCCTGTCTCTCTCTCTCTCTCTCTCTCTTTTCCGCTCTCAATTAACACTATTGGGAATTCAGGTTTGCTTTTTTTCAGACCCCTGATTCCAAATAAGTTAATTTCTCTGTGGGCTTTGTCCATTCTTCCCTTCTCCCTCACCCCCGCCCCTCCCCGCCCCGCTTTATCTTTCTGCGGGTTGTGCCAACTACTTATTCCTCTTTCTTCTTTTCTTCGCCTCCATTCTTCCCTTGGGCGTGCATGCGCCTCCGCCCGGACGGCCTGCTCTCAAGCCTGTTACCACCCACTGCACGCTCGCCCCTCTGGCCGAGGTGTTTCTATACAAAGTTCAGCGTCCAGTTGTCATATTAATTATTACGCGGAGTAATGACTGAAATCGTCAAAATGAGGGGGGGGGGAGAAACCAGAGGGAAGCTCTCCCTTCCTCCCCCCCTACCTCCCCCCTTTTCTTGCCCTCCTTCTTTTCTGCCTGCTTAAAGATTGAGCAAAGAAGCTTTTTCCCCCCCAACAAAGCACTAATTGGTCTCAGAAAATACCCTGACAAGGCATGGAAGATAGGTTTCATAAAGCCGGACAATTGTGAAGGGGGGAAAGATCCTTGAATAGACCCCACGCTTCTTTTCTAAACTCTCTTGCTGAGCAAAAAATAGACTGCGGCTTGAATACCGGCCTGGTCTTGAATGCTATACCCAGCAGAGAGAGAAAGAGACAGAGAAAATGCCCCGCGCTTTGTAAGTTCCTCTCCCCCCCCCCCTCCCAGCCATTCATGTCTTCTGTGCACAGAATAAGCCGGTTTTGTTTACCATGAAAGACCTTCTACTTTATTTTGGAAGGGAAGAAAGCACATGTGCCTAAGACTCGGGCCAGATCGCCTACTGTAACAAAACAGAGTGTAACAAATCGTACCCCCTCCCCCACAAAAAAAAGTTCCAAATGTATTGATTCTTTTGAAGATCTATATAGATTAACGACTTTCTTTCTGCTTATCCAAAAGACCCGGCGTTTCATCATAACGTGAAAAGGGTGGGGTGGGGGAATGGGAATGCTTTTAAACACAATAAAAAGCATAGGATGGTTTTTTTTAAAAAAACGAGGGAGGGGGCCTCAGGCTCGTGACTGCAATTTACCCCCAGAAAATGACAATAAAATAATGGCAGAGGATTTTACTGAAGAGAAGCAGGAGAGGGGAAAGAATATTTATCATTATGGGAAAATTAAGGACTCTTAACTGCAGGTGCAGAGCTAATGAAAGAAGGATATGCGAGAATCACTGTTTTGCATCTACAACTTTCTATATTCTGAACGGTAATTTGAGTAGAAAGCCCTACAATAAAATCTGAAAGTATGCCTCAAAACCCCTCCCCCCCATTATCCTTACACATGAGCCTAGTCAGGAGCCCCAACATAATGTGGAAGTTTGGACATTATAACAAGAGGGGGCTTGTGTCTCCCCCTGGTTCAAGGGTTTATGAAAATAAATGGATTTACTAGCATTCTTTGTGCTTGCCTGTATATTTTTAAGAACTTAGCAGTAATCTTATGAATGCTTGCCTGGGAGTAACCCCACTGAACAAAAGTGTTACTTACTTCCAAATAAGCATGCCTGTTGCATGGTTATAAGCACTTATATCATTTAAAAAAATTATTATCCATTTTTATTTATTACATTTATATTCTGCCATTCGCAGCACAGCTGGCTAATGGCAGATCACAACAAACTTAACATAAAACCAATAAAACAATTAAAATCACCCTCCCACCCAACCGCGTTACCCTTCTCCACACCAGCCCCCCAGCTCACTCACCCTGCCACCTCCAAATGTAGATGATAATTCGGCATTTCAGAAGAAGGGCTAGATCATTCTTTGCTCCACCCACCCGGCCTGGCAGAAGAGCTCCATCTTACAGGCCCTGTGGAACTTTACCAGCTCCTGCCCGAGGCCAGGCAGACTTTGCATGGCCCAGGGACTTCCAGTCTGTAGCTGTTGAAGATCGCAGTGACCTACATGGGGCATAGGGAGGTCACTTGGGTAGACAGGGCCCGGACCACATATGGCCAAGACCAATACCTTGAACCTGAAGTGGTACTCAATTGGCAACCAATGCTGTTGAGCCTGATCCGGTACTCAACTTGCAGCCAATTATACTGTTTAATTACTTTTTTGTTTGTATACAGTAAAACCAATTTGAGATTGTGGCAGCTGTTTTAGCTGCGAGAGCTCATGAGGATGTTGTATTGGTAAGTTAAGAGGCAAATGCTGTTCTTTATTTTCAATTCTTGCATTTAATAGTCATAAGAGTGCTGATTTTTTTGCATTTCTTTTTGAATGACAGCTGATGGAAGTTCTGTATGAAACTGACAATACCTAATGTCTGTTGTGAAAACCAGTTGACTTTTGAACCTTATTTTCTGTGGAAACAAAGTGATGACATTAAAGAATCACACACAAATGACCTCGAACTTCTAAATAACCTTTATTTTGTGTCATATTCACAGACTGTGTTATCCCAATGTACTAATTCTGGTTAGAAGCACTACCAAAAGTCAGTGTCAGGAGTCAACTTGGTGGGAGCATTTTCTAAGACCCAAAGAACATCACAAATCACCCACCAAGGTGAGACTCTTGGCCCATCCTGATCTCCTTAGTTTTGCCCCACATCCATAGCAATAGAGGGAATGTGTGTGTGATTTATAAGAATGATGCATTCAGAGGCATTTTTAGTAATGGAAGGGCACACTATATTAAATCTTGTTCAAAAGCTGGAACTGGTCCTTATATTCCCTGTTCACATGCGCATAATGACCATGGTTTTAAATGATATGAAGGCCTTTGAAATGGAGACCATAGATACCCACAGCTACTCACAGTAGTCAATACTGACCTTGATAGACCAAGGGTCCAATTCAGTATATTTTATTATTTATTTGTCGTATGGCACGTGTGCAAGCTTTCGACTTTCCGTAGGGCCTGTAAAACGGAGCTCTTCCGCCAGGTCTATGGTTGAGGCCAGGTGGCTAGGTAGATCAGGGCCCCTCCTTTAGAAGCAGCACCTGGATATTAGGGTATTGTTAGAGTTGGGACAAGTTAACCACCAAGTCTTATGGTTCTTATGTAAGAAATCTGTTTTTTATCTGTTTTAAGGGGTTTTTATTGGGCTTTTAACAGAGGATTGTAATCCACCACGAGACTTCAGGGAGCAGCGGGCAATAAATTGAATGAATGAATGAATGAATGATATAGCCATGAGATCCTAAGATTGGCTGGTTGCCAGGCAAGGGATTTTTGGAGAGAGTTTGCCATTGCCTGCCCCTGTATCAGCACCCTGATATTCCTTGGGGGTAGCCCTTCCAAGTGCTAGTCAGGGCTAGGTTTGCCTTGGCTATCCAGGTTGGGTATAATGATTCAGCATAAAGGCCGCTTCCTGTGTTCAGAGGGCCTTCAGTCTGAGAAGCTGCATGATTGGCTACAGGCCAGTGAAAGTCCAAAACAATATTTTTTTTACTTTAAAAAGAACCAATTCCAGCAGATTAAAGTGAAAGTCAGTAACATTAAACAGCAACTCCACAGTTCAGTAGCAAATAAATCTTAAAAGGTGGCAAACTGGAGATAATTTTCTTTAGCAACCAACAAAAAGCCAGTATGAATGGTGCCGCTGGGAGGATATTTCAAAGACATGGATCAACATCAGCCTGCACATGTGCATCACTGGGTGTCCCTCACTCCCAAACACCCTTGGCCATTGCTTCACAGTAGCAGATCGTTCTTGGATCGTGAACAAGAAGTGTATCAAGTGTAACATAGATTCCCAGAGATTTTCAGCACACTGTCAACATGTAACTCGGTCTCTCCGCCACAAAACTGTCTGTTTTTATCTGGACTGACCCAGGTCTGTGGGGAAGTCACTGTTAAAGGACAATGATTTAAACCTCTGCCCTAAACAGCAACCCTTATCAGGTTTATTCAGAACCCGACTGAGGTCTATTCAACAGAGTTAATGCCCAGGAAAGTGTTCTTAGGACGGCACTGCTATTCAACAAAGGAAAGCCATTGGCAGAGCTTCAATTGCCAACATAAATAATAGACTACTGCACCCTATTGCTCAAGTATTGCAAGTGGTGGGTGACTGAGTTTCGTCCTGCACTTCCTCCATGTTGATTTTTTTGTCCTCTGGACTGCTGGTTCCTCTGAGCCTCAAGTCTTCTATCTTATTGAGAAGCAGCTGCCGCTGGGGTGCTGGACTTATCCACCACCCATTCTTCTGTCCAGCCATCCTGGGGATAAGAGGGTATTCTTCCATATTGATCTAGACCAAGAGTGGCCAAGCTATAGCTCTCCATATGTCCATGGACTACAATAACCATGAGCCCTGATGCTGGGAATCCGCAGTATGACCACCCCTGGTCTAGACCCTGCTACCTGGGTCAGGTTCCCATGCCCTCCAGGTTTCCAAAGTCTGCCTTGCAGTTTCTGACCAGGAATGACTGCCATGGAGAGTTCTGAGCTGCCTGTTGCTGCCTGTTGGAATTTCTTCATTCATTGAAGTAGCTCATCCTTTTTAGGGTTCAGTAGGGGATAGGTGAGGAAAAAATTCTAACTGAACAGGTAAGTGGATAATAAGCTCTTGGTCTCTAGCAGGGCAGGTTCTTCTTCAACAGCTTGGCCAAACTGCCCAAATGTGGATGGAGTATCCAGTGAGTGACACTGTAAGATAAATGAGTGCTGAATACATGAGAGTTGGGTTTAGAGTGCGGAGAGATGGCTACAAGGACAATCACAAAGCAAACTGAATGGCGATGGGTCAATCGCTGTCTTAGGGTATAATTTTGGTCCCGAGTTAGATAGCCCCAGATAGCCTGATCTTGCCAGATCTTAAGCAGGTACAGCCCTGGTTAGTAGTTGGATAGGAGGCCACCAAGGAACTGCAGGGTTGCAGTGCAGAGGCAGGCAATGGCAAACCATCTCTGAAGGGCTCCTGCCTTTGAAACTCTATGGTTTCACGGTAAGTCAGCTGCAACTTGATGGCACTTTCCACCACCTTTGCCCCAACCTGGACAACCCAGGCTAGCTTGATCTTGTCAGATCTCAGAAGCTAAGCAAGGCTAGCTCTGGTTAGTATTTGGATGGCAGACCGCCAAGGAAGCTGTGGTCATGAAGCAGAGGTAGGCAATGGCAAACCACCTTTGAAAGTCTCTTGCCTTGAAAACCCTTTGAGAGTCACCGGAAGTTGGCTGTAACCTGACGGCACTTTCCGCCATCACCACCACCACTCTCACTTTCCTGACTAGACTGTTAAAAGGACAGAAGGAGTGTTGGGTCAGTGAGCAACTCTGAGCTCCTTGGAAGGAGGATAAGATAAAAATCTAATCACCAGTCATTTCAGTGTATGCCAGTTACAGCATAAATCCAACTATTTCACACCAGTTTCATTATATGACCGTTTACGCACTGGGAACCTCACTGCCCCAGCTCCCATGCAGGAACACAAATCGGGGTGGATGAGGTGCACCAGGCAAAATGCTTACCCTTGTGGGTGCAGGAAGAGGTGGGGCTACCTGCCACAACTAAAACTCCAGCCTGAAGCCCAGCATGAAACCTCCAGTGCGTAAACGGTCCATGAATTGCCCCTTGAAAGGGCACTTTGTGTCTACCTATGAATGGGATTGTCCCTTTCATTTCTGCCCTTGTGTCTTTTTAATAGCAGCCTGATCTGGAGAATTTTAGTGGGGGCAGAAATAGAATAAGAAGGAAATGCTTCCTTGCAATACTATATTTTGTAACTGGGCCAGAAGGAAAATAAGAGAAATACATGGTTCCTTCTATGCCACTTTTCTCTACCAGGAGTCTCGGAGCAGCTTCCAATCGCCTTCCCTTTCCTCTCCCCACAACAGACACCCTTTGAGGTGGGTGAGGCGAGAGAGTCCTGATATTACTGCTTGGTCAGAACAGCTTAATCAGTGCTGTGGCAAGCCCAAGGTCACCCAGCTGGTTGCATGTGGAGGAGAAGCGGGAAATCAAACCCAGCTTGCCACTTCCTAAAAACACTTGGAGAGTACCAGGAAAAGTGGCAGCGAGCACCATGGCATCCAAGGTCACCAAACTGGGGGGAGGTTCCTACCTTACACTTTTACCTGTCCAAACTCCCAAAATTCCGCAGGGCCTGCAAAAAGGAGCTCCTCCACCAGGCATTTGCCTGAGACCGTCAACAGGTCACCCTCAGACATGCCTCCATGGCCTGAACCAGTCTGACAACTTTGGCTGGGTTCCGTTCCTGTTGTATTATTTATGATCACCGAAATTGCGTTATTGGATTGTTGTTGTTGTTGTTGTATTTGTTTATGTTAGGTATTAATTCATTCCATGTATCCCCCATGTTGTATGTAAACCGCCCTGAGCCATATGGAAGGGCGGTATAGAAATCAAATAAATAAATACATTGTTCCTCCATCCTTTGTATCACAGCTGCCTGGCCAGGTAAGCAGATACCTTCCTTACATCACACTCATAGGCAGCACAGCCTTTTTTGAGCCTGGTTCCAAGATGAAGATTCAGGCTTCTGCAAAGAAAGGCATCAAGGACACTTCGAAGGATAAACAGGGGTTCTCATACCTGTCAGACACATTGGTCTTCATGGTAACTTTTCTATAAAAGTGGTTATCTGTGTTAAGGAATTTTTGCTTGTCCAGTTCAATGCAAGGCCAGGTTGGAAAGATCCTGCTAATCAGTGGCAACATTATATGTCAAAGCTCTTTTGGCAGATGCCTTTTATGTCCAAATATCTGAGAAATATTCCACACCAGTGTCTGTTGAAAAATTAATAAAATTTCAGTTTTCAAAAACCACATTTTAGGCTTGTTTACAATCTTGCCAAGTTTAATGACTACCCATCTTGAACATACCACAGTAAACAGGTTATACAACTTACATAAAATTGCCTACTGTGATTTGTCTATGAAGATTAAAAAGGGCATTAGATAGCTTCGAATCATGGAATCATAGAGTTGGAAGGGACCTCCTGAGTTATCTAGTCCAACCCCCTGCACTATACAGGACACTCACAACCCTATCACTCATCCACTGTAACCTGAACCTCCACAGAATCAGCCTCTCTGTCAGATGGCTATCCAGCCTCTGTTTAAAATTTTTGAAAGATGGAGAACCCACCACCTCCTGAGGAAGCCTGTTCCACCGAGAAACTGCTATGTCAGGAACTTCCTGATATTTAGATGGAATTTCTTTTGAATTAATTTCATCCCATTGGATCTGGTCTGTCCCTCCCATTGGTTCTCCCATTGGTCCATCATGAAGGAGAGGTCCATAAATGGCTACTAGCCCAGACTAGTAAAGGGAGCATCCAGACAGGCAATATACCAGTGCTATGAGGCAACCTCAAGGGAAAGATCATATGACTCCATTTTTTAAGTTGTATCCTACCATTCTCTTCCCATAAGCCTTCCTTCAAAATGAAATGCTTCCTCCAATTGTGTATTACTTTTTCCGATGGAGAAAAGTCTTTGTTGAAGATCTCTGTTGAGGAAAATCTTGATGGAAAGCAACCACAGAATCCAGCTCTTGTTCTCGAATTCTCTTTATTGGCTCTCCAGCACAACTGACTAGCCACTGTGTGAGGATATCGGATATATAGTTCTATGGCTTATTCCAGCAAAGCCCCTCTTATGTTCCTATGCTCATTGCTCCTTGTTGTAGACATTAAGATGGATGCCCATTCAACATACTGACCACAGAATTCTGTACCAACTGTAGCTTCCACACAGTCTACAAAGCAGCTCCAAATACAGCATATGGTAGTAATCCCAGATGTTACCAGGGCTTGCATCAGTGAATATCCGCCACTGTCCATGAAGGGCTACAGCTGGCTTACCAGCCCAAGCTGGTGAAAAGCAGCCCTGGCCACTGCCGTCACCTGTTCATGCAACAGGAGGCCTGGGTCCAGCAGCACCCCAAAGTTACAAACCAGCTCCTTTAAGGGGAGTGCAACTCCATTTGGAACAAAATTCCAGGATCAAACTCCCCTCCCCCAGAAGTAGCATCTCCAATGAGTCAGGATTTATACATTTTTATTCTGCCCTTCCCTGAGGGCTGACTGTGCCAGTTTACTAGATCTCATCCATCCCCAAATTGCTTCCAGGTACCTGTCACAGTTTCTTTCTATCGCGTACTTGGGATATAACAGAAGAGCAATTATTGTCCATACACTGGTAGCAGCTCAGCCAAGATCTCTGGATGGCTTCTCCCAGTGGCTTTATATAGTTACTGAAAAGCATGGAAGTCAAGACAGAACTTTGTGGAACCCCAGAGATCAAATGGTCCAAGGCACAGCAACGCTTCACCTAGACCAGGGGTAGTCAACCTGTGGTCCTCCAGATGTTCATGGACATGGCGTTTGCTGGCAAGGGCTCATGGGAATTGTAGTCCATTAACATCTGGAGGACCACAGGTTGACTACCCCTGACCTAGACCATACTCTGAATCCTACCGTTGAGGAAGGACTGAAATAAATCCAGAACAGATCAGTCTGAAATGATACTATGGTGTCAGAAGCCATCAAGGGGTCCAGGAGAATTAACAGGTTTGTATTCCCCCTGTCCCTGGGAGATCCAGAGGGGGTCTGTGGCCTTTCCCTTCCTGTCTTAATGAACTTGGCCAGAAGCTAGTAAACCAGCCACTTCCATTCCCCAACTCCCCAGTATGAGTTCCCTTGTGGTTCTGTGCCTGTGAGGGGGTGGAGCCTGCATGCCTTCTGCCACCTTAAACTGCCTCCTGTCTTTCTCCCTCAGTCCTCCTTGAGCCTGCCTGCTAACATGGGACAATGTCACTTCCAATGACATGGCACTTCTGGGGGCGTGGCCAGCTGACATCACTTCCTGGGCTCCTCAAAGTCTGAAAAATTATTTCAGGGGCTCCTCCACAGCCAATAGGTTGAAAAAGGCTGCCTTAGCACATATAGCCCCCCCCCCCCCATAGGAGTGGCAGTAGTGATTTCCGTCTGCGCCCTCTGCTCACCCTTCCCCTCCAGAACGCATTATTGGGATTGTTGGAACTGGGATGAGTTTTTTGCCGCAGCATCTTATCATCATGGGGCTTTGAACTGTATTAGTATTTAAGTCTGTTTTAAGGGGTTTTATTGGGGTTTTATCCAGACGTTGTAATCTGCCTTGAGCCTTTGGGGAGAGGCGGGCAATACATTAAATAAATTAAATAAAGAAATAAAGAAAGGTGCTGTTTCCACCAGATCATAAGTTAGCTTATGAAGGGGGAGGTGCAATAAAACCAGAGTCCAGGAGTCTGATTTTATTGTGCTATTTCAGACCAACATGGCTTCCCATTTGAACTATCAAAGGGGGAGGTGGTTACTATTATTCAGTTATTTATCTGAGATCCAGTGTGGTGTAGCAGCTAAAGGCCCCAACTAGGATTTGGGAGACTCACGGTTCAAATCCTGGATCAGCCTGGGAAGCTTGCTGGGTGACCCTGGGCCAGTCACACACATTCACAGCCTGTACCACAGAGGAGGTAAGGTGCTCTGTGTCCCCACTGGGGAGAAAGGTGGGGGTAAGTTAGTAAATAAAGAGAAGGAAGACGGGTTATAAATGTAATAATAAATTGAAAAATTAAAAACCCTCTGTACCGGCTTGAGTCTGCCACTTGTCTATTCCAAAAGGCATTCGACTTAGCTCAATAAATAATTCCAAGTGTGTACAGGCATGCACTCTAGGAGAGAAAATTGTACATTGGAACGGTCCCCAGTTGGTAAGAGGAGATGGCCTGGTGTCTAAAGAGACAAAAGAGATGGAGAACAGGAGGTTGAGTGGCGGTGGGGGTCGGGAAAGAATGCTCTCTTACCAACGTCCTATTGGTTGGCAGCCACTCTTGCCTTGCAGTTTCATCCGTCCCCAGGTATTGAGCTGCTAATTACGCACTCGCTGCCCAGGACAAGCGTCCTCCTTCCATGTCAGCCTACAGAGGTCTCTTTTAGCGGCAAGCTCAGGGGGAAGGGGAGGGCTCGCCCACCTTAGCTTCATATTCGAGTGACAAAGCGGGAAAAGGTGCTTCAAACATTACAAATAGCGCTCTGGGGGGGAAGTCTGCAGCTTTAGGGGCCCCGCTTGGCTTGCAAAAGCATCCCTGCATTCCCCGCAACTCGCGCGCCCCCTCCCTCTGGGCACCGTCCCCGGCGATCTCTGCTGCTTCCGCGCCGCGACTTCGCTCCTCAGCTGATCGCCGGCTCTCCAGACCCTACCGACGTCTTCCTCCTCCGCCCAAAGTTCTCGCCCTGAACTGCGGGGGCGAGGGACGCCTTCCCCCGTCCGCTCTGCGGGGCGACCCCCTCACCCCCCCCTCCTCCCGCGCTCAGCCAATCCGCGGCGGCCGCGCCGTGGCGCTGTCTGGTGTCTTCCCCGCCCGCCCCGCCCCCCCGCACGCGGTGGCCCTGCCCAATTGTTTATTCAGTGGCTGGGCCAACGGCACGCGCCGGGCGCACGCACTTGCAACAACAAACCTCGGGCGGGGAGCGGCGGGGGGAGGGCGGCGCGGGGGCGGCCCGGGGGCCAGCGCGTGTGCGTGGGGCTCGCTCCCCGTCTCCGCGGGCGGGCAGGCGTGTGTGTTGTGTTCTCCCTTCTCTCCATTCACACTCTCTTCCCCCCCCCCCCCCCGCCACCCCGCGCGTTGAAAAGGCAGCAGCGCTCCCCGGCTGGCGGCCACTCCCGGCAAGGCTGGGGGAGTGCGGAAGGCGCAAGGGGCCGGGGGTGGGTGGGGGCGAGGGGGACGCAGGAGCAGCAGGACGAGGCGGCGAGTGTGACGGGGGGGGGGGGGGCAGCCAGCGGCGCTCCAGCCGTCCCTTATAAGAGAGACAATCTCGGGACCTGTTTGGCACAAGAGGCTTTGCAGAGCACACCGCGCACACGCGAGCGCCACGAGCCTCTTTCGGGTCCAAAGGAAAGGGAGGAGGTGGAGGAGGAGGAGGGAAAGCCAGCGGAGCCCGCCTGCCCGCCGGCCGCCTCGGCGAGCCCCCTGCCTTCCCTCCCGGCGCCGCAAGCCAGCAGCAGCCTCGAGCCCCGCCGCGCGCCTTTTCCTCCCTCGCGCGGCCGCCCAATGGCCAGCGGCAGCCCCGCCAAGATGGACAGCAGCGCCAGCCAGCCGCCGCCGCCCTTTCTGCAGCCCGCCTGCTTCTTCGCTGCCGCCGTGGCCGCCTCCCAGAGCGCGCAGCAGCAGCTGAGCGCGGCGGCCGGCGGCCAACCCTCCCCTGGCGCCGCCAAAGCGCCTGTTGCGGCTGCGCCGAAGCAGCCTCCGCAGCAGCAGCCTCCGCCGCCGCCTCAGCAGCAGGTCAAGCGGCCGCGCTCGTCGTCGCCGGAGTTGATGCGCTGCAAGCGGCGCCTCAACTTCAGCGGCTTCGGCTACAGCCTCCCGCAGCAGCAGCCGGCGGCCGTGGCGCGGCGCAACGAGCGGGAGCGGAACCGCGTCAAGCTGGTCAACCTGGGCTTCGCCACGCTGCGCGAGCACGTCCCCAACGGCGCCGCCAACAAGAAGATGAGCAAGGTGGAGACGCTCCGCTCGGCCGTCGAGTACATCCGCGCCCTCCAGCAGCTGCTCGACGAGCACGACGCCGTCAGCGCCGCCTTCCAGGCCGGCGTCCTCTCGCCCGCCATCTCGCCCCACTACCCCAACGACATGAACTCCATGGCCGGCTCGCCCGTCTCCTCCTACTCGTCCGACGAGGGCTCCTACGACCCGCTCAGCCCCGAGGAGCAGGAGCTGCTCGACTTCACGAACTGGTTCTGACAGGCGCCCGCCGCTGCTGCCGCTGCCGCTGCAGGTGGGCCTGGCCTCGCTTCCTCGAGGGGCGCGCGGGCGGGGGAGGGGGAGACAAGAGGCCCGGGGCCTCTCGGAGACCGGAAGACAGACGGGATCCTTGCCAGGACGACACTCCCGGCCCAGGGCTGCCGACTCGGCCCGTGTCCCGCCCCAAGGAGTGGATATTCTAAAATTCGGGGGGGGGGGGTTGTCAGGGGAAGTCATTCGGCTGCTTTATCAGGAAGGGGCTCTATTCCGTTGGCACCCATGAGAGGTGAGATCCAGGCCCCACTGAAACCAGTGCCATGTCTCCCGGGGCATTGGAATGGCTGGGGTGCTCGGATGGCAGGTCACAAAACCCCTCTTCTGGAAGAGCCCCGTGGAAACCAGCCTCAGGATTGCAAGGCAGGGGAGGGGGTTGCAGCCTGCCATCAGGTTGCAGCCTTCATGGGGGTGGGGCGGGTGGGTTCTGGGGGTAAATTTGCCATGCCAGCCTAAGCAAAGCCACCCCCTTCAACACTATTGACTTCAGGGAACTTGAGGGGTAGCTCTGCTGATGATCACAGGATGGTCATTGGATGTGGGACTGCAAAGGTCAAACACTCCAGAAGTAGACCAGACTTTGGTCAACTATTGTTCCCATCTGTGAGGCAGCATTGGCATAACTGGTTTGTAACCCTTATTCATGGGTTGATGTTTCTGCAGCAGAGAAAACACTCACTCTACAGTAGGCCCACAGGATTCTATAGGCTTTAACAAGGGTCTCACATAAACTAATCCAGAGCTGCTGATTTTGTGATCTGATGAGGCCCTATGGATTTTATTTATTACAAATATTTCTACCCCACTTCTCCTGCACTTGGCTCGCACATTGTTTTTAAAACAGCGTATGAATCAAAGTACTCAAAAGCATGACCTGGCACCCCTGGATTCCTCCCAGTTTGGTTCCCTGATCCAAAACCTATCCAACTATTGAGCAAGTTCAGCTGATTTGTAGCAGAACTTCAGAGACATTGTGTCTACTAGGACTTTTCTAGCCTTCTTCTGATAGCACCACTGTATAAGCACACTGTCTGACCAATCTTACGAAAGTTTATTCCAAAGTGACTTTGTTTGCAGCCTAGGAGTTGTGCACAAAACTGAAGCTTTTAATTGGTAGCATGTTCCACTGAAGTTATTGGAAGTATGCCTGTGGCATCTATTTCACACAACTCAAAATAATTAAGTTAAATCTGATTGCGAAGTTGGCAGTTGTTTGACCTGCTGGATGCTTAAGGGTGCCTGGAAGCCAAAACCACTTGTCCCTGTCTGAACACTATATTGTGCCTGGAAGTTGTCCTTGGATTAAGCATTGATGCTGACCTTTCTCTCTCCCTCTTCTTATGTTGTTTACAGGATTGCTGCAAAATTGTTGTATCCTACCACTTCCCCCCTCTTCCCACTATGGAAAGGAAAAGGGAAAGTCATACAATGAAAGCACAGAAGGAGGTTGGACTGTCTCTCCAAGTAAACTGAAGCACTCCCGGATTCTGCCTTTGCACTCTAGGTCATCCCAAGAGACGCTGAGGCTGCAATCCTATGCACTCTTATGGGGAGTAAGCCTCATTGAACAATCTAGGAATTATTTCCAAGTATATATATATGCGGGATGAGGCTGCACAGTGGGCTTTGTAAACTACATGCAGGGGACTGAGATGTGAGGGAACATCTATACTTTGTTCTCGACCCCATATAAATCTTTTACACAGCAATGAGCTTCCTTTCATGTTGAAATAAGAACAGTATTTCCCCCTCCCCCTTTTTTCTGAAAGACTGGCTCATTCATTGTTCTGTGAACAGAAATTGCAGCATGACCTTGTTTCCTCAGATCTAAGCCCCCATGTGTTCAGTGGGTTTTACTCTGAGGTAAGTGACTTTAGGATTGCAGCCATGCAGCCGATTTCTAATGATGCTTACCAAATTCAATGGAATTTACTCTCAAGTAAGTGCCATTGGATTGTGGCGTTGGTTGCCTAATGCTTGTGAAGATTTTGAAAATCAAAACTATGCTATATTCAAAGAATCCTTTAATGTGTCTCACCTTTGTCTATTTTGACTCCTTCCCTCCCATCTCCCACCATAAAATGCTTCCAGTTGTTTTCCTGTGAACTTTTTATTATATAAAAAAATCTATTTGTATCATTCCTAACCAATTTGGGGGATATATTAAGCTATTTTTGTATATAAGAGAGAGAATTTATAGACCGTTTTTTGTACAAATGTTTTAAAATGTGTATATCTTGATAACTTTTAAAAATATGTAATGCTTATTACCTCTTCATATCTAGACGCGTAGTCAATATGACCTTTACAATTGCCATGTTTTTGTCATGTGGTTTTGTAATGGACTTGGAAATGCCTCCAGATGTACTTTAGCACCAACGTGTCTTACTTTTTTAATAGAAACTTTGCTAATGTATTAATAATTTTATTAAACAATGTTCAAAGTGAACAAAGTTTATGCAGCTATTGTCCAAACGCAAAATGGTAGCTATTTATTTTACAAACTGCTGCCTTTTGAAGAAGGGGAGAAAAACTTTTGCCACTGCCTTTTCACTGCCTGTTTTATTACAAACTTACAAAAAGAAAAATCCTGTATAATTGTGTTTTATACAAACTAGTTTGGTAATAAAACTTTTTGTTTCATTTAAAACAAGGTCTTCCTGGTTCTTCTTCATATCTTTTGAGCTATTTCTTGCCATTGATGCTTCATGTATAAGAGCCAAATATATTGGAGGGGAGACATTACTGGGTTTTGGTCTGTGTATATTTAGGTGGGTAGGGTTTACCAGGTGCAAGATTACCATGCTACATTCCTGTCTTTCTGTTTTGCAAACCTGTGTTAAGAGAGACCCACATGCTCCATTGTATCTCCTGTTAACTGTACACATTTAAAGAATTCTCCCCAAAGAAGGAATCTTAACAGAGAGGGCGCTCTTTCTCCCATCTTCAGCCTAAGACCCTTACCCACTTTCTGATAACTCAAGTCATACACAAGAGAACAGGGAAGGGTTTCCAGGGGAGGAGGCACATAGTACATGTCACTGAACGGCTTAATTGTCTAATATATACTCTTAATGTTTATCAACCAGTGCACAAAATCTTGTTAGATTAGGGGAAAAAATGAAATTTGCTAAGTAATGAGGCAGAAATGTAGGCCTGAAATCTAACAGACAGATCCTTTAAGGGGGGGGGTTGGTCCCCCGCCCCTTCCCCAACAGCGTGATCTGCCTGTAAAAGTACCCAATTACCAAGATTCAAAAAGAAATTGGGCTTTTCTCTCTCTCTTTTTGGCTAACCTTGTTGTCAGTTAGCAAAGACGTGACCAGAATCCGCCTCGGGTTCATCCCCCCTCCCCTCCCTTCCCCTCCTCGCTTAGCTCCTCCCGCGTCGCTTGCAAATTCAGTTTGCGTGCATCAAACCAAGCGGAAAGCGAAGCGCAAAATGAAGCTTAACAAAAAGAGGGGAGGAAGCCAAACGCATCTTACGAATCTTAAAATGCCGTTTGCTTCTTTTTTTTTTTTAAAGCGCTGTCCTATTTATATTTGCACGCGATTAATTAATACAGAGCGTCTCCTGGCATTTACCACCGCGGGATTTTATTTAATTTGTCAGAATGCCGCTATCTTTCATTCAGACTCTTAACTTCCCTTTCCCCCCCTCCCCCGCCAAATAATACGCTGAAAGAATGGGAAGGGAAGCAAAAAAAGAAAGCAATCGCTAGATCTGCCATAACTACGCTACAAAACCTCATTGTATTAACCGGTTTGGAAAGTATTGTTTGTTTATGAAAATTATAACGGTTATCGTCTCCTCTTTGCGCCTCCCCCCCCTTCTCCAAAGTTACCTCTCCTTTTTTTTGTTTGTTTGCCCACTTTTGAAGGGTGTCGAGATAAGGTATGCAAAGAAAGTTTAGCCAGTAATTTATGGCTGGAATATAACATTAGGATAATCTTTTCTATTATAAGACGAATTTCCCTTTCCTTGTGTATACAGGTGTTCTCCCCCCCCCAAAAAAAAATCCCCTTTCTGCATAGTAAATATCCAGGCTGCTGAAAGGAGGGGAAAAGTTGCGGGTGACTCTTTCTTGAAACACAGAAATTCTCCCCCTCTCCCCCCCCCAGCCGCCCCATAGGCAGAGAGAGGGAGCGCGAGAGAGCAATTTCTCTGAAGATAGGAAAGGGCAAGTAGGATTGAGGTAAATCTCATTACATCTGCTCTAATCGCTTAGCAACCCGAAACCTTTTCTTGTGCTCGGAGGCAGGCTATTCAGGGGCTCTGACAAGCCGAATTCAGCAGCCGCGCAAACTCCATAAATCAGGAGGATCTATTTGATCGCACTATAAGTTTTGAAACTGCCCAGCCAGTGTGCTATAAAGAAAGGGGGGGCAGAAAGGAAGAAACAAAGGAATGCAGAAATGCAGGTGGGAATTGTTTGGCGGTTTTAACAGAGGAGCGATGCTTAAAAAAAAAAGGAAAAAAGGCGGGCGACGGCGGGCAAATACATCTCCACCATGCTGGAGTTTTTGTTGTTGTTGGTTTTTATCCCGCTCCTAAAGAATGGCTGTGCTAACAAAGCTGGCGCAGTTCAATAAACGCTCTTTGAAACGCGGGAACAAAAACACGAGCCCGGCCTGGGCGAAGCCCGGAGGCCGCCCCGTTTCATAACAAGGCATCAGAGGAGGGTCTACGTTGGGCTTGCAGCGCCGGAGATATTAAAACAGGCGCGAGGACGTGGAAAGAGGGAGACGGCGAGGAAGCCCAGCAACCCGGGCTTGTTGTGTCTGAGTCGTGCGGAATAGTCTTCTGGTGCGCCTCTGACAAAAGCCGAGCCCAAGTTCTATGGGGAGCGCGAGAGAGGGAGAGCTGTGTACACACCACTCCAGAGAAGATCAGCCGGTCAGCACGGTTTGGGGGTCTCAAAAGAAAGGAGCTCAGCCCCCCCCCCCGCCCCCTTTCCCCGTCGGGTTATAAATCCTGACGCGAGAACAAGAGCTAAATGAACCCTAGGGCTCCAGGGTAGAGTGGGGGCGTGGAGTGCAGGCAGGAAGCTGTCCTGCATTTTAGTCCACCTTTTCAGCTTCTGGTTCCTCCTAGGAGTTCAGGGTGGGGTAACCATCAGCTACCAGTTTCCAGGATGTCTAAAGTGACTCTACAGCTCCCCCCCTCCCCATTTTTGGGAAATTGTTACTTGCACGTTAGGAAACAATGTCCCCAAAGAGCAGCTACTTATCGGTTCTATCTCCTTTCTGCAAAGCCCCCGGGGGGAGGGGGCAGTAAAATAACCCCGTGGAAACCACCTGGGTTTGCAATTCGGGGTGTTTTTTATAGGAATTATTTAGGGAGAGGTAGGACAAGCCACGCCATGAGTTGCTTTGAGGAGGGACGCGGCCCCAAACGCTCTGGAGAGAAAAGGCCTGCTCCCTTTTTTCTTTAGGAAGGCTGCAGGGCCACACAGATCGGGTGGGAGTTATGAAAGATGCCAAAAGCGGGGGGGGGGGGGCTCTAGACAAAAGGAGCCCTCTCACCTCCTGTGAAAGTGTGCATCTGGGGCCCGGGCATCCTCAAGAGGCTGGGACTTGGGTCACCAGAAACGTTTTGAATGGAGCACCCAGAGATTCCATGGAATTTAGCTCGAGGGAGTGAATACAGCCCGAAGATATTGGTGCAAGTGCATCCCCCAGACCCGCACACGCGCGCACATAAAGAGATTTGCTCTAGAGGTTTATGAGACATTGTCAACTTTTTTTTTTTTTGGTTTAGAACAGGAAGATTTCTGGTCCTTGCTGTTTTAGAGATCGCAGGTCAATGATCCTGGAAGAGGGGCGAAGGGAGACTCTAGGGCCGCCGTTAATTTGGGCAACGTTTGCAACTGTATCTTCCGAACGAAAGCTCAGCGCCTACCTTTCAGGTGTGAAGAGTTCATGGACATTCAAAGCGCCGCCTCGCCTTCTAGGACTTGGGCGACGAGGAAACGACGCCCCGTTTTCAGGCAGAAGACAGCTTTTGTAGAACTCCTTAACGGCCCTAGGGACCGTAGTCCCCTCCCACCCGCCCCCGACTCTGGCTGTTAAAGGGTACATGACGGATTCCCAGATTATAGCCGCACTTCAAGCGCCCCCCCCCCCCCATGGCAGCCTGTCGCTTCCAGGCCAGGAGAGGCCTTCTGGGTCTGTCTTTCCTCTTCGCGGGTTTCCTCGGCTTCATTTGAGCGGAGAGGGGAGGAGGAAACAGTGTGCATTCCCTAGTTTCTTTGGGAGACAAGGTAGGGTGGGTGTGTGCGTGCTTTGAAGTGCTCGACACAGGAGCAGACTTTGCCCCGCATCTGACACCGCCCCAGCTCCAAATCAAAGCCCCTTCGGGGATGTTTCCGGAGACGAGTGGCTGGAGGGTTTTGCATCTTTCAGCGGGATGGGGACGAGAAGGGGGGAGGAGGAGAGAGAACTCACATCAACCCCCAAAAGCTTCACGATGCTGGAGTAAAAGTGTCAAAGTTCTAAAGCAGACTGTCCAGCTTGCAGGCCCTTCCCGTAAGGCAGGGGTAGACAAACTGCGGCCCTCCAGGTGTCAATGGACTACAAATCCCATGAGCCCCTGCCAGCAAACGGTGGCAGGGGCTCATGGGAAATGTAGTCCATGGACACCTGGAGGGCCGCAGTTTGACTACCCCTGCCGTAAGGCGTTTGGAAACCGATCGGGTAACGTTCCTCCTCTCTCCTCCGGATATACCTCAGTCTCTTTAATCCGAGGTCCCTTCTGGAGACCCTGCCCGCCCGTTTCCCTCCGGCAAAGCCTCCTGAGCCGCATCCCTTTCACGCTGGGAGCTTATGTGGGAGTCAGTGGGCACAGCCGTCGGCCAGGACGCTCCGGCGCAACACGTGCTTTGGGCTCCCGCCCTACCCTACCCTACCCTTGGAAGCAGGTGGCCGTCTCAGGGCCTCGGTGGAGGGTTATGTGCCGCGCGAGCGGAGACCTGAGTGTGTGTCGAGCGCCCTGATTAATCCACGCTGGGTCCCCCCGCGGCCCGTACTGGGCGTTGATTGGCTACAGAGCGCGCCCCCTGTCATCTGCGCCGCCCAGAAGAGGAGGGCCCTCCGTCTTCCCGGGGATTGCCCGGGGAAAGGGGCGCACGCCGCCAGGGCCAGGGTGCCTCGGCCGGTGGCGCCAGGGAGGGCCGCAGTCAGACGCCCTGGCTGGAGTTTGCAGCAGCCCTTGCCCAGCTTCGCGGGACTGTTCAAAAGGCTGCCGGAGAGCGCCTGGAGCCTGGCCCGACCTTTGATGTGTTTGCTTTCTTGGGTGGAGAAGGGGGGGGGCGAAGGAGAGCACCTGCCAGAAGGGCAGCCAAGGCCAGTCGGGGAAGCTGTAGGGGAACACCTAGGGTGTTGGAGAGGGGGGCAGCAACCCCTCTTAGATGCCTGAGACCCTTGAACCGGGTGTGGTGGAGGCTCAGGTCCTTGGCTTGGATGCAGGCAGGCATCTTGCCAGTAACATCTGTGTTCTGCTTGTTTCATTTACCTGCTTCTTTGCACGATTTACTGTCCGCCTTTCCCCGCGGTTCTTCGTGAACATTATTCATAGGCCGTCTTTCTCGCTGGCGCTCAAAGTGGATGGCACAGAGGGAGTCAATGCAGTCAGCAAGATGGGACGTTCAGGAGACAAGGAATCTGGAGTATGGGGTCATCTGTCCCACAAGAAGTCTAAACAAGCGAAGCAAGCATGTGTCAGCGTGGTGCATTAAACGAGGTGAAATTACACAGTGGGATTCAGCCCACAGCAAACTTTGCCCAGCCGTACAGGTCACAGGTGCCAGTGGTTTATCCAAGTAAGCTTGTGAAGCTTTGTGGCTGGTGCTGCCCTATTGCCTGTGCAGAAAAGCCCTCTTGAATTATTTGGTTTTGCATAGTTTGTAGAATGCCAGTAGAGTTGAGTTTCTGACCTCTGGCAGGCCATCCACAAAGTGGAAGCCGCAACAGAGAAGCCGCACCTATTGGCACTGATTGATTTGGCCCATTTGCAGGAATAGCACCTAGCTTGGTTAAGCAAAGCTGCTGTGAGATTTTAAAAAATATTTTACGGATGTTCAATAATCCAGGTGCTCCAACCACTTCATATGATACTACCTTGTTATAGTCCTTTTGCTGGCATATATTTATTTATAACAGGCTTGTCTCCCCAGTAGGAACTCATTCCTTCATTTTATCCCCACCACTACCACCACCACCACCACAGGGAGATAAAACATTATTAACGTAGACATATATGTTGAACCGAAGATGTTTGCCATGCAATTCAATCACAAGTGAATACAAACAGATCCAAATTGCTGTCCTCCCCTATTTATCTCTGGAATTCGTTAACCCTATTCATTGTGCTGTAAATTCACTTTCACTCTGTGCCTAGAACTGCTTACTTCCATTTCATGATATCGTATCTGAGGAAGTGTGCATGCACATGAAAGCTCATACTTTGAATAAAGCTTTGCTGGTCTTAAAAGTGTCCCTGGACTCTAAATTTGTTCTGCTGCTTCAGACCAACACGGCTACCCACTTGAATCTATCACAGGGAGTTAAGTTAGGCCAAGGAAAGTGACTGATCCATGGTCACCCAGTAAGCATCATTTATAATTATTTAAATAATTATATTTATATACCACAGCTCACGAATGTCTCACGGCAGTTTACAGAAGTCATGGTAGAATCTCCTAGACCTAGATCTTCGTGTGGCACTCTAACCATTGTGCCACATTGTCAGGAATATTATTACCTACACATTTCAGAGGCTGAGAGGAAAAGGCTAATTATCAAGCCCAGAGAAACAGCACATATGGGAATTTGCTGGCACATCTCCAAAACACGTTTCTTTCTTCTCAGTGTGTTTCGACATTCCAATTCTATTTTATATTTTAAACGCCATAAAACGAGACTCCAAGAAAAGTCTACCAAGGCACAACCAGCCAGGATTCCTGTGGTATTTACAAAATGAACATATCTGTTGGGCCTGAGCCTTGTTGGATGTATCTTTTTTCTGGCATCCTGCAGTGAAGGAGGTTACGCCCTATGAAAGTTGAGCCCAGAAGAAATTTGTTTGGGGATGAATTGGACAAAGTTAAGTGATATTGGAGTGACATTGTGGTTCTGCTGTTACTTGACTGAAGGTAATGCTGGGGGATTGCTGCTTAGCCCCCTCGCACTGGGCCCCCACAAGGATCCATCCTGACCCTCTGCTGTTTAGTATCGGCATGAAATTGCTGGGAGAGATCACCAGGGGATTTGGAGTCAGATGCCACCAGCCTGCGGATGACACCCACCTGTGTTTCTCCTTCCCTGCTAGACTGAGTAGGTCTGTGGAAGACCTGAACAGGTACTTGGGGAAGGTGATGTGAAGGAATAATCTAGAGAAAATCAAGCTGCTGTTGATCAATGGGAAAGCTGTTGAACCGAAGAGTCAGCATCTTTCAGAGAAGGTACCTCAAGGACCGTGTATTCCCATACTGTTCAGCCCATCCATTACGATCTGCCTTCCAAGCCTGGCCGTCTGTACCATGATGGGGTAAGAGGCAGGTGATGACAGGACAGGGCTTTTCCAACAGTGGGCATGTTGCCTGAGGTCTGCTCTTCCCCTTCCTTTTGTGAGCTGCCTTGGGCAGTTTCCGTAGAAATGCATAGGCATTTTTCTAAGCAAACAAATAGGAGAGTTAGAAGAGCTAGATTCAAGTCCAGTTGCACCTTAGAGACCAAGAAGATATTGGGAGTATAAGCCTTCGGGAGTCAAAATTTCTTCACCAGATAAATTAGGACATCAAAGACACATTTAAATGCATAGATTCAGGTGAGGAGCCCCGATGGTGTGAAGCAACAGAGCAAAGTCTGAATCCAGGGGCACCTTTAAGAACAAAGTTTAATTCAAGGTATAAGCTTTTGTGTGCATGCACACTTCTTCAGATAGCATCTTTACTTTTTAAGTTTTCATAATACTAGGGATGGGTTCAAACTGGGAAGACCTGGTTCAGGACATATCCCAAACCCAGACACTCTACCTGGTGTCCCATTTCTGCAGGGCATCCTTCCTCCAAAGATGCACCCTTGAGGCATGTATCCCTCACCACTGGACTGTCCAGCTTTGCTCATCTGAACAGGGCCTTCTGCAGGTACCAACTTGCAAATAGGCAAAAACAACAACTGCCCATACATATGCCTTCTGTGTTGCAGCTCCCACCATGTGGAATGAACCTGATCCTGCGTTGAGCAGTGGGTTGGACTAGAATGGCCTGTATGGCCCCTTCCAACTCTATGATTCGATGATTCGATGATTCGATGATTCGATGATTCGATGATTCGATGATTCGATGATTCGATGATTCGATGATTCGATGATTCGATGAATGGCCGGCCTAAGGAGGTCTACAAAATGATTCACAAAGTTACTTGGAGGAATTATTAGGTCTAGACCAGCCATTCTCAATGGAGGCCATATGGTCCCCTGGCAGGTCCCAGCACAGGGGCCACATACTGAAAAATGTGCTGAAAGGGAAGCCCAAAAGGTTTATGGGGGGGGCCTGCTAAGTGAACCAATGAAATACCCTTTTTGTCATGTGTGATGTCTGTACTATTGTGTATGGTTTGCTGTAAATTGGATTGTGCTCTGTGATTTCTCTTCATTTAATGCATCGTGCTAACAAGTTGCTTTGCTTCAGTGCTGTTTTGATATTTCTGGTTGATTCTGTGACCCAATTCTTACTTCATTGTTTACTGAGTGTCCCACCCAGTGGATCGCATTGCCTGTGTAATCAGCCTTGAGTCCCGGTAAGAAAAGCAGACTATAAATGATGTAAAGAAATAAATCAGACTCCTTACCTGCTTTTGCTTCATAAAGGAAATTAAAGGCACACGTTCCCAAGCTAGAAAGCCATAAGAGGCCAGTGGGACCAGCCTCCACCCCCTGGCAGAAAGCACATCCCATAGAAAATGGACTGTTGCAAGTTTTAAATGTGTGAGGAAAGTTTGACTCAAAGTGATGCCTCCCCGCTCCACCCCATGCTCTCCATTATGCTTCGACAGTGGGAATATTGATAATCCTGTGGAGGCAAACCCTAAACCAAAGTGTTGCATGCATCACTCATGTGGGTCCAAAGATTAATTTTCCTCCTGTTCATCTGGATGGCCCAATTGTGTCTTTCAGACCGTTTATGCACTGGGAACTTCACTGCCCCACCCCCCTGTCAAGAGCACAGATCAGGGGTGAATGAGGTGCACCAGGCCAAGTGCTCTCCCATGTGGGTGCAGGCAGAGGTGGGGCAACCTGCCATGACTAAAAGTCCAGCCTGCAGCCTGGTATTAAACTTCCAGTGCGTAAACGGTCTCACTGAGTAAAATAGTTTGGTTCCATTATCAGCTTGCCAGCTATACATTTGTAAAGCAAAGGGACCCAGCTAGCCTTCTGATCCAACTCAAAGGTTAGTTAAAAGGAAGAGAAAAAAATAATTGGAGGAAAAAACCTTTGTCAGTAATGTTGTTCTTCTTCCCTCGGTGGAAGAGATGGGAGGCTCGCACCTCCTTGCTGGAGCATTTTGTTATGCTGTTCTGTCCTCTAAGTCAGAATTTCACAGCAAAAACGCCAAGAAGAAAAGCAGCCACAATTAGGGGTCGCCTGTCAGAAAACATTAGCGCCTTCCTCTCCCAGCCTGTCAAGCACAAGGGAACTGAAAAACTGCCATAGCAAATCACCCCTCTGCCCCTGTGGAAGCACTGGAAGGCAAGAAGGAGGGGGAGAGCTGAGGCTGCAGGTGGAGAGATGGAGCAATAAGTAGCACCAATATGTGGAGTCCATTGGGGAGGGGCTGTGGCTCAGTGGTAGAGCATCTGTTTTGCATGCCGAAGGTCACCGGTTCCATCTTCACCATCTTCTGTTGGAAGACTCTCAGGGAGCAGCTCTTGGAAAAGATCTTCCCAGTTTGGGACACTGGAGAACTGGCCTGGCATGGACCCAGTAATAGAAGTTTTGACAGATTTTCCACTTACAGTGAGAGCAATGGGCCAAGGTATATTATCAGAAAAATGGAGATAGATTGAACAGAATTGGAACTTAATGCAATATTATGAAGGTGTAAGCCACTGATGAAGAAATAGGTGGAAAATGGGATATTGTATACCTGGGACCTGTTTTGGCTTTACCAGTTGAAATAAAATAAAAATTGTAAGAGGCTGAATAAAAGAAGGCAGTGCCAGAGTCGATCTTATTCTTCATTTTGGCAACCAGGGTGCAACAGAGCCAAGACTTGGTGCCAACAGCACAAGGGCCTTGCAGCCCAAACCTGACCAGTGGCATTAAAAGTGAGCATCAGCATCCCTATTGCTTCTCCCTACGCAACTTCCCTTGGACTGTTCTAGTGCTCCATCTGTCCTTGGCTGTTCCTGGAGAGGATAAACTTTACTAAGGTAGATAACTTAGTAGGAGGCAACTGACATCTATTGGACAATAATGGCTGCAATCCATATTGAAGGAGGAGGAGGAGTTTGTTCTTATATGCTGCTTTTCTTTACCTGAAGAGTCTCAAAAGCAGCTTCCAATCACCTTCCCTTTCCTCTCCCCACAACAGTCACCCTGTGAGGTGGGTGAGGCTGAGAGAGCCCTGATATTACTGGTGGATCAGAACAGCTTTATCAGTGCTGTGGGGAGCCCAAGGTCATCCAGCTGGCTGCATGTGAGGGAGCAGGGAATCAAAGTCCACACTCCTAATCACTACACCAAGCCATTTCTCTCCCAAGGACAAAATCCCTTTTGGACACCCCAAAAGGCTATTCTAGGGACTGTGGGATCGACATGAAAAGTGTGTAACGAGGGCTGTGATAAAGAAGAAAAATGGATGAGATTGGCTGGTGTCCCCTTGAAATGAGGCCTTTCAGTCTTTTCCAATCATGACCAAACTTAATCTTGCTTCCAAAGCATATGCATATTTTCAGAAGAAAACTCTACTGATTATTTCCACCTACATTTCTTCTTGACTGCTTTTCTCCTTCTGAGCCACATTCTGAGTCTTTACATTGAACATCTGAGATGAAAAGGAAAAGCATGGAGTGATATACTTGCACATAGGCGCCACTTTGTCAGAACAGGGTAGATGAAGACACTGCCAGTCCATCTTCATCTTTGCTTGTCTTGTCTTGATCTTTGCTTCAGGTTCAGCTAGTTAAGTGGCAGAAGCATTTCAAAATAAAAGCATGGCTACTTCTGTTTGGAGGACAGCTTAAGAGGACAAAGAGCCTTCTTAGTTGTAGTGGTTAGCATGTCTGACTAGGACCTGAGAGATTCAGACTGAACCTCACCACTCTGCCATGAACCTTGGGCCAGTCTCTCTCCCTGAGGCTAAACTACCTCACAGGGTTGTTGTTCCTGTGCTGATAAAATGGAGGACAGAAGAATGACAGATGCTGCCCTCCTTGGAGGTATGTCAGGATAAAAACATACTAAATACTAAATGATATAAAATAACCAATAAACATGGCTTGCTTTATCTAGATAAAAACATCCCACATGTGTTAAAGCCATTCCCAGCATCCTGTCACATGCTTCGGTTGTGGCTATGCTGTCGACAGCAGGTTTGGTCTCCCCAAGAGCAAGGTTAGGTATTCATTCCAGAGCACACCTTGTACTGGAGGGCAGCTGCAATTCTTTCCTTGAGTGAGATACTGTATTTAGTAAATGGTAAGGGTAAAACCTACCTGCCGTCCCTTGATACTAAATGGCCGGTCTCTCACAGAAAAGGCTCCCACAAGGGGAGTGAGTGCACTAAGTGCAGGATCTTTAAGGTATGTTAATTATCTCTATACCTTGCTATAGTGGCAGGCTGTAAATTCATTTTCTGTACTTTCTCATTTAACGTAATCGTGTCCTGCATTTGCAGAACTGGTTGGTAGATGTCATTTCCACTATAAAACTCTTATGAATAGTAGCAAGATGGGGGAAATCTAAGCAGAGTGTCAAAGGATGGGAGGACTAAGATGGACCGGGTGGGCCTGGTTGTATGCTTGCAGTGGCCAGAACAATTGAGGGGGGTGTGGAGGGAAGTCACTCTGCTTACTCAGTGTCAAGAGAGCTGGAGAAATACGTGCTGTTCTTGTTTTCAGGAATGTCTAGCCACAGAGGAGATATCTTCTACTATCTTGTAGGTAGGGGTCTGGATCTATAGGCCAGAGGTAGTCAACCTGTGGTCCTCCAGATGTTCATGGAGAGATCACCAGGGGATTTGGAGTCAGATGCCACCATGGACTACAATTCCCATGAGACCCTGCCAGCAAATGCTGACAGGGGCTCATGGGAATTGTAGTCCATGAACATCTGGAGGACCACAGGTTGACTACCTCTGGCCTATAGCACTCAAAGAGGGCCCAGAAGGAAAGGCTTCAACACTCAAGAAAGCAGCCCCTAAGAGGTCTGCGATAGAATTGTCTAAGACACCACAGAATTCGATTGGAGGCCTCGGTATAGCTCACATGACCTGTTAGGAGGTGGAGCACAATGTGGGGAGGACCAGAGCACAGGAAGAAGGGTTCCCAGACCTGCCCAATAGAGATCAGCCCAGTCAAGAACATTTAGCAGTCAGGGCCTGAGAAGCAGAGCATGGTTCAGCATAGGAGCTGTCCAGTAGAGCTAGAAGCCAAGCCAAAGTCATTGATGGCAAGTAGGGGCTAGCAAAGGAGCTGTCCATAGAGCTGTTTCTGCATGTTGCACTAACAACTTCCAAATGGAAGAACATTCTGATAATTGGCCAAATTACTTCACCCTTCCAAGTGTGTTAGCAGAGACCTAATTCTGACAGTGTCTCCACATCCTCCCCTCAAGTATGAAAGGAGATGCCCCAGACAGCTTCCTCTTCTAATACAGGTCTTTGCTCAGGGACTTGAGACCCTATGGGTGAGTGGGGAAAGGGGGGGTTGGAGGTGAACAAGTCCACCTGAATCATTGTCTTCTGGTTCCCTGGTTTGGATTTTGTCTGGTCTAGGGACTTCTTTTTAAGTGCCAAGTGTGTGAGGCAATCTGATCTGGTGTTTCAGTGAACCTCTACTAAGAAGGGGATCCTGGGGCTGACATGACTGTCCCACGATGCTCATTTTCTAGCTGCCAAAAGGGAGACAAATGAGAATACTGACAGTCGGATGATGAAACCATCTGGTCCAAGGTTACTCTGTGAGGCACAAGGCCTGAAAGAGGTTCAAAATAATATAAAGTGCCATTAAAGTGCATTCAGTCAGGCTTCCTGTGATGGACAGGTCCGGTTCTGCCTCTGTCTAAGAAAAGCCAACGAGAGCTGATGGCTGATTGGGAGAAGAGCTGGCAGAGCTATTAAATCAGTTGCAAAGAGAGCTAGAATTGAACAAAAGATGGCTTGAGCTGGTGGTTGAAAAACTTATAACCTCAAGCCAGCTGAAAGGAAGACAATTTGTGATAAATAGATTTGGAAGCATAAACTGAGTAAAGGATCAAAGTCTGAGTGCTAAGAAATGTTATCTGAATTGCTCTAATATTGTTTTAAACCTTCAATAATAGTTTACCTTGCTGACTGAATGAGATCTGTCTCAGTTAAAAGAAACATGCACACATAAGCCTTTCCATCCACACCTGTTCTATATACGTAGGCACATGAATGAATGGTGGAAGTGTGAGATTGAAGTAGTGTTTGGATCCCAGGCCCAATAGCCCCCGAAATGTCTAAATGAGGGGTGGTTGATGATAGGAATGGGCTTCCCTGCTTGGAAGCATCTCTGAGAAGGACAGAGGTGAACTGGTGTGTGAAAGGCTCAGGGCTTCTATGTCTTAAAAAGGGACATGATGGGTTGTGAATGCAGGGGTAGTCAACCTGTGGTCCTCTAGATGTTCATGGACTACAATTCCCATGAACCCTTGCCAGCGTTTGCTGGCAGGGGCTCATGGGAATTGTAGTCCATGAACATCTGGAGGACCACAGGTTGACTACCCCTGCTGTAATGGACTGATCTATGTGTACCCCTGAACCAATGTAACAAAGGTGGTGGTAGATGGTAGTGTCTGTGAAGGGGGGTCACAAAGGGGAAATGGATGGGCCATAGTTTGGGAACCCAGTGGGAGGAAGACAAATTAGTTGGAAGAACCAGAGGACTCTTGGGTTAGGGCAGCAGTTAACAGCAGTGTGGTGGCAGAACACTGTGGTAGCTCACTAGTAGATCTGCACTGTATGCCATGTGTGTCACATGGGCAGGGTCACATGAAGGGACAGAACTGGAAGAAATATGGCTACCATTTGTGACTGTCCCTGCTCCCTTTCTGCATATGGTGCATGGTATGCTTGCAGTTATGCGAGCATATGACAGGTTTTTAATGATTGAACATTATGTGTTTCGACTGCAACCCTTATAATAAACCCCAGAGTTCAATAAGTGGTTTCCAGTGGAATCACTTGGACTTTGGGAGGGTTTAACACTTGAAAAACTTCTGGAAAAATCTATCAGAAAGGACTGAAAGATTAAGCAGATGTTGTGGGCAAGCATTCAATCACAGATCATCATGAGCTACCTTCCCCAGTACCTGGAAAGTATTCCTTTAAATACATCAGATGCAAGAAAACTGGCCAGGTAAGAAATGGATCCTGTGGATGACAGCAGCCTGAGACTGCTAAATGGAGGCTGTTTCAGAGAAAGTGAACCTATTTTTTATGTCAGCCCCTGTCACAGAAGATGAGCAGCTAGCTACATCAGAGCTGCCATCTTCCAGAAGGGTCTCTGATGAACTGAATCAAATAGAATTGATGAAAGTTCTAGGGTTAACTGACAACAAGTCACCAGGTCCAAATAGCATGCACACACACTGGAGGGTTCAGAATCAGAAAATGTGACATTGGTGACCTTATTACAAGATATGCAACTTATTGCTAAAAGGAATGGAAAATACCAAATGTAAAAATGATTTTTATAGGGAATCATGGGGAAAATCTAGAAATTACTGGTCAGTTTTTGGGACAAATTTATGAATTCTCTCTGTGAAAGACAGGTGATTAAGTACCCAGAGGAACAGGGTCTACTAAGGAAGGAAGTTCTGCCCCACCAGACTTTGAGTTCTTTTAACAGGCATATGGGATAGCCTTTCTCAATCTTTTTACAATTGAGAAACCCCTGAAACATTCTTCAGGCTTTGAGGAAGGCCGGAAGTGATGCCAGCAGGCCAGGCCTCCCTGCTACAACCTGGAAGTCATGTCATGAGAAGTTATATCACCCAGACATTCCCACTGGATGTGACATCACACTCAATCACCCCCTGACCCCACAAATGCTAGAAATGGCCCAGCAGCCTACTCTGGTGGGCCAGGATCAGGGCTGGGACAGGCATCTACTACTCTGTTGCCCCCTGACACCCCACCAATGCAGTTAAATTAAAATGAGAGTACTTACCTCTCTGGATTCCAGTTGCCACCACATGTGATGAACCTTGGCCAGCAAGGATTTTTATGACTGGGCCCCCTCCAGGTCCATCATTGGCCATGGGGGGGGGCAGGTTAAAATAACCATATATGGTCATATCACTCAATATTTTTTACAATTAAACCCTGTTGAGAAAGGCTGAAATGGATAATAATGATCTGGGTAGACACAGCATAGTTAGACTTCTGAAAAGCCCTTGACAAAGTCTTTGACTATGGGGTAAGAGGACAGATAATCATGTAGGTGAGTATCTGGAGAACCAGCTGGGAGCAGATTATCAGCATATTGTTTCTGCCCTGGAGGGAAGTAAGCAGTGGGTCCCACAGGGATCTGCATGTTGACCATTTAGTTTGATACTAAATCATCTGGAATGGGAGGTGAGAGTGAAGGGTCCAGCTTGCATAGGATACAAAATGATTCAGGGTAGTAAACAATGGTGTGTCCAAGAGGGTCTTGCCAAACTGGGTGAATAAGCAACAACGGAGTAACTTGTGTTCAATGGAAGGAAGAATAAAGCCATGCACATCAGAGTGAAAAGTCCTGAACTAACTAACCAGGAAAATGATCTAATAGTTCAATGAAAAGTTCAACTCCAACAGATTAAGAAAACCTTCCCTATGAATTTAGAGCTTGTCAGTTGAAAGAAAAGATGGCTACGAGAAGACACGATAAGAGATTTATAAAATTATGGATGGGATGGAGAAAGTGGATACAGTGCAATTTCCCTCCCACCCCACAAACACTAAAATATGTTGCCCCCCACCACTGACGTTCCCAAACAAGTGATTCAGGATGGACAAAAGGGAGGACTTTTGCATTCAATGAGCAACAACCCTAGGATTCATGGCCTCAGCATGTAAAATGGCAAACAAGGTACACCAGTGGTGTGCCTCAAGGGCTCAGTGACACACCCATGTGCTACTAGGTAGCTCCAGCATGTCCATCTATCTGTTCAGCTAGCTTGCTAGCTGTCCTCTGCCCTGATCTTTTATGAGCGGCACCATTGTGTGCTGGAGTTACTTTTCTTTCTTAGCAACTTTGCAAATCCCAACAAAGACTCATTCATGCATTTTGTAAGCCTGCTTCCTTTTTTTTTTTATTCCTGACAACAGGTGGAATCTGCTGCAGGCAACCACACCCATACGTGTATCCCGAGGAATATGACAGAGCGGGACGTTGCATATTGAGTCTGTTTTCCATTTTTAAAAAAATTGCACAGAAGATCTTTGAAATGAGGGCGTTTTCCCCCCTACTCACACAAGACGGCCGCTTTCTTTCCAGCCTAATAACGTGTGTGTGTGTGTGTGTGTGTGTGTGTGGTGTGGGTTTTGGGTGGCCTGTGGAAATTGATTTACGAGTCAACCACTTTCCTCTTTCCTTGCTATCTCTCGCTTGAGTGGTTTGTAGGCCTCGGCCCTTTCTTTCACTCAAGGAGAATAAGGTTGTCTATGGAAGAGGTCAGCATTTCAAATTGGTGGAGTTCAACGCCACAAATGACATAGAACTGACAAGAAAAGACAGGCAGTTTGTGGAGGGGGGGGAGCGGTCATAAGAGCGCATAGGCCCTACTAAGGGGTTTCTGCTTTGTGATGGGGCTTGGCACCCAAATGAATTAAATAACAGGCTTAAAGACTATTGAGGGAAGGGCTGAATGCAAATCAAAGATAAGTAGAAGTTTTCTTTCCTAAAAGAGGGATGATTCCCCCCTCGTCCTCCCCTTAGCTCTTTCCATATCTGTGCGGGCAGAGTCTGCATGTTAAACATGATTTAGCTGGCATTATTCAGGGGAGCCTTTTCATCAGGTTTCTGCAGAGATTGCCTATCTTGGCCTGTGATTAATGATCTGCTGTGCAATTTGGAGGCTATAATGACTTGACAATCCACACACAAACTATATAGCCACATTCCTTTTGCAGATTTGCCAAGCTGTTACCAAGGGGCCCACAACCCAGATGGATTGTTGGAGAGATAGCTAAGCATTTCAGCAAATGCCATTCTGCCCTTATCTTGCAGAGGAGTGTGTTGGGCAGCAAGCTCATTTGCAAAATTCAAAGCCCAGATTTCAGTGGTTTCTTTCTTTTACTTAAAAAAAAACACATACACACACACAACAACACAAAAACCTCCACAAAATCGGGACTTGAAATAATTGTTTAAAAGGTTGGTAAGAAAAGACCCCGGTGTATGGCCTCTCAGTGATTATGCCGACAAAATACTGTCTTTGTTTCCAAATTTCAAATCTGATTAATTGAGGCCTAATGCCATTAATGCCATTTGAAAGAGAAAAGTTAATCTTTCAAAGCCCGTGGCATCAACAGGATCTGAAAATCTCAGCAGATTTCAAGTGAATGAGCTTTAGTATAATTTCACTTTTAATTCTTGAGTCAGCTGCAACCATTTCCTTGAAATGAACGTTTAGTTTCATCTACAACCGGCTTTAAAAAAATGTTTCTGCAAAAACCCAAATTCTGTAATTGGAAGGAAGGAGTCGACAATAGAATCACATTTTTGTTACCATCAGATGAAAATACTTTGAGATGTGAAGATCTTGTTCAGGAAAAAAAAAACCTGGTTTACCAAGGAAGGAAAGAGAGATGAATGAGTTACAGTTCCTTCCTTCCTTCCTTCCTTCCTTCCTTCCTTCCTTCCTTCCTTCCTTCCTTCCTTCCTTCCTTCCTATTATTTTATACTTTTCTGCCCCATAAGTTTTCAGACTAATACCAATATCAAAAACATCTGTATACTTTCTAAATTGTAAAACTATATAACACTGATAATATAAAATAAGAATGCTTTCTATGAACAGCCATATCATTTTTGTCTGGTAAACATTTGTCCAAACAAAAGTTGTATTCCTACATTAAACAGATCAGAAAGCAACTACGGATGGTGTTTCATACATGTTTTACCTGTGATTGGTTAATATGATTAAAGTTTAGATGTTGTTGTGCATGCAGAAAATGAAACCCTGGCTCTCCCAGTCACTTCTTTAACCAGATGACTTAGTTTCTGCTTTTTATATTGCTCCAGACTAGGATGTTCCACTTCTGGATTGGGGTGGGGCAAAAAAAGTGTTTTCTGGCAGGGAAGGGCTCAAGCATCAATGCTGTGGGAGGGGAAAGAGAAGAAAAAAGAGCCAGACTGAAATGGCCTATGGAACTATGGAACTACTCTACCAGAGACCTACCCCCACTCTGGACTAAGGAAGGGAAGCTTCAGAAACTAGAATCATAGAATCATAGAGTTGGAAGGTACCTCCTGGGTCATCTAATCCAACCCCCTGTACTATGCAGGACACTCACAACCATATCGCTCATCCACTGTAACCTGCCACCCCCTTGAATCTTCACAGAATAATTTTATTTAGTTTAGCCCAATTCTTGAGCTTGTCAAGATCATGCTGTATTCTGCTTCAGTCTTCTGTTGTGTTTGCTACCCCTCCCAGTTTAGTATTGTCTGCAAATTTAATAAGTACCCCGTCTAATTCCTCATTCAAATCATTTATAAATATGTTGACAGAGAAAAATTAGTCCCTGCACAGAACTGGAATCAGCTCTTTTACACATGGCTGCTAGAGGTCTTCCGAACCTAGCTTTTTTCCCCCTGGAGTACTTTCAGCCAACTCACAGCTACTCTTGGCTTGATCCTTCTCCTTTGGGGATTTTCCAAGCAACCTGTCATTCACTCCCTCTCTAGGAGCATGCCTAAACCCATGGCCACCCCCTGGTTTGAGAAAAGGGCTTTTGGCATTCTGTTTGTTAGGGATAGCAGATACATGGGCCACAGAAGTGGTGTGCCAGGAAAGGTCCCTTTTCAAAGGGAGAGAAAGGTAGAAATTGCACTTTGGATCAAAATTGACAAACTGTGCTATTCAGTATATGAAATGGCTGAATCATTTTCCTTGGAAAGCAGTGACACTTGCCAGTGAAAACTCCACCCCAGATCCAGCCATGATTTCAGGATTTGGGGTTTGCCTTTTGCTCCACCCATTCCATGGTCTCAACTGACAGGTAAATTTACTCCCATGTATGGCCCATTCCTTCTCCTCTTTCCTCATAGGCCTAGGCATGACATTTGCTTGACTGATCACTGTGCTGGAGGGTGGGGCTAAGGAGCCAACACCCAGGCCAGTGCAGCAAGGAGCACATACTGGCTCAGGGCAGGTCAGTGTTAGGCAGCACTGTCAACTTTTTTGGTCAGCATTTTAGTAATTTGATGTCCAAACTCCAGCAAGCAATGGGATGATCCTATTTGCAAAAGGAGCAATGGGAATCCTGTAATGTTTGTCTGTTTGTTTGTTTGTTGGTTGGTTGGTTGGTTGGTTTATATACTGCCCTCCCCAAAGGCTCAGGGTGGTTCACATAATACAGCCATTGTACATTATTTTTATTGTTCAGCTCAACTTGTGGGTTCCTACCTGTTAAGGTTGGGTTTTGTTCCTTTTTTGGTTTAGCTGGTGGAAGAGCTCCATCTTACAGGCCCTGCAGAACTTGGAGAGTTCAGCCAGGGCCCGAATTCCTCTTGGGAGCACATTCCACCAGGCAGGAGCCAGAGTGAGGCCAAAATATTTCCTTAGGGCCAGGGATCCTTAGCTGGTTGGCATTGCTCAATTGAAGAGCTCTCTAGGGGATGCATTCAGAGAGGTGGTCCCTCAGATACATGAGGCCCAGACCATTCATCTGCAAATGAATTTTGGGGTGAGGAAGAAAATGTTAACATTGTGCTGTCAAATTTACAAATGTGATTTAAAAAAACCCCAGCATATGCATGTCCATTTTTTCCAATTGAGAAACAGATGAGATTGACACCCAGTATAGTGAGACCAGAGGGCTCTCTCTCTCTCTCTCTCTCTCTCTCTCTCTCTCTCTCTCTCTCTCTGTGTGTGTGTGTGTGTGTGTGTGTGTGTGTGTGTGTACAAATTAGAAGGGCCTGTGAATTATATATGTTCAGTGGCTGTTATCTCAGGGCCAGCCCTATCCAAGGGTGCATGGAGGCAACTCCGCATCCCTCCTTCCCTTCCCCCAAGCGTCATGCTTTATCCTCCTTGCTTATCAGCCTGTGCCTCCAAAAAGAGCCCAGGGAAGAATACTTGGTCCTCCCTCCCTCCATTTTATCCTTAGATTCTATTCCTCCGTTTCATCTTTCACCCCTGTGAAGGAAAGAGACTAGTCTAGAAAAACTCAATGGCAGTGTGGCAATTCCATTAGTTGTAGTCCAAACATTCAAACCATAGTGCAAGGGATCCAGCCATCCTCCAACTGACCTTCCTCCAGTCTAAAGAGATTTCCTTCAATTTAAGTGGCTGATATTTTCTTTTTTTTTTTTACTAAGTCTACACAGTTCAGTATTGTACAGACATTTCCTTCCTCCAGGCCATTCACAGAGGCATACCTAATTTCTGACTCCTCTGTTTTGCCCTTACTACAAACCTGTAAATTGGATTAGGCTGAGGGAAAGTGACTAGTCCAAAGTCATTCAGCATGATGGTCATAGGGATTTGAGCCCTGCTGGCCTAAATCATAGTCCAGATGCCAGCTATTCCCTATCACAAGTTCTTCCAGGTTCCGTATCTGTGTGCTGTGATTTCAGAGTCGCAGAATATCTATGTCCCAAAAATGGGGGATGCTTGTTTTGAGAGCTGGCTCCCACCATTTTTCCAGTGGGTACTGAATTTTGAAACAGATACATATTCATAACTGGAGTATGAGAACAATGATACAAATATGCAAATATGCTATATGAAAAGTACATATTCTAATTTGTGGGGAACGGGCTGAAATGGATTACTCTCTCAGACAACAGTGTCTGTAAGTGTTGGAAATTGGGATTTGCAAACCCTGTATTCTACATAATAATGTATATTGTCTAACTTTGTATTGTCTAAAAGCCTGTGAGCTGTACAGATGCACTTGTTAATGAACAGAAATTGAATAGGGTTTGCAATCTGGCACTGCAAGGATTTAACATTTGTGTTTGTACATAGCATCTGCATATTCTGTTATTCATCACCTTAATATCAGGACTTTATTTGCTATACACTAAGGATGTACACTACAGCAAGAACCAGCTTCTGGCAAGCCGTGTTTGATTCTGCACTCCCCCACCTGCAGCCCGCTGGGTAACCTTGGACTTTTCACAGCACTGAAAAAGCTGTTCTGACTGAGCAGTGATATCAAGGCTCTCTCATCCTCACCTACCTCACTGGTTGTCTATTGTGGGC
Source organism: Paroedura picta (assembly GCF_049243985.1). Lineage (NCBI taxonomy): Eukaryota > Metazoa > Chordata > Lepidosauria > Squamata > Gekkonidae > Paroedura > Paroedura picta. The sequence goes on along the minus strand of NC_135373.1, from coordinate 106,978,813 downwards.
AGAGGAAAGGGAAGGCTATTGTAAGCCACTTTGAGATTCCTTCTGGTAGAGAAAAGCAGCATATAAGAATCGACTCTTTTATAATTTATTTATGTAAGTCTTCCTTCCTTCCTTCCTTCCTTCCTTCCTTCCTTCCTTCCTTCCTTCCTTCCTTCCTTCCTTCCTTCCTTCCTTCCTTCCTTCCTTCCTTCCTTCCTTCCAATCTTCATGGATTTCCTTGCCTAGTGAGGGAGAGTTCTGGGGTGCCAACAGCTGTGGCAGCTTCCTGAACAGTTCATGCTGTAGTGGTTGTTTGTTGGAGGGCAGGGGGGAATCAAAAGATTAAGATGTGTCCTCAGTTCTAATATTTTAATGTATTTCAAAGATTGGCAGGGCACACTTTCAGCCACCATGCACACAGCTCATTCATCCAGCTTGCTCTTTGCCGTATCATAAGCATGGAGCATATTTGCTTCCCTTTGCCAGAAGCTGTGCTCTAAACCTCAGTCAAATACTGAGACTCTCAAAGGTATATGCAACTCCAAGACAGGGAACTCGGAACAATGAAGCAACATCTTCTGGACAACTCTTGAGAAATGGAATAAAGCCTTTAAGAAGGATACCCCCCCTCCCTGCCGCCTACTCTTGCTACCATAACCTCATCGTCCCAGGCTCACAGACTTCATTATTAAGTTATAGGCCAGAGATGGAGGGGAAAAGGGGGAAAAGAGACATGGGTGAAGCTTTAATTGCAATTGTTTGGGCTAGTGTGCCTAGGTAAATGATATTTTTTTAAAAAAAGAGAGAGAAAGAGAGAGAGAGAACTCCTAACACACATATTTCAACTCCAGCCAAGGCCTCAGAGGCGATCCCTCTCCCTTGTGTGCTTGTTTGAAACGTATTCTCCTGCGTTGACAAGCACGTGTTTTGGAAAGCATTGAAAAGTTTGGGTCATAAATAGAGAAGGCCGTTTGGCTTAAATGTTGCTAGGGAATACCTGGCAACAAGCAACAAAGGTTCTTTTAGAGGGCCCAGGGCAAACAGTGACCGTGGTAATGGGGTGGGCTTAAGGGAGGCTGTTTGCCCAAAGCCCCTCCACTCACACTGAGACTTCTGCATTGGGCTGTGTTCCGGAAATTCCACACACAAAGCCCCCCATTCAGCGGGAGGCGGGACAATGCGTGTGCTTTTTGGAGAGGGGGGGGGATAAGAGGAGGCCTGGATGAGGGTGGGTGCTCTTTTGCCAAAAAAAAAAATCAAACTTTTTTTTTTTTTTTTTTGCAAAGAACTAAGGGAGGCCCAGAAAGTGCTAAGTTTGTAAAAGAAGCTGAAAAGGTTCAGAAAAGGAGCATAAAGGAACCAGGGAATGCCCTGTGAATTTTGAACAGCGAGCAGAAAAGGAACCCTAAAAAGCAATTAGTGATGCTGTTCGTAGATGAAGAGGGAGCTTGGAGGCAGTCGGGAGGCATTAAGGGGAGAGGGAAATTACACTCATTTAGTAAAGTACTAAAGGGAGCGGAGGAGAGATTGACATCTCCTGGAATCTGAATAGTGAAAGTAGACACACAAATAGCCATGCACAGCCTAGAAGAACAGGAGGCCACATTGAAGCAAAAGATGCGTGCCGACCTGGGGCTTAGGGCCCACTGCCAAAGCCTCCCTCGTTCCTGAAAAGCAAGCGGGGCAGCTAGTCTGGAGGAAAAGGATTCTCCATTGGCCTTAGCAGTTCAGCACTGCTATCTTTGGCTGGGCATCTACGGCTGCAATCTGAAGCTCACTTGGAAGGGAGCTCCACTCAGACAGAGAGGGCTCTGTCGTTTCCAAGAAATCAGGGACTTCCAAGTAATTTCTTAGATATAAGAGAGAGAGAGAGAGAGAGAACACTTCCCAAAGAAGTCAGACTGGTCTCAGCCTTTTCAGTCTTCACCTTGTGGGATGTAGACAAGATGGAGCATGTCCAGAGGAGGGCAACAAAGATGATGAGGGGTTTGGAGACCAAGACGTATGAGGAAAAGTTGGAGAAGCTTGGTCTGTTTAGCCTGGAGAGGAGACGACTGAGAGGGGATCTGATAACCATCTTCAGGTATTTAAAAGGCTGCCATATAGAGGATGGAGCAGAGTTGTTCTCTCTTGCCCTGGAGGGACAGAACAGATCCAATGGGATGATATTAATGCAAAACAAATTCTGTCTAAATATCCGGAAGAAGTTCCTTAAAGTAAGAGCGGTTTCACAGTGGAACAGGCTTCCTCGGGAGGTGGTGGGTTCTCCATCTTTTGAAAATTTTAAACAGAGGCTAGATAGCCACCTGACAGAGAGGCTGATTCTGTGAAGGCAAAGGGGTGGCAGGTTAGAGTGGATGAGTGATAGGGTTGTGAGTGTCCTGCATAGTGCAGGGGGTTGGACTAGATAATTCAGGAGGTCCCTTCCAACTCTATGATTCTATGATTCTATGCTCAAGGAGATCAGGGCCCTGAGGGACCTTTGGCAGTTCTGCCTGGACTGTAAGATGGAGCTGTTCCACCAGACCTATGGTTGAGGCCTAGAAATACCATCTAATGTCTGGCCTCCCTACCTGAGAAGCCCAAAACATCCACCTATTGACTAGTAAAGATGCACTTAATGTGCCCCTCTCTCCAGAGAGAAGGAAGCCGCCATTTTGAAATTGTTTGATTGCAATTTTTAATTAAATAAATCAGGATCTTTTATGTTGTCTTATTGTATAATGTTTATTGTGCCATGGGCTGCCCTGAGCCCCCTGGGCAGCATCTAAATAGAAATACAAATGTAATTCAAAGTCAAGGACAGCAATGTGCATATTGTGACAATTTGCATGCACAGTTTCCACAGTATAAAAGTACTATGCAGAAGCACTTGTCTGCATCAGAGTTTGCCCATGCTGTTGGATAGGAGGAACGATCAGGGATTGTCCAAAAAGGTTTATCACAAAATCTGGGCTTCAACATGACCAAGATTCCACAAGAAGATGGAAACTGCTTTGCTGGGTCAGACTACAGATGCCAGAATTCTTCCCAACAGCTGCCCTTGAGTAGTTTATAAGCCAGCCATGGAAGTCTTGGCCAACACTGTGGGTTTTCCCATTAAGAATTCAGAGATAATGGGTTGACTCCTGTTCGGATTCTGTACATGGAAGCACAACTTCCCTGTCTCCCCTTCCCTAAACAGTGCAAAATGGTCCCTGAAATGCTGCTCTAGGGGAGACATGGCACCCCCAGGAGCAAGAGGGGTGAGGTGGAGGGCTGCCACAAGAAAGGGGAAATTGTGCCACAGTGTTTCAACCGGAGCCAACCCATAATATCTTCAAACATGGAGGCTTCAGCTTTCAATTTTATCATTAATTGCAGTTGCTGGACTTTTCTTTCATGAACTTGTACAATCCATTAAAAAAGGAAATCAACAATAACTTTAATAGATGGAATCCGATAGTTACAATGATTGAAGCATGTTCATTTGTCTTGCTGGGTTGTGTCAGATCTCCCAAGCTAACCAGGGTTAGAACTTGGATAGAGGACCACCAAGGACAACTCAGCAGAGGAGAGCAGTGGCAAACCTCCTCTGCTTCACACTTGCCTTGAAAGCCCCTTGTTGGGGCCATCATAAATCGGTTGTGACTTGAGAGCAATTAAACACTTAAGTTTCCTTGGGCTATTCTTGGACAACATATTGATTGGCTTAGATAAAATTCCTTGGGCAATTCTTGGACAACATATTGATTGCTTAGATAAAATTCCTTGGGCGATTCTTGGACAACATATTGATTGGATTAGATTAAGTGCTGTATGTGTGGTAGATGCTTTATTCATATGGCCCAAATCATTCCCTTCAGTAGAAAACACCTTCTTGAATTGTATATTTATTTATTTATTTATCTTTATATTTATATACCGCCACTCTCCAAAGTCTTGCAGCGGATTACAGAAATTTATAAAAACAATGAAATCCCATAAAAACCCATAAAAACACAATTAAAACACAATATCGTGATGATGGATAATAACCCACTCCCCTCCCCCCGTCCAGCAAGGTCTATTACTCTCTATCTGGGAACAAGGGACTTAGTTGGTTTTGGCTAGAGATCCAGAGCTGACAGCGCCAGGAGTCGCCCTGGCCTCAACCATATGCCTAGTGGAAGAGCTCCGTCTTGCGGGCCCCGCGGAAAGCTGACAAATTCTGCAGGGCCCACGGCTCTTTTATTATATTATTATTATTATTATTATTATTATTATTATTATTATTATTATTATTATTATTACAGCCCTCCTTCCTCTGAAGACTCATACATTATGTGTTGCATGAGGGCCAGGAGGAGAAACTCAAAAAGGTGTCCCATAACAATGGAACTTCCTCTAGCCTGAAACCCAGCAATGTTAGAACTTCAACACCTTCCCATTGAGCTGACTTGGGTGGAGGGAGACAGATTCAATTAGAGAATTTCTGAAGTGCTTGTAATCATGTGGCTGTTTTTGTTAGGTTTCAATAAGATCTTTTATATTTGCTTTCAAGCCTTAGGGAAGGGAGGACTACCCCCATTTAAATAAGTGAAAAAAACAAAAGATCATTGCCCCAAAAGCCCTCAAGCTCCATTTGCTCAAAAGAAGTTTGCAGGCCAATTTTTTGTATTATTTCCATAGCTACCTAAAGTGGATTCAGTTGGCTGTATCTGGTCACATAAATACCAGAATGTCGGCCCCTGAATAGTGCCATATGCTCTTGTTGCAAATAATGGCTAGGTGTGTGTTTGTGCATGTCTAGACTCCATTAAATGAGTTGGATGTATTTTTATCACATGATTGGGGATGCACACGACAAACCAGAGTAATTCATTAATGAAAGTGATTAGATTAGATCTGGACTGAGGCCAGCTTTTTCATGGCAGTCCTTTCCCTTTTTTACTGTACTGAAATCTAATTATGTAAAAGGACACTGTGGTGTGGCAGTTAAGAGCAGTGGACTCTTATCTGGAGAACCAGCTTTGATTCTCTCACTCCTCCACATGAAGCCTGCTGGGTGACCTTGGGCTACCCACACAGTTCCACTGTACCTCTCAGCCCCACCGACCTCACAGGGCGCCTGTTGTGGAAAGAGGAAGGGAAGGCCATGATAAGCTGCTTTAAGACGCTTTAGGGTAGAGAAAAGTGAAGTGCAAAATAATTTGGATAAAACACACAAAAATTAAAAAGTAAGACTTTTAAGAATTGTACAAACAACTGCCTGAGTGTTTGTTCACTCTCCATTGAACCATTAGCCTGCATAGTGATACATACAATGATGGGTTTATTGGGAGGGAATTAACTTCCTTTTGGCTGTATTTGGTTCCCACCTTCCCCTCCCTGCTTCCCTTCAAAACTGTTCTTACTATTCTAATAAATCTGCTAACCTGTCTCCAAAAGTCTTTGGATGGAAGAAGTCACTAAATATTTTTTAAAATGACATTTTCAGTACCATAGACAGCACACTGGATTCTAGTGTCACCAGAAGGGGAAAAGGAAACTTCAGGCATTATGGAGAATAATTTGTAAAGGGATAGAATATACCTGAATTATTCTGGAGTAATTCTGAAATAGCCTTAGTGGCTTTAGTGTTATTTAAATTAGACTGATTTGAGGTATGTAAACATTGGGTTACAATCTTTTTGATTTCCAAATGGCAATTTTGTCAGATTGATTTCAAAGATAGTACTCCAAACAAGACAAATACAATCATAGACACAAAGAATCTCAGAGATGGAAGGTACCTCCAGGGTCATCTAGTTCAATTCCCTGCACAGTGCAGGAACTCACAAGTACCTGTCCACCCACGGTGACTCCAATTTCATGTCCAAGTTAACCCCACCACCAAAAATCTCCAGAATACAGCCTGGCCTGGAGGAAATTCACCTACAATCCCACTGTGGCAATTAGCAATGCAAAATGCAAAGATGGGCCACAAGAGACAGTGGCACATCCCTTCCTGCCCATCCATGCACAATCTGCCTAAGTTCATGAAATAAGCGTTTTTGTCAGATGACTATCAAGCCTCTGCTTTAAAATTTCCAGAGAAGAAGAACCCACCATCTCCCAAGGAAGCCTGTTCCACTGAGGAACCACTCTGTCAGGAATTTCTTCTGAATGTTTAGCCAAAAATTCTTTTGAATTAATTTAAACCCATTGGTTCTGATGCACCCCTCTGGGGCTACAGAAAACAACTCTTCTCCATCTTCTATATGACAGCCTTTCAAGTATTTGTAGATTGTTATCATCACCTCTTAGTCATCTTCTCTCCAGGCTAAACAGATCAAGCTCCCTCAACCTTTCCTCATATGACTTGATCTCCAAACCCTTCATCATCTTCATAGCCCTCCTCTGGACATGCTCCAGTTTCTCTACCTCTTTCTTCAGTTGTGGTGCCCAAAACTGAATGCAGCACTCCAAGTGAAGTTTACCCAGAGTGGAGTAAAATGGTAATATCACCTTGTGTGATCTGGACACTCTATTTCTTTTAATACAGACCCAAATCTCATTCATCTTTTTAGCCACTGAGTCATACTGCTGACTCAAGTTCAGTGCATGGTCTAGTAAGACCCCCAGATCCATTTCACATTTATTACTGCCAAAACAACTATCATCCATCCTAAAGTGAATCATTTGGTTTTTCCTACCTAAATGCAGAACTTTACATTTTTCACTATTGAAATTAATTTTAGCCCAGTTTTTCAGCCTGTCAAGATCATCTTGTATCCTGATTCTGTCTTCTGGTGTGTTTGCTACCCCTCCCAGTTTAGTGTCATCTGCAAATTTAATAAGCACCCCCTCTATTCCTTCATCCAAATAATTTATGAGTATGTTGAACAAAACAAGGCCCAGGACAAATCCCTGAGGCACTCGTTACTCCTCTCCAAGAAGATGGCAAACTGTTTACAAGTACTTTTTGGGTGCAATCTGTCAACCAGTTTTGATTTACCTAACAGTAATAGGATCCATACCACATTTTACCAACTTGTCAATAAGAATACAATGTAGAACCTTATCAAAAGCCTTACTGAAATCAAGGTAAACTATGTCTACAGCATTCCCCTGATCTAGCAAGAGAGTAACTTTTTTTTAAAAAAAAGAGATAAAGTTAGTCTGACATGACTTGTTCTTGAGAAAGCCATGCTGACTCTTAATAATTACAGCCATCTGCTCTAGCTGCTCAAGGTCTGACCAGCTATATATTTTTGCCAGCTATATACATCAAGCTGACAGATTGGTAGTTACCTGGGTCCTCCTTTGCCCCCTCCTTTGCCCATCTCCACCTTCTGGCACTTCACCTGCTCTCCAAGACTTGTCAAAAATAATGGACAGAGGCTCAGAAATTACATCTGCAACTTCTTTTATTACACTTGGATGCAAGTCATCTGGCCCAGAACATTTGGTTTCATTTAAAGAAACTAGATGTTTATGGACTACCCCTATAGTGATGCTAGGCCACAACTCCAATCCCTTATCACATCAAATGATTTTGCCATGTTGAGCACAACTTCTCTTGCAAGAGAAGACTGAGAAGAAGTAGGAATTGAGCTGTTTAGCCTTCTTTTCATTGCCTGTTACAATATCATTTTCTGGTCCCTGCAACAGTCCTACCATGTGCCTATTCTTTTTCTTACTTTGAATATAACTAAAGAACCCTTTCTTGTTTTTTTAGCATTTCTTGCTAGCCTAAGCTCATACTGAGCTTTAGCTTTTTTAACACTCTCCCTACAAGCATTGGTTATTTGGACCTTGGTTAAAAGGTCCTCCTTCCATTTCCTAAATGAGTTTTTTTATTATTCAGTTCCTTGGAAAGCTGTTTATGGAGACATCCTGGTTTCTTTAGGTTCCTCCCAGTTCTCCTCCTCAAGGGAATGTTGGTGACTGTGCCTTCAATATTTCACTTTTGAGAAACTCCCAACCTTCTTGGACTTCCATCTTCTTAAGTTTTTCTGACCATGGGATTCTACCCAACATAATTTTAAGTTTGTTAAAATTTGCTCTCCTAAAGTCCAGCCTGTATGTGTGACTATGTATAGCTTTTCTCTTACCCAAAATCATAAAGTTCAAAATCACTTGGTTACTGCTATCAAGCACACACACAACTGTTATCTCATCAACCAGTTTTTCCTTATTGATGTGAGTCAAGTCTAAAACAGCAGACCCCCTGGTTGCCCCTTCCACTTTCTGGAAAATGAAGTTGTCAGCAAGACAAGTCAAGAATTTACTGGAGTTTTCATTTGTAACAGAGCTGGTCTTCCAACAGATACATGGGTAATTGAAATCTCCAATGACCATTAGGTCCCATCTCTCTGAGAACTTTGTAATCTGGTCTAGAAGCATCTCATTCAAGTCCTCTGTCTGGCCTGGCAGTCTATAGCAGATCCCCACCATAATACCACTATTATTTTCTACTTTTTATTTTTACCCAAAGATACTCAGCTGAACTCTCATGTTCAGACACATGTATTGCCTCACAAGTATACAATACAACTCCATCCTCATGGTCTCATTTTGCAATTAGCACCCACCTTATTTTATTTGTAACCTTGTCTATGTGAGTGGGTGGGTGGGTGAGTGGTGTCTAGTAAGCATGTATATGTGAGTGGAACTGACTAAAAATATGATTGAGAACTCTACTCAGTATACTCAGTCCACTCAGAAACTGTGTAGGGTAGTGTCTAAGAGTGCTGTACTAGTACTTGGGAGAGCTTGGTTTGAGTACCCACTCCTGCTGTGCAAGTATACCAGAACCAATTCTGCACAAGGAATTTGCCCCTACACAACCCCTAATTGCTCTCGGATTTTAGTGCTACTTCTTCATGATGTCAGCAGCAACCTGTAGCTCTCCAGTTTGTGGTGCGGTTTTTCATGAACTTGCAAAAACTCGCTTCACCTAATCTCAAATTAAGATTCGGGGGTGGGGGAGAGACAATTACTTGTTGAAGAGAAAACGTGGGGATGGGAATTGATTATGTGGCTTTAATTTTCATATCTTCTGGTACTTCTAATTCTGCCTAATTTTCAAAATGTCCTGATATTCAGAAATAATTTCCATGATGTCATGTGATAGACTATTTCCTCTGAAGTTATAGATATCCTTATAAAGCCTCCCCCCCCCTCCACCATTCTCATGAGCATTAAGAAAACCTTTCATTTTAGAAATACTAGGCAGGTGATTGAAAATCACCCCCTTTGAATGTGCGGTGTGAGGTAACGCTATCTCTTTGCTAAGCCCATTTGAGGGGGAAAAATAAGCGACACATAGGCATCCAGCAACTCAACCTTGTAATAAGGATAAAAAAGTGCTTACAACACCTGTATGGAAATTGATCTCTAATCTTTCTTATTCCCTTACAGGAGCACGAGGAGTTCAATCGGCCCTCCGTAAAGGGTGGTGGCAACTCTTATTTTATATTTCATTGAACGGCTCGGCTCAAGTGTTTGTTTTCGAAGGAATGGTGGCAGTGCCAGGCCAGTGAACTTTTTTCTTTATCTGCATGCTTGATAGCACAAGGCAGGTGCACGGCAAGGTTTCCGGCACTGTCTGCTGTCATAATCCCCACCTTGTCACAGGTTAGCCACCTGCTTGCAGGAAAAGAGATAACTCAGGGCAAAAATGAGTGCAGCTTTAAGAGCCCCCCCCTCCCAGAAAGACTGATAAATGAGAAGGTTTGGTGGCTGTGTCAACAGATCAATATTTGATCTCTTCAGGCAGCAGTTTCTGGATTCCCCTTTGTATAGGGTCCTTGAACTTGGGGGCCTCAGTAGCATTTTATAGGCTAGTAATGTGGGCACCAGCCTGACCTAGATAGCCCAATCTTGTCAGATCTCAGAAAGTAAGTGGGGACAGCCCTAGCTGGTATTTGGATGGGAGACTACCAAGGAAATCCCTGCTTTTCTCTACCTTAAGGAATCTCAAAGTGGCTTACAATTGCCTTCTCTTCCTCTCCTCACAGCAAGCACCTTGTGAAGTGGAAGTGGGGGGCTTAGAGCGTCCTGAGAGAACAGTGACTGGCCCAAGGTCACCCGGCAGCCTTCCTGTGGATTTAATTAGACAAATCCATGGAGGATAGGTATATCAATAAGTACTAGCCATAGTGACTTGAAGGAACCTCCACGTTAAGAGGCAGATGGAGACAACTTCAGACGTTGTGGCCTCTGTGCCTTGTTCTTGGCCCTCCAAAGTAGCCAGTTGACCATTTTAGAACAAAGTTTTAGTTTAGTGGCACGTTGAATCCCAACAAAATTTTATTCAAGGTATAAGCTTTTGTGTGCGTGCATACTTCCACAGATACTAGTATCTGACAAAGTGTGCATGCACACGAAAGCTTATAGTTTGGTGTAGCAGTTAGGAGTGTGGACTTCTAATCTGGCATGCTGCACTCCCCCACATGCTCCCCAGCTGGGTGACCTTGGGCTCGCCATGGTACTGATAAAACTGTTCTGACTGAGCAATGATATCAGGGCTCTCTCAACCTCACCCACCTCACAGGGTGTCTGTTGTGGGGAGAGGAAAGGGAAGTCGACTATAAGTCGCTTTGAGACTCCTTCGGGGAGAGAAAAGTGGCATATAAGAACTTCTTCTTCTTCTTCTTCTTCTTCTTCTTCCTCCTCCTCTAAAACTTCATTGGTCTTCAAGGTGCCACTGGACTCAAACTTTTCTCTACTTATTCAGACCAACACTAAGGTGACCAGATTGTCCCACTTTTGGAGAGACATTTGGGGGTACCTGGCAAATTGTACCTATGTTGAAATTAAAATATATATATTACAATACTATGTTTGCGTTCTGTGCGTTGTATGAAACTTTTTGTTGCTCCATATAGACCAAATTTTTAATCAAGACCCCCCCCCCCATCAATGGTGCCCCACTTTACCAATGTTAAAATCTGGTCATCTTAACCAGCACAGATACCCACCTGAATCTGTCTTCAGGTTGACTACTCTTTGAAACAGGGTGATGGACTAGGTAGACCTTTGATCCAGCAGGGCTATTCTTGAATTCTTATGTTCAAAGTGCTGTGGATCAAGCACTCAAGTGAACAAGTAGCTTTTAAATATTATACGGCTCTGATTTTTATACTACACCTGTCATAATTAGAAACAAATCACCTCAATTGGTTGCTATTAACTGCCTCTGCAGCACTCAGATAATGTCTGTTTGATTCATTTACATGCCTCTGAATTTCCGAGGCAGCTATCAGTAATCTAATATCTCATGACTAGAGCGTACAATAATGCAATAAAATATTGACTGATCTGCTTTCACTCCGGAATGATCGACTCAACAGATTCAACGGCTCCAACGTCTTCCTTTGAGCAAGTGTATTATGTTCACTGTTGACTGAGGAGATTGCAAATGTGTAAGGAACTTCAGTGAACTTGATTCTGGTTCCAGCTGACACAGATATCCACTTCCAGCACCAGCTAATACACCTTTTGCTTTTAGATAACATTTGCTGCACTGGTCTAAACTATTGAAAAACAGCCAAGGTGAACTCAGGTGTCCCCCCCCCCCTTCCATACCCTGAAGTTTTTTACAGGTATGGGGGATAAAAAACTGAAGGAATCTCAGGGGTTGCTGCTATTTCCATTCTTCATGGCTATGCAATAAGCAGCCTTCTTGAGGTTTTCTCCATTTCTTCCTCCCCTTTTTTAACTTTTTAAAAATTATTATTGCTTATATATTTATATCCCACTTTTTTCCCCAATGGGTACCCAAAGCAGTGTACTTTATTCTTCCCAGCTCCCTTTTATTCTTACAACAGCCCCTGTGGGGTAGTTTAGGTTGATGGACTGAATGGCCCAAGAACATCCAATGAGGTTCACAGCAAAATGAAGATTCAAACTTGGGTCTTGTAGCTCCTGTTCCAACATCACAATCCCTAGCCACAAACTGATGCATCATGCTGGCTCTTGACAGTGAAGAAGCTTCAGGGATTCCTTTACCTCTGACGGCTACAGAGCAGCTTGTAGAAGAAAATCCTAGAGCCTCCTTACCGCCGCCCTTGGGATCACATCACAATTTAATTATATGTGACAATGGGAGATCAATGAATTGAACCACTGATACTTGTAAAAAATGACACCTTTCTGTTTTCCTCTGCTTGAGAAGTAAACTGGGGGGAGAAGAAGAATTGAAATGGTAAAAGAGACATCAGGGCCCTTGGCTTGCAGTGCCATAGTCTAAACAGCAAGACAACCATCCTTGGATTTCATATCATCCTACAGTTCCTCTACTGTCTTATTCAGCATTCATAGAAAAAGTATCTGCTATTGAAACTTATCTTCAAAGTATTCCTATGGTCCAAAAAATTGCTACTACCATGACAAAGCATAGTCTAACATACAACAGTAGCTAGCCACTTTCAAAAAGTGAAAATTAGGTCTCATTATTTTAAGGTATTGATTTTTCAGGAGGTATGAATGTGTGTGTTGGTATTACATTCTTTGTATTCCTTTTACATTGTTGTCGCTCATCTTGGGTCCTGAGATGCCTGCAAGAAAGGCATATATATTATGCACTCTTCAATAATCCCCCACATTAGTTAAGCACAGAAACCATCAAACAAAAAGCAGCACTGTGATGATGTCACATCGTCTCCTGCACACTGTGCGCTGATAGAAAGAGGCCACTCAGTGTGTCAGCCACTGGAGCCTCCCAATCTATGTGCAACAAAGTCTCCAATAGAAGGGCTTATGTTCCCAACCTTTTTCATTTGCAATTCTGACATAGGGTGGTACGTGCAGCCTCAAAATGGCTGCAGCAGGAAGCGATGCCAGGCACAAAATGGCCACCACTGCTTACCTTCAGTCACACAGTGGAAGCTGCTGTCAAAGCAACATAAAAAAAATCTGTACAGCCAATGAAAACTCCAATGGTGAATCAGAAGTCTTCTTGGGGAAAAGCCCAACCTGGCCCTGCCCACTTTCTAAAAATGTTTGGTAAGCTTCATATTGGGGATCCCTGTACTAAAGTATTAGTGCCTTCAAGAATCTTGCAACACATGTTTATATAGATGTGTACAGAAAATGAATTACGTCATGAGGAAGGAATGTTTGTCGGTTAATAGATGTTCATCAACTTGAAAGGTGGGGTGAAGTCTCTAGTTTTCAGTACTGGATCCAGGAGTCAAGTTTACTCCCATTCAAGAAAGTTATGGAAAACCCCTTCCATTGCTCAGCATGGAGATGAACTGATCTGGAAGCACCAAGGGCAATAACACAGTTCCCTCTCCATCCCCACTAAACCAGCTTGGCTGTCTTTGACTAGCAAATAATACTAAACTTCTAACCATCTAATCAGCATTTGTTTTATAGATTCAATTAATGCCATAAAAGTGTACAAATTTAATATTCCAGTGCAAATGCTGTTCATATGCAAAAAGCACTATGGAAACTTGCCGGAGACTTGACAAAAATAATGGGAGTGTTCAAGTTTGCCTTCACCTCTTGTTTTTTTTTTTTTTTAAGATAGGGTTGTTGTTTTTCCTCCCTTCAAATCGAGTATTAGAAATTCCCCCGGCTCCCTTTTCTCTCTGTGCACGTGGGTTATTCAAAGAGAGCTCTCAGTGAGCAGGATACAGTTTGAAAAGGGAACGGACAGATTTAAGAATGCACTATTCTTTGGAGGAGTCACTCTGCCTGCTGCAAAATTATGCCAATGAAAAGATTTTGGAGGTACAGCTCAATTAAGGTTGGCCTCTTTTGCTTAAATTAAAATAGGAGTGTAATGAAGAATCTGACTCCTTCCTCTAATTTTACAAGTTCAATGGTAATCTAACCATGCCATTCATTTACAGAAACCATTAATTTCACTGTGTGGTTGAAAGTAGAAGGGCCAAGCTTTCTTTCTCTCGTTTCTCTCCCTCTCTTTTTGCTCTTTGTCTGTGCACCTGTTTGTGCCACTTTAGCATCCCATTTAAAAAACTTTGGGTAATCCTCTGGCACTAACCCTGGTGTGATAATACTTCTCTTATTCAGCAGGGTAATTACAAAGGACAACACAGATAAAACACATCTTTCAGTTCTACTTTTCACAGACGATATGCCCGTTTTGCCAGTCTTCAAGGTGAATGGTTTCCATAGCCTTCCGCATTATAAGTGGAATCCATCAAACAAAGGAAAATACATAGTATTGCAAACAATGAAGAACGGTTAGTTTTGATTCACTTTGTATCTGTGCTGGTCAAACTTTCCTTGCGATCTGTCCAAACATAGGCAGTTGTGGGGAAATGTGTCTGAATTCAAAGGCACTTAAGGATACGCATGCGTGTGCAGTCACTTGGTCGCAGGACTATGTCTAAAAGGCTCACATTCCATCATATTGTTGGTGGTGAGGAAAAATTCACTGGGGAAGACCCCAAATGGATAGCTGCATGTGATCAAATAAATGTGGCTGCTTCATTTTGAAGGTACCTAAAAGGTGAAGCTGTGCTGAATGACAAGCATTTTCTATTATAAGCATGAAAAATGTAGTAAAATTAGATGCAAACTTTGGATTGCTTTTTTTAATGAGAGAAGATGGAGGAGGGATGATTTTGAGCAGACACAGCATAGAGGAGGAGGAGCCCTTGAATCCTTTCCCTATTATAGCAAACTGAAGCAGAAGTCCAGGGGCACCTTAAAAGGTTTACTGTGATATGAGCTTTCATGAGACAGGGCTCACTTTTCTCAGATACAATTTTTCCCATTGTAAACAACACTTTTTTTCTTTCTTCATCACTTGAATGGCACCAAGCAATGAGAAAGCACAGTTTACCGATGCCACAGAATTAGGAAGAATGTACAGACAACAGGAAAGTGGCCAGCTCTGAAGAGAGAAGAAGAAGAAGAGTTGGTTCTTATATGCCGCTTTTCCCTGCCCAAAGGAGGCTCAAAGCGGCTTACAGTCATCTTCCCATTCCTCTCCCCACAACAGACACCCTGTGGGGTGGGTGAGGCTGAGAGAGCCCTGATATCACTGCCCGGTCAGAACAGTTTTATCAGTGCTGTGTGGAGCCCAAGGTCACCCAGCTGGTTGCATGTGGGGGAGTGCAGAATCGAACCTGGCATGCCACATTAGAAGTCCGCACTCCTAACCACTACACCAAACTGGCTCTCCAGTTTGCTCTCCACTAAATGCTCTCTGAAATCAGACTTATTTTAATGTTTTTCTGAATGGTGTTCAGCATTGGGTGTTATACTGTGATGTGAAAAGGACTGCTGCTGAAGTCGCACTTGCTAGTCAGATTCCCGTATCTATTCTGCATCACATCACTTACGACTGAGGAGGCCAGGATTTGAACCTGGGATCTTTTGCATGCCAGTCAAATGTTTTACCACTGAGCCATAACCCTTCCCTAGTTGTGCACAGCCCCAATGCACATTCATGTTGATAAGCTGCACAATCAGAATTGTAAATAGCATCACTGTTTATTGGTACCTGGCCAAACATGTTAAACTTTTTAGTATGAAATTTTTACCAGCTTATAGGAGAAAAACCAGAGAGGATACAGAAACAAACAACTTCTCAACATATGTCTTTCATTGTGGAAGGGAGGGGGTATTGCAATGGGCTGGCTGAACCTTCAAAAATCCAGTTCAATTAGGATAATTATTTAAAAGTTTGGCTTTTTATCAGAGCCTTACGAGGACAGCTTTTCTTATACAAAGAGATCTGTTATGGTCCGACTTACGACCATCTGGCTGAACTAAGAATAAGAATCACTTCTTCAGAGGCTGAGTCATATGCTTGTTGGTCTGAAGCAACAGAACAAAGTCCAATGGCACCTTTAAAACTAATAAAGTGTAATTCTGGGTGTAAGCTTTTGTATGCATGCACACTTCTTCAGATCAAAGGCCATTCAACTGTTTCTCACTCTGGATCCAGGTGAGACGAAGAAGCAAGTCAGAAAGCTGTAAGGGGAAAAGAAAAATTATGATAAATAGTGAAATTAGCATGCCACTTTGTTTTATGGTGCAATTGAACGGCAAACCTTTAAGTTGTAATCTTGTGCAAACTTACTTGACAGCGGATACCCCTTGAGTTTAATGGGACTTAGTTACAATTAAATATGCCATAAAATGTGATGCATGGCTGGTGGCTTCCAAAATAAATAAATAATAATAATTAAAGTGTAACTTTTCCATTTTTTGCTCTTGTACTAAAGTCCAGGCCTGCAGTAACTGTGATATTTTGAAGTCCCTGGCACAAACTCCTTGTGCGTAATTTAACCCGTACAGCTGGATTCAAGTCTAGTTAAGCACCTTGGAGACCAAGTTGATTTTCAGGGTATAAGTTTAAAGTTGCATGTGGCCTAGAAAAGAAGATTTTTTTCCCCCTGGAGGCTTAATGCATGGGCATGAGCAGATGATGGCTGGCATCGAGGTAAATAACAGCCCCTAGAAAATAAGATCTTATTAAGCCTCCATTGAAAGGATGAGGCATTTTTTTTTGTTCCAGCCAGTTGCCAACCTTATGTGTTATAGTATGGGAGGAAAGGGTTTTAAAACTCTCTCTCTCTCTCTCTCTCTCTCTCTCTCTCTCTCTCTCTCTCTCTCTCTCTCACACACACACACACACACACACACACACACACACACCCTGTTGCCAGAATTCAAAATGTTGGCCCTTTCTATCTGCTCAAGCCATTAGGGCAATGAAACAGGTATCTTTTTCCTACCATAGCTTAAAGTGGCATGATGGTGGGTGACTGGTTGGAAATAGCATGATGTTATTAACCCTGTGCCATGGGACCTATCCATACCATCTACCATTTTTAAAAAGAGACAAATTGTCCTTCAAGAGTCTGATCATGGGACTCCAGAGTCATGTGCAGTGAGCTGAGACCACTATATACCAATCAGCCATTTCTGGAAATACAAATCCTCAGACAGGCACGGAAATTATCCCCATTAATTGCAGTCAAATGAACTACAGTTCTTTTTTAAATACATGACTAAAGCCAATATGGCAAAACTGTACTTCAGTAAAAATGTCCCAAAGCATTTTTAGATCATCTTCAGAGGAATTTATTACATAGTTAGACATATATTTCTTCTTCTTCCAGTAAGTCATAGGAAATTGATGTTTCCAGATCAAGTCTCCTGACAAAAATCTAAGAAATGCAATGGGAGATTCTTATTAAACTTGGAGAGCACTATCTTGATTTTGCCCACACTTCCAATTAAGGCTGCACTGAATCCTTTTTTATTCCTTCACCATTGTCAGAATTTCTCTTTATGAGAATTTTGGAGCCTCTATTTGTCCCAGTGTCCTGTCCTGCTCAAGAAATGATCCCAGATTGGCCTTCATAGGAAACAGGATGCTTGCTCTTCTAGAGGGATCTTTCTTCTGATCAAGCAAGGGTTTTCTTATAAACTTAAGACCCTAAGCAGGTAGAAGATGGTCTGATTTTCAATAGCTGAAATTCCAGAAGTTAAACAGCAGGCTTTTCTCTTGTTTCATCAGTGCCTGGTAGTGTACCCATTCCTCCTCCCATATAGCCTCCTCCCATGTAGTGAGTGTTTGCCATTTTCACCTGTGGAAACAAAGCACCTTCACTGGCAGGAACTCTACAGAGGATATACAGTGGGACAACTTACAGTGGACCTCACTAGAAATCCTTGTAATATACAAGTCTATCCACCTATATAGCACATCTATAGAATTGCCAAGGGTTGGACATGACTGAACGGATGACGTCACCATCATCAATAACGGGCACTTTACCAGTAAAACATAACTGTTTGCCAAAGTTTTAGAAAAGAGCAAAAGTCCAGTAGCACCCTAAAGAGTCAGCTTGGTGCAGTGGAAGGCCAGTGCAGTGGCTTAGAGTGGTAGCTTCTAATCTGGCGAGCCTGGTTTGATTCCCTGCTTCTCCACGTGCAGCCAACTGGGTGACCTTTGGCTAGTCACACTCCTGTTAGAATTGTTCTCACAGAGCAGTTCTGTCAGAGTTCTTTCAGTCCTACCTACCTGACAGGATGACTGTTGTAGGGAGAGGAAGGAAAGTGATTGTAAAACGCTTTGAGACACTTTCGGGTAGTGAAAAGTGGGGTATAAAAAACCCAACTCTTCTTCGTCTTCAAGACTAACAACATTTGTGCTAGGCCAGGAGCTTTTAAACTCAAACCTTGCCACGAATTCTGTTAGTCTTTAAGTTGCTACTGGAGTCTTATCCTTTTCTACTCCTGATAAAAGGTAAATGTATCCCCTGTGCAAGCACCGAGTCATGTCTGACCCTTGGGGTGACGCCCTCTAGCGTTTCCATTGCAGACTCAATATGGGGTGGTTTGCTAGTGCCTTCCCCCGTCATTACCGTTTACCCCCCAGCAAGCTGGGTACTCATTTTACCCACCTCAGAAGGATGGAAGGCTGAGTCAACCTTGAGCCAGCTGCTGGGATTGAACTCCCAGCCCCATGGGCAGAGCTGCAGACTGCATGTCTGCTGCCTTACCACTCTGCGCCACAAGAGGCTCCTACTGCTACAGATCGACTAACACGATACCCATCTTCATCGAGTCATAAATTTAACATCCTATTTGACTAGCAATGGCATATTTAGGCAAAAATAATTTTTTGTAGTCCCTCTATGGGGCTGCCTGTTACCTGTGTGAGCTGCCTGACTGCTTTCAATAAAGACTTCCATAGGTTTGTTAGGGAGTTTCCTGTGAAGTTCAGCACTGTCAGCAACATTCGCTGAACAACTGCTGTGCTGAATCAAAGCGGACCAAACAAAGTAGCATTTTGAATAACCCAAGTTGTGTTTTTCATATAACATGTGAACTATCACACAACCAAACTACTTGGGTGCATGTGTAACATTTTCTGGTGGAAGAAAAGGGAGCCCCTGATGGTTTTTAGAAACAGGGACTGTATTATTCATGCACTAAGCCAAACCTCTTCAGCTGTAGAACCTTTGCAATACCAACAAGTGTACTAAAAAAAAAAAAAAAACTCACACAACACACACATACACAAAAACCTCCACTTGCCTCTCTCTTTTTTATGAGTATTGACATTCTTCTGCAGTATTAGGAGAGCTAATTTAGCTTCCAGTTCTAAGAATTTTTTTTAAAAAAAATCTATAGCCAGTAATTATTGGCATTCAGGGGTACAAAGGAGGAAAACAAAGAGCACAAATTCTAGCACATTCATGTGGGATTGGGAGTTGAATTAGGATCTTCACACCCCATTGAATTATCAGCCCCCCTATTAGAGCCTTATTAAAATGGTAATGATTATATGCCAGCTATAGGCAGGCTGCCGCACCTGTCAAAAACACCCCGATTATCCTGTTCATTCAACTGTCTGGCTCTTGAATTTATGTCTCAGGTTTACTCCACTGTGAAGTCTTCGTTCCCTCCCCATCCACACCCTCCCCCACCAAGCCTGGCCCCTTTTTAAAAAAATGAAAGAAAAGATACAAGAACAAACACTTCCACACAGATGACCATAATTCCTCTCTGATTTACTGCACCCCTTGGCCATTTCATGTTATGGTGTCTGGTGTGGAAATATAAGAGGATACGATTTCATTTGATTTGACCGCAATGAAGGGGGGAGGGAATCAGAGATGAATGGAAAGCTTTTTATTAAAAAGTAGTATCATCTGAAAATACCACACCTACCTTCCCCAATAATCACAATCCCCTACCTTTCCAATTGGTGAGCTTTTGAATTAGCTCTAAAATAAGGCTCGCACGAAAATTGGGAGGGTCTCCCTTATTCAAAAAGGACCTTTCAAGGTTGCAGGGTTTGAGCTCGAAAACAAAATTGTCAGGCAGCACTTGAGGGGCTCACAGACTAAATAATAAAAAGGTTTATACACACACACTCACGTACCTCATAATTTCAATAACAGCCTCATATATTTGCAGAAAGTTGAGTCTGATTCATAACTAACTGTCCCCTCCCCTCCCCTCCCCCACCCCCTTATTTACTGGGACATTTATTTTAGAACTGTCTTCTGACACTCAGGACAAGGCAGGCAGCCATACATACAAAAATAATCATCATTCGATTGTACTTCCTAAAAAATTAGAATAGACTTGAAATAAAAAATCAAAGCTTTCCAAAAAAAAAGGGGTGATGGTGTCTCTGTTACAATGTTCAGCCTTTCTAGTGTCTCTTTCCAATACAAAGTAGTAGAAAATTCCACGTTTGCTCTGCTATGCTATGCTATCATCTACTCTGAATTTCACATCTTTAATTTCCTTGTGTTAAAATATCCCCTATGTTTATACTATCCTAATAAATAGTTCATCCTATGACATGGAAGTATAAAATTGAGTGGTCTTAACTATTTGAGGATATGAACTGTCCCCAGTTTTTGGCGGAGGGAATCAAATAAGTTCATCTCTTTCCAAGTGCCTTGTAGCTGCACATATGCCAAATTTAAGCCATCGACTTTCCCCCATCCTGCTCCCCACTCTCTTGTTTAACACTGAGCCCAAAGAAGACTTCTATGAAATCTGAAAGCTGCACATCAATGTGCCTTCCACTGACACAGGCCATTGGCCCATCAGGATGAGGTTGGCAGCTGTTGTGCATAGTTTGTGCACCACCTGGAAGCTCCAAGATCTGCTGCTCTGTCACCTTTCATTTCACTGGGGGTTTCTCTGTTGCTTAGTTGATTGTTTCATTTCTGGTTTCCTTTCTAGTCTATGATCACTTTCTAGGACAGAATAAAACTTAGTAACATTCTGGGGAGGGAGCCTGGGATATTTTTCATTTGTCAGAAGTAGCTTTTATTAAAGTAACAGCACATAATGGTTAATGCACTTTCAGTGCACTTTAGAAGTAGATTTTATTTATTTATTTATTATTAAATTTATAGACCACCACTCTTGGCCCAGCCAGGTCATGGCGGTTTACATTGCAACAAAACAGCATTAAAATCCCAATACAATATGCATTTTACAGATTTATGTCAGCAATTCAACAATCTACTCTCACCTGTTGACCCTCAGCTCTTCTGTTCCAGATGCCCCCAGGCAATGTTAGCCTAAATATTAGCCTATGGGGAGTACAGGTCACAAGGAGAGGGAGGGACCCAATCCTACTACCCCAGTCTACATCCCATCCTCAATTATATACCTGGCGGAAAGAGCACCATTTGACAGGCCCTGCGGAACCCAGAGAGCTCCGTCAGGGCCCTTAGCTCTTCCAGGACCTTGTTCCACCAGGCCAGGGCCAGGGCCGAAAAGGCCCCAGCCCTGGTCAAGGCCAGGCACACTTCCCAGGGGTCCAAGACTAACAAAGGGCCCTGCAGGGGGCCCTGTGTGTTCCACACAGAAAAAAACAGCTGCAAAGCATTCCAGGGTATCAAGCACATTTCTTTCAAATCACCCAATGTCAGGGACTGAGCCTTCTTACTGAATCTTCTTACACAAATTAGATTCTCTGCCCATAAGGCATAACCTCCCCCCACCCACCAAAGCCAGTTATCTCCTGTGATTTGTTAAGGGCAAAACCACATGTAAATTCAGAGATCCATGGTCAGATCTACAGATATATCTCTATCTCTATCTATAATCTGTCTGTCTGCCTGTCTATCTATATCTGAAGAAGGGGTTGTTATGTGTTTCAGAGCCATCACCTGCTGTGGTTGGGCAGGTGTTAGCTCTTAAGTCTCACACTATGTTCCAGAGCAGAGCTGGCCCTGCAAACCTTTAAGTCCCAGCTGGGGGAATGCATACACACTTACATAATTTGTGTACCTGTCTTTGTTTCTTCTACAGTATAAAGTAAGCTATTGGGCAAGTAGTGAGTGTGTGTGGTGGGGTATTAACATCCTTGTGCCTGGCACCAGAACCTTTATCTGTATCACATCCCATGGCTACATTTTATAGCTCAAATACAAGTCTGAGGATCTAAACATGAATTCCCCCTGGGTCACATGTGATCTAGCCTTCAGTTGGCCCTAACAATAGCATTACCGTATGTTTACTGTTTGGAGGAGGAGTGGGAAGTTAATCTGAATAGAGCTGGTTTTCCCACAATGCAGTAGTAAGCCCTGTGGTATTGTGGAAGCAAAGCAGAAGATCAAGTATCAATGTAGCGCTCAGATGGGGAAATAGCCATTCTTTTTTGCATGTCCCAACATACCTTCTGAGTACAGAGATTCCATTCATAAATACCATCGCTAATAACACTGGCAAATCCATTCTTTGGGAAATAGTCTAATTCCTTGAAATAAACCATCTGTATTAGTGAACTCCACAGTGGACCTCCTCAGTTTGGAACTGCCAGGTTCACAAACAGACTGAGGATTCTTTCATGCAGACCTTCAGGACTGTTTCATGTAATGTTAGTGACATTGGAGCAGCGTACCTTTGAGTCTTAATTAATTAATTAATTAATTAATTGTATTTTAACCCGCCACTCCCGCAAAGGCTCATGGCAGCTAACAACAAGCATGAAAACCCCAATAAAATCCCATAAAACAGTTTATGACAATCTAAAACCCAACCAATCAACCACAGCAGTCTACACACAGACCATCCAAATGTTCCGCGGCAAAAACAACCAAGTCTCATCCACTAATAGGCCCAGGGGTGGACAAAGGGCTGATCTTTATTCTTTAATCCACCACTAGTAGCCCAATAGGGCCCAATGGGGGGGGGTGCTATTGAGCCATCTTATGGAGTCAGTCTGGCTATAACAAATATTTTGGTCTCTGGAAAGTATGAACAGGATTCAATTGATCTGTGTGGAGGCATGGTTTCCATAGTGGTTGTATAACAAGCCTCGGCTTGTACTTGCAGAAACAGAAGTGATTTGGTTGAAATTTAATAAATGCATTGTTTTTAACTCTTTTAAGCGAAACATTAAAAAAAATACCAGTACCCTTGTCAGTGTTTAAAGATGGATGTGCAAAATAGCCCCCCTTTCACCACTTTTCTTTTCTTTTACAACTTGTCACTCATCATTAGTGAGAGTTGCAGGTTAAAACAAACACACACATCCATACACTTACGAACCCCTGCGCTCATGCATGTCTATGTGCCTATCTATTTGCTTGAGCAACAGGAAGATAAATGGAGAAAGAACAAGGTAATTATTTGTGATGGGGGTCCAAAATTTGATTTAAGCAATTAGATTACCTTTCTAAGAGGTCTCCAGGGAAATGTATTAAAATACCATTTCCCTTGCCTTCCAAAGCATACAAAGGCTCCCTAGTAACTGTCCAGTTCCTTTGTGACATGTTGCATGATTCCAAGACAAAAACCATATGCTGTTGGTTAAATGGCAGGCTGACCAACAAGGGAAGACTTTTCTTTAGATTGCCTGCCTATGAAATGCAGGCCTGGAACAATGGGCTGAGCTCCAGGCCAGTTTTCCTCTCATCTCTGTTGTCGAAACTCATGCCCTCCCACTAGCACCGAGAATCCCTCTGGGTTAGCAGGAATGGCCGCCAGTGGGAGCCATGGTGGAATCTGGTTGCCAGATGGTCCCTCCACACTGTAGACCTTTTATGCACTGGAAGTTTCATGCCGGAATGCAGGCTGGAGTTTTAGTTGTGGCTGGTTGCCCCACCTCTTCCTGCACCCACATGGGGGGGGGGGGCATCTGGCCTGGTGCATATCATTCACCCCCAATTTGTGCTCCTGCATGGGGACTGGGGCAGTGAAGTTCCCAGTGCGTAAACAGTCTGAAAAGAGGTGAATGGGCTATTTCTATATCACCCACCATAATTCTGAATGATTTCTTGGCTCTTTTGCCACACAACATACCTAAGAGTCTGCAACTACATTTGACTTTGCAAGGCTACAAATGCAGACAGTAAAGAACATATGTGGAAACAGAACTGTGTTCAGTCCATCTCAGATAGGCTAATCCACAAGATGCTGAACTATACTAAGGTAATAAGTGTCAACTGGGTCTTCAAGGGAAGGGGCTAGATCAGGAGTGGCCAAACTGTGGCTCTCCAGATGTCCATGAACTACAGTTACCATGAGCCCATGTCAAATGATCATGCTTGTAATAATTGTAGACTGTAGACATCTGAAGAGCCACCGTTTGGCAATCCTTGGTCTAGATATTCTCTAGTGTCTGAAGCCTCTCCCACTTTCTTGTACACTAACATGAACACCACACACTGACACTCCAACCGATGCAACAACATGTCCCTCCACACCACTGAGACAGCAGTGGTCAATGCAATACTTCTGCCCTCAGCTCTGAAATAAGGAATGTAAGTCCTTTCTTTGTGATTTAAGGCTAAAAATAGATCTGTCTAGTAATCTCAAGCCTATGCTATTGCGATGCTATCTATGGCTTTAAATAGCCTTTAAAGGCTATTTTGGGATTTTCCAAGAGTGTAAAACAGTCACTTGTAGGGTTGCCAACTTTGGCCAGGGAAATCCCTGCAGATTTGGGGGGTGGAGCCTGAGTTTGGGGAGGAGGGGAATGGCAACAGGCTACAATGCCATAGCTCATCTGCCCAAACTTACTTTTTCTCCAGGAGAGCTGATCTCAGTTGTCTGGAGATCAGGTGTAACTCTGGGAGAGATCCAGGCCCCACCTGGAGGTTAGCAACCCTATCCATCAGCATCTGCATTGGTACTTTGTCTCAGTGGGGCATATACCTGCCTTCTGGAGCTTTGTCAGAAAAGGTGTATTTTTTTTTGCCAGTGAATCTTCTTTGGAGTTGGAGCTTCCTTACATTTCTCTCGCATGCACACCCTTCCCCTGTCTCCACTCTGGCCAAGGCTCTGAGATATAAGTGTGTGTAAAATGTAAGCTACAGAGGAATCTGTATTTCACGGGCATTCATACCCTATGCCAACCCAGTGACTTGAGCGCTTGGCAGGCCCTCCAGCTCCGAGAATGCCTGAGCTGATGATGAGCGGCTGTGAAGCCTTTGTGATTGCTCACGCTCCATTGTGGGCCGAACAATGGAGGAGGACACAAGTCTGGCTCGGGAGAGCAACGGATAAAACTGTTGGGCCGAATGGCAGGCTCCCGTCGACATGACCACTTGTTGACACTGAAAGGACTCAACGACAAGTGAGCAGAAACAGAAACGATTCTGTTCACCGAGGCTATTAGCTGCAACATGTGGGCCTGGAGCGGTCACTCCCGATGGTGTTTCCTCACTAACGAGCTCTGAATGCCCTATTAAACTGGGCTGCTATAGGCTCAGAGCCACTGGGACGGCGGTATGCATGAATGACTCTCTCCGCTCCCATTGGTCGGGTGGGCGAAGGAAGCAACTGGCAACACTCAAATTTAAACGGGGCTGACAGTTTGGTAAAATGATCGTTAATTGGAGTGGCCAAACAGACAGAGACTCAAGGCAATGTCTGTTGACAAGATAACAGGGCTCCGTGTGGAACAAGTTCAAGCTTGCGTCTCCTCGGGAGCCGGCAGCCAATGCAGTCTGGTCTCTTTTGTGTATTCAAAAATGCTATGTTTGAGCCGAGTCTGCGCTGTGTTAAATGTGTCTTTTGCTGGGATGGAGCGTGGAGATTGCAAAAAGGAAAAGGAAAAGGAAAGGAAAGAAAGCTCTGCAATGGAAATGGCACAAGGTCAAGAGAATGAATCTTGGATGATATGACCTTTCGTCTGTTAGAGGAAAGAGTATTTTGCCAGTCATTCCAAAGTTCCTCAGGAACATAAAACATGGCACTGTGTAATGTATGAGAGGGATTCATGTGTTTTGTGACCATGTGTTGTGTAGGAGGTATAAATAGTTTTTACATAGGGTACCTACTGTGTTTATATGAAGATCCAAGGGATATCCAGAAAAGCAAAGTGCAATGGTTTATAGTAGACCTACTGTTATTGTTATTGTTATTGTTATTGTTATTGTTATATTGGTGCTAGGTTTATATCTGAATTCAGACTGATAGGACTGCGACCTGGATTTTCAGATATTTTTTTTTCTCCAGAGCTGGTATAATATAATGGGAACTCTGGGAAATGTAGTCTGCAGAATCTCTAAGATGTCAGGTACCCTAGCCTAGCACATCAAAAGCTGTTGCAACCCTGTTCAGGTTGGTGAATGGGAGACAGACATGGAAGCAGGGAAGGAAGGGCTGTTTCTAGTTACAAGTAAGTGAAGTTGGGAGAGAGAGAAAAGGAGGGAGGAGTTTTTTCCAGCTCAGATTATAATGTTCCTTGTGGTTTTTATTCATTATTTTATTTATTTTATGGCAGAGCTACACACAGGAAACATGCAATGTTATAACATACCATAACCAAATTGATACAGTGAGTATGCAGACAGACCAGTTGGGTAATCCTCCTAAATACTAATATCTAAATTTTTGATCTATTCAATTGCAGCTGGGAGGAGTGCAGAATGCTCTGTCACATCTCCCTGGAAAGCGCAACTTTTATATTCCTGTGACAGATGGAAAATAATTTGATGGGCTGCACCAAAATCACATTTAGATCCCTGTGTTTTGCCTTTAATCCACCCACATTTGCTCAATCAACAAAGCTTGTTCCTATTATATTAGCCATCTTCCATACTTTACATCTCCATTCAAATCCTGCGGGCCTCTTATCGGTGTTTATCAGATTATGGATGAACTTCTGGCTGCCCGATAATCGTAGACTCTCCTGGCTACACTACCCACAACCAATCAACCAAACAATCCTCCTCAGACTACTCAACAAGGGATATAGGAGACTGCATCTAAATCTGCCAAATGAACATTGAGGGTAAAAGCAAGTCTATATGCCAATACTTGTTGTGTCTTATTGGCCAATTAAGATTTTTATTCACTTTCTGCTCACTGAGAGGAAAAAGGGACTCTATGAATTACTGATGCTCTTCCCCTCTCCAACTGCTATCATTAACAGCTTTGCTCAGGCCTTACAACCAGAGGGCCTTGGCTTCCTTGATTATTTATTTATTTGTTTGTTTGTTTGTTTGTTTGTTTATTTATTTTGGATTTGTATACCGCCACTCCCCTACAGGTCTCACGGCGGTTCACAGCATAAAATTATAAAAAACAATAAAATCCCAATTTACCCAATCTTTAAACGTCCCGCGGTGCCGCGGGCGCTGCGGACTAAATAAAAGAGTAAGGGCTGGTGGGGAGGAGTTAGGGCGGGCTCTGTCCGGGATAAAAACTCGGAGGAGCGAATCAGGAGCCGCAAAGCGGCTCCTGATTTGCTCCTCTGAGTGGCACTCCAGGGCCAAGTGTCCAA
Organism: Paroedura picta; assembly: GCF_049243985.1. Taxonomy (NCBI): domain Eukaryota; kingdom Metazoa; phylum Chordata; class Lepidosauria; order Squamata; family Gekkonidae; genus Paroedura; species Paroedura picta. The sequence continues at coordinate 106,951,674 of NC_135373.1, read as the reverse complement.
TTGGGAGGCGCGCAAAGCGCGCCTCCCTGTTGGACACTTGGCCCGTCTCCTGGCTGCTGCGCCACATGCTCCATTCCTCCTGAGCAGCACTGTATGAGAGGGATTCATGTGTTTTTTGACCATGTGTTGTGTAGGAGGTATAAATAGTTTTTACATAGAGTACATTAAAACTTAATGCGCTGGATGATGTGGAAGATGCAGAGGAAGGACCGGAGGCTTTGTGTGCAGCCAAAGCATATACTGAGTTAGGAGCTTTCTTTTGACAACTGAATCTTAATGATGTATTAGAGATATCCACTTGCTCTAATTCACAATTATAAAACCAGTATAACGAATGCAGTAAGCAATAGGACAGCAGGTTACCCCATATTTGTATGTCAATGGCATGTTGTTTTGGGTTGAGAGCCAGTTTGAGGTAGTGGTCAAGCGTCCTCTAATTTGGAGAATCATGTTTGATTCTCCAGTCCTCCAGATGCAATCAGCTGGGTGACCTTGGGTCAGTCACATATCTCCCAGAGCTCTCTCAATCTCACCTACCTCACAGGGTATCTGTTGTGGGGAGAGGAAGGGAAGGCAACTGTAAGCCACAAAAAAACAAAACAGCTCTTCTTCAGCTCAACTCTCTTCTTTATTAGGCATTCCTTGTTATCATATGATAGAAAAGATTCTCTTTCTTATGATAATATATTCTAATTTAAAATAAACCCCATTGCATAGTTTGTTTCCTAACCAAGTTTCTATCATATTTAACTTTAAACAAATAATTATACATCAGATTTGAATACAGGGTATGAAATCCCAAAAGCTGAAGTTGAATTCTGAACTTTTGACCAATTCTCCATTGGGTCAATTTTACTTTTACCTCTAACTCAAACATTTCTTTTGCAACCCCACCCCCATGCAGGCCATTTCAAAGTTGCTCATATATTTCAGTCTTTAATTATCTAAGGTCCCCATCCACGTACAACCTGATACGTCTGTATAAACTGGATTCTACCATGTATAGTAATTGCTTACCCCCCCACACACACACACACACATACACACTTAAAAGGTAACTCTACTGAACTATCATGTATTTACGGCTGCCCAGCTTTCTCCTTGGTGGGCTGAACTTGCATCCAGGCTATTGGGAACTGTAAATAGGCTTTGAGATTACAATATGAAAGGATGCTTGTGCTAGTTAAAAAGAGAGCTAATTCATGAGGAAAGATTCCAGAGCTGTTCTAATGCATCCTGGCTGACTGTGTACCCAGAGAGCATTCAGCCAGATAGCAGTAGTTGAAAAGTAGGGCAGAATTTGTTTTTCTCCTGAGAAGAATGGGAGATTTTCAATATAAACTCCTGGACACTGAATGCAAGCTAACCGTGTGGTACAAGGGCCAGGAAAATCTTCCATACTCTCCAGCTTCAATTGTAGATCTATTTGGTTAGTAGTAGAGTGGCTATCGTATTTCTCATTTCAACTAAAAAATGTTAGCATTTCGACCCCTAAATCCCACAAAACCAAAAAGAGGGGCGTATTTGTGTATTCCGTCTTAGCTGAAAATTAGATTTCTCAGTTTTGAACCAGATCGAGCAAATGTACCGATCTGTGCATGAAAACTGAAAAGTTCAAAAAGTTCTAAACTGGAAGCAAGATACAAGTGTCTGATACACTGAAAAAGCATGTGTTTCTGGATGGTGTGAGCATTTGGCACGAGGCTGCATAACCTGTTATGATCATTAAAATTTCATCTTGCATACTAAGGGGTAAAATACATGGAGCACCAGTGAGCTCAACTGCTAGCAACTCTTTAAGGCCTTGTGAACAGTTCACATTACTTCACATGACTTCCCCTTGTTTCTGAAGGGCAAACTATGCAGGTGTCTCCACTTGAGGATTGTCCTTAATGGGCCATGATCTGAATACAATGCAAGGGCAGACCAGTAGATAGTTAAAAGCTTTAGTGTGGGTCAGTGTTCTTTTCCCTACACCGAAGGGCTCTTTCCCTGTGAAGTAGTCTGTGGCCTTGATAGGGATGTCAGTCCCCAGGTGGGACCTGGAGGTTGCCCTGGAATTATAGCTCATCTCCAGCCTGAAGAGATCAGTTTCCCCTGGAGAAAATGGCTGCTTTGGAGGGTGGACTTCACAGCATTATACTCCATTAAGGACCCTCCCTGCCCCAAATCCCACCTACTCCTGGCTCCACCCCCAAAGTCTCCAGGTATTTCCCAACCCAGACCTGGCAACCCTAGGTCTTAAAAGCCAAGTGGATCAAGGACTAACCCAGGAAGTTTTTTTTTTTTTTTTTTTTTGGTGTGCCTTCCCTTCCCCTTGTTTCTTTATTTAAATTGTGTTAGGGATTTTGTAAACTCTCTTGGAATTCCGCTGGGGACAAAAGAGCATAATCTGATAGTAATATCAACTTGATTACATATTTTAGAATACATGCTTCCCATGTGTAACTCTGACATATGACAGACAGATAGGGAGACAGACAGACATGATTGTTTGTTTGTTTGTTTGTGGGACTTTTATACCACGGCTTCCAGCAAGCTGGCTCGTGGTGGTTCACAACAGTGTCATAAACACAATATACAATATAAAATTATACAACCAATTAATAAAAACTAAGGCAGGCAGGCAGGCAGATAACACCTGTCCCACTCTAGCCAATTAGGGGCAAATACTCTTTCTTAGTTGGTATGCCTGGTCACCATGAAGTTTCCTCTTTTGGAGAACCTCTACAGATTTCAAGCTAGGGTTGTCAGCTCTAGACTGGGAAACACCTGGAGATTTTGGGGATGGAGCCTGAGGAGAGTGAGGTTTGGAGAGGGGATGGACTTTAATGCCACAGAGTCCGCCTTCCAGCCTCCACCCAGAGGAAGGCAACCCTTCCTCAGGCCACTCATTACAAGTTTGAAAGAAGGTCTTTTGAACTTTTACCTTCAGGAGCAAAAGTGCCTGAGGCTTTGGGGAGCTCTCTCCCAGGACGTGGGCATAGATTCCAGAAATGTTTTTAATAGGCCACCTTTCTCCTAAAATCAAGGTAGCCAGGCACTCATGGAAGGCCTACAAGCAGCACATACAGAAAGGAGTTTTTCCCTTTGTTTGCTCCTCATCCAATACCATTTGAAGGCACGCTGCCCCTTAGTATGGAGGCTCCATTTAGCTATCTTACACAAAATCCACTGAAACCAAAGACCACCACCACATCTTGTGACAACAAATTCTGTACATAAACAGAATTGCATTTTCGCCCATCTAAGACAATGTCGCTATAGGGCAGGAAGCAACAATTGGCAGAACCACAAATGCCATGGGGAAGGAGTCACATTTGCAGCCCTCAGCATAAAGGTGTATAACCCCCCCACCACCACCCTATTTCTCCTTCAGAAGTGCCAAGCCAAGGGCCTGAGAAAAGGCCATCTGTCTATACCTCAATTACGGCATTCATGTCAGGCAACCTCACAGAGACTGGTATGCTAAACACCAGGCCAGGCCACTCAAAATACTCTCGGAGGTTTCGTCTATGTCCCTTCCCAAGACGGGAGTTTAAACAAAGCACTGACTAATGTTTTATTAATTTTAACTATTGCTGGACCATGGGCATTTTAAACGGTAAATGTATTTATTCATTATAAATATTATAAATGTATATTATATAAATATTATAAATGTTTATAGTATGAATTGTATCATTTATGTTTTAAATGCTGATCTTGTGAGCCGCCCTGCACCCATTGTCAGGAAGGGTGCTATATAAGCTTAAATAATAATAATAATAATAATAATAATAATAATAATAATAATAACGTGACAAGGCACCAGGGGGCCAACTTTTCCAAGATCACAGATGAATAATTAGCTGTCTGATGCAAAGATCCCCAAAACCCTGAAATGTTAATATTCACATAAAAATACAAAAAGCCTTTTTTAAAAAGGCTGTGGTCAAAGCCATAGCATTTCAGTGAAACAGCAAAACATTCAGATGCATACAGTTCAGATGCTTGCAGTCTTTGCTGGCTCTCCCCACCATATGGCCAGAGCGGAGCAGATGGACTGGGTCACAGCAGTGGGAAGCCAAGGAGAGCGTCTGTATTGTTAGTCGACCCAGTGGGCCAACGCAAACAGACTCTCCCCAGTGACCAGGATATTATTATCCCAGAGATCTGATAAGAGCCCAACACTCCTGCTTATTCGCCCTCAGGTAATTCTCGCTTGTGATGCCTGATTAAAATGACCTTTGTTTTTTTCAGCTTTGTTTATGCTCAAGCTGGAACATCTGAATCATAGAGGAGCTTGTGGACACATTCTGTTTGCCCTGATGCTCCCTCCCTGTTTGCCCTGATGCTCCCGGTTATTCTTTTTCTTTTTTTTTAGCCTCACCATAGCTTCCGACAAGAGTAGCTCAGCCCTCCAAGAGCTTCTCTGGCACAAATCCAGTTCACTGTAATGATCTGTCTTCTGTAAACATCCTTAAATATATTCAAGATCATGGTTGTTAAATGACTGCTGGAGGATGCTTTTTGCAAATGCTCTAATTCTGAGCTACTTTTTCGTTCCAAAACCTCGTTGGGGTGTCCATGAAGTGAAACAAGCAAGAGGAGTCTTGAAAACATTTTGCAGATGCCCATGAAAGATGAATCACTCCAAAGAAGTCAAGGGTGAAGCTAAGGTGTTATGAAGCTGGTTGAGGGTGGAGAAAGGGGGAACCTGACAGGTGGGAAGTGAAGCCTGGAGTCAAGCTACAGTCTGGTGAAGCCCTGGAAGAATTTGCTGGCTATTCAGATCCAAATATTGGTTATGTGAAGTCACTTTTAGTAGTCAGATCAATCAAATCATCTGTTGCTGTTGAGTACAAGGAAAATAGCTGTTTGGCTAGCTCACCACGTGCCCAGAGGTGACAGGATTCAAGTCATAATCACCTTGGCCATATTTTATCCCCTAAAAATCACCATGAGATCTAGTCATCCGGAAGAAGTTCCTAAAAGTTAGAGCATTTCCTTAGTGGAACAGCTTCCTCATGAGATGGTGGGTTCTTCTTTGGAAGTTTTTTAACAGAGGCTAGATAGCCATCTGACAGAAATGCTGATTCTGTGAGCCTAGGTAGGTGGGTGGGCTGAAGGGATTGTGTCAGTGCCTGGCTCCTGTGGTCCTTTCTTGCATGCCCAGGGAAATGCCCACCACTTTGGGGTCGGGAGGTGAATTTCCTCCAGGCCAGATTTACCAGGGATCCTGGTCTTCTTTGTGTGTGTGGGGGGGGGAGCATCATCTGGGTAAGGAATTGGGGTCACTGTGGGTGAGCAGATATTTGTGAGTTTCCTGCTTTGTGCAAGGGGTTGGACTAGATGACCCTGGAAGTCCCTTCCTACCCTATGATTCTGTATGAGAGAATAAAGCAGTCTGTGTAACTCAAAGGCCTGCAGATACTTTTACAAGCTAAAGCTGATCTGACATCTGCTGATTCTGAACCTTGCCATTGCTGGTACTGTGAAGGCATGGATTCATTAGCTGCCACCCCCCCCCCAGACACACACACACACAGTAGTGTAGAACATAAGGTTGCCAACCTCCAGGAGGAAGTTGGAGATGTGGTATTATGACTGATATCCAGGTGACAGAGATTAGTTTCCCTGGAAGGGACAGTTTCCCTTTGTAAGGTGGACTGTGTGGCATTATACTTCACTGAGGTTTCTCTCCTCCCCAAACCAGGCTCCACCCCCCAAAATCTCCAGGAAGTTCTGAACCTGGAGCTGGCACCCCTGATGGAACGAGCAGACTGGAACTCCTGTACAGAAATTCAGCAAGGTGGAGGTGGAAATTATTACTCCTTTTGCTCTGGCATGCCTTGTCTTGATGTCCTCTTTTACTTCTCTTTGGAAGTCTAAAAAAACAGCACAGACTGAATATATCAGATTCTGCATTCTGGGCACCCCATTGTTTGGTCGCACAGTTACTCATACACAGATGAAGGGGACGTGGACAGAACTAAGCCAGTATAAACAGTGAAGGGGTCCTCTGTTCTAGAGAGCCTTCTAAGTCTTTTAATTACTTTAGCAACTGATAGAATAGCCCTTGCCCCCTTGCATTCCTCAGTCACAGGGGAGTTAAAATTCATGAGCGTCGTCTATATTTCTGAATACTCACACTGCTGCTATTTTCTGCACCAAGCTAGCCATCATGGAAAAGAGTCAGAGGTCTGTCAGGCCATCTGTTACATAAGAGTCCACAATCTCTAAAATCTGGGGACAGAGAGGAGAAGATGATGAGTTTGTTTTTCTTCTTTAAAGAACATAATGCCAGCTCGCTTGTGGAGGAAAGCTTAGAGAATAAGCTCTGAACAAAGCAGAAACGGTCTTTCTTACCCACGGCCAGAGAAACGATAATTTAAAAACACCAGCTACCCAGCAGAAGATAAGACGGGTTTGGTGGTGATACTGCAAATTCAGCACAGTTCGAGTGGAGCTGACTTCATAACTGTATACACCAAAACACTGGTGTGTTTGAGAAATTACTCAGGACTAGCCCAACACAGTTTGGTATATTAAGCAGAATCTACATACTGTGTCACCATGAAACATTTATAGCCACTTTAAAAAGTGATGTTTGAGTGAAAATTGCTTTCAGTTTGGTTTAGCCGTGCTGGAAACAGAACCAGTCTTACTGGTGCCTGCCAAGAAAGCCACCAAATCTGATGCTGTTCGTCCGTCTTGGCACATATTTCTCCCTGGAGAAGGCAACAGGGGTGCTGTCTGTTTGCACCTCAGAATTATCTGTCTTCCTCTCTGTCTGTTGCTGACCTTCCTGTTTCCTTGCATCTCCTTAGCAACAATTGAAAGTGGTAAGGGATGCTTGGTTATTTAGAGATTCTCTGTGTTATGACAGAGATGGTGAGGATGGCACAGATGTTGTGATGTCATTAAAACCTTTTGAGTATAGGGAAGGAGAGTCAGAGTAAAACTGACTCTAGATCTTATAGAATCATCAGAAACTAGCCTTGGTTTTCCTTCTTCCTGCCTGTTCCTGCCATGCCCCAGATCTCCTTCCTCTGCTTTACTGTGTTGCTGCTGGTATACTTAGGGCAGCGCCCCTGTTCTGCCCCTTCTCCCTCGGGGCTGGGATGCCCAGGGAGGTGCCAGGGATGTGTTGTTCTTTTAATCTTTTGCTTTTGTCTCTCTTGTCGTTTCAAGTCCTGTTTAGTTTTATCAAAGAACAAACACAGAAACAGTGGAGGGGGCATGGATATTCTTTGGAGGTACACACAAACACACAGTCAACACAAATTGCTTGGATTGCTTTTGTGGTTTGGTTTGGTCTTTTTTTTAACACAGAGCAGCATGCCTCAGAGAAAGCAAACACAGCATGCAGCAAATACAAAACCCATAAAAGGCTGCCCTCTTCTTTCCCATTCATTATCTATGCTTTGAAAGAGGAACGTTCATTACATAAGACCTAAACAGAGGTAGCAATGCAACCTTTTCAGGTTCCTTAATTGATCATACACAATTATGCTGACAGATATAGAAGGTGAACTGGATAGGTAGACATCACTGAAACTTAACTGTCATCACAAAACAGAATATGAGCTGCTGTAATGAGACCATCAAGATGCTTTGGAATTTGGAGTATGCACTCAAACAGTCACTAATCACAACCCAAACCAGAAACTCCTTATTTTGATATGATTATTCTACTGAATGCAGCTTCAAATGAATATACTGAATCCAACTTCAAAAACTGTTCTGGAAGAAACCTAAAAGAGGTAATTAATTCTTGTATCCTTAATATGGAGCAGAGGTCTATCACAGACTATTAACCACAAGGTATAGATGGAACACTATATTTGGGGCAGTGATGCTCTGTGACCTCAGTGCTTGAGGACACCAGTGAGAGGCATCTGGAGTTCTGGCCCTACTGGTGGACCTCCCAAGGGCACTTGGGTTTTGGCCGCTCTATGACACAGAGTGTTGGACTGGGTGGGCTATTGGCCTGATCCAATACAGCTTCTGTTGTGTTCTTATTCTGGTACATCACTGATATTGTTTCAGTTAGAGAAGAGCACAGGCAGCAGAAGAGGGAAAGGAGTCACTAGTGCGCTAACCAACCAGCAGAGTATACTGATGTTGCCATCAAACAAGATGGCACCAATAGGCTTCTTCACATTGTATTTCCAGAGAGAGCTCTTTGCTCTTGTTTTCGACTGAGATATTATGTGTTTAGTTTCCACCTTTCTCTTCCTCTTGTGGCGCAGGGTGGTAAGGCAGCCGACATGCAGTCTGAAGCTCTGACCATGAGGCTGGGTGTTCGATCCAAGCAGCCGGCTCAAGGTTGACTCAGCCTTCCATCCTTCTGAGGTTGGTAAAATGAGTACCCATGGTAATGACCGGGGAAGGCACTGGCAAGGCCACCCTGTATTGAGTCTGCCAAGAAAACACTAGAGGGCGTCACCCCAAGGGTCAGACATGATTCGGTGCTTGCACACGGGATATCTTTACGATTTTTTCCCTCTTCCTTCAGACATTGCCCAATGCCTTGTCGTGCTCTCTCCGCACAAGAGAATGTTAATGATCTATGAAATGGGGATGCTTTCACTTATTTGTCAGAAATTTGGCAGGAAAGACAGGTTTCTAAGAAAGAGCCGAAGCGTGTTTCCAAATTAAACTCAGGCCCAGCACCTAGATCAATGTGGGGTTTAAATCAGTGGTCCCCAACCTTTTTATCACCGGGGACCGGTCAACGCTTGACAATTTTACTGAGGCCCGGGGGGGGTAATCTTTTGCCAAGGGACGTCACTGCCACCTGAGCCACTGCTCCACTTGCTTTCCCACCTGCGCCCTGACTTCCTGTCATCCACTGGGGCAGTGCCCCACCGAGGGGGAGCCCCAGCCATGGCGACTGCTGGAGAGCATCAAATGTTAGCCGGCGGTAGAGTGGCAGAGCAGCCCCCGAGGCAGCAGCCGGGGAGGAGGACGAGGAAGAGCCGCAGCCCGGTATTGACTGATCTACGGACCAGTACCGGTCCCTGGACCGGGGGTTGGGGATCAATGGTTTAAATGACGCACTGAGCTATAAATGCACTGAAGGTAACACAAGAATGACTCAAAGCACATATAAACAAAACTTAAGCGTACATGTGGATTATATGTGCATTCACTGTAACTTGTGACAAAGCCTTATTTGGGAAGGGTTGAACTCCAAAGCCATTTTCAGTCGTAACATTTCTGGTGCCATAACCATAGGCAGTGAGAATTCCCTGCATAGCGTCCTCCCACTATGCGCAATTGCCATTTCATTTGAAATTCATGTGTTTTTATGCCTGAAATTCCATGAGTTACCCCTTTCAGAAGAAATGGCAATTACTCGTACCAGGGCCTATTCAACATGTATAGGCACAGCACTAGAAATGGAACAGCAAAGAGGGTTCTAATAGCCCTGGTTGCTAGTCAGGTGAGCAAACCTTGACCCTGTTAGAGCAAGATAAGATTGTGGTTTGCTTTTGAAAACAGATCATGTTTGGCTTATTTCATTAATATTTAGGGAAATCACAACAGGGGAGGTTTCTCGCATGGGTTCTAAAGACAAAAAGCCCAAATCTTGACTTGATGAGCTTTGTCATTTCCAAAGAAATTAGTATGACAGGACTAGAAGGATGTAACTCCTCTGGACATTTTCAAGTTCAGATACAACAGCTCAGCATGGCCTGCCACAAAAGCAGAAATCTTTAATTAGCTGACTGCATGGAGTAGGAGAGAGTGTGCATAGGCACATCACTGGCCTTCAAGTCTGAACTAACCTTCTACGAGGTTGCTTCATATAATAACAGTGATGCTTGATTGTGGCTTTATTTTGTACCAATTTTAGTTGATCTGTTTTTAACAATTTCAGTATTACTGTACATTTGACCTGAGCATCTGATGGGAAGGCAAATAAATACAATCAGTAGATAAATTAAATCTTGCACAAACTGTTCTCCTTAGGTAAAAGTTGCCATCTTCCCCCCCAACATGTATTTTCAGAGGGTGAACTCCCCCCCCACACACACTGACCAGACCTTTTAGAATTTGCTTTTTCCTGTCCAAGATCTAAGACAACCTTGCTTTTCATGATAATGTCAAAAGTCTTGTCTAACATTTCGTGCTGGGAATGCAAAGGAGGGAACGAAATACAGTAGCACAAGTAACACTTTATCTTTTACAGTTTGCAGGCCGTTCAGATTTCCTGTCCCCATATTCACTTCTTTTTAATTTCCCGTCAGCTCTTTGAAATGTTAGTCTTCCCAAAGAAAAACTGTCAAAAGGGACAAAGACTTTGCACAGTCAGGATTAAATCAAGGGATGTTGTATCCTTCCCTTCGTTTCCTTCTTTTCCTAACCAAGATTTTCTTGTGTAAAACAATTGATCCCATGGATGCCACAGGGGTTTTCAAGGAGGGGGTGAAAACAGAGTAGAATGTCAAATAAGAAAACTCCCTACCTCATGAAGAGTTGGAGCCACAACAGTATTAATACAGATCTGTGCAGCAACACTTCTCACTCAAAATACTCTTCAGGTACATAGTCATGGGTGCTGGGTTGTCTGGTGTCATGGGAGCACCTTTTTAACAGTTTGGTTGGGGGCTTCCTTCCTTCCTTCCTTCCTTCCTTCCTTCCTTCCTTCCTTCCTTCCTTCCTTCCTTCCTTCCTTCCTTCCTTCCTTCCTTCCTTCCTTCCTTTTTGCAAAGTTATAAAGAGCCCACACTCATTTTCAGTTCCAGCTTTATCATTCCAACTTGTGCTCTGAGCCAATGGTATCAAAGGTAGAAGCTATATGCGGCTTGGGCTCAGTGCACCTGAGGGACCGCCTTTCTCCCTACATCCCCCGCAGAGTGCTTCACTCTGTGGGTCTGAATAAGTTGGTCATCCCTGGCACCCAGGAAGAGCTGAGGGCCAAGACAGAGCTTTCCACCAGGCCTTTGGTTCAGGCTGAGCCAACAAAAGATCTAGCCCCCACCCCCAAAGTCTTCCCCCTGATAACATAACCCCAGGAACTTGGAAGAAGGATGCAGGGGTGAGGAAGGCTGGGGTACAGTGGAGTGGGTTGGATAAACTGTTTTATTATTTTTATACTTGTATTTACTTGTATTTTACTTGTATCAAGTGAGGCAAGACTTCAGCTGTGCTTGGGAGTCCAGCACAACTGCCTAGCGTTCCTCTCCTGGTAGGAATTGAACCGGCGGGGGAAGGGGGGGCTTGGGTGTGCTTTTCTTATGCTTTTTCACTATGAGACGCAGTCTTTCCTGCACTGCTCTCTCACACGCAGCCCCTGGGTGTACAAGCTTTCTGAGCCTAGACTCTGTTAGCATGACAGCTCAGTTTAGAATCAGAAGACCATAGTTAACGCAGAGCAACTGGGAGTGGAGCCACAGATGGGATCACACACACCATCTGCGTGCATTCTTTGTACACACACCCAATAGTGGAGCCTGCTGTACACACTCATTGGGTGATGTATCCCATGCCCCAAGTTTCAACCAGTTTGGGCAAACTGAAACGCAGGCAACATAAAACCACACTCTCCTTTTGGTTCCTCATCTGATCTGTATCAACTGGCGATATAATGTCTGAAAATCGAAGCTCTCTCCCATGCCATTTTGGACATGCAGCGAGGGCTGAAACAGAAACCCACATGCTCAGGGCCTTTGCCGCAAATAAGCCGTCACTCTAGACAGAATGCAACCGCTCAGCCAAGACCACTTTGCGACCCGAGAGAAACGGAAACTGTCTTGAGTGGCAGGATTTGCTTTTGTGATTTGCTTCCAAGGGAGGTCAGGAGGGAGAGACACACACAAGGGAGGGAGCTGACCATTCAGCACAAGCAGCACCATTCCCTACTCTCTGCTCCATAGACTCCTGCTGGCAATCTGCCCTGCAAGCAGCCAGCTCTTGGCCTTCCTTGCTGTGATATGCGGTGCTGGAACTGTAACAGCTACACACAGGAGAGTTGTTTGGAAAGAGCCCAGGGAGAAATTAGGTTGCTTTGCCCTGCTATAAAGACTTCTTCCAACACGGTGCATTTTCTACATGTAGATTAAGCTGTCTCCCCATTAAACATGTACATAACACATGACAGCTGCACATGTATGGATTTCTCTGTGTGTACAGCCAGTAAGGGCTATGGCTCAGTGTGCAATGTGATATGGTATAGAATAGCCAGAGCTTGTCAGTTCACAGAAGCTAAGGATAATTGGATGGGTGATAGAGTTACCAGCTCCCTTGCTGGAGGTGGGAGAGTCCTCAGCTGACCAGCAGTGGGAAGAACTACCAAGAGCAGGAGGGAGGCCAGGCTATGCCACTGGTGAAGTGGCAACATCATTTTCTGGCATGCCCCAAATGCATGCCACATTATGGTGATGTTCTGGTTCTCATGTGAAGGGAGAAGGGAGATGTGCATAATCCCTGCTCTAAGAGGTGCACTGTGTCCATGTATGGGGCAGAATGCATGATTTGCTCCTGATTCCTTATTTGCTGGTTTGGGTGCTCATGCTCAAGCATCTTAAGGAGCTCTATATTCCTCTTGAAGATGCAGAAGTCTACAGGAACAAGCACTTGCCATCAGGGAGGGAAGGAAAGTCCAGAAAGAAATGTATTCAAAATTTTATCTCTTGTGTGAACAACCATTATGAAGCAGGTCTCTCTGACACTGTCAGCCCTTTGGAGACCAGATTTTCACACAAAAAAGAGATCTTGCCATTGTGGGGCATGTTCCGGTAACATCTAGACTGGACTACAGCAATGTGACATTTTTATACATACTGCGCCTATCTGTGGATCATTGTTTAAGGATGTTTTTCCCCTGCAGAATAAACCAGAAAAAAACATCTTTGCCACTGTAGTGTGTAAATTTAATTCAGTAAGCATCTTTGGTCAGAAAGGCGCCTAAGTTGATCAAAATCAGGGGAAGAGAGAGCATGGAAGAGTAAGGTAAACAGAAAGGCATCCATTCAGCTGCTCTAAAGATGAATGTTGCATTTAGAACTCACTGTTGGACCTCATTCTGCGTGTCACTGGCTTGGCTAAGATCTAAGCACTGGGCTTCATGACTGCTGAACCATCGTCCAGGCCATAGGCAAAGAGCGGGAGACAAAGCAAGGCTGCGCCAGCCAGCCGGCACGCAAGAAGAAAGAGGGAAGTGATTGATCTGCCTCGTTTCAGTGCTCAATGCGCCTGTGCACTGCATCCAAACAAGTTAATTTGGGAGCACAGCTGGTAGGAAGCCTCGGCAAAGAACCCCCCCCCCCCAAGCAACACGGTGCCATTTCCAAAAGGCTGCAAAGGTGACTGGGGATTTGGATTTCAGCTACTAAAAGGCCTGCTTTTCTGGTGAGAGTCAGATGGGAATTTGCATCTTAATTTGACAAAATTAAAGTCAGCAAGCAGAGGAAGAAATCTGCCACTTAAACCCAACAGCCTCCCTTTATCTATCTGCCTTCCTTCCACTCCCACAGGTGGTCTTAGCCAGCATAGCTGCCCCAGTCCCCATATGGAGGGGGCCTCCAACCATCATGCAATAAGTTACCCTGCTCTCCTCTTTGGCTAAAATGGGGGGGGGACTGATGATTGGCCAGCTGTGCAGGCATGAGTATGAAGGATAGTGGTTGGAGGCTCTCTGACCCCCCACCCCCTTACAGCTGATTGCTGAGCCCCTGCCTCTGTCCCTGTCACTAGGAAAAAGCCTGTGGGTAGAAGTTGGCTAAGCTTGTCTGTAAACACAAATACATTCCAAGTAGGACTTGCTTTGAGTTGCTAGCAGATACTCAGTGTGGGTGTTATGGAGAGCTTGACGGAAGAGAAAACTAACATGGTCAATAAGGTAAAGTTCAGTTTTCAAACACTGTATGAGGACTGAAATTTCACTGTTTTTAGTTCATTTGGTTTTCCTCTTCCCCACCTCTGCATTACTGATATGTACATCAAAACGGATCAAATATCGCAAAAAAAAAATCCTGGTCTGATTGTGCCTAAGGCTACATCAAAGTGTTTTAATGCTCTGCCAACTTAGAGATCCCCTTATATATATTCTAGGACTATACCCAACACTCCTTAAATGAGGCCGCAAGAGCTTACACTAATCATCTTTCAGGGAGTATCAGATTTCTCTTCTAGACAAAACAGGGAAACATAAAATCATTATATAAGCAGTCAATATGAGAACAGCCCCCAAACACTCATTGGAGTTTTTAACATGGGCAAAAATGGTCGTATCCTAAAATACAGCTGAAATAACCTTACCAGGCACCGTTTCTGAACCATAAAATGGATTCAAGTGGAAAGAAAGAGAGAGAGAGATACAAGGAGGGGGGAGTTATTAAAAATCATGCAACTACTGTGGGTCTTGCAAGATTCTGGTTAAATACTGACTTTCTTTCATAGTCAATCAGATAATAAGATCCCTTTAGAATTTCAGAACACTGAAATTCATCACCATAATTTAATTGTAGAAGGTTATTAAAGAGCACTTCGACTCTCCTCCTGCTCCAGCTCGGCTTTTGTGTATTAAACTCAGACTAATCAAATTGCAGATTCCGAGAGTACGGTATTAGTCATCCCCAACCCTTTTAATTTGTTTAATGGCCTCCCTGTGTGTCTGCGCCGGGAGGGGGAGGGCAGCTGAGCGGCATACAAGACTCATGCCTTGTAAATAAAGAACGGATAGGGGAGCAAGTCTGCCTGAAAGAATAAAGTGTGCCTCCTTTCTAAAGTTACATTTGATGTCAGGGTAATTCATGGGACGTATACAGCAGCCAATGGCTTATTTCTGCTTAACTGTCCACAGACACAGGAGGAGGGAACGGCCAGGGAGAGGGGGAGAGGAAAGAGAAGTCTGAATTTAGACTTACTGCTTCAAATACTCTTTTGTACTTTGCCAGTTTCCCCTGCCTCAAGAAGCAGTATTTTGGCCAAAATTCAGCTGAAAGAGAGGACAAGAAAACAAAAAAGAGGGTAAATTAGCCTATAAAAAAGACTTTTTTTTTAACTCCCCCCCCCCCGGTTTTTAAAAAACAAACCCAGACTGCAGCACAGTCGGCCATCTCTGTGCCCAGCCCCCACTCATCTCATTGAGGTTTGCACAGGAGACTGCCCAGTGGAGGGTGCCTGGAGGGGAGGGGCACACATTTTAAGAAGACTCGGTAAGACTGACCACAATGTTATCTTCTTGCAAGAACTCTGATGCAAGTAGATCAGGAATGGGTTTTGAAGGGAGAAAGTTGATGTTAAAAAAAAAAACTTTTCCAATCGATCAGGGGCACAAAGACTCAAAGAGGCAGATCTGAAAAGGAGCTGTTTACTATGATCATTACACAGACAAACTGCAGATTTGGAGAGAGTTGTGGCTTCTCCTTCCTTGCCTCTGCACGCCCACAGAAAATGTTTATCTCCAGGCTTTCAAATACAAAGATATCAACCCTTGGCTCTCCGAACATATTAAAAGATTTCCCTTCACCCTGGGCCATGGAGGAATATCCTACTAGAGGGGTATATGCTGTTTTTAGATTCATTTTACATGGAATTTTCCTGTATTTTATATATTTTAAGATGTTTTAAGATCTCAAAAGCTAAGCAGGGTTGGAATTGGATGGGAGGCCACCAAGGGATACTGATGTTGTGATAGAATCATAGAATCATAGAATCATGGAATCATAGAGTTGGAAGGGGCCATACAGGCCATCTAGTCCAACCCCCCGCTCATCACAGGATCAGCCCAAAGCATCCTAAAGCATCCAAGAAAAGTGTGTATCCAACCTTTGCTTGAAGACTGCCAGTGAGGGGGAGCTCACCACCTCCTTAGGCAGCCTATTCCACTGCTGAACTGTGATGCAGAGGCAGGCAATGGCTGACCACCTCAGAAGTCTCCTGCTGTCAGGACCAATCCATGGAGGCTGGTGATGATTCAGAGGAGGAAGAGGAGCACCAGTGGGGACACCTTGAGCAAAAGGGAGCCTCTGGAGCAATGATATTTCTTTCCAAGACCACAGTCAAGAGAAATCTTTGCATGTCCAGAAGGACATTTTTCTATAATAAGTGGTTTTGAACTCAGGAATTTTTAAAAAACACTTTTCAATGGGTTGTTTAGGGCAGGGGTAGTCAACCTGTGGTCCTCCAGATGTTCGTGGACTACAATTCCCATGAGCCCCTGCCAGCATTCGCTGGCAGGGGCTCATGAGAATTGTAGTCCATGAACATCTGGAGGACCACAAGTTGACTACCCCTGGCTTAGGGTATAACATGGTGTTGCTGCATGTGTGTCTAATATAAAAATTGAATAAATAAATGAATGAATAAAATGCAGTCATAAGCACTTATACCCTTTTAAGTCCAGTTAAGTCAAAGGGCTTAAGAAGAGATCTCTCTGCTTAGGGGTGCCCTGTAAAGGAACTTCCTGAATTATTATCCATATAGGACCATCAGTGTAAATGACTGGTGTACCAAAAATACTGGCCCCTCCCCTAAAAAGATTGCAATCTAAATTCCAAGAGTGGGGGAAACATCAGAGGGAGGAAATGCAGAGGTACAAATAAGCAGGATGGATATACACCATTTGTTAGCATAGCAAGTAAAACATTTATTGTCTAAGGTCAAAGGCCACTGCAATTAGGACACACAGAGGAACATACACAGCTATGGCAAAAGCAACCATTTGTTGGTACAAATTTGTAAAGGGCTTTGTATTGGACATCATTATGCCTTTTTCAGAGCTTCCTTGCTTGGAAATTAGCCTGGAAAAGACCAACATGTGTGTCTTCTTCTGTACTTCATTCTAGGGGTAAAGGATGGGCGGGGGGGGGGAGGTGGAGATCAGGTCTGTCTGTAAACAAAATCACATGATCTGGAAGCCCTTCCAGTCAATCCGTAATGTGTAAGAACTCCCAGTGGTGAGAAAGTTGTACTCTGCACCTGTTCAGAGGAACTTCCGTCTACTCCTGAGCCCTGGATTCAGAGGCTGGCTTTGAAAATAGGAACAAGGTAGGTCCCACTTCTCTTTCCTGCAAAGATACCACTTCATCAGACCAAACAAGCTTCCCCAAGATGTAAGCTTTATCTCTCCGATACACAAAAACACAGGCCTCGGGGAAGACAAAGAAAGAGCTTCATGCAAGCATCCCTTCCTTGCCATCTTGAGCTACCCTAGACAGCTGGCCAAAATGTCATCAAATGAAATCAATGCAGAAGGCTCGGACGGCCTCCTCTGAACAGAAAGAGAAAACGGGGTTTCTTAATCCCTGCGGAGGCCAAGTCTTATCTGCTCGTTCTATCAACTCGTCCTGCAGTCCACTTTCAAATCCTGCTGGATTTATTAGAGATGCATCAAGCATGCTGGAAAATAATGGCACAAGCAAAGAGGCTAGCCAGCTATCGACTCCGAGCTCTGGACAATGCTGGTGGGAAATTATGCACACAAAAGGTGTGCTGGGGTGACAAATGGAGAGAACGGACGCCTCGGGCCCATTGATGGGCCTAAGGCTCGGACAAAGCTAACGCGGTAAATGCTGAGCCACTCGCTAGCTTCGTCTGATTACATCTGAGCTCTTCATGCGCGTCCCTCCCCCGCCCCACACACACCATTTGAATTCCCTCTTCCCTCACCTCCCCACATGCAATGGCTAAAAGAATACATGTTGCTTTTTTTGGTGCAGCACACCACGAAAAAAATCATCTAGCTAATTATTTTGTTTAAAACACACACATACACATTTGGAGCCTACCACCCCCCCTGCCTTGTGTTACTTGGGGTGTCTGGGTATGTGGATTATACAATTGTACCCACTGTATTTTCTTCCATTGTACAAATCAACAAGTTCTTTCCCAGCCAGTTTTCATGTAGTTTGCAAATAATTTTGATTGCCTTTTCAGCTTTTCTGTGCCTTATGATTTCTGGATTGCAGGGTCACAGGATGGATCCTTTATCATCAGAGCAATATATCTATCAAATAAAACGGTGGCGAGAAATTGACCCATGGTCAGTTCTGTGGGTTAAGTAACCTTGGGAGCGTCTCAAAAGTGGAGCTACTCAGACATCCAAGAGCTGATTCTGATGCTGGCTGGAGGCAGTGGGAGGCTAGAGGTGGCAGAATGGACTCTAAAACTTCCTTCTAGAAATTCTGTTCCCTGCCATTGAGAAATTCCTTGCAAGTAGAACACTAGCTCTTCAGGAAGATTCTGGCCAAGTCCCCCACCTACTGTACCAGTTTTCTTCTTGCAGGTTTATTTGTAAAAAAAATCAGCACATGGGGCAGCATTATGATTCCTCCCACATGCAGTCTGAAGTGCTCAATGCGTTTGACCACGTCAGGACTCTGATGTCTTATTTCACTGCATCTGTAGATCTTTACTAGAGTTGCATCAGTGTGATGTAAGATCCTGTGTGTGTTTGTACAGCAGGAGCAACAGCAAGAGTATGCTATTCTGAAGGCACCTGCCACAATCTGACACACTTGCTCCCTGCTTTGTATGGAAGTACAGAGTACATATATTTAATAATAAAGACCCTGGAAGAAATAAACCGGCTACACTAAACAGTGCCCCTTCTTCTAGTTTGTGGCAGAGGTAAGATTTGAATTAGGGACCTCCCACATCACAGTAGAGTCTCTTAGGTCAGATACTAGACCAGATCAGCACAGATATACATACAGATACAAGAGAATGCTTACAGGCATGAAGACATGTTGTTAACAGGCTGGTGTAATGTTGTATTTGTATGGTTACATCCTGGGGGGGGGGAATAACTGTTGGAAAACACTGGAAGAGACTCAGTGAGAAATGGTATTCTGATAAGCAGGGTTGGGATCAAGGCGAATTTACATTAAACATTTTGTGTCCAGGCCAGAGTTGCTCTTTTTGCACATATTTTATATAGTTTCTATTTAAATCTTTCAAAGAGTTGGCGGTCCATCAAATTTCCCACCGTGAAATGTGATGTTTCTATTTTATTTCCCTGAAGTCTGTTTGTTCGTTTTCTTCCCCTCTAATCAATATTGCTAAGTTTGGATGAATGTTGCTTGTTAGTCATTGTTGTCCACCGTGTCAAAAACAGATGGTGCTTTCTGATTTTATTTGTTTCCAAAATAGAAAACAGCCAACTGTCTCAATTCTGTTAGAACGAGAGGTGTGAAAAACGAAAGGCTGAATTCGTGAACATAAAAGTTTTTCTACCTCCCAGTTTCTCCTCAGCACTCCAGCAAGGAAGGATGTGGCCACTCCTGCAGGTTGCTATAGGCCTGCTGTATCTTACTCCCTAAATTCTGTGTACATCCTCAAGATACTTAGTCCAGCAAGGTTCAAACTTCTAATATTCTGTATACTTTCTATACTTGGGTAACTCCCTCCATATTTGATTATCATCAGAGGAAACTTGTATTCCTGAAACTGGACCAGCAGAAGTTGCTGAACACATTCTGGGTATTGTTTCTATCACTGAGAACAACGGAGGAAGCATCTGATAGGCTTGCATCTAGGTCTAGTGGAGACAACCTCTCTCCCAGTTTCTTACTGCTGTATCTGAAGCCTTCAGAGGGATGCAGGGACATAACAGGCAGCCTCCAGTCATGCTGAGGCTGATCCTCAGGCCTGGACCAAATTCCAGAGCCCCCCAGTCCAACTATCTCCAGCTTCTAGCTGCCACTGCAGAAGTCATCAGAGGGAGAGGAGGAAACAGCAAGACACTCATCTCTTGAACCTGGACCGATTCTGCACAGAGGCGTAAAACGTGCACCACCTCCTCCTTGCAAGCACACAATAGTAAACCATGTGTTTGCATGCTTCCTGACAGGAGACCCCTCCTGCATTATTCCGCCGTCATGTCATGGCTTTTTGCCTCCTGATGACGTGATGGAGAAACAGGAAGCATGGACAACCCGCAGTTTCTCCCAGCTCCTCAGGTTGTCAATCAACGCAAGCCACCAATCCCTTCACAGCAGTGGTTTGGGGGATTCATTCTTCCATCTTCCCCCCAATTCCCAAAAAGAAACACTTCCACATTGCCACAGGGACACGCCACAACAGTAAAACAGTTTTTTAAAAACCTTACACTTCTACGCTATTTAGATCTATTTTGGGGATTCTTTGTATAACGGTCTGTTTTTATGTTCAGGTAGATTTGTGATAGGCTGGCCATGATCATTGGACCCTGATGGTTGTGTGTGCACAATGAAGATTTAAAACACAGAGCATGGATGCTAAGCTAAGGGCTGCTTCATCACACCCTTTCCCGTTCATACCCCACCACCAGAAAACACAATAGGAATGTGTTTTAGATTGGGTTGCTGCCCGATCCCAATATTATTGTACACACTGAAGAGAACATTTTATTTGAATTGAGGACATGTTACTTTGTGGTCCCTTTTCAGTCCTGGCCCCTCCCTGGTGGAATAAGCTCCCGGAAGAACTGAGGGCTCTGTTGGAACTCTCTGAGTTCTGCAGGGCCTGTGAGACAGAGCTCTTCCACCAAGCATTTGGTTGAGGCCAGACTGGAGACTGGGGGTAGTAAGATCAGGTCCCTCCCTTCCCCTCTTGTGATCAGTACCCCTAGGCTGACATCGCCGGAACCATCTATAGGTGACATAGACCGTGAGCAGTACAGTGAGGCTCCATGAGAAAGAATAGGTTAATGTTTGTTGCCACCACTGGTAATCTGTTATTAATGTACTAGGACAGCTGGCAACGGGAGGGAAAAGATCACTCTCCCATTTGTACAGCCAGGCTGGTTCACATAAAATGGCTGCTGAAGGTGGTTTCAAGCAGCCCAGACACGGCGGCCATATTTGTCAGCAGCAGCTCTAAGTGGCTCGTCCGCATCTCCACAGCACCAGTTGAGTCCCTTGGCTTTCTTATAAGAACAATAAACGAAAAGCCCTCTAAACCATCTTTATGACAAGCAGATGAAAAATACAATAAATCAATGAGATGGATGGAAATGGTCACCCAAATATTTGAAGATCCCGGCATCAAGCTGCTTTGGAGTTGTATACGTATCAGATTATGGAAGATCTGTCTCTTTATACTCTTTTTTTAAAGGATGGCAGCTCCTATTCAGTAGCATTAGGGAGACAATCCTTTAAGCTGTGTCAAAATGCCAGTTATCCTCAGATGCCACCCAGATTTGAATAATTTAGAGAGACAAAAAACCCTCAGAAAATAGGAACCATCCTTTGACAAGTGCTACTTTTGACACAACAGCTCCCCTCTCTCTTTTTTCCCCTGAAGCTGCCTCATCTCTCTATCAGCCATGACAAGTGCCAATCAAACTTACTGTTTCTAAGCATTTTAGAGAAAAAAGAAAGATAAAACAATTTCTAACAATTGCTGATGGAAGATCCACTACCAGTGTGTGGTCTGGGACAGGGGGCTGGAGAAAGGGAGAGGAACCAAGGGGCAAGGAGCAGAAGAGGAAAATCATGTATTTTCCTTTTTTTTCACTTCTAATCTCTGACCCCCCTGTTTACCTCTTTATACATTTTAATCTCCCAGTTGCTCCAAATGATCCTAAACAAATTGTAGGTCAGCCTGGATTAGTTTCTTTATTCCACATGATTAGGGCATTTATTCATACTTTTAACATCTTCAGCAGCAGCTGAATGTCAGGGACATTCAGGAAATGTCTATTGTGTCTTGAGTGAAGCTCAGGGCCATCCCATAGCAGAACTATGTCCTGGAGGAAAAGAAAGGACCGGAAAGCAACAGGGAGAAAAAATTAGCAAGCAGCATCCCTATGGTAAAGTTTATCCTTCATAAAAGTCTGTGCTCAACACCAGGCACATGATCACACAAGGGGAAAGAGCCAGAATCCATGGCACCTTTAAGGCCAGCAAAGTTTTATTCAAGGTATGAGCATTTGTGGAGTGCTTGAGAAATGCAACTTAATATCAACTCAGAAGTTAAGCCCAACTAAGCTTAATGGTGCCCATGGCCAGAAACCTCTGCATAGAATTTCACCCTTCATCTGACATGGACATGCTCTGTTCTAATATGTTAGCATTTATTCACCGGACCCTATTTGTCTGTCCTGTAGTTTAAATTCAGTTACACAGAAGCCTATCAGAAAAACTGAGATTAATCAAAGAGATCTTATATGATTTCACATAATTTTTGTCAAAAGCACAAATCAAACTAGGAGATCAGCTTCAGCACATTTGAATAAGGTGATATTTAGTGAATTCGTAACTTATTCCAAGAGATATGCCAGGAGCGTCCACTAACAAGTTCATTTTTGGTTTGGTTCTGGCACAGGGATGGGGATCCCACACTACTGCTCAGTTCAGATTGGAAGCCATAACATCTCTCTAAAAATCACTCCTTATGTCTCCTGCATTGGTCCGTGTATGTTTGGTCCATATATGGAGGTTCTCTTTGCTCACCTTCTGATGATAATCTAATTCAAAAACATGTCCCCTGACATGTAGATAGATGTAGAGAAACTGGAGCATGTCCAGAGGAGGGCTACGAAGATCGTGAGGGGTTTGGAGATCAAATCATATGAGGAAAGGTTGCAGGAGCTTGGTCTGTTCAGCCTGGAGAGAAGACGACTAAGAGGTGATATGATCACCATCTCCAAATACTTGAGGGGCTGTCATATAGAAGATGGAGCAGAATTGTTTTCTGTTGCCCCAGCAGGTCAGACTAGAAACAATGGGTTGAAATTAATTCAAAAGAATTTTCGGCGAAACATCTGGAAGATGTTCCTGGTAGAATGGTTCTCTCCAAAGTCACGCTGAGTTCCATGGGATGCAATTCTAAAGCAATATCCACACATCAGTAAAATAGCATTACACCAGATGAATAGCAAAGTGCTAAATTTTATTGCGCTTCCCAGCCCCTCCTCACCTTTTCTGTTGTCTCGCCTTTGTCTGCTGCCTTTTCACACGTCTCACCTTCCACATCTGCTGCTGGAAATGGTGGAAGAGAGCAACGAGCCTTACATGTTTCATGCTTCCGCCTGTCAATCAATCCAGACAACCAATCCTCTTTCTCCATATTTTAAAGGTCCCGCAATGCCTGCTAATTTTTTAAAATCATACTTCATTGAAATGCCTGTGCATAGAAACATAGGTGCATATTGCTTTTTGAACAACACCCCTTATGGGGATCACCAGTCCTTTGATACTTTTAAAAATTAATCTTGTTCCTGATTTTATTTGTGGGGAGAGAAAACTTGAGAGAGGTATCCTTTTGTTTCCTAGACTAATTCCCATTATCTTCTGTTGAAATTCAAGAACATGAGATGGTCCTGATTGTGTAGATTTTTATATGTACATGAGAAATCCTTCATGGACCCCAGAGCTGCTGGAAGATGTGTTATATGCATTTTTTATTTTACTGTTCAGTCCACAAACCAACACAGGCAGGCCCCTCCTATACATATAGATACAAATATAAAACTGGCAATATCTATAGGAGAGAGCCAAAGTAAACACATCATGTTAGCAAAATCTCCCAATGCAAATTAGCCAACCACTTTATGCAATCCTGATGAAAGATTAATGTTTCATACACACCTTAACCTGAATGGCATACAGGAAACCCGAGAATCCTTAAAATAATATATCAGTCTTTCATTAAAGACTTGGCTAAAATCAATATTTTTTTAAGGTTGTTTTCTCTCATTTAGGAATTGTTTTTTTTAATAAGTAAAACAAAAGCTCCCTTCCATGAAATCGTGCCATTATAGGCCAATCAAATCCTTTATCCTACCTTTTTAAAATCCACTTTTAATTGGGGGTGGGCAGGGCTTAGGGCTGACTTTTTTTGCTGGATTTAAGATTTCTATGGCATAGAACAGTAGAAAAGAGTGAGAATCTAGTAGTACCTTAAAGACTATCAACATTTGTGGCAGATAAGATTCTGAAAGTCAGTGCTTACTTCTTCAGATACTTCAATATCTAAAGTATTTAAAGAAGTATCAAAAGAATAGCTCACTAAAATTCATAACTTGCCACAAATTTTGTTAGTCTTTAAGGTGCTACTGAAATTTTGCTCTTTCCTACTGCTAATGACAAACTAACACAGCTACCCATCTTGATCTATGACACGTCGATCCTGCTTGGAACAACTAACACGAAGAATAATATTAATATCCTTTCAATATATGGATTGGTGAACATTGTCTCTTAAGCTAGATGCTACAAGTTATGGTGTGCAAGGGGTCAATTTTAGCCTCTCCAGTAGCCCACAGATGTGTAAAACATCCCATAGAGCAGGGGTAGTCAACCTGTGCCAGCAAACGCTGGCAGGGGCTCATGGGAATTGTAGTCCATGGACATCTGAAGGACTACAGATTGACTACCCCTGCCATAGAGGACAGGTCTATCAACGACTCCTAGTCATAAGGACTAAATGGAACCCCCACGGTCAGGGATTGTGTTTAATTGAACACAGAAGGATTATTGCTTTTCTGCTTGCCGGTTGGCAACTCTGAGAAGTACAATGCTGACTAGATGGACCATCTGATCTTGCAGGGTATGCTCTTCAGAGAGGGATAGGTGGTCACAGATAACTAGTCTGCTCTCCCCTCTTCCTGTCCAGAACCTTTTTTGTTTGCATGAGAAAGGTTCCCTTTTGTTGCCCCTTTTATGTGAGGTTCTACGTGGCTCTGTGTGTACGTGTACAGACTGAAATCCCATTTGTTATCCATTGTCTGATGCAGGACAAATAAAAAGTACTCTTGTTAAGTCACCTTTAAAAACTTAACAGACTTATTTTTATGTTACGTTACTTGTTGACCACCATTCCCAGACCAGGCCAGCTTGTGGCAGTTTACAATATCCCCCCCCAATAATACAATGAATAAAACAACAAAGAACATACCCTTTGGCAGTAAAAACTCTAACTCTAATCCTCCTCCCAATTTACCCACTCCAGAATAACCACCCCACACACACCAGCTGCAAGCCTTAGGAGGGCTTGCACATCCAGAGCTTGATTTTCCAGGGCATTCTGAGTCGGGGCCCAAGCTTCAGCTACCAATCTGATAAAAATTGCTGCACACATTAAAAAAAAAGAATGGGTTAGTCTTCAGTGTGCCACGAGACTCCTTTGTGTACCAGTACTGGATTGCTCCAGCCACTAGGCCTTATTGTTTAGATTTTAGAATCCATCCCCAGCATAAAACTGGCTGATTCCAAAGATGTCCCCATAAGAGCAAGGATGATTGCTGTGGCCTTGAGATGGCAGGGTTCAGTATTTCAATCAAGCAAGGGAGAATTTGAGTAACTCGACACCGTCTGTAACCTTTACAGGCTGTGCTCTTGAAAAACAAATATATGCATTATAAAAAGCTTTTGAGTCAGGTGCAAAGAAAGACACAGGTGATAGCAAGTCCTTCTGAAGAAACAGCTGTTGCAATATAAAATGAAAAGGGGGAAATGGAGGGAGTTGTTATTTGCTAAAAAGTAAAGTAATATCTAATGCAACGTCAACAGACTTAGTCATGCGGTAAAACATGAAGCTCTTTTTAATCATCTGAATAGAAATTTAATATCTTTGAATCTGCTAAGCAATGCAACTTGTCCAAGCAACCAGAGACATGAAGCCCTAGGTATTCGTTCTGCTTTTGTTGCTACTGAACGAAGCTTGAAATCACAAGCTGACTTAGGCCGGCCTTACTCTTGCAGTTGATTGCTCATTATTAAAAATCAGGGTTCACATATCATGGCAGAGGCTAAAGGAAAAGGAGAACTCAGGCTGCTAGCTATACAGAACTGAAATCACTCTTACCTTCCCTGGGGCTTGAGTGATTCTTGCTGCCCTATAACTGAGCACGAAATGCTGTCACCCTGAGTTCACCAACCATTTGGATGCTCTAAGGAGCACTTAGGGTCTGAAATTTTTGTTCCCATTTAGCAAGTAGCAGTCTGGAACACAACTGTGCTTCCAGGATGCAAACCATGTCAACCAGTATTTAAATGTTAGATTTTAGTCAAAGACAAATGAGTCAGCGATCCCTTTACCATGAGAAGGGAGGAGCTATCATTGGGCACTGGAGACAAAAGCAACCAACACAAGCCGGCCGGTCAGATGCTCTGGCTTTCCTTTTTTATATTGGCATCTATTGATTCAAAGACTCACAGCTAGGCTGCAAAAGTGTTTGATTATAAGAACAATGATCATGTTTGGTGGCTGTCATAAATCTTGAAAGGAAGAATGCATGTGCCGCATACAAGGCATCACAAAGTTATTCTTTTAGCATGAATAGCTTACCATTGTAGGGTTACCCTCTTGATCACCTATCCCAGTCCTTGAATGAATATCTGCTGCCTGGCTTTCTTTCGGGAAGGCAGGTGCAAGATGAAGGAAGAAGCCTGCCAAGGAAGATGATGAATTGCCTTTGGGTGCTGAAGATCAATGTTCAACATGAATGCAATACAGCCGGAGATTAAAATGATCTCAGAGTCAAAGCCTGGGATTTTTTTTTAATCCACATTAAAAGAGAAAAGTATATCAAAGTCATTTGAAATCTGACATGATCAAAAAATCGACTAAGCATTTTTCATTATTCTGAACACACACATTTAAGGACTCTTCTTTCTGGATATTATGAAAACTCATACACATGGACAGGATTTGCCCTCATCAGAAGGGTTTTGTTGGCAGTTTTAATGTGCTGTTTCCTATAGCCTGACTTTTATTTCAGCCTGACTCATGGCCAGCAGCTATAAGGAAGGAGAGGGCTTGGTTTCCACACAGAAATTAAGGGATGCTGTACATTTTTGGTATGTAGCTAAATCAGATGTCTATGCCCTTCTAAAAGAGAGAAAACAAGAAACTTACAGGAGCTGCTATCCAGTTCCTCCCACCTGTACCGTTTTCCTTCTCCCCTCACTCCTCTCACACTTTTTCTCCCTTCTGCCACCCCTTGTGTTATTCTCTTGCTTCTCCACATCTGTCATTTCCTCTCTCCTGTCCCCAACTCACCACTCTTTTTTTTCTTTTTTTTCTCTTGCCACCCAGCAAAGCAGCCATTTCATCCAGGGGAACTGATCTCTGTCATCTGGAGATCAGCTGTAATTCTAGGTGATCTCTAGCCCGCATCTGGAGGTTGGCATCATTAGTTCTCCTGGAGGAAATGCTGTTTTGGAGGGTAGGGTTTATGGCCTTATATTTTCTGGCATTATGCCTTCCTGCCTCAAACTTCATCTTCCTCAGGCTCCACCTGTCAAGTCTCCAGGAATTCCCTACCTGGAGTTGGCTACCCTATCTCCTTCCCACCCAAAAGCCAATCTGACTTTATCTGACCCTCTGTCTTCAGGGTTCCACCTCCTCCCTCCCCTGCAATCTCTACCTAGGAAAATGACTGTCTTCTCTTCAGTAGGCACCAGAACAGCTTACATTATTCTTCCCCTGTCTTTAATCTGCACAACTCTGTGAGGTAGATTAGGCTGAGAGTATGTGAGGGGACCAAAACACCCAGTGAGCTTCCACAGCAAGATGCAAATCTGAACTTTGGTCTTGTAGACCCAGCTCTGAAGCTCTAACCACTACACCACACTGGCTTTCATAGGGTGGCTTCTGTTGAACAGTAGCAAGCAATCAGGGCCTAACTGAGTCATGCAAGTCATGTGGTATCAAGTTACCCAGTGTTTGCTGCCCAGCCTAGGGTTGCCAGCCTCCAGGTAGAACCTGGAGACCTCCCAGAATTACAACTGAATTTCAGGCAACAGAAATCTGTATCTTTGGAGAAAATAGCTTTGGAAGGTGAACTGTGTGGCATTATGCCTTATCGGGTTTTGTTAAAGGAAGAAGAAGAAGAAGAAGAAGAAGAAGAAGAAGAAGAAGAAGAAGAAGAAGAAGAAGAAGAAGAAGAAGAAGAAGAAGAAGAAGAAGAAGAAGAAGAAGAGTCTTGTTCGACCTTTAAAACAAACAGATTTCTTGTTACATACTTTAAGGCTAGAGCCTACTTGGTCTGTGAATCCTCAGCCAGAAGTTGTAGCTTCATACATGGATGTAGAGGGCAAAAATTGTGGGTTAAAATACCCTGAACAGCAAGAAGTTCAGTTTGTGATATTTCTGTGCAAGCTTCAAAAGTACACAATAAGCACCGTAACCACAGACAACCGCAGTAATGAAAGAATGAGCTCAGCCAAAAGACTGGCTGAACAATCACATACCTTCTATGTGTGCCTATATATGCTTTTATGGTTATACAAAGAAGAGCAGCATTGTCAATGGTCCTGACAAAGATGCAGTTTCCTAGTTCAACCTTTTCCTGAGACCTGCTTCCATGAGTATGGTCTGCAGAAGATTACCCCCTCACCAAGCAATGAGCTCCAATTAGTTCTTGACCTGTCTCGAGAGGCCTATGCTGAAATCTCTAGCTCCAGACAAACAAGGATTCGAACACTAATCATGGGCTATTATTTATCTCCTTCTCATTTTCCAACTATTATGCCAAATGTGGAAACAATGCCTGGAAAATTAGTGAAGAATATTAATTATTTTTAACCAGATACAAGAGGCCTCTCCAAGGTATTCATGATGAGGCTGGCTCAATCCCCATATTGGTTTAAGTGGTATATTCGGTGTGCTCTACATTCCTCCTAATCATGTCTTAAAAAGCGAACAGAGTGTGAGCCCTCAGAAGGACCTAGACAGTAAAGTGTGCATTTCTCTAAAAGGATCTAGTTAAAGGTCTTTTTCGATTTTATCTGCAAATATCTTTTTGCACATGCAACCCAGAACACTATTTCAAAGGTAAACATTTTAAAAGCTCCAAAATGAGTTTCACTTCAACGCAGAAGAAATTGTTCAAAATTGTCTCCCAAATTCTTAACTGGCCCTATTTGCTGTTAATCTTCGGGAGATTAATTTTAGAACCCCTGTGCACAAAGCCATAATGTCAAATGTTGGTTTTCGTATACAGCCAAACTACACATTAGACAGGAAACCTCATCATGGATCTCCTTAAGATTTTATATGTTGGGGTCTTTTCTTTCTTTCTTTCTTTCTTTCTTTCTTTCTTTCTTTCTTTCTTTCTTTCTTTCTTTCTTTCTTTCTTTCTTTCTTTCTTTCTTTCTTTCTTACTTTAAAACAACCAAGAGGGCCTAAATTTGAGCAGAAAGCAGTGATGGGAAGAGGACATTTCTTCGATCTAAACTGCATCTCTCTCCTTCTCTAAAAAATGAGTCCTTTAAGAACAACAAAGATTTATTCAAGGCATGAGCTTTCGAGTTCATGAGCTCTTGCCCATAGTAGAATAGAACAAGGATCATAAAGGTAAAGGTAAAGGTATCCCCTGTGCAAGCACCGGGTCATGTCTGACCCTTGGGGTGACGCCCTCCAGCGTTTTCATGGCAGACTCAATACGGGGTGGTTTGCCAGTGCCTTCCCCAGTCATTACCGTTTACCCCCCAGCAAGCTGGGTACTCATTTTACCCACCTCGGAAGGATGGAAGGCTGAGTCAACCTTGAGCCGGCTGCTGGGATCGAACTCCCAGCCTCATGGGCAAAGCTTTCAGACGGCTGCCTTACTAATCTGCGCCACAAGAGGCTCAAGGATCATAAGAATATAGATAAAAGGCAGAAGTAAATTAGTAGCAGATTAGTAAACTGTGTCATAACTAACAAATGCAGTATGATAATTCTTTGCTTAAAATGGTAGTCAGTCTCTTGGGCTCAGTTGTAGTTCACAAAAACATTGGGGAAATAAAAATGTCAAGGTTAGTAATTAATGGCAGACACTTTCCCAGTTGTGAAAAGAAATAATTAAAAGAGTCTAGTTGCTTGGCCCATCTGTCTCCACCCAAGCATGGAATCTATCTCTATCCAAGCATTGAATCTCTCTCTCTCCTTCTCTGTCAGGAACACACAGAAGTTGCTGAGTAAGAGAGCAATTTAGATTAGGAAAACAACATTGGGGGGGGGGAATAATTCAATATTATGGATTTTCAAACTTTACTAAACTCAACCTAACCCAAACAATTCATCATTTAGGAAAATAACAAACGCTTCAAACAGAATTATTCTCTACATTCATGAGAGTTGGAAGGCTTCCAGTCTGTTATTCTGGCACTTCTCTTTCTGGTTTCAATTTCCTGGGCAGGGAGAGGCAGAATGGGCTTGGCAATCAGGGAGGAGGTGATTCATCAGCAGCAGGTATGTGCCTGAGAGGGACCCCATCCAACTGGAAACCTTCCTAATTGGGCCATTTGTTCTTAGCAGTGCCAATTCCACCAACCATTTCTCTCACTCAGGAGGAGAGTAGGCTTTTAGATCCTGCTTCTCTCTACCCTAAGGAGTCTCAAAACAGCCTTCAATTGCCTTTCCTTCCTCTTCCACACAACAGGCAGGTGGTGCTGAGAGAGTTCTGGGAGAACTACATGAGGATGAGCAGGGAATCAAACCTGGTTCTCCTGCTTAGAACCCACTGCTCTTAACCACTGCACCGTGCAGGGTCCCATGAGTTTTGGGGGAACCTTCTGACACTACATCACCCACAGCTGTTTCACAAGCTTGTAACAAGGAAGTTCCTCTACCCCAGAGACTATGTCCAGGTAACAGTGGACAGGTAGAAACCAGACAGTATTTCTTGCTTTACTGCACCTTTTATAACATGATTCGAGGCAAGTTATCTGCCACCAAGGGAAATGATAAGAAAGCTGCCAAATGATGGAGGAAGCCACACAGCTGTTAATATTGCTAAATTTTGTGCCACGGCTATTAAGATAAGCAGCTCCATTAAAGGTTAAATAAGTAATTTCATTTCATATTGATTTTAGGCTGTCCAGGGGTATTTTGAATCCAATGTAATTTAAAATCCTTTTAATAACCATTAAAAATTGTGTAGTGTTTAGGAGTGTGGACTTCTAATCTGACTAGCTTTGGGTTTGATTCCCCGCTCCTCCTGCACATGCAGCCAGCTGGGTGACCTTGGGCTTGCCACAGCTCTGATAAAGCTGTTCTGAGAGCAGTGATATCAGGGCTCTCTCAGCCTCACCCACCTCACAGGGTGTCTGTTGTGGGGAGGGGAAAGGGAAGGTGACTATAGGCCGTTTTGAGACTCCTTCATGTAGAGAAAGCAGCGTACAAGAACCAACTCTTCTTCCTAATATTTTCCAAATTCTCTCTCTCTATGCTATATATTTTACATGGTTGAATCAAATTCTCTTCCATTTTAGAGCTGTGATCCTGATTGTTATCCTGGTCTAAATGGCTGTAAATAAACGTCTTCGTCTTGGTCATCACTCTGGCTGTTTATACTATTTTTGTATTTGTTGCTAGGCAAGCTGTAGGCAAATAAGAAGGGCTCTGGGGCCACAGGTAAAAGCTTGTCCATTCTGGGTTAGGACGGCCAACTAGCCTGAACATACATGTCCTTTTCTTTAATAGAGATCTAACGGGATATTATTTACCTAGTGAAGTGATGTGAGTGACCTCCATGACATGAAAGCTTCACCTGCCCTAATCCACACACTGTAAAGGGACAGAGCATTCTCCTCAGGGCCCATTGGAAACCCTAATCAGCCAGCTTGTGACTTCTGCAAGGGACAGAGTGAAATGTTTTGGTTGCATCTGCAGGCAGACAGGCAGGGCACACTGGCATGGGGACACGAGCAACAGAGGCTATGGCTCCCACCACATACAATTGAAAATGGAGCACAGAATAAGGTGGTGCAATAGAATCTTCTTGAAATGGCCCTTCAGAATTTATTGTGAAGAAGATGCAAGTACTGGCTCTGCATGAGTCTTAGATGTAATGATGACGATATTATGTTGAATGGCGATGCACTCCCAGAAGAAGGTGATTTGAAACCGGTGTAACTGGTGCCTGTTAAAGGAAAACATCTGGCAACAAATGATACATCTGGAGGGAAATATCTCTGTGTTTTTGATGTAAATGGTGTTATATACTGCCCTGATCCATGTGGGAAGGCAGTATAGAAATTAAATAAATAATAATAAAATAATATCTCTTTGGAAAACGACTCACTATAATTTTATGCTGTATTGTGGATCTTTTCAGTGTTCACAGGAAGAGTATATTGCACAAGATTATTCTGTGCTTCATTTTCAATTGTTTCAACAAACCTTGTAGTTGCAATGGCCTGTGCAAGAAAAAATATATTTAATATTCTATTGTATTGTGGCTTTGTTACTAAGGTGACCAGATTGTCCCACTTTTGGAGGGACATCTGGGGGTACCTGGCAAATTGTACTTATGTTGAAATTAAAAAATATATATATTACAATACTATTTTTGCATTCTATGCATTCTATGAAACTTTTTGTTGCTCCATATAGACCAAATTTTTAATCAAGACCCCCTCCCCCCGCCCCCGGTCAATGGTGTCCCGTTTTACCAATGTTAAAATCTGGTCACCTTATTTGTTACGCACGATATTTGGTTCTCATTTAATAACAATTATATGCTTTGTGTGCCCCACCTAATTTGCTACACCCCCCCCCCCCAAATATGCACATTACTAAGGTGGTAACAGCCAGCAGGAAATACTTCACTTCTACTAATTGGCAGGCAGCGCTATGGAGATGCAGAAAACAAATAGATAATCACCTCCCTACACCTGATCCAACAAAAAGCAACCCACAACCTTTGAGGCCAGAATGGAAGCAGGCATTGTATTTCTTCATTTAATGTACCTGTATACTGCATTCCCAATGAGGCTCCTAATATAGAGAAAGAGGTTAAAGTTCCCACATCAAAACAAATGTGAGATATATAGGATGTAGACATTTCTCATGATACAATATAATCCTCCCCCCCCCTCCCCAGCAATTATTAGCCTACATAGTGGAAAAGCATAAGTAGCTCCCCTCATTCATGTATTAAAAACACTGGGTCAGCAAGGTATGTTTTAAAACAAAGCTGAAGCATGAAGGAGAGTTAAATGAAATCTGAGTCCTGTGGCACCTTTAAAAACAACAAAGTTGAATTCTGGGTATAGGCTTTTGTGCCCACTGGACTGAAACTTTATTCTATTGCTTCAGACCAACACGCCTATTACCCACCTGAAACGAAATCTTCCATCTAACTGGTGTTTTCAGAATTTTTATCTTTCCAGACCCTGGTATGGGAAGTCAACTGGGAGGGAAGTGCTGAAAGAAATGGCATACTGTGAGAAATGGAACAGAAAGAAGCAGAGATTAGCTCCTCCTGTATGTACACTCCATTTGTTTGTGGAATCCATGGACAATGTGGGGAAATGAGGGGTGGTGGGTTAAACACAGAGGACTGTTCCCTCTCTACTCTTGGAATTCTGTCCTTGGAAATTCACAAACATTGATGGAAAGTCATTGGATTATATCCCCAGAAAGAGAGAGACAGATTGAATTCTAATTGGGATTCTACTGCAATTCTGCAGTAGTTCTTTAGTTACAGGTTCATGATCAAGTTTCAAACGGGCAAAGATCGGTGAGCTTTGGGAGATTATTCATGTTTAAAAGGCACTATGTTAAGGAGGTCTGGAAGCAGATATTAGCCCCACAACCAGACGACTGCTGACTTGTGCCGAAGTCCTCGTATGGAAAAGATCTCAGATAGACAGATTGAACAGAAGGCTTCCTGTGTGGAAAGGTGATGATAGAAACAGTTTTGTGTAGTGGTTGAGGGTGGCAGTTTCTAATATGGAGAGTCAGGTTTGATTCCTCACTCCTCCAGATGCAGCCAGCTGGGTGACCTTGGGCTAGTCACATTTGTGTTACAGCTGTTCTCACATAGCAGTTCTGTCAGGGCTCTCCCAGCCCCAGCTACCTTACAGGGTATCTGTTATGGGGAGGGGAGGGGAAGGGAAGGCAGTTTTAAGCTGCTTTGAGACTCTTTTGGACAGTGAAAAGAGGGTTATAAAAACCAACTCTTCTTCTTACCCATTTTTATTTCAATAGTGAGTTATATTCTTCTATGAGATCTTCTTTTATTTCTCCATTGATTTCACCCATTCCAGTATGTTCACAGGATTAGCATTTTATTTGCTATCTGGCAAAGATAAAACAGTTACCCTGCCATATGATTTAACTACTGCCTTGAGAATTTGTCTGAAGGTATAATTAATTCATGCCTAAGTATGTTCTTTTTGCACTGGAACTGGAATAACCTCATCATTGTTTAATAGACATGGTAATGAAATGATACGAGATTTGGATGATGTCAGCCATATGCAGGATCTGCCTGCAGTTTTAATTTCAGGATTGATCCATAGTGTCAATTGTACATATGTAAACGGGTCAAATCTGGGCTAATGTTTTTCCAGATTGTGGGGTAGTATGCATTTAGGTGATGTAAATGCTGCTTCCCAGCCACAAACAGAATAAAGCCAAATCTTCTCTTTGTGTGCCTATATAGGAAAAACAGGGTCCAATCTTTGCAGAATTTTGCTTAAAAAGACCATATAATAGCCCATATCATAACTTTTAAAATGAGTAGTCCAAACTCTCCCTTTACCATTTGTAGTTGTAATTTTTGTGGGCAATTGTGGATCTCTGATCATCCCAAAAAATGAAGGTCCAAAAATGGAATTGATTTTAAGAACTATTATCTTGAGAATATACAGATGTAGTCCTCTAATTATATAGATGAGCTTGGGGGTAACATTTATCTGTAGGACATTGATTTTACCCCAGAGCGTTAAAATGAAAGCTTTACGATGGCCTTCTTCACAGTAGAGCAGCATTTCTCCTGCAGGAGAAGGTTTACGGAGCTCTATCTCCACTGACAACCGTGAAGTCTACCAGGGCTTGGCTCAGGAGAATAGCTGACAACCATGAAGTTCATCCAGCCGGGGAATTGTTACAGTGGAAATTTTATGAAGCATCAGCAGGCTGTGAAAAATCTTAGCTGATATTGTCAACAAAAGGAGGACGCTTTGGGGAAAGAAATTAAAGAAAGGCTTGCAAAAAGAAAATTGCTCGCAGATCTCTTCATAATAAACCATTTTTGCCATGCTCGGTTCAGAGCCCATGATGTGAAAACAGCACCGATTCCCTTTGAGGAGCTGCAGCTCAGTAATTGCTTAAAACAATTAATGGTGAAGGACAAAAAGAAAACACCCTCCTGAGAAACTCTGGACATTGTTTGGCTTATTGTGTATAAATAGTTCCATATACAGTTTTCCTTATGAGGAAAGTGAAAATTTCATGAAGGGGGTGGGGGAGATTAATATTTTATCCTAAAACAATATTTGCATTTTCTTACATTACATATCCTAAAACTGTGGATGTTCTTTTATGAATTGCTATTCTGTAGGAAACCGACCTGGTTTTCTATGGGAACAGAATTTTAAATTAAGATCACATAACCTAATGATCAAAAGAGCCTCTTGTGGTGCAGAGTGGTAAGGCAGGTGTCTGAAAACTGCCCATGAGGCTGGGAGTTCAATCCCAGCAGCCGGCTCAAGGTTGACTCAGCCTTCCATCTTTCCGAGGTCGGTAAAATGAGTACCCAGCTTGCTTGCTGGGGGGTAAACGGTAATGACTGGGGAAGGCACTGGCAAACCACCCCGTATTGAGTCTGCCATGAAAATGCTAGAGGGCGTCACCCCAAGGGTCAGATATGACTCGGTGCGTGCACAGGGGATACCTTTACCTTTAACCTAATGATCAGTAAGCGTCTGTGTAGGGCTTTAGAATGTCCTAAGTATTTTGCTTGTGATTTTCTCAGTAACACTCCCTTGAGAGATGGGCAGGTGGGAGGTAGGCAGTGGATTTGTTGAAGGCCTGTTAGTCAGTTCAAGGCAAAGCCAAGATTTGAGAAGGACTTTCTATCTCTGTCACTCACCCACTGGGTTATTCTAGCTCTCTAGTACCTTTTCTGCACCCAGGCCAGGGTGCCAGGCTGCTGCTGGGTGTTTGGACTGGGCAGGTTGCCCTGCCTCTTCCCAGGTCTGTATGGGGGAGCATTTTCCCCGCTGACCTGGTCCGGCCCAGGTTAGTGCCTCCAGACGAGGCAGCCCGGGCTGTAAGTTTTCGCCACACAATGGAGCTGCCTGAGGCATTTTTTGTCCTTTCTGGGACACCATATTCGGCCACGGGTGGGGAGGAGTCAGGCTTGGACAGCCCACTCCTGCCAGATGGCCCTGGCTCAACATACACCCTAATAATGTCCACGGCAAGAAGAATCTGTGTTCCCTTGCCACAGGCCAACTACAGTCCTGAGTTGCGCCAGGCCCGGGACCACCCTAGCCTCGTGCAATGTCGTTTGGAAGTGGCCATTAACCCTGTGACCAACACAATCACTGACTCAGACTAAATTCCTCATGCAGAATAGGTCTAGGTAAGCTATTGTGGTGCTTTCAGGATCTTTAAGGATAATGAAGTCTGGTGCATCATTTCAGGTGGGTAGCCGTGTTGGTCAGAACAAAGTTTGAGTTCAGTGGCATGTTTAAAACCAACACAGTTTTGTTCAAGGTATGCACATGGAATCTTATAACTTGAATACAGTTTTGTTGGTCTTAAAGGTCCTACTGGACTCATCGTATGCATCATATCACATTTTGGCTGAAATCTGCGTACCCATGCATTGTCTTTTCAAAAATTCAGCCATTTGATCAAGCAAATTTTAAAGACTGGGAGACTTGAATAAAGGCATCTCACCTTGTTTATTGAGAACTAATAAAGCTGTCCAGCTAGCTCAGTTTTCTCTACTCTGATTCTGGGGGCCATTCTGCACAAGGACCAATGTTGCCAATTGCTTTCACAAAGCAGAAATGCTATTTTAAATAGTGGAATCTCGGCGTTCCGCATACCTTCATTTGTAGTGGAATCCAGTAGAGTTTCATCATTCTCCACAGGTTTCCGGTCTCGCAGGAATCTCTAGAAAGGAAGCAATTTTTTTCTGCGCTTGTTCCCACCCCTGGCCATCAATCAAATGGAACAGTCAATGGGCGGTTGTTATCATGCTCCCGAAAAGCCCCTTTCCCTTTAAGCACAGTTTAAAAACACACACACACATGTTGCAACGAATATGCATTGATTCGTTGCAATGGAGAGACCCATCTAGCTGGCGTGTGAGCTGGCGATTCATCGTTACCACGCTCCTCCCAAGTGAAAAAAAAATCCCACCCCTGCACGGGCGAAATTTTTGGCCAAAATTAAAGGGAACTGCCGAACAGGGGGCTGTGTTGTGCTTGTGGACTTAGGGGAGCTTTAAAGCACTTCTGTGGAGAGACTGTAGCCAGAGAAGCCTCACTGGGTGAATGAAGCCTTGCTGATTCATTGCTTTCCCCACTCCGAGGGAAAAAAATGGCGATTGCTTCGCCGGAAGTTCGGAAGACAGAGCCAGGAGGAGGGACTTTGTTTCAACCGCTACATTGAGAATGCACATGTCTTTTTCGCAAGTGTTGCAGGTTGTTGGCAAGAGTGTAGCAATTTTCAGAGGGTGAATCCACTTTTCCCGATTCCCCGAAAATTGCTACAATGAAGTGATTTTGGCGCTAGTGTTGGAGGAGTGTTGCAAATTGCTCACAATGTCATGCGGAACGCAGTTTTAGTGGCGAAAACAAAATGTAAGACTAGTGCTATATTAAAGTCGTGCGGAATGGCCCTGGGTTCTCCCCAATGCCTTCAACTTACAAACCATTAACTAGAAATGCCAAGATTTGCACCTCAGACTTCAAGTCTGTCAAGAAAGTACCCTGAGTTGCAGCCCTTTCAAACCTTCTTGAAGGAGTCTACACATCAGCAAATAGGTCAGGAGAGGAGCTCTATAGATGTGATATTATATTTCTGTCCATTCTGAAAAAAATAACAACAATGGCACAGCATGATCAGTGTAGGCATTGATATGCATGCATGCTCTGATTTTATTGAGACTATGTAATAAGCCTTGGGTTTTTAATTGTAATAAATATTAGTCGTCAATTTTAAAATTTAATTCTACCCTACATAGGCTTAAATTCATTCCCCTTATTTTGACCCTATGGGGTCCTTAACTGCTGAATGAAACCCTGAGCCTAAACCAATGGTACTCATTTGTAGGAACGTGCTGCTAAACTTCCTTGTGCCTCTGATCTGCCAGGCTAAAAATGAGTATTTTGTAAAATATGAAGACTCTCTTCTATAACGGAATGAATCTAGGGTGCTTGACTTTCCGTGATCTGAGATCATTAACTGGCCATTAAGGAGATGCATTTTGGCCAAGTGCATACACCCTTTTCTTTATTGGAGTTAGGATTGCTCTTCATGATCACTGGCAGCGATCACAATGAAACAGTTAGACAAGCGGTCGCTGGCACTCCTGTCTGCCTTCCCATCTGGGGTGGCTGCACACTATGCAAAGGACTTTGAAAAAGGGAGAAAGTGAGATACAGGGGTGGGGGGGGGGGAGGAGGGGGGAGGGAAGGAAGGCTTCACCACACTAAATGAAAGGCAAGCAATATGCATATCAGCATCCTAAGGAGATGTACCACTCTGCTGGGAAAAACCAAGACAAAAGAATTATCTGACACAACAGTTCAAAGCATATTGCATCTGTCAAAATGTCTGTCATCTCCTATTGAAATGTGTCATTCCAAAAGGGGTGGAGGGGAGGGAAACTCTACCAAAGTCACTCAGAAACAACAGGCCACTTTGTCCCTTTCCTCCAGCCAACTCTTCCATCTAAAAGCCATTTAACTCTATGCGAAAGATTGCTTGGAAGGCCCAGACAATGGAAGGTCTCTTTCATTGTCAAGGACAGTTACACTTTGAAGATGATGCTCAAAAGGGGTTAAAATGGGTCAACAAGCAATTGTCGGCCCTATCCAAGGAAATGTGAACAGAACATTGTTCAAGTCACACACAAAAATCCCTCTAAAAGGATGCATCTTTAAGCAAAGGTTGGGCTGGGAAGGGAAAAAATCAACACACCGTACCAATTTAGACACAAAGAATAAATTAGAAAAACCATTACCACTCCTTGCAGCCATCCAGAGTGATGGTCAAGACATGACTGGACTTCATGGTGGAGAAGACATTCATCTTTGTAAGGAAATGTGTGAGATGCAAAATGGTCATGAGAATCGCGATTACAGAAATCAACTCAAGGTTCCATGAATGTTTGCACTCGTTTATAAAAGATTTCCATGGGGATGTAAACAATTATGTGATCTGAGGATTTTCTTTCTTTTCTTTTGTTCCCGTTTCATTTAACAAGCAAGCAAACAAATGGCAGCGGCAAGACCCAACATGGGGCTCCACTCAGGTCCACCCACTATGCTGAATTGTCCACAT
Organism: Paroedura picta; assembly: GCF_049243985.1. Classification (NCBI taxonomy): domain Eukaryota; kingdom Metazoa; phylum Chordata; class Lepidosauria; order Squamata; family Gekkonidae; genus Paroedura; species Paroedura picta. The sequence goes on along the minus strand of NC_135373.1, from coordinate 106,912,509 downwards.
AAAACCATGCACCATATTCTATGTGCAAGATATTGATGGTAGATTTTTATCCTTCCCTTCCTTCAAAGAGCTCAGAACTAACACATTGTGTTCCCTTCCAAGCTGGTATGGAGGTTCAGACTGGGATGTTGTCAGTACACCGATGATATCCATCTCTTCCTCCTGATGGATGGCTGTCCATCCTGATGGATGGCTCACCCCCAGACTCATTAGCCAGATGTCTGGAAGCAATGACACCTTGACTTAAGCAGAGCTTTCTGAAACTCAGTCCTGCAAAGACTCAGTCCTGTGGTTTGGTAGGAAGGAACCTGGTGAGGGAGTGTGACTGCCCTACCTGGACCGGGGCAACTACTAGTAGCACACTCAGCCGGGAACTTGGGTGTGAACTTTGATACCTCCTTCTCCATAAAGGAACAGATCACCAGGGTAACAAGACTAGCATTCTTCTTTCTGAGCCCAGCTAAGCTACTAGTGCCCTACCTGACCCCAGAACACCTAGCCACAGCACATCAGGCTATGGTCACCTCTAGGCTGGATTTCTGCAACTTGCTTTATGCAGGCCTACCCTTATTCCTGACCCAGAAGCTACAACTGGTGCAGAATGCAGCGGCCAGGGTCCTCAAGGGATCACCCTGGAAGGTGCACTTCTGGCCCGTGCTGCACTGGTTACCAGTTGAATACCAGATCAGGCATAAGGTTCTGATAATCACCATCAAGGCCATATGCAGTCTGGGCCCTGAGTACCTGAGGAATTGTCTCTCTGCCTACATTCCCCATAGAGTGCTTTGCTCTACTAATTCCAACAAACTGGTGAACTCTGGCCCCAGAGAAGCACATCTGGCCTTGATCAGAGCCAGGACTTTTTCAGTCCTGGTCCCAACTTGGTGGAATGCACTCCCAGAGGAGATTAGGGCCCCACCAGAGCAGACCCCACAGGTCCTGTGCTGGGAGGCAGCCGATCGCTCCTGGCGCAGCGAGTGCTGCACTGCGGGGGGGGGGGGGGGAGGCATGCCTGCTGGTTTGCATGCCTCCCTCTTTTCCCCCTCTCCCCCCTCCCCAGTCCCCAGCCTGAGAAAGGTTGGGGACCACTGCTGTAAACCACCCTGAGCCAAAAGGGAGGCCAGGGTTCACCAGTTTGTAGAGCAAAGCACTCTATGGGGAATGTAGGCAAAGAGCTCCTGGCAAGGGCCTTCCTCTCAGATTTAATTTGGCACTTCCGGTCTGCTTAGAATTTTGTTTATGATGGCATTGTTAGCCTTCTACTGAAATCAATAGGGTATGAAAGTGTTTGGATTAATCATATCCAAGATATTCACAGTTTTCCCTGTGACAGCTTACCTTGTTACTTGGAAATTCTAATATGCCAAGGAGACAAAAGCCAAAACTGAATTGTTTAGTAATAGGATGGGAGACTATAGAATAGAGATGTGCAGGCAAAAATGACTCTTGGGAGTCAGAAATTTCCAGTCCCAGAAAATAGCTTCATTTCCAGAAAGATAGAACGCTGGAATGGTAAGACTGCTGGGCTACAAATGCAAAGGCCCAGATTCAACTCCCCACTCAAGAGCAAAGCTTGCTGGGTGATCATAGGCCCATCACTCTCTCTTTGCTTTACCTACTTCAAAAGGTTGTGAGGATAAAAGAGAGGTGACTATGTCTGCCAATCCTGAGCTTGCTGGTTGGAGGAAGAGTGGGATAAAAATAGAATATATAAATTGGGGGGTGGGCTTTTGCCAACACCCTAATTCTGCACACCTTATGGTTTTTTTCAAGCTACATTTCCCATATGAAAAATGGCAAGTTCCTTTAAACAAACAAACAAACAAAAAAAAAAACTTGAGGAGCTTCAACTGCATTTTGTGACCATGTGAAAAGATAAAACTATAAGCAGTTCCCTTAAAACCATAAGAATTAGACAGAGCAAATCTCTGGCTCTGAATCCATCTTTAAAACAGAAAACACAGACATATTAAGTTTTAATGTCATACATTTTTTATCATTGTACCTGGAATTAGGGAAACCTTGCTCCAAAGTGGAAATAGCTTTTCGACAAGAAGGCCTGGAGGCAAGCTATCTTCAAGTCACTCAAATAGCACTTGGTTTTTGTTTACCCAAGTTCTGAGCAACTAAATTAAAAAAAAATCTGCTCCCCTGTGCAAACAATATTTAAATGGAATGACTGTATGAACTATTTTTATTCCTTTTCATTTTGGGGGGATGAGAAACTTTAACTCTCAAGCATTTATAAAGGGCTGTGAGGGGAGGGGGGAGTACAGACTACAACCCAAATAATTCTACATCCGTATTTCTGAGAAATAAATTTTCTCTGCTTAAGTTTGTTGCTATTTGATACAGGCTACGTCCAATTACTTGTAAAAGAGCTCCAGACCAGTCAGTTAGAGCTTCTTTCACAATGAATTGCTGCCTTAAGTTTGCCCAGTGAATAAAATTTAACATTTATCACAAGCACACTCTAATTAAGATAACAATTATCTTTTTTCTTCTTGAACATGATATTTAACCTCATTGGGAATACCTTCTCTCTGAAAAATACCTCTCTATTAACAAAACAAACAACCTTCAAATCTGTAAAACAGGGATTTCTATTTAGTAACAATACAACGCAATTTCTTTCTTTTTTTAAATTCCATATGGCAACATGGCACGCGATGTGTCAAATTACTATTGTAAAGTGCAAATTCTTTGCAACACTGGAAGCCATCACTGAACACAAATGCTACTAGAAGGGTTTCAAAAGGAACATTTTTGGCTAGGATAGAGACTTTTGACATTATTTATTAGGTTCAAAAATGCTTAACAAAAGCTCAACAATAGTCCTGTGGAAACCACTACATCTGAGGCACTTTCTGTTGTTGTGGGCCGGCATTGATTTGAAGATGGCCTGCGTGAGTGAGAACAATTCCCTCACACCAGTCAATGCAAGTCAGCACACAAGCCCAAGCATACAAGCGCAAGCCTGTGAACAAGCCATATGGAAACATTGGGGGGAGGGGGGGCAAGAAGAGGGTGAAGTAAACATTTATTAACCTCTTTGTGAAGAGATCAGCGGAAGGACAGGCCAGTAGTGAAGGAGATGGTCATGCCAAATTTCCACGAAAGAGGAGGTTTGCCCCAAGCATTTTTGCGCTGAATATGGTGAGGCATGGAGAATGTCTGTAGCACCATGGTAACTGGAGCCCTTCAGGACTGGAATACTGCTGAAATAGCTACTGACTTTCAAGAAAGAACAGTTTGAGAGGGGTCCATAGGAGATCTGGCAGCTGCTTCTGCTGTCTTGAAGTTGAGCTGCAGACATGCAGGAGGCGCATAAGTTAGAGCCATTGCTCTCCCTGTTGAAGGGCACATAAGAAATGCTTCTAGAAATAAATACACATGCACTCAGATTTGTCTACCACTGCATTCCATGTGGCTTTTGACCAGCATCAATCCAGGCACAGATCGACCTAGCATATCTTGGGCTGTCATCTCTTATGATCACATTGCCAGACAGTGACCAAACAACAGCTCTGAATCCAAGCACCATTTTCAAATAAACTACTAATAATACGATGGCTTTCTTCCAAGTATGTATGCTTCATATGAATATCATAAAAGTAAAGGTAAAGGTATCCCCTGTGCAAGCACTGAGTCATATCTGACCCTTGGGGTGACGCCCTCCAGTGTTTTCATGGCAGACTCAATACGGGGTGGTTTGCCAGTGCCTTCCCCAGTCATTACTGTTTACCCCCCAGCAAGCTGGGTACACATTTTACCGACCTCGGAAGGATGGAAGGCTGAGTCAACCTTGAGCCGGCTGCTGGGATTGAACTCCCAGCCTCATGGGCAGAGCTTTCAGACTGCTGCCTTACCACTCTGCGCCACAAGAGGTTCTATGAATATCATAGGATGAGCCAATTCAGCATTACATATCTGAGTTCTGGTGGATAATTATAGGGAAATCTCAGTGAATGGCATCTGTGTCTCTGAAAATAAAGAAGTCATGTTGCTTTGAAGCAGCTCTAATTCAAGAAATGCCTCTCTGGGATTTCAGTCTGTTCCGTCTTCTCTTCATCATCTGCAGACATAGTTCCTGGGCTGTTTGGTGACTGACCAGAGCTCATTTGCACCAGCCTTCTCTTCCTCCTTACTGCTGCTGGCCTCAACATTGGGGGGGAGGTTTTTTTTTTTACTGTTTTGGAACTTTATACCCACCATTTATGAGAAGTTGAGTTTATACTGGCTGCCTCTGTCCTGTTCTAAAATAGGCTGAGGAAGATAAACAACAACAAAAATGAGCAACATTGGAATAACACCAGATGGAATGTTAAATTGCATCTGTTGCTCCAGGACTTCCAAAACTGGTCTCCAAGATACATGATTACAAACTTGAATATACGAACAAAATCATAATTGTATCTATAGAAATGGGTTTGTTTTAAGACAATGGAAACAATGGTATGAGGATCACATGGCTCTTCCTTGTTTCTGCCCCAGCCAAACAGTTACTGGCTGCTGTTGCAGGCCACTCTTGCTCACACAGAAACCTATGTGGGGCCTGATCATCCCAGCAATCACTATTTTTCCCATGACACTGGGTGATGATGTCATCAGTCAGCACCAAGAGCCCTGTGGCCTTTCCCAGAGGTGCTGGGGGCAACTCCCACCTGCAATGGCTGCTGCACTCTCTGGATCTAACCCTGAGCACTCCAGTCTCTTTGGGGGCTGATGTAAATACTGGGAAGGAGAAGGGCTCTCCTAGCTCCAGTGTCAGTGGGGGTCATGGTGGGGTCAACAGGAGAGTCACCAAGGAAGTGAGGTTGGGCACCAAACCAGACCAATGTGGTGGATCCTTTCCCTATCCCGCTTCACCACTGCATTCCTTTATTAAAATATTTTAACTATACCTTTCTTTTTGACTCCAGTTTGAAGCCTCCAATCTATGGAGCTTTCTCCCAGTTAAGTGCCAATGCACTCCCAACAGGGCAGAGAAGTGGCCATTTATGCCACATGTTGGAAGAAGAATCCATAGACTGAGGAATTCCAGTTCAACATTCTATGCTTTCTGTCTGCCAGTGGATTATTAGCCTATCTACTGGTGATTTGCAGGGAGATATGTGCCAGATGTATTCTACATTCATCGTACATTATTAATCAAGCAATTACAGCAGACTCTAGAAAGATCAGGGAGACTTCTTATGAATTCTAGCTGCAATTATCACTCCCCTGATCCAATGCACAGTTACTTCAAGTCCACTGGATAAATTGGTCTTACTTTCAACAAAATTTGCATAGCACCATGTCACAATGGGGTCTGAGGTGCCAAGACACTAGAGCTGAATTATTTTCCTTCCAGAGTCTGTTTTTTCATTATGTTTATTTATGATTCTAGTCAAGCTATAAGACCCTCAAATGTTAGCCAGTAACCCTTAGAAATATTAGAATGACTGTTAGACTAACTGGTTTAAATTAATTATAGTTTGTTAATCCACACTAATGCAAATATGGACTTTAAACAGGATATGAAGATACATTTAAAATATGTCAGAGGAAAAGAGATGAAGAATTTTTTTTATAGCATCAATATTAAGACAACAATGTTTGGAAACTATATGTTACTTGAAAGGACTATGTGAATAACCTTTTGCCTATCTAACTATTTTGTACAGATATAATAATAAGGAACATAGTTTGGCTTAATAGTTGCTACCCATTCAAAATGGATCCGAGTGTGCTATTCTTGAAGTCAAATAATACATGGTGTAAAGAGCAAGAAAGACCATCTATGCTTGATTAATTAGGTTTGTAAGTATTGTTCCAAGTACTAAACAATATTTCTAAAGATTTCAATAGTTCAAAGATTGCCCTATGGCTGTGTGACCAATACATCTTCCAACTCACAGCATTCACAAGCATTTTTCTTCCCAATATGTTGTCTTTGGTTGGTGCGACATTGTTTGAATTCACTTGTATTTGGGTCAAAATGGTTTTCTTCACATCACAGCAGTGGTGCTGAGTACAGCACTTCGACCATACATCTTCCATGTCATTTCAATCAAAGGCATTTGATGCGTCCTGGTGACCAATCTGGAATGGTCCAGCATCTAACAGGGGGTCATATTGGCAAACTAAGCTTTTTAAAGAAATGACAGGCATTGTTTGAAGCTTACAAAAGAACCATTCTGAATATTAACATGTGGCCTTGGGTAAAGGTCACCTGTATGGCACATTCATCATATCTTAGAACCAGAGTGAGGAAAAGTATCTTACAAATTCTGTCAGGAACCACCATTGTCAAAATAAGTGCTGAAAGACGACAGCTGATGAGAACATAATACACTTCCCTAATGATCTTTTATAAAAAATCCTCGGTCAGCCTTTGAGAATGCAATGATTTGTTCCAAGTGTGAACTTTTAAAACAATAGGAAGTTTCCTTGCTACTTGCTGGATCATTTTAACAAAGAGGACCAATCATGAAATCAGTTTAATAATCTGTAAACATTCGACCAAGTTGTTGCTCCCTCTAGAGGGAAGGGCTCCAGAAAACCCACCAAAGCAAAATACATGCCATGCAACATTATAATCTAAATTTTAGTGTAGAGCAATTTCATTGTTACATTTGTACGGAAGGGGCATCAAGAAATCAATTCACATGAATATGAACAAGAGAGCTTCCCCTTTTACAGGCGTAGTGAGAGCAAAAGATATATAAATGACTAGTTCAAATCTTGGAATAAAGAACTCCCCCTCACTGGCAGTCTTCAAGCAAAGGCTGGATACACACTTTTCTTGGATGCTTTAGGATGCTTTGGCTGATCCTGCGTTGAGCAGGGGGTTGGAATAGATGGCCTGTATGGCCCCTTCCAACTCTATGATTCTATGATTCTAAGATATAAGGTGATCAAACAATGGCTAAATACACATTGAAATCAAGCACTCTGAATGTTGATGGAAACAATTGAAATGATATAGTGTCCCTTTTATATTGATTTCGAGCAAGGAAAACAACATACAAAATAAGGGCGTGCTCCAGTTTAAAGCTATACCAAAGGAGGAAGCGAGAGAGACCCACCAAAAAGGCATGCATTCTATCAAGACTGATGCTATCACTTTCTGCAGCAATTAGATGAGAATGATTGTGGAATTCCCTTGTTCACAAACAAGGGGCCTGGCTGGATAAATCCACAGCTGACTTATGGTGACCCCAAAGGGTCTTCCAGGCAAGAGAGAGTCAGAGGTCATTTTGCCATTGCTTGCCTTTGTGGCACAGCCCTGGTATTCCTTGGAAGTCTCCCATCCGTATATTAGCCTGAGCTGGCTCTGCTGAGGTCCTGAAATCTGGTGGAATTAGTCTAGCCTGGGCTGGTCCCTGTAAAATCACTGGAACTGCCTGTATGATAGATAGCAGAAGAAAATATGCTCCATACGTGGGAGAGAAGGGCCCACTTGTGACCTGGAAGAATGTCAGCTGAAGAGTATAGCTCCTAGACACCCTATAGCACAGGTTTACTGGGAAGTAAGCCACATTGGGGGCTATTCAAGGGTCTCCTCCCAGGAAAGCAAGCATAGGATTGCAATGTTAGAGTCTGACTGGGAATACCACAGTGTGCCTTAGTAATGAACTGCTTGCCTCTTGACTTTGTGTTTAATTATCTTTCTCTGGGAACCCGAACTAACATTAGAAGCACCCAGTCAGAGAAGTTATGAACATGGGAACTGTAGTGTTGTTATTGGGAGGGAAAGTCACTTTTTTAGATACAGCTATTGATTCCCATTTTTTTTAAAATCTCTTAAAAGAGGGATTCTTTTTTCATTTCACTTTGAAAGGAAATCAATGCACCTCTTTGAACTTCAGACCTTGGCAGTTGTTTTATGTTACACACCAAAGGGAGGTGCTCTAATAGGATGTTATAAAGGTTTGAGAAGACATTGATTGCCTGCCTCAAAGCATCCATGGACTGAAATTCCAAAATGTTGCAGAACCTCCCTTCATACCCCTCCTCTCTTCACATTTCTCTTGGATCAAAGTTGAACTGAAACAGATTACAAATTCTGAAAAAGAAGGGAAGAAATTGATTTTTGGTTTGCAGGGAGAAACTGGTTAAAAGATATAAAGAAAACTTCTCTTAAGAGGGGCTACTTAATTGTTGTACAATAAAATCAGTAAATTGCCTAAACTCTTGCGATGCAAGAAGTATTTTCCACCCTAAGGAGATACATGGAAATTTTTCCATAATGACTAGTTCTTTCAGAGCTCTCCCAACCTCACCTACCTCCCAGAGTGTTTGTTGTGAGGAGAGGCAGGGGAGGAGACTATAAGCTGTTTTGAAACTACTTTGGGTAGTAAAAAGTAGGGTACAAAAAGCCTCCTCTTCTCAGTCTGCACTGCTGTTAAAAAGGCTTCACCTACTTGTCACATCACTAAATATCACTATCACTAAACATTATAAAGTTGAATTTGCATGCAGACAACTCATTCCCTACCTGATTGGTCCTAGGGGCCATTAGGGAGATACCACTCTGCCAGTGAGGACCAATCAATTCAAATTGCATGCAGAAAACTCAATCCCTACTTGATTGGCCCTCCCTGGGAGAGTGCAGCCAATGAGGCAAGAACGCTTTGCCAATGAGGGCCAATCAGTTCAAATCTGCCAATGAGGACCAATTTGTTTTAGTTGCATGCAGTTTGCCCATCCTCAGCCATTTCCTACACCCCCCCCATCTCCCCCAAGCAAGGGAGGGAAGCCAGCTGTTTCCTTTGCCTCCTGTATTGGTCTCAGGTTTCAGCTCACTGCTGGAAGGAAGCATAGACGAGCTGCAAGAGAGGCAGAGATAAACAGTATCTCAAAAACAAAATGCCAAGGGACATACAGAATGCAATGAATGTTTTAACTCAGTCCAGGGAGTCAAGGATTTCTTCAGGCAGTCCAAGGGCATCAGCATAAGGAGCAGGTCACACGTAGTGTCCACAACCCAGGCCTCCTAGCCTCAAGTTAATATAGACTGTCAGCAGCCTCTCAGTGCTCCCTCTGTGATTACGCCCAATCTTCTGCAGTCAGCAGCTGTCTTGCTAACAGGGTGTGGTGACAATTGGGTAAGAGTTAATTTTTTACATTTAAAAAAGAATTTTTAAAAATTATCAGGTGTTATGATCATATATGGTTAGGTTGACCCACTCCCCCAGTGGCCAATGATAGGCCTGTATCATGCAGCAGGGGGGAGGGACCTTGGTCATGAAAATCCTTGCTTGGCTTGCACATGGTAGTGACTGGACCCCAGAGAGATAAGTACTCTCATTTCATCTTAACTGCATGAGGATGGTGGAAGGAGTGATGGAGTTGCAGATGCCTGCCCCAGTTCTGTTTCTGGCCCAGTGGAGTAGGTCATTAGGCCATTTCTGGCCTGATAGGGAGTGACAGAATATGATGTCATACATCTAGTGGGAGTGGGTGATGTCACTTCTAGTGATATGTGACTTCTGAGGGTGTGACAAGGGTGTGTGGCCTCCTGCAATCACTTCTGGGATTTCTCAAAGCCCGAAGAAGGGTTTCACAACAGTAAAAAAGTTGAGAAAGGCTGGCCTATAGCACGAAGAGCCTCCCAGTTCCCCTCACACACACACCAGGGATGCTAGTGTATCTGGCCATTGGTAATGGTCTGCTAGGATCTAAATAAGATAATGGCCCCTTCCAAGCTTTTAATTCCTTATGGGGGCAGGATGGAGTCTGAGAGAGACTCCAAGCCAGGCTTAGGGAAAATCCAAGAGTTCAGTTTGCCTTGGGACTTGGTACAAAGTTGTTAGTGTAGCCTTGGAACTGTCCCAGGTGCTGCAAAACCTGTTTTATAGACCACGTTCATTATTCCCTGTTCTTTGATTCTCTTCAGCTCTTGGTTTCCAGTTTCAGATCCCATTCGTATGTGGTCTCTCAGCCAGCAACCCTGGAACACTCTCCGGGTCAGACCAGCCTGACCCTCTGAGCTCAATATGCTGGCCTTGTTCATTTAACATAAAAAGTATGCCTCTGATCTTTGGGAACAGAATTAACTGATGCTTGATTAAAATTTCCTGACCATAAACTGACTGAATTTGGGAAGAGCGGAGAAATCAGATGAAACATTTCCCTGGCACTTTTCTCTTCTTTCTCCCCCACCCCCCGCCCCCTCATCAATGCTCAATGTGAAATTCAGAAAGCAATTGGAATTGCAGTTACAACTGCAGTTGTGTTCCCCTTAAAGTTAACCTCCTTCCTAAACTCTATGATGATGTTGTTGTTGTTTTTGGGAGAGATATAACCCTTTACAGACCTCCACTTTACAGAGTGCTCCAAATTTCAGTAGCCTCTTACCTTCACTTGCCTATGTGGAAATTACAAATGTGAGGAGAACAAATGAGGAGTGATTTAAATTTTAATTCTGAAAAAAAAACCCTATTTTCCTATTCCTTATCAAGCCACCAGCATTTCCCCCTCTAACAATGATCTGCCTGTCAGTGGCAGAACACAGCCTCCCTCTCCAACCCAAATACACCCACCAACCCCAAACCAAGTAATCTTCTTCGTCTAAACCCCCTGATCCCTTTAATAAATAAAATACGAAAAAAGGCAGTCAAAATTATGCCCTGCTTTATGAAAGGAGCAGGGAAATCCTGGGAGTACAATCCCCTGCTTGTTGTCTTTTGCAAGCCATGTGACCCAAAGTCATTCTGGAGGATAAAAAGGCAGGGGCAGCTACCAGATTCCTGCCATGCGTTTTCCACAGTTCCCAGCCTTAGCCCATCTGTTATTCAGAAGCCAAATGAATGGCATGTGTCAAGAGAGTCATCGCTGTGCAAACTGCTCAAAGAAAATCAACCAGCCAACTTCCTTTTGCTTCCATGGCTTCAGCAATTGTTGCTGAGCCAGCCACCATATGGTGAATAATTAGTTTTTCGACCTCACTCACACACAAAAAAAAGTTCGTTCCATTGCTAGGCCTATGTGCATTAATGAACAGCAGATGATGAATGCCTGTACATTAACAAAAGTTTGATTTTTAAAAAAATACCGTAGCAGCTCCCTCACTAGTCTAGTGCCATGGATCCTTCAAAAATGGGGTGTTTTCATTTTTTAAATAATTATCTTCATTAAATGTGAAAAAAATGTTCTTTAAAAAAAAGTCAGGCTCCATTAATCTATCACCTACACTCTCTGGTTTAAAGATGCTGAAATCCATATTTTTAAAAAAGGACTCACAACGCAAAGTTCACAAACTAGCATTTTCTAGAGATTTTTCCCCGCCTACAAGTTAAGCTGTATTGTGAAAACAAGTAGAATATAAATTTTATGACATAATTTGTGTGCCTCCATAGAAACCATGAAAGCCTCTTTCCTCAGTTCTCTAGGAATGAAGACCTCAGAAACGGAATCCATAAGAATAGATTAGATCACTGCCGATGTTTTCATTTAAAGAAAAATCCAAAGCAATTTTTAGAATTCATGTATCTGTTAACAAAATGTCTGAGGGATTTTGAGGGATGCTAAAAGAAGAGTAGTCTTTTATACCCCACTTTTCTTTACCTTGAGGAGTCTCAAAGCAGCTTATAATCATTTCCCCTTCCTCTCCCCACAACACGAACCTTGTAAGGAAGGTGGAGCTGAGAGAATTCTGAGAGAACTGTGACCATTCCAAGGTCACTGAGCAGGCTTCCTGTGGAGGAGTGGGGAATCATACCCAGTTCTCCAGATTAGAACCTATTGCTCTTAATCATTACACAATGCTGTCTCTCTGGGACAAAAATGCTTTAAAGAATTCTAAGGAAATTTCTCAAGAGTTTCTACCCAACCTTGCCATATGCTTCAGTGGATTTTACCCCAAATGAGATATGGAAGGATTTTTGAAGTCACTCCTACAGCTAAACAGTTGAACAGTTTCAAAGAAAGAAAGAAAGAAAATACCACTTGTTGGATCAAAGACTCACCTACTGGATCACAAGCTCCCACAGAGCCACCAGATTTTTAATTGCTTTGGGGGATATTTGGTTGCTAATACACACACAAGAAGAGCAAGTGCACCATAGCTAGTGCTTATATTTCCATGGACATTTAGAGGAACAGAGGGACAGTGAGGCAAGGTTAGAGTTGCTCCATTCTAAGCCTACTAAAGTCAATTGGATTAACCCACTGGTACTCAGTTTGGGGCTTTCAGAGAGCCAAAATTGCTATCTTTATCAAACAGAAAAGCCATGATTACCATATGGCCATTGTGCCACCCAGCACAGACATGCTTACCAAATGCACAAACACAATAATGCAACAATGAATATTAAATATATAACCTTTTAAATTCATTTTAAATTGTTTTTTTAATATTTAAAATTGTAAAGTAGATGACAATATTCAAACACGTACATCATCAATAATACAATCTTTAGCCCTCTCCCCTGACCTCCCAAAATTTATGACAGGGAGAAATATTAACTTATAAAACAGAATTATCCAAAGTTGCCTTGACCATGTATGAATCAGAGATATGACTGCCCCATATATTTATTTGTGCCTTTACTTGGAAACAATATATTTAAGTCATCTGAGAAGGCAGTCTGCGTGTCAATAGCCTTTGTAAAGTGGTAGCGAATTGGAACCCTCAAATCATTTCTACATAGAGGAGGGTCTTATCACACAGATGGATTTAAAAGAGGCCTAGATATATTCATGGAGTAGAGATCCATCAATAGCTACTAGTCATGGTGACTAAGGGAAGCCTCACAATTACATGCAGTAAACCTCTGAATACCACTTCCAGAAGACAATATCAGGGAAGCCTTTATGCTCTGTTTCTTGGCCCTTCACGTCAACTGGTTAGCCAACAGGATGCTGGACTAAATGGACCACTGGTCTGATCCAGAAGTGCTCTTCTTATACTCTTATGTCTTGTAATAGTAAGAAGCTTTTACTGCTGGAAGAAAGAGACCCAGGCCGATTCCGCACCAGTGGTGCCACTCCAGGCTGCTGCCGGGATGTTGCTATGGAACTGCATGCTATGCAGCTTACTATGTCCCTACAGGGAACACATTTCAGCACCAGATATTCTCTGGTGCTGAAATGTGTCTCCCCAGGAAAAACAGTGGTGGCGGGAAGGTTCTGCCGCATGGGCAGTGTGGTGGGTTCTTTTTATATTGCTGGGTTTTTTTTGTTTTTTGTTATTTTGCAAAATAAAAAAAATGCCCTGGTCTACCACATGGCACCATGAAGCACCTCGAAGATTTCCATGGCATTTTCTGTCCCCTGCAGGCCTCTATAGGGCAGGGAGGGCCAGGCCCAAAGGCCCAGCTCATCCCATCCAGATGGGCCTGCCACGGGACAAGCCCCGTTGGCCTCTGTAGCATCAAAAGTGAACATGGAAGAATCCATGTTCCCTTAGCACAGGGATTCTGGGGCCTGATCTGTGCCAGGCCTGGGAGGGCGGCTTCTTGGCAGCGATGTCATGTGGACACAGGGATTTGCACCAGGTCCATACTGATAATGCCCCAGACTTTTCTGCCAGTGCAAAATTGGCCCCAGTTAGCAAATGAGATCCACAGGACCCATCAATTTGATTTGTGTTTTATTATAGGTTAACTGAGTGATTGCTCAAGATATTCTATCTAGGATTAGGAGAAAGACCAAGTTCCTTATTAAAGCAGATCTAGAGGGCAGGTTCTACCTTTACTGCATTCAATGCATATACAGCTATTGTCTTCAACAGAAGCCAGGATCTTATCGTTCCCTATAAATTGATTAAACCCATTTGATTAATGAGAAAGGGCCTTTGAAGGAAAGGCAATGAGAGCAACTGTTGTCAAAAACGATTACTCTGGCACTTTGCCAGGGATTGTAAATCTGATGCAAATTTCCATGTCGGGGAGGAAATTGCAACCACCCCCATCTTCAGCATGAATGCCTTGTCAGCTCCAATTGAGACAACACATCATGTGTTAGATTTTAGCAATGATATGTCACACTTCCTTATTAAAAGTGAAGTCAAATTATGGGAAGCTGTTCTTCTCTAAGTAATGCTGCAGAGTAGATGATACCTGTATGGACAACCAAATCCAATCCTCTGCAATGTCAGAATTCTCATTTCAAGCCTTGGACTCATATCTAGGTTTGGAAGGATAGGGCAAACCATAATGGCAAGTTATGGTTTGCTATAAATCAGAAGTCACAATATGATTTTGAATTGCAACGTGAGGGAAAGAAGGGAAAGCATGAGGAGAAGCTTGCTCCTGAATCACCTGTGACTTTAGGGGAAATGGTGGCCCTAATAGGAGTATTTCTAAAGTCTCTAGCCTTATCTTAGACCATTTATGCCATATGTTTAAGCCCCGTGTCCATGTTTTTAAATATCTGAGGAAAGGAAACATTTAGACACAGAAATCTGCCAATCTGAGAGGAAATTCGGATTTCACACCCCCTTAACACACATTTTGGTACTCCTCAGATACCATGATTTCTAAACATTTTCAGTGGACATTAACATGTGTTTTCTTAGTGAGGAATTCCAGCATTTGCTTCCCTCACCCAGCACACAACCCACCATTTTGTGATGTAATTCAAGTGGCATGTCTTCCCCCCACCTACCGTCATACCCTCTTCCACCAAGATTTCCCCCTTAAAAGGGGGGGGGGGTTGTCACACACACACACACACTGAACAAGAGCTGGTTCCTGGCTCTGGAAGGGTCTGGAAATGTCTTCCCAGCCCCTTGCAGACCTGAACAGCAGAAGCTGGTTGCCAGTTCTGTAAGAGTCTGGGAAAGATCTACTGCAGAACTAATTCAGGCAACAGTTATTTCCTTAAAGATAAAAAGCAATGACTGATTACCACCCATCTTTGCAAAATGATTCAGTTGTTGCCATTTCTCTTTTCCCCTCACAGTACCCTCCACTTATTTTCCAGGCACAGATATTGTTATTGCTAATTATTACAAACCACCACTCAGCATGAAACATTGGGAGTTTCTCTGTTTTTTGTTTCTTTGCAGGATCACTTTGTGAAAAATACACGATCACTTTATAACATGGGAGAAAAGAAGTCAGTAGGCAGGAAGAGAATAGCAGCAGGACAAACAGAAACCAAAACAGAGGCATAGGGCTCAAAGCAAAAAAAGAAGGAAAAAGGTGTGGCAGGAGGTAGCCTTATTTTGATTCAAAGACATCTGGAGAGTTCTTTTCTGGCCAGAGTCAGGGGGGAAAGCTATTGTAGAACATGAGGGACAAAAATGCACCCACAAACAGAAATCAAAAATAAATCTAAAAAGCAGTAATTGTCTTGTGTGGAAAAGGGCCTAGTCTGCACACAATAGATAATGCACTTTCAGTGCACTTTAGAAGTGGATTTTCCTGTTCTGCACAGGAAAATCCAGCTGCCAAAGCACATTGAAAGTGCATTATCCCATGTGTGCAGACTAGGCCAAGGTCTCACCGAGGATGGAGAGAAGTTATTCTTCTGTCCCCACTTCTTCCCTCATGGCAGAGATCCAACTGACAGGTGAATCCACAGAGAAGGCCTGATTCATACAGGATCCACTTTGGTTCTGATAACACCAAAATCATCAGAGAATAAGTGGCACTTGCCCTCAAGGCTAACCTCCTGTTTACCTCTACTGTTACTGTTACCCCCCCCCCTTTTTTTTTAAAAACCTGTGACTTTTGGCTAGCCCTCAAAGACCCACTCTGGAACTGTTATTCATGTTGGAAGATTGGCAGAATCCCAGCACTGCTGAGGGTAAGAGTGTTTTTGGAAAGTTACATATTGCAAATTACAGAGGACCAATATAACTATATTTGGGAAATGACAATAAGAAATAAGCTCCAGTCCTCATCTCATCCATCCATATTTAGATTTTTCATTATTTAGTATGAATAAATCCCCACACAAGGATTTAAGATGACATCTTTCCCTATTCTAGCAGGTATATATTTCAGTCTGGTTATTTTAAAATATAAAATACCATAATTATAAATTCCTATATTCGCATCGAAAAATGCAAACATTTGTCAACATATGGAAAAATACTGCAAGATAAGAAAAAGAGAAGGGAATTAGCAGTTCCAAATATAGGGTTATTTTATCAAGTGGTAGGCCTGGTCTGGATAATGATTTGTATTAAAACCTGACAAAGAACCGTACAACTTGAATCAGTGGGAGAAAGCTTATAAAATTATTTATGGATTAAAAAATCAATCAAAATACTCATAACACGAGAAAGAAGCCGTAGAATCAGACATGGACATTGGTTAATATGGTTTAACACAGACTTATTGAGCCCATCAAAATCTCCGTTTATTTCCCTAATAGAAGCCTATCTCAATAAATGCACAGGAAATATAATCATATATCATTCCAAAATGAAAAGATAATTTACTACAATGAATGTATAAGATGCTACTCCAGCTAGAAAAGGAAGAACATGTGAAAGAATGTATAATCAGATGCAGAACTTTAGAGAACATATGGATCTATGGTTCAAACTTACAGCCAGTCAGGCATAAAGAGAAAATAGGTGCAATTTTTTAAAATGTATTTATTATTAAACTTATATCCTGCCCCACTCAACATGTCAGCACGGGGTGGCTTACAAATAAAAGGCACAATAAAATCAGAGTCCAGTAGCAACTTTAAGACCAACATAGATTTGAATAAAGGTGCCACTGGACTCTGATTTTATTGTGCTACTTCAGACCAACACGGCTACCCATTTGAAAATAAAAGGCAGACAGCCTTTACAATGATAAATACAATAAAAACACTAAAGACAACATTCCTCAATTAAAACATGTTCTAAATGGTATATGACCCCAAAGGACATTGAGAAGGCAGCCAAAAACTACAAAGGAAAATGTTGGAAATCCCAAGACATGGAACTTTTATTTTATATGTGATAGACTTGTAAAAAAAGCCTCCCAAAATTGGAAGGAAATACATGGGGAAAATGCAGAATGTATTAAAATTTAAATTCCCCATGGAAGCTAAGAATCTGTTATTAGGTATACTTCCCAATAAAGTACCAAACATTCTGAAAGAGATATTCAAATATATGATGACAATGGCTCGGATTATCTGTGCAGCAAAACTAAGATATCTGCCCCCATGCAGAAGAATGGGAAAATAAACTTGTTGAATATACAGTAATGGCAAAATTAAGAAGTAGAATAAGTTTTAAATGCAACATCTTGCATATAAATGTATAAAAAGTGGATCCTGATCAGAAATATCCTCAGCCTTCTTATTATGAGATATATTACAGATTTTCTTTCTATCTCTGATAAATTACTTATTGTTAAAAGTTACACTGAACAGTTAGAGGTGGCAAAATGTATAATACTGAATATATAGCGAAGAGGAACTCAATAATGTAGATGTAAAACAGATTAGTTACGGAATTTGAAACCCAAAATGGTGAATATAAATGTAACCACAGCAGAACTAATATTGTATTTTATAGGTAGTGTTTTACAAATTATAATGAAGTGGGTGTTGGGGAGAAATGATTTTTGTTTCATACACCCTGTGTTACATAATTATTTTCTACACAACCCCTTTTTCAGTTCTGTATCCCCTTCACATCTTTACTTTGTTTTCTAAAAAATATGTCTTAAAAATGGGATATGTAAACCAACCCAGAATCATTAAACACACAACAACCACTTTCCTCCTTTAAGGTCAATGGCAACGCAACCATTTGTGACATAACAGGACATGTTTATTTATTAATACTCTACTTCTCTCCACAGCAATGACCCAAGGTGGAATACAACATGCTTGTATGGGAGAACAGAACAGCATATCATTGCCAGATATCTCATTAACCAGAGAAAAGCCAGTCTGTGCTCAATAGTCCAAGAGCAATCCAACTGAATGGCCCTCTGTGGCATATCTCTGTCAAGTCATGAGACAAGACAAGGGTGAACAAGAGTTCTACAGTTATAGTTGCACAAAATGTGAGTAATAGTGTCATTGCAAGGGGGTGAGCTGTCCCTCTCCCTACAGTACTTGGGTACCTGCCTCTTGTCATGTTCTAGGGGCACTTGTGTTTGGCAGGTCATTCCCACCTTAAAACTGGTATTTCTGAAGAGACCTGAGAGCAGGCATGCTATAACCTCCCTGAGCTGTGGGTCTCATTTTAGGCGTGGAGATAAAGGCTTGTACTGTCCAACACACCTCTCCCCTTACCCGACATACACACACATTTCTCTACAGCCTCTGAATTCCCATTCCTACTTCCAGGAGGAGAACCAAGTGGCTGCAGAGGAAAGATGGTACAGCCTACCATCATCACTGCAACCACCCAAGAAAAAGAGTGTAACCCCCTGTTGGTGGGGTGATGCATAGAGCATACAGTATCCCTGAGGCTGTTTCAATTGCTGATAATTGGGAATGTGGCCCTCTGTGGACTATGGAATGAGTACCACTAATCTAGGTGATGAACTTGGCTATTAGGTGATATCCCTGCCTTGACAGCTGTTCAATCAAGATCTGTACACAAAACTGGTCTATATTATAAAAAAAAGGATATCCCCACTCCACTTCTCACCCTGCATGGTGACAAGATTATAAATTCTATATTTAACTATGTTATTAGAGTACTGTAAGGCAAATACTTTGTGAAGGGCCAAAGCTTTAAAGATTGCTGTAGAGAACTTTTAAAAGCTATATTGTGAGCCATTTCTGAAACATGCCTGCCTTGGGCAATTGGACATAGCTTGATTACCAAGCTGAGTTGCAGTATATCTTTAGCAATGAATTTTTTATGCTCAGTTTTGGAAGGAATTGTGGAAATATCTGGTAGAAAATGGAGTGTTTAACTCAGAGATCAAAACTTCAAAATGCATTAAAAGTGCAGCAAAATCCAAGAAGCGTACCTTGCAGGAGGGGAATTCTAACAAACTCTGTGCCTACGATACTCATATAAATGCCCTCTCTTTTGTCCCAGTACAGCTCCGGAGAAGAACAATAAAAGAAAATACAAAGCAGGGGAGGCACCCGGGAGTGAATGCAACAGTGTTTTATTAATCCATGTGATTAATCCAGCATGCTGAGGAAGATTCTTTACAAAATCAAAACGTTCGTGTTTTTGATCCACATGGATTAAGGAAATACTGTTGCATTCACTCCTTGGTGCCTCCTCCACTTTTTGTTTTGGTTTTATTCTTTAGAAACTTGCAGGGACAAAGAAGGAGCATTTATAGGAGTATAGCAGCGTGGGGACTTTGATAACTGCCCTTGTTCCCTCCCCTGTTATGTAGGATGCATCCAGAATTTTATTCCTGAGAGTTAAGCCTGCCATTTGCATTTTGGATCCTCCTGACCATATTAAGGTACAAGGAAACAAAAAGCCTATGGAAAACAATTGCAGTTTTATGTGCATGTAGATTACAAATCAGGTTTTGTGACACAATCGTACAATGGATTTTAAATGGTTAGATACACGAAATGGCAAGAAACTACATCCTTTTCAAAAGGAATCATAACATTATTACTGTCAATTCACATCTTACAGAATGACCTGAGCTAATTAGGGATGTGCACAATCTTTTTTAATATACTTTTTCCTAAAAGGAGTGTTTCAATCTTGTTAAATTGGTTATTAAAACTGTTATTATTAGTTGCTTTCCTCTGCTTTTTTTCTATGAAATCCTCTACTATCCAATATGGATTAAATTCTCAAGGACTGCACTACCATATTGAGGATGGGTAGAGAAAGCATCCCAATTTTATCACTTTTAGAATAGACCAGAGGACATTAGTATGGAGTGAAAGTACCTTAAAAGTACCTGTACACTTTCTCTCTTGTAGAGGTCCAAGCAGAAGGTGGGAGGTGCCACTTTCTTATCCATACTCTGCACCAGCCTGTATTGGCTAACTTTCACCACTGGGCATTTGGATATCTAGGGAAGCAGACAGTACATGCAATCTACTTAGATAAAGTAGATGGAGAGTCTGATTCTGTGAAGGCAACTGGGGGGCAGGTTACAGTAGATGAGTGATTGGGATGTGAGGGTCCTTCATAGTGCAGGGGGTTGGACTAGATGACCCATGAGGTCCCTTCCAACTCTATGATTCTATGATTCTAAAGGGAGATACTTTCATGATTACAAATTCCATATTCGTCCATTGCAGCAAAAACTAAAAAGAGTACATTAGTCTTTAAATAACAAGATCAATTATTTGTGTTATTTATTTGTTTTAGATGCGGGCACTTACCAGAATCTTTTACATGTGCAGCCTAAGGCACTCCACATTGAGCCATTTGGCTATTTGAAAGCTCAGCGGAAAATCTGCAATAAATACTAGTAGCCACCAGGAGAATAAGATGGCAGATTTTCTGCTTACCCTTTGTGCCTGTTCAAATAGCTCATCGTGGACAGCCTTAGGTTGCACATATAAAAGCTTGCTGGTTTGATTCCAGGTTTTGGCAAGCATTTTTTCTTTGCTACGATTTTTTCCCTTCCACCCTGAAAAGTTACTTACATACAGATGACTTAATCTAAGAGTGAGACCCAGACATAATTTTGGTGTAGTGAGAACCCATTTGGCGTAGTGGTTAGGAGTGCGGACTTTTAATCTGGCATGCCAGGTTCGATTCTGCACTCCCCCACATACATCCAGCTGGGTGACCTTGGGCTCACCACAGCTCTGATAAAGCTGTTCTGACCGAGCAGTGATATCAGGGCTCTCTCAGCCTCGCCCACCTCACAGGGTGTCTGTTGTGGGGAGAGGAATGGGAAGGCGACTGTAAGCCGCTTTGAGCCTCCTCCGGAGAGGGAAAAGCAGCATATAAGAACCAACCCTTCTTCTTCTAAAGCAGGGGTAGTCAACCTGTGGTCCTCCAGATGTTCATGGACTACAATTCCCATGAGCCCCTGCCAGCGTTTGCCCCTGTTCTAAAGTATCACTCCATGCTGCTGCCAAGATGCTTGCTTGAGAAAAACCCCCACCTGGCCCCCTCTCTTGCAATAAGCATTCTATGCAGAGACCACATATCTCTTTAAACACACACACTCCTTCAAAGCTTTCCCATGCAATTTTTTTCTCCAGCGATCCCAGTCTTGCAAGGAACCCATGCATTGCTAGACATGTCATTTCTTAAAAAAAAAAAGGACGGGGAAAGTAAACAATAATTGAACTTGCACCACAATGAAGGGGGGAGAATCACTAGGTTCTGCTAAGATGGCTACCAGACAGTGAATCCTGCTTGAAGAATCTCTACTTACAATTTGTGCACAACTGGCCAATGAGGAGAGACTAGCCATACTGCACAATGTGGGTGGTGGAGAAGTGGCCTCTGAGAGGCAGAAAAGGGCAGACGGGGAATCCAAGGCAATCATTATGCTTTTACATTCCTTTTGCCTATTGAGCAAAGCAGGAACAGGAACAAATTCACTTAAAAAAACATAGAAATAGTGAAGGGAAAGCAAAGTGAGCTCAGAAGGAAGAAAAATCCATATTGAATGGAAAAGAAAGCACAATACATGTGCACAGTGCATGAAAGGCCACAGTTAGCTACCAAGATGGCATGATACATGTTCTGTGTTTCAATAAGGAGAGAGAGAGAGAGACGGCATATTCTAAAACCAAAATGGGGGGTGGAAAGCGATTGGCTGGCTTCCGGACAGACAGGCAAGACAGTTGGAGGAGGAGGCACTCAGGGACAGGACAGCTGCCCTGAGTGGGTGTTAAGTGCTGAGTGGCACTTAAGCCATGAAACCAGTTCCTCCTCCTAACACTTGCCATAAATATTAAGTGGAACAGATTTGTTGCACTTTGGAACCTCACTGCTTGGGGCAACAAATGCACAAATAAATTCCTTATGTCTGAAATACTTTGACTCTATATTTCTTCTTTCTACAAGCACTCAGCCCTGACCTGGATAGTCCAGGCTAGCTTGATCTCGTCAGATCTTGGAAGCTAAGCAGAATTTCCCTTGCTTAGTATTTGGAAGAGAGACCACCAAAGAATGCCAATGTTGTGAGATGGAGGCAGGCAATGACAAACCGTAACTTGATCGTCTCTTCCCTTGACCACACGGTTGCCATGAATCAGCTATGACTTGATGGCAAAAAGGAAGATGAACTCAACAGTATAAATGTACGTGTGTGTGTGTGTCTGTATCAGACACATCAGAATAACAGAGTTTTTATCTAGAACACACTCATCCAAAGATGTCCTAACATTTGATGCAGAACTCTTATCATTAATCTCTTTCACAAATACTATAGATCTGATTTATTCCCTCTTGTATGTGGACAGCTGCGCTCACAGGAAAGGATCCCAATAGGGGGCTGTCCCCCCTTCCCAAAACTACCCCCAGCAAGGAACACATAGAGCCAAATGCACTAAAATGTACCAAGTTTTGAATGTGAGGGCCTTCCACGCCTCACACAGCGATATTCATCGGATGTGTTTCTGTAGCTGCCCCATGGGATACAAGTTAGTTCTGCTTCTAGTGACCTACAGGTTTTTTTCCAAATAAAGGAACTGAGTACCCTTAGGGTACAAGACAAACCATATTTTTTCCAGACCCTGGTAAAGATGCATTATCATCACAATCTGCAGTATCTGAAAGCTTTCCTAAACATAAGCCTCTTACAAAGGAGGCTTCCTTAGATGAATTGGGGCGTTCTACCGGCAATCGTTTTGAGATAAACTATAGCCCTTTAGGATATAGAGAAGCATTTGTATTGTAATCTGCTTTTGGCCTGGCACTGACCCTCCTTTGAAGCTGAATGCTGTAGAGAAAATGTCTTGCTCCTTGCTGAGTAGACATTTGACCCCAGACTAGAAGCAATGAACACACCGGACCTTCTGCTTTTCAAAGACAGTTAAAAGATGACACAGCACCTCCTGCTGAGTCCTTACAACCTAAAGCAAGATTCCTAAGTAAAGTCCTTCTCGCTAAGGTATTGTGATCATGGCTCTCTGAAGAACACAACTCACCACAATCAGGAAATTCTGTATAACTCACTTGTAAGTGAATGAAACTGGATGCTTGCATCCCGATGCACAAAGCAGATTCCCCCCTTTTGTGCATTGGACGGCATGCACTTTATTTTGGGAAGACATTTCTCTGTTGTGAGTGATTATCTTCATATTCCCCACAGTCTTTTTTTTTTAACTCATTATGAATTCAAATACAATCAGCCAGCTCGCAACAGTGCAGTGACTTCACAGCATAATATTAAGTAATGCAGGAGAAGCATTCAAAGCAAGCACCATATAAACAGGGGTATTATTGAATACAAATATTATAATTCATTCAAATGCAGTCAAACAGAGATATCTGGCCAGAGTGAAGGCAATGAAACAAAGGCATTTGTCAAGGAAAACCAGAATTTCAGCCATCATCTTGTTGTTGTTGTTGTTGTTGTTATGTGTGTAGTTGTGTCCGACCCATCGCGACCCCATGGACAATGATCCTCCAGGCCTTCCTGTCTTCTACCATTCCCTGGAGTCCATTTAAGTTTGCAGCCATCATCTTAATTTCACCAAATAACCAACACTAAAATAAACCATGATTTTGCATTATGTTGGAACTGAAGCTTAGAGTCAAAGCCTGTACATTTTCCAGTGCATAAAAAACCAACATTTTCTGGTTGGAGTGGGGGATATATGTCATACAGACAAGCAGAACAGTAAAGGGAAGAGTTGAACACCCCCTTCTATTTCCCTCACCTGAGTCCTCCAGCTATATATAGAAGTAGATCATTCTGTTCCACATAGGACAATCCAGCCGCAAAAGCACACTGAAAGTGCATTATCCAATGTGTACATAATGGACCCTGGTTAGTCAACTAACCAGTTAGGCAATGACATGAGTAGAATTTAATGGTAGCAAAATGATGTTTCAGCTTAGTTAGCAGTTCTCCCTATTACCTGTAAGTCAACCAATATAATCTTCAAAAAGAAATGGAGCATGGCAAATGTTTTGAATCCAGTTTCCCTTTTGTATATGGGGGAAGGAGTTGAATCCTAACACACAGTAAGAGCCACAGTGGATCAGGAGCTTTCTGGGGCATGGCCTTAAAAAAAAATATTTCAGGGACTGGACTGCTCCCTTTTCTTGAGGCCAGAGAACTTCCTCCAATATATCTTGTCCAAATTATTTTTTTCCCCTTAAAAATTGAATGCAAATTGGAGCCCAGCACCTATTCAGGGATACAAAACCATGTGTCTCCTTGGGAACCAGAGTGGCAGAAGTCTGAGTACTATATTTTTTATGCCACAGCTGTATGGTTATACTAGATATGTGACACAAAGCAGACAAAGCAAGGCCAGAAATTGGGAACAGCCTTCCTTTATATGATTGGCAGATTCCATCCCACTTTGTGCTCTGGAAAGCCTCTAAAACATGCTTATTGCAAAGGAGCACTCTTTTGATACTGGACTGCTAATAAGCTATAAGTGGTTGTCGGTCTATTCTGAATGGATAACTCATTGGGGGATCGTTTCTGCAGGCCAACAGGGAAAATTTTCTAAATTTCTTAAGGTATGCATGCTCAGGGGGTTGGATCCTAAAGTATCCTTTCACTTATCTATCCCATGATAGGGTTACAACACAGCAGCCTTATGCTTGCACTAGTGTTATGGCGTGAATGTTATAAAAAGACTAGTCCTTTGTGACAAGTCTAGCATTTCCTAAAGGGTTGTTCTGAGAATGAACTGGAGGCGCAGAGAACCATTGTATACCATCCTGATTCCTGACCTCTTTGAAGGACAAAAGGAAAAGTAGGATACAAACGTAAGAGCAAGAGCCAAACAGGCAGGCAAAGACACCAGTAGATTAAATTCTGGTTTCCTTTTTCATTTCAAGTGTTTAGAGTTAAATACGACTCACCATGACGGAAGTACCTTTCACGAGTCTCTCTCCGTAGATAAGGCTAGCCCTTATGCTAAGCGCCATCCTCTTTTTCAACAAGGCAAACTCCTATCCTGCAAAGATGCTAGAACAGTAAATATTGATTTTCTTGACGGACGGTATACCGCCCGCTGCATGGTCAACTCAAGCATCTGCTTGTTACCACAAGCTACCCCCTTTGTCAGGAAATAAAGCCAAGTGGTATTATGTGCTATCAGTTACGCATTGTAAATATTTAAAAGAAATAAATTTCTCAGCATGAAAGATGCCTTCTTTAGATTTCACTTTCTGAAGTAGTGTTTACTTTGGGCCTACGCACACTCTTAGCACCTGTACACTTCAGTTGTGTGCTTGCCAAGAGCGTTGTGGTTTTCTTGATTTTTTTTCTCGGCACATAACTATTAATTATAAATGCAGGATACAGTGAAGAGGGGAAGCTCATTCAACCATATAGAAAACTGAAGTAAGTTATAGGTATACACAAACAAATCCTTGAGAGCCATATGTCTATGCCTTATATGTAGTCTGCTTCAACAAATGTATGTTTACAGAATTCCAGGGTTGCAGCCTGGAGAACCATTTTGTTGTACCTCTAAATTCTCATGTGAAATGGCGGATGAAAAAGACATGACATCTCACTCCCATTCCTCCCCAGGTCTTGTTGTTTGTCCCCTCCTGGGCCTACTCTCCAAAGCAGGAATCCAGACATGACACGGAGCCGGCACTGAAGTGAAAAACAATAGTTCTGAGAGAGGAAAGAATACAGAGCCTCATCCCATTGAAATTAAAAAGGTATTTTGAAAGAGCAGCACAGTTCTCCAGATAGCAGCCTGAGATCCAAAGCATTCTGAACCTTAAAACGCCATTTTAAAAAGACTTCACTACAGCTGAATTAAAAAGAATAACACTAAAAGCTCCGGGATGTGGAAGCCTTGGGAGAGTGCTATACTTCCTAGGCCTAGAAAACACTGGAGATCAAGGTCCACATTATCATCAGGTACTTTATCATATCTAAAGCAAGTAAACCATAAGGCTGAAAATCCTTCCAAAGGGGTTCTTTTCCCTGGTTCAGCCCCTATCCAGTATATGATTCTCAATAGTAGAACCAGTCAGCCAAAACAGAACCAAGAACTAGGGTTGCCAGCTGCAGGCTGGGAAATTCCTGGAGATTTTGGAGGTGGAGCCTGATGAGAGTGCAGTCTGGGGAGGAGAAGGACTTCAGTGAGGTATAATTCCAAAAAGGACATTTTCTCCAAGCAAACTGATCTCTGTCACCTGGAGATCTGTTGTAATCCCTGGAGATCTTCAGCCATCACCTGGAAATTAGCAAACTTATCAAGAACAATTTTTTTTTAATCAGCCATAAAAAAATCTGAACCCAAGCAGACAGCAGGGAATCAGCATGGAACTGTGTAATAGATCTGACACTAAAGTAGTGCCTTGAAATGTATATAAAATCTTGCCATCCCAGTCACAAGAGTTGTAGCCCCCTGTTACTTCTGACGCACAACTTAAAGTAAAGCAGCCCCATTTTACATTTTTTGATTGGCCGCATAGTCTCCTGGTTATGTGGGGCTCAGGATGAAAAGAAACCATCACTCAGTCCATTAATTATTTATTATAAAACCCTTTGCCTGCCCCAGATTGTTCGGTCGGTAAACAGCATACTGGTACACTAGCTTCCATCCTTTCTCTACCTCCCCAGATTTCATTAGCCTATAAAACCAAGTTTATTTATAATAAAGTTAAGCCCATCAAACCGCTGACCATGGAAACCAGATTTTGAAATAATTCAGATTTGTGTTTCTGTTCTTTCTAATTAAGGGTAATATCGCGAAGGACAGACAGTGGGGAGCATTGTCCAAGCGCCGTGGATTTAAGCAAGAAAATCTGATTATCAGCTCATGTCAGAAGCCAAACGATAATGCAGTTTAGCATTTGTTTGGGATTTCTCTTTGGCCAAAAGATAATTACTGTTCGTTAAGTCTTACGTAAGTGTATCTAGTATCTATGGTCCTCAACACTATGAATAGTAAAAAGAACACAATTGCCAAAGAAGAATTATGGGGTTTGTTATTTGCATGGGTTAGTTCCCTCTGGATAATTTCATTAGCCGGAAAAAGTAAAACTTCATGTCAAAGTATAATTTCGGAAAAGGCCAAGAAGTTAAACATGTCAAGTTCACATGCGAGGCGTCCCACATATTTTATCAGTGCACAAAAGCTATCCTCTGAATAAATGAACTCTTCTGCCTTTCAAGGGCAGAATACTGCATGATATTGAATTCCCTCTCAGCTTCCCGGTGCCTTCATGATATTCAGTTCCCAACAGTGACTGTCTCTAAAACTTTGGTAAAAGCTTTGCTAATAAAACAACACGATTACATTAAATCGTTCTGTTCCTTCATTTTCTCAACTCATGGAAAATTATTCTATCAATAGTTCTTAGTAATGATAGATCAAAGTATAATTATGCATTTTTCCCATTTCTTAAAAATTTTGATACAGACTATTTTCATCCTGCTTATGTTCTTTAGCAACTTTTTCCGGGTTTTGGTTGTTTGTGAACACCTTCCTTATTTATCATTTACTTGCAACTGATATCAAAGCAGGTGACAGCTTTCAACAGGAAAAATCCTGTCAAATTTCATTAATATGGTTGGAGAACAGGACAAATGGAGCTTTGTTCCAACTTAGACACAACCATAAAAGAAATCTGAACTTTTGACTCAAAGCAGAGCTGGCACAAAATTCAGCAAACTCTCTAAATGGGAACCTCCTTATGTACATCCAGTATATCTCTGGATACCAGATACTGGAAATATATTACAGAGGAGGACTGCTGTCCCATTTTCCTGTTGCCTCATTTTCCTGCTTGTAAGTTTCCCAAACCTATCTTGGCTGACAAATCTTGACCTTCAGGCAGTGATGCTTCCATAGGTGCATGCCAGGCACAGTATAGACCCAATCTAGATTCCAGGTTAACTTCCTGACTAAGGTTCCTAACCTCAAGGTGGGGCCTGGAGATGTCTGAAATTTACAACAAATCTCCAGATTACAGAGAACAACACCTCTGGAGGAAATGGTGGCTTGGATGGCTGGTGTTATGCTATACCATAGAGTCTACAAGAAAGAAAAGTTCTAGACTGGCATCAAACTCCTGCTGAACCCTTCTCTTCCACAGACTCCTCCCTCCCCAAGCAAAAAGCACAAGTGTCCTGGGGTATCCCAACAGGAGTTGGCAAGCCAATTTCCTGATGACCCGGAGACATTAAGGGCACATAGAAAGAAAGGAAAGGAGTGTGTGTGTGTGTGTGTGTGTGTATGTGTGTGTGTGTGTGTGTGTGAGGGGGGGACAGCTGTAAAACCAAAGCTGCCTCAAAGTAAGGCTCAAAAATTTAGTCATGACTGTGCTTAAAAGTTCTGCATATATTAAATTTCTCCACATTTGTCTACATGAAAGGGCAAGAACATCTAGGGTCCGAAACTCAGTGTATAGTGCAAGACCAAGAGGGTACATAATTCAGAGAAATTTAGATATGCCTAAATCTCACCAAAGTCACTGACAAACTGACTTGAATTTTCATCTTCACTGATGTTCTACTTACAGGGCAACCCTAAATCGAGTCACAGCCTTCTAAGTTTATTGAAATGTTTTTAGAAGTTATAATTCTCCTTAGGACTGCACAACGAATCTCTGTCTAACCAATGATGCAGAGTTACAGGGTGCTTTCAAAGCCTAACCTTAGTTGGAAGAGTCCGTGGAAGGCGTTTGCATGTCCAAGCACTAAAACATTTGGCACAATAATTATAGACGGCTTTTTCAATAAAGCACTTCCTTAGTAATCTGACAAAAAGAAGCTTGAACTAAAAATGCATTAAATGTCCCCATATGTTTTTATCAAACACTTCCTATTGTAGTTGGGCTTATTGTTTGCACTTCTTCAATGGAAGACTTGAAAAAGTACAAATAAAGGGAATTAAATGCTGTGTCCAAGCTACTTTCTCTGCATGTTTGAACACCTGCTCCTTTTCATCAGTGATTATGCTTACTGATGAGTAATGCATCCAAAATACTGTAATCTGTCTAGGAAGTATTTGTGCTAATGTCATGAGCAAGTCGTAGGATATCTGGCCGTTCCTGTTGAGAGGGAATTATTTTTAACAGAAATGTTTCAAGTAATATATCAAGGATCAAGAGGGATCCAGCCGGGAAACCAAGATATTGTGGTGCAGCCAACCCTTGGACACTTAGAGCTTCTGACTAGTACTCTGAATACTTCATTCAGCAAAATGTCAGGTTTTCCCCTGACAGAAATGGTTCTGAAAAGCAGAGTGATAGGTTATACTGCAAGCCAAAGGCATTTTTCTGTGGGTACAAGGATTTTCACCCACAGCATGTGCCTTTTTTCTTCCCCGTCCTACAGCAGTAAAAGCCCACCCAAAGAAGTAACTCATGTTCAGAAATCTGTGCCTGTATGGGGATCCAAGCCATGGTCTTCCTGGACCTTCTTCCAGCACTCACATGCTTATACAATTTCTGCAGCCTCTAGGATAAAAGTCACAAAGATGACAACATGCTCAAGTGAAACACCAGCCAACTCAGGAATGAGCAATATCTCTCCCCACTACAATCCACTGAGCATAGCGGATGACACACGTGTCCTTGCCCTCAACCTTCCTGCCAGTTACTCGGCATCCTTAGGTAGGTCTCCTGGAGCATTTCTGCAAATAGAAGGAATTTTACCCTTGGAGCATAATTTTCTTCCCATCTCACTCTGGTGGCCTTCCGCTCCCCAAAATGCTGTTCCTTCCTCTAGGGGGATTTGGGGGAGAGACAGTTGGGTGGTAGCAGGAGGGAAAAAATGAGAAAGTCACACTCTCCAGGCAGAAACAGTTTTATTTTATTTATCCATTGATTCATTTATCCCCCAGCCATTCCTGGAGGCTCGGTGCGGCTTACAGAAATATTAAAATATATAAGAACTAGCCTGAAAGCCCATTGCATCCAGGAATGCAACGGGCTCTAGAGGAGGGCCCTGATGGAGGGGGCTGCTACCAGCCTACCTGGAGTCCCATTTAGCAGCTGGGACGAGGCGTCAGGAGGTGGGCGGGCTGGGCCACGGCACTAGAGCTGGGTGTTGTGCTGGCAGCTGAGGCAAGGGTAAGGCTGCTGGGCATCATGTTGCACAGCGGCTGAGTCTGTCACCCTGGTGGAGGCTGGGGTGATGACCACGCAGGCAGCCAGGCCATCGCAGCTGCTGGTGGGCATGGCAGGCCAGCAGGTAAGATAGGGCAGCAGAGGAGCGCCGCCCTCGCCGGCCAGGCAGCGTATGGACATGAGGCTTGGCATGCACCTTGTGACTGGCTCTTGAAGGCAAGTGCTCCAGAGGCTGGCCCAATCCAACATTGGCCCACGTGGGTGGAAGTGCAATCCAGACACCGGACGTATCCCCGGACAGTGCTCCACCCACAGGGGCTTTTTGTAAATATTAATCCAAACAAATGGTAAGGATGAACATTAAATATTTGGTTTTAAAGTTTTAAAATGAATAATTCATTACAAAATAGTTAAACCCATTTCTGACTGCCTCCTTCCACAAATCAGAAAAAAGGAGGAGGAATAATGAATTCATGAAAAAACCACTTAGTTGAATGGGCTGTAAACAGGGGGGGGGGGAGGGCAGCAAACTATAACATTGTTTCTAGGGCCCATTCCACACACATGGGATAATGCACTTACAATTTGCTTTGGCAGCTGGATTTTCCTGTGCATTGAAAGTGCATTATCTATTGTGTGCAGAATAGGCCTAGGCCTCAACCATAGTCCTGGTGGAACAGCTCCATGTTGCAAGCCCTGCAGAACTATTTCATGTCCTGCAGAGCCCTGATCAGGTTTGGTAGTGTTTCACCAGGCCAGGGCCATAGCCAAAAAGGCCCTGGCTAAGGCCAATGTAAAGTCCTTATATAGGCTTAAATACTGAGGCTAGTGGACCCATCATCCATTCCAATCCAGTCCAGCAGTTCTGTCTTAGATTACCCCAATGTAACTGATCCCACATAATACTGGCATGCATTAAGGGTACTAAGAGGTGCTTTCATCATGACACTATCCATCAAAGATGTTCATCCCTGTTATAGAGAGGAAAAAAATAATGCACAAAATATTTTCCCAAAAAAAGAATCTACCTGGCAAATTCTCAAATTACATTTTCAAGTGCAAACTCAAAATATAAAGTTTTAATGTTAAAAGCAAAATTATGTATCATACAGATGTCCCACCAAAGAGCCAAGAGTCTCTACAGCTTCCTACTGAGTCTGCCCTTCATGGTATAGAAATGTGCCTAATCTGTCACTTGAATGTATGTGTGCTTCCTCTACACCAGAGGTAGTCAAACTGCGGCCCTCCAGATGTCCATGGACTACAATTCCCATGAGCCCCTGCTGGCAGGGGCTCATGGGAATTGTAGTCCATGGACATCTGGAGGGCTGCAGTTTGACTACCCCTGCTCTACACAATGTACAAAATTGTGAAGCATCACAAAAAATGCCTTCATTCTCTTCCATCACCAATAGATGACACCAGAGAGCATTCTCTAGAATTAGTAGGACGGAAAAACAGGATAGACAAATATTCTCTGAACAAATTTTAGTTATTAACCCTACTTCTCAAGCACATGGTTCAGTTCTTGTAGTGCTGTTTCTGCCAAAAAAATATTTATAAAGGGCTCTAAATATAAAACAATCTAGCATTCTGCAAAATATCCAGTATTCTTAAATTACACCTCTTCACTGCTTCTCCTCAAGCACCTGCAACCATGAAGCGATTGCAGAGTTGGAACAAAGGTTTAATTTCCCAATTTTTTAAGTTAGGCTGGCGGAGGCTAAGAGGCAGGTAAATCATCATAAGGGGTGAAAAAAGGTATTGTAATCAGCAAGAAGGGGGAAAAACATACTTGAAGCTATGGAGGACTTTGGATATTCATTGCTAGCCATTAACCCAATTTTCTAATGAATATGGCATTAGGCATTCATTAACAATCATTTGTGTTTTTATGGGACTGTGGCTGTACAATGGGGGCTGATAAATGAAAGCAATGAAACGAGGGAATTTTGGACACTTATAAAGCAATTTAACTAGTTGGCCAGTAATTACATATTGTCGCCTAATCAAGTACGTTTGGGAACAGCACAAGGAGTGAGACAGAAAACGAAAGGTACCTAGCCCTAAAAAGAATACAAAGAGCTTTATGTCCTGGGTGAATACTGAAAAAAGCTGATGCTAGTATTAATAGCAAAGAGTACGTTTCTGGGTTTTTTTTCTTAATTTAAAAAAAAAAAAAAGGTTCCAGGCTGTGTGTTAATAAAGAATGAAGTTAATGGAAAAAAACAGAGGAACAACTTTGCCCCTCAAAAAGAAAAATCCTTCAGGTTAACAATGGAGTGCAAACAGGTGGTGTACTAGAGGGTTAATGTTTTTGTTTCCCAAAGAAGGCCCAGAGCAAGGGCTGGCTTGCTTGAATGTACACTAATAAATGAAACCACCTAGCAAATTAGATGTGCAAAATGGCATGGGGGGGGATGGGTGAGGCTCATTTTACAGTTATCAGGATGCATTTTCCTTAATGAGCTAGTAACATGATCTCTCTGGGGCTAGTTTTCCTCTTGTTTCTTTCTTTTTTAACATACTGCTCCCTCCACAGATACACACGGCATTAATCCTACAGAATGCAGCATAAATCTGCACTTGTAAGAGTCTACAAGGTACACA
Organism: Paroedura picta; assembly: GCF_049243985.1. Classification (NCBI taxonomy): domain Eukaryota; kingdom Metazoa; phylum Chordata; class Lepidosauria; order Squamata; family Gekkonidae; genus Paroedura; species Paroedura picta. The sequence continues at coordinate 106,879,868 of NC_135373.1, read as the reverse complement.
GGCCTTCTTCCAGTAAATTTGATTACACAAGAAGGACTTCTGTTTAGGATCACAAAGTCGGAAAGGGCACAAGGCCGCTGAACCCATCTTCTGGCCCGAAGGTGATATAATGCACACATTAGCATGTTACCTCTCTCTCTCTCTCTCTCTCTCTCTTTGTCTCTCCCCCCCCCCCCTATCTCACACCTCACATGCAGAATCTGAATAGTTCTATGAATGGGAAAATGAACAGGGATATGTCTTAAGAAGACATACGCAGATAAGCCTGGAGGAAAAGTGTTCCATTCCTTTTATAGAGGTTCCATGTATGGAATGGGCAGCTGTAGCTTTCCACAGCATGTGGAAGTACGCATGAAGCCTCTATAATGCTGTTCTCACAGAGCAATCCTACCTGGAGGAGATAAATTTCTCTGTTTCTGCATCTTGGATACAAATTTGGATACGAAGAAGAAGAAGAAGACGAAGAAGACGAAGACGAAGAAGAAGAAGAAGAAGAAGAAGAAGAAGAAGAAGAAGAAGAAGAAGAAGAAGAAGAAGAAGAAGAAGAAGAAGAAGAGTGATTCTGTGAAGATTCAAGGGGATGGCAGGTTACAATGGATGAGCGATAGGGTTGTGAGTGTCCTGCATAGTGCAGGGGGTTGGACTAGATGACCCAGGAGGTCCCTTCCAACTCTATGATTCTATGATTCGAAGGAGGAGGAGGAGGAGGAGGAGGAGTTCATTCTTATATGCCACTATTCTCTACCCAAAGGAGTCTCAAAGCGGCTTAAAATCACCTTCCCTTTCCCTTTCCCCACAACAGACACCCTGTGAGATAGGTGAGGCTGAAAGAGCTCTGACGTCTGATTCATACAGACGAGTCATAAGACAACTCACTTCAGATACTGGGTCAGGGGTGTGAAGTGGAATTGAGATGATAGCTAATATATAGAGATAATCATGAAAACCTACTCAATCAAATCCCCTTATCTTCAGCTTTTCATTGGATCAAAATGTGATTTATTCTATGGGACTTTTGCTGAGCACTCTTATCCCAATGTGCATTTTCTTATCCATCTCCCCACCACCACCCCCATAATTTTCTACAGATACTACAGATGTCAGAAAACAAAACTTCAGTGCATGAATACACATATCTTAGATACTGCAATTACAAAGTACACCCAAGTGTTCACTAAGACTCTTTGGTAGCTAACAAGCATGGCTGGTGGAGGGGGAAAGTGAGGTCTAAGTTTCTCAACAATTGACAAGATATTTGTGGGGCAAATTCATAGAAACAGAGAGAAACCTATGGATTAAAACAGGGCAGGTCTAATCATTCTGTGTGTGTGTGTCTTCAGGTACATTACTGGAACTTCAACCAAGTAAACAAGATGAGAATTAAGAACTTTTTAACTGGACATTGCCTTCCATTTTTTTCTCAGCATACATTTCCATATATACCTGCTGCCTTCTCAGTCTAGTATATGCAGATGCTGAAGTTGCTGGTGCCTAGTTTGTATCACAATGAACAAGTAGTCCCTGAGGTTGGGGACTGTAACCAAAATGCTGTAACCAAGCTGAACTGGAAAGAAGTATACTGAAAAACTTGAGAACCCTGTCTGAAATGTAAAAACATTTTGTGAGATTGGTGCATTGACATGTGAAAATAAACATCTTTTAAATTAAGGTGAACCACACCCCCTGGGGCAAGGAACTCACTCACAGAAGAAAGTGAAGCCATTCTGAACTTTGAAACAGGAGTAAGACCTTCTTTTCTTTTTAAGATGAACAAACAATGGAGCATGCTAGAAAAGCTTCCGTTCTTCGCAGTGGTGAAAATGGAACTGAAGAAAGGCATTGCCCACCATCAGAGTACATTATGCATTGGGTTGGAATCCCACGCATGTGCTGGCTCTAAAAGGGTGCCCCCACCCCTATTTAAGAGCTTTGGAGCTAGAAACAGCATGTCTGCTGTCACCAAAACTCACATGATTAACTGCTGTAATGTGTTCTAGTTCTTTATGCGAAACTAGACATTAAAAGCTACCTTTAGCAAGGGGAGGGCTATCTGCTTTATTTTTCCAACAGTGATATTTGTTGTGGCTTTCGTAAGGTCTTTCAAACTGGTGATGGATACCATATGTACTGCACAATACCAGCTCATGATCCCACTCATTTTGGGAGCATTGTTTCAGTTCAACAAAACCTGAGTTGCACAGGGTTTCTGAAGATCCGAAGGCCGTTTCCTTTTTCCACCTATAAAACGTTTCTTTATTTGCATGTCATTTCCCACTCTGCATTTTTTTTCTTGTTAGAGAAGCTGGTGAGAAATGTTCAAGGAATCACAATGTAGCAAAAGGAAACTGAGAATCCTGAGCTAACGGATGGTAACTTTTCTTTGGAAAACAAAAGCAGAATCTTTGTTTTTCCCTTACCAGCAAACACTGAGCCATCAAAGGCCAAGCTTTTCAGCTACAAATGTTAGCAAGGAAATTCAATTGTGTTTAATTAAGTTCTTCCAGAGAGAAACTGCACGCTGTTCCAGCAAAGGAGGTTATCGGAGGTCAGATTCTTCCAATGACTTTGTGACCTCCCAAAGGGCAAATAAAAGATAGCTGCATCCCTGCTGGTGAGATGGGCTTCCCCGTTTGTTTCTCCCTTTTTCTGCTTTAATCTAATAGCAATCAGCACAATATGGCGGCTTTTCTTTTAACAATGGGATGGGCAGAAGTTAGATTTACAGCACGGCAAGAGGGAAGTCAGAAAACAAGAGAGGCTCCCCACGACTTTCAAACTACAATGGGGACATCACTTTGATACCCATAAATAACTCCCAAATCTACTTAAGATTCATTGTTGTCAAAAGCTGACAGATGTGCACCATTTAAAATTTAGGAGTTCCCTCCCGGGTTGTAGTCAATGCAAGACTCCTAAAAAGCATCATTTCAATATTTCAAAAAGTACCAATTCCTACATCAACCTAGCACAGAGTGTGCCTTATACGGTCCTATCGTTATACTTGAATTTATTTATCTAGAAAATAAAAGAAGGGTTAAAAGAAGCTAAGTAATAACTGTATCCCAAAGGACTAGAATCAAGCATAAAACCACAGATATCTGGAAAGCAAGGGAAAAGTAGTGCAAGTATTTCGACTTAAAATCACATTTTAGAAGATTGTTAAGAGTGCAGTGAAGTTTTGAGAATTGATTGCCACAGGGATAGTTCAGCAGTCACACCCAAGATCAATTCTAAACGAGTAAGGACGTAGCAGCAGCAGCATAAGAAGAGCCCTGTTAACACAGCTGTTGTGGCATCTCCTTTTACAGCTATTTCATTTATTTATTATGTCAGAAGTATCTTTACTTTCTACTTCAGGCACCTGATGAAATGGGCTGTGACTGCCCCTACAGAAGCTTCTACCAGAATAAACATGCAAATCTTGAAGGTACTACAAGACTTGTTATACAAAGCAATATTTCAAGAATCTTTTATCTCAAAAAAACCCCAGTATAGATTAAAATGAATTAAAATAAGATGCAGATAACATTCAGTTCTATCTCATGCTACCTGCAGATCCTAGGGAGGCTATGGAAACCATGAACAGGTACATGGAAACAGTTTTGGAATGCTATTAGTGCTACTGGTGGAAGAAGATCTGACCCAGGAAACAGGTTATCCACTCTTCTGGAGGGGTTATATTCAACCTAAAGGAGCTGGTTCATAGCCTGGGGGTGCTCCTGGACCCAGGCCTCCTGTTGGATAAACAGATGGAAGCAGTGACTAGGGGTACGTTTCAACAGCTTTGGTTGCGATCTACCTGCTGTTCTTGCTACTGCTGTGCATACTCCTGTAAGAAGAAGAAGAAGAAGAGTTGGTACTTATATGCCGCTTTTCTCATCTCAAAGGAAGCTCAAAGTGGCTTACCGTCGCCTTCCCTTTCCTCTCCCCACAACAGACACCTTGTGAGGTGGGTGAGGCTGAGAGAGCCCTGATATCACTGCTCAGTCAGAACAGCTTTATCAGTGCTGTGGCGAGCCCAAGGTCACCCAGCTGGTAGCATGTGGGGGAGCGCGGATTCAACCCTGGCTCACCAGATTAGAAGTCTGCACTCCTAACCACTACACTAAGCTGTAACATCTAGATTGGATTGCTGCAATACATTCTACATTGGTCTGCCCTTGAAGACTGTCTGGAAGCTACAGTTAGCTCAGACTGCTGTGGCCAGAGCATTGACTGGAGTGGGTCATAGGGACAATATCCCTTTTGTTCTTGTTCCACCTACACTGGCTTCAAATTTGCTTCCAGGATCAATTCAAGATACTGGTACAAAGTACCTTTAAGGCTCTGTATAGCCTAGAACCAACATGTCTTAAGGATTACCTTCTCCCATATGAACCTATCCACTTACTTCAATCATCCCTGCCTTCTAAGCCTAAAAAGGTGGCAACCCAAGAAAAGGCCTTCTCCAACATGACATCATAACTTTAGTATGCCTACCTCAGGGAGATTCATCTATTGCCCTCTACTGATGATTTAATGATGTCTCTGTTTTAACCAGTCGTCCACAGCCTCCAGACACCTGGCAAGCCTCCAGACACCTGGAGGGAAGTTCAGCTGGCTGCCCATCAGGAGGTAGAGCTGGGTGTCATCTGCATATTGACACCCAAGCCCAAACCTTTGGACCAGCTGGGCAAAAGGGCACATAAAGATGTTAAATAACATTGGAGAAAGGACTGCCCCCTGTGGGACACCACGTTGGAGCATCCAGCAACAGGACTGGTCATCCCTGACTGCAACCCTCTGTCCTCGACCCTGGATAAAAGATACTAGCCACTTTAGCACTATCCCCCATATTCCAGCATGGATGAGGTGGTGAACTAGTAGCTCATAAACTATGAGATCAACTGGTGCCATGAGATCTAACATCATGAGCAGCATCAATCTGCCACAGTCCAATTGCCTCTGACGGTCATCTATGAGTGTGATCAGCACTGTATCCACCCCATGGCCAAGCCAAAAGCTTGACAGAAAAAAGTCCAGGATCAAAGCTTCTTCTAGATACACCAGAAGTTGGTCTGCAGTGGCCTGTTTGATCACCTTCCTTCAAAATGCTACATGCAAGATGGGACAGTAGTTGGCAGGCTGGTGGCCAAGGCAGGTCAGTGGAGAAGCAGCATCCTCGGTGGCCAGGCAGTGTCTGGCTGCAAGACTGGCTGCATGGCTCGCAGCTGGCCTCTGGAGGTGAGCGCTCCAGGGGCTGGCCCAATCCGATCATCCCCAGCTTCGGTGGGCACAGCCGGATTGGCCCATGAGCGCGGAAGCGCAGTCTGGACACTGGATGTGTTCCAGACAGCACTCCGCCCACAGGGGCCTTTCCCAAAAATTAGAGAGAACAAATGGTAAGGATTATTGGCATCTTAAGGATAATTGTAATTGTAATTTACAGGGATTTTATTATTGTTTTATGGGGTGTTTTAAACTATGATGTTTTTATTGTTAACCTCCGCGAGCCAGCTTGCTGGGAGCAGTGGCCTATAGATCGATTAAATAAATAAATAAAAATTAATTAATAATTTGACTTGTACCACATCTGATTGCAGGTGTAATATACAACAACGTAAAACAATTCTATGCGGATGGAAAACCACCACATTAGGGCAAGCAGTTGAGTAGAATTCTAGGCTGAGAAACATTCCATCCCATCAGCCTCCACGGCACAGAAATGGTTTGCCTCCTTAATCTGCAGCTCTTCGTTCAGACTACAGGCTTCAGTTGCAGCAAATACAGGCTGTGTAATGGGTGCATAGTGAAGTGGTCATGTGACTATTCCCAAATAAATTCTGCCCCAGGACCAATCATCATGTATCTCAGCACAGCACTTTGGTCACGAGAGCTGGGTTGCAAAGCCTATTTTCCACACTTATTAAAGGGTTTGCCGGGTGGAATTCAAACCTAAGAAAGAATCTTTAAAAGAGCATTTAGCAGAACGTATTTGTACTTTATGACATGCAAGTCCTCTGATCTGGGAGAAGCTGGTAGATGGTATTATTTTTAGGAAATACAGTCACGGGCGCTCCTAATCACTGGGGAGGGGGGTTCTGTTTTTCCGTAAACAAATGTTACGCTTTATTGTAAATCAACCGATGCGAAGGAGGGGGGAAAACAGGAGCAGAAATGAAAAGCACAGTTATAATATTTATTCAACCATAAAATCATGTTTGGGTGATTAAACTTAAATCTAAAAACTTGAGCTGGATCTGGTAACAGAGGAGAGATGCTGTGTGTTCCAGGATTGTAAAATGAAATTACAGATTCTGGGAAAATGGAGTGGGGGGAGGGTGGGTGGGGAGTCCCTTCCAAAGAAAAATAAAACAATGTGACTAAAATAGGCCTGATTATCTGGGTCACTAAGTGCTGTGTATTTCCCCTGTAGCATTTCATAGTAGTTACTGTTGCCAGGGAAGGGTTGATCTTCTCATTATGTATGTTTGTCTTTCACATCAGAGCTAGTCTCTTTCTTTCTCTACCCGAGGACTGTAATAAAAAAAATAAGAAATAACCTCTCTCCCCCCCCCATCCCCACATTATTACCCAAATACCTACAAAGCAGAGGGAGGAACCTTCTCAGGGCACGGGGTCAGGTCTCTCCTCATTGATGCACTTGCTCCTGCGGTCCCCTGCCTTTTGTAACTGGGTCAAAGCCAAGACCTCTGCTGAGGATCCTCAGTGAAGAATTAACAAGTGTGACAATTTGCAGTCCCTCCCCCAAAGGCCCCTGGTCCCTTCTGTTTGAATGCAGTAAATAGAGACATCTGGATGGAGGCCTTTCAGTGCAGTAATTGAAAATGAACATGGATCAAGTTCTAGCCTGCTGTATTCATAAATCTTGAGGCTTAATTACATTAAAGGGGAATCTAGGGCTCGGCTCTATGGAGACGGCAGATTCTATCGGGCGCTCCAATCATGAATCTTTAAAATAAGTCTTTGACTGGCTCTTGCTTGGCATAGTGGGATGAGATTTTTTTTTTTGAAGTCAGCATTAGAGAGACAGCTTAAAAATTTCTACTTCTCTTTTGCGTACCGCCAACATTGCCATTAGCTAACAGCTGAAGGTCATCTATGAAAATAACTGCACTGGGAACCTTGCTGTCCATCCCATAATGCCAGTCAGAAGCTGATGTCATAGAAAAAGAACCCAGAAGTGACATTTGCTCACGGTGGCTGGAATTATGAATTACCATACAGGTTCCAGTTGGGAGCACCAAGTAAAGCTAGTGAGTGAAATCATAAATCAAATCCAGCAATTTGGTTCAAGTCCTCGCCAGGGTTAAGAGCCAAGGAGCCACAGAAACAAGGATATGAAGGGCTTTAATAATAATCAAGCTATGGATAACTGCAGCAAGCTTGAAATAAGTCAGAATGCATACCATTCAAGGGAGCCACAGATGACATTCTTTTGCTCCACTCCTGTGGCATCTACTACCAACAAATGAATTTGCACAAATCAAGGAAAGTAGTCAACCAGTGAGGCTGTCCAAGGAAGGAAACACCTTTCCAGAAGACCACACAGAGTATTTGGATAAGGTCCACTACTACTGAATCCCAGGAATGTTTGGCATATGAACTGCAGCAGGACTCAGAGCTGGGAAAAGAGGCCAAACCCTCTGTCAACCACAATAGGCTGCAAGGATGATTGGGGGTTAGGTTTTGGTGTAGGGCTACCAACGTCCAGGTAGTACCTGGAGAGCTGATCTCCAGATGGCCAAGATCAGGTCTTCTGGAGAAAATGACTATTTTGGAGGATGGACTCTATGGTCCTGCTGAGATGAGATTCCTCTCCACCTCAAATCCCACCCAATCCCAGCTCCACCCCCAAAGTCTCCAGGTATTTCCCAATCCATTTCCCCACTTTGGTGTCATTAAACCTATGTCATTGGACAATACACAAGTGCTATCTGTAGGATTATTGCTGAAATAGCTCATTCACGTATCCAAGTCATTGTTACACATACATGGGTGAATCAGCTCTTTGACTCCTGAACCATCAAGGCTTTCCATACCAGTCAATTGCTGATAAGTCATATATTCCTATGGTGTGTGGAATCACAACTTGCATAAAGTATGTACAGAATAAGGAACAAACTGAACCCATATCGTTGAAGGAGAAAATTCTGAGAAGGTGTTGGCAATGTGTCCTGAAGGTTCTGCACATCGACATTTTGAATTATATTTAGATTTTTATGCTCTAGTGTTCTTCCTAAAGGGAGCCTAAAACAATATTACTCCCCTTCTCCATTTTTTGTAGGTTAGGCTGAGAGAGAGTTACTGACCCAAGTTCATACAGCCAGCTTCCATGGCAGGGTGCAGACTCATGCCAAGGTCTCCTCAATCCTAATATGTCTATCCACTGCTAATATGTCTATCCACTACTCAATTCTAATATGTGTATCCACTACTTTGCACTGGGCAGGTAGCGTAATGTTCTCCTCTTCACATATTGTTCAAACTCACAGTGTTTCATGCCCTCCTGAGCTCGTAGGAGAAGGACCATTCTCGATGAGTAACCAATGGTCATTCCTTTGGGCAAAACTGACATCACATAAAGGACTTATTCTAGTTCATTCCTTGTCCATTTCCACTCCTTCTGCCCATTATCACTCTATTCACTCTTTGATAAATCAGGGACCAATGATGTTCTTTAAGGGTTCCCAAGGCTCTAGCTTGTTCATTGGGAATCTTGATACTCCTTTTGTTCCAGAAGAAGACTCCAGCTTATGACATGGTACTTTTGAGGTCCTTCTGTTTTCAGAGCAGCTTGCTCAATGGCATCGGGTGACCCTATTCAGCCACTGCTTGGGCAGCCCCTTCCCCCAGGCATGCAGAGCTAGTTGTGCAGTTTACTGTGTTTCAGCTTGGTTTTGATATTACCCTGTACAAATCAGTTATTCTAAAGACTGAAGAGACCCTAGCTCTTACATTGCTTACGCTCATTTTTGTTTGTTTTTTTCCAGACACGTCGATCCAACTTTACCTGTTTCCTGTCTGGGTTTTTTGCTTTATTTTTGAAGTGTGCTTTTTATGATAAATGCTTAATTTCGCTAAGGAACTATAGTCTGCTACAGTAGAACCCATACCCAGATCCTTTGACAGAATGTGATGTTGGCTTTCATCAGAGAGGTGTTTGGAATCAAGGCCAGCATCAGCATCCCCTTAGGTGGGGCACCTGCTGTGACTCAGTCCCCAGGTGGGGCCCTCTGTCATTGACTTCACTAGCCTCCCTTTACCAACTCACTCCTCTGGGAGTCCTTTCTGGATGTACATACAGCCCTGCATTGACTATTGTGGCACTCCCAGCTGCACAGATGGCCCAGCATTGTTTGAGAAAGGCCATGCAAGGTGTGTGAGGATGGAAAGTGGGATGGCTTGCAAGGTGATGCAGGAAGAATGCACAGTGTATGCGGGGGGGCACATGAGTGGGTGGATAAGGAGGAAAAAAGTGGAAGGACTGCAGGGCAGGGAAGGGCAAGGGGGTCTGAGCACTCTATGCCCAAGCATAGATTAAAAATGGAATAAATATGGCTGAGACAAAGAACTAAACTAAATATACAGAAAAGGGAATAATGCTATATACAGAGAAGGCACAGGGAAAATCCTACTGAACCACTACTTTGATGGAAGAATTTGTCAAAAGTTAAGCTCCAACTCTTCCGTCCCTAAGCCCTAAACGTTTTCCATGCAATTCAGAGAGTTTAGAAGGCTGTGGGTGGGTGTCTGTCTTTGTACTCCCGTAGAAGCAAACTTGGTTCCTCTCCTGTGGAACCACATCATTTCCAAAAGCCGTATTCCATTGAGGGGATGATTGTTTTCTATAGAGATGAGAAACAAATACTCCTGACCCAGGTCACTTTGCCCCAGCAGGCTTTTGCTGTGGCTTCCTCTGTGCAGGGACAACAAAGTCTGGCAGCAGTCAATCCTGCCAGCCCACACTGAGCCACCCCAGAGAGGCCTGCTATTTACCCTTCCTATTAATCTGTCAGGGTCCTAGTCAAACACGTAAAACAATATGGTGTGCGCATATCTTGATTAGCCATTGCTAAGTAACTGAGGGGAAACAGGAAGAAGTCGAAAACCATCCCACATTTTACAGCACAGCATTCTGAGGGATGAAATGTTTGTTCACCCACTTGTCAGATTTGAGGGACAGGCCACTGGTGAGGTTACTCCCCTCGTGGGGAACCAGCCTTCTGAAATGTCAACTGCAGCTTCTGTAAAAAGACAGGAATGCAGCGTAGTTGACTACAGTGTAGTGGCTGCCTGTCGTTTCCTTTAAGGCTGGGGCTGACACCTGCTTGGAGCCATACCCTCTGGCCTGCCCATTGTGTCAGAAGCATAGAGGCTAATATAATTGTGTGGCTACGAGATCAAACTGAATGTTCAGAAGCACTCTCTTCTTCATGTGCCAGAATATAGACTCGGCATTCACAACTAGGCTGGGCAAACCTTTGCTCAGATTAAAGCCTGCAGGGAAATGAGGTGGTAAAATATTGTGGTAGGGAGCTGGTTGCCAGCAGAGCCCGCCTGGGCATGCCCCACGTCACCAAGCCCCACCCCACTTGGCCCTGCACCCTGTGTCACCAAGCTCCCCTGCCCACCCGTCCATCTCACCAAGCCCCACCCACCTGCCCTGGGCACCAAATATTCTAGTACACCACTGCCCACACTTCCCTAAAACTTGCCATCAATACCTCCATGGTCAAGTCTCCAGGAATTTCCTACCCCAGAGTTGGCAGTGCTAATTGCACTACTTTGCACAACACGTAGGAGATCTCACCATTGCATGTTCTTTCGCTTTAAAGGTTCCATGCAAATAGAAAACTAGAACTGCAGGAACTGATCTTGCCCCTGCTTATTTTTTGTCACCAGGAAACACTCCAAAATGTGATCCTCTGAGAAGTCAGAATTTGAAGTCAGAATTGTTGTTCAGGCTTTTTTTTATGTGGCTTCAGCATTCATACAAAGGACTGACTTTACCCAACAAGTAATCTTCTTGGGTCCATAAATACACCTCGGCAGATTGCTTGTTTGTTTGTTTGTCCTTCAAGACCACCTTACAACAGCCGGATTTTTCTGTGACAAGCCGTGTCTTGAACCAAAACCTTTGAATTCCCTATAACAGTCCAAGCTGGACCCCATGCCAAGCTAAATTACAATATCAGTTTCCATATTAAATTCCCCTCTATTTCCACTGCAACTCTGGTGCTTTCAACCTCGATGTTACGGTATGGACAAAAATGAAACCCCAACCTGTCCTGCAAGTAGGGAAACAAGTAATCTCAGGGGAAATCATTCTAGCTGTGCAAATTATAGAGAAGGTTAAGTGTTAACATATGAAGCAGCATTAAATCATATTCCTTTATTAGAATTATATAGCAGTTTCCTGTAATCTAATCATCCATTTTGTGAGAAATGTAGGAGGCTGCTGTTTCTTTTTCTACAAATTCTGTTCATGCCTACATTCACACTGCATATAAACACATACAGAACTGCCCTCATATCATTGGAAGATCCAAATACCTCTCTATGGTCTCAATCTGAGGCTTTCCACACATCTGACAAATGAGCTTTTGGGGGTCTGGATGGGTCTTTTCGGATTGAAGCATATACTGTAACTCCATATCAATACATGATAACTAAATACTCTAAGTCTGATCATTGGACCATGTAGGCCAGTTGTATCTATTGTGACAGGAGACAGAGCTCCAAGGTCTCACTCTGGGCAATCTTTCCTAATCCTACAATCTTCATTCCTTTATCGGGATATATGGAAACCGAACCTTGGCTGTTGGGCATGGAGCTTATTCTCTGCCTCTCAGCTACAATCTCCTCAATTTCATAAATCTTTGAGCACCTGCAACCTGAGGAAAGCTCCTTAGGTGAGAAGAAAGCTTTATACATTTCTAGGTGGAGTGAGTTAGAGCTTTAGTGCAGAGGTAGTCAACCTGTGGTCCTCCAGATGTTCATGGACTACAATTCACATGAGCCCCTGCAAGCATTTGCTGGCAGGGGCTCATGTGAATTGTATTCCATGAACATCTGGAGAACCACATGTTGACTACCCCTGCTTTAGTGCATTACTGATGTCCCCATAATTGATCTAACCCGGAATAGAGTGCCATGGAGTCAGTGTCAGGGTGTCTTTGCATGTTTATTAGGCAACTACAAATTTTAGCCCCTCCTGTATTGCTCTGACTTTGAACATTAGTTCTGTTTTGGTCTAGACCAGGCTTTCTCAACCAGGGTTTCATGAAACCCTGGGGTTTCTTGACGGCCCTGGAAGGATTTCCCAAATGGTAGGTGTTAATTATTTTTTTATAGTTTTTACATTTGTTAAACATTTATCAGGTGATATAAACATAAATGGCCATATTGCCTCCCCCTCCCAAATGGCCAGTGATAGGCCCTGAGGAGGCATGTACACACCTATGCATGATTGCATCACTTCTAGGGTTTCTGGAAGCCTAAAGAATGTTTCAGGAGTTTCTCAATGGTAAAAAAGTTGAGAAATGCTGATGTAGATAATTACATCCAAGTTGCAAATATGAAAGCAGTTGTAAGGAATGAGTCTTGTCCCCAGAAAATGAGCGTGGATTTGCACAAAATGCATAACCTATATGAAAGGGGCAAAAAAAATCTTGATCCTTAGTTGCGCATTTCCAGAAGTGCTTGTTTTTGGAAAATTTGCATGTGTGCATATACACACACACATTTCTAACACATATTTCTATGGAAGTGTGCATGCGCATAAAAGCTCATACCTTGAATAAAACATTGATCTTAAAGGTGACCCTGGACTCAAACTTTGTTCTGCTGCTTCCCACTAACACCTGAACATACATGATGAGATATTCCAGACATAACCAAACTAACTTGGAATTAAGTCTTATTTCAGTTGATCATGCATCCAGATAAGACAGCTCAGGAATGATGCTATAGTTGTTTTACAAATCGATTTCCTATGTAATGATCCTGTGGGTGTAATTTATAGGGATTTGGCTGCAAAGAGTTATAAATCATAGAATAAAACAGGCAGACAAAATGTTCTTACGTGTCATTAAAAATGCAGTCCTTTGAAAGACCTTTGGAGAAAGACGCTTTCACCATAACTTTAAGTGGTCCTCTTCCTCCCACTCTGCCGCCTCATTTCTGAAGTTCATGAAATGCTAACAGAGCGCTTTGAATTGAATGGCTGCCTGTTGTGCTTAGCCAAGAGAGGCCGTGTAAACCTCAACAATCGCTCAGCTCCTTCTATTTATTTATGTTTGCCTTTGCCAGCTCCTTCTTTGACAACCACAGGTGTTTAGGGAGACAAAATACTCCGAGTGCATTGGAGATGAGTTCAGCGTGAAGAGGTTTTTCTTCCCCTCTTGTTCAGAAACTCCTTCGCAAAGAGTTACATGCATCCTACCGACCCCCATAAAAATCGAGGAACAAGCAGTCCTCTGTAAACGGGCCCGGCAGTTCCACTATGACATTAGTTGAGACAGCTTTGCAACCCTGTATTGTCTGGCCTTTATTCACAGACCTGTTTCTTTTCATTACGTATATGCGTGTGTATGCTCATTCTACCCTTTTCAAAGAATAGGCAGCCTTTGTGGCATTTTTATCTACTGTAAAATGGACTGGGAGCGGGAAGGGCAAATTTATCTTAAAAGCTGTGCGGCGCCTACTTGAGATGACACTAGAAAGCGGCCACGGTGGTTCTGGCTTCCAGCGCCACCTGCAACCAAGGGCCCATACCGTAGCAAACTGTGCCCTCGGGTTTTGTGGCACTGTTGTAAAGGCTGCTTCTTTTTAAACCCCTTTTCTCTCTTCCCAGCTCAAGACCAGCAATGAATTTATGTGACAGCTATGGATAGTGTGAATAGAAGCAAACCGTTTTTGTGCCCCTCTCTGTTGGTATCATCACAATTTGCCATACAGTGGAGAATACCCAAACCAGGCCTGGTGAACGGTGGGAGAGGGGGGGCAGCACATATAGCCTGAGAACCAACAACTTTCCTCCATTTAAGGGCTGAATGGAGGGCCAGTTCCAAAATTTTACATTCAGTTTTCCTCACAACACAATTCCCTCCTTATTTGGCTGTTTCAATATTTCTGTTTGTTTGTTTGTTTGTTATATTTATATACCACCCTCCCCGAAGGCTCAGGGCAATTCACATAAAACAGAATTGGATTAACAATAATGAAGTGAAACAACAAGCAAAGTGAAACAACAAGTAGAAAAATGTGGGAAATATTGAATTAATATTGTTTCAATGGCATAGCATTTTCCTCCTGCCTGGTCATGTCATGAAAGCCAGTATCAAAACATAATGACATCCTCTTTGCATCTTGATATCTGGTTGGCTATGCTGACCCTCTCAAGTTCATTTCATGTAGTTTAGCAAGATGTTATCTCCGTTGCGGCATAGTTTAAGTTTGCCTGTACCAGTACTGCTAATGACAAAATCTGCAACGCACGAAGAAAAATCAATGGCCTATAAAGGAAAAGGGACAGGGGGAATTTAAAAAATAAACCAGAAGGCTTGAGTTTCCCCATTCAATGAACACACACACACACCCCTCAGTTCCCTGTTTTGCTTTGGGGACTGCATCTCCTGAGTATTTGAGGCTAGTAGAAGAGTTTACACTTCAGTGACTCACAGCCTCTGACAATCTCTTCACAACAGCCAATATGGTGCAGTGGTTAGAGTGTCAGACAAGGTTCTGGGAGACCAGGTTCAAATAGAAACCTGTGGGGTGGATGACCTTGGGCCAGTCACACAATCTCAGTGGAAGGTCTTCCCGCTTGCCCTGTTTCGATTGTTCTCTGCCTCTCTTTGCTAATGGAAACTACTTTACATATTTACTTTAATCTGTTCATGTGCTCATTTTCAGGCAGTAACGGTGTTGGTATAAATGCTTTCCTATAGCAGTTCTTAAAGTTGTGGTTGAAATATCCTCACATCTCGGGTTATCTTGGGCATATTGGGGTTTCTTTTTTGGGCTGAGAGGTATGGCAAGGACTAGGTCCATGTGCAGTTCATGTTTGTGCATTCCTCAGCTACCGTGGCATCTGTTAAAAACCGGAATTCCCTCTGTTCTCTTCCACAAGGCCAGTATAGACCCCCTTAAACAGAAGAGGGGGAGGAAGGTAGAGCATATGAATCAAGGCATGTATTAAATTGTAAGCGAAAGGTGGGGAAAGAACTGGAATCCTCCTGCCTAAGGAGGTGGTGAGCTCCCCCTCACTGGCAGTCTTCAAGCAAAGGTTGGATACACACTTTTCTTGGATGCTTTAGGATGCTCTGGGCTGATCCTGCGTTGAGCAGGGGGTTGGACTGGATGGCCTGTATGGCCCCTTCCAACTCTATGATTCTATTCTATTCTGTGTGATTGACTGGAGAATAGGAGGGAAAGAACAATGCAATCGATGGAGTAAAGAGACAAAAAATCTATTCCCAACCATCAATGATCCGCAGGGTCTGTGTATATGTGGATTATTAACCATGATGATGTAACCTCAACAGAGTGAAAACAGGAGTTTCAAGGGGGGAAACATTCCCGTTCCACTTTTTGTCCCATAAAACTATTCCTTCCTGAACATATGTTACAAGGGATCGCTCAGGGCTTGGTTGAACACAACTGCATCAAAACAAGCAGTCGTTTCTTATGAGCCTTGGTCACCACTGTCAGCAGGCAGTTCATAAGAAAGCTGCCATCCTGATCCACTTCTTGTGAGAGCCATAGAATCACCGAGTTGGAAGGGCCCATAGAGGCCATCTAGTCCATCTTGCTGTATGCAAGATCAGCTTAAAGCAGCCATGAAAATTCTCTATCCAGCCTCTGCTTAAAGCAGGGGTGGTAAAACTGCGGCCCTCCAGATGTCCATGGACTACAATTCCCATGAGCCTCTGCCAGCGAATGCCGTTAAGATTCTACATTTCCTTTATCAACCATTCTGGTGCTGGAGCAGTGGTTGAGCTTTGTGGAATTTAAGACTTCATGGTGCTGCTGAGCTTTATTTTTATTTTTATTCTCTTAATCTATATTTGTCGAGCTATCCAGAGAGAGTAAGACTCCATGTGAGAGTAAGACTCCAATTTCCTAACAAAAGCTATTTAAGGATTTTTGCCCTTTTACAGGTGACAGCAGAAGGCTGTCGTCCAGCGTGCACTGTTGCTTCAGGGCACACCATCTCAGATCCTTGTTGAGGCAGCATCAGGGCCTCCGTGAAATGGCTGAAAACCCTGTCTGCCTCACCTGTGCTGATTACATCCAGTCTATGTCTTGGCTATTCCCCTTTTATAACCCTGCCTATCCCAGCCCCTTTACAGACCTCACAAGGACTCCTACGTGCATTCTGCATCACGTCTGTAATCGCAAATCTACTTTTACTGCACAAAATCTACTTCAAGCCACTGATGCATTTGGCTGAGACTGATCCCCTCCACGGCCTGAAAGAGAGAGATTTGCGACCATATATGGTCATGTTGACCCCACTCCTCCCCAAATAGCCAATGTTGGGCCTGGAGGGAGTGGGAAGAGGAGGGGCCCCAGGTAGGTGTGTGCACAGCTCTGCTTCCCAACCATATTCTGAATGATCAAGCCACTTCTGGGGTTTCTCGAAGCCTGAAAAATGTTTCAGGAGTTTCTCAACGGTGAAAAAGTTGAGAAGGGCTGCTCTAACCATTACATCACCCTGATTCACACTGACCTCTTGAGAAAAAAAGAACTGAAAATGAAGCACTGCAGAAATAAGCACCCTTGTTAGGATAGATGGATTCACTGTGTTGATGTTACTGTGCTTGAATTGATGTCAGCCACGCTGGATGGTTATTCCTGCAAAGGCATCTGATGGTTACAAAAGCAAAGGCTGGGTGGAGTTTTCTTCTGCCCCTTGGCCCAGTGCTTCTGTCCGTGGGGGCAAGGAGAGATGCCTCCGAGGTTATTCCTCCCTTTTCTTGACTATACCTCCCTACTGAGGTAAGTGAGAGAGAAGCACAGACTACGGTGTGCAAGCCGGACAGGCAACTCAGGAGGGAGGAGAAAACTCAGGCGAGAAGGCTCCGAGGTGGACGCTGCCTCCAAAGAATAGAAAAGGAGCAATATGATCAATATGGTTTCTTTGTCGGGCCTCGCTTACCTCGGCGGGAGACCATCTGCTCCCTGTCAATGGATCACCTGCTTGTCTGGCTTGTTGGCCAGGCAACCAGCAGGAGGAGGGCTGGAGGAAAGCGAGAGAGCTTGTGTGGCAGAGGAGCCTGTTTTGTTCCCTCCCTGGGCGCTGGAAATGCCGGGAGCGGGAGGGCGGAAGGCTGACGAGAGGGCCGGACCCGGCTGGAGGCAAAGCTAGATTGACTCTGACTCATGTCTTCTAATAAAGGCCTGTGGGCCGCAGGGGCAGGGAAGGGTGTGAGGAATGCTGCCTCTCGCTCCCATTTTCTCAGAGAGGCTGCCAGGGGTCAGCCACACCCCCCTGCAGAGCTTCTGCTGAAATGCTAAACGGTTTCCCCTCCCCAGGAAAAGAAAAGGCCTACTTATTGCACAGCCACAAGAAACGGATAGTCAACATTTTGTTGCTATACGACTCTGGAGCCGGCCTTGAGCGAGGGAGGAGCTGTGGTTGGCCTTCAGATGGCCAGGCATTCTGTTGAAATGTATTGGGGGGTTTTTTCCCCCAGTCGTGGTTTTTCTAATTTAAGAGGGATTACCTGAGCTAACAGAATTTTGGAAGGAAAGATTTCGACATGCAAACTGTTTAATTCTTGAAGGCAAATAATAATAATAATGAATTACTATTAATAATAAATTACTATTAACAGTGATACTGATAACAGCGGAGTTTTAACACCCTGCTTTTTATAACAAAAGGAGTCCTGAGATGGCTTGCAAACTCCCTTCCTCTCCCCACAGTGAGCACCCTGTGAGGTTGGTGGGGCTGAGAGAGCTCAGATAGATCTGCTCTGTGAGAACTGCTCTAAGAGAACTATAGCTAGGCCAAGGTCACCCAGCTGCCTGCATGTGGAGGAGCGTGAACTCAAATCCAGTTCTCCAAACTGGAGTCCACTGCTCTTATCCACTACACCACACTGGCTCCCACGGCAACCTATGCCTTCAGCCTATAGCCAAGTTTATTCAGAATTCCGCTCCATTGTGATGCTTGTTCATGGAACTCAGGGAAATTCAGGGAAAGAAAGCAGCTTTAGGGTTCAGACGAAGGACTCTCAATCTCCAAAGCTTTCTTTGGAAATTACAAGCAACTGCACTGAGCCTCTTCCAACTCTGTAGACTGGATGTGATTCCATTCTACAAAAGTATTTGATAATGATTTTCCACTGCAGCTGCTACCTCACGGAAATGTCATGACTACCCAATTGAAACGTTGATTCTAAGTTCCTACGACACATACCTATTCTGCTTTGATTATATTCCCCCATAAATGCTTCATCTGCTCACAGAGCTACAGAAATAATGGCCTGCAAGAAACATGAATTGTACCATATTTAAATCCATGGGAGCAAATAGCATCACTTGTCTCTTGCCCCCTCCCCTCCCCCCATCTTATATCCTCAGTCAACTTCACAGAATCCTGCAAGGACTTTACAAATGAAATTTGTTTCAGACAGGAGAATCTGTCAGCACAGGTAAACGTAACTATTTGACACAAACCTAATGAGGGAGAAAGAGGCCTTCCAGACTCCCTCAGAAGAATAATTAAGTGATAATGCTGGATGGACGTTGCATTCATTTCCAGCACACTGGAGCTCAGGTTAGGCAAGATGCAAAGCTCAGAAGAACTTTTCATGGTGCCTGACATGCATCACTGAATGAAAAGCGGAGCTTCCAGTTATTCACCGCTATTGCCCAAGAGGCTGTCTGTCAAAACATGTGAACCGCCAGGAGGAGATATCATTTTAACATCAGAGCCAACTTCACATCACAATTTCATCTATTACCAAAGCACAGTTCAGCACAGGTTCCACGACCCCCCCCCCCCACGTGTGCAATGAATGCATCGGCATTTGCATAGGCACTCTGCCCCCTTCCAGAGCAAGCATATTGGTCCTTTCTCCAGCCCACTTCCTGTTTTGTAGCAAGAGCTGAATCCATGGGGTGCTACCAAACATGCAGCTTATCCAGCCTGTCTTCAGCTGGTATTCCCTATAGCTCCTTGATGGCTTTTTAAAATAGTAAAGCAGCTTCACCTTGGGCCCATTCCGCACGCATAGGATAATGCACTTTCAATGTGCATTGCCAGCTGGATTTTCCTGTGCAGAACAGGAAAATCTACTTCGAAAGTGCATTATCTATTGTGTGCAGACTAAGTCCAGGATGCCGCTGGGTGTAGGTGTAGGAGGGTGTAGGACTGCAGGAGATACATGATGCTGGGGTGCAACCCTTGACCGAGCCTTGCCGGCCTAGCCAAGCAGCAAAGTGACACAGCGGAAGCTTCCACAGGGCTAAAATCAATGTGTGGAGATATGTAAGTGAATCCTGGCATGGGAGTGCACCTTTTTCAGCTTATTGCCACTTCCATAGTATTTCTAGTATGCAAAGTGCTTCATAGAACTATTCCATATATATTGCCACCCTCCACAGCAGGCCACTGAATAACACTGAAGAGTGAAAAGGAGATGGGTTGACATGTATCTCCAATGAGCCCAAGACCAAGCTGACACTGGAAGGCTGAATTCAGATGGTATATAAACTGAGGTCCATTCGCACGACTTTAATGTAGCAGAAGGCTTGCAAATTGTAAACGCTACTAATTTGCAGTTCCGCAAGGCGTTGCACACAATCTGCAACACTCCTGCAACAGTTCCACGAAAAGCAATTCGTTGTAGTGCTTCAAGGGAAATCAGGAAAAGTGGATTCACCCTCTGAAAAGCGCTACACTCTTGCGAACAATCTGCAACACTAGCAAAAAAGACCTGTGCGTTCCCATCGTTGCAGCTCCAACAAAGTCCCTCCCCCTGGCTCTCTCCTCCAAATTTCTGGCGAAGCGATCACCATTTTTTTTTCTCGGAGCGAGCGGAAAGCAACGAACCAGCAAGCCTTCATTCACACAGCGAGGCTTCTTCGGCTACAGTCCCTCCACAGAAGTGCTTTAAAGCTCCCCTAAGTCCCCAAGCACAACACAGCCCCGTTTGCAAGTTCCCTTTATTTTCAGCTGAAAATCGTGCCCGTGCGGGGGGGGGGAATTTTTTTTCACTCGGGGGGAGCATGGTAACGATGACTCGCCAGCTCACACGCCAGCTAGATGGGTCTCTACGTTTTCCGGAGCATGATAACAACCGCCCATTGGCTGTTCGTTTGATTGACGGCCAGGGGCGGGACCAAGCACAGAAAAAATCGCTTCCTTTCTAGCAATTTTTGCGAGACCGGAAACCTGTGGGAAACGAATGAAATGCTACTGGATTCCACTACAAAGGCAGGTATGCGTAACGCCGAGATTGCATTTTTAAAAATAGCGTTTCCGCTTTGTGGAACCAATTGGCAACATTGGTCCTTGTGCGGAAACACCCTGAGCGTTCACAGTGCCACAGGCCCAATTTCCCCTGTCAGGGCAAAATACTATTGATTGATCGATAAAATGATCGATTGATTACCTGTAAGTCAGCTGGCGATGGGGAGGAAGCACCAAGAACGTGAGACCTTTCAGTCAAAGATTCAGGGAAGGAAATAGCCAAGCTGACAATGACAAATCCATTCAATGTTTATTGAAATCACAAGCCAGAGCCAAAACAAGCCCCTGGTGTATATAATGCTCATTTTCATCAAAATAGTCTTCTTCAGTGACTCTACAAATTGAAATAAATTTAATATTTTAGCATGATGCTTTACGTGTAAAGTATGAAATGAAATAAAAATATTAATATTCATTTCAACAACTACCTTTAATCAATGTCAACCCCAAAATAAGAACAGTAGAGAAAATCTGGGGGCTGGTTCTCTTCAGAGTCTGGCAACATCTTCAGCTCAGGAACTTCTCACCTGAACAGAAAGCAGGAAAGCAGAAAGGCAGGATGCTGATTCTGAAAACCTCCCATAGAGGGATGCCTGATGTGCAGACAGGGGCTCTCTTGTGTTCTATATCACCAGTGCCAAGAGACAAACAGAATCCTTGGCAGGAAAGGCCATCTGATGTCTCAAAAGGAGCAGGAAGACATCTGCTCCTTTGCCAGCTCCCTGAGCTCCTCACACCTTTTGGCTTGTATACAATGACCTGGGTTTGCAAGATAACATAATCAAACCCCTTCACTTGCAAATGCAGTTCTGGATGAAGCAGTTATCTGCCCAACAGGACCCTTTGCTCATCTCTTGGATGCCATTCAGCTGTATGTTAACTGCTGTGTGAGGTTTTCATCTCATTAATATTCAAGTACCCATTCCCTCATAGGACAGCCCAGTTAGCCACTTGCAACCTGGATCCTGATCCCTGTACAAGAAGAAGAAGGAGAAGGAGAGTTGGTTCTTATATGCCACTTTTCTCTACCTAAAGGAGTCTCAAAGCAGCTTACAATCGCCTTCCCTTTCCTCTCCCCACAACAGACAGCCTGAAAGGTGAGTGAGGCTGACCTCAACTACAAGTCCTTGGTCCAGTGGGACAACAGCTAATTTCACACCCAGTTTGACCAATGACTAGGCTTTACTCCTGGAACCCAGGTGAAGAAGAGGAGCTGATTTTTGTACCCTGCTTTTTAGCCTCAAAGCAGCTTACAATCACCTCCCCCTTCCTCTCCCACAACAGATACCCTGTGAGGTAGGTGAGGCTGAGAGAGCTCTGAGAAAACTGTGACTGTCCCAAGGTCACCCAGCTGGCTGCATGTGGAGGAGGGATGGGGAATCAGACCTGGCTCTCCAGATTAATTTGACCACTCTTTAGTCACTACACCAAGCTGGGGGGGGGACAATTTTATAGAAGGCTGTTGGCAACCCCTTATAATTTTCATAGCAAGAGATGTACAGAGAGGTTTACTGCATCTTTAGAGACCAGGACTGGGGGGCCATGGATTCTAATCATGGGAAAGGATTTTCCACTTAAATATTTGAAAGCATTTACTGATGGTGAGAACTGTTTGTAGATGGAGTATGCTGCCCCAGAGGGTGATGGAGTCTCTTTTGTTGGAGGTTTTTGGGAGAAGATTGGGTGAGCACCTCTCAGGAGTGTGTGATTAAGTCTCTGAGAAGGTGGGGTGTTGTGTATGCGGAGTTGTCAAGGCCCTGAGCTTGAAGGTCTGAGGCAGGGTCATAATCCTGCGATCATGACTGGCCAACTCACAGCTGGGACCCAAATGCCGGATCCAGTCAGTTCAAACCGAAAGCAACCAATAGTGTGAACCGGCAGGAACCTTCTATTTTTCAGTATTATATAATTGTGGGTGTTTCGGGGGAGGGGGTGTTCTCAGTCCAGTCTAAGTTCGCTTGTACCTTGGAGCTGGGGTCAATGAAGAGCTGAAATGCACTTGCAGTGTCCATGTTTCCTGACCCCGTGGATTTAATTTGGGGGCTGGTCTGGATGGCCTTTTGGGTTCTCTTCCAGCTTGGTGTGATTCTGATTCTGAGAGGTGTTTTGCCACTGCCTGCCTCTGCACAATGGACCTGGGCTCCCTTGGTGGCCTCTCATCCAAATACGAACCAGGGCCAACCCTACTTAGCTTCCGAGAGCTGATTAAATCTGGCCAGCCCGAGGCATCTAGCTCAAGACACACATGTAGGGAAAGGAGGTCTTTTCCATCTCCTGCAAAGGCAAGCTGCAGCATGGCTGAACAGCAGATCCCCTTTTTTAATATTATGTCTCACCCCAGTGTAAGGATGGTTGGGACCAGCCCTTCTCAGTTAACAACGCATTCCCACCTGTTAACATTCTAGAACCTGAACTGCCACCCCCCCCCCACGGCCGACCCATGACGGACAGATGTATAAAACATTCATCAGCAGCAGGACAGAACACTCCGTTTCCTTGAAGAGCGAAGCAGCTTGTCTGTGCTTGGGAGTTCCAAGCCCTTTCATTCCCTTGAAATCGTTCCCCTGCTCCACAGCACACGCTGCGTGAGTCCCAGGAAAGGTTAACAAGCACAGCAGCCTTCGTTTGTGAGGAGTGGGAAAGCGCCATGTGCTGCTTCCCCCCGCCCCGTTCCTTTTCAACAGACTGGAGTTTTTTTGTCTCTGCTCTGGCACAGGGCAAGGGCCCAGCGTAGCTCATGTTGAGGAATCTGGCAGCACAAGGAAGGTCTCCGACAGAGAAAGAAATCTAGTTGTCATCTACACCTGTAAGTGACAAGAAAGGAAGAGGGACCTGATGGCTTCGTAGGCCAAAATGTTTTCAGATTTTATACACAATATGCACAGGCCCTAATCCAGGTAAAATTGGGCTTGGTTCACATTATAATCTGAAACACACTTGCTGGAAAATAAGCCCCATTGATCACAGTGGAGCTCCCCCTCCCCCAGACTCCCTCTGGGACTTTCTGCACGTATAGCTATGCCTGTTTATCCAAAAGTAAGGTTCTTAAACTCAATTAAACAGGCATATGACCAATACGTAAAGCTGCAGGCCTATGCCCATTAAGGCTTGCATGATCCGTGTGAGTTGCTTCAGAGTAAACATGTATAGAAGTGTGTTATGTGCATCACAACAAGTAATGATACTTCATTTACTTTATATGCCAATGGAGATCCAAAGCAGCCTACATCATTCTCCCCTTCTACAGTTTAATCTCACAGCAACCCTGTGAGGTAGGCTAGGCTGAATGTGTGCAACTGACCCAAGGTCACTCAGCATGCTTCCCTGGCAGAGGTGAAGATTCAAACTTGGATCTCCCAGATCCTTGTCGAATGCTCTAACCTCAAGCTGGATCTCAATGACATTGTGACTAGCCAGTTTCATTTAGGGTTGCCAGTCTCTATGTCAGCTTTTTTTCAACCTATTGACCATGGAGGAGCCCCTGAAATAATTTTTCAAGGAGCCCCGGAAGTGATGTCATCTGGCCACACCTTCCAACCACGCACACACCAGAAGTGCCATGTCACTGGAAGTGACATCACCACTCATGTTAATAGGCAGGCTCAAGGAAGACTGAACAGAGGGAGATGGAAGGTGGTTTAATGTGGGAGTAGACATGCAGGCTCCACCCCCTCCCAGGCACAGACGCCATGAGAGAACTCACTCATGCTCAGGAGGGAGAGCAAATGGAAATGTCCAGTCCCCTAGCTTGTGGCCGAGTCCATTAAGGCAAGAGGTAAAAGGCTGTGGACCCCCTCTGAAGCTATGTGGTGACTGGAGATCTCCCACTATTACAACTCATCTCCAGGCAACAGAGATAGATCAGTTCGCCTGGCAAAAATGGCCACTTTAGAAGGTGAACTCTATGGCATTATACCAGACCGAAGTCCTCCCTACCCCAAATCTTGCCTTTCTCAGGCTGCACCCCTCAAATGTCCAGGTATTTCCTGATCAGGAGCTGTCAATCCTAGTGTCGTTTGTTTTATTTGGGCATGCAGTTGTTAACTTCAGCTGGACTGAAAACATGATATGTCTACTCTATCACCATTAACCTAGAGAGTTTGACAGGAAAGCAGCTAATTAGTACACCATCAGCATCTGAACGTGCAACAAATTCATCCCATTCACTATACTGGAAACCAGTTTGGATAATGAGCATTCGGCACTGTTGAAGGCTAATTTTTATTAAAGATGGAGTGGGATGAAAGCATTTGTGTAGTAAGCAGAAGAAAGGTTCAAATTAGTAGCCATGCTGGTCTGAAATAGCACAATAAAATCAGAGTCTAGTAGCATCTTTAAGGCCAACAAAGAAAAGACCGACAAACAAAGGAAAGGGAAAGAGTAAAAAGACAGATCACTGGAGATCTGTTAATTGATGCTGTTGGAAATGTGCTATCATAAACAACATCTGCCTTCTCTCTCTTGTTCCCCTCAGGAAAGTTTGGGCTTTTCCTTGAATGGCATCTCAGCATATTTTCTACGATATACAGTTTTCTGAGAAAGTGTTGCTTCCTGCAGAATGTTCACTGCATGCCGAGACCTTCTGCCTGCTCCCTTTCACAAGCCATGAGCTGAGGGATCAATGGAATAGAGTGAGGGGAACCAGAGATTTCTCAGAACTGGCCCACTGGCCATTAGGACTGAGGGCTAAGAAGGGGCAAGCCTTTATGGTGGCATTCATTTCATTTAAATTGTTGTCCTCATCCATTTGGGTTTGCTTCGTTTTCATTCCTGTCATTAAGAATTCTTTGAATACTTCAGCACTATTTATAGGTAGACACCATTTTATGCCATTTGTATGCAAATGGGTGGGGGGAGGGTGTTTTTGCATGAAACATGTGTGATAGGGAACAACAGAAAATAGCACAAACTGTAAAAGGTTCTTTTCTCATAGGGGAGAAGCAAAACTGCAATTGGGATATTCAAATAGAACGAATGCATTGGTGAAATCTAGTCTTGTCCCTAGTTGTAAACCACAGACATATGCACCAAAGCTAAGGAGAAACGGGTGAAATCTGATAATGCAGGCTTTTAAATACGCTTGGTTAATTGTGTTGAATATCAGTCCCTCCTGGGTGGTTCTTTATAAATTAGGAAAGATCCGGTTTCCTTTCAGACTTTGAAATTTTACAAAAGATTAACACAGATAGGTGCAGGTATATGGGCCAATAAATACTTCTGTGGACCAATAATTGCCAAGCTGCGATGGCATATACACAACTGAACAAGCTTCCCTATGTTCCATTCAGAATGGCTCAACTAAAAGGAGCTAATTAGGATCCAATTCAGATCCAGCCTCAGTTACATCCAGGTCTTGTCATTGAGAATTCAACAAGGGTCTGGACTGGAGGCCTTCCTAGCCGAACTCCCTCAAAGTCAGCTCCTTCTTTTTCCCTTCCCTTGCCCCCAGATCTACCTAGTAACAGAGGTACTAGCAGGAAGACTCTGGTTTCAATTAAGTCCCATGGTAAAATGGACTTATCCTACCACAGAGCCTCAAAACATTCTCAAATAGGCCTTCAGCACCTCACCTTTATACTACCTGTGCCTGTATTGTAAAGCTGGGGAGGGTGCATCACAGTCTCATAAGCTTTTCCTTTTTTGCTGGCACCATTCAGAGGTTTTCTTTAAACTCCACCTTTTATGTATGCACTACCTGCTTTACTTATGTTTATTGTGAAGTCCCCCCCCCCCAAAATGATGCGCAGCTCCCAAGTATGTGGGGAGCAGGCCTGGGAAGTTAGCAAAATTACCCTTGACCAGTCCAGTTTCCTTTATAAAATAACAGATTACTATGAAGAATGCCTGTGAGGAGGATGCCTAGAGGAGCAGGGCACAGAAGACTGGGGTGGAGCTGGGCCTATTCTGCACACAATAGATAATACACTTTCAGTGCACTTTAGAAGTAGATTTTCCTGTTCTGCACAGGAAAATACAGCTGCCAAAGCACATTGCAAGTGCATTATCCTATGTGTGCAAAATGGGCCCAGGTCTTACTCCCACTGACTGCCGGAACTCTTTCAGGACCTGGTCATTCAGGCATGAAGGGGGTCTCAAGAGGCTGATGATGAGGTAAAGGAACAGATGTGGTGGCTCAGATACTTCACAAGGTCTCTGTCAATCTCCCAGAGATGGCCCCCATATATGATGTGTTTTTTAAAATTTGGGGTACAATTTATAAGCCTTCTGGTGACCCTCATGAGAGGAAACTGTGGGATATATTACAAACAAATAAACATAGGAGGAGGTCAGAAAGAGCAAAGGCAGGAAGGAAACAGGGAATCTCCTCAACGAACATGATAAAAAGTGTGACTAGACTAACTCTTATAGTGGTTAAGAGTGGTGGACTCTAATCTGGAGAGCCGGGTTTGATTCCCCCACTCCTCCATATGAAGCTAGCTGGATGACTTTGGGTCAGTCATGGTTCTCTTAGAACTCTCTCAGCCCCACCTACCTCACAGGGTGTCTCTTGTGGGGAGAGGATGGGAAGGCAAGCCACTTTGAGACTCCTTTGGGTAGTGAAAAACAGGATATAAGAACCAGTTCTTCTTCTTCTTCTGAGATTTTGAGGATGTTGACTGTTTTCAGTCTATATCTATCGCCACTGTGTGGCCTTCAGCTTGAAACGCATCACATTCTGGCAGCATCGTCTGCCACTGAAATAGATACATTAATTAAATTGCTCTTGGAATATCTGACCTGCTAGCTACAAGACAGAAACCGAGAGAGAACAAGGCTAACAGCAGCAGTCATCCAAGCTGTCCGTTTTTGCCAACTTCCTGTGCTGACAGGGTGTAGATCTCTGGGTTAGAGACACATACTTCAGCCTTCAAAGAGGTCACATCAAACCTCTTTCGCCCCACAGGCAAGGTGAAGACAAGATCATACATACAAAGGGGAATTGTGTTTCAGCTGGCATGACTGGAACTAATGCCAGTCAAACAAGAGTTCATGGCACAGTTCAATCATTTAGCTTGACAGAGAATAGTTCCTCTCCATCCTTTTTATCAAATCACGAACTCTTCCTCAGCAGACTCAGGTTGCATTCTATAAATGATGTTCCATAGGCAGTGCAGCAATATTATTTGGGGACTGAATGTGTAATAGTTACTTGGACTACCGAGTGTTTTTTGATACTGCAGTATATGGAAAATCAGATCTGAGAGTGGATTACTTACTTCCCGACAAATGCCTGTAGGAGAAATTTCTACAGTAGTATTTCTCAGATTTCTGATCATGGAAACATATTGTTTTGGGTCCACATAAACATAATAAAGTGTGATATGTCTTCATAAGGCTGAAAATTCTGTTTCTTGAATCAAATATCCACTTGCATATAACTCAGCAGAGGTGTAAAGGAAAAGCAATTTACTCCAAAAGTCTAGTCTTAGACATTAATCACTCCTCCACATGGGTGGCCATTTTAAAAAGTGAAACCTTTCCTTTGAGAACAACCAAGGGTTCCCTTTGAGAACAACCCAGAAACCCACTGAGACATTTTTATCTTCCTCCTTAAAATACTTCAGTGGATCACCCTTTTCTCAATCTGGTGCAATTGATCAATAAATCTGGACTTTCATATTCATTCTTTACATAGGAAGGGCACCCCAAGGGCTACACTTTGGTCATTTTCCACACTGTGCAAATTTCTTCTTAATACGTGGAAAAGTACCCACATGGAGAAAGAAAATACATATCACCATGATGAATGAACCCCTCTTTTTGCTGTAAGAAAGGATTTCAGACTTAGAGGGCTGCCCCACCAGCCTGCCAGTTTTTGCCCAGCAGAAGACAAGGGGAAGTTTCTTCCACCAGACAGGCACTTGGGGGACACCCTGCTCAGATGCCTCTGCACACAATCCCAAAAGTGAACTTGGGGCAACAATTCACTGGTCAGGACCATTTTGAAGAAGAAGAGTTGGTTTTTATACCCCGCATTTCACTACCTGTAAGGAGAAGGGGAAGGCACTGGTAAACCACCCCGTATTGAGTCTGCCATGAAAACGCTAGAGGGCGTCACCCCAAGGGTCAGACATGACTCGGTGCTTGCACAGGGGATACCTTTACCTTTACCTTTAAGGAGACTCAGAAAGGCTTACAATTACCTTCCATTCCTGTCCACAAAACAGACACCCTGTGAGGTAGGTAGGGCTGAGAGAACCCTGAGAGAACTGGGACTGGCCCAAGGTCACCCAGCTTGCTGCATGTGGAAGAGTGGGGAATCAAACCCAGTTCTCCAGATTAGAGACTGCCACTCTTAAACACGAGACCACACTTACTCTCATTTTGTAAAGAACATCGATACACTCACCTGCCTCACACTTTCTGGTAAAAGATTAAGCCAACCCTCCATCCTAGGGAACCCCTGAAACATACATTTAGCAAGAAGGGACTCCTCTCTGATCAGTTCCATCTCTCAGCTCTCAGTTGAGCTTGGGGGCTGGACTCCCCAAGAACATACAGTCTGTGGTCAGCCAGAAATTGTACTTTTGAGTTCTTTTTTTCTAGTTTCGGCATTTCTTTCCCCCAGTTCCCTCTCACACGCACTTTTATCTCCTTGTGTGTGCTTACAATAAGCCTTTTCAAATTGGGATGTGACTCTGAGAGACTACAGAAAGTGTTCTCTTCCCATGCAAGCCTGCTGTTTAATTAATTCTCCTGGGAGGGGGAGAAGTTGCTTATACTTGCTCTCACACACAAGCACAATCCAGCAGCAAAGTCTGAACTGGAGTGGTCTGTCAGCATTGCAAAGGGTTAATTCCCTGCGTGTGGTAGGAGTCTACTGAAGCCTGGCTTCACATGAGCAGTTGCAGTCACACCTTTCAACACAAGCAAACAGTGATGCTCCCCAAAATGAAGGGGAAGCAGCTGTCATTACATGGGCACATAGACCAGGGGAACCACACAAAAAGGCAGAGGAAATGCATCTTGTGGGAGGTTTGCCGCATGATTTTGTTAATTGGACTTTATCCATATTTTCCCACATGTTATATCATTTGATAGTCTCACTTTCAAGCGATTGTGCCCAGCAGAAAGACACCACGGGGAGTTATCAACAGCTAGAATGGAATGGAGAACTCGTGTTCCGTGTTCCCTGGGCCTATTCTGCACACATAGGATAATGCACTTTCAAAGTGCTTTTGCAGCTGGACTTTCCTGTGCAGAACTGGATAATCTACTTCTAAAGTGCATTGAAAGTGCATTATCCAATGTGTGCAGAATGGGCCCTGGTCTTAGTACAGACCACACATTTCACTAATGCAGTCTGAAGAATGCTCAAGGGAAAGAATTCTCCTAGGGAAAGGTGACTGTGAGTCCATCTAGTTCCATCTTACCTGCTCAGCCAAAGAAAGGGTTTCCCCAACATTTGCTGCCTGAGATGCTTTCAACTCTCCAGAGACTGAACCAAAGACATTCTCCATAGAAACCATCTCTCAGCTATTCATCCTGAGTCATCTTGAACGTTAAGGGAAATGGTGGGTAAAATTCCTGCCACAGCCGTCTTTTGCCCCAAGATGGCCAGGTGTGGTACAAGTTCTACAAAGTAAATGGAGAAAGGGTTAACAGCCTCACTGTTTTTGTATGCAAATGGCTGGATGAAATCACAGCATATCCGTACAAGAGAGATATACTGTGAGGCTTACAGGGCCCCAGAAAGCTGATGGAGCCAAGCTGAATTATAGCAAGCCTTCAAAACATTGTAATGGAATTCTGCCATAACAAGAGCAAATTTCCCACTATTGAAAAAGAAGCAGCCTATTTACAGATCATTAATTGTACTGCCATAAATAAAAGAAAGACCTTCCAGCGGAGCATGGATACCATCTGAATACACCTGCTGTTTCATGTTTACACAAAAGCTATCGGAGTGGAAAGAAGGGTCAGATGGTTATCATATCACCTCTTTGTCATCTTCTCTCCAGGCTAAACAAACCAAGCTCCCTCAGCCTTTTCTCATATGACTGTGTCTCCAAACCCCTCATCATCTCTGTTGCCCTCCTTTGGACACGTTCCAGTTTGTCTACATCAGGGGTAGTCAAACTGCGGCCCTCCAGATGTCCATGGACTACAATTCCCATGAGCCCCTGCCAGCATTCGCTGGCAGGGGCTCATGGGAATTGGAGTCCATGGATATCTTGAAGTCCACAGATGGTCTAACATCCTTCTTCAAAACAAAACACAGTACTCCACGTGAAGTTTAGCCCGTAAATGAGGTCTCCCATATACAAGGCTTGTCACTGTGTTTCTTTGCTGTCTTTCTTGGAGGTCTCCCTGCCAAGAACTGACCCCGTTTATCTCCAGAAACCTGAGAAGCTCGAGCTGTACTCTGCCACCTCCTTCCCTTCCACAAGCCTCTTGTTCTCCAGTTCAAGGTTGCCGTCTAGCACAATTGCTTTTATTCTGCTGCCACCTGGTGGCAGAGTGATTAATTTATACTCGGAATATCAACACTTGGAACTTATTTTTTACCGAATTTGATCCTGGCGGCAACTTTCTTTCACAGAGTTTACTAAAAAAAAAAAATACAACAACAAAAACACAGTAGTGCAATAGTACGCTTTATTTTGCATCTGTTAGGATCAAATGAAATATCTTGGCAGGACATAGCATTTGTTTTCAAACGCAGAGAAAGGTGCTTCACAACGAACAGGCATCCTCGGTAACAGTCGTTTTAAACACTGTCTCCAGTAGTAAAGCAGCTGGTACTCATGTTAATTACAAGTTGGGCTCTCCAAATAAGGTGAGGTCTCAACATACTTAGTGACTCCTCAAGAATACAAAAAAAATTAACTAGGATGGGTTTGTCATGAACGATTATGTGGAAATATCTACCATATTAACAAAGACACTGTCAGTCTTCTCCCCTTTCTCCGCCACCCTCCTCCGTCTATCTTCTTTCTCTTCCCTGTCAGTCCCTTGTCATCTCTTCATCCATCTTCTTTCCTTCCTGGTCACTCCCTCCTCCTCCTCCTCCTCCTCTTTCTTCTTCCATCCTCGCTCCTATCTCCCCCACCTCCCTCTTATCCTTCATCTCTCCTTGCTTCTCTCCCCCCCCCTCTTTCTCCTGTCCATTTTTTCTTCTCCATCCTCTTCCCCCCCCCCTTCTTCCAGCCACTTCTTCTTTCCTCCTCCACCCCTGTTAATGGCTGCAGGCCATGGGGCCATTGGTTATGGGGCTCGAAGACAGCTGTCAGCCCAGACTGACCTCAACCCAGTACGCATATGCCCAGCCCCACAAGGAGGAGGAAGAGGAGAGTAGGAAGCCCAGCCATCCAGTTCACCTCAGAGATGACCACGGTGACGATGGCCGCATCTGAGCCATGCTACACATGGGGGGGCCTGGTTCAGATGGGTCATCTTCACTGTGGTCATCTCTGCCATGCCCATGGTCTCCTTGGAGGTCTCCCAGAAGTGGCAAGGAGGCTAGAGCCCGATGCAGGCATGATGCAGTGATCTCTACTGGGCCCAGGACAATGGGCCAGCTTCATGCAAGCCCAGGCCAGCAGCAGGGTGGGGCAGCTGCCGCTGAGGTGAACCAGACATCTGTGCTTCCTTCTCATGGAGCTCTTCATCTATTGAACAGGTCGAGGTTGGTCTGGGGGGAAAGCTGCCTTCCAGCCCCATAAACATTGTGGGAGAAGGAAGGGAGCTCTAGCTGAGCTCAGCAAGGCCCACACCCAGGCCATGATCCTCCTCCTCATCCTCCTAGCTCCGCAGAGTGGGCATGGGAGGGAACACAACATCTCTTTCCTGTATCTCTTTTACCTGTCTTGTTCTTTTAAAAAAATCATTACTCTCATGATGCTGGGGGGAGGGTCTACCAAACACCTGGTCAGGGCGGGGAATTCCCCACATCGAGCTCCTATTGGTTACCACCATGATAAGTGATGGTGAGTGTGTATGTAAAGCCTGAATATTTCCATTGCAGTTCCCCCCACAGCAGACACCTTGTGAGGTATGTGGGGCTGAGAGAGCTCTGACTTTACTGCTCTGTGAGAACAGCACTATCAGGGCTGTGATGGGCCCAAGGTCACCCAGCTGTCTGCATTGTGGAGAAGCAGGGAATCAAACCTGGCTTTCCAGAGTAGAAGCTGCTACTCTTAACCACTACACCATGCTGTACAGCTTAATTTGTCATGTGAAGACTTATGCTTCAGTTCTTCCTGGTAGTTCATTGTTGTTGTTGTTAAGTGCGAAGTCGTGTCCGACCCCATGGACAATGATCCTCCAGGCCTTCCTGACCTCTACCATTCCCCAGAGTCCATTTAAGTTCGCACCTTCAGTGACTCCATCCAGCCACCTCATTCTCTGTCGTCCCCTTCTTCTTTTGCCCTCAATGATTCCCAGCATTAGGCTCTTCTCCAGGGAGTCCTTCCTTCTCATGAGGTGGCCAAAGTATTTGAGTTTCATCTTCAGGACCTGGCCTTCTAAGGAGCAATCAGGGCTGATCTCTTCTAGGACTGACCGGTTTGTTCGCCTGACAGTTCTTTACTGAGGTTGGTGATGGAGGAGAGAAAAGTCACCATTTTCTCCATGCTGGTATTTGACAGAGAATAGCGTACGCTGCTTTGGAGTCAATCCATAGCACAGGAAAGGGAAGTGCCTCATTTCTAGCCCTTGTGAAAGCTGCACTGGCTGAAACAAGATAACAGGAAAAGAGGCACACAATTACTCCACATCACTACAAGTTCATACAAGAGAAACATAGAAACAACCCTAAGAATCCTCAGCAAACTGGGCTGAACCTGAGTTACTAGACTAGCCTCTTCCTTACCATAAAGTATGTTAAGAAATATTTTAAAAAAACAGGTGTCCAAAGGAATTGGCCAATAATATTATAATGCCCCTATAGAGAGCAATGGAGTAGCCTCATTGTGCAGTCCTATTCACCTAAAAAAGGACATTGCAGAGCTGGAGAAAGCACAGAGGAGGGTAACCAAGATTATTAGGGGGTAGGAGCACCTTAGTAAAGGAGAAAGACCAAATAACCTGGGGCTTTTCAGGTTAGAAAAGAACTGACTGAGGAAAAATGTGTTAGAGGTTTATAAAATCATGAATGGGATAAAGAAAGTGGACCAAGAGAACTTTTTCTCACTCTCCCCTAATACTAGAACTCTGGACATCAATAAAGCAGATGAGAAGTAGATTCAGGACGGCCAAAAGGAAATACTTCTTTATACAATGATTGATTGAAATGTGGACTTTGCTGCCAGAGGATGTAGTGATGGCTACAGGCTCAGAAAGCTTTCCAAGGGGATTAGACAGATTCACAGAGGACAGGCTACTAGCCCTGGTGACTAAAGCCAGACTCCACACACAGAGGCCATAAACCTCTGAATCCCAGTGCCATGAAACAACCTCAGGAAGGCATTGGCCTCTGTGGCCTGTGGTTGATCCTTCCATATAAGACAGAAGGCTGGACTAGAGGGACCACTGGTCTGATCTAGCAGGGCTCTTCTTGCGTTGTTTTCACGCTTGCATTTATATGGCTTCAGTCACATGCTGCCTGCAACTGCTCTCTTTTCCTTAAGAGAGAGCCACTTTGGTGTAGTGGTTAGGAGTGCGGACTTCTAATCTGGCATGACAGGTTCGATTCTGCGCTCCCCCACATGCAGCCAGCTGGGTGACCTTGGGCTCGCCACGGCACTGATAAAAACTGTCCTGACCGGGCAGTGATATCAGGGCTCTCTCAGCCTCACCCACCTCACAGGGTGTCTGTTGTGGGGAGAGGAATGGGAAGGCGACTGTAAGCTGCTTTGAGCCTCCTTCGGGTAGGGAAAAGCGGCATATAAGAACCAACTCTTCTTCTTCTTCTTCTTAAGCTCCCTTTCTTTCCACCCAGCCTGACTCTAACATTTAGCTAGTTGTTGGTGAAATGAGAGGTAGAGCATTCCTCTCCTCCTTTGTAAGCTCTGCCAGTTTTCTCATCCACTTCCTCCTGAGGCATAAATGCATCACTGCATAAAAGGGACAGAAGAATATTGGTTCTGCATTGGAATGGAGCACCAGGTTACATCCGAGAATTCCAACAGAGTTGTATTGGCAAGCAGTGAACTCCGCCCTTCTGAGTGGATCGAGCAGACTATGAATCAAAGACAGGATAGAACATATGGAAAGGCATGCTGGAACAATACCAAAATAAGGGTCTGCAGAACGACGTGGCTGTACAGGCTGTCAACGTATACAATTTACTGCAGTGTATACATTGTGAAGCCCGGAGAGATGGTTTACTTTTCTGGTCATATAATTCCTCTGATGAGCTTGCAGGAAATCCTTTTGCCTTGTTGTTTCCTATGTTATAATTTTTCACCTTTAAAAAAAAAGTTCAACGCTTCCCAAAAGAACAATACAGGGACATGGCAATGGGTTACAGTTGGAAATGTATACGTTTGATAACATTTAATGTTTTCCAGTGACAAAAAAAAAATCCAATTGATCAATATTACTGAGCTAACATAGACCTGGGGCTTTGGGATGATTTTAATAGGTAAAGCACAGATCCACCACAGTTGAGACAAAATCCTCCAGCATTTTTGCAAAAGAAATACATAAAATTAGGGATCCGTGTGAGAGAATATATTCTAATTGGACTAATGTGAGAGCCTTGAGCTCTATTTTTTATTGCCTAATGCAGGGGTAATCAAACTGCAGATCTCCAGATGTCCATGGACTATGATTCCCATGAGCCCCTGGCTCATGGTAATTGTAGTCCATGGACATCTGGAAGGCCACAGTTAGACTACCCCTGGCCTAATGTATAGCTATAATGAGACAGTACGGCCTAGGAGGCAGAAGCAGGAAAAAGATGGGTAAAGAAGTTTAAGCAATTGCATTCACACACCTTCACAAACCTTGGTCAAACCATGACCAGACCGGGTTTGATCAAACCCCATTTGGCTGGGATTACGGCTAAAGCTCACTTACTTTGGACACATCATGCAATCAAACTCGCTAGAAAAATCATTAATGCTCGGCATGGTCAGTGGCAAAAGGAAACGTGGTCGCCAAAGGATCCGCTGGCTCAACACGATCACAGCCGATACAGGGATGACCATGAATCAATTAAAGGAAGCAGTCAGAGACAGGGACGCATGGCGAAGACTTTCCTATAGATTCACCGAGGGTCCGACACGAGTGAACAGATGACATCATCATCATCATATTCATTCAGCTGGGACGTCTGAATGCAAATAATGCTTAGATTTATAGCTAGCTTGTTTGTTGTGATGTCTGAATTCATGAACCGCTCTTTGTGGAGTGGCACTAGCTGTTCTCAAGGCTACCTAAACAAGGACAGCATATCAAATGTGTCCTTTCCACTGGTAGGCAAGAGAAAAGGGAAAGAAGCAGAGAAACCAGGGTTTATGTATGTCCCTGGCTCTGTTAATTACATATGGCGAATAAGCTACACCCTCACCTGGATTGCCCAGACTTGTCTGATTTCAGATCCTGGAAACTAAGTAGGGCTGGCCCTAGTTAAAACTTGGATGGGAAGGAAATCCAATGATGCTACACAGAGGTAAAGGTATCCCCTGTGCAAGCACCGAGTCATGTCTGACCCTTGAGGTGATGCCCTCTAGCGTTTTCATGGCAGACTCAATACGGGGTTGTTTGCCAGTGCCTTCCCCAGTCATTACCGTTTTACCCCCCAGCAAGTTGGGTACTCATTTTACCGACCTCGGAAGGATGGAAGGCTGAGTCAACCTTGAGCCGGCTGCTGGGATTGAACTCCCAGCCCCATGGGCAGAGCTTCAGGCTGCACGTATGCTGCCTTACCACTCTGCGCCACAAGAGGCTCTTAGAGGCTACACAGAGGTAGATAATGGCAAACCTACCTCCATTCATCTCTTGCCTTGAAACCCTTTCAAGTTTGCTACCAGTTGGCTTGATGGCATTTTCTACTACCATGCAGAATTTGTTGTGCAAACCAACAAATGAATGCACCCTTTCTACCCACCTAACCAAGAGCTAGGGATGCCGCTTTGACCACTTCTGAGGACCCTCTCATCAAGCTCTCACCACTGCCGTCCACTGTTAGCTCCACATCCTTGCAAAGTTCGCAAATACAGATCGGTGAAGATTGGCCTCCAGCTGGTTTCATTTAAAGGAAGGTTTGTATGCGGCATGTCCTTTAACGACCACTTCCTCCGATTGCTGGTATTCACTCCAAACCAACAACGGTTATCTTCCTTTGCCACCAGTGCTCTGTGTCCTTGGAACTGTGCTGTGTTCCCCAAAGGTCTGGGGAGGGTGGAGAAGAGAGAAAAGAGTTCACACAGCAGAGTCTGGCAGGATGCCAACCGGGAAGTGTAAACTGAGTTGGCCGTAAGCATTTTTGACAACTCTGTGCATTTGGGCCGTTTTCCCACCTAAGAGCAAGTTTCACATGCTCTCCGTTCTTCAGTTGTTTGGGGGAAAGGAGAGGAGGGGTGGAGGGGAGGGGAGAAAAACCCAGGGTACATTTTGAATGAGTCCTGTCATACATCCTACTATGGATGAGTTTAGCTGAGCACAACTTCACAGACGTGTGGCGATGTTTTAAAATTCCGGACTGACCCACTTCAAAGAAAAGGAAACTAGGCCTGACCCTTTCTCATCATGAAGAAAAACGTGGCAGTTTTATTCCTTGTGCCTTCTTTGATTGCAAATGCCTACAGTGTCCCACAAGTCTCTGAGCTGGTAAGTAGGATGATGCCTTTTACGGTCAGTGCATGTTGAGGGTAAAGCCTTGCAGTGGGATGGAGGAAGGGTACATAATGTGAACATGTGCAAGCAGAGGGAAGGGTTACAAGAGCATATGGAATCTACCAACCTCAGGATGAGTCAAAGGTTCCTGGAGGCTTGACCCCTGCCTGCTCTGTATTTCAAGGAACAATTTCTTGGTTAATTCTGACAAAAAAATGCCTGTGAATACATTGTAACAAGAGTTACATCATAACAAGAGGAAGCAGAGTTGGGTTTTATACCCCGCTTTTGTCTGTTAGGAGTCTCAAAGCAGTTTGCAATCACCTTCCCTTTTTCTCCTCACAACAGCACTTTGTGAGGCAGATGGGTGTGAGAGAGTCCTGAGAGAACTGTGACTGGCCCAAGGTCACCCAGCTGGCTGTCTGTGGAGGAGGAGTGGGGAAACAAACCCAGTTCTCCATATTACAGTCTGCTGACCACTATATCAACCTGACTCTCAATGTAGATATTAAACTGATAAGAACAAATAAGTATAAGAATGGTACATTCTAATAAAATACAGTTAATTTCTGATGTTCGTAATATACATATTTCTTATGGGCTTAAAACTGTGTTGTTTACTGTAGACATTTTCAGGCTGTGATTCTAGGTAGCAGCAGCCATGCACACCTGAAATGGCAAACATATGACCACTTTTAAGTTTGTGCGGAATGGACCCTGGAATTACTACCTCTATAGCCCAGTTTCTTGCTCATTCATCATAACAATTACAAAATCCTGTTGTAACAGTAGCTACTAAGTGGTAAGAAAAAATGCACTCTACATTCCAACCTCTGGAATGAGTAAAACCTACCAGCACATTTTAATCCAACCTCTGAATTAATACAACGTACCTGTAGGCTTGGCCTCTGCTCTGTATTTCAAGGAACAGTTTCTTTGAGGGACTCTAGAACTCAGCCTTATCATTGTATGGCCAATGTAGCGCTGAAGTAGAATCTGAGGGATTCATCTGCAGGCCCACACCTACTATACTCAAAGAGGCTTCCTTCCAAGTAAGCATTTATAGGATCACAGCCCAAATTAAGCTGGAGGATCCTCTTTGCCAGTCCAGGGAAACTTCACAATATCCGTTTTCTCTCAGAGAGAAAAAGCACTGGATCTCTTGCACTACAGGAGTACCCAGATAATCAGTGCTAATTTTAAAAAGCTACATCAGGTTGTTCAGATCCTAGAAAATGCTTCCACTGGGAATGTCCATGCTGCTTCTGCCCAGCTTTCTTTGCAGGCTTACTCTCCGGGCCTGGACAGAGTACCTGTGTTAACAGGTGGGTGTGATTCCTGACACTTGGAAAAGCCATAAAGATTATTCCAAGTTCAAAGTTTCTGGTCTATATCAAGAGTTATTTAAATACAACAGGCACCTGCAAATGCATGTTGAATGTGAGCATTCTTCACTCTCCTCCCTCATTAGATATAACTGTAATAATAATCACATATTCCAGAGAGAGGAAGAAAGAGGTCCTGGTTTTATCCCAGCACCCATGTGTCACAATTGTACACACAGGCAGAAGGGCTAAAGACAATTCAAATTATAAACTGTATGTTGTTGTTTGTTAGGGTTGCCTGTTCCAGATTAGGAAATACTTGGAGATTTGAGGAGTGAGGCCTGAGGAGGGTTGGGTTTGAAGGGGAGGGGAGGGTCTTTGTTGTTGTTATGTGCGAAGTCGTGTCCGACCCATCGCGACCCCATGGACAATGATCCTCCAGGCCTTCCTGTCCTCTACCATTCCCCAGAGTCCATTTAAGTTTGTACCTACTGCTTCAGTGACTCCATCCAGCCACCTCATTCTCTGTCGTCCCCTTCTTCTTTTGCCCTCGATCGCTCCCAGCATTAGGCTCTTCTCCAGGGAGTCCTTCCTTCTCATGAGGTGGCCAAAGTATTTGAGTTTCATCTTCAGGATCTAGCCTTCTAAGGAGCAGTCAGGGTTGATCTCCTAGAGGACCGGTTTGTTCGCCTTGCAGTCCAAGGGACTCGCAAGAGTCTTCTCCAGCACCAGAGTTCAAAAGCCTCAATTCTTTGACGCTCGAATTCTTTGACGCTCGAGGGTCTTTAATGGGGTCTAATGCCACAAAAGCCACCTTTCCCTGGGTGAAATGATCTCTGTTGCCTGGATATCAGATATAATAGTGGGAGACCTTCAGCCACCACCTGGAGGCTGTTTGTGTTGGGATTACAGCAGGGTATAAGTGTTTTGAAGGTACCAAAATATTTAACCATTGTTTTGTATGGCTTTGGAGGTGAACAGTTACTAGAATTGTCATTGGTGACACCAAAGATCCGCAGGTGTTCCTAAAAAAGTAACATCCTGCTAGCCGCAGACAGAGTCGAGTTGCCCTTAGATGCTCAGCCTTTTCCTTAGGGAGACTCCAACTATACACGTGAAAGAGAAATCTGTTACAGCAAAGAAAGAAAGCTTTGTGGCACTATAAGACTCCTTTTCAAAATTCCCTTTGGGAATGTACAGCTTCCAACCTTTAGTTGGGGCCTGGCATTCTCCAGAAATGAAAATGTATTGCCAAACTACAGAGATCAGTTCCCTGCAGGAAACGGCAGCTTTGGAGGGTGGACTCTATGGCATCACATCCTCACAGAACATCCTACCCTCCCCAGGCTCCACCCTCCTCAGGCTCCACCCCTAAATCTCCAGGAATTTCCCAAGCCAGAAAGGACATCCCTTTTTCAAATATGGCTGCCACTTTTTTGAAAAGACCTATGCATTCTGGGTCTTTAACCACCATCAGACCTGCAGGAAGTAGTGGTAATGTTACCTCACCACAAAAAGCATTCTCTCAGGGTTGCCAACTTCAGGTAAAGAGAAGATGGCTCCTTTGGGAGGGCAGACTTCATTACATTAGGTCCTACTGAGCTCTCTCCTCCTAAGACCTCCCTTTCCCCAGCCTCTAGCCCTAAATCCCCAGAAATTCCCCAACCTGGAATTAGCAGCCCAATAATAAATGGTACCAGAGAACTGTTCATTTTAGAGTTTTCCCATGAACTAAAATGTTCATCGTATGTGCTTCTATCCAGCTTCTGTTCCAGGCATAGATATAGCAGCTTGTTGAAAAATGTAGATACATCACAACTGGCTTTTTCCTCCCAGGGGAAGAACAAATGTCATGTGAAGACCTTCAATACTACCAAAACTCAGTGCCACCCTTGTTCTCTGAATCATGATATTCAGTGTCCTGAAGGTTTTGCCAGAATTACCAACGGTTCTGGGACGCAAGGCTGCAGGTATTAATATTGTGAATTACTTGCCGAGCTTTTCCGCATTGAGACGGGACTGCTCAATCACAGTTAATTTTGAACATCACTTTCATCAAGAAACTGCTTCTTTTATAGTTTCCAGCTCCCCAGGAATACGAGCTGAGTTTCTGTAAGACCTTGCCTGGGTGGTTCACCAAACAAAATGAAATGGCTTGGATAAGAACTGTTCTCCCCCATCCCTGGTTATTGGGGAGAAATATGAGGTAGAAACCAAGTAAATGCAGTGGGAGGACTCAGGGACATTCAACACAGAAAAGAAGGTATGCTTGAGGTCTCGTGCCCCCTTGAAACTAGGGTTGCCACCTCTACCAATCTTTCCTGTCCCCTGCCAATGCAGTTCAAAGGAGCAACGGGGAACCATGTCACATGACTGTTTTGCCAAACTTCACCCGGGGAGGGCTGGTGACCCAGTTGTGTGTGTAGGGATGCCAGTCCCTAGGTGGGACCTGGAGATTCCAGGCAACAGCATTCACTTCCCATGCAGAAATGGGCTGCTTTGGAAGGTGCACTCCAATACTACTTTGAGCTCTCTCCCCTCCCAAATCTCTCCCACTCCTGGCTCCAGCCCCCCAGGCCTCCAAGTATTTCCCACCCCAGTAGCAACTCCCTGTGTGGGTCAGAATTTGTTCTAACTGTGCCTCAGCCCCTTAAGTGGCTTCTTCCTGTCAAACCCTTCAGCATTGCTTACATTGCAGCCCAGTTAGTTCTCTCATTTTCAGCAGGCATCAGGCCCCCCAACTGTTGATGGACACAGCTTGGACTGATAGTCATAGAGTTCCTGATGATTCTAAAATTACCCTTTATCACTTCCAGTAAGATCATAAGAACTTTAATGGAGGCTTAAATATTTGTCTTCCAGGTTTGACGGTCAAATCAGGGGGGACTCCATTCTCTCATTCCTGGGATGTCAGCACACATGTGTGAAGGAGTATCAGCAGCCTCAGTGTTGCCCAGGTTACTGGGGACCTGAGTGTCTAGGTAAGAAAGTTCTCATAGTATTATTTGTGCATTTTTTCCATAAAAGGAACCGTGTACGTCCTTTTTTTGTTTTCTGAAGTTTCCCAGTAGAATCTACATCAGCACCGCGGTCTGGACCCATCGTATCTGTGGCACTGCCTGTCTCCTTATGCCCCCCACAGGGCATTCCACTCTGCGGGTGCTAATTTGTTGGAGGTCCCTGGCCCGATGGAGGTGCATTATTGCATATTTGCTGACCAAAAAATAAATGGGAGAGGCTTGATGGTCTGCAGTTATGATTTGCGGTTTGTTTTCAGTGCATCAGATTCTAAATTTAGATTCCAAATTTGCACCTGGCATTCTGCATCTGTGGTTTTCTCCCATCACTGATCAGGTCTCCAATCATGGCATATGATTTGCATTTTCCTTGGAGCAGGGGTAGTCAAACTGCGGCCCTCCAGATGTCCATAGACTACAATTCCCAGAAGCCCCTGCCAGCAAATGCTGGCAGGGGCTTCTGGGAATTGTAGTCCATGGACATCTGGAGGGCCGCAGTTTGACTACCCCTGCCTTGGAGAGTGGGAAGTCCCATCATGCCTCTCCCATTTATTTTTGGTCAGCAAATATGCAATAATGCAATTGCACTGTAATTCAATTAAAAATGTCAACCACAGCAGCTTAGCATGTGGATGCTCACAGGTTGTGATACCCCATGCCTGAAGCACAATCTGATGTTTCAGTTGCTTATTGTTCCCTTCCAGCATGGGCAAAAGAAGGCAAGTTGGTCCATAAAGTCAAGGAAGAAGAAGAAAAAACCAACTCCAACAGCATTCCAAATAAAATAAATATCTGTTTTTATAATGACTCTTGTGTAGTCTTTTATTATAATTCACCAAAAGTGGTGAATTATAATAAAGCCAAACTGGTATCCAGATAGTGTTCCCATTTTCAAACACCAACCATCCTTCAGTAGCTTGTCCCTCTAGATATGTCTTCATATTTCAGTGATTACTGGTCATACAACGTCCCTTGTTTGTAATATCTTGGAACCCCATTACTATGCAAGAGCCTATGGCCGGAGTATACTAGGATTTGTTATTATTCAGATATATTTGAGAATCTAAATTGTATGAAGACATGTCTAGAGGGACAAGCCACTGAAGGACGGTTGTGTTCAATTCAGCCAGATGGACAAAAA
Source organism: Paroedura picta (assembly GCF_049243985.1). Taxonomy (NCBI): domain Eukaryota; kingdom Metazoa; phylum Chordata; class Lepidosauria; order Squamata; family Gekkonidae; genus Paroedura; species Paroedura picta. The sequence continues at coordinate 106,837,169 of NC_135373.1, read as the reverse complement.
AGTACCATCAGTGGACAATATGCACCAATATGCACCAAAGAAATTGCATGAACTAGCCTTCATGAACTAGCCTTTCCTCTGGCATACCACTAGCATGCCATTTTTGGGTGTCAGAGCAAGCAATAATATTCTGGCACATGAAGATCAAGAGGAAACGTTTTGTCTGCCAAGATACAATTGTAGAACAATATGATAACACATACTCAAAGGACAGGCAGAGAAAACAAGAAGCAACCAGGAAATGGAATGAAGTTGTCAGCAGTTTGCAAATGGCTGCTTTTCAGGGGCAAGGGGGTTCATACAGCAAGCAGCCTGAAAGTATTGTTTTAATAAGACTGGTGCCAAGAGGACTCACTGCACTACCCAGTGATTTGTCAAAAATAGACTTTTAAAATGTATGACCTAAAGCAACTTCTGCAAATGGTATCCTACAACTATTTCATTTTTTTTTTTTGTATTTATGGTATAAAGTCAACTGGACCTTGATAGCCCATGTAAGCCCAATCCCATCAGATCTTGGAAGTTAAGCATGGTCGGCCCTGGCTAGCACTTGGAAAGGTGACCCTCAAGGAAATCTGTCACAGGGGCAGGCAATGGCAAACCACCTCCAAATGCCTCTTGACTGTCTTCCAGACAATCAATGCCATGTGATAAATAAATAAGGCAGGCAACTTTAGCACGTTTGAGCCTCCATACCTCCCCTCTGCTGGTTGCCCGCTGGTTGCTCTCCAGAAGCTCGCGCTAAATAGGTTGATGAATCCAGTTTATGCGATTCCCCAACTTGCGCTTTAAAATAGAGAATGTAGCGAGTCGGTTACTGCCCAGACGCTGGATGTTGGTGATGTCATATGGAGGGGCCAGAATATAACAACTACATTAGGTAAGCACTTCACTACATTTAATGGGTGTGGAAATGCCCTTAGAAAAATGTAGGCAGGTACCTGTATTCAAGGACATGAGCTCAGCCAGTAGGAATTCCTTCACCCCAGCCAACAGCAGCAAGGAAAACCTATGGGTTCAACGCTAGTTCTTGAGTGGTAGCATTGCTAACTGTTTTATGGGAGTGCTTTTGCAACAAGGGGGCATAATAGGACAAATCTGAAGCCCTAGCTTCAAAGCTTTTTAAAAAAAATGCCTTAGGAAAAGGTAAGGTCTTACACTATGCTTCTCAGGCTATTGGTCTAAGAAAAGAAAAGTGAAATACCAGTAGTCTTCTGGTTAGCTAGAAGCCATGGTTTCCTTATGTATCCACCTTTTAAGCTGCTTGTTTGAGAAGACACATCCAAGCTCACATAAACCTTAGCTCTGCTGATTGCTCCTTTGCAGAATGTCCAGGTGGAGCAGCATCTCCCTGCAATAATAGAGGACATTGCTCTCAGGGGATGACTGGGAATGGAGTCTGTACCTGCCAGGTATGTGTTTCTCATTCTTCAAAGTAATGTTATATTATCACAAGCTGAAAGGGACACAGGAATCAAGCAACATTTAGAATGGAATTTCTTAATTTTTAACTTAAAGGGACAATGGAGCTTGGCCCACTGGTGGAGCATCTGCTTTGTATGCAGAAGGTTCCAAGTTCAACCCCTTGGTGCCTATACTTAAAGGGTCTCAGTTAATACATGTTGGGGAATACCTTTTTGATGAGAGCTGTTGCCAATCAAAGTAGACAACTGAGCTAGTTGGAGCACTGATCAAACAGCTTATTTTGTTCTAATTAGTTATTTGAGATGTCTGAATAGTCATTCAACGGCCTCCTACATCTCCTCTAATTAAATCCTTCATAACTCTTGAAAGAAATCTCAGTTAGTAGATGTTGGAGAAGATCTCCTCCTCTTTGAGGAGAACTACTGCCAGTCAGAGGAGGTAACACTGAGCTTAATGTGCTCTAATTAAGGAAGTAAGAAGTCTGAATAGCTCACTATATCCAGTTAAATCTTTAGTAAATGTCTTCAAGGAAAAGAATTCCCAGAATCAAAAGGCCAACTTTCTGCCTGCTAACATAACTCTGGTCCTTCTGTTCTTGACACTGATGGATGATCATGTAATTCGGAGCCCTTCATTCTAAACCTCAGGGCCATCTGAAGATAGCCTACATTGGGATGATCACACTAGCCATATTTGAGCTAAATCATAGTTTTGTGTGATGTTGAGCTAAGCCATCTTGAGGATTCTCAGAGCCAGGTCTGAAAATCCATTCCGCTACAAGCAGTGTCTTTTTGAATGGCACTCTTGTCCAGCACTACGTATCAATCACCTAATGTCCATGTTGTAAAAAATGCTGACCACCACAGTCTCCTTTTCTCACACTTTCTGCTTCTAAATGTTTTCCTTCTGCCTCTGTATGTATTAAAACCTATTTGTGAGAAATGAACATTTCCAGAGTGCATTGGGGTTAGTTAGCATGAATCAGGTGTTCTGTTTCTTTCATTTTCCACAAAGGAAACCAATGTCTCATTTAACTATTTTATAATTGGGGACCGGGGAATTTAAAAAGTTGCCTAGATCTATTTTGTGGCTAATGAGTCCTTGGTTGCAACAATGTCATTTCTTGAAGCTGGTAGTTGTCCTTGATTTCAGTTATCTCCATTATCACCCTTATGGTATTTTTCTTTGGCAGAAAGGATTTGCTGGAGTTGCATGTGAAATGTGTGATAAAGACCTTTTTGGACCTCTCTGTATGTCAGGTAAAAATAATAATGCAGTGATATAAACAAATGCTGTATTACCATCCAGGAGAATGCATAATCAAGTATAACATTGTGTAAAAGTCATTTTGCAACCATCTAAAGCAAGCCTGTTGGTCTTATGCAGACAAAACTCCCACATGTTTTGTACAAGGAACAGCCATTGGGTTGGATCCGGTGGATAATTCCCCACATGCCACAGCCCTTGAGCCAGCAGAAGTATACTAAAAAGTCCATGCTGTATCCTGATTAACATCCTAGTTGCACAACATATTGTGCAAGTAATCATTAGCTGGCTATTCCTGGTTTATATAGCTTTTTTTCCTGATGCACATGAGATCCACTCTCAGCACATAATTATATAATAGCGAAGATTGGTGACCCTAGGCATATGTCATAGGAGGTGGCCTCCAAAAAGTCTTAAATTTACATATATTGGTTGGAGCCATAATTTACAGATCCCATTCAACCACTCAGCTACACTTTATAATGAGTTTAGTACAAATATTTTATATAGAGTGTATTGTCACAATTCTGACCACTGAGGAAGACCCAGCAGGGCCGAAACGTGTGTGGTCTTATGTGCCATTATTTCTGTATAGTTTTTATGTAGTTTTTATTCTGTTTTTAATTGTGCACTATAATAAATAATCAACATTTTTACATTATTTTATTGTACAGCTCAACTTCTGAGTTCCTACCTGTTAAGGTTGGGTTGGGTTCCTTTTTTGGTTTTGGTTTTGCATTATATAGCAGTATATCTATCACTAAGCGTGTTCATGATTCCATCCACAGTTCACACATCACTGGATCCAGCCTCATTATTTGGCAAATTCTGTATGATGACCAAAAGGTTAAGGGATTGTGGTCATGTTATGACTCAAAAGTTGGGCCATAAAGTGCTCTTGTGCTCTTTCTTTCCGTGGCTCCTAGCCACAGGAATACTTAGAAGAGATACATCTCTGAAAGTAACTCTTCTCCAAATTATAAGGCTATAGTTGTCCAATTGCACCTATGGTAATATATAAACATTACCTGCAGATTGTTCTTGGATTTTCCTATTCCTATACCTTCATATCCAATCACCAGGAGCAACTGGCAGACTTTCAGGTGGTGATTCAACTGGTGATTCAAATTGATTGTTGTGTTCATGTCACAACAATCTCATTTGTACCACAGCTTATATGCTTAAACAAGGAATTCTACACTCTTTGCTTACTGTTTATCACACAGTGACCATAGGGGGGGGAAATAGTTTGGGACAACTTTGGCAAAGACCAGGCTCCAGAAGAGCAAGCATTTTGCTATGCACCTTGAATAATAACCTAAAGAAGTAAATACAAAATCAACTCATGCTATAGAAACTTTTTACTAAGTGGGAAAGCAGAATCGGTAAAAAGGAAAGTAGGAAATATATGAGTATCGTGCCTGATGCCAATATTAATCCTTGGAATCAGCAGCTGGTCCAGGTGCAAATGTCTTCTGCTCATGAAAGATAGCAACCCCTCTGTTCTTACATGGTCATATGCTAGCATGTTCCGAGGTCGGTAAAATGAGTACCCAGCTTGCTGGGGGGTAAACGGTAATGACTGGGGAAGGCACTGGCAAACCACCCCGTATTGAGTCTGCCATGAAAATGCTGGAGGGCGTCACCCCAAGGGTCAGACATGACTCAGTGCTTGCACAGGGGATACCTTTACCTTTTTAATCATGGGCATTAAGATCTTTTCAGGCTATTCATGTCCAGAGGTTAGAGAGAGCTTTCTCAACCAGGGTTTCTGGAAACCCTGGAGTTTCTTGACAGCCCTGGAAGGGTTTCCCAAATGGGTGGGAGGTAATTATTTTTTTAAATATATTTCTTATAATTTGTTAAACATTATTGGGTCATGTGACCATATACGGTCATGTTGGACATCACCCCCCCCCCCGAAAAAGGTCAATAACAGGCCTGGAGGGTGTGGAAAGGGGAGGGGCCCTGGGTGGGTGTGTATACAGCTATGTTTCCCACACCTATTCTGTATGATCGTGCCACTGCTGGGGTTTGTTGAAGCCTAAAGAATGTTTCAGGGGTTCCTCAATGGTTAAAAAGTTGAGAAAGGCTGGGTTAGAGACCTATAAAAGGGTTTCATCCCAGATCACCAACTGCACAAACCAATGATAACCAACTTTTTTGACAAGTCAGCTTCAGACAGCCATGCTCTAGGCTGCATTACTGTAGGTGTCTGTATGCTCCACACCTGAGCCTTGTGTGGCTTTGCCTCAAATTTACTGAGCCGGGAACAGACAGGTATCCAGCCCAGGACAGGCAGCTGGGAGTAAAAGGCTGTCTGTAAACAGCCTTCGGATTCACAAGGTCCTCATGACTATGTGGTCGACTATCAATGACACAGGACCGTTTTCCAGGAATTAAGCCAGTGCAGGTCAGTGCAATAACCATTTCTCAGATCCCTGGGATATAGGGATATAGGGATGTTTCCTGCAGATATCTCCTGTGCTATGTATAGAGGGGAACTGCAGTAATCAGGATATTGGTTATCAGGTGCTGACTTGCTAAGAATGTATTGAGGACATTTCCTACAGATGTTTCCCATGTCTGGCAAATCAGCTGCTTCTTTCATAATACAATAGCCCTAGAAAGGCAAGATATATATGTTGTAAACGAATGAATAAATAAACATGAGGAAATGAATATTGGATGGAATGACCATTTGCCAGTGGTCATTTGCAGCGCTGCCGTGTAAGTGCTTGGTAAGATCCTTGTCAGTTACAGCTAAGTAGGTGTTAAAGGAACCCTCCTTTTTCTTGCTGCCCAGGATTAATGTTCAGGGACAGGAGATTCTCTTTAGTAAAAGACAGCTATGTAGTTAATGTTGGAGGGAAAACTGAATGCCGTCAATGCTCGTTTCTTTCTTTTCCCTTCTGATGTTTGTTTGTTTCCCCAAGCCATCAACCCATGCTTAGAACAGGCCTGTGATCCCCATGCTGACTGCATCTACCTTGGGCCCAGTCGTCATACCTGTGCATGCCAGAAGGGCTACGAAGGAGATGGTCAGATTTGCACTCCGACAGATCCTTGCCCAACAAAATCTGTGCATTATCCTACAGAATCCACTGTCCTTCAATATCATGGCCCTGGAAAGGTAAGTGTCAACTGCTGACTCGTGTCTGGTTAAATGATCAAAGGGGAAAGGATTCAGCAGACCCTTCTTCCTTACTCCTCCTGGGTGAGTTTTCACTAGCTTTTAAACCATGCAGAAGTGGCCCAGGTGGCAGCTTTCTGTAGCTAATACTGAGTTACACTGATCCCTATTCTGATGTCTACCCCTTGTGCTTTTCATTCCTTATGACCTCCCTCCCCCAGAAGCAAGATTTTCCCTCCATTCTTTCCCTTTACTGATTAAGCTGTCCTAGTAATATGTTCACACGTAACGATAGTTTATGTACGTAGCAGTTACACCTTTGTGAATTGATGCAAATATATTCATACCTTTTTCTTGAGCAGCTGTCAGGGAAAAATTATCTCTTATTCTACATGTTGAAACAGCATTCTGCAATCATGGCGACATTCGCTTATTTAAACTGTGCTTTTGTATTCAGGTCCTTACCCCTCACAGAAGAGTGAGGTCCACACCAGCAAAACTTCTTGTCCGTTTAGAACAGATGCCAGACTACACCATTTTTAGGGGTTATATTATTGCAAGTATTTTATGTTATTTCACTTCCTTCAAATTTGTCCACCTTTTAAGTGAAGCTCTTGGCACAATCTAACCTCCCTCCTTATTGTCCCTTAGCCACATATAATAAGAATGCATGAAAATTATTCCGGTTGATTTCCATTTCCACTTCCCTCCCCTCCTGTTGCGTCTGAAATGTAAAATTTGAGATTGTAAACTCCTTGGGGCAAAGATCCACCATCTAGTACTCTGTAAAGAGCCAGCCATGCACAGAGGAAAAATCGCATTTAAAATTATAGAGAGGAAATAAAAGTATGTTTGTCTTTCTTTATGTAATAGCAATATAACCTGGCAAGCGAAATAGAAGCAGCTGGTGCTTATACCATTTTTGCCCCCGATGACTATGCCATTAAAAGTTACCTCAAGAGTAAACAGTTGACCTCACTGGTATGTACTGGTTTATTCGTTCTCAAGTTTTTATTCTTGTATAACTGTTCCACAGCTTTCCTTATTGCTCATCTGTTGCTCCAGGGTAGAACTGAACATGCAGACATCACTCACAGAAAGGGAGTATCATGGTATGACTATGCAGGCATAATGCACAGAATTCATCCAGTTAGATTGTACCATCCTCAATGATCCAAGGACAGATGAGCAATTAATATTATCAGGAGTGGTTTAAGGATTCACGGGACCCGTAGCACCAGAGCCAGTTTAAGCATTTGCAGGGCCCTACAAGAGTACAATTGCAATGGAATCAGCCATACTGGGGGTTGAGGAACCCCTCACAGTGGAAAGGACTGTCACTCCAATTGTCCTTAAAGAGGGGAAAGCAGGGAGGAGAGAGGCTGCGGCCCTGATCCATAGGGGGGGATGGCACCATGGGGGCCCCTGGAAGTGCGGGGCCCATAGTACATGCTACATGGGTAAACCAGCCCTGGATACTATAATTGGCTCCACTGAAATTTTTAGGGAGTACACCCATCAGCAAAGAATCCTACCTGTCAAAATTCATCTAGGATCCTATTCTATAGTCAAGGCAGCATTCTGGTTTTCATGGTAAGAATAGGTGGGCTTGGGGAAGGCCTCTCCCAGAAGGCAGAAGAAGGGCAGAACATCTGCAACAACTGGGTAATGCCACTGATAGGCATCTCATTTAACAGGGAAGTGAAACTATCTGCCTACAAAGCATGAACAAGCACAGCTTGTAGATAGGACCGCTGCCTTATCCCTCTGCTCTTGCCTGCTATGGATGAGCCCTTGACTGTGAGCCAGTAAGTGATTAGATAAAATACTAGGCGCAGGAAAACCTATGTCCTCATGCTCAGGGACTACAGCTATAGAACTCTGCTGACTGGGAAATGTCCCTGAATCCCTCACCTCCCTTCGCTTTGTCTTTCGAAGCTCAAAAACAAAAAAAGAACCAGCGTACATAGATAAGGTAGAACCAAACAGCCCAGCAGGAACTTTGTATGGCAAAATTACTATAAATAGGTGTTGTCTTATTTCTTAACCTCAAAGCAGAACAACAGGCAAAAACAAAGTTTTCTGAAGATTACTGGTTTTTTAGGGGGGAAATGTCTTTTGGGATTAGCTATACTATCACTAACAACAGTTGCCTTTTTGGTTCCAGAATAAAGTGATTTCTGAAAGCATATTCCCAACACTCCGATCATGTGTTTGATTGAGGGTTTTTGTTTGTCCTATAGCTGGCAAAGCAGCCATCATTTTATGTTCAAAACTAGTTTGAGGAGGGCTTCTTAGCCCTTTGTCTCTAGCATTTCCCTGTTCAAACCCCTCCCCCCCTCCACAGGGGAAAAGCTATGTATACCCATCCTTGTAAGTTATATAAAGTAGATCACGATCTTTTAAATAGAAACCTGTTGGCTTAAACTGACCAATGAGAGGATCAGCTGGGGCGGCAGAAGCTGAGAAAACCATGCCACCTCAACTGGAGCTGGCTCCTCTTGCAGCTTAGTTGAGCTGCAAGGGGAGCCAGCTCTTGTTGCCTCAGCTGATCCTTTCTTACAGCTCAGTTTAAACTAAGTTGGAAGAGAAGAGCCAAAAACTGGCACTAGCACATTGCTTTGGTTCTGTTAGGCTTGCAACCATGGCTTAATGAATCATAGAATAATGGAAAGAGCCATGCAGGCCATCTAGTCCAACCCTCTGCTCAATGCAGAATCAGCCTAAAGCAGGGGTAGTCAACCTGTGGTCCTCCAGATGTTTATCATTAGAACATGGACATCTGGAGGACCATGGGTTGACTACCCCTGGCCTAAAGATAAGTATCTGTCCAATCGCTGCTTGAAGATTGTCAGTGAGGAGGAGCTTACCACATCCTTAGGCAGCCAATTCCACTTCTGAATGATTCTGACTATGAAAAAAAAATTCCTGCTATCTAGCTGATATAGTTCTATAGGGCAGTGGTCCCCAACCTGCGGGCCGCGGCCCGGCGCCGGGCCGCAAAGGCCATGGCGCCGGGCCGCGGCTCCCTCTCCCCGCCCCTCCCCCCCCGCAGTAAAAAACTTCCCGGGCCGCAAGCTTGCGGCCCGGGAAGCTACTTACTGCGGGAGGGCGGGGAGAGGGAATCAGGGCCGGGCCGCGCCCGCACGGCCCGCGGGTGCGGCCCGATCCACGGGCGCGGCTCGCGGGCGCGGCCCGATTCGCGGGTGCGGCCCGCGGGCGCGGCCCGATTCGCGGGCGCGGCTCGCGGGCGCGGCCGGGCGCGGCTCGTGGGCGTGGCCCGCGCGGTCCCTGCGGGCGCGGCCCAATGCCCTGCCGGTCCCCAGCCTAATAAAGGTTGGGGACCACTGCTATAGGGCCTGCAATACAGAGCTCTTCCACCAGGTTTCATATGAGGCCAATGACAGGGACTTTCCCACAAATGGTTCCTTTGCCAGGCAATCTGATATCCAATTGTCCCTGACCTTTTATCCCTTGAATTGTTCATGATTACCCATATGCTGTGCTGTTAACTGTTTATATTTTTCTTTTTCCTACTGTTCAATGTTCCATGTACCTTTCCCACTCCCCAACTGGTTATGTGTACACTGCCGTGAGACGTCACAGAAAAGGGCGGTATATAAATAAACAAACAAACAAATGTAGTTTAAACCTATTACTTCAGGTCCTATCCTCTGCTGTCAGCAGGAACCTTTCCCTGCCCTCCTCTAAGTGACACACTTTCACATACTTAAAGACAGTAATCATGTCCCCTCTCAAACTCCTCTTCTCCAGGCTGAACATTCCCAAGTCCCTCAGCCTTTCCTCACAGGGCTTGGTCCCCAGGTCATTCTCTTCACTCTCCTCTGCACCCTCTCAATTTTGTCCCTGTCATTTTTGAAGTGAAGCCTCAATAACTGCAGATAGTACTCCAGGTGGGGTCTGACCCATGCAGTATACAGTGGGACTATCATATCTTGCGATTTTGATCCAAGGCCTCTCTTGATACAGCCCAAGACTGCATTTGCCTTCTTTACCACTGCATCACATTGTCTGCTCATATTTAGCTTACAGTCCACAAATACCCCAAGGTCACATTCACACATACTGCTGCCCAGAAGTATATCTCCCATCCAGTATGCATGTTTTTATGACCCGGATGTAAATCTCAGAAGTATAGCTCCCATCCAGTATGCATGTTTTTATGACCCAGATGTAAATCTTGGCACTTATCCTTATTGAATTGCATCTTGTTCTCATTTGCCCACTTTTCTAATGGTTCAATTTAACACCATCATTCTCAGGATGAAGACCAAATCCGGTTCCATATTGTTCTAGAGGAGAAGCTCTTCAAGAATGACTTGCATAATGGGATGTTCAGGGACACCATGCTTGGATTTTCATTTAGAGTAGGATTCTTCATGCATGATGCTCAGGTGACATATATTGAATCAGATGATTAGAATAACTACTGCTACTCGCTATGTATCCTAATACTATAAATACCTATTTGCTACTTATCATAATAACTATTCCAGGAAACTGCTTATTATCTGCTTAACTTTTTATCTGGTAAGAGGCTCTATTGGCCTCAGTGTGCAGAATATTAATGTTTGGCATCACTTGAGTTCACCTAGGGGCACCATTAGTGTAAGTGTATTTACATTCCCAGTTAATGAGGCTACTTGTTGTACGTAAAAATTAGACACCTGCATTAAGTACTGATCTAAGAACTCGCATTAGAGTTTAGAAAGTGGGACTGAAAGCTAATGAATCAACAGTGCCTTCTGGCCTCAACCAAATAAAACAGATGTGCTCCTGGGAATCTCCAGACATATAACTGAGCAGGCATAGAGGGCACAAGGACTGTTCAATGTCATGGCACTGGAGAAGGGGTGGTTTGGTGCCTGTTCCCCAACTGGAAAATGATGCATGAATATATACACACTCAGACATCAGGCTGCTTTAAGGAGGAAAAGGAGGCAAGTGCCTTTATTATAGGCAATTTTTTAGGGCTGTCAACCTCTAGTTTGTGGCTGAAGATCTAGGATTACAACTGATCCAGCCGATAGATTAGTGTGCCCAGAGAAAACAGCCACTTTGGAAGGTTGACTATGACGGTATACTCCATTGAAGTCATTCCCCTAAACCAGGGGTAGTCAACCTGTGGTCCTCCAGATGTTCATGGACTACAATTCTCATGAGCAACTGCCAGCAAACGCCAGCAATTTTGGAAAAGGATCGACTTATTCTTTATGGAGGGTCTTATGTTCTAATGATAAACGCAATGCTATTGTCCTGTTATGGCCAACCTATGCATGCAAATGCTGGCAGAGGCTCAGGGGAATTGTAGTCCATTAACATCTGGAGGACCACAGGTTGACTACCCCTGCCCTAAACTTTGTCTTCCTCAGATTCTATACCCAAAGTCTTCAGTTATTTCCCATCCCAGAGCTGGCACCTCTATATTTCTAGCAGTGTTGGTCCAAAAGAAAACACCCCAAACACCCAAGAGCACAATCCTGTTGTTAGGATCAACCCAATGAGTCATAACCATGTGCCAGTTTTTGAGTTGCCCGAAATATCAGGATAGGAGTTACAAACAATAAGGAGGATTTGCTGTGCCCATCTTCTTTTGTTTCAATCCCCCTACCCCATTGCCACATTTCACGTTTGCATCTCTGCACCTGTAAAGCAGGGATGGGGTGGGTGGCTCTGATGTTCTTATCTGACCAGGGGTGCATGGGTGAGTATAAGGAAAAGGAGGGTTCACACACTCACATGCCCTAGAGATTTGACCAGCATACACACATCCAATATATGAACAGGGATGGCATGCAAGTAAGACTTTGTGGCTAATCCCATCAAGTTCAGCTCTTACACCAGCAATTCTGGAAAAAGATCGACTTATTCTTTATGGAGGGTCTTGTGTTCTAATGATAAACACAATGCTATTGTCCTGTTATGGCCAACATATGCATGCACAAAGCCAGAATTGATCAGATGTGTGAAGATAAACAGGTAACAGTCTTCAGAAGATATGATTTAAGTACTTCTGGAAATATAGACCTCTAGTCCAAAATAAATCACTTCATAACAAAGAACATATTTGCTGTATATAATCCACACAATCAATATCTATTTCAGCATGTCCCCCCTAATGATAATTTTTTGGCAGGTCTACATAAATGAAGCCCCTATAAATTACCCAAATGTGGCAACTGAAAAAGGAATAATCCATGGACTGGGGAAAGTACTGGAAATCAAGAAAAACCGATGTGATACCAATGCGACTTTGATACAAACAGTAAGTTGTATCCTTTCATGTATGTTTTAAAGATGTTATTTGTTTTTTAAAAAAAATATGTGCACACACAGAGACATATGTGGGATCTATGCATTTTCAGCATATAGCATTTGAAAAGGGGTTTCTTTGCAACTTGTAGACTACTATGTTAAAAGATAATGACAACATCTTGGAGGCAGCCTGACATACCTGGAGCAAATTGTCTTGCAAATAGGCACTCAGATATGCAGGGGTTTTTCTTCTTCCTGTTCGTTGGTACTTTTTTTTATCCTACCCTGCCTCCAAGGAGGCCGGGATGGCCTCCCTGCTTCTCCTCCACCCCCTTTGATTTTGACAGTAACCCTGTAAGACTAAGAAAGGTGATGGGCTACTGGATGACGCTCATTGACAGCTAAGCAAAGGATGAACTGTCACATTTTGTCCTGAGATGTGACCTGTCTCATGCCTAGCTTTTGCTGGGTTTTGCACAACAGGGCAATAAATATGCACCAGGAGTCAGGACAAATGATTGGCCAGGGGTTCCCAGACTTTTCAATTCTGCAAGCCCCTTTGGAATTCTGACATGTTGGCAGAGTTGCCACTCTTCATTTGATAGCTAGAGAACTCCCACTATTATAACTGGTCTCCAGGTTACAGAGATCAGTTTCCTTGGAGAAAAAGAGCTGCTTTGGAGAGCGGGCTTCTATGGCATTGTCCAAAATCTCCCATGTATTTCCTAGCTCAGTGCTGGAAACCCTACTCAGTGGGGAACACAACAGCAAAATGGCTACTGTAGGAGACAAATGACAGAATGTCAGGGAGTGAAGTTATGCACACCGCTAAATAGTACCTCTAAAATAATTCAGACAGAAGTCCTGTTTGACAGGATTCCTTTTGAAATGGGTGTAATGTTTTGAAATCCTTCTTGCACAAACACACAGAACCACAGTGAAGGCCCCTGTGCTGTGGCAGCAGCTGTCACTGAAGCAATATTTATACAGCTGCACAGCCAATCAGAAGCCCCCGTGGGCAAAAGGCCTACCTGGACTCACCCACTTTCTAAGATCACTTGGAGGGCACTGGGGGGGGCATCATCTGGGCATGGAATTGGGGTCAATGTGGGTGGGTGAATTTCCTGCATTCTGCAGGGTGTTGGACTAGATGACACTGGAGATTCCATTTGATTCTATGATTCGATAAAAGGTGTTGTTGGGTGCCGTGGTACCCTCAGGCATCAACTTGGGGACCTCTGTGATTGGCGATGGGAGGATAAATCAAAAGATTAAAAATCAGTGCTGAACTGTTCCTGCTAAAGCTTTTAGCAGTGCCCATAGCACTTAATTGTGGCAAGGACCCACGTCACCGACTGCTCCAGAGTACTGTGAGCATATATATCTGTGAGTTTATTCAGATGAAATGCCACTGGCTAAGCATGCAATGACTATATATAATTACAGCAGAAAGATATGAATGTACCATATTTCTCATTCACATGTGTACTGTGTTTGTTTTGAAGACAAGCTGTTTGCCCTGTATATTCCCCCGTCGCTGTCCTCCTGGAACTACGCTGGTGGTAGGTGTTTTATCACTGGATTCCTGTAAATAAACAAAACTCGCTGAGTTAGTCATATGTAAAATGTTAATTCCACAATGTGAATTCCAATGAGCTCCATTAGAATCCTACTGCTATTTTGTTTATTTGCCAATTTAATATCTTTACACCCTGCCTTATCTCCTCAGGCTTAAGGTGGCTCTGCTAGTCTGCCTGCGCATATTTTATGAATTTCTGCTTTTGGGGGGGGGGGGTGGATCAAGGGTCCAGTCCATTCATCCTGCTCCCAGGCCACTACATGGCTCTCATAGCTGCATCAGTGGCTGTGCTAAAGCCACTCATGGACCTAGGCAGATTGTGAGTGGGTGGGCAGGAAGGATTGTGCCTGTGTTTGCCTCTTGTGGCCCTTCCTTGTATATCCAGGGAATTGCCAATCACCACTGTGGGATGGTAGTGAATTTCCTCCAGGTCAGGCTGGACTCTGATTTTTGGTGGGGAAGATCATTTGGGCATAACTGGTAGATTTTTAATAATGTTATGTATACAATCCACCTGTCTAACACTCATTAAAAAATGTGACCCTTTTGTACAGGAAGGGAGCAGACAAATCTGCTTCTTCTACAAACCTTATGGGCGATCCATGGAAAGGGGATGCCGGATCCAATGTGCTAAGACTGTAATTGTGAGTATTTTGATTGAATTTCCAACAGTCATTGCATTAGTCACATGCAAGGAAGGACATTTTTGTGGCAGTCAATTATTCAGAATAATTAGAAGTGAATTGTAGGGTCTTTGTTAAAGTGTGGGTGTCTTCCTTATACTTTCCTCCTAAGGTCATCTAGAAATTTGTCTCTTGGGGACTCCCAACCTGGGGTTCTATGAGAGTTCCCCAGCAGCTCCCTGACCTTTCTCCTATATTCTGCCTTAAAGGATCACACTTCAGGCCCCATTCCAGGGCTCCCTGGATCCTGAAAAATATTTCAGGGGTTCCCCTATAGACAAAAGGATGAAAGAGGATGCTCTAAGCCCTTCTGCCACCGGGCATAGCATCATAATTAGACTGTTGGACTAGGATCTGGGAGACCCAGGTTCAAATCCACCCTGCCATGGAAGCTCACTGGGCAACCCTGGGCCAGCCACACTTTTCACCTCACCTGTGTCACACCTGTGTGGATAAAATGAAGGAGTAGAGAATGTCGTGAGCTACTGTAGGTTCCCCATTTGGAAGGGAAATATAAATAAAGTAATACATCAACATTAATAAACATTCTAAAATAAGAGGTGGGTCTGGAGGAGGTCAAGAAGCAACATTGAGAACCAGGCATGGAATCACTGATTGGTTCAAAATTGGGAAAGGAGTTCGGCAAGGCTGTATACTGTCGCCTTGCCTATTTAACATATGCGGAGCACATCATAAGAAAGGTGGGGTTAGATGAGTCACAAATTGTGATCAAGATTGCAGGGAGAAATATCAACAACCTCAGATTTGCAGATGATACCACTCTAATGGCAGAAAGCGAAGAGGAACTAAAGAGCCTCTTGATGCGGGTGAAGGAGGAGAGTGCAAAAGTTGGCTTGAAACTCAACATCAAGAAAACAAAGATCATGGCATCCGGCCCTCTCAATTCCTGGCAAATAGATGGGGAAGAAATGGAGGTAGCGACAGATTTTATTATCCTGGGCTCCAAGATCACTGCAGATGGGGACTGCAGCAAAGAAATTAAAAGACGCTTGCTCCTGGGGAGGAAAGCTATGGCAAATCTAGACAGCATCCTAAAAAGCAGAGACATCACCCTGCCAACAAAAGTGCATCTAGTGAAGGCTATGGTATTCCCAGTTGCAATGTATGGCTGTAAAAGTTGGACCATAAGGAAGGCTGAGCGTCAAAGAATTGAGGCTTTTGAACTCTGGTGCTGGAGAAGACTCTTGCGAGTCCCTTGGACTGCAAGGCGAACAAACCGGTCAGTCTTAGAGGAGATCAGCCCTGCCTGCACCTTAGAAGGCCAGATCCTGAAGATGAAACTCAAATACGTTGGCCACCTCATGAGAAGGAAGGACTCCCTGGAGAAGAGCCTAATGCTGGGAGCAATCGAGGGCAAAAGAAAAAGGGGAAGACAGAGAATGAGGTGGATGGATGGAGTCACTGAAGCAGTAGGTGCGAAATTAAATGGACTCTGGGGAATGGTAGAGGACAGGAAGGCCTGGAGGATCATTGTCCATGGGGTCGCAATGGGTCGGACCTGACTTCAAACCTAACAACAACTAGAAGACCAGCACCAGCACGGGGAACATGGTCTCTACCCAACTATATTCAGTGCTCTTTTCCCCCCTGTTACCAGCAAGTCTCCCAGACTACCCCCACCTTCCTAGTTGTTTCCTCTTCCATTTTATATCCTAAATCAGCACTGGCCAACTTTTTAACTTGGAGTGGAGGCAGACTCTGGCTGGCCAAGCCTTTTGAGGGTTGAACTAGGAATGATCCAGCTCTCCAAAGTGAAGAAATTAGCAAGGATGCTTTTCTTCCGTTTTTCCTTTTTTTTAATTCTCAATCCATTCTCTACCTTGTGTGTCTCTGCTCCCCTAGTGTGACATCTAGCATGTAGCAAAGAGAGAGAATGCTGGGAAATGGCTATTGCATCGTTCCCGGCCCTAGGGAAGCACGCCTAGCCTCGACCAGGGCCATGGCCTTTTCGGTCCTGGCCCCCACCTAGTGGAATGAGCTCCCGGGAGAGCTGCGGGCCCTGCGGGACCCTTCAACGTTCCGCAGGGCCTGCAAGACGGAGCTCTTCCACCAGGTCTATGGTTGAGGCTGGGGCTGCTGGGGTACATCGACTGCTCTCCCCCGGGCTTCTTCTTGAACATCGTTGACCTCCTTCTCCTCCACCCCCCCTTTTTTAGAAATGGGGGTAGGAAGGGGATCTTATTATTGTGCCGCCATGTTGTGACATTTTAAAGTCTTTTAATGGGAGTTTTAATGGGGTTTTTAAGACACTGTAACCTGCCACGAGCCATTTGGGAGTGGCGGGAAATAAATTGAAATAATAATAATAATAATAATAATAATAATAATAATAATAATAATAATAATAATAATAATAATAATAATAATAATCTATATACAGATGCATGCAGCCAGTTGGCACCCTGATCTAGATGGCCCAGGCTAACCCAATCTCATCAGATCTCAGAAGCTAAGCAAGGTTGTCTCTTGTTAGTGATTGGATGGGAGACCACCAAGGAAGTGCAGGGCCACAATGCAGAGACAGGCAATGGGAAACCACCTCTGAACGCCTCTTGCTTAGAAAACCTTATTGGATTACCATAAGGTGTGGTGGCTTGGTGGCAGTTTCCACCACTAGTCAGATGGTAGGAACCTGATGCATAAACTCATTCAACTGTATTGAACCTTAATCCACGCTTTTCTCAAGGTTTTCTTGTTGTATTCTCTCACACATAATTCTCATTCATCTTATGTGGTTATTCATTCCAGACCAGAGAATGTTGCGCAGGTTTCTATGGGACACAATGTGAGCCTTGTCCACAAGCAGTTGGAAACATTTGCTTTGGGAATGGGATTTGCTTGGATGGCTTCAATGGTACTGGTTTTTGTGAATGTGAAGCAGGCTTCAAAGGCCTGGCCTGCGATAGTTGCCTTGATGGCAAATACGGAACCAACTGTGATCAAGGTAAATGACTCCAAATGATTGATAACTGGTTAACGTTGTACAAAGTGTTGGCCATCTATCACAATCACAGATACTGGAAGAATAATATGTTTTTATTTATTGCATTTGTATGCCGCTGCTCTTAGACCGGCCAGCTCGTGGTAGCTAATAACAATTCTAAATACAGGTTAAAATTAAAATATTGGGGGGTTGGGTGCTAGGGACATGTAATACTTGTCCTCCTTCCTCAACCTCCTCCTGCTAATCATAGTGAAAAATATAGAGATTTGCTTAGGGGGCATATCCTAGAAAGGCATATCCTCACAAAATGACTTTAGATCAATTGGAAGGTATGGAAGTGCATTTAATTGATCTAAAGTCATTTTTTTAAAATTAACTGCCATATCCCCTCTCCCTCCATTTTTTTGTATTTTTTAAGATCTTTCTGTAAAAAAACTGGGAGTTCTCCAAGTTTGAAGAAATATCTGTTTTATGTCAACTTGGCTCCAGTTTGCAGATGTAACTATCCACAGATGGAGCCATGTTGACAATTAGATATATTGATATACCAAGGATAGGCTTCACTGTCCATTCATATTGATTCTTTTTCTTGTATTCAGAAACAAGCTATGCACAGGGAAATTAGATCACTGAATCTGTCTTCGTGTGCCTAGACAGCTCAACCTTCTCTCCAGTATACTTCTGTGCACATGGAAGAACTGTTCCGTGTGCATTCATGAAAACAGATCTGCAGGTCCAATGTGCCATTCATGTGGAATCTCTTTGTTACTCATACATAGGAGGATTTTGCACGTTAGGCATGCAAAAAATCTGTCTGCATCTACAGTGGCCATATTTCAGGCTTTCTATGAGATCAAGGTGCTTGGACACCAATGTAAAACCTCACAGTTCTCCACAGATTACTCTGCTTGGGAAGAAAATGGGAGAGTCTCTGCTCATGCAGAATTGTGTGGTGTGCTTGCGAAGGGAAGCCCTATTTATATTATGGGAACTTTGGAAATCATCAAGAGGGGTGCCTGTCCTTGCTCCCAACTTCCATGCGCTGATTGGGTCTTCTGGACTGAGCACTTTCACACATACTGAACAAGGCATTTTCAATCCACTTTCAATGTACTTTAGCATCCATTTACAAGTAGGTTTTGCAGTCACAGACATTAAACCCAGTTGCAAAGTACATTGCATGTGGATTGAAAGTGCATTATTCGGCCTGTATGAAAGAGGAACTGGGATAGCAGGGTTTTTTTCTCATCCTTCCTTAGTTCGCTGGCTGTCTTTGGAACTCATGTAATCTGAACAAGACAAATGTGACCAATTAATGTAGCCATTAATATCAAGTGATATTCACTATCAAGTGAGATTTTGAGATTTAGAAGCCCGCCATCTCTTTGCATTTAGAGTGTGCCTGTGTCCATGGGAGGTGCAACAGTGATATAAAAGGGGATGGCTCTTGTGAATGTGACGCTGGCTGGAGAGGTGTGAAATGCGACACCGGTAAGTGTGGCTGTCCTCCATGCAGATCCAAAGATGTGGATACATTCTCTGAACATCAGGCTCCTGCATCAGTTGGTCCAGCTGAAAGTATCAAAGAAAATGGACTGATAGCGATTTCACAGTGCTCCCTTGAGCCTTCATGCAAGGCCAAACTGAAAGTTATTTTTATAGCTACTGTTTTGTAATGTTTCTTGATATCAACAGAGTGGTAGGCACAATACCTGAAGGGCAAACTCTTACCATCTGTATGACAATTTATATGTGCAGCATAATTTCATGGCACAGTTTTCCTTTGGGCTACACCATTCCAATTGCAGGTAAATTTTGTGATTGAATTCTCTCATTCGGCAGATAGGGGAGGACCAGCCATGACTACCTGGATCATGTGATTCTGCAGTGTCCATCTATCAGTTCTTAGGCAGGTTTTCTCTACCAGGGTTTCATGAAACCTTGGGGGGGGGTTGATGGCCCTGGAAGGGTTTCCTGAATGGATGAGAGTTAATTAATTTTTATATATATTTTTTCAATTTGGTAAACCTTCATGCGGTGATATGACAATATATGGTCATGCCAACCCACCCACCCCTCCCAAAATGGCAAATGATGGGCCTGGAGGGGGTGGGAGGGAGAGGGCTTTAAGAGGGTGTGTCCACAGCTATGCTTCCCAACCATTTTCTACATGATTGTGCCAGTTCTGGGGTTCCTTGAAGCCTGAAGAATGTCTCAGGGGTTTCTCAAAGGTTTCTCAAAAATGAGAAATGCTGTCTTAGGCAAAAAGAGTCAAAGGGAAAGGGGGGAGTTGTCACTCTCTGACTGCACCCTAACAAAGGTTCTTTCTTCCTTTTTTTTTTTTTTTTGCTTCCCCAGAAGCCAAAGGTGATAACTGCAACAACAGTTGCCACACCAGTGCTAAGTATGTATGACATCAAACTAGTTAATAGATGTTAATGTTGCCTTGCTGACTACAGCACTATTTGTGAAGTGTGAGGGGTGGGGTCACAAAAAAGAAGAACCAGCTCTCGTGTGAATTTGGTATTCCTCACAGGCTTGAAGTATCCCACCCTGCTGTTAGTCCATATGGATTAGGAACAATTGGTTTGGGAATCTAGCTGGCTATCTCTGGATCTGCTGAAATATGAACAGAGCAAATGTTATCAATTAATATAGCCATGAATACCAAGTAAGAACCTTATGAGTGCTACGTACCCTAGCATGCCTAATAGTCTTTTTACTTTTTTCATTTTTAAATTTTATTTTACACAGAGAAAACTTATCCAACAGAAAATAGTGAGATACACTATTATAGTTCACGATTTGGTGAGACAAGCAGAATGTGAATAATTGACTTAAGCCTCAAAGCATTTCATATAAACTATTTGCCTCCAACATCAGGATTTGTTTAAGGGCTTTCTTTTTGATCATACAAAATAGCTGTTTTTTAATTGGGAGAGAATTTTTCTTCCAATGTTTGGCAAACATATGAGCAGTTATCTCAGTTATTCCAGGACAAGATAGCTGCCAGCTACTAGTAAGAAAGTTTCACACTGGTATGGAGACAGATGGGGCCAGCAGTAAATAGTAGGGTGTGAGCTGTGGATCACTGGCTTTGACAGTTTTATTTCTAATATGTCTTTGTGAACTACAAATGGATTCGAGGGGTTTGATTCGCTGGTTTGGCAGAGAGTTATCACGTGGCTGTGTTTGGATGCTGTGACACAGTTTACTAATGTAACAAGATTAACTTTTGCTTATATATTCCTACTGTTATGATGGTCAGTTCATAGTCTGAGGAAGAGTGCTTGCACTCGAAAGCTCACGCCTTGAATAAATCTTTGTTGGTCTTAAAGGTGCTCCCAGGGGCTCCTGGGAATTGTAGTCCATGGACATCTGGAGGGCTGCAGTTTGACTACCCGTGCTTTAGAGCAACAAAGCCTGAAAGTCTACTGGGGATGCTGCAGACCAAGTCTGCCCTTCTGAGTTTTCAGTAACCCTTTCTTCCATTTTAGCTGCCTTCTCAATCCTAAAGGGACATCATACTGCAAATGCGCGGCTGGGTTTAAAGGGAATGGAACACATTGCACTGGCAAGTGGATTTACTCCTGTTTGAAACCCTGTTTGCTGTCCTTAATGTTTTCCGGTTTAGGGAGGGAGTTACCACACATGTGTTAATTTGAGAAAAGGAATCATTCCAAATGTATTCACAATTAACAGTTTGTTTTTTAAAATGCAAATTTTCAGGCAAAGGAGGCAGGGTCCAGATTTGGATTATGTCTGTACTCTGTTTTATAGAAAGTTTAGGGCACTGCCTGCACTTGGGTGTTTGCAAATGTGTGCATATTGGGGAGAGCAAGGGGGGGTGACTCAGTGGTAGAGCATCTGCTTGGCATGCAGAAGGTCTCAGTTCAATCTCAAGCATCTCCAGCAAAAAGGAGCACGTGATGTGAAAGACCTCTTTCTGAGTCCCTGAGGCCCTGGAGAGCTGCTGCCAGTCTAAATAACCTGGTGGACCCTGATGGACCAATGGCCTGATTTAATAAAAGGCAGCTTCATATGTATGAGTTCAGAAACATGTTTGCCGGAGTGCCTGAGTGGCATTTTCCTGTCAGACATATCCAGTGAACCCAGGTGGGCTTTTTCATGTTATAGTTCCTTAGCATCATTCTAGGAAAGGAAAAGGTACAGTGCAGCCATGGTTATAGCTAGCAGTAAACCAGCCTTCCCCTGGAGGCTAGGAAATCTATACAATGGGGCCAACCCACTGACAATGTAGGGAATCCTTCCTACTCTGGAAAACTGCCATGTAAATTAACCCACGGGAAAAGTGTGGGAGAATCCTGATGAGGAAGGAAATTGCTGGGGAAGAGAGAGACTGTTGACAATAGTGGCGCATCCTGCTCAAGCCCATGAAAGACCAGAAGCCCTGTAGAGCAGGAGTAGTCAACCTGTGGTCCTCCAGATGTCCATGGACTACAATTCCCATGAGCTCCTGCCAGCGTTTGCTGGCAGGGACTCATGGGAATTGTAGTCCATGGTCATCTGGAGGACCACAGGTTGACTACCCCTGCTGTAGAGGAAGATCTGGGGGGAGGTGAGATTGGATTAGTCCCCCTCTCTCTTGATTCTTTAAAGAAGACCAGCTTGTCGTTTTACGTTGTGGGTCCTTTTACAGCCATTGACGGATGTGAAATCAGCAATGGAGGTTGTTCCGCTGAAGCAGAATGCAGACGAACCACTCCGGGAAATCGAGTGTGTGTTTGTAAAACAGGTTACACTGGAGATGGAATAGTCTGCCTTGGTAAGTATCCCCTGGGCATGAGCAGATCTTTGGCCTCAATAAAGACTGCTTCTTACAATCCAGTTTATTCCATGGATGAATTGTGCACATGAATACAATGTGGGGGTAAACACAGTGAGGAGTGCCTGGAGGGGCAACATTTCTGAACTAACCTGGGAAGTGACCCACTGGAGATATTGATACAGGTTGTTGACATGGATGAAGGTGACATGGATGGAGGTGATTCAGGTATGCATAAGGTGGAAGTGACACAGATTCATGCCATCTTATTTTGAAACATGGTTTCAGAGTTCTCCGCTGTCTGTGTCAAAACCTCTGCACATTAAGGAAAAGATCTGAGAAGACGGTTGTAGTTCCATGACATCATTTAAGGAAAGGGCACAGTGCAGCCAGCACTGGCTACTATATATAGTAGATATTTATATTTATTTATTTATATTTATATACCGCTGCTCCCATGTCTCACGGCGGTTTACAAAATCAATGAGTATAATTAAAAAATCCCCTAAAATCACCCATTAAAACACAGTTAGAACAATAACATAATATCAGATGGCGGACAATAAAATATTACCACTCCCCTCCCCCCCGTGATACCAAGGAGATTTTCTTAAGAGACGTAGAGGGTAATTGTGAGAATGACTGGAATCAGTAGCTTGCATTTCTAGGATCCGTTAAATGCAGGCTCATGAGAAATGGGAAAGTACTCATCTTTTTCTGCTTTTCTCATTTGATCTCATAAAGAAATTAACCCCTGCATAACAAATAATGGCGGATGTGACAAAAATGCCGAATGCACTCATATTGGACCCAATCAGGTAAGCCATTCCCAAGCCATTTCAGCAATGCATCTTGTATTAATAAATATGGTAGAACGTACATACATAAAACCTTTATTGGCATTATACAGGATATAAGAGTGGCAGAGCAGCGTTTGAATCTAGCGGCACCTTTAAGATTAACCAAGTTTTATTGAGGGTATGATCTTTCTGTGTACGCACATTTTCCCAGACACAAAAGCTCACGCCTCGAATGAAACTTTCTTGGACTTAACGGTGCCACAGAACTGAAAGTTTGTTCTGCTGCTTCAGACCAACACGGCTACCCACCTGATTCTGCTAAGTATGGCAGGCAGTCACTATTGTGGTGTCAACTGTATTTGTCGTATTCTGTACACCAGGGTCTGGGACGCAAATATAGTATTAAGGCTGACAAAAAGTTGCATATTTAATCAGGTATTTGCATTCCAGCTGAGCTGTCCGAGATAAACAGGGATGATGAATGAATGCTTGTATGGAGAGGTTATTACATTTTTGTCACAACATTCCATTTTCATTATGGAAAAAAAGCTGCAAAATGTACTAACAGAGAGAGGATACTGCTACCTTGCATGCTTTGCATGTGAGAGAAGGCAGGTTACAAGGAAGATATGAGCACAGAACGGACTGAAGTATTCTTTGCTATGTTTTCCCACTCACTATGCAAATTTTAAAAAGAGGCGATGTTAAAAGGTTTTTTCGGTCTTATTACATACCTTGCTTTATTTCTGTTCGTGGCAGGCAGCATGCAACTGTTTAAAAGGGTATTCTGGAAATGGCAATACATGCACCTACATCAGTTTATGTTCAATTGTGAGTACCTTCATATTGTTTGAGATTTGGGTTTTTGGAATGGTTTTGCTTTGCGTCTGTCACTTCTGAAGTAGAGATCCGCTGTTTGTTCAGGGTGCAGCCTAACAGTGACAGACAGTATAAATCTCTACATACTGGCATGAAGATATCAGCTGCTGAGCTCCATATCTAGTGGATATTCAGCTGTGTACCAGTTGCAGGCAGATCTAGAGCCACCCTGCCTGATCTCCTCTAGGCTTAAAATGAGGACTTGGCTCCAAAGCATAATAAAGACAGAATGCCTCATGAATGTACTCCAGGGTCACACAAATCTTCTTCCGTATCATTCTACATTTCATACAGTATATATGCCACCAAAGTGAGTACCCTACCTTAGCTCATATTGTAAGAATAAAATGAAGGAGGGAATAATTAAATGTTTGTTTGTCTACCACCCTCCCTAGGCCACTGTAAGCTCCTGCATGGAAGGCAGGGTAAAGCTGTACTACATAAATGAATAAATCTCAAGTACTAGTTGGAAATATATTGTGTCTTTTAAGTTCAGGTTCTCCTTCTCCTGTGCTCATCAGCACTGGGATGAGTGATCACTGAAAGTCCACTTCCCCAGTAGGGATGCCAGCCTTCGGGTGGGACTTGGGGATTCCCTGGAATTTCAGATGATCTCTAGACTACAGAGATCAGTTTCCCTGGAGAAAATGGATTCTCTGGAGGATGGCACCGTATCCCACTGAGGTCTCTGTCCTCCCCAGGCTCGTCCTCAAATTGTCAGGTGACAAGGGGAACCTGGCATCTTTTCTTCCGAGTCACAACAATAAGCTGGTATTTCAATCACAAACGTATACTTGGGTGCTGCACGGTTGCAGCCATAGCTGGCACTCTGGTGGGAGAATCTGGGAGCGAGGATGAGTTCTTTGACAGGACACCAAAGTCTGACATCACAAAAGTGGAAGTTACATTCTTGCATTGGAACAACATTCTAATATCCGTTTAGGTAAGCCCTAGAGCAGTGCCCCAGTACGATGATATCACTTGTGCTGGAAGTGATGTCACATATTGGCACAATGCTGAAGATTCTCACACCCATTTTTCTGCCACCAGCCTGTCCATCAACAGCAGGGTACAGCTGAGGTCAGAAATTATACTGACCTACTTTGTTTTGAACCAAGCTAGACAGAATGACTGAGAGAATCTGTGAACAGCATGCCAATTGGGACCAATTTGGGGATCAGTTGGGATCCACATGGGTCAGAAGGATTTAATCTTTCCCCTCATACAACATGCACAATTTAAAACACCCACATCTCCTGCTTTTTGCCCTGTGGCCAGTGGTCGTGGAGGGTCAGGTCATGAAATTTATGTGGGGGGAGTTAAATTCCCCCTTCTCCTGTGCAAAGGCACTGTTCCAAATCAGGCTTTCACATAGCTGGAGTTGACAGTTGGCTGTAGGAGATCCCTTTCAAGGTTCCCATTCATAACTTGGACCTCCAGTGCCATGAGGAGGGGGCTGTCCTTGCAGTGCCAAAGAGGATCTGAAATGTTGCAGTTGTGCAAGGTGCTGCCAGTTGGATCCCCATGCTGCTTGAGGATGAGTGAACAAGCAGGATGGGCATGCTTTGATGGCAGACACTTGCATGTGGCACGTTTGCATCCACATTCATTTATGGTGTTAAAGCAGTGAAATGGAGGTGAGATTTTGTTTCACACTGTTGCCTTCCTGACAGAACAATGGCGGTTGTGGGGATAACGCAATCTGTAACGATACTGAAGAGACGGAAAGGACCTGCATGTGTAGAACTGGTTACATTGGTGATGGATTTACTTGCAGAGGCAGCATCATCCAGGTGAAACATTGTTTTATTAAGAATCTGTCAGTCAAGCTGTGTTCAGGAGCTGAACTAAAGCCAGGCAGGATCCATGCTTTATTGGACACTGTGATAGCTCATGATACCACAGTAGGAGGAGGAACTGGTTGCTGCAGAGACCAATTCAGGGGAAATAGATGCAGTGTGGATGGGTCATCTAGCATGGGCCTTTTGTAGATGCAACTTTACTAGTGCAGGGGACTTTCAGTGGAAGGGTTGCATCACTGTCTTCCTCCTCCGTTGGTTCGTTTGTTCCTTTTGTTCGTTCCTTTTGTTCGTTCCGTTCCGTTCCGTTCTTTCTTTCTTTCTTTCTTTCTTTCTTTCTTTCTTTTCTTTCTTTTCTTTCTTTCTTTCTTTCTTTCTGCCATTACCATGTGCTTGTAGCCAACCATCTCTCTAGGGAGAAGAGAAAGAGGCCAGGATAAAGTAGTAGAATGAATTAATTGATCTTGAAGAGTAGGAAAGCATTTTAGCAATTGCCTAGTTCAGTGTTTCCTAACCAAAGTGCTGAGGTACTCTACAGTGTCACAAAGGCCCCTCAATGGGACCACGGTGTGGGGGTTTTCAAAATGGTGGGTGGAGAAAGCCTTCCCAACCTGTGTCTGCCATTTTTGGCTCTTAGCAAAGAGGAAAGAAAAAGGATTTTCATTTTTTTAAATCTACTGTTATTTAGGGCAGGTTGACCTGCCTTTTCCTAAGGTGGACAATGATGAATCTGGAGGGGATGGGAAGAGGATGGGCCCCAGTCATTTAAACCTTTGCCTCTCAAGGCTCCTCTCACTTGTAGGGGGGGCATGGCAGGAAGGCGTGGCCAGCTGTTTCTATAGTTTGATGTCATGGCTTCTCATAATTCTCTTTGTTGTCATTGAAGGAACTTCAAAGGAATGTCAACACTAGTCGATTTAAAATGTATCTTCAGGTAAGACAGTTACTGGAGGCTTTTTTTTTTTGTATCTGGTATTTATTTGTTTTTTTGACTTATATATTGCCCTACCCAGTGAGCGGGCTAAAGGCAGTGGACATCATATTGACAACATCAACAATAATTAAAAGTTCATTAATTTTTAATCTATAATAGATATACTTAAATTTTAATATGGTATCTGATGTTAACCAAATAGCAGCAGCATCAATCTCAATTTGTCTTCTGATATTCTGTACCCTGATAGATAGAATGCAGATGTTGAAAATTAAATCAGCATCATGGTTCAAGCACTTTAAATATGACCATTGTAGCTCCTCTTATCTAGTTAAGATTCCTAACCATAATCTCAGAGCAGCTTTCACATCACTTCATTTTGAAATGATGCCCATGGAGGTCTTAGCTAGCCTTTATAACTGTACCCTAAAAAAATCAGCTGCCACTTGACAGCACTTTCCAGCACCAACTAAACATAGTTAGTAGAGTGGCCCATATTTGGATATTCATGCTTCTTTAATTGATTTAATTAAAATGCGATGTTTGAACCAAGCCATGGGCTTTTGATGGGTGGGTCTTTGTTTTCTACAATGTTTTTAAGGATTGCCAGAAAACTTGAAAAATGCTTTATGAGAGCAGCTTTTCACGTAGAGTCTCCCAGAATTACATTTGGTCTCCAGTCTATAGAGCTTGGTTCCCCTGAAGAAAATGGTGGTAGTTTATCATGGTGGTAGTTTATCAAATGTCACAACTCTGCTTGGAATTGAGATCTGGTCTTGCTTTGTTGCAGGATGCTGGTGTCCAAGATATGGAAGGGACTGGGCCTTTCACTGTTTTTGTACCCCACAGAAAAGTAGTTCAGTCGAAAGTAAGTAAGCAAAGAGTAAAATCATGCTAAATGATTTTGGTTATGTTCTACACAGGTTTTTTCCCCTCTTGTATTTGTCATTCACTTTTCTCTTCCAAGACTAACGAGTGGGTCAAAACTGGTGTGATGCCCCAGATCCTTCGCAACCATATAGTAGCCTGCAGTGCACTACTCTACGACGATCTGACAGCGGACAAAAACCTAACTACTCTCAAGGGAGAACAACTCAAGATAACCATCTCACAGGTACCTAAGTGTGCAGATTCACTTCCAGTTCTCTGTTTGGAAAAGAGATGGCGTACGGAATTGTAAATGGTTGGGGGGAAAGTAAACTGGGGAGTTCTGCTGAATGTCCAGAATAATGAATTAAGACCAAATTATTAACTTCTACACACGCACTCCAAAGGCTGGTTCACATGCAACACCCCTAAGGGCAGAATGCATATACCGTTCATGTTGAGTTCACCTGTGTCTGCTTTGCCATGCCAAAGAAGGGAGCCCGAGCAGCCAGTTTGGATTAAGAGATTCTTAAGAACATACCATTCTGTGCCTTGCCCTCCTCTCCAAAGGAGAAGAAGAATCACCACAGCAGCTGCCTTTGCCAGATTTTAAGGGTGGACCAGCCCCTGAGCAAGACCATGAGATAGTGTTATTTATTATTTAATTTATATCCCACCCCTCACAAAGTCTTGAAGTGGTTAACAAGGTAAGGATTTACAGTAAACCTGTCAAAGTAGAATAAAAAGTAGACCCCTAGCCCATCAAAGTCAGTAGTGTTTGCTCAGACTGGCAGTGGCTTTCCAGGGTCTCAGGGTCTTTCACATCACCTATGACCTGGACCTTTTAGTTGGAGATGCCAAAGATTGAACCTGGGACCTTCTGCATGCCAAGCAGATGCTCTACCACCGAGCCACAGCCTCTACAAATACTGCAAGGTGTGGATCACTCTAGCCTGCCTTATTTATTCACACTAAGCACTTGGATTCCATGGAAAAAATTGTTGCCTCTGTTTGCCTTTTTAGAGTTCAGTATTTTTAAACGGCAACACTAAGATTTTGACCAGTGACATAATAAGTGTAAATGGAATCATACATATCATAGACAATTGGCTAATTCCACAGAGGATTCAAGATTTTGCAACATCTCATCCAGCAACTGAAAGGGTATGTAAAATTTAGTTTTGGATTCCCAGTTCATTAAAAATGGTTCAAGCAAATGAACTTAACCAACATTTCATCTTTCTAGGAAAGTCTCAAAATGGTTGCAGCAAAGAATGGGTATATCATGTTTGCCAACTTGCTTGAGGTAAGTCTATAGGATTTTGTAATTTGGCAAAATGCTGTCATAATAGTGTCCAAATTATTTTAAGCCTGTGGTGTGTTGGTGCCCACTTGGTGTAGTGGTTAGGAGTACGGACTTCTAATCTTGCGAACCGGGTTCGATTCCCCACTTCTCCTCCACATGCTACCAGCTGAGTGACCTTGGGCTCGCCACAGCACTGATAAAGCTGTTCTGCCCGAGCAGTGATATCAGGGCTCTCTCAGCCTCACCCACCCCACAGGGAGTCTGTTGTGGGGAGAGGAAAGGGAAGGCAAATGCAAGCTACTTTGTGATGCCTTCTAGTAGAGAAAAGCAGCATATAAGAACAAACTCTCTTCTTCTTCTTCAATAGACTAACTTGTAGTTAGCTTGATGGAAAAACTAGTTTGACTTTTATTTCAGAGTGCTGGGCTATTCGGTTTCATCAATGATCCAGCTCACCAACCAATCACCTTGTTCTGGCCCACTGACAAAGTGGTCAGAGCTCTGCCTGAGGAACAGCGGGATTTTCTATTTAAAATTTCAAGCAAGACAAAACTGCAGCAGTATCTGAAATTCCACATTATTAGAGATGTCAAGGTAGGCACTTTCTGGGTAAACATTTCCTGGTTATATAGGATTGCCAGATTTGGGTTGGGAAATCCCTGAGTGTTTGGAGGTGGAGTCTGGGGAGGGATCTCAACAGGGTGCAATGACATACAGCAGGGGTAGTCAAACTGTGGCCCTCCAGATGTCCATGGACTACAATTCCCAGGAGCCCCTGCCAGCAAATGCTGGCAGGGGCTCCTGGGAATTGTAGTCCATGAACATCTGGAGGGCCACAGTTTGACTACCCCTGACATACAGCCTGCCCTTCAAAGCAAGCATTTTCTCAATGGGAACTTATCTCTGTTGTATGAAGATCAGTAGAGATGGGCATGAACCAGGAAAATGCAGTTCAGTTTGGTTTGTGGCTGAACCACAAGCCGAACCATAAGATTTGTTAATTCATGATTAGTGGCCATGCAATTCATGATTAGTGGCCATGCAGACCCCATTGAAAGGGACTGCAGTTCCTTTTAATGGAATTTTCATAAAGCCTGAAAAGCAGCTGTGTGGACAGGGAGATATTCCCTGCCACAAGCTGTTTTGAGCTGTCTTGTTTAGTCTTTTTAAAATTTAACTATACTGCAAAACAACACAAAACAGCAGGTATGAGGGGGAGGCATTCCCCACCATACAGCTGTTCCATGCTGTCTTCTGCAGTCCCTTTTTTTTTTTTTTTTTTTTTTATAATGATTTTTTTTTATTTTCATAAAGATAGAAATATAATCATCATTTGAGAATATACGACCCCACATTGACTCCACAGTGATATAAACTTTTGCCCAAAACTCTAAGAGCCATGAGTCTAAGAGCCGTCCACATTTCCACTACATTTAAAAAAAAAAAAAAAAAGGCCTGTTTAGATATACAAAAGAAAAGTTATTATTAGTCAACTTACTTGAGAGATCGTAGACCTCACATTAACTGCTTGATACAATCTAAGAGCTATCCTAGCAGATATTTCTAGGTTTGAGTTAGATGCTTAACATTAAACATTTCTTATAGCACAGTATGAGTTTTGGCCCTGTATCAATACCCTGATGAAGGGAGAGGAAAGTAGGGCTTTGCCTTAAAGATGTACAAAGAAAAAAAATTACAAAAGGATTTCATAATTTCTCCTTATCCTTAATACAGATACATCTACAAACCATTTATACTTGACCCATTCTAAGAGCCATCCTGACAGGTATAAGTTGAGAGCTTTGCATTTTCTACAGATCAATATGGGCTTTGGCCCTATAACAATACACCAATAAAAAAAAAATAATAAGGGGGGAAAGCCCCATTTTATATTTCCAACGCTAACGATTATATTACCTATATGCCTACTAAGAAAAAGAAACAAGAGAGAAAAAAGGCACTGCTTCCCCTTTTTCATAAAAGTAGCAATGTAGAATACAGTATATGTTGTTAATACAGAGAATAATAAGATTTCCAGGTTTAGATTAAATGCTTAACATTAAACATAAAACAATATAAGCTTTCAGTCTTCTATAGCTTCTCCTTATCCTTGGTTCTGATACATCTACAAAACAATTTATGCTTGACCCATTCTAAGAACCATCCTAACAGAACATATTTTCAGATTTAAGTTGAAAGCTTAACATTGAACATTTTCTACAAGTCAGTGTAGGCTTTAGTCCTAGGACAATACACTGATAGAAGAAAGAAAAAATAAGGGGGGAGAACCCCATTTTACATTTTCAGCACTAATGATTATATTACCTATATGCCTACAAAAGAAAAGAGAAAAAAAAACAAGAGAGAAAGAGACACTGCTTCCCCTTTTTCATAAAAATGGAAATATAGAATATAGTATAACATTAAACATAAAACAATATGAGCTTTCGGTCTTCTTAAGGGGGTCTCATCTCGAGGCTTGCTACATCTTGTCGTTCCCGTAAAATTATATTCTGTCCCATAGGCCTTTGGCGTAGAAAGTGCAGTTGTACTCTTTCCCGCAGAGTATGCATCGATAAATCTTGAGGCTGTTGCACCTCCTGGACTCCAGTATCAATACAATTTTTTCCCCAGAGAGATCCTTTAAATCGGTTACTTTCACTGCAGATCCATATTTCTTTTGATTGATTTTTGTACACTGTTGCTTTGAGATGGCTGTATGTCTTTTTAAAAAGGGTGTCCTTATCTGGGCTGCAGAACTCCGGCATCCCATTTTCCGTCTCCAGAATTTCAGATTTCTCTTCTACTGTTGGTTTTCCACCTTGTTTAGAGCTGTCATCAGCCACTGTTATTGATCCATTATTCCTGTTAAAGACGTCTTCCTTGGCATCTTGGATCTCCTTGAAGATATGAATTTCAGATTTCTCTTCTGCTGTTGGTTTTCCACCTTGTTTAAAGCTGTCATCAGTCACTGTTATTAATCCATCATTCCTATTGAAGACTTCTTCCTTGCCATCTTGAATCTCCTTGGAGATATTTTTGATCAATCCATCTAAGAATACTTTGTAATCTTGGGTTTGTATCTCTATTAGATGAGCCAATCTTTTTAACATAGACATGATTTTGACTTTAAAAAAAACCGGCCTCAAACAATTTTACAAGTGGCCAGTAGAGGTCCTCTGTTTTATCCTCTAATGTTCCGGCACAGGCATGTGACGTATTGAAGTCAGTTAAGGCACAGAGTTCTCGTGAGATTTTCCCATTCACAGCTCTTATCTTCTTATCTTCGAAAACCAAAACAATTACAATAAGAGCTTTTGCCAATTAATTCGAGTTGATTTGAGTCCTTCTTCTGCTTAGTTAGGAGAATTAGCCTGCCTCTTAACGAGGTGGCTTCAGGCAGAGCAGAGTAAGAGGAGGGGGGAAACAAAGGGCTTTGATGCAGGAAGAAAGACGAAGAAAAAAAAACGAGAGATACTTGCAGTAAATGATGTTTTGGAACTCAGCCGATGTCCTCCCCTCAGTTCAAAGCGTTCATTTGTGGTAAATCATCATGTAGGGTTGAAGCAGATACTTTAAGATTAAAGAAAGAAAAGAAAGTCCGAGGTAGAAAATGGCAGTCGTCCTCTGGACCTGGAACGCTGACAGCCTATAATCCAGGGAGATATACTCCCTAAAGGATTGGAGACGGCCCCAAGAACTTCCTGGGTAGAAAGGTGAGGTGGGGTTTGCGTACCCCTCCTCTTTTCTGCCAATTGCTTGCACAATTGACCCCTGTCAGGCTTCAGAGATAGCAGAGCAGATGCCCTGCCACCCTCTCAGGACGACATCTTTAGCCACACCCCCTTCTGCAGTCCCTTTGAACTGTAAAGAGGCTGCAAAGCAGCACAAAAAAAACAGCTGACCTTGGCTGTATTCTTTAGTCCCTTTAAACTTTAAACCTAATCTTTACAGGGTTTACACAAGATAGCCCAAAATAGCTGCATGGCAGAGAGCATCTCCTCCTTGCTCAGCTGTTCTTGTGTCTTTTACAGGAAACTGAAAACAGGAATTTAAAGAGATCTAAAGTCCCTTTAATTCTCTGTTTTCTGCTCCACCGTGAACTGCTAGAAAAGTTTGTGGAAGTTTGTGATGGTAAAGGCATAATGAATTTCTGTTCCTGGACCACAAACAGGGCAAACTGCATGACAAATTTTGTTTTGTGGTTCTATTCATGTCCATTCCTAGAGCTTAGTTGTAATATTGGATGATCTGCAGGCCTCAGGTTGGCAACTCTGTGTAGAGTGTGTTTCTGTTTGCTAATATCTCTAAATTACAGTGTCTGTACTTTCTGTCTTCTGTCCATTTCTTCCATAGATTCCAGCCTATGCTCTCCCTACTTCCAATTCACTGACAACAGTTCAAGGTTTTGATCTCAGTGTGACATGCAGTAATGATAATAATGAAATTGTAAGTACCTCATATTAGTAGATTACCTAATCCTTGGATTTTTTTAAATTCAATTACATAGATGCCAAGGTTTAGAGAGCCAGTTTGGTGTAGTGGTTAGGAGTGCGGACTTCTAATCTGGCAAGCCGGGTTCGATTCTGCACTTCCCCACATGCAGCCAGCTGGGTGACCTTGGGCTCGCCATGGCACTGATAAAGCTGTTCTGACCGAGCAATAATATCAGGGCTCTCTCAGCCTCACCCACCTCATAGGGTGTCAGTTGTGGTGAGAGGAAAGGGAAGGCGAATGTAAGCTGCTTTGAGACTCCTTCAGGTAGAGAAAAGCGGCATATAAGAACCAACTCTTCTTCTTCTTCTTCTTCTTCTTCTTCTTCTTCTTCTAAATGAAAACAAGGAGAGTCTTCTTTGTAATATAGTTCCCCCATTCTGTTGATTTGTACATAGGTTGAGGGGGATTCAACCTATGACTTTAGAACAGCCTTTCTCAACTTTT
Organism: Paroedura picta; assembly: GCF_049243985.1. Lineage (NCBI taxonomy): Eukaryota > Metazoa > Chordata > Lepidosauria > Squamata > Gekkonidae > Paroedura > Paroedura picta. Next base: position 106,803,530 of record NC_135373.1, on the reverse strand, counting down.
TAACCATTGAGAAACCCCCTGAAATTTTCCAGGCTTTGAGAATCCCCAGAAGTGGTGTGATTGTGCAGAATAAGGTTGGGAAGCATAGCTGTGTACATGCCAACCTGGGGCCCCTCCCCTTCCCACCCCCTCCAGGCCCATCATTGGCCATTTTGAGAGGAGGGTCAGGTTGACATGATCATATATGGCCTTCTACCCAATAAATGTTTAACAAACTTTTAAAAATATGTAAAAATTTAATTAACTCCCACGCATTAAAGGAAACTCTTTCAGGGCAATCAAGAAACCCTAGGGTTTAGAGCCAGTGTGACTTAGTATAGAACAAAAGAAATTGAATCTTTATGTCGGGTATATTGGAGGGACCGTTGGGTTGCTAGAGCAACCAATATAGTAAAGGAATGGTAATAACAACCACTGTCAGGGCTGCAGAAACTTTAAGCATTATTAATCTATGTGTCCATTATCAGTTCTCTTCAGTGGGTGAAGAGCTGCATGTGCAGACTGAGGTGGATCTAGATGCAGCATTGCCCATGCTTTCCCATCTGTCTTGCATTAGGAATGGGTGCCCACATTTTTACATGCAACCAAAGGAAGAGGCACAAGCTTGAGGAAATCGTCTTAAGCTAGAGGAAAGCTTCAAACTTTTGCAGAATAGTAGGATATAGACCATTATATCTGTGCTTCCTGTTTTCTCTTACTCTGTGGCCTGAAAGAGATTGTGAAAGAGAGATAACTTTATGTAACTTTCTCCTTCAGGGCGAATTGTATATCAATGATAGGAACTGCAAGGTAGTACAAAGGTATCTGGAGTTTGATGGTGGTGTTGCTTATGGGATTGACTGCGTATTAACAGATCCCAACATTGGAGGTCGCTGTGACAGTTTCATCAGTCGCGATGTTTCGGTCAGTCCTTATGAATTATTGTTACCCTTCTGAAGCTCAGATTAATCTAGTTCATCTTACATATATGGGTACCCCGACGGGGCCCCCCTAGGAAGATATGATGCTATGCTGGCTCTGTCATTGGCAGGACCAGTTGTCGCATTCACTCGCCGCCCCGGCTGGCAGCCATTCCGTGAGAGGCTTAGTTATTTTACCATCATCTGTACTGTATTTGTTTTTTTAAATAAGGATATAAGATTTTAATGGGGTTTTATTGTATTACACTGTTATGTAACCCGCCACAAGCCAGCTGAGAGTGGTGGGTAGTAACAACAACAACAACAACAACAACAACAACATTTATTATTATTATTATTATTATTATTATTATTATTATTATTATTATTATTATTATTATTATTATTAGTCGGTGCAAGCTTAAATGGACTCCGGGGAATAGTAGAGGACAGGAAAGCCTGGAGGATCATGTGGTCGCGATGGGTCGGACATGACTTCGCACCTAACAACAACAACAACAATAGATATATAGGCTTACAATATGGAGACTGGGAAGCCATGTTTCAACTATCTGTAACCAAAACTAGTCCAACTATTTTTTGTAGATTGGCTGTCTCCCCACTGCCATAATTTGCACAGTTGTATATGGTCAAAACTTTGTAAAATACTCTTAGCAAAATAATCAGATAACTTTTTTTTAAGTGTGCAGTACCACCAAAAAAGAGGTCAACTCAGTAAGTGGGCAGATTCTTATGGAAGGTGGTCCTGTGCTTAGACCCAATTTTTGCTAAACTTTATTATACTGTGTATTTTAATAATTAGGAAACATTTATTTTAAAGTTTTCTGATTTACAATACGTTTTTCTTTAATTTTCCCAGGGAGATTGTGGTAGTTGTTATAGAACTCCAAAGTGTCCTGCTGAGGCTAAAGTAAAGGTAATTAATAGTTCCATACTTCTAACTAGTTTGGTGTAGTGATTAGGAGTGCGGACTTCTAATCTGGCTAGCCGGGTTCAATTCTGCACTCCACATGCAGCCAGCTGGGTGACCTTGGGCTCGCCACGACACTGATAAAACTGTTCTGACCGGGCAGTGATATCAGGGCTCTCTCAGCCTCACCCACCTCACAGGATGTCTGTTGTGGGGAGAGGAAAGGGAAGGCAACTGTAAGCCGCTTTGAGACTCCTTCAGGTAGAGAAAAGCGGCATATAAGAACCAACTCCTTCTTCTATAATTTTAATCAGTAAACTATACTAATGTTTCAGAGAACATTATGTAAACAAATTAGCATATAGAGATAAGCAGGTATCCAAGTAATATACATATCCATCATATCCATACACTTCTAATGCTGGTGGTGGTATATAGATAATAAACTTCACCCGCCTCCTCCAAAACCTACCTTTCACAAAGGAGTTAGGCCAGGTTTTATACCTGGACACTTGATTATCTAAAGAATTTTGATTATCTTTTGCACGGTGACACAGATACTCTCCAGGGAATATTTGTGCAGTTGGAGCTATGGTATGATTACAGACGTTCATCTCCTGTGCTCCCTTTTTGTGTTTCCTTGTTCTTCTCTTTCTTTCTGTATTCACATTTAAAATCACAAGGGACAGCAGACGTATCCATGTACTTACAATAGCTACGGAAGACTCCGAGAAGGCTGTCAGAGGAACTGCTCTGTGTATGTCAGAGTACCCCAGTGCTGCAAGGGCTACTTTGGGATTGACTGCCAAGGTGAGATTTCCCAAAATTAAACTTTTGCTTCTGGAAAGATGGATGTAGCATTGCATGGAATGCTCCCACCACCCCAATAAAGAAGAGCTGTGGTATTTACAAAGATAAAAATGGTTGGAGCAATCGAACATAATAAAATGTTAAACAGAGCCTTAAAACATTATGAGGGAACAGGGCAGCATTTCTGTGGACAGAAGGATTTCAGGCCATGAAGCTATGCCTTTTCTCTTGTACTGAATCCAATGTACTGAGTGCTAAGTTTTGTTCTAAACCACTCTTCACATTCATTGTCTTTAAAAAAAACACATCAGTACATTCCTATTAATTGCATCCACCTGCTGGAATCATTATATTCCACTTTTCTTGGCGGAACTCCCTTCTATACATGGAATCTTTTATTTCCACTGAGAACTCAGGAATTCCAAAGATACAGCAGTTCTCCAGTTCTCAGAAATACATGTGGTTGTATAAATCTCTATCCAGCTCATGTACCAGGCAGGTTAAGAGCACATTATGTGAATGTTATCTGGCCTGTTCAACTTGACTGTTCATTTCCACAATAACAAATGTCAGAGGGTTAATCATGGTAGGCTGTTGCAGTAAAGCTAACCAGGAATCCTGTGGCATCTTTACAGACTTAGTTAAATCATGGAGAATACATTTTACAAAGTGGGCTGTAGTCCATGAAAATTCCTGCCTAAAGAAATCAGACTTTCAGATGCCACAAGTCTCTTTTTTTGTTTAGATGAGTGGATTAGGCTTAGAGAAAACGGACAATAGTTGTGGTGGTTTCTCCCCAAGAGTGGTGATGGTAGTATGGAGGAATCATGGCACTCTTACTTCTGGCATATAGGCTTGGTTTGGGTTTGGGATTGAATTATGCATTATAAGTCTGTGATTGTCTAGTGTTAAAATTTGGAAAGACATTAAGGGAGGGGGAAAGCATCAAGAATTGAGTCTTAAAATTCCAAGACTATACAACAGGGGTAGTCAAACTGCGGCCCTCCAGATGTCCGCGGACTACAATTCCCACGAGCCCCTGCCAGAGAATGCTGGCAGGGGCTTGTGGGAATTGTAGTCCGTGGACATCTGGAGGGCCACAGTTTGACTACCCCTGCTATACAAGGATTGGTACTCGCAGGGATCTTTTTCTAGGGAAGACTGAGTGCATGAGCCCATCTCTTTTCTATGGGTCTTAGAGTCCTAGCCCAACTATTTATTGCACGGAATAAAATGTCCATCTTTGAGTCAGTGCTTGAAAACATTTGACTTGCTTGCTGTTTGTTGCTTCCCAGCATGCCCAGGAGGGCCAGAAGCTCCCTGTGGTGGCCGTGGGTCTTGCGATGAAGGATATTCTGGCACAGGACAATGCACCTGTTATGGTGGCTTCAACGGGACTTCATGTGAGTTCTGTCTACCTGGAAGATATGGCCCGGATTGCAGATGTAAGTTTCCTGTGATGGTCATCCTTTTACATTATTGTGCTTGTGTAAGCAAATGACCAGAATATGGGAAATAGTGTAGCTATCTCTTATTAATTTCTTCTTTCACTTCAATTAATTTGCTTTACTTTTCTCTTATGAAACACATGGGAAACACATGGTTGACAAACCAAAACGGCTGACTGTATCTGTTCCACTGCCCCCACAAAAGTACCCCTGTGGAGACACATCTGCAAAAGTACCCACCACACAGCATTTTAATGCTTAATTTAGCAATTTATTGCTAGCGCTTCAATTTAAAAAGCATTTTTTAAACATTAAAGTAATGACTACTGGAAGGGAGGGAGGGAGAATAAAGGAGAGAATAAAGAGGGCATGGGTTTTGGTTAAGGATGGATATTTCTAGGAACTGAGGAGGGACAGTAGATGGAGCATTTAGCACCTGGAGTGCAATATGACTTCAAAACAGCTTGACAAAAATCACTGCAAAGGACTTCCCCAAAAATACAAGAAAAAGGAAGGAGAAATCAAAGCAACCACTAAACTGAGAAAGACACATGCAAAACTGAAAAGAAAAATTGAGGCACGTGGCGATATGCACCAATGAAAACCACTGATTCAGAAAAGCCTTTTATTAGTTCTCTCTTGTAAGTAATTTATAGATGGTGAAAGTTTTTTAAAAAAATAGTTGCTTTCAACAACTTTTTCAGATTGGGCTTCTGGTTTTAAATAGGTCTGCTTATTTTTATATTTATAACGCCGTTTATTCTTTTGGTTCTTCTGTGGAAGCTGCCTTGAGAGCAACGCTATGGAGCAGGGTGTAAATGTTTAAGTGAATGAACACTGTCCTCCTAATCATCCAACCATTCGGTTTGCAGTCTGTCAATGCACGGAACATGGACAGTGTGATGAAGGCATTTCTGGATCAGGATTGTGCGTCTGTGAAACTGGATGGACAGGAAGGTTCTGCGAAACCAAATTAGGTCAGTCACTTTAGCCGTAACAATAACTTAAAGCCCAGAAAGTAGCTTCCACCTTGCCATGAACAGTTTATGACTAATTTACCTCAGTTAAATATATTGAAGGAGCATGTCTCCCATTAGGAGTCTATGAGGTCACCTCAGACTCTCCCAGAGCTGTTGATTGGCTAAGCACTCCCTCCAAGTTACACAATCATCCACTGTTTGGACCCTCTCACTCTGCGGTGACCCCAGCTTTGTGGAATGCCCTCCCTGAGAATGTGTGTGTGTGTGGGGGGGGGGGTGGTCCTCTGTTAGCCTCTTTCCATTTAGAATATAAGAAGAAGAGTTGGTTCTTATATGCCACTTTTCTCTACCCTAAAGAGGCTCAAAGCGGTTTACAGTTGCCTTCCCTTTCCTCTCCCCACAACAGACACCCTGTGAGGTGGGTAAGGCTGAGAGAGCCCTGATATCACTGCTCGGTCAAAACAGCTTTATCAGTGCCGTGGCGAGCCCAAGGTCACCCAGCTGGTTGCATGTGGGGGAGCGTGGATTCAAACCCAGCTCGTCAGATTAGAAGTCCTCAATCCTAACCACTACACCAAGCTGGCTCAATCTTGAGATTGTGTTAATGTTGTTTTTATAGATGTGGCTCCAGTGTGTTCACCCAGCTGTTCCATTAATGCTGTGTGCAAGGCCCAAAACATCTGTCAGTGTAAACTATTTTATGTTGGAGATGGAATCACTTGTACAGGTAAATCCTTTAGACACTTGACAAAGATTCACTGGGAAGGAAATATGAAAAATTGACATTTTGAATCTCAATCCCACAGCCTTCATGAATGGTTCCTGGATGAAAGTACCTGTGAATGTCACAAAAGCATGCTGCAATACAATATCAATGTGGTTAAAATTAATTGTTGTATGTGGTACAGAAGACTCCCACATATTTGCACTTAGACTTATATTTATATTGCTTACATTACGTGTGATCACATGATAACATTCAAATAATCTTGCAATGGTAATGCATGTATCAAAACATAAGGTTCTACTGATGGGTTTCCTTTCCTAGGAATACAGAAGGGGCTGAGGGTGAACCCATACCTTTCTATCCACAGTCAGACCTGCAGCTCTGGTCACTTGTTAGGACAGAATGTTTCATCCAAGGCAACATCTAGCTTCTGTCTGCCAGATCTGACAGCCATGACCATTTATCTAGTGGTGGGAGAAGAGAAGAATCTTCAAGGCAGAAGATAGGGAGAGGCAAAGACTTATCCCTTACCCTCCATAAAAGGGAGAAGCAAAGACTTAGGCTGGTACACGACACAATTAAAAAAAAAATCAGGAAATCTTCCAATGGTAATGAACTGTAGTTTCCAAGCATCAGCCTAAGTATTTTTGCTTCTCCTTTTTGTTTGTTCATGGGATCAACAAGAATATCACCAGGTCTGTAGCCTTCTGCTCTCTCATACGTTTCTGCTTTGGGGCTGACAGGGTGTTTGGAGGTGCGTGGGTTCTTTCTTTGGCAAACCTTTAGCCAGTTATATGATAGTTGACCTAGCTGATCCAGCCAAATCCAGCTGTCCATTTTAGTTCTGACTTTTTCAATCTAGCCTTGAGCTTCAGTTTGTGATCACCAAAGCTTGGGAGTGGGAATCCTCACTGTCCTTCTTTTTTTTTTAATTGATCTGATAGACGATACAATCCTAAGGACAAAAATGCAGTGTTTACATCTTGCTAGAGGACTATTTAGAGACTATATTCAGGCTAGCCTGAACCTGTCAGAAGCTAAGCAGCATCAGCCCTGATTAGTAGTTGGGCAGGGGACCACCACTGAAGTTCAGGGTTGCTAAAGAGAGGCAGGTGGTGGGAAATCACCTGTTCATCTCTTGCCTTGAGAAGCTGGCTGCAACTTGATGGCACATTCCATCACAAGGTGAGTGTGGAAAGTCTGGGCACAAACCCATGAACAATGAATTCCTTAACAATGAACCCGTCAGTGGCTTTTATCCATAACAGCTAATGAAAAAACCTCTGTGTTTAGAAGCAGCATTGCTTCTGAGCTTTCCAGTATACCTTATTATAATTTATTATAGCCCACATTCCATCCACAATAGAACTTGAGGCAGTACATGAAAGTTGCCAGAAGATCTCCCATTAAGAAACTGACTAGGCCCAGATCTACAGAACTCAAGCATATCTTTCAAGAAAGCATTGGACAGGAAAGGCTGTTGTAAGATTCAGCAAAGAATCCTCTCTCTAAAAATACACAAGAATTTGCACAGGCAGTATACCTTCTATCTGTTTGCACACATGCGCATGCACGCACATACATGGAAGCTGCAGCATTCCGAACTCCTGTTACTTGACAAGTAGATCTTGAAACTCCCTTGATTTTCAAAATACTTTGCAATAGGGACCATGCGCTCTGACCATTGCAAATGCTGATCAAGTCACAGGTTCCCTTAGAGTATGGTCTGTATGTCTCATTTTGTAATACATTATTCTATGTAGAATTAGGTAGGCAGCTGTGTTGGTCTGAAGCAAGAGAAAAAATTGAGTCTAGTAGCATCTTTAAGACCAACAAAGTTCAACTCTGGGTATCAGCTTTCATGTGCCTATATGTAGGGTAATTTATGTCTGGTTTTTTTTTTTTTTTTTTTTTTTGTTGTATTTTTCCTCTATAGCCATGAACCTTTGTAAGATCTCCAACGGTGGCTGTCATAAGAACGCAAGATGTTCTCAGTCTGGTGTGGCTGTCAATTGCACGTGTCAGAAAGGATACAAAGGAGACGGCCACCTCTGCACGGCTATCAACCCTTGCACAGACGGGCTCAACGGTGGTTGCCACGAACATGCAATTTGTACAAAAACAGGGCCTGTAAGTACCACTGGCTGTAGCCCCTTCACTTTCAGGGGCTACAGCCTTTGCTGACATTTGAGCATTCTGGTACAAAAGTGAGAGTCCGGGGAGTGTCCTAGGAAAGGATAAAAGTGCTATACAAGTACACACACTATCCTGCCTGTACTGATCAGCACAGTGTGTGTGGGGATGGCATATTGTAGAAACTGAAAATACTGATGCTGCCAACCCAGCAATAACCCAGCGGATATGACTGCAACAGTGCAGTTTGACTGATTTCATTGAGCTTAGACTGGACCACTGGTGTTGCATAGTGTTACGTTATGAGCCTGGAGGGCTGAAGAAGAGTTGCAGGGCAGACCAATTGCTGAGATTCAGTTATATCTGCTGACAAGACTTAATATGGTCTATGCCAGGGGTAGTCAAACTGCGGCCCTCCAGATGTCCATGGACTTCAATTCCCAGAAGCCCCTGCCAGCATTCGCTGGCAGGGGCTTCTGGGAATTGTAGTCCATGGACATCTGGAGGGCCGCAGTTTGACTACCCCTGGTCTATGCAATGTTCTTCCCTGGCCTCAACATCTGGTTCCACTCTAGCCATATGATCTGGAATTGCCATTTCCCCACTCGTTCGTAATGGACAAGCCAAATGAATCCACAATCAGTCTGATCATTCCAATATTGACTGTGTTTTTGCCGACCCAACTGCTAGCAATTTCTTTTAAAAGTACAGCGCAGTTTACAGTGCCGGTAAGTCCCTTGCGGATTTTCCGAGCATTCTTAAAATGTCCTTTACCATCCTATTTCATCCTTTTTTCTCCAGCCTTTTATCTCCAGCCCTTTCTCTCTCTCTTCATTGGTTGTTCCTTTTCTCTCCTCAGTGTTCCTTCTGTAACATTCATAGTTACTTATTACATCTTGTGGAGAGAAGGAAAGGGTCAAATTTGATTTTGGTTTTTTTATTTCTTAGGCAACCAGGTTACTCTTTTTTTAACAGAACAGCAGGCTCTACCCCCAAAATCTCCAGGTATTTCCCAGCCCAACTCTGGCAACCTTACCTACCTGCCACTTCCTACGTTTTTGTACCTTACCTACCTGCCACTTCCATCACCGCCATCACCTACTGTAATACGAGAGGTCCATTTCTGTTGATTTCTTTCTTTGAGCAGTTCCTTCTGACAGCTTGGACCATATAGAGGTCCATCTTTTCAGCATTTCTATGCATGTCTGCACCTCAACAGCTAGCCTTACAACAGGGTATCCTTGATAACGGCGAGAATGCTTGGGATATACCCACTGCAATTACATTTTAAGGGCTTTCCAGTCTCTGCAGGAATTAGAAGTGAACAAGGAAGGTTTAGAAAAGCCGCTGGGTATTTGCATCTCTGTTAATAGGAGTTATTTAGTTGGACTGAAAATCTCCTTCCTAGGGTAAACGCAAGTGCGAATGCAAAGATAACTACATTGGGGATGGGATCGACTGCGAAGTGAAACAGCTCCGTGTGAACCGATGTTTGCAGGACAATGGGCAATGCCACGCCGATGCTGACTGTGTCGATCTCCATTTTGAAGGTCAGTCCCCCAGAACCATGAATACAAATTCAGCAGGTCGGAAAAGTTAAGCGCCAAAATGTCAATGGGACCTCGGTGTTAAAACTATAAACATGACTCCAGAAACTCTTAGGACTGCAGTCTTATAATCTGTATGTGTAATCCACATTCTTCTTGTTTAGCATTATGTAGGATGCTTAATAGGGCTTCTTGTGGTGCAGAGTGATAAGGCAGCAGACATGCAGTCTGAAAGTTCTGCCCATGAGGCTGGGAGTTCAATCCCAGCAGCCGGTTCAAGGTTGACTCAGCCTTCCATCCTTCCGAGGTCGATAAAATGAGTACCCAGCTTGCTGCTGGGGGGTAAACGGTAATGACTGGGGAAGGCACTGGCAAACCACCCCGTATTGAGTTAGCCATGAAAACGCTAGAGGGCGTCACCCCAAGGGTCAGACATGACCCGGTGCTTGCACAGGGGATACCTTTACCTTTTTATAAAGGATGCTTAATAGAGTATCAAAAGAAGACCAAGCAAATGATTCTTGAACATGAACAAGTTAATTGGATTTCCCCCTCAAAATGTCTTTCTCCCAATTATGCAGGACATTATTGTAGTAGGGGTCTCATTAATTAAAAGGCTTGTTAGTGTAAAAGCAAATAGACATCCATTATGTCTGCTAATCATATGCAAATAAGGCTGTTTTGAGTGGATACATGTGAACTTCATACGATGTGAACTTCAAAATGATCTGTTTTTGCCAGAGGCAGGTATCCTAACCCTTTTTTGCCCCATTCTTTCTGCCAGATGCAACAGTTGGCGTTTTTCACCTACGTTCTCCCCTGGGACAGTACAAACTGTCTTTTGATGATGCAAATCAAGCCTGTGCAGATGAAGCAGCAGCACTAGCTACATACAATCAGCTCCTGTATGCCCAGCAGGTAACGTAGCATTAATTTGCCCATGCACCTAAGGCACTGCAGTTAAGATAGCAAGAGAGACAGGGTGGTGAAGCCACTAAGAGTGTCCTGCTTGGACTAGAGAGCTCTGGGTCCAAATTCCCACTCAGCCAATCTCCTTCTTTGTGTGCCTGATTTAACTGCACAGAGTGGTTCGAAGTAGTGGGATGTTACCTTAGACCAGGGGTACTCAAACTGCAGTCCTACAGATGTCCATGGACTACAATTCAGGGACTCATGGGAATTGTAGTCCGTGGACATCTGGAGGGCCGCAGTTTGATTACCCCTGCCTTAGACAGTTGTCCTTCTCTTCCTCCACCTCCTCCTCCTGCTCACTGAGTTGGGAAGAAGCTGAATAATGAGTCTGAAATGCTGAAATGCTAAAAGACACACATTATTCTGTTCTCTCAGGTGTGAAGTTTTCTCAGGCTGAATTGGGGGGTAAGCCTGGTCATGCACTCAAATGCAGTATGTATCTCACTGGCTGATGCTGCAACCTAACATGAAAGCACTAGCAGGACTGTTCACACACACTTCCTTAGACAGTTAGGACTTTTCTGTTCAATACTAATTGCTCATGCAAGGCTGATGGAAGCTCACAGCATTTTCCTCAGTGCAGATTGAGCCAGTACTACCCTCTGTAGCCCGTGGTCTGGCCTACCTAGACAGACCTCTTATGGGAATGAACTCCTTGGACTTCAGATTCCAGAGCAATTTTGCAGCAGGATATGGGGGGAACAGCCAGACTTTCACCTTCTTTTGATCCAGGGTGGCTGTGGTGGTACAAGTAATGGCTGATTTCCCCACCATTCTTTCCAGCTCCTTTTCCCTTCTGGCCTCTCTCTCTCTCTCTCAGACATGTCTTGCAGATTCTTCCTTTCAGTAAAGACCAAAAGAAGGCTGTGAGATTCTAGAAAGACATAAGAAGCTAGAGAAGAACACAGGGGCACTCTGTCTCAAACAGCTGGTTTCCTTCTAGAACACAAGCTAGGCCACCCTGGGTGCAGGATGCAATTGCCAGCAGGGCAGTGCAACAATGCTCACTATGCCAGATGTGGGTCCTACTAGAGCTAGCTATAGACACCCATTGTGGGTTTATTCCAACATAGAACTGCTTTAAGCTCACCCAGGCAGAGCTTCATGGGTTGAGGGATGGCAAGTCATCTAACCAGGCCATGGCTTCAAACCGAGAAAACAGGGAATGCCTGTGCGAGGACGCTACCATGTTAATTGACAAAAAGCTCTCGAAACGTTTTCTCTTCTTTGGAGTCCATCCAGAACAACCTCTGGATTTTATTACATTTTCAAGGAACTTTCCCCAGTGACTAGAACTGCATTTACAATTTCTATAAGACAAGCCAAAGCCTCAGTCTCATTTAACTTCTTGAGCTGTTTAAAGTGCCTTCATAACCTCCTTAGGTCAGGAAAAACCTTCTCTGTCTCCTTCTGAGGATCCAGCCTTCAAGTGAAGTCTATAAGGGTTTGTTGTGAATTAACTTGGTAGCCTCCTTACATAGGTGTTATCAGGAACCAGGCAGAGGTCACTCAGCAAAGTCCACTGCAAAAGGAACTCCCGAGATCACAGTTGTAGTGTGAATCCAAAGGAAAGCCTTTATTCAACAGACTAAAACAAAAGTCTCTACAGACAAAGTTCGTAGATCAAACTCTTTGGCAGAGACAAAGGATCAATAGTTCTAAGGGACACTTATAGAGAGGTACAACTAAGGGAGGGGGGAAGAGAGTGAGGCGGGAAAATACAATGATTCCCAGAGGAGCCATCTGGCCAGGCTTTGATCTGAATTGTTACATATGTTGAGTCTTCACAGTTTCATCCAAGGTCAGTAAGTACAGGAAAAGATAAGGTGCCCCCCTCCCTCGAGCGATGCTTTGGTATGCAAAGGAGGCCAGGAACTGACAGGCGATTTATGGCTTTGTGACAACAGCCCAGGAGAAATTGGAAGCAAGCAGGGTGAAAGATGGGACATGAATTAGGGGTCTTGACAGGTGTTTCCTGTTTTCTTGCTTATTGCTGGCTGTGGTGCTTCTTTGACCATGTCTCTTCAAACCATCAGAGCAAGACAAGGGTGGGCCCTGTATATAGAATGAGTTCTCCCTTCCCTCCTTATGTATATTTCTAATGTCTCTCATATCTGTAGGCTAACTTTGCTTCCAGGTTTCCTTGTGCTTTACAACCACTTCATTTCCATGTTGATTACAGGCAAAGTACCACTTATGTGCAGCTGGCTGGCTACAGAATGGGAGAGTAGGCTATCCAACAGCCTTCTCTACCCCTAACTGTGGGGGAGGTTTGGTTGGGATCGTGGACTATGGAATCAAAACCAACAAGAGTGAAAGATGGGATGCCTTCTGCTATAGAGTCAAAGGTAAAAGTGCTTTGGAGCAAAGCAGAGAGAGAGTTCCAGATCTTTGGTACACACCTCTGGCAAGCAAGAGCCTTTTATAGCACAAAGGCCCACCCAGCAGAGGGTGGAGCTAGCAGTCAGCCCCAGGCAAAACTGCAAACTAATGCAAATCAGCTAATGCAATTAGCTGCAGTCCCCCACCACCCAGGCAAGGAACAGACAAAAAACAACAACACTCAAACAGCCCCCACTCTCCTGCAACCTATATATCCTCACACACTGTAAGAAAGAAAGCAACACTCACCAGTAGCTCCTGAGCTGGCACTTTCTCCTTCTCCCTGCCCAGCTGCTTGTGCTTTTAATTTTTCCAATGTTGCTGTGGCAGCACAGTCCTGACTAGTGGGAAATGGCTCTTCATGTTAATTTAAGGTGACCAGATTTTGACACTGGTAAAGTGGGACAACATTGACCGGGGGGGGGGGGGAGTTCTTGATTAAAATTTGGTCTATATGGAGCAACAACATTTTTCATAGAATGCATAGAACACAAAAATAGTATTGTAATATATATATTTTTTACTTTCAACATAAGTACAATTTGCCATGTGCCCCCAGATGCCCCTCCAAAAGTGGGACAATCTGGTCACCTTATGTTAACTGGTGTGGCCATCTCTTTTGAGTCACCAAAGGGAAGAATCTTCCCATGGTTTCTCAGACTGAGTTGAGGCCCTGATTATACCCAAGAGGGGGTGTTTCTCACCCCAACAACATGATTCGTACCTCAGTTAATTCAAGTTAAAAGGGGCAGCCTCTAATCTGGAGCAGTGGTCCCCAACCCGCGGGCCGCAGCCCGGTGCCGGGCCGCGAAGGCCTTGGCGCCGGGCTGCGGCTCCTTCTTCCCTCCCGCCCCGAAGCGAGAAGCTCACCAGGCCGCAAGTAAATCGGCCGCCAAAGCGGTCAATTAGCTCATGGCCCGACAAGCTTCTTGTTTCGGGAGGGGGGGAAGAAGCTTGCCGAGCCACAAGCTAATTGGCCGCTTTGGCGGCCAATTTGCTGGCGGCCCAGAGGGGCCGGGAGGGGAAGCAGCGGCCACCGGCATGGCAGCGGCGCAAACGCACGTGCCGGCAGTCCACACATGCGCGTTTGCGCTGGGGCTGCTACGCGTGCGCGGGCCCCCGGGCCGCCCTCTCGCCCCACTCCGGAGCAGCGGTCCGTGACAGCCGAAAGGTTGCAGACCGCTGATCTGGAGAACCATGTTTGTTTCCCCTCTCCTCCACATAGAGTCAGCTAGGTGACCTTGGTCTAGCCATAGTTCTCAGAGCTCTTTCAGTCCCACCTACCACACAGGAAAAAAAAACACTCCTTTTCTTTCTGATGTTATTTCACCGATCGCTCTAGCATCCCTGCTTCTGTGATTGCCTCAGGCTATGGTGTCAATTTTTAAGTTTACCAAGGAAACCTGAGAATATATAGAGCAGTGGTCCCCAACCTTTTTATCACCAGGGACCGGTCAACACTTGACAATTTTACTGAGGCCCGGGAGGGGGGTAGTCTTTTGCCGAGGGACGTCGCTGCCTGAGCCCCTGCTCGACTTGCTTTCCTGCTGGCGCCCCTGACTTCCCGCTGCCCATTGGGGAGCACTGCCAGCAGCAGCTGCGCAGTGCCATGCTGAGGGGAAGCCCCAGCCATGGCAGCCGCTGGACAGCACCAAAGGTGAGCCAGTGGCAGAGTGGCAGGGCAGCCCCTGAGGCAGCAGCCAGGGAGGTGGACAAGGAGGAGCCGCAGCCCGGTACCGACTGATCCACGGACCACTACTGGTCCCCGGACCGGGGGTTGGGAACCACTGATATAGAGCAGCTCTCTTATGGACTGCGTCCATGAGAGAGATGATGCAGCATTAATCAGAATGTTTCTAGGCTGGAAAGAAAGCAACATCCTATCAACATACAAAACTACCTTATACTGAGCCAGATTGTATGTTCATTCAGTTCATTTTAACCTCACCTTGTTCTGGTATTTTGGGTTTATAGGTCTTTTTCTTTCTCAGTCATCTAACAGAGTTCTTTTCAAATGGGAGTGATCTTCTGTATGTTTAGCATATGTTGAACCACTGTGCTAGCTGTTGCTTACAGGGAAAGTGCTTGGCCCCCTCCACGCCAGGACATTCTTGTGTTACACGGTCAATTGCAAACAAAATTACAACCGTGGCTCCACATTACAGTCTCCAAAAAAATATTGGTAGTGCCCATTCAATGTTCAATTATGCATCCCTTTAAATTGGCTTTCTGCTATACAAATGCTTCTTTTATGCGCTTAATTTCCATTCATTCACAATTACTTCAGCATTCCTAACTCAAGGTTTAATTATCACAGTGTTTAATTATAATTATTATATCTCCTCTATGTGCCATGGAATGGGTTACTGCTTTTCTTCTCTTTGCAGGGATTGGCCATTAATTTCTCCCCATAATTGTAATTTTGTAATTATCATTGTAAAGAGAGAGAGAGAGAGAGAGAGAGAAATCAATGACCAATCACCTTGACTGGGAAAAAAAGAAAAGAAAAACAATCAATCTCCCCTTCCAGGGAGCTGAACTAATAATACAAAAATTGGCTCTGGGATATGGCAGCCCCCAAGAGTCAACAGAAAGCAATTAACAAAGTACATAAATACCTATAAACAGAGAAGCAAAATGCACTGCCCTGACAGACTGAACAGACTGATGCTGCAGTCACATTTTAAGTTAGAAAGAAAATCACCCCAAATTTGTTTGGGGAACGGTGAGGAGGTAACACAGAAGAAGAAGAAGAAGAAGAAGAGTTGGTTCTTATATGCCGCTTTTCCCTACCCGAAGGAGGCTCAAAGCGGCTTACAGTCGCCTTCCCTTTCCTCTCCCCACAACAGACGCCCTGTGGGGTGGGTGAGGCTGAGAGAGCCCTGATATCACTGCTCGGTCAGAACAGTTTTATCAGTGCTGTGGCTAGCCCAAGGTCACCCAGCTGGTTGCATGTGGGGGAGCGCAGAATCGAACCTGGCATGCCAGATTACAAGGAAAACCCAGGAATGTAAACAAAGAGCTGTTGTTTTTTACCTCGCTGTTTACTACCCAAAGGAGTCTCAAAGCAACTTACAATTGCCTTCCCTTCTTCTCCCCACAACGGATACCCTCTGAGGTAGGTGAGGAGAGCTCTGAAAGAACTGTGACTGGCCCAAGATCACCCAGCTGGCTGCATGTGGAGGAGGACTGGGTGATCAAACTTGTTTCTCCAGATTAGTGGCCACTGCTCTTAACCACCACACCAAGCTGGCTCTCGAGGTTGGCCATCATCTGGATTCCTCATAAAAATGAATGAATAATTGCTATCCTACCCAAAACAAACACTAGTATAAATTGGTTTTATTCTGTTTTGATTATGTTTTTTCCAAAGCACTTCAGATAACTGATGTCCCACTTCGGCTTGCTATTAAAACTCCTTATGGTTGGATTTTGTAGATGTTAATTGCACTTGCAAAATTGGCTATGTGGGAGATGGAGTTACGTGTACCGGGAACCTACTTCAAGTCCTCACGTCTGTCCCAACGTTTACAAAATTTGTCTCGGTAAGTAATAGAAACAGACACTTTCACAGGAAATAGCTGTCTTGTAGGCATGTGTATAGAGAGGGGAATGGATCGGACTGTGCTGGCCCAGCTAGGATTTTGGACCTGCCACCTTTTGCCAGTGACTGACACTCTACCTCTATGGTATTTGCTGTCAATGGGGGCGGGAACAATCAGTGCTGTAGTGGGGACTATTTGGCAAACCTAAATGGGGAGGAAAGTTCAATTTCCTTTTAGCTCTCTCTGTATGACCACCAATGGAATCAGAGCCCCATGTAGCATTATGAAATTTTGGAAAAATTGTTTTTACTGTTTTCCATCTCTGAAAGTCAGGGATGTCATAACATGGCAAAGTCCTGCCCCACTTGTTTATGGTCAAGCTACCCAATCAGTTTGAAATAACCAAACTACCCTAGAGTTACACAATTAAGTTGCTGAAAAATCACAGTCTTCCTTTTCAAAACCACCTCATCTGTTGGAAGAATAAAATGTTTGATTTTCTGCTCCTTCAAGACATTTAACTCCATGAGCCCTAGAAATATTCTTAAGACTATCACAAGGATGAAGGTTTCTCAAAAGCTGCCTTGTGGTCCACCAATTTCTTTCATAGAAGAACAAAGTTGATCTTTTAGAACACAAATCTGAATAAAAAGTAAGGCGCTGTTCTTAGTACAATAACTACTGATTATGAATCATCCATATTTCTAGGACCTTTTTACTCTTCTGAGCAGCCTACATCTTCTTTCGGATAATTGTGTATACGCAAAGCGAGTTTAATTTCACAGGGTCACTTGTATAAGCCTGAGATTTTTTTTTATCACAGCTAAAATATTCCACTCCAAAGTATCATGTTTCTTCACAGGAGATCTTTACTTACTCAAATACCACAAAGAAAGGTCAAGAATTCCTGAAATACCTCACCAATTTATCAATTAAGGCTACATTGTTTGTGCCAGACAATGATGGGATAAAGGCAAATGAGGTAAAGTACCTACTATGGGAGCATCAATCAAGTCATAAAACTGGCCCTGAATCATCCTCATATAGGGCATGCAAGACATGTTACTGAATTGTTACCTGAAAAAAAGGTGAATGGTATCTTTCCTAGCTGAGAAACTCCTTTAGCCTAAGAGTTCCCTGAAAAACACCCAGCCTCAAACCTCCTGAGAACATTCTAGACCAGGGGTAGTCAAACTGTGGCCCTCCAGATGTCCATGGACTACAATTCCCATGATCCCCTGCCAGCAAACGCTGGCAGGGGCTCATGGAAATTGTAGTCCATGGACATCTGGAGGGCCACAGTTTGACTACCCCTGGTCTAGACTGACCCATTGAGAATCTACCCTTCCAGCATGATATTAGAGCAATAACAAAGTGACAAAGTAGAAATGCTAGAAAATACCTTACAACCAACTACACAGCACTTGTGCAGTCGAGCATATGGGGGAAATAACAGAAATAGGTTGTACTAAATGAAGCCAAAAATGTCTTCATAAAAAGGCTGCTACGTTAAATAAATATAAACCTTGGTCCCTGCATTTCTTCCATTCAAGTGGTCATTGTCAGACTTTTGAGACCTAAACTGCACACTTAACTTCAACTTGCTACAGAGAACCAAGTTTTCATATGTTTATCTCCATTGTTCAGCATTTTAAAAATTATATACTCATGCCTCCCTTTTTCCTTAGTTTTCATATGCCCTTGTCCTGCTTTACTTTTCCTCATTAAAACTGAATTTCAATATGCAAGAACGAAAAAACCCCACTGAGTTGTGGATATGTGGGTGTTTTATTAACTGACATTGCTTGATGTTGCTTGCTGCACTCAGACCCTTTCTGGAAGAGACATTGAGTACCATTTGTCCAACATCAGCATATTGTATTATGAAGACTTGACCAATGGAACTACTCTTCAAACCCGGATAGGGAAAAAGCTATTAATTACTCATGGTGAAAATCAGGCTTCAGTTGTTAAGAAGGTGAGTACAAGTTTTCATGTTCACCAAAAATCCCTGATTTGCATGTTCCTTACAAAGAGTAGAGGAATGGCCCACCTCTTCCCTTGTTCTATGCAAACTATAGCTTGGATTGATGCACAGTGAGGGGTGGAATATCCAGGCCACATGGTTCAAATCTCACTTTGGGGTGATGGCATCACTTCCAGTTTCATTCCAGAAGTGAAGCAGCACATCAAAGTAACTCCAAAGAGCTTGTCACCACCCACCAAATTCTCCCACCAAAGTGTCAGTCCTGGCAGGCAACCATCATCCAGCTGTGTTCTATGGAGAGCCACATGGGCATCTGTATATTTTCAGGTGTGCCAATCAGCAGTTGGGGGGGGGGAGATTTAGAACTCCAAAAACAATGCAGTGGAAAGAGCTATACATCCCCTGGTCTCCCCACTGCAAAGACTCCAATCTTGGACCTCGCCCCAACCTGGTGGGCCCCATAGAAACGGTCAGTGCCAAAGGGCCTGCAAAACAGAGCTCTTCCAACAGATGTTTGGTTAGGGCCAATGAGTCAATACAGCACCATTAATAGGGCCCTCCTCCACAATGTACTCCCACCCTGGACTGAGTCGGGAGTAGATCTGACTGATTAGTATGTTGGCAGCTACAGTGAGCCAACACAAGATGGTTACGCCAAGAGGAGCAGTTATAAAATTTGAATGAATGAATGAATGAATATGGAGAGACACAACCACCAGTTTCAGCAGGTTTAAATAAACCTTTGGAAAAGATTACATGAGCATTCGTGGTTATGACTCCCTTTGCCTCCTTTTTAGAAGGCAACAAGGTATGTGGATGGAAGAGCAATCCTTGGGTGGGACGTTGTTGCTTCCAATGGGGTCATCCACGTCATTGCAGCACCCCTGAAGGCTCCTCCTCTACCCCCTGTAAGTCTTTTTTTTTCCTTTGCACAAAACTTGCTGTTTGTTTTCATCACTTGTTGATCAATTGAAAACTGCAAATATGTATTTGTGCTTCTTTCAGTTCTAACTTGAAAGCGAATACTGTGATTCCGTTGTTATATCCAGAGTTGATCATGATATCGCGGCAGGGGTATCATTTCAGTTATCAGCAGTGGAGGGCAATGTACAGCAACTTCTATGCCTGTTTCCTAGCAACATCAAACATCCCACGGTTAGGTGTAGAATCCTGTCCTGCTTCACAGAGGAAAAATGACCAGCCTATTGGGCTGGGTTACACTAATTTGAATGTGGTCTTTCTCTGGCTAGTGATTGAAAACTGACTTTGATACTACACTCGCTAGTTATTTAAATAAGCCCCCAGGTCATTTGTCACTTTTTTTTCTTTTTCAGTGGGTGAGACTGTTGCATGAGACCCTGAGCATTCTTCCAAATTACAGTGAATGGACAGAACAGCAATATAGGCCATATAGCTTACATAGATAGCTATAAGGCAGATTCTGTCTCCAGCCATCAGGGTCACAGCTCCAAGTTGGGTGGTTAATTAGTTATAGTCCTTAGCCACTTGTGAAAGAAAGTCATTTCCTCTGGAAATGGATCATTTGTACTCTGCAAAACAATTCATTGGCCATATTTACTGTCATCTCTTGCATTTCCTGAGCCTCACTGTATACTTTTCTGTCTCTGTACAAAACCCCACCAATCTGGAAGACTGGCCAAGATTAGTTCTTGGCTTGGAGACCACCAAGGAAGACCACCGTGGTGAAGCAGAGAAAGGCAATGGTGAACCCCTCTTACCTTGAAAACCCCATGAGAGGTCATTAAGTCAGTTGCAACTTGAAGGCACTTTATTATTATCCATGCATTTGACATTAGCAGGCCTAGGTAGCCTTGTACCAAGATTGTTAAAATACCTTGTGATTCCCTCTTGCCCTTACTACAACAGATTCGATACTTTTGACTGTATCCTAATATACTCATTTGCCTTCACTGCCTCCACTCAGGCATTCTTGCATCTTGGAGTTGGCACAGGAATATTCTTTGCAGTTCTGCTCATCATTGGAATCATCAGTCTTATTGGGTATGCCTACTTCAGATTTAAGCAAGGGGATATTCGCTTCCAGCGCTTCAAGGTACGGGACAGATGAAAATGTGAAACTGAGTGTCAAAGATTAGAATACAATAAGAGCTGTTCTGGAAAACCAGTTTAACTTCCCCAAAGGAAATAATGCTAGACTTTCGTTAATTATAATGTAAATTTTTCCCAACATGACTTTTCAAAATAATAGATTCACAGTATTTAATGTTTATGATAGCCATGCCTTGACCACCATTACGATATAGAATTGAAATGAACATTTTTGAAGTGCACATTCCTGACCAGAACTCACTAAATTCCACAAAGTATTAGTGGAATCAGCAACCCTATATTCTTCTACCTCTTACGACTACACCCATCATAGTTTCGTTCCTCTTTAACTCTTGCAATGCATCCTTGAAGTACGAATGTTTGTTGGTTTTTAAAACAGCATAATGAGATCGATGTAACTACGCTGGACACAGCCCAGATTTCAAACATCGCAAACATCAACTATGACGGCTCAGCAACTTCACCGCCAGATCTTCCTTATGATCCATTTTCAGTAAGGTTTTTTTGTACCCGTTCTTATTTGAGTTCTTCTGTAATTTATCAGTGGAACTGTTTTATAATTAAACTGATTTGTTTTTCAAAAAAAACAAAGATTCAGGAGATAACAAGAGGGGCCACCACAAATTAGTTACTTCTTTTTAAATTCTCTTACTAATAGGATCTAGCAAGTCTAGGCAAAGCATGTTGTGACCTAGGAAGCTCAGGCTAACCCAGTCTGGTCTGCTCTTGGGAGCCAGAATAAACCTATCCCAATTGATGGTACTAAAATTATTAAAGAATAAAATTAAGTACAGGGCTCTTCGTTCAAGTTTAATATCGTGTAGGATCCAACCAGAATGTAAATATCATGAAAATCCAAATTGGGAAATTCAACCTCTAATGGCTCTTCAATAACCCAGTTGGTATTACTAGCATCCCCATATCGGAGAGCCAAAGGCCGATATATATACTTTATTAAATCGAGGTTGACTTTCCCAATTTGGATTTTCATGATATTTACATGTAAAGGACAACCACTGAAGAAAATTTCCATTTGAAAATGGGATCCTGGTTGGATCCTACACGATATTAAACGAAGAACCCTGTACTTAATTTTATTCTTTAATAATTTTAGTAACATCAATAGTAGCCTTGGGATAGGTTTATTCTTTCTCTTATTGCATTCACTACAAACTGTCCCACTTGTCTATGTTTGCTTGTGCTCTTGGGAGCTAAGCAGGGTTGGTTGTAACTAGTATTTGGATGGGAGGCCCCCCCCCCAAGGAATCACAGGGGTGTGACATGAAGGTACGCAATGGCAAACCACCTCTAAATGACTCTTTGCTTTGAAAGCCATAAGTTAACTTAGCCTGGACAGCACTCCCCTCACAAGCAAGACGTAGAGAATTCTGATGGAGTACTTAACATTTGTTTATCAAACAATTCAACCTTGTGCTTCACATTTCATATCTCAGTAACATGAACAGACTATTTCCTATTTCTGGCTTTCCCCCCTCCAGGATTCTGATGTACGTGAGTTGGTGACCAATGAACCCCCTGCAGAGTTCTAATGACTTCAGTAACTATGGAAAATAATGTGCGTGAGAACTGGAATTGTATGTGAAATATAAAGCAGTGCAAAGGAATTTCCGCTCCAAAGTGAGGAGCATTTCAGAACTGAGGAGAATCAAGGTGGTTTTAGTTTCCCTAAAAACTTATTGTCACTTTATTTTAGAGTGTCTGTTTCCCCCCAAGTTCAAACTGTTCTTAAGGACCACAATTCATTCTTACCTCATTAGTTGGGCAAGGGTTACTGAGTACAGAGTTCTACAGTGCAGAAGTAATCACCATTATATTTGAATTGCATTTTAACTAAACAATCCATAGTAATGCTTCTTCAATACAGATTGGGCAATATAGGGATGCAGGATTGAGTTTAAGTGCTGCAATACACAGAAGTCTCTATGGAAGAGCCAGTTGAACCAGACTGTTTCATTTTATTTTTGTTTTTCTCCCCACTAAGACATATGTAGGTTGCTTTAACTGCTGCACACTTTTCCAAGAAAGGTATTCAAATATATACACTTGTGTATCATCTTGGATATGTTACAAAAGTATACTTTAAAACAGACTATTAAATATGGAAAATTGTACTATTAATGGATGAGTTTTGGTCTTATCCATTGCCTTAAATCAGGGCCCATTCCACACACATAGGATGATGCACTTTCAATGTGCTTTGGCAGCTGGATTTTCCTGTGCAGAACAGGAAAATCTACTTCTAAAGTGCATTGAAAGTGCATTATGTACTGTGTGCAGAAAAGGCCCAGATTCATGACTTTGGCATTTCAGATTACTTATTTTTATAGTTAAGGTTGCCAGGCCCAGGATGGAAATTGTCAGAAGATGGGGTTTGGGAGGGAGAGGGACTCCAATGAGGCATAATGCCATAGAGTCCAAACTCGCCACTTTTTCTAGGCAGCTATTGCTTGAAGATCAGTTGTAATTCCTGGTTACTGCCATCTACCACCAGAGATACAGAAACCACTCTCCATTTGGCACAACTGTGTAGTGGTAAATTCTGGGGTATTTACTTCCAGTTATTGCCATTTCATCTCATATACCTGTACCAGCACACTGCTATGGTTGCCTACTTCAGGAGGAAGACCAATTGTCAAGGTTTTTCAAGGCAAGCTTATTCTATATTATAATCTCATTAATGAGGACCTCCAAGATGACTCCTTGAAAGCTTGAACTTGGCTTAAAGGCAACACATCAGGGAAGTAAACTCTTCAAAATTATATTTTCCAGGGTGAAGTCATATGATTCTTGTGCCACTTGGAAGGCTTTGGAGCACATATATTGGGAGGGGGCAGAGTGTGCAGGCTTAAAAGCAAAATAAAACAGAGTGGGGGGTAAATTGTCAACATCCGGCCGAATGAAGAACTTTAGAGAACCTGCAACTTCCATATTGATGGACTATAGCAAAAGATAGTACATGGTTTTTGTTTCCAGGTTTTACTATGAACCAACTCAGCTTACATGTTCTCTGTCACAATCAAAGACTGCTCTCCCACTATGTGCTACGTGGTGTAAAGTGTTACTAACGCACAAACCAGTACTTAGTATGTAGTTTTGCTGCTACCCCCATTCCCCCACCACCTCTTAGAAAGCGTACTGAACCCTGCATTTTCCTTGTTAAGAAGTTAAGCAGGGTCAACCATGGTCAGTGCTTGGAGGAAAGACCATCACAGAAATCAGGAGTTATGATGTGAAGGCAGGTGATGGCAAACCACTTCTGACCATCCTGAAAACCCCACCAGGAGGGTCACCATAAGTCAGTTGTGACTTGACAGCAAACCCCCCCCCCCAAAAAAGAAGAAACCTCATACATTAAATTCCCTTAGAATGCCAACCATGTGTCATGAGCTCAATACTACTTACTTTGTTTAACTGACCAGGTATTTCTCCTGTTTCAATGAACGCCCTGTATTATAACTCCCATACCACTTAAGCCTAAATAGATGAGACATTTTTATTGTGTACTTAATTCCATACCATGAAAACTTTAATACAAAAAAGCATTATTTTTGCTTGACAATAAACTTCTTCCTATGCATTTGTATTTTTAGCCTTTAGTTTGTCAAGAAGTGTGTTGTTTGCCTCATTTTTGGTGTTCAAAAATATATATATACACACAAGAATCTCTACAGAACAATATCAAAGCAATTACAGACATTAACAGGTTCAAAACTTGATTACAAGGTCCAAACATTATCAGAGCATAAACACAAATATAAATTTGTTAGTTTTTGCTGCTATTTGTGCATGGATATCTCCCCCCCCCCCGCGCGCAAAAAAACAAACAAACCCAACTTCTCATGCAAACCCATTTTTACTGTAAAGTGTGCTAAAAACTAAAGCAAGGATAAGCACCAAATAATACAATTGGAGACAAAGTTATGCTTTATTCTGCAGGAGAAGAACCTTTCTCCAAAGCAGTTCAAAATTACTGGTGGCTAAGCAGGAACACACATGTAACACCACTGGACAGAATATACATTGTGCCCACAAGTGCCATAGAACTTCTTCTAACCCCTGTCAAGTGCTTTTTTTTGGGGGGGGGGGGTTGGTTGGGGCTTTTGGCCAGCAAGACTTTTCGCCAGCTGTGCGTTTTCTTAAAAACATTGCTTTGGCAATAGCTGCCACCACAGCACAAGGCTCCTCACTGTGTGATTCAAGTAAGCTGGGGCAACCATTTTGTAGCTAGCTCCACCTCCTGCAGTAGCCATTTTGTGGCTGGGACCCACCATGTTGTTTCAGAATTTGAAAAGTACTTGCAGGCTCAAGACCCCACATTTCTGGCAAATCCGATATTTTAAGAAGTCTTACACCAACAGTCTCCTGAAAAAACTACTGTCAGGATAAAAACGGAGGAGAATGATACATGTCGCTTTGGGTCTCCATTGAGGAGAAAGGCAAGTGAACTAAAAAAATGATCTAGTATAAGGAGGAATTCAAATGAATTCCAAACAATATCAAGCCCCATCTTAGCTTTCAGGTCTGAGTCTAGCTTTACCCCTACATTTATAATGCTAACTTTTTAAAAAAAGGGTAACAAAATACCATAACTATTTTGATAGAACATAGCCAATAACTTTCAGTGCTCACTATTTAAAAACAGCCCATGGAAATCATGCATATCCAAGTACATACAGTACTCAATACATCCAGCTATACTGGCAGACAAGCTCAAACAGCCTGTTTAAATGATCCCCATTAGGCTACTTGGCCAGCAAATCAAAATCGTTAGAAGTGTGGCTGAACTGAAGAGGAGGAGGAAGGGAAAAGGAATTTAATACAAATCTTTTATCAGTGGCAAAGGTGCCCTTTTGGAGGAAACCACAGCCAGAGTGCTCAATTGCTAAAACGATCCCTAGCTGGCTACTAGGTGATAACTCTTATCCTCAGTGCAAAAAGTGCTTGCCCTCAGTCTAAATGTGCTTCATTAGCCCCTAGCTAGGTGTGAACAGAGACCCATTCAATTGGTTACATTGATGTGATATCACAGCATCAAGTCAAAACTGCAAACACTGTGAGAATATTGATGGTGGAATAAAACCAACACAGAAAATGGTGTCAAACCACAGGACACAGCAGCTACAAACCATACAAAAGGTAGGTTTTATTCTAGGGGGTTGTTGTTCCTCTCCCTCCTAGACTACAGCTATGTAAGGTGAGAAAAGTCAGATCAGCCCTACTTAGAAGTCCGTTTTGAGAAATTACAATCTCGAACACAATACAGTCAATGCCAGCAACTGTTCTTCAATTACACAAAGAGTTAATTCGGCAATATCAGACAAGCAACCTCATATTTCTCATAGACATAAAATACTTACAAACTTTGAGAAACACGTTTACCTGACCACCATTTTGGGAATCAAATCGTTGCCTAAAAAGAGAGTGAGAATTCTTGCTGTATTTCGATTGGTTTTAGAAAACAATGCTTATGAAATAGTTACAAAACAATTCTAAGAGTGAGGGATGTTATAGTGCTAGTTCACAAAAAATATACGGATTGGGATCCCCTTCTTGGAAAAGGATACTCTTTTGCAAAGATTTTGAATCAGTGGTTTTAAATTCATCTCTGCCAAAACACTCTCCCATCCAAGGAAACTGTTACCTATGTTACAGGTTTAGGATTTTGAGTTATCCCTCTGTTAAAAGCAATGTTATCCTAACCTATGGTCGTTCTGAAAAGAATGATACACACTACACCCCATGTTTCTTGGTGGAAGGGAAGGATAGATGTGCAACAAGGGAAGAGTGGAAGGTTGAAATCCACCATTTTTCTGAAGCAGGTTATCTAAAGGGGTAGAATCACAAGAATTGAAAGGAGCCATACAGGCTGTCTAACCCAACCCCCTCGGGTTAGGGCAGGATCAGACCTAAAGCATACAGGATAAGCACCTGTCCAGCCACTGCTTGAAGACTGTCAGTGAGGGGAACTCACCACCTCCTTAGGTAGTCAATTCTACTGCTGAACTACTCTGACTTACTTTTCCCTCCCCTGAGATCTAGCTGATATCATTCTACACATAGTTTAAATACATTACTGCAGGTCTTATCCTCTGTTGCCAACAGAACCTGTTGCAGGCTTGGAGGGTACTTAGAAGTTTTAAGTTATGTGATAACAGAGCAGCATCTTGTAGCATTCTACTAGGCCAGTGGTCCCCAACCTTTTTATCACCGGGGACCACTCAACGCCGGGGACCACTCAACGCCTTTTACTGAGGCCCGGTGGGGGGGGTAGTTTACTCCTCTACTCTCAACCACTGCCCTAGTGCTCTCGGATCACTATGGTAATGTTTAAACATCCCTTCAAAATAAGATACAGACACACCGCAACAATGAAATGTGTTGTAAAGGGCCGAGGGGGGGGGGGGGGGGGAGAAGGCGTCCTTCGGGGCCCACCTCCAATTAGTCGAAGGACACATGTGGTCCGCGGCCCACAGGTTGGGGATCGCTATACTAGGCCATGTTCCTAGTCCTGTGACTTGGTTGCTTCAGAAAGAAAGAAACTTCTTTCTAAAAAGTCAGCATGAAAAGTCAGCATGCCTGGTGTTAAGTAACTTTTAATAACAGTGGCCACAATATACTTCTGTGCGTGGTAAGGATCCATATGGAATTGCCTCTACAACAAAACTTACAGTTCAGTGAGTCTTTCTTCCTATAGAATAAAATTGCAAGCCTTGTGCAACTCAATAATTGCAGCAGTTAAGATCATGAATTATGACCCAATTCACATGTTCTCTGTGACCTGGGCCAATAGCAGCAAAACATTTAACACAGGGACTCCTGTACCACTGAGGTGCTGTGGTTCAGTGGCTGAACATCAGCTCATCTACTCAATGGGGCAGAGGTGGTCAAGAAGTCCAACAATAATAACCATGCAGAACGTCCCAGGTTCAATGCCCAGCATCGCCAGTTAAAAAGGATCTGGCTGGAGGTGATACAGGAGACCTCTGCCTGAGACCCTGGAGAGTTACTGCCAGCCTGAGTAGACAATACTTGCCTGGATGGACCAAGGGCCTGATTCAGTATAAAACAGTTCAGAACAGGGCACATCTTCTTGCCCTGCCTTCGTTTTATCCTTGCAACTGCCCTATGTGACTGGCTGGGCATTTTATCACTCAGTAAAAACTTGAACCCTGATCTCTCCAGCCCTAGGCTTACACTGACACTAATCATTCCACCGAACTGGCTCTCAGACATTCTTAATAGTACTACAGTGCAAAAGTACAGCTAATTATCAATGGTACACTGTATTGCTGAGTTGTTCTGCTTCGAAACAAGCATTTCTTCTGTTATATGTATAAGGCACATATATAATTTCTCTCAAATTTAAGGAGTATTTATATTTCAGAGCTGTGGATTTCAACCTGCCAAGTGGCATTAAAAAAATATGTTTCTGTACCTTTGCTTATGGAAGATCGCAATTCATTTTCCAACACCGGGTATACTTGCATACGTTAGGATAAAAACTAAGTGTGTCACATTTCATAAACAAAACAGTCATCCTTATTACATGCAAGTCCTACATGTTGGCCTTGATCTGGCTTTTGCACAACTAGTAGCCACCTCTCCATCTACATCAGTGGTTCTCAACCTGGGAGTCGGGACCCCTTTGGGGGTCAAATGACCCTTTCACAGGGGTCACAGCAGGGCAAGCAGCTTGGCCGGGGGGCACCATCCACACAACAGCCTTACAGGATAGATCGAGATAGAGCGTTTTGTCTGTTGGGAGCAGCAGAAAAGAGCAAGATCACAGCATGGTGGGACAAGAGGCAGAACTGAACTGAGAAACCCTGGAAAAAAATCCAATTTATATACAATCATGAACAATGGATCTTCACGCCATTGGTCAGTTTCAGTTTAATTTCTGTGAAAGAACACTGGCATAAAGGGTCGCGGCATTAGGAAGGCTGAGAACCACTGGTCTACATCAGAAGAAATACACCTGGCCAGTACACCGGGTCACATGTGAGCATTAAATATAGAGAAGCATCAACACATACTGCACACAGAAGCCTGCTTCTGTGTGGAAATCTCTGCTGTGAGAGGAAACACATTACCATGCACTTCAAGTACAAAATAAAGAGGGGATTTAGATTTGGTATGTATAAGACATGCTTTGATTTCTGTTTTTTTCATGGCTCCAAATCGTGTGGGATTTTAACATCTCTTCCCATAGCTGGTAGGAAACAGCTACAGTTGTAGTGAATGAAAGACGTGTCTCAAGCACAAAGCAGTGCCTTCACTGTAAGCCAAAAATCTGGCCGATATTAAACACAGATTTGTGTGCAAATCCAGCCAATACTCAGCCAAGGAGCAAGTGAGTCCATTTCCCTCTCAGTACAATAAAAAGTCCTCTCTCACATACATCCCCAAAAAGGGACACCTCGACCGACTAGAAACAGTATGCTCCATAAGCATATGCAAGAACAGAGGTGTTGCAATTATTACTGAAGGGACAGACGCTTTAAGATAGTCGTGTTCTAATAAATATAACATACTGAGCCACTAATGAGGAAGAGGGTGGTTTAAAAAACAGGGGAGAGGAGTGACTTGGCCCTATTTGAGCTGAACCATCTCTTGCAGAAAAGGTATTCTGAATGTACCAGTGCACAGCTTGTCTGACGATGCCGGGAGTTCATGCTGCAAAGGAGTCCTCCTTGGGAAAAACGTGTAATCCTGGTCATAGTTCAAAAGGCAGCTTAACGAGGCCATGTAAATATCAGCAAAGCGAGACAAGCGTCTTAGGAAGTAGGTCGGATTCTGGTCGGTCCTAAACAAGCTTCCAAACTGAGAGTTGAAGAAGTTCCTGGTCAATTCTCTGGAGGAGTTGAGGGAGAGAAAGACAGGGGGAAGAAAGGCTGTTTAAAAAGAACTGTCCCTCTGCCCTAAGAAATGGTCAATCCTGTTTGCTTAAACTTATAAAGCAAAAGAGGTACTTGCAAGCAGTGAGGGAGGGCCAAAAGTCAAACTGGAGGTGATCTTTAAAGCCTAAACTCCCGAATACAGCTTTTTCAGAATAATCTATTCAGGAAAAATACCTTCTGGCCTCCCTTATTTTAAAAACCCTACAGCAATCAGTGGATGCTTTAAATAAATCAATTGAAATAACATAGCTTGCTGAGAACCCCATTTCCCGTTGGAACCATTATTTCAGAACTTGACCAAAATGTTTTAGATTTAATTTCTGCAAAAAAAAAAAAAAAGTGGGTGACTCCTAGAGAATTAGTGTGTCCCACTCTCAAAAAAAGCCAGGTTTAGAGTTCCTCACCCAGGTTATTTGCCCCAAGAATGAAGCTACAGGGGAGCTGTTCCCAACCCCCTCCCCCCCAAACTGGTGCATCTGAGCACCTTCCAGGTTCCCCCCAGGTTTATTGGATCTTTCCCAAGTGGCTTTTCTCTGCAATGCTTGGGAAAAGATGTCAGCAAAGCCAGGATGGCTGCTGTGTGCGCAAGAAATCCCAGATCCCTCATCAGCATCTTTCCCATTTCTCCTGCTCCCATTCCCCACAGCAGCCATGCCACCCCAGGCTTCACCAGGAGCAACTTTTTAAATAAAATACACTGAAATAATGATATAACGATACTAATATGTCAATTAGAATCATAAAGTTAGACGAGACCTCCAAGGTCATCTAGTTCAACCCCCCGCACAATGCAGGAACTCATAACTATGGTTTTAAAAAAATCCTTCAGGAAGGAAAGGACCAGGATCAGGAAAATGTGGGGGAACCCGCATCTGGGAGTCCCTCTGCCACTGTTCTATGTTGGCAGTTGCCATTAGAAGCCGTGGGAAACAGGTCCAAGTAGAACTCTAGTCCACACTTACAAAAAGCTGATAATCAATGGGTTATGTTATGAGACAACTTTGCCAAAAAAAACTATGTTTCCTATTTTTGAGCCCTACCTCATTTCCTTCCTTTCCTTTTTCCACTCTTGCAAGATCAGTTGAGAGTCAGGATCCCTGTGAACCTGAAATTAAAGCGACGGAGACATCAGTACCACTCTCAAATTAAAACAGGTTGTTCTTTTTTTGTTTGTTTCAAGTCTCTCTTAAAGTGACCGTGGCCAAACTCAACACCACAGCATACCTCTGCTCACAATGAGCACAAACATAATTTGCTTGCAGCCTTCGCATGCATGCATGCTCTTTCCCACTCAGAGGCCTGCTCACTGAAGGCCGCTCCCCAAGGCAGAAAAGTTTTCAAACTCCAATTTGCCACAATGTTCAAATGCAGGTACCTGGGCAGTCTAGAACTTGTTCCCTCTCTGCTAGCTGAAATTCTAAGCTAGGATTAATTGTGTACTTAGAGTCCCAGCTAACAGGGAAGAACCCTAGTTTTCCCAAGTCGCCTCCTTTTCAATACTACAGCAAGTAAGTTTAATCAAAGGCTTGCCAAGCCAGGAAAGTTTTCAAGGAAACTTCACACAAAGGGAAGCAGCACATGAGCAGAAAACCTAGACTGCCATGATGTCAAAATGGGACCAAGTGTTGGTTCACACAACATACATATCACCAGATATAGAAATGCAGGCCACTAACTGAAATCTTACTCCTCAGCAAAGGGGATTACTAGGGATGGGTGTGAAGTGGAAAATTCTGGCACAGTTCAGGGTGCTCCGGGAGAGGGGGGGGGGAATGAAGTGCTCCAGCACGCTGAAATTGTTTGCAGCCCTTTTGGCCTGACAGCTGACAGGCCCACAGTCCCTGTTGCAGGCCGAAAGGGTTGCAAACCTTTTCAGCATGCCGGATTGCTTTCCCACACACACACCGACCCCTTCAGAGGGGGGGAAACAATTCAGTGCGCTGAAACTGCTTCCAACCCTGTTGGGAGGCACAAACTAGAGCACTTCTGTGTGGAAATTTGGTTTGTGCCCTGGTTCATGCCCCTTACTAGTGATTACCATAGGCTAAAATGGTTTTGTGCTTTTGATTCCACTGCTACAACCCTACAGGAAATTTCAAACATGTTTTATTTCAGTGCAAAAAAATGTTATTGTCCACATTGACAGGCTTGATTCATAGTTTTAGCTCATAGTTTGTTAGCCTTGCCTATTGTCTGTTTTTCATTATGCTGAACCCATACACGAGACCAGCCCATTCAAGCCCTAGGGCAGGGGTGGGCAAACTGTGGCCTTCCAGGTGTCCATGGACTACAATTCCCATGAGCCCCTGCCAGCGAATGCTATTGGGAATTGTAGTCTATGGACATCTGGAGGGCCACAGTTTGCCCACTCCTGCCCTAGTGGAATGTGCCGATCCTTACCATCTTTCCAAAGAGGGAAAAGAACTCTAACCTGCAAGTGTTCCAGTAACCCGGTGAGAGTTTGCAGCCAGGTCATGGTCTGGATATACTGCTGGGTGTTCATGATCTTGATCTCCGTTCGCAACTCAGGAATGATGGCACCGGTCCGCCAGCCGTGCTTTAACGTTAAATCCTATTTGGCCAACAAGGATTGCAAATACAAGTGTTACTTCTAAGGCAAATGATAGTGTTTGCTCCTGTCCTTTCACCGTAAAGGCCATTTCAGCAATTTACTTACTAGAAGCAATTAAAGTTAAGTGGCTCACCAACACCAGCATGCAAACTATGTGAAGGGATACACTTCCAAAAAAGATTCCAGAGCCACAGAGGACCAGGCCCAAGGATCAGAGAGTGAACAGAATACCTACTGACAATCAGGTTTATAGCAAAAAAGACTAGAAAGGGATGCATGGTGTAGTGGTTAAGGGTGGCAGCTTCTAATTTGGTGAGCCAAGTTCGATTTCCCGCTCCTCCACATGCAGCCAGCTGGGTGACCTTGAGCTTGTCACAGCCCTGATGGTGCTGTTCTGACTGAGCAGTAATATCAGGGCTCTCTCAGCCTCACCTACCTCATACGGTGTCTGTTGTGGGGAGAGGAAAGGAAGGAGATCGTAAACTGCCTTGAGACTCCTTTGTGTAGTGAAAAGGGGGTATAAATTGGGAAAGATTGTGGGGATCAAGAATGGTAAAAAATATCTGCAGAACCTGCATCCACCAAGTCTCTTTCTATACATCCAGTAGGAACAGGGTTCCCTACACAAACATTTTCTCTAGGAGTTTGATGCATATGAACTATCTTGAATAGCCATTTTAAAGGGGAGCAACTACCATTATTAACCATCAGTACTGCAGATCTGAGCATCATATTTTATAACCCTCAATGATACGATACACAAGCAGAGGGAAAAAAGACTCAGTTTTATAAATGTTCGTATTGGGTGCTAATGTAGGAGTTCATCTGATGAACAGATAGATTCAACAGTTGTTCTCCTGCTTCTTCATGTGAAAACAAAACAGCAAAGCTAGACATTTTCCACCAAATATTCTCTGTCCTGAAAGTAAGTGCCTTGGAATGTAAAAAAAAAAAATCATAGGACTTGCATTGTGCTCTATAGAATGAATGCCTTCACCCAGACAGGTCTTGTGCAGTTACTCTAGCACAAGGTGTAAGATGGTCCTTGGAATCCAACCCCTCTGCCTCCTGTAATAAACTTATTTTACTGCAGTATTAGAAAGTAAAGGGGGTTGTAGTTAAATGGAAGATCTAAACAATCCCTAATGCCAAAGGTGGCTTTAGATATCAAGGAGCTGGGAGCTGTGGTGGTCTGAAGTCACAAAACAAAGGTGGAGTCCAGGGACACCTTTGAGGAGTTTGGTTTTAAAGGTGCCACTGGACTCAGATTTTGTTCTCTTATTTTAAATGAGTCTGGAATGCACTTAATTCTCCTAGCACTTTCTCTGTATGCAGGCCAAGTCCGGATTACCTTCAATTTGCTGAACAATTTTGGTAATCCACAGTAAACAGAACGCAACAAGAAAACAGAAATAAAACTCAGCATGCTGGAAAAGTTCTCAGGGCTTCTAAGTAAGGTAACAACAAAGTCCACATTGGGCAAATTCAGATTTCAGGTGCTTCTTAAGTTCCAGAGAGTTTTTGAGTGCTCATCTCCAAGTTGAAAGCAAGTAGGTATATATAGCCAAAGGAAATGGTTACAGCAACATCAGTGCAACTAAAGATACTGTGGCATGACTGGCAAAAACCAACCAAAATGTTTTTAAGGATGCCTATAAAAGTTGTCTTCTTTTATTCCAATATGCAACAAGGTTCCGGTACTGAATACCTTGTTTCAACTTTGCTTTTTCACAGCATATTACATCAGCACAGATAAATATACTAGCTTCCATTCCATGTGGTATGGCAACCTGCATTATATGGATCCAGTCTGTGCAACAGTGCAGGTTGCCATATCGCTTGGAAATTGAAATATTTGTCTGTGCTGATGTAATATGCTGTGAAAAAGCAAAGGTGAAACAAGGTATTTATATACAGAACAAGGACCCCACACCAATTTCTGAATAATAGCGCTGCTGCTCTGTTCATCACGCTGAATGGCTGAGCAGTGAAATGAAACATCCTTGTGAAACCCCATTTAAAGAACCAGAGTGCGGAGAAGGCAGGTACAGCAGCCACTGTGGAGATCGGATGTCTAGGAGCTAAGGTGGGATGGGGCAGTACACACAAGAGATTTATTCCAATGGAGATCTTCCTTGAACTCTAATGGAGCAGCTAACACAATCAGAGCCTTGCTAGAAGATTGAGTGGGAGCTTTGCTCAAAAGACCCAGACCAAAGAGTTCTGTAAACAGGTAACTGGTAATGAGAACACACAATTCACAGCAGAAGTCCATCACACAGCACAAGAGATTTGAAGTCCTAGGACGAGGATTGCTCTCCTTCCGTATAAATACTTATGACAGCAGGCTCGGAAATGCCACCTGAACGGCAATCATCCCTGATTTTAGGCTGCCCAAATCTAGCCTTTAAAGCAGGGGTAGTCAAACTGTGGCTCTCCAGATGTCCATGGACAACAATTCCCATGAGCCCCTACCAGAGTTCGCTGGCAGGGGCTCATGGGACTTGTAGTCCATGGACATCTGGAGGGCTGCAGTTTGACTATCCCTGCTTTAAACAATGCTCAGCCAGGAGCTTATCTAGGAGTGCATGTCCTAAGCAAATTTGAAACTACATGGCAGGTGGACAAAGAAGCTTATATTTCTTTGAACAGAGAAGTAATCCCCTTAGTGATTCCCCCACACATATTTCTGGTAGAAACAGGGTGTTCTTTTGTCTGCGCTGCTTTTTAAAAGTGATTTCATAATCTACAGTTCACCCCACGACCCAACAGGCACAAATGAGCTACTTACTGCTAAATCACTGTAAATGTGATCACCAAAATACAAGACCTTGGAACCTCGCCATCCAGTCAGTTTCAAAAATTCATACAAGTTCCCCTATAAAACCAGAAAAAAATATGTTGTATGAGTCATGAACAGACAAATCTGATAATCAGAGTGTGAACCATTATCACACTAGCTGTGTATACGCCCGAGGGGAAGAACTGCTTTTCTCTCCCAAGAAAATCCAACTAGGGTTTTATAACTTGGGCAACGTACTCCCTGATCGCTCACGACAGCTGTATGTCCAGATGGAACATTTGTTTGCCAGCTCTTCAAAGCATTTTGCGTCTCTCTTTTTCAAGAAATAATTCTTCAAGTTTGAAACTCATTACGCTTTGAGAGAGCCGGTTGTCACTGCTGCTGAAATGCCTAAAGTGGTTCAGCAACGTGGCTTTGATTTCTGACTCAAGACTTGAGAATAAGATAGGTAAAAAGCCCTGGAACAAAAATCCTGAAAGGTACAGTAAAGGCAAACCACTGCACAATCACCAGTCATCTGGGTACAATTATGGGGGGGAATTAGCCACAGAACTAGAGCAATAGTCGGGATGCTGTACTGCATTAATCACTCAAATCAGTTCTAGGATAAAACGTACATTATTGCAATATGGTAGTATAAAGCATAATGAACTGCTGTACACAAAGCCAGTGGGGCTCAGGGAAAGCCACATTCACAATTACTATCAACCCAAAGAGCCACATTTATTTCCCAGCATGAGGCCTGCACACCTCAGGGAATCTTGTAGCTTACCTGTTTCTCTAGGTCAGGGGTAGTCAAACTGCAGCCCTCCATATGTCCATGGACTACAATTCCCATGAGCCCCTGCCAGCAAATTCTGCTCTAGGTGGCTGCTGTTTCAAGGAGGGTACCACTTGCCAACAATGCACCAAATTGGGGAATTATGCGCAGAAGAGGTGGCTCCTAAGCCCAATTGAGTGAGCATCGCTACACTAGCCCATGTAGCCCAGTGCTCTGAAAGACAACTCACCAAGATCTCTGCTCTTAGTCCAGCCCCTTAACTGGCTGTGCCGGGGACTGAACCTGGGATTTCTATCCAAATACATGCTCTGCCACTGAGTTATCAATCATTCAACCATTCCATTGATCATGTTAAGAAAAGGGTTCCTTTTGAGAAGAAACACGCAGTAAAATGCATCTCCCATGTAATTTAGCACCACCAGCAAACATCTCGAGCTACATATAGAGAAAGGGTCTGATTCAAGGCTACGCAGTAATTTCATAGATGGTAACACTGGAATTCAAGTCTTCCAAAATGCCACTACATGTCTGCACCACCTCAAGCATCTAAGTGTTTTGCAAGTAAACAACATATCTTATCTAGCTTCAGATTGTCACTACAACATAGATTATATGCACGAGCACACCCTACCTGTTTGTAAATCTGTCCTTTTTGCAGTTCGTTAATTTTATCCCAAAGCAAAACACCTCTTTCGTTCACTTTACGAAACGGTCTTAAAAGGAAAGAAAAAGGTGAACAGCAATCATACAACAGCAACAATATCGCCAAGGAGGTGAAGCCATCAAAGGGTGCATGCAAGAAAGCAGTCCTGCAAAGTTCTCCTTCCAAATAAAAAAAATAGTGCTTGCAAAGGTACAGACTTCTGCAATGCATGAACAATAGGCTAAAGTTTCAGAACAGATGTGACATGAAGAAAAAATAGAGCTTCCTAAGACCAGTGAAATATATTGCCTGGATTTTTGTGGTTTTTTCAAAAGTTATATAATACCTAGATAGAACAGACCAGCAGGTACCATTTTAATTGGTATCGTTTTAATTAATCTTGCTGCAATGCTTAAAAAAAACATTTCTGCAGGGATGATCCAGTTCAATGATTCACCCTCATTTTAAAATCTCTTTGAAGTCTCTTTGACAGCTGTTTAAAGGTGCTGAAAAAGCAGACGATACACTTGAAACAGCAGACTGTACGCTAGAAACTTAATCCGACAACTGATCAGCCTCAGATGGAGCTTTAGGAATGAATCGAGTTGCAACAGAAAAAGGCAACATATGGGCGAGCTATTTCCTACCTCCACCACACTCCAGGGAGAAACAATATATATATTTTAACAAAAGGTGCTTGTAAATCATCATCATCTTGGAAAGGAGTGGTGAGTGGAATGCCTCAGGATCTGTCCTAGTCCCTGAGTTATTCAACATATTCATATTCCCATTCCTCTCCCCACAACAGACACCCTGTGAGGTGGGTGAGACTGAGAGAGCCCTGATATCACTGCTCTGTCAGAACAGCTTTATCAGTGCTGTGGCGAGCCCAAGGTCACCCAGCTGGCCGCATGTGGGGGAGCAAGGAATCAAACCCGGCTGGCCAGATTACAAGTCCGCACTCCTAATCACTACACCAAAGTGGCTCTTGGTGCAAGAGGGGGTACTTATTAAATCTGCAGATGACACTAAACTGGGAGGGTAGCAAACACACTAAATTACAGAATCAAGATACAGGGTGGTTTTTACAGGCTAGAAAACTGGGCTAAATTGAATAAAATGAATTTCAATAGTGAAAAAAATAAAGTTCTGCATTTAGGTAGGAAAAATCACTATAGGATGGGGGAGACTTGTCTTGGCATGAGTACATGTGATAGGGATCTGGGGGTCTTAGTAGACCATACACTGAACATAATTCAGCAGTGTGACTCAGTAACTAAAAAGGGAAATGGGATTTTGGGCTGTATTAAAAGAAGTATAGTGTCCAGATCATGAGGTGATGTTATCACTTTACTCCGCTCTGGTTAGACCTCACTTGGAGCCCAGTGTTCAATTTTGGGCACCACAACTGAAGAAATATGTAGAAAAACTGAAGCATGTCCAGAGGAGGGCTACAAAGATAGTGAGGGGTTTGGAGAATAAGTCATATGAGGAAAGGTTGAGGGAGCTTGGCTTGTTTAGCCTAGAGGGAAGACAACTAAGAGGTGATACAACAACCATCTTCACATACTTAAGGGGCTGTCGTATAGAACAGGGTAGTCAACCTGTGTTCCTCCAGATGTTCATGGACTATAATGCTGGCAGGGGCTCATGGGAATTGTAGTCCATGGACATCTGGAGGAACACCGGTTGACTACCCCTAGTATAAAAGATGGAGCAGAGTTGTTTGCTGTTGCCCAATACCAAAGCCAATGGGCTGAAATTAATTCAAAAGAATTTTTGGCTAAATATCCTGAAGAAGTTCCTTTCAGTTACAGTGGTTCCTCAGTGGAGCAGGCTTCCTCTGGTGTTGGGTTCTCCTTTGGAAGTTTTAAAGCAAAGGCAAGATAGACAGAAATGCTGATTTTATGAAGGGCAGATTGTGAGTGGGTGGGCAGGAAGGGATGTGCCAGTGTGGCCCTTCTCTTGTGGCTCTTCCGTGCATACGCAAGGAATTGCTAAATGCCACTGAGGGATGATAGGTGAATTCCCTCCAGGCCAGACTGTATTCTGGAGATTTTTTTTTGGGGGGGGGTGGAATCACCTGGGTATGAAATTTGGTCGCTGTAGGTAAGCAGGTAGTTGCAAGTTCCTGGGAATGGACTAAATGACCCTGGAGGTATCTATGATTCTATGACCTTGTCCCTTCCATGCCTTGATGTTGTTTTGTGCCTATTCTACTGAACTGACAGGCAGCAGCGGCATGCTGGATAGAGAGACCTGATCCTGCATCACAGGCAGACACACAGGCCCTTCTGGTGGCAGGGGATGCCATAACTTATCAACATTACAGCAGAAGACACTCACCTCCTTTTATCATTGAAGAAGTTCGGCTTGTCAGCTTGGACAATGACCACATCAAAGAGATCCCGCCAGTCTTTCCCGACTATGAACTTCATGCCTCTGTCCCTGCAAAGATCAGTCCAAAATATGACAAGTACAAATATGACCAGACTGCCTTTGTTTTAAAAGTGACATTTGATAAGTCATCGCTGAGAGTAAGCTTTTTTGGTTCATGTACAAAGCCAGCCACCTACACAAAGCTGCTAGGACTGTTCGTGATGAGGAACATCTTCTTTCCATGGTCTGCCAGTTTCGCCAGCACAGCACGCGTCTGCTCGGCATAACAAACGTATTTCTCTAGAGGGAAGGAAGGTTTGGGGGGGTGGGGAGAAAAAAACAAGTTACACAGACCAAATCTGATGACCATCTTTTGCTCTCTTCCTTAGCACATTCCCAGTTAGGACTGCAGCATCTGAATTACAATAGCATCAGCAGAATATAAACCATCTTGGGGATTTACCACAGAAATAATTCACGCGGAAGTGGACAATGAGCGTGCACGGGTTTAGCACATCTACAAATACGACTAAGGGCCGCATCGGGTGAGATGACTCTTGCATGCAGGGCCGCACTCCTGTGGTTGCACTGCGCAAGCCTGTTGGAATACTGACAAATTTCCTAAATGCAGCACCTGGCCAATCAATCACACATGGCCCAAATATCAGCTGTGCTTGCACAGAATGGCTGCATGAATTTCAGCCAGCACACTTTATGTTACCTAGGTTACTGAAAGCAGAAGGGATCATATTTAACAATTCTCTGGTAGGTTTGCTCCTAGGCATTAATTCTTAGATGCAGGGCCTTGAGGGAAGAGGCATGCATTCAGCACCTAAGAATGTTTCTGGAGTTTTGAAATGGTGTTAAGAAATCAGCTTCCGGGCTAGGCCAGTACTCTAAACAAAGCCTGCAGAATGTTAGAAGGAACTGTATAAGGAAGCCAAAAGTTTATAACTATTGCAGACTGGAAACCTGGATTCCAGAGATAGCATGACTTTCTGAAGCATTTTGAACTGCATACTATTTCTTTTTCATCTAAACATTTGAAAGAACATTTTACATGCTGAGACTTCAGAATGCTAAAGCCCCAAGAATCTCACAGTGCTAATATGTGGTGTACAAGATGAACTCCAGATTTGTCACATGTGTGTTATTAAAAGAAAAAGAAGAGCAATGTCTCCTGACACTTGCTTACACAAGCATGAGGGAATTAAAGGTATGTACTGATTTCTGGGACTCTGGAGACCCAAATTTAAATCCCCACTCAAGTACTGAAGTTATGTATCCAGTTATGCTCTCCTTCTTGCTAATATAAACCACAACATAAGGCAAAGCATCTAACATTCAAGCAAGACTGGAGAAGTCTCAGTTGTTGAGAAAACATCAAACAATGATCCCCAAATCACTTAAAATTGCATACTGTCTATAAGAACCAAGGCAAATATTTGTGCGATTTGGCATCAAATATCCAAGCAGTACCAAAAAGATGTGCAAGCAGCTTTTGCATTCTCATTCTCCATTGCCAGTACAACACCCCAAAACAGGGGTAAGTCAAACTGCGGCCCTCCAGATATCCATGGACTACAATTCCCAGGAGCCCCCTGCCAGCGTTTGCTGGCAGGGGGCTCCTGGGAATTGTAGTCCATGGACATCTGGAGGGCCGCAGTTTGACTACCCCTGCCCCAAAACAATGACCTTTACATTATTATTTTATTCATTAAGACATTTATATCCTGCTTTTCCTTGTAGTTCAAGGTGGCATACAATAATAGCTAAAACACTTCCAGCAGCTGCGTGTCTGCCTCATGGAAGGATGCACAACTTCCCACTGTGTAATTTCTTCAGAAGTATGAACCTGCAAGCCTTGGGGACGCATGCTAGTCAAAGATGACCACTTCCTGCCACGTGCTAGTCAACGATGACCACTTCCTGCCACGTCCTAGTCAAAGATGACCACTTCCTGCCACATGCTAGCCAAAGGCGACCACTTCTTGCCACACTGAACATGCCTCCCCACAAAATCCTGGTCCATAAGGTGTCCTTCATGACTTCCAACTGGCATGGAAAGAATCCGGAGGCCTTTAAAAGCGATGTGCATTTGGAGAGACCGTTTTGGCAACCCTGTTGCGATGAATGCTTGAGAAAGCCCAAAATGCCACTTACAATAACCACAATTCTAAAACCTTCAGCACAAGAGGGAAATGAAGCCTCTCTCCACAAAACCCCCAGTTGGGCTTACCGATATCTGCTTCAATTGCTCTATACATTATTCCTTTGATGTGGACATCTCTGATGGAGTCCTGGCAGGAAAATGAATGCAAAATGTCAGTGAGGATG
This sequence comes from Paroedura picta, assembly GCF_049243985.1. Taxonomy (NCBI): domain Eukaryota; kingdom Metazoa; phylum Chordata; class Lepidosauria; order Squamata; family Gekkonidae; genus Paroedura; species Paroedura picta. The sequence continues at coordinate 106,762,642 of NC_135373.1, read as the reverse complement.
GCATACTGAAACCTATCTGGCCCACCATGCAGCATTAACGAATGGGACATCTTCCAGGTACAGCCTTTGGCTCGTATTATACTAGTACTCTGACTGGTTGCTAGGTGGTCTAGAACTGAGGCAGCGAAAACTGCATAAGATGGCAGATGTGAGAAAAGATGGTTCCAGAGTTTAGAGAAAGGAGCAAGGGGAAAGAGGGGCAACCAATAGGATTTAATTCCAATCTGTGGTTCTCTCTGCAAGGGTTTTTATAAGCCAATCTTTGAGTTAAAGAGTTCTACATGCTTTATTTCTTTAAAATATCAATAACCACTTTTCTTCCACACAGAGCTCAAGTCCGCTTACGACAAAGATAAAACACATTGAATGAATAAAATCATTAGAAATCACCTTTTAAAATCAGAGTTCTGGACTGCTTAGTAAATTTAACTAATGGCTTCACCGCCTTCAGGGCAAGATGACAGCCAACCAAAGTCAATGGCTGTAGGTTGGGAAGCAAATTTTCTCAGGCTTGGTTTAAATACAAGGCTGGCAAGATAAAAGCACTTTCCCGGGGGACGTCACAATTGCACTGCATCTTGTCAAAACTGGTCGACTATTTGTGCACAAGCATAAGCCTGTTTTCACCAGACATTTCCCATATACTTTGCAAGCTCATTTCAGCAAAACAGATCTCCAGTTCTTGAGGCTGCAGAGATACTTTGTCACCCAGATTTTTCTGGCAAGGAAAATGCCTGACCTATTTTGCTTTCCAATTATTGCTCCTATATATCAATTTATAGAACAGCTATAAATAGGGTAAGGTCTTAATGTTTAGCATGTGCTTTTTTTACATATCACATTTATATATGCATAGAGGCACAAACCTCCCCTTTATTTTCGCAATAGATTTAGAACTGCAGGGACAGGATGGTTAACAAATCGCTAAGTCAGCAAACTGAGAGACATAGCCCAAAACAAGCAAAAACAATTCAGTGAGAGAAGGTCAAGTGGATCAGTACCTTCACATCTTTGTAGAGATGAACGGGCTCATAGTCTATGTTGTTCTTCAGGAAATACTCATTTACACAAGACAGGAGAGTCATCTCAGGTAAGGAGAAGATATCCATGAACTGCTTCATGGTGTTACCTTGCGAACTCTGTGAACAACCACACAGAACTCAGACATGTGCCATAAAAGGCAAGAAGGCTTAAACACAGCTTTACTATTTGCACTGAGTCGGTAGACAAGGCGAAAGAAAAAAAAGACTTGAGTTTTCATAACTGAGGCAACAATGCCTTTTATGCTGAGCACTGACTCACATCTGAATGATTCTTGTATGCAAGCAGCATGAGCAGCTCCCAGGAGAATTAAAAACTCTGCATGATGATGGCCACCATGGCTAGAATACAGGTTTTCCAAAGCCAGGACAGAGGAGTCAGAATACAGCAATAGCTAATATCATGCCCACATATGGTTGCCAATTTCTAGGAGTGGCCTGGAGTTCTCCAAGAATTACAGTTCATTACCATACAAGAAAGATTAGTTCTGCTGTGGCTGGAGGAAAGAGCGGATCTGGAGAAAGGATTCAACAGCATCACAGAGCTCCTTCCCCAAACTCCACTCTCCCCCAAACTCCACTCTCCCCCAAAGCTCCACCCCCAAGTCCCCAGAAATTTCTCAGAGTTGGCACCCCTGAACATCATGGTACCCAGCTGCATATTCCCAAAAGCAGAGAGCTAATTTTGGCTTTCCTAGACCTCACTGGGACCAGGTACCATTTGGAAACAGCTGCCCCCAACACAGGAGGATGCTGGTTTAGAACCTCCAGACATTAGAACCTCCCCACCCCCACCCCATAGGATGCATCTGATGATTCCTCGGGATTCCAGGAGCTCCCACAAGTTCAACATAGATGGGGCCCCCAATACACAGCGACGCAGAAAATTAAGCACAGAAAACCTAATTACGTTGCCCTATGGAAACTTTACTTCATCCAAATATATAAGCTTGTACTTTTACCTTTCCATAGAAGTCACTCATTTGTTCCAAGGGGACATGGGATCCATCGTACATGGCAATGACTTCTTCATCTGGGACGACACTCAGTCCTCTGGCAACACCAATAACAGCTTCAGTGCCAAAGCCAAGCAGAACATTTTAGGTAGCTCTCTCGTGACAATGTAGAGATTCTACACAAGAGCCCTTCTGGTACATAAAGCAATGGGCCATCTTAGAATATGCCTGTCATTAGCTGATGTCAGAGACTGTGCAAGAACACTAGGCCCTGCCGACCAAGGACAGACTGCACCTCTTAAATTTGCATTTCTTCCTTGAAAATTAATCATCCTTTATTATTAGAGGTCCTCAGCTGTAAGGTTTCCCAACACAGAGCAATTTCCCTCTTTGTTTTTATCACCGTTTTGAAAACAAATAGATGAGACACTATGCAAAGCCACAATCCTTCACTATCTTAATAGAGTGCGGTCTGACTTACAAGTACAGGAAAATAAACTCTAAAGCACAATGAAAGTCATGATTAGAGCTGCCGCTCTGCAATTAGCAGGAGGAGGAAGAAAAGTTAGCAAGCATCTGCTTGGCAAGATTTAATCTGACACTCCTGCTTCCTTTCAGCTGCAAGGAAGTTGCCGGCCTGGCTTTTCATAGGGTTAGTGACAGTATGAAGATGGAGAATCTCTCCCCCTACAAAAATTTCAAAGACATTTGGAAATATTTTATGCATAGCTGGGGGCTTATGTACCTGTTGCTGTTATACCACGCAACTGCTCTCTTTTGTTTTTGTTTTTGTATTATTTACTATTTGGGCTGATTCCCACCCCCCTTCCCACTGCAGATTCCTCCCACTTTGCCTCTTTGCCGTTCATCTATTTATGGAAAACATTTTTATGCCGCAAAATGAAATAAAACAGAACATTAAAACAAGGTAATTCAAACTCCAGCAATTCAAAAAGACAGCAGGGTTAATCAGCAGAAATCATCTCGCCCTTCTCCTCTTGGAATTAAGTGATAGACACAAGGAGTAGAAGCCATTACACTTTGCGGCAAGACCTACCTACATTTATATCACACTTCTCAGTCCTTCCAACCACCACCCTTCGTTTTCACAACAATGCTGTCAGGACAGTGAGGGGGGAAGAGCCTGGCTGTGCATGACTGGCCCCCCTGGTGTCACCCAGGTTGCTTTTGTGGCTGCCTGAGGAATTCAATTCTGGTCTATCAGGTCCTAGTCCAACAAAGCTATGGTACCACATTGGCGCTATTAAAGATCTGTTTTATTTTTCCACTGATACAAACCATCTTGCCAGAATGGATGAGTCACCACAAGAGTCTACTTCAAACACGACTTCAGAGACAAGAAAACAGACAGAAGGCCAGACAAGATGTCAGTTTTGTTTTTATAGAGCAGCAGCAAGGAACGGCCTTTCAAGGTTCTACTGGGGCACAGTTTGGGCTGGCATCACAGCACAGGTGAAGAGGAGGACGTGCGCTTCCCTTTTCACACATGCTGCTTTCCTATGCTGGAATGGCCCCAGGGCAGGGTTTCATGACATCCTGGGGTTCCTTGATGGCCCTGGAATGGTTTCCGAAATGGGTGGGAATTCATTAATTTTTAATATATTTTTAAAATCTGTTAAACATTTGACCCACCTGTCCCTCCCAAAATGCCAGTGATGGGCCTGGAGGAGGTGGGAAGGGGAGTGGCCCCAGACTGGCATGTACACAGCTCTACTTCCCAACCATATTCTGTATGATCATCTCACTTCTGGGGTTTCTCGAAGCCTGAAGAATGTGTTAGGGGTTTCTCAATGGTAAAAAGGTCAAGAAAGGCTGGCCTAGGGAAAGACGAGTTATTTGCCTGATTTTGATGTTGCACATAGTGTGGACAGAAGGGACATAATGGGTAGTTGGAATCTGAAGGTCTTCGGCAGGGGTAGTCAAACTGCGGCCCTCCAGATGTCCATGGACTACAATTCCCATGAGCCCCTACCAGCATTTGCTGGCAGGAGCTCATGGGAATTGTAGTCCATGGAGATCTGGAGGGCCGCAGTTTGACTACCCCTGGTCTTGGGTATTGAACATTTTATTTGAGGAGAGGATCCGATAGGTTGCAACTTATTTAATGAAGAGCTATATACTAAGAGTTTTAAAAACAGATGGACACAACTGAACAGATGATTTCTTTGGGATATAGCTAAATCCTTGCCTAAATCTGAATACAGTCACAATGTCTATCTCCTACAGAAGTAACACAAACAGTAACACAAAAAAGGGACTCTCAGCAGATGTAAAAACTAGCACTGATGCAGCTTTTTAGAAGATCAGCAACTGAACAGTGAAGTATTTTTAGCAGTCTTCCTGTCCAATTTAACAGCTGGAAGCGAGGATATTAATCAGTGCCATTTGGCCAGCCAGCTCTCCTCAGTCCACAAGCCAAAGAACAGATTTGAGAGGCTCAGCCAATAAAAGCATCTAACTGCACTTAGATGTTCTCTCCAGCAGAGGACTGTACAGCACAAGAGCACCTCCGAGGGTAACTACACTGAAACCACGGTAACGTTTTGAGTTACCACCAACAAGGAAGATTGGGCATAAATGCAGGAATAGCTTGACTCACCTGTACACGGTTCCTAGCTGAATATAATGAAAAGCATCGATCTTCATCAATAATGCCTTTAAAAAAGATCAATGAGACATTTCAGGTGACATTAAGGTCTCAAAGAGATTCTGAAAAATTACATCAATTATACGACTTAGTGGCGTATTTCAAAAAAACCCCTCTACTTTCATTAGAACTGGAGCACATCTTCCAGGTGGGAAAACTACAGGATCCTGGCTAGTACATGCTACAAAGCCACTAGCAATCCTAATTCATTATGTCTTTCAAAACCAGCAGGACTACTAAATTCCATCTGATCTTAGGAATCAAGTAAAGGCAGCTACTCTAGAATAGGCATGTACATTCAGTTCTTCTGAACACAAAACCCCCACCTAATTGTTATTTTTTTCAGTATTTCTAAGTCAAATGCAGATTCTCTCATTTACTTTGACTGCTGATACAGCTGACTGGAGTAGAAGCCAAATTTAACGGTATCTTGGCCCCTATTCAGCCTTCTGGAATATTTTTCCGAATCCCAATATTATACTGATGTTGGGATGGAGGATATCAGGAATACCAGTATTTTGGGGATACAATATGCTCGGACTCTGAAAATGCTACTTTTTTAATGCCAACTCTAGGAGGTCATAGCCCCCAGTCCGCAAGACCTGAGCAGAGCTGAACAATAGGATGTTTCGGTGGTCATTAATTCATAGGGTCACCATAAATTGGAGCCAACTTGATGGCACTTCACCCACACACACACCCATTTCCATGAAGTATTTCAACCTTTAGTGATCAAACAGTACAAAAAGGAATTATAAAGTAGATCTCACTTCAATCTGGAAAAACACAGTCCTACATCTTTTCCAAGCTTCTCACAAATAATGGGCAAAGAACTAAAACTCTATCTCCTGATAATAGGATAATAGGATAAAGCATTAGAGAAACTCAACGATACTATATTATACATGTGGTTCTCAAACTGTGGTTTGTAATGATCTCACAAGAGAATTGTGAGCCCAGGAGGAAGAGGGATATGGCACACTGGGAGAAGTAGCTCTATAGCACATGTGGGCTTGGTGGTGGTGGTGGTGGAAAGTGCCATGAAGCAAATTTATGGCGGCCCCTTGGGGTTTTTAAGGCAAAGGATGAACAGAAGTGGTCTCCCATTGCCTAACTATGTAGTGACCCTGGACTTTCTTGGTGATCTTGATCTCTCACCCAATTATTAACCACAGCCAACTCTGCTTAGCTCCTGAGATCTGACAGGGCTTGGCCATCTATAATGTACAAAATGGCCATGAAATACTGAGCCCGTTGCTCATAAATGTTATATATACTAAAAATCAAGAAAAATATAAACTTGTTCAGTCTTAACTCATTTTAGGTTATGGAGGAGGTGAGTAGGACACAGCTCCTCTTAATGTGGGTCCTGAAAAAGATCTAAGTTCAGAAGTAAGGTCTCAAGTTTTAAAGCCACTGCATTACTCACAGTAGAAGTTCCTCATTACATTGTTTATACTTACTCGGTGCACATCATAATGAAGCCCTCTTATTGCGAAGTTGGGATCATAATCATATTTCCGTATTTCTGCAGGATACTATCAGGGTGAGAATTAAGAAGTCAGCTTAAAAACTGACATACATGCCAAATAACTATGCTCACTAGTCCTCAACATGGCCCATTATGCACGGCCGCCGAAACGGCGATTTCAGGTCAAATGGAAAACGCGGAGGGGGAAGACGCGACGCATACCGGTTATACACGGGGCGGGGCGCGACGGCGGCAAAACCCAGAGTAACCGATTATGCACGCGCCGATCCGGGCGCCGCGTCTGGTTGCGCCCCGCTCACCCGGAAGCTGCGCTTTCTTCCGCGTTTCACTGACGCGGCTTTTTCGGCGGCATGCACCGAAGCTGCAGCCGGTTGCAGCCGGCTCCGTGCGTTATCCGTGATTTTAGTCGCCGCCATTTCACCCCGAATGTGCGCTAAAACCCCCGTGCATAATGGGTCCATGTGGTATTTTGTCTGCTTTGCCACTGTGCAAATTGAAAATGTTTCTCTAAAAACATGCCTTTTTGTAAAGGGTTCAAACCCATCTACCTGAAGATCAACCTGCTATTCTCCACTGAAATTGGACTTTAAGGATGCCAATATAAATCTGACTCTTGTTTTATTCTCTTAATAAGGACATTACATCTTGATTGCTAGCATTGCGGTGGTAGAGCAAACTTAAATGTTCTGCTGTTCTCTGAACCAAGCCAAGTTAGTGTTGAATTTTGGCTTGTAAGGCAGTTTGTATCCATCCCTGGTTATCAATATAACACTCCTGGCACTAAACACTGGCAACAATATTTTGGAGTACTCTAATAGCCCCGATTATGTGCAATGATCTAATTTCCTATTTACTCCAGGGATATTTATAGACACACATATATAGCCATTGACCTTTGGACTGCTAACTGTTTCTCACACAGCATTGAATCCTACACTCAATCCAGGTAGAATAAAAAGTTCACATGAAGCAGCAGAGAAGAACAAGAACACACATTTGAGAGATTTAAGCGATACAGAAAGGTGCTCTTGGGAGCACAGCACTGGAGCAGATGCAGTACAGGAAAGCGACTTGGATGGCAGTTCGTTCAGCTAGAAAACCTTATAGGCTGAGAACAGATGACAATCTAAGTAAGATTTTCTACTACAAACTAGCTGCATTTTGCATACCGTTGTAGCAATTTCATTAATGGGACAAGCTGCAGAGTAGGGGAAAGGAATTTTTTTTTAAGGGAATGCCAAAACTATATTTAATTTCCTAAAACAGAACCTGGTCCTAAAGAAAATCTGAATTTAATGCTAATACAAAAACCTATGATTTGGAAGAAACTAGGTATTACATGTAGTCTCATCAATATTGTAAAAGTCTCCCCCCCCTCGATTTCAAACTCCAAGGCCACAGGTGAAAACTAGGATAAAAGGAGCCAGCACAGGGGTTTTACCTCTTCATCCTTTCCCCCGCCCCCACGAGGCTTTGTTGTAGGAAAACAACATAAGAAGTGGGGTGAAAAGCTCTATTCCTTCACCAACAGCAGCTGTAACTGGGATCTGGACTAACCCGGGTTTTAATTACTCTACTTGGAAAGGTTCTCGGCTGGTTTTAGATGGTCTGATTTTATTGTAAGCCACTTTGAGCAACTTGGAAAAGTGGAATCGAACTTTAACAAAGGAGAAACAATCTTGAAGTAATCATAGAACTATGGGCAGCACAGTTCTAGCTTTTATTTCACATCTATTAAAGTTATGTAAAAGATGCTTCTATGTTTAAACCAGACAATTGACTTCAGGGGGTTAAGTGTTGATAAGTGGCTCAACATATGCTATATTTATTATTGTGGCATTTCCACTGGAACTGGGACTAAGAAGTCATCACTGGTAATCCAGTAGGACGATTTGCTTGCGGCCTGGGAAGTTTCTTACTGGGAGGGGCGGGGAGAGGGAGCCGCAGCCCGATGCCAGGGCCTTCCGGGCCGCAGACCGGTGGTTGGGAACCACCGCTTTAGAGGCTGTAACGCTTTTGGTCCTGTTTTAATGTGGATCAAGGTTAGCAACCTAAAGGTATTGAATTGTTGGTGCTGTTTTATTAGTTCAAGACCCCTAACCTGGAATTACTGAATTGTAGCATGTTATTTAGATTCAGGACATCTTGCTTCAAGGGCAGAATAGGCTCATGTTTCCAAAGTAGTTTTAGTACACTCTGCAGTACATACATACATTTTGTTTAACATTTCTCACAAAATAAACAAAAGCAAACCAGTTCTAAGCATATTCTGAACACAAAAAACAAGCAAGACCTAGTAGTAGTATGTTTTATTACGGTCATAGACCAGCATAAGATGATACAGAAATATCCATTAAAAACAGGAATTAAAACATCTTAAAATATAACAGTAGAAAATAGAATAAGGTAGATAAACACAGCTGTCTAGTTCACTTAAAACAGACCATTCTATTATGAATTTTGATCGCTGCTGCGCAGAACTTGGCAACTCTATAAGTTGTATTATTTTCTATATCTGCAAGCAGCAGAGAAATGTAAAATTCTCCTGAGTGCCCTGGGAATCTGCCTAGCAGCGGAAGAATTAGACTAGTTCGAATCTCATTATAGAATCGACATTGAAAAAGAACATGTTCCATGGTTTCTACATGTCCAGAGCCACAGGTGCATTTCCTTTCGGTATAGGGTATTTTCCTATATCTTCCTTCTAATACCGCCGAAGGGAAGGCATCACAACATGCCAAATTGAAGGCCCTCCTATGACTAGGTATTTCAATCTTGGAAAGATATGCCATAGGGAAATATGAATATCTATTGGGTTCACTAATAAATGAAAGATGGGTTATTAGCTAGGTCCTGTTGGCGTTCTATGTCGGTCAATCTCTGCTTAACAACTTCTTTGGCCTGATCATATCCCATACTTAGTAGGAGCTAAGGAGAGAACCCCAAGAGTGTGATTTTAGCTCTGATGTTTCGGTGCCATGACGATTGATAGCCATCCTCCGTTGTTAATGGGGCAAGGCCACAAGGGAAAAAGGACAATCTAAGCCAGTAATTTAAAGCAGTCAGCCATACTCTAGCCTCCATCTTCATGAAACCTGTCTCAAGTCTCAGAGTAACATTGGAGACACACTTTGGCACTTGAAGAGCAGATCTTAAAAATTTAGATTGAACCCTCTCTAAAGGGGCCAAGTTTGAGAGGGGGCCCAACTGTGTGCCATATAATAGTTGTGACACTGCCTTGGCGTCAAATAATTTGAGTGCTGCAGGTATATATTGTCCACCATTTGATCTAAAAAACTTAAGAATGGCATTTGCACTTTTCTGTGCGTTGTCTTACCCGATGTTCATTGATCAACAGATCCCGGGCAGCATTGAAGATCAATGTGTGCAAATGCTTGGAATAGAAGACCAGTGTGTAGTCATAATCAAAACCGTAGATTTCAATGTCGGAGAGACTCATTTCATTGTTGGAAAAGATTGCATCCGGATTCAACAAGTTACTCATTATTGACGGAACTAGCTCTGTGGAAGTAAAAAAAAAAAAAGATCAAGCTCTAAGAATGGGAGTTATCTAATTCTAAAATAGGATGTCGTGGAAAGAAGAAACTGTGGACACATGATGATTTTACTGTGTTAACGCCTGAACGATACCTGTTTGAGAATGTCAGAGAGATTATACTACCTTCCTCCATGGAACTTAAGCATGCATGGTTGAAATATAATTGGCATCATCCATTTAGACTTAATTTAATATAAAAAATGAGTGGGTGGGTGGTAAAACAGTAGGGGGTTGCTGCACAATCGCAATAATCACTGGAAAGATCCTCAGAAGAGAGAACCCCCTATTGATAAAGTTCTTAATTGATGTGCTCCTTAACAGAGCATTTATTGAGTCTATTTTCTGCCTCTTAAATTTGTTTGCCATTTGTGTTCTCATCACAACAGTGAGCCCGTGTGCTATAATGGTTATGAGTGTTGAACTACAAGCATAGCTTTCATCGTCTCCCTTGTTTTAAATATCTGCTGTTTTAGTGGTGGTTTATTTATCCTCCCCAGATCTGTATCTCTTTCTGTTCTCAAAAAAAAAGATCAAGATATACCCTTTGGGGCTAGAAAGACAGAAATATTCATAGTCAGTAGCAATTATCACAGCTTAAGTAGTAGGACTCCAGGGAATGGTAGAGGACAGGAAGGCCTGGAGGATCATTGTCCATGGGGTCGCGATGGGTCGGACACGACTTCGCACATAACAACATAACAAAGTAGTAGGGGTACTTAAAATGAGATTTGTCATAGTGGTCAGTTGTCTGAAGTCAGTCAGGGAATGTGTCTTCTTTTTTGCTTTTAAAATATAGTAATCCTGAGCCCAGGACTACCTTCATCAGGGTATTGTAAAGATAAAATGGGTAAGTCTTTTGGCATGAGACAGAGAGAGACAGAGTGATCCAAATACCCACTGAGTTCTATAGCAGAAGGGGGATTTCAACCTTGGTCTCCACTTGAAGTCCTCAGTTTTGTCCACTACATTGCAATAGCTCTGTGGGAGGTAACTACTCAAAGGTAGGAACAGCTCATACTTTCAATCTTCTTTTTGTTAAGTCTTGTACTTCTATACTGATTGATGGCCATCTGCATGATTCTGATAACTGTCTCAATCCTCTCAACTAGAATTTCTCAGTTAATTATGCATCTGAACTCTAGCTCACCTTTCCTGATGACTAATGCCATGCTCTGGGCTCTCTCTACCTATGTATGGTTGAGGGATTTCTGTTTCATTATATCTGATGAAGAAGTGGGCTTGCACACAAAAGCTTATCCTTATCCATGGATCCTATATATATTTCTGAAACAGCCTGGGGGGGTGGAACCTGTCCAGCTGTCCAAGTTGGAATAGGGCCAATGAGGGTACAGCCAGCCCTACCCCTGGAGCTCCCGCCCTCTGTCCCTGGACTCTAGGCTCTTTGCTCTCAGATGCTCTTCAGTGCCTGGAGCCAGCAGCAGGTAAAAGGAGAGGGCCCTGGGCAAAGGGTCATGGTGGAGGGCCTACTAACGAGGGCCTCCCAACCTGCTAGGCTGGCTCTGCTAACAAGGGCCTCCCAGCCTGATGACTGCCTGCTAAGGAGCTCTGTCCCAGCCTTGCTAATGAGCTGGCCAACCCCCGTCCACCCCACTTGATCCGGCTGCAAGCTGCAGCCCAAAGCTACCTTAAGTGGACCCTTTCAAGGCCCATTCTTAGGAAGGGGTTTGAAGCTAGTATCTTGAATAAAAATTATTGGTCTTAAAGGTGTCACCGGATTCCAACTTTGTTCTACAGTAAACTCAGCTGATGAAGCCAGTCAGAAATTGAGCCACAGGGAAGAAATATACCTGGATGGGAAAGTCGCCTGTTTATTTCTCCTCTCAAAAACCTAACGAGGTCACCCATAAATCAGCTGTAATTTGACAGCATTATCCACTAGACATAAGATTAACTTTTAGTAAAATTTCTGGCGCCCTCTTCTTTTTCTTTATGCCACATATTGGGGGCAGGGGGACTCTAGTATTCCATTGGGTAAAGAGGATGTGCATTTTTTAAACAGCGGGACACGAAGTGGAATCGTGCAGCTGAAAAACAGCACATACCAAGAAGGAGTGTTTTGAAATAGCCGATAAAAGGCCCAGAAACAAACAAAGTTTCTACTTGTGGCTGCAAATGGAGGACAGAGTTTGATGGAGTGCTTAACAGACTGCAAGGAATCTTAAAGCTATAAGCAGCACAGTTAACCCAGAAAAAAATGTATAAAATCCTGCTTAGACAGCTGAGGCAGCAGCAGTTTAGTCACTCTTTAAAATCTTTGTGTCAAAATGACGCAAATGGCAAGCAGCCAGCCAGGGAATAAGAAGGAAATCTAAGTATCTACGACAGGTTAAGCTGTAAAAGCATTCCTTTTTTTTTTTTTGCTGCCTCAACCTCCAGCAAGGGGAGAATTGCAGGTTTTTTTTTTTTCATTTTAAGGAGACAATTCAGAAATATGCTTTATCAGCACCATCAAAGCTATGCATGAGCTATTAGGGCAGCTTTTTAAGCCCACTGTCTAAATAAATTCAGCCACCACTATGGGGCTCAAGCATTCTTGGAAGTTATATTTTAAAGCTTGTAAATCTTTTACACTCTGACCTGGATAATCCAGGATAACCCTAACTCATAAAATCTAAGCAGGATTGGGACTGGTTTCTACCTGGATGGGAGACCACTAAGGATGGTAGGTGAGTTTCTTCCAGGCCGGGCTGGATTCTGGAGATTTTTGGTGGAGGGAACTGACAGAAGTGGCATCACCACTTGCACCCTTTGCCCTCCTTTAACTCCCTCCCCCACCTCTGGGTGGAGGCAGCCAGTTCCCTAGCTTGTGGCCAAGTCTATAAAGGTAAGAGGGGAAAGGCCACAGACTCCCCCTGGAGCTCCCACAGACCCCTGGTTGGGAATCCCTATCTTAGAGACTGGTTTCTACTTGGATGGGAGACCACTAAGGATGATAGGTGAGTTTCTTCCAGGCCGGGCTGGATTCTGGAGATTTTTGGTGGAGGGATCACTTGGGCATGAAATCAGGGTCACTGTGGGTAGACAGGTAGATGGGAGCTCCTGCACTGTCTAGGGTGTCGGACTAGATGACCCTGGAGGTCCCTTCCAACTCTGATCCTATACAAATGCAGGCAATGGAAAAAACCTTCTGAATGTTTCTTGGCTCGAAAACGCAATGAAGTCACCATAAATAAGCTGTGCATTGACAGCAAAAAGTAACACATTTTTAATGCAAGATGTTAGCCTCCAATGATAGCAATCAGTGACTAATGGGTCTGAAGCCACATATGACCCCTGTCCCAGCCGCAAAGCCACCATTAGCATGTCCTCTCCCCAGCTGCCAACCTAGAAGAATTGGGGGTGGATTCCTATCACAAGACTTCTTAGTAATCTATTACTACACGGAAATGATATAATGATTTGTTATCCCAACCTCAAAGTAGCTTCTAAAGTAATGTTACCCTCTAGGATTCTGTGGAGAAATCTATCCATCACATCTACGGAGCAAAAAGAGGCTGCATATAATGATCTTATTATTTGTAACATAAAACAGAATGCCATTTTGGCCAGTCCTCTTGAAAGATATTATGCAGTCACAAAGACTTTCACAAGTATATTTATGCCACATATTTCACGTCCAATTGTTTTTACAAAAGCCAAGTTCCTAACCTTGTCAGTGAATTCAAGCATACATTAAGCTCAGCATCCTTCCTAGACACAAGTGCAGACTCCTGGCCTAGACCTCTTAACCCCTTCATACCCTGCCAGCACAGGCATTCTGCAAAACACAAGTCACTTGTGCTACCCAAGTTACCTATAAATTATACGACTTTCTACATCTCTATAGACAAAAGGTCTGGCTGGACACCAGGTTTGCAGAGATCTCTTTGGACTACTTTGTAACTTACGATGTATAATGTAACCTATGTGGAGTCCCACCCTGGCCTGGATGGGCCAGGCTAGTCTAATCTTGGCAGATTTCAGAAGCAAAGCAGGTTGAGCCCTGGCTTGTATTTGGTTGAGAAACTTCCAAGGAATATTAGACATAGAGGCAGGCAATGGCAAACTACCGCTGAATGTCCCTTGCCTTGCAAAGCCTACAGGGACAGCTGTGACCTGATGGCACTTCCCACCAGGTGGAGTGCCTCCCTAAATTAGCTTATAGGGAGAGGGGCACAAAGACAGGTTTAATTGACACAGCTTTTTCAGCTCCAGCATTTGCATCAGTTTTTTCTCCGGCTACAAAACAGCTTTGAACAGACCATATAACTGGCAGATTGATAATGACTGCCAAGAGTTGTCACTTTTGCATACAATTAATACATATCAAAACATGCTAAATGACAGCGATGTTTAGCTTCACAATTGCTTTACTGTTCGGGTTGTTATGTGACAGTGATGTTCCTGGATTGTAGTTTTGACCTTACTCCAGTCCTTCAGGCTTTTCTACCACAAAGAAGGAAACTCCACTGGGATATCCTTAATGTTACAGAACAAAAGTTAGCTGGAATTTACTTTTGACTTAAGTGTTCTGCTCCATGGCACCTGCAAGAATAAGCAGCAAGAAAAACTCTATGCAGGAGAAAACAAGGATTTATATATTTGTCTACTCATTGTAGTGCCACTTAAACACATTTCCAAACCTAGGTAGAAGCAGTTTTTCTCACAGTGCTGCACTGCATTAGGCTGTTTCCCTTTCAATGACAGTTTAATTAAAACGTTATTGCACTTCTTGGAAAGGCAATTATTAGAATGATTCACAAGTGTTTAAAACAAATTAAAGAGCTGCAGCCCAGGATAATGAGTTTCCAATATTAAGTCAGCACTTAACCAACTAACTGCTTTACAAGAAGGAATTTTCTACTGCTCCCGAAAGATTAGGACCAAAGCAAATGGTTATCAACACAGAATGCAGAAGGCTGCCTGGAGAAACATCCTGTAGCAAAGATATTCAAGCTAAGAAATGTAGCAAGTACAAAGTCTGCTTTGAAGATTCTTCTATCTCACAAAAATATATTCAATTTATAGGTAAAGTTGATCTTAATAAGGAGAAGAAGACATATTGGTTAATAAACTCTGTATGTGCATACATATATGTATGTGCATACATATGTGTATCTGTATTTATTTGGCTATTTGGTTTTATTTGGCTATTCTAGACCAGTACCGTTACCCATCCAGAATTCATTTGTGTCAGTCACTACAGTTATTTTCAGTAGTGAAAATTAAGATTGCATTGCAAGCTTCAAGCATCTCTGTCCCTTTGCTGGGATTAATACATTTAATTGGCTTACCAGGTCCCAGGCAAAATGGGTCTTTCAGAATTATTGTTTCTGCCAAGAATGCCCATGAAAAACGCAAACATTTTGCTCTAAGCATGTGTGTTGCTGCAAACAGGAGAATTTAGTCAGCACTGAGCTTATCCTCTTTGGACTGAACTACAGTTCTGGGATAAGTTCAAAGGACTTCTTTCTTTCCCCCTTATTCCCCTCAAACAGGGGCAAAGGTGACTCTAGGTGACATTTTTGGCAAGAAAATGTTCGGGTATGAAAAAATTAAAACGCATTCCCCCACCCAGCAGTTTGAGCACTGAATCAGAAGAAGGGAAAAAAGCTGAACGGTAGGCAATATGCAGCCTTTCGATTGCAGGTGCTATAGATTCTTCCCTACATAGCACAGCCACTTCTTTTCCAAATGCAATGTAAGATGTACCCGCACAGCGTGACTCACTCGCATGGGTCCCTCTTCAGAAAATGAAGCAAGTTGTATACTTTGCACATCCAAGCACACAGGCATTTAGAAGTAGAATTACCTATTCCTCTCAAGCATGGAAGCTGCCACTCTTAAGAGTGACAATTTTCACTTTTTATTGGAAAGTGGTGGAAAGTGCTGTCAAGTCATGGCCAGCTTACAGTGACCTCATAGGGTTTTCAAGGCGAGACCAAACAGAAGTCATTGGCCATTGCCTATTTCTGATAGAGGCTCTGGGCTTCCTTGGTAGTCTCCCACCCAAGGATCAACCAGGACTAAGACTGCTCAGCTTCTGCGATCTGATGGGATCAAGCTAGCCTGGGCAATCCCTCCCCTAAACCAATTTTCCATTATGACACAGGCCTTTAAAAAGTTGCATCTAAGGGGTTTTTATTGGGTTTTTTTTTAATCATGTGTCCATTCTACCCACTTGCTTCAGATAATTACAATATTTTGCCATCTGATCCTTTTTAATACATTTTATTATGCTTATAAACATCTACAAGTAACAACATCACCACTGAACAAAAAAAATAAAACACATACAAAAAAACACAAACATCACAATCACAACTTAAAATTTGACTTCCCACCCAGCTCACCCTTCTGACCAAATAAACCTTCCTTCTGTGCTTAGAGAAATTAGTGTTATCCGCTGATCCTTTTAACTGGAGATGCTACAGATTGAACCTGTTGCATGCAAAGCAGATGTTCTACCCTCCTCAGGGGACTGAGACCCAAACTTCTGTGTTCCACTTGACCTGGCCATTTCCATATAGCCATCCAGGAGTAGTTTAAGGATTTGCAGTGCCCATAGCACCAGAGTCTGTCCAAGGATGTATGGGGTCCTAGAAGAGTACAACAGCAATGGCAGAAACAGTGACTAGAACTGTGCTCAGAGTATTCCATACCACATGGGCATTATAATACTGGCTGCTCTGTTTTCAATCCCTTTTCCTAATAATCTGCAGTGCAGAGTTTGCTTTCCCCCCTCCCCCACTGCTGCAGCACCCTGCTACAGAACACATTGTGGCCCTTTTACTAAGCTGTCTTTCCCTCTCAGCTCTCTGGATCAGGCTTTATTTTATTTATTTACTAGATTTAAAGCCCATTCTATAGGAAAATACAATGGGTGCTAGCATGCCCTCTCCTGCTCCTGGCCCCCTTGCAGCCCTCCTGCCAGCCCCCACCCCCACCCCGCCTCCCCCCAGCTTCAGTGTGGGGAAAGGAGCAGTCCCTGATTGGCCCTTTCGAGGTTTTATCCCAACTCACCCCGCCCCTTTCTCCGCCCACTTAGCCCTTACAGCTTTATTCTTACCACTCCCGTGGAGCGGTTTACAGATTTATTTTTCACATTTATATACCACCCTCTCCGAAGGTTCAGGGCAGTTTACATGGACCTGAAGAAACTATACATAAAACAATACATATAACTAATTAAAGGTAAAGGTAAAAGTATCCCCTGTGCAAGCACCGAGTCATGTCTGACCCTTGGGGTGATGCCCTCTAGCGTTTTCATGGCAGACTCAATACGGGGTGGTTTGCCAGTGCCTTCCCCAGTCATTACCATTTACCCCCCAGCAAGTTGGGTACTCATTTTACCTATAACATTAATATTATTGACTGATAATAACAAAGTAACTGTATAACATTAAACAATAATAACATAAAAGGTCCAGGAGTCTTGGTGGATTTTTGGGGGAGGGAGAGGAAGGCAGGGTTCCTCGACCAGGGTTTCATGAAAACCTGGGGCTTCTTGAAAGGGTTTCCTGAATGGGTGGGAGTTAATTAAAATGTTATATATTTTTAAAATTTGTCAAACACTTTTCAGATTATATGACTATATATGGTATGTCAGAAAAAAACCCTCCCAAAATAGCCAATGATGGGCCTGGAGGAAATGGGAAGGGGTGGAGCCCTGGCTGCGCATATATACAGCTAGGCTTCCCAACCATATTCTGAACGTCATGCCACTTCTGGGGTTTCTCGAAGCCTGTAGAAAGTTTTAGGGGTTTCTCAATGGTAAAAGAATTCAGAAAGGCTGACCTAGATTAATAACCCCTCCTCCCACAAAAAACCACAAACCTTATATCAGAGCAACCAACACGTATGGTGCATTCAAGGAAAATCAGAAGGAAACAGATACTCTGAAGTTGCCTTGGAATCAGGCAAAGTGAGAGAATTAATTTGCACCTCATTAATGAATGCTTTAATTCCTAACAGCTCTTGTTTCAGTTAGTCTGGAGATGTTGCAAGCAGCTGGTAGACCAGCAGCTAAGAAGCAAATGGCATGTATGAAAGAAGCCCTAATCATTTCCCACTTGTGAATTGGAAAGCAGTATGATGATAAAAAGAGCCTCTTGAGGCGCAGAGTGGTAAGGCAGCCGTCTAAAAGCTTTGCCCATGAGGCTGGGAGTTCAATCCCAGCAGCCGGCTCAAGGTTGACTCAGCCTTCCATCCTTCCGAGGTCGGTAAAATGAGTACCCAGCTTGCTGGGGGGTAAACGGTAATGACTGGGGAAGGCACTGGCAAACCACGCTGTATTGAGTCTGCCATGAAAACGCTGGAGGGCGTCACCCCAAGGGTCAGACATGACTCGGTGCTTGCACAGGGGATACCTTTACCTTTATGATGATGATGATGATGTCATCCATTCAGTCATATCCGACCCTTGGCGATTCTATAGGAAAGTTTCATGTATAGTTTCAGTTATATGTAAACCGCTCTGAGCCTTCGGGGAGGGCGGTATAAAAATACGAATAAATAAATAAAGTTTTCGCCATGTGTCCCTGTCTCTGAATGCTTCTTTTAGTTGGTTCA
Source organism: Paroedura picta (assembly GCF_049243985.1). Lineage (NCBI taxonomy): Eukaryota > Metazoa > Chordata > Lepidosauria > Squamata > Gekkonidae > Paroedura > Paroedura picta. Next base: position 106,744,356 of record NC_135373.1, on the reverse strand, counting down.
TGGCAATCCCTGTATCGGCTTTGATCGTGTCGAGCCAGCGGATCCTTTGGCGACCACGTTTTCTTTTGCCGCTGACCATTCCAAGCATTAATGATTTTTCTAGCGCGTTGGATCACATGATGTGTCCAAAGTAAGTGAGCTTTAGCTGTAATATCTTGCCTTCTAATGACATAGTTGGTTTGCTCCTCCCTAAAACTATCTTGTTGGTAATTGTGGCTGTCCATGGTATTCGCAGCATTCGTCTCCAACACCATAATTCGAAAGCATCTATTCTTCTCCTGTCTTCTTTCTTCAGTAAGCAGCTTTCTAAATTAGCAAGAAGTAACTTTTCTTTCTTTTCCCCTTCTTGCTGTACATCTCAGCTTAAAGCATACTGGCTTTCCTTAGCCACAGTCCGGACAGTATCCATTATCAGAAAGCAACACAAGCAAGCTCCAAGCGATCGTGTAGCCATTTCTCCCTGCAGCACAGGCCAGCTTGGATGCACGACTATTCTTGCCAATTCTCATTTCCCAAATAAACCAAGGATTACCTACAGGATTTCCTCCTGGTAATTTTCTCAATGGAAATCAGATATGCACCCCCCCCCCCCATGTATGTTTATATTACATCACATTGCCATACTTAACTTGCCACAATTAAACTTGGCTCATCTTGCTGTTATGTCGTTAAATGCATCAGATTTGCACGTACGGAGTTCCGACATAAAAGGCTACTAAATGGACTTTGGATTTGATATGGCAGGGTGAATATTATGTCCGTAATAAATTTATGTCAACTCCCAGTTGTAAACCAGGCCAAACCCAGGCAATGTTGTCCTTATGACTTCTGCATTTTAAGCTACCTTAAATCAGTTTCCTCCTAAGATTTGACCAACAAAAACATCTTGCAGCAGGACATCTACATCTTGCAGGACATCAGCTTTCTGGCTGCCGTGGACACGCCACCCAGTGGGAAGCTGGCGCAGGGAGAGGCCTTTCCAGTGCTGTTCGGCCCCCTCGCAGAGTTGGCGGCAGGGCTTTGCGGGAGGCTGGCGCGGGGAGGGAGCCGGTGGGGGAGCCTTTCCGGTGTCCGTTGAGCTGCAAGGAGGGAGGCTGGCGCGGGGAGGGACAGTAGGGAGACAGCAGTCTGACTTTTCCGGCTGCAGTAGACCTGATACCAAGAAAAAGGGGGGTTGTGTTCGTATGGGGGGCCACTAAGGATTTGGCCTGGAGCCAAGTGGGCAGCAACCCAAAAATGTTTGGGAATGACTAATACAACCAACCACTTTTTTGCAGCCCTTTGCAACATGGATCACCCAGAGTCACTAATTGCCACTATTCATCCGGGATACATAATTGCTCATGCATCTACTAATATAAGAGTGTTCAAGTTTATGAGTTCTCAGCAGCGCAGTTTTCGTTTTTATATCTACAACTAGATATTAAGCCCGCTGTAGTCAAAATACAGCGGGCGTAGGTAGGTGGGTGGGTGGAGGGGTAGAAGGAAGGGAGAAATAGAGCCAGAGAGAAAGATAGAAAGGAAGAAAGGGAGGAAGAGAGAAAGAGATGAAGGAAGAGTGAGAGAAGAAGAGTAAGGAAGGAACGAAGGAGATAGGAAGGAAGGGAGGACCAAGGGAACGGCGAGAGGAAGGGAGGGGGCGAGGTGCAGTAAAAGGTGGGGGCCAGGGGTGCGAGGGGAAGGCTTGGTAGGGGCAGGGGGCAGTTGCAATGGGTGGGTGGTTGTGGGCGGGCAAGCGGCAGCGTGTTGGGGGGTGGAGAAGGCGGGTGGGCATGGCGGGTAGGCATTCAGGAGGCAGCCCCCCCCCCGGCCACTTGGCGCACCGGCGACCCATCTGGGAGGACCTACCCCGCTGTGGGCTGCGCACTGCGTTAGGTTTGGCTGGTGCGCGTTCCAGCCGCCAGCAGCAACACTGGGGTGGGGAGGGGGCGAGGGCGGGGTGGTGGCGTGATGGGCTGCGGGACAATCATTGATCATGTTCACATTCTAACACACTGCTTTTCAGGACTGGATCAGACTCTATGAATACACATTTGGCAGCAAACATGTACACAGCAAGACCCACAATCAGTACCAGCACCCCAGCTTACCAATATTTCACATTTTTGCTATAATCATACTTTCCAAGTGTAACCTTTTTATATGCATAAGATAATATATGGCCATATGCTTTAAGGCTGCTGACAACATTGTCCTCTCAATAACTTTTTATAAGAAGTGTTGCATGAAAGCCTTGCAACCTCTTCCATTTCCACATGAGATGAACATTCTCCATATGCCATCTTTGATAGGACTATTTTTTACTTTCTAACTCCCACTCAAGTCATCTGTCACATTATGTCACACTTCTAAACAGAGTTTATATTTCTTTAAACAGTTCCTCCTCTAATCTGGTTTTACTTGCTAAGGTACTGAGGTGAAAATACTGGCTAGTCACAGTCGACTAATGGTGACCCCAAATGGTTTTCAAGGCAAAAGACGTTCAGAGGTAGATTGCCATGGCCTGCCTTCACGTCATGACATTGGTATTCCTTGGAGGTCTCCCACACAAATACTGGCCAAGGCCACTTCCGCCTAACTTCCAAGATCTGAAGAGCTCGAGCTAGCCTGGACCATCTAGTATTGGCTACTAGAAAAGATATTGCTTGTCAAGCATCACAACTTAATTTATCCCCCAACTACCTTCTGGACCCATTGGATGGTGTATGTAAACTGCCCTGAGCCATATGGAAGGGCGGCATAGAAATCAAATAATAAATAAATAAATTCACATGACCACTGACATAAGAGGCCCTGAGCATTCTGGTGTCTACTGCCAGATTCAGCTTTTGACACGCCATCATAGATGCACATTTTCCATCCTGCCATGGAATCACTAAAGAACAGGAGCCAAAGGGCTTGGTACATAGAACAGCGGAACACAAGAATCTAATAGTATTTTCACATGCACATCCTCCATGTCCATTTCAGAGTGCCAAGCAGCATGCATGGAATTACTGCATTATGTCCTCATAGCAAACATATCTGGCTCCAGAGGTTTCATCAAGGTCACAAGTCAGCCTCACAGGGATGCATGTTCTTATGAGTCCGACATGCTGTTCCAGCACACCACTGGGGTTCTGAGCAGGCTCTTGAATGGTCCGGATCAGGGGTATTAAAACTGCAGTCCTCCAGATGTCCATGGACTACAATTCCCATGAGCCTCTGCCAGCAAATGTTGGCAGGGGCTCATGGGAATTATAGTCCATGGACATCTGGAGGACCGCAGTTTTAATACCCCTGGTCCGGGTGCTCCATTCTGACACCCAAGAGCTGGCCACCCCAAACATCTACAGGGCGTTTTCAAGAACTAGGAGTCTGCCCCTGGACTAACTGCCTTTGACTGACGAAAGATCACAAATAGCATCACCAGCTTTGCCATGCTAGATGTGAAGAAACACACTAATAGCAGGAAGGAATTTCTAATGAATGAGACTCCTATTTCCAAGGCAAACAATAGGTGGTAATGTCTGAAGGCTGTTGATTAAAAGTTATAACGTGAATATTTGAGCAGATTCCCCACTCCCATCAGCACGGTCTGTGGTGCAGCCTGCACTTGTAAAAGGGCCCCCAACTTCAAGGTGATGACAGATGAAAGAGCGGGTTTGTGCGCCAACTTTGCTCAAGAGCGGCGCCTTCTCCCTCCCGGTGCAAAGCCACGGAGAAGAAGCCAGGAGGCTGCCGCCCCTGCCGCCCGTGCCCGAGGAGCTCCAGCGGCGGGGACCCCTCTCCCCCCGGCCTCGACCCGCTCACCTTTAGTCACTTTTTTGGCCTCGTTGTAGCGCGTCCACAGGTAGCTCTTCATATCCGGAGGCGGAGCCGAGGGCTGCTGCGGGGCCAGCGTGCAATAGGCGCCTGCCCTCAAGCTGCCGCTGGAGCACAGACCGCCGGCGGCGGGAGGAGCAGCCCGCCGCGCGCACGCCTTCCCCGCTGCCTCCAGCAGGACGCGCCCCGCGGCGGGGACGGCCATGACCGGCGTCCGGCAGCCTCCCGCAGCCGCCTGCCAGGAATCCCCGCGGAGCAGGAGCAGCGCCCGCTTGGCCGCCGCCGAGCCCGCTCTCTGCTTCTGCTGCCGCTGCTGCACCGGCTGAAGTCACTTCCTCAAGCCACGCCCCCGCCCGGGCTCCTTCTGAAGGGGGGCCGAGGGGGCGGGACCGAGCGCGTGCCAGCGCGGGAGCCACGCCCCCGCCTTCCCCGAAGGGCCCAGTGTCGCGCGTCCACTGCAGCAGCAGCAGCACTAGGGCTGGGTCGGAGAGGGCGAGATGCATGGATGGGTGCAAGGGCGGGAAAGTGGAACTGGGGTAAGCCGCAGACCCGCGGCGGTCGGGCTGATGCAATCCTGGGTCGAATTGCAGAGAGGCGTCTGGAATGGGTGGGCCGGGATGTGCCCGGCTAAGCCCACAGCCGGTGGGAGCGCTGTCGTCGCCTTCACGAGACGGGCTGGGCCACCTGGAGCCCGTGGATTTAGACAGGCCGCATAAAACCGCAGGGCTCGTCTCCTTTGAAAGAGGGGGCTCGTGAGGCCTTAGTTCCGCCAAGCATTTGGAAGAAACCCATGTTTCCGTAGGTCAGGTGGGGGCGGGGGTAGGGGGGCTGAACACATGCTACTCCTTCAAAGGCTGGCATCAGATGCCTCACACCCCGTGGTACTTCTCCAGCAGATCTGGATTCTACCTCCTGGCTTCACGCTTCACAAGATTGTGGATCTTCCAACATCTTAAAGCTACTTTTCAGGTGTGTGGGGAGCCTCAATTTGAAGAGGGGTTCTTTCCCACTGAGGTGCCCCAAAGTGCCTGCATTCGAAAGCTCATGTCTTGAATAAATCTTTGTTGGTCTTAAAGGTGCTATTGGATTCAATTTTTGTTGTGCTACTTCAGATTACTTACGTCTACCCATTTGAATCCATCCATCAGAAGGTTTCCTGCTTGCAGTAACTATATATACACATGCATATGGAGCTCAGAATGCTTTGCTGCCCCAGGCACTGAAGTGTTCCTAAAGACCCCCTGTGTTATTTCAGAACATGCTAGGTTAAAACTGCATACTACACACTGAACACAGGAAGCTGCCTTACACTGAACCAACAACCACAGTTCCATCAAGGTCAGCATTGTCCACTCTGACAAGCAGGTGCTCTCCAGGATCTTGGACAGAGGGCTTCATCTGCTCCTTGATCCAGGGATTTAATGTGGGACCTGTATGTGACACACCCTCTACCACTGATTACGTTTGCCAGCTTCCACATGCTGGCTGGAGATCTCCAAGTATTGTACCTGGTCTCCAAGTGACAGAGATCAGTTCTGCTGGAGAAAATGGCAGCCATGGAAACCCCATAATCTACAGGCTCCATCCCTAAAATCTTCAAGAATTTCCCAACCCAGAACCGGCAAGCCTACCTACCAGTCCAGTACTCTGGTTGACCTCAAACACATAGCCTGTCCATGTTACTATTTAAACTACTGTAAAAGTTCTCCCTCTTGCCCCAAAACAAAATCAGCCACCAATCCCGCACCCATAGTATAATGCACTTTCAATGCACTTTAGAAGTAGATTTTCCTGTTCTGCACAAGAAAATCCAACTGCCAAAACACATTTGAAAGTGCATTATCCTATGTGTGTGGAATGGACCATGTTTCCACAAGAAATTGAAAACTAGAATTACTACGCACAGGTAGTCCAAGGCATCTGACCCAAAGCTACAGCACTCTATTGACTGGACTTTTTTAAACAGCAGATAAGGGTATAACATAATAGTGAGTGGTAGGGCAGAACAGCGTGGACGACAAGCTACACAAGGGAGATTCCACGTCCAAAGGCTCCAGCAGTCTTGGGTTGGGAAGTGGAGATTTGCAGAAGCTATCATGGCCTGGAACAATCATAAGCAGGAGTGTGAAAGTCCTGCTGTCAAATCATTCAACAAACCTCACATGGGCAGAGAGGGGCTTTCAGTGGCAGCCAGAAACACACTCAGAAACACGCTCCCTTCGGCCTCTTGCATCTCTCCCTTACAATACTTTGTAACATGACCTACCCATTACTCAGGCTCACCTCCTTTTCATACTTGATTTAGTGACAAGATTAAAATCGCTGACCTGAGTGAGCAAGACATTCCCATCTTCAGCACGTATTTGTCCTATTATAGAAATTCAGTGTTGGAGACCGTGGGAAGCGCTAGCCTACAATGCAGCCAATCGTTCACTGCTGCAAAGGCCTCCTCTGATGCCATGTACTGTTCTAAACAGGAAAGGTGCCAACAGCTTGCAGGCTGCTGAGTATATCTGCTTGGATCCGAGGATTAAATACAGCACATCCTGTGTCATAAGGGCCCCCGTTCTTGCAAGCACTTGTTCAGCATCTTATGATGAACAGTGCTTTTTTGCCCTGTGTATTTATGCCCCCACAGAATTACTGTTCAGCAACCCTGAGGACACCCTCAAGCAGGGGTAATCTGTAGGACCTGTAGTACATTGTTTCAAAGGCGGGGGGATGCTATTATTTGATGCCTGTAACTAAACTGTAGGCCAGCCTTCCATATTCCATTCCTAGGTTTATGTGGGACACAGATGGATGTATACGTTCCTGCTACTGCATACAGAACTCTTAGCAGCATTTGGGTATCTTTCTGGGACGCTCAACAAGGGTGGGACTAGGAGGTACCATCTTGCAGTGGTCTTGATCCACTAATGTTTTGTTATTACTATTTTTGTTTTGTTATTACTATTTTTATTTTGTAAACTGCCTCAGGCACCTTCCCAGAGTTGCAGCATCAAAATGTTCCAAATAAAAGAATGGATTATTCCTCTCTACAAGTCAATCCAGAAAACGCTGCACAGAGATGGCTGATTTTCACAACGTTCACAAGCTGCTTTGGGCTCCTATGAGAGAGAAAGTTGGAGGTATAAAGTAAAATAAATGAATTAAATGGGGCAATGAAACAGACTTGGGTTGTAGGATCAAGCAGAAGTTTAAAAAACAGAACTAACGCAAAGCATTAGGTGCTAAAAGGACAATTTAAATCTTGCAACATTACATAAGAGGATCTAATTTATAGTAAGCTACAGACAGTAGTATATAGACCACAGTCCCTAATAATTTATCCAAGTAACTTTGTGAAGCAAAATTCTGAACAATGTTACCCTATTGCTTGCTCTCAGTTTCCTAAGACCCCTGTGGGCAGCTTGTTCATTTCTTGTTTACATACTATCTTTCAGCCCTAGCTGCTCCCATGATGATTTATAAGAATTTTTAAACAATTCATAGTTAACATAATAAACCTGTGGTGATAGTGAGATGGCACTGGACTCTGTGCAATTATTAATCCTCCTCTAAATGCTTCTAGCTTCTGCCAAGTTCTTATTCACAGAGCTGTTTGCTTAGAGCTGGGGGGGGGGGGTTACTACCCAAAGCGCATGAATTTTCAAACAAAATCTTTTTAATAATCATGTTTTAAAGACTTCTAGAAAAAGAAGAGTTGGTTCTTGTATGCTGCTTTTCTGTACCTAAAGGAGTCTCAAAGCGACTTATAATCACCTTCCCTTTCCTCTCCCCACAACAGACACCCATGAGGCTGAGAGAGCCCTGATATCACTGCCTGATCAGAACAGTTTTATCAGTGCCGTGGCGAGCCCAAGATCACCCAGCTGGCTGCATGTGGGGGAGTGCAGAATCGAACCCGGCATGCCAGATTAGAAGTCCACACTCCTAACCACTACACCAAACTGGCAGCAAATACAAAATAAACACTGCCTAAGTGTTTCCACATCAGTGAAACCTCATTAGCACCACTTAGCAACCACACAGCCACAGACTCCAGATGCTGCATCAGAACAAGGAAGGGACATGATAGCCAGCCGCGTAAGGCTTTGTATCATTATTTAACTAGTCATCAGTATGTGCTGTAAATATGCTTAGGCAAGGAGACTGGTCCTCAGCCTGAGGAGCTTGTATTTCAAGGCCCAATTTAAATGTGATCCCTGACTGAATTCACCTGTGTCATCTTACACATGCTCAGCATCTTGTGTCAGCTGCACCACTATGCATACAATGTTGCTTCGTGTGGAACATTAGCCTGCCAGTACTATGCCCACCCAAGCAGTGGTCTTTGGGCATGTTGCACATGAATCGGCTGAGACTGCAGATCAAAAATTAGATCAAAGCTGAAGGCAGCAGGAAAAGAGGAAGACCCTGCATGAGATGGACTGACTCAGTCAAGGAAGCTGCAGCCTTCAGCCTGCAAGATCTGAGCAATCATCGAACATTTGGGAACACGCTAATTCATAGGGGGGCCTGTAAGTCAGAATCAACTTGATGGTATATAATACACACAAGACCAAACAGGTAAGGTTTTCTTACCCAGCAGCATTTAAATCAAGAGAGAGATTCTGTTCCCAGTTCTACAGCAGAAGCGTCAGACTGGTAGCCAAAGGAAGCAGGTGTGCGTTCTGGAAAGAGTGGTTAATTGAGAAAACATGGGACAGGGAAGAGGATAACAAGGCCTGGGGAACAGATTAAAGGTGGGAAATAATCCAAATATGGTCTTGGGTACTGTGGGAGGAAAAAGTCAAAACTGCTAGTCTCAGCTCGGCTAAGAGGGGAAAGAGTTCTTCAAGCTCTCATGACTTCTTAACAAAGCGATCTGGGAAATCTTTCCTAACATTAACTCCCACTGAGGAACAAGGACATTTTTTCCACCTCAGGCTCTGGCTCCCCACTTTAGATCAAGCCCACCGTTCACAACAATCAAACTGAAAAGACCAACAATCCTGTTTGCCAATATTTCTGCCTGTTTGGCAGAGCCAAGATAGGTTTTATTATTGCCACCCTCTGGAGATGGGGTTAATTACAGCTTCAGGATATACATTCCTATCATCCCAAAGCCCAGCCCAAAATATGTAACCCAAATTGAGGCCCATTTTCCTCTGTCTTTTAAAATACTATCATGCTGAACTAGAGTTGCCAATCTCCTGATTGTGACTGGAGATCTCACAGAATTACAACTGAATATACAATTACTTATCTGGTTATTTAAGACATTTATTCCACTTGGAGAAAATGGCTGCTTTGGATGGTGGATCGCATGACATCACACCCTACCAAGGTCCTTCCCCTCTCTAGACGCCGCTCAATCAGGCTCCACTCTGAAATCTCCAAGCATTTCTGAAACTCGAGTTAGCAACTCTATGGTAAACTCATGTCACTTTATTAAAGATTACACTTTCTGTTTCATAGTACATGATCCTGTACAGAGCACTCATTATCAAGCCCAGCCTCACCCTTTCCCAAATGTTTTGTTAGGCAAAAAAACCCTCTTTCATCCCTTTCCTTTTACTTCTCCCTGATCTTCCTTTTTCATAACATCCTCTATTTCCACAGATCTACTTAGCTGCCTCATCAGCCCTCAATCCCAATAGGAGATGGAGTCAATGAGAAAAAATGGTTATGAAATATAGTTGCAAACATGAATTTCCCTTATAAATCAGAAGGACTCAAATCACATTGGAGGGGACTCTCCTGTGTCACCTGAACTCATTCAGATCACGAGGAAAACAAGAAGCAGCAGAAGATGAAGAGCTGTTTTTTATAAACTGCTTTTCTGTTTTTTGAGGAATCTCAAGACAGCTTACATTTGCGTTCCCTTCTTTCCCCCCCACAACATTCACCTTGTGAGTTAGGTGAGGCTGAGAGAACTGTGACTTGCCCAGACTTCATGTGGAGGAGCAGAGAATCAAACCCGCTTCTGCAGGTTACAGTCCCACTCTTAACTACTACACCATGCTGGAAAGAAGGGAAGATCAACCTCTCCCCATCTCCCCTTAAAAAGTCATAATGAGACAGACAGTTTCTCCTAAGGAGAAAACCCAGCCATGCTGGTAGAGAACTGGCAGTCTGTTTGTGCCCACATATCCAAATTCAGGTTTCAAATCTCAATAAACAAATCACCTTTCCTTTTAGATTTTTAATTGACTGAATGTTTAGTTTATTGGGAATTAAATTACTGTTCTTTCCAAATGTACGTCTCATACCCAATCTAAAGCCAACATTGAAGCTATTAAATTAGTTTCCAAAACAGGCAATTGACTAATTAAACACACACTGAAGTTCAGGGAATAGAAAGCAACACCCACCTATCTTCCATCATTTCTAAGGATGAATCTGTTTCTCGCCACCAAAAATACATGGAGTAAATAAATAGATAGTATTGCTTTTTTAATGTCTCCAGTTCCACCTCTGAATTGGGGACTGCCTGGACTTAGATGTCATGTCCAGACAACAGAGAAAATGGATGCTTGGGCGAGTAATCTCTATGGCATTTTATTTGTTTTGTTTTGTTACATTTCTCTACTTGCCCTCCCTTGCGGTTCTGGGCAGTTTACAATGAAGGTTTGTAGCTCACAGTTCATTGCCAGCAGGGGCTCATGGGAATTGTAGTCCATGGACATCTGGAGGGCCGCAGTTTGACTATCCCTGATGTAAGGAACCCAACAAAGGATTCTTAGGCCCAAACCAAACCACTGAAATCTTACAGTGCCATTGTAAATAAGCCTTCCTGGTTAATCATCAGTTCAGAATACCTATGAAGCATATTTAAGAAGTCTTATTGGTATTCATGAATTCAGAACTACCTGTTTTTCAAACGTGTCCACCAAGAGGAAAAGGAGGGCTGAAAAACGCCTTAAAGAGCACATTGAATTTTTTGGCTTTAGTCTTTTTTGGGAGACAGATATCATATAATGCTCATTTTTGTTTCAAAAAGCCTTTATCAAAAGTTAAATTCAAAATAAATCTCTCCAGTTACAAAATGGAATCACACATGTTATTCATAAAGCCTGTGTCTTGCAGTGCCATTCTAAACAGAGTTACACCATTCATTCTAAATCCATTAGAAGAGTCTTGCTCTGCTGAGAATTATAGTTAGCAATCAAAGCTTGGCAAATTAAAATCCACTGTCAAATTTACAAGAGATCAGTAGAATACCAGAGCAAAACTATCAACTCACTGAACTGAGATTTTTTATTTGCCCCTGTACCCCTTCTTCACATCTTTTCCTTTTTCTCTTCCCCTAGCATAGCGATCTCCAACCTGTGGGCCGCAGACCACATGTGGTCCTTCGACTAATCGGAGGTGGGCGAAGGACACCTTCTCCCCCCAGCCCTTTACAACACACTTCATTGTTGTGGTGTGTCTGTATCTTATTTTGAAGAGATGTTTAAACATTACCATAGCAATCAGAGAGCGCTAGGGCAGTGGTTGACTATAGAGGAGTAAACTACCTCCCCCACTGGGCCTCAGTAAAAGGCGTTGAGTGGTCCCCGATGATAAAAAGGTTGGGGACCACTGCCCTAGCAGACTCAATATCCTCACCATTCTCCACCTCCTTCTCTTTTCCACTCACCAAACTAACTTTATTCCCCCCATCATCAACTTTATTTACTATGCATTTACACCCCCACCTTTCTCCCCAATGGGAATCCAAAGCTGCTTATATAATTCTTCACCATTTCATCCCTACAGCAACCCTGTGAGGTAGATTAAGCTTAGAGAGCACAAGTGGCACACAATCACCCAACAAGTTTCCATGACAACATAGGGATTGGAAATCACCTGAGCCTCTATGCTGAATAAAATATTTTGTTAATTTGGAATTTCAGAATGCTTCAAGGGACATTTAAATTTAAGTTAATGGGGCCTCTCAATCCTTACTTCAGGTTCCTGGGTTGAGCCACCAGCCAAAATATCATACTGTGACAGGGTGAGACAGCCAGATTTCTTCAGCAAAGATGAAAACAGATACTTAGGACAGTTCAGCCACAAAGGGAAAGAAAAATGACGGGGAAATCTTGCCTCTGAGGGAGGAGCATCATATCAGCCATAAGTGAATTTTAACCTTCTCAGTACCAATGATAGAACTTTCTGCTTGCCCATTTCTCTGTGAGCAATGCAGTGGCTCCAGCAGGTTACTACCAGAGAGACATCATGGCTTATGGCCACATTTTATAGTAAAGTACAATATAGATTTCCTTATCAGTTTTATCTTTGATACACAATTATTTATGTCCCAAAGTATGCTGGTGTGTTGAAACAAGATGTTTGTAATTGTAAAGACCTTTCCATTTGAAGACCTCTTTAGCTCTCAATAAAACACATTTTCCAAATTGACACAGTTTACTAATTTAACAGGATTAACTTTTGCTTATATATTCCCACTGTCATGATGGTCCATTCATAGTCTGAAGAGTGCTTGCATGCAAAAGATCACGCCTTGAAATCTTTGTTGGTCTTAAAGGTGCCACTGGACTCTGGATTTTGTTTTGGTGTACATTTTCCAAAGAAAAGGAAACTTTTATTCCACTAGGGTGTGCTATGAGCCAACAAACACTTCAGAGCTTGTAAATGGTATATTCTCATGTTCTGACACTAAAAACAGCAACAGGCTTTTTATAATATACTCAAGAGTGGTTCAAACTTAACCTCCACAAAGGACCCACAGGGTATGTTTGGTGGGAAGATCAATTGTCATAGAACTGTCTTTACTACATGAATAATAATAACAACAACAACAACAATAATAAATATTTCTATTCTATCCTGACTGTCTGCATCACTTAGGAAAAGTAACAGTATTAAAACAACATACAAAATTTAAAAGATTAACAATATAGCTAATGTAACTTTGCTATGTACAGAACAGTTCCACTATGGCAATTCCCAATTACATGAATTCTACCATTTGGCAAAGAATCTGGTACTTAGCCCAGCATTCTGAGAATCAACTTGGGAGGCAGATTAACTCAAGTTTCCAGCTCTTTTGAAAAAGAATTGAGGAATGCAGATGGTAGTCCATCTACACATATACATTCCTGTTTTCTACATCCCCCCCCAAAAAAAACCAGCCTATATTTTGTTCTCATTGTCACCATCTAGAGAGAATTGAGATGTCCTGTTACAAACTTGAAAGGTGTATCAACTTTCCTTTCATCCCATCCTCCACCCACCCACAAAATCCATATATCTGTCAAAATAAATAATTTCAAAAGCTCTTGAATTCTTTATTGTACAATCTCAGGAGAATCTCTTTTAAAAGTGCCCTCTGGTCATGAAGATTTTATGATTCCTCAGAACTTAAAGATCGTGTCAGAGACAAACTGTAAAGGGAGAAACCTGAAAGTTTGCAGGTTATTTGCTGCTTAAATTACTGTTTCTAGTGTTGCCAGAGGCAAGAAGAAGGCAATCTAGATAATGGTAGAAGGCTATCCTCAGCTAATTTAGCCTTAAGGTCCCTAATTTGTTTTTGCAGGTTTTTTCCTTGGACATTATTTATTTATAACTCGGGGCCAAGCCCACTGCATTCAGGAATACAACGGGCGCTAGATGGCGGGTGGGGGTGGAAGAACTCTGCAGACAGCCTCTCCCTCCCCCCAGGACCTGGAAAGAAAGCAGGCAGCTGTTAGGGAACTCACCAGCAGGGGCAGCTCTGAGCCTCGGAGTTAAGTGGAAGGGGATGGTCAGGGGTGAGGGACGGAAGGCAATTGTCTGGCCACTGGACAGACAGGCAAGCGAGTTGGAGGAGGAGGCCACAGTACGAACAATATATGGAGACACTGATTGGTTCAAGGTCAGCCAGGGAGCAAGACAAAGGTGTATCTTATCACCCTTTCTTTTTAACTGTTATGCAGAGGTAATTATGCGGAAGCATATGATCAGAATTGAAATTGGAAGTCATAACATGCAGATGATACAACACTCCTTGCTGAATCGGAGCATGATCTGAGGACTCTGATAAAGAGACTAAAGGAACAAAGTGAAAAGATGGGACTATACCTAAATATCAAAAAGACCAAGATCATGACAACTACTGGCAGTAGCACCAAAGTCACGATTGACAATGAGAACATTGAATGTATCGATGATTTCATCTTTCTTGGCTCTATGATCACTCAAAGTGGTGGATGCAGCCGAAACACAATGTTAGGCCTGAACCGAGTATGGAAGAGTAAGGATATCAGCCTTAATAAAAAGTGCCAGCTTATCAACGTTATTGTCTTCCCCATAACCACCTATGGATGCAAAAGCTGGACCCTGAAGAAGGAAGACGGGAGGAGAATAAATGCTTTTGAATTATGGTGTCGGATATGAATGCTGCAAATACCATGGACAGCCAAAGTTACCAACAAGATAGTTTTAGAGAGGAGCAAACCAACTATAACATTAGAAGGCAAGATGTTAGGGCTAAAGCTCACTTACTTTGGACACATCATGCAATCAGACTCATTAGAAAAATCATTAATGCTCTGCATGGTCAACAGCAAAAGTAAACGTGGTTGCCAAAGGATCCGCTAGCTCGACATGATCAAAGCCGATACAGGGATGACCATGAACCAACTGAAAGAAGCAGTCAGAGACAGGGACACATGGCAAAGACTTTCCTATAGAATCACCAAGGGTTGGACACGACTGAACGGATGACATCATCATCATTTGAAAAGGGTTCTTTGGGTTCCCTTGGTGGGACTTTAGAATGACTTGAATCTATACCAGAACCAAACCCATACCAGAAACAGATTCCTAAGGGCTATCCAGACATGGAAAAAGGTTGGGGAAGATTAGTTCAAAATTATTAAACTTATACCATTGTTGGCAGTTACTTCCAGAACCAGACAAGAATTCAACAGTGGACCAGAACACAAAGAATCCTGCTCCATTTAGCCCTTCTGTAGATCTCCAGTCTTGCCTCTCTTTCTGGCAAGAGGCTTTTCCCTACAAAAATTCTCCCAGTGCACACAATTGGGATAGCCAGTTGTCACAAAGGCAACAAGCAAGTTGGAGATGTGTTGCTAAAATCCTTATTTGTGACACCAATCTGTCCAGAATCTCTTTAAAAGTGCCCTTTGATCATAAACATTTTATAACTCTTCAGGACATAAAAGGACAGACAAACTTTTCCAGTTTCAGAGTGGAAAAAGTAACTCAACAATAAAATATAGAATAAATTAACACAAAAGATTACTAAAATGAGACAGTGTAACAGAAAAATTGAATATTAAGTGCCAAAGTACCTCTGATGAAAGAGGCAATACAGCAGGTTGGATCCAACCAGGTTTCCTGCAGGAAGGGTCCTGATTGACCACAAAAAGGTCATACTGGGAATTACGTGCCTTGCATGATCAAAAGCCCTGTGGAAGAGAAAGAATGGAGAAACAACATTCTGGCTCCTTGCCACAGCCTTGCATGTTTCTCCCTTATAACTTCCTAAATTTTGCCAAGTGCTTATTGGGTATACAACATGGGAAAATTTATGTTTTGAGAAAAGCAGAGCAGTGATAACCCTGCCCTGTGAAACAGTTTTACATTAAACTTGTTGGGGCAAATACTGTAATGAGAAAAACTGTTACAGCCGGTTTTGCTCCTCCCCTGCATCTCTGGGAAACTGAAAGGAAAGCTGGTCTCAAAAAGAAGAAAATGCATGGGGAGAAACTAATGCCACCTGTTCTCTTCTCTGATCCCTCCACATTTGCCTGTGGAGGGACCAGAGAAGGGCAGAACAGGTAGTATTAACCTCTCCCCATGCATTTTCTTGACATGATGACATTCTTGCTTCAGCCATAAATCTCAGTTAAATAATGTGGGTTTTAAACAATATTTCTGATATTTTACAATTTTGTTGCTGTTTCTGACACTGCAAAGTAGGTTAGAAGTGCCCAAATAAGTATTTATTTTTACAAATCTGAAAATGGTTATAGTTCCTTTTTACCAGGACATTGAAGGTTTTAGAAATTCATATCAGGATTTAGCGCACACTATTGTTTGAGCATTAAAGGCAAATAATCTAATCTGGAAATGTAGTGTACAGTGTGCCAACGTGTTCCAGGACATCTAAGGGCAGGATCAAATGTCATAGTGGATTTGAGATGACAGCTTGTAAGGAATGTGAGTAATGGTCATTGACATTCCCAGAAATGCATAACCTGTAGCCTGAAAATGCATGAATAGTGCATTTAAGTGCTTTGTACTTAATTTTTAAAAAATGTATACAAGTGTTAGGAAACTGGTAGTTCAATGGTAAAGACCTGTTTTTTTATACCCCACTTTTTACTATCTGAAGGAGTCCCAAAGCATCTTACAAACACCTTTCCATTCCTCTCCCTACATCACACACCCTGTGAGGTAGGTAGGGCTGAAAGAGCCCTAATAGAACTGCTCTGTGAGAACAACCCTTAGAGAACTGTGATTAGCCCAATGTTACCCAGCTGACTGCATGGGGAGGAGTGGGGAATCAAACCTGGTTCTCCCAATTAGAGTTTGTTGCTCTTTAATCACTATACCATGCTGGCTCTCACAGTACATGGCTTTCACATGCAAGGCCCCAGGATAAATCTCTGGTACTTCCACTGAAAGTGCTGTCACACAGTAGGGCAAGGGAAATTTCAAGACATCAGTCTCACAGCAGAGAACATTCAGCTCGATTACTCCCAGGGGGAGTCTGGGCAGCCATCCATGAGGAGATACAGTGGCTGTACATCTAAGTGAATCACAAAGACCTGAGATCTGGACTGGTGCTTTTACATATGAACTCTGATCAAAAGCTGGCCCTACCTAAGATTTTTATGCAGTGGATATTAGGTGAAACAACAGTGCATGCTAGGTATAATGCATGTTTATTCAGAAATTCCATGGGCTTCAATGGCACTTATTCCAAACTAAGAACATACAGCATTTCAATCTCAATGTCATACCCAGTGTATTTTGGCTGCTTTTGCAAATATACACAAAGAGTGATAAAATTAGAATCTATAATTATAGTGGCTAAACTAGCACATTTGTCCTGACTGTTACCCAAATAACAGTTTCAGAGCCTAATCTTTTTCACCATGACAAAGATCTATAGAACTGTCCTCTAGTTCTGCATGTGCAAAGCCAATTAGTGTTTTCCAGAGGAGCAATCATTCATACTGGATGGGTATGTTTGAAAATAAGGAGAGCTTCATAAGCAGGCAACAATGTGGCATGAGATCAAAAAGCCAAACCCCACTAGGTGTGACAAATTCTTAGGTTAACCCAAAACAACTCTTTGGAGTTGGCCTACATTCACACAGCTGGCATACCCGGGTTCCCTTCCACTTGAACGATATAACATCTTCCGTGCTTAAGAACAGGACCTAATAGCTCGGGTAACTCTTATCTCATTCGAATCTGGAACACTTGAAATGACATTGCTTGACATTGAAATGAAGAAATGTGCTTTTGAAGTTGTTAGACAATGTGCATTGTATTTCTGAAGAGATAGGGCTAATTTACTTGCCATTAATAAGCATCCCGAAGGCAGCGGAGCTGAAAGAAAGAGCACCTTGTGGAACATGCAGAAATGCAGTTCCTCCATGTCCTTTATAGTTTAACAAGAATGAAACACAGCATTTGCTTGCTGCATCAAAAGAAGATGACAACATTTTTAAGTCCAGAAAAGAGATAGCAAACGTGTAGGGTTGCAATCATAAACACATGTATTAAAGAGTAAGGCCCACTGGGATTTCCTTCAGAATATGCGAGTTGAGGATAACACTTTGACAAGATAAAGATTGTGTACTATTTCATATAAGGTGGCATTGGCTTTAATAACAGGAAATTGGTTTTGAAAGACCTCAAAATGAGGGTTTCACCCTCCCCCATAACACAAACAACTCAACTGTAGCAGGGGTTGCCTTCCATGACTCATTCACAATGACCAAATTAAGATGCTTGCAAATGACATTACAATAAAACATTAAATGCTACTTAATTTCTGTAAGTGATTTACACAGCAAACAATTGAGATGCAGGAGTAACATGAGAGACTTTTACGTCATATATTCAGTTATGAAACAGCAGAGTTTATAAGCGAGTCCCATACAGGATTTTACCAAGTCCAGATCAAGCGTCAATCTTTTAAAGGACTACAACTCCCATGGTGCATTGTAAGGAAGCCAAGCCCAACATGGAAATCATTGCTGCCGTCAGTAAAGGGAAGCACCAACGAGGAACGAATACAGAAGCTGCGAGTCTGTGCGGAGTCCCCAGTGGGGAACGTAGTTTCGAGCATTTCAGCCGGTTTTTCTTAAATTGCTGGTTTCATGATAATCCCAACGCATTTTCGGCCGAAGAGGCAACGCGTGGGGAAGAATAATTCCTGTCAGTTATCTTCGACACGCCCCTCCTTCGCACGCGTTAGACAGTGAAGCGGAAGTGGAAATCGTCATAGTAACCCTTCAATCACGCCTCCCGCGAGTGTCCCGGAAGCACTTCGAACAGAAACCGCTTAAGTTTTCTGTTTTTTAAATTCGGTCTCCGGAGTCATTCTGGTTTTCGCCGGACGACGTGTACATTGAAAACAAACCCCCCAAAATGCAAAAGACATAGAAACAGCCCGCCCGGACACAGGCTATTCCCGCCCTTACGAGCGATTGGTCCGTTAAGATAGCAACATCCAATTGAGCGCAGCCACGCTCTGGCACCGGGAAACCTCACCTGGAAGGGCGCGATTGGCGGGGAGAGAACGCCGCTCCTCCCCTCCAAGCTTCCTAGTGGCTCTGCGATTCGCGTGGTGCGCTCCGATTGGTGGGACCAAGAAGCGGTTTACCCCCGCCCCGCGGCGCCTGCTAGTGATAAGTCTGGGGGGGCGGGCTGGCTTCGGTTAGCGGCGCTGGCCATTGAGAGCGTGTGGCGATTCCCCTCCCCTCAGAGGATAGGTGTGCGTGCGCCTCTCTCCTTCCCCCCCCCCATTGGTTTTGGGCGAGAAAAGTTCCTGGTCTGTTGGTGCGCGTGGGAGGCAGGTCCTGTCCTGTCCAGGCGGGTAGTTCCGGCACCGCTGCAACGATGAAGCCTCTGTGGGGACTCGGCCTCCTCTGCGTCCTGCTGCTGGCCGGTGAGTGCGGAGGGGGGAGGGGGTTCTCGAACCTTCCACGCCGGGCGGGGAGGGGGAGGGGGAAGGGCTGCGGGGACCCGGCAAGGGGACTTTGCGCCCTGCGGCTCCTGGCCGGAGAAATTCGCCTCACGAAATGACTCTTGAGCCCCTCTCTCTGGGAGGGGAGGCCGTCCTAGGCATCCTCCCTGCGACCCCAAAAACACGTCAGTCAAGGGGGGAGGGGGGGCTCGCCACCTTTAAAAGGCTGGCTCCCTGATTTGGGCAAAAGCCACCCGGATTTAGACCTTCCCATTCGCTCCCGTGTGCACGGCACCTCCCACCACCATGCATTTGACATGGTTCCCCATGGAAACTTCTCAGTGAGTTTCGGAATATACTTTTTCCCTCCCTCCTTCGTGTTGCTGGAATTTGACTTCGGATTCCCCTAAATGTGGCCATTTAACTAAGATGGATTTGGTCGAACTCAAAGGAGGAGGCCTTCGCCCAAGCAAAGAACCTTGAACCTCAGCTGCACCTTTGCACGGTGAAGGAGTGCTTGGAAGATGGGTGGGCTTGCTTACAAACATGGTTGGGCATTTGTCGTTATAATGGTGTCTGGTGTGGTTATATTATTGTACATTGTAGTTTGTAGTCACCTGTTTTTGCATTGTGTGAGTGACAAAAGGTCATCAGAATAAGGGTTTTCCCCCAGAACTGTGTAGGTTTGTAAGATTTGCGTCCTGTGTAGCACAATAAAATGCAGGAGACTACAAATGGCAGTCTTGGCATCATCTTGAAATAAGTACTTTAATGAGACTAGTTTTATCATCTGCTCTTCTACTAAGCAAGACATGTTCAGGAAAGGGATTACTTGTTTCTTGAGACAAATCTACCTGCACTGTCCTTTCAACATTTTGATATACAAGGTAATTTAGCAGCACTTCACGGGCTTTGTCCCATTCAATCAACTCCATTGCCTTTCTGGTTTCATGGTGAGGTGTGGCATGGAATCTTGCTTCATTGACTTTACAAGAAATCTGTTTTTCTTCCAAATTTATCATTCTGTGTTCATCTTTTCTTCAAACTAAATGTTACTCCCTTCTGGTGCCAGTGCTCAGTGCTTCATTAATGACTGTAGTACTGTTAAGCTGTACATGAAAAACTGCTTAGCAGACACTGCTTCATACTTTTGAAAGTACCTTGAACACAATGTGTTTCTGTACTGTTCTGTGCTGCAAAGATAAGCAACAATGTTTCAAGTGCTTGACCATAGTAACCAGTCAAAATCATCCTTTTGCAGCCTCTGCCCAGGCAGATGAACTGGATGTGGATGGCACCGTGGAAGATGATCTGGGCAAAAGCAGAGAAGGATCTCGAACTGATGATGAAGTTGTTCAGAGGTTTGTTTTGCAGCTATTTCTGTACATGTAATGTGCAGCATTCTTGTCATTGCCACACTCTACTTTATGGGCCAACTTTACTGCTGGTGTCTATTTTATTATTAAATTTAACGGGTAGAATATAAATCATCAAGAGCCTCTTGTGGCACAGAGTGGTAAGGCAGCAGAAATGTTGTCTGAAAGCTCTGCCCATGAGGCTGGGAGTTCAATCCCAGCAGCCGGCTCAAGGTTGACTCAGCCTTCCATCCTTCCGAGGTCGGTAAAATGAGTACCCAGCTTGCAGGGTGGTAAAACAGTAATGACTGGGGAAGGCACCGGCAAACCACCCCGTATTGAGTCTGCCATGAAAATGGTAGAGGGCGTCACCCTAAGGGTCAGACATGACCCAGTGCTTGCACAGGGGATACCTTTACCTTTATATAAATCATCATTGAATAAACACTGAACATTTGAGTTGAAAAATATGTTCTGTCCTGAATTGCTCACTCACTCAGGGTCCAAAAATGGTATTTTTTACAGGGAAGAGGAATCTATCCAGTTGGATGGCTTAAATGCATCCCAGATAAAACAAATCAGAGAACAGTCAGAAAAGTTTGCATTCCAGGCTGAAGTGAACAGAATGATGAAGCTTATTATCAATTCTCTGTACAAAAATAAAGAGGTAGGTAATTTATATGTTACAGAACACTAGAGGTGTGACCAATTTATTTTTGTATACTTAAGCCCTGTTTTCAACATTATGCTACAGATCTTCCTGAGAGAATTGATTTCAAATGCTTCTGATGCTTTAGACAAAATTCGGCTGATCTCACTAACTGATGAAAACGCCCTTTCTGATAATGAAGAACTCACGGTTAAAATCAAGGTAAATTGCCGTTTTTGTCTCTTCTGCTGTAGTCACAGATTACTTCTCTTTTGCAGATAGAAGGTGCTAATTTCTAAGTGCCCGTATATAGAGACTGATAGAAAAGAATAGAGAGCTGAATGTTGCCTAATATAATGCAGAACAAACTGTATTTATTTTGCAGTGTGATAAAGAGAAGAATATGCTTCACGTTACAGACACTGGTATTGGCATGACCAAAGAAGAGCTTATTAAAAATCTGGGTACCATTGCCAAGTCTGGTACAAGTGAATTCTTAAATAAGGTCACTGAGATGCAGGAAGAGAACCAGTCAACCTCTGAGCTGATTGGTCAGTTTGGTGTTGGGTTTTACTCTGCCTTCCTTGTAGCAGATAAAGTTATTGTGACATCAAAGCACAACAATGATACTCAACACATCTGGGAGTCTGACTCAAATGAGTTCTCTGTAATCAGTGATCCGCGAGGAAATACCTTGGGAAGAGGTACTACGATAACGTAAGTATCATTGCAAATTTCCTTAAGACATTTACTTTATTTTTAAAAGGTAGCAAGCTGTCAACACTCAAGCCTGATAAATAAGTTTATGTTAAAACTCTAGATATGGCTCTAACCTAAATGCATCTCTTATACCATGTATAATTCTGCTGCTGATTAGCAGTATCACTGACAAGGCACAACAATATTCTATCTTAAGCTGCTGTTTCCTTGGTTTGCATCATCAAAGACTGACTTTGGGTGATGGACACTTTCCTGTTCCCTGGGGAATGTAGCAGAACTTTGTACCATTTCACATAGATTTTATAGCAGGCAGTGTATTATGCTTGTCATGGATAGGATGCTATTGGCATTGGAGGGGTGGCTAAATTCTAGCCTTTGCAAAATTGTAGCTCCCTAGCTTCTGTACTCAATCCTTGGATGACTATACGATCTATCCTGGATGACTATATGATCTATACTATCCTAATGTATTAAAATTGTATACAGAATGCTAAACTTCCATAGCATAAAGAGTAGATTATCAGTTAGTTAACAACCTGTAAAACACAGCAATAATTTGGCTCCATATACTCTTCGTTTTTAATTTGTAATGTTTTAATTGTTACTTAGAAGCTTTGAGCCAAGAAACAAGGTAGGATATAAATATTTAAAGAACTAAACTGAATGGCTTGTTATGTTTCTTAGCCTTGTTTTGAAGGAAGAAGCATCAGATTATCTTGAGCTAGATACGGTTAAGAACCTCGTCAGGAAATACTCACAGTTCATAAACTTCCCTATATACGTATGGAGTAGCAAGGTAAGCCAAATGCCATATAACGCACTTTATAGTGTAGTATTTAGACTTGTGTTTGTGACATAGTATCTTTAATTTCCATCTCAGAACTGAAGCTTTGCAAATTTGTTGTGAATAGATGATATGCAAGTGAAGTGGGCTTTTACAGTTAGCATATTGCAATTGCATGCAGTAGTGAACAGAATAAGTTCACTAGTGATCCTTCTGATAAATTGTCTAATGCTTACATTTGTAACAGTGCAGAATTGCCACCATAAATAAAAATTGATTTTGAATATACATGGAGTAATATTTCATGTTCTAATGATAAGACTTCATGGGGGAAACTTCACTAGACCCTTCTGATAAAGTCTTCTTTATGTTTTTTTACAGACTATAACTGTAGAAGAACCTATGGATGAGGAAGAAGCAAAAGAGAAAGAGGAGACAGATGATGAAGCTGCAGTGGAGGAAGAGGAGGAAGAGAAAAAACCCAAAACTAAAAAAGTAAGAATAGATTCAGTGGCTTTAACAATATATCTATTATTTCAATACAGTTGTGAATTTAAGCAAATTAGTAAATCCAAATAGGAGGAGGTGTTGTATGTCTCTAGATGAAATTGGTATTTATTGAACAGTATTCTTCAACCTAACACATGCAAATAGAAGAGTAATGTAACATCAGTATTATGACTATAGTTGATAGAATCTGGAACTTCAGTCCTCTGCTCCAAAATGAGGAATCAAATAGTAATATTCTTGAATTTAGTTCCATTTTGATGGATTACTGATTTTGCAGGAAAATGTTTTCTAACAAACATTCAATTACATGAATAGCAGCAAATCCATAGTGGCTTACTAAAACGATGCTACAGAAAGGTCAGCTTTCCTTTAGTGGGAAGCTTCCACCATGTCTGCTGGCTTGAAACCATGTAAAAATCTATGGCCGTCTAGCTTATGAATGATATGAAAATATTCACAGGTTGACAAAACTGTCTGGGACTGGGAACTTATGAATGACATCAAGCCAATTTGGCAGAGACCATCCAAAGAAGTTGAAGAAGATGAATACAAAGCTTTCTACAAGTCATTTTCCAAGGTATACTTTGGTACTAATGTCCTAGTGGAAGCCATGGGAGACCACAGTAGTAAATACTAAGAGACAAATGAGAATTTCTAGTGGACTGACTTCTCAGTAGACTGGCATTTTATAAAATCCCCTTCAACACTGAACGGTTGTTTAATTAGGCAAGCCTCTTCATGTTAGGACCTCTTCTGAGGCAAACTTAAAAGGAATTGATCCATATGTGTGAAATCAGATTCTCCTTTTTATTTTCTCAAGCAAACAAATTTCTCTACCTGATTCTCAGCAATAAGCCTACATTCCAATGCAAAAGTACCTATCTGAGTAGAGTGTACTAGACTGCTGGCAGGCAACCTTTTTCCTAAGCAGCTTGCTTGCATTCAACCTTTCCAGGCTCTCTGGATTTGGGAAATATATTTGATTACAAGAATTGTAGCAGACACCCTTGGTTTTTGTAAAGAGAACTGACTGCTGTCAATTTTTCCATAGGAACCAGATGATCCTATGGCTTACATTCACTTCACTGCTGAAGGAGAGGTGACATTCAAATCTATCTTGTTTGTTCCCACCACTGCTCCACGTGGCTTGTTTGATGAATATGGATCCAAAAAAAGTGATTTTATAAAGGTAAAAAACTGGCTGATTTCATTAACACAATTGTTTGTTCCGGCTTTTAAACAGTCTTCAAGTATTGTCTTGTGTTGCAGCTTTATGTCCGGAGAGTGTTCATCACTGATGACTTCCATGATATGATGCCCAAATACTTGAACTTTGTCAAGGGTGTTGTAAGTATCTTCACAAGTAATGTACAAGAATTTTTTTTTAGTTTTAGCTTTTTTTTTTTTAGTTTGGGACCAAGTTGCTTTAAATGTTTCTCTCTGTTAACTATAGGTAGATTCTGATGATCTTCCTCTAAATGTGTCTCGTGAGACTCTTCAACAGCACAAACTGCTAAAGGTGAGTCATTATATTGTTTGAACCCTGTTTAACTTGGGTGTTTGGAGGTTCAGGGACTATTTTATCTATATTTGCTGTTAGGGCTATTAAATAGAAATACTTTTGTTCAATATCTAAAGAGTAGGTTGGTCTATAGAGGATCTACAGAGGGCCAAACCTTGTTCACTTCACCTGGAAGATGGTGCTGTCACCAAAAATGTAGCATATCACTGGTCTTTCTTCTAAAGTTCAAGACCAATGAAGTTTTATTCAAAGTGTAAGCTTTCATTTGCACACAGGTTTCTTCCGATACATTGTAATTGAAATTACCAGTCTGTATATTTAGGTGGAGCAGGGTTTTGACAGCCCTAGAAGGGTTTCCTGAAAGGGTAGGAGTTAGTTAAGTTTTTATGTAGTTTAAAATATTTTGAAATGTTAATTTGGTAGTATGACCATATATGGTCATGACACTGCCCCCCATGGACAATGATAGGCATGGAGGGGGTGGGAAGGGGGCCCCAGGTGGGCATGTACACAACTATGGTTCCCAGCCATATTCTGCATGATCACACCACTTCTGGGGTTTCTCGAAGCCTGTAGAAAATTTTAGGGGTTTCTCAATGGTAAAAAAATTCAGAAAGGCTGAATTAATAACCCCTCCTCCCACAAAAAACCACAAACCTTACATCAGAGCAACCAACACGTATGGTGCATTCGAGGAAAATCAGAAGGAAACAGATACTCTGAAGTTGCCTTGGAATCAGGCAAAGTGAGAGAATTAATTTGCACCTTATTAAATGAATGCTTTAATTCCTAACAGCTCTTGTTTCAGTTAGTCTGGAGGTGTTGCAAGCAGCTGGTAGGCCAGCAGCTAAGAAGCAAATGACATGTATGAAAGAAGCCCTAATCATTGTAAAGAAGGAAATACACCAAAATCAGATTGATTGTCATACAGGTCAAATTCTACAGCAAAGGAGAAAAGGACAAAAATCTGACATTAAGAATAACAAAACTGAAAAACCTGTTATGAAAACATTTCAGCCTTATCGCAAAGAAAGTTTAGGAGCAGATGAAAAGGAAATTGCTTCATTACACCACTAAGAACAATGGAACCTGCAGGATTCAACAGGGTTTTTTAATCTCACTACATATTCTAAGATCCTTATGCCTCTATTATTATGAATCCCCCAGAAGGGGGCTATACATCCTTCTTATTTGGATTATAGTAGAATACAATTGGGAATGGTAGATTGGAATGTGTTTCTCTGGTCTAGGGAGACAGATACACTGGCCAGCCTGCTGCCTCAGAGAAAAAGATGCTGTGCTGTTGCCTCCATGCTTGAGACCAGACCATTGGAGCATGACAGCAGAGTCAATTAAACCCAAACAAATATAGTTGTCATATAAATAAAGGCTGTTATTCCAGATTGGTCCTTGGATCTATTAAGCACTTTTATTATGCTATATGCTATTTTTACTGCTCACCTATCTATGAACTGGTAACTTCCATTTCAGTGTATCTGAAGAAGGGTGCATGCACACAACAGCTTATATCTTGAATTAAACTTTGTTGGTTTCAAGGGCACCACCGGTCTTTAATTTTAATCTGCTGCTTCAAACCAATAAAGCTTTATCCACGTGGTCTGCCTTATAGCAGAGAGACTTAAGATTCAGAGTAAAGTTTGCACTGTGTAGCCTGAGGATCAGTCTTGTGTTCTTCATAAGTCCATTTATAGTTCTGATTTTAATAGGGTAAAATTCAGGACTTAATAACTGTTTTGTTATGTGACTGTGTGTAAGAACATGCCATTATGATTCATTGTGAACTTGCAGCCTGAATTATTCTAGTACTCTAAACTCTCCTTGCTTCCTCCTGTATATTTTAGGTTATTCGAAAGAAACTTGTCCGCAAAACACTTGACATGATTAAAAAGATTGCTGAAGAAAAATATAATGATACATTCTGGAAAGAATTTGGGACAAATATAAAACTCGGAGTAATTGAGGACCATTCCAACCGTACTCGTCTAGCTAAACTGCTTCGTTTCCAATCTTCTCATAATGAGAGCAGCCTTACTAGTCTAGACCAATATGTGGAAAGAATGAAGGAGAAGCAGGACAAAATCTATTTCATGGCTGGATCAAGCAGAAAGGAGGTAAAAATAATACAAGCTATTACAGCAGAGTTGTTCCATTCTAAAAGCTTTCTGTTGTAATGACTAGTTTTATTACAGTTTAAGTCTGTACAAAATTTAGAGTGATGCCATTTTTCTGTGTTGGAGATACTCTGCAGCATTGTCTCAACTGGTTTTCACTGGCATTTGTTGTAGGCTGAATCGTCACCATTTGTGGAACGTCTTTTGAAGAAGGGCTATGAAGTAATCTATTTGACTGAGCCTGTAGATGAATATTGTATTCAGGCTCTTCCAGAGTTTGATAACAAAAGATTTCAGAACGTTGCTAAGGAAGGAGTAAAGTTTGATGAAAGTGAAAAGGCAAAGGAAGCACGTGAAGCTTTGGAAAAAGAGTACGAACCTCTTCTGAACTGGATGAAAGATAAAGCTCTGAAAGACAAGGTACATATATGCTGAGTCCTCTATCTTTTCGATGGCATCTTTGTCTTCATGAGTTCCAAAAGTAGCAGCACTTTTTTTCCTTTCTTTTAGATTGAAAAAGCTGTGTTGTCTCAGCGATTAACCCAGTCCCCCTGTGCACTTGTGGCTAGTCAGTATGGATGGTCAGGCAACATGGAAAGGATCATGAAGGCCCAAGCTTATCAAACTGGCAAAGATATCTCTACAAAGTATGGATTCTGTGAGCGTTTCTTGAGTCTTGTAGGCAATGGGTATTGGTAGAACATATATTAATAGGATATTGGGTAGATACAAAATAAAACATCTTTGGGAGAAGGCACTCAGACTTCTAAACAGTTTATACTGGTTCATTTAGCAATCTTCAGATTTCCTGCCAGTCTCCTTGAACACTTTTTTGTTTCATGGACTGTGTTGAAGTCTGACTACTTAGTGCTGAAGACCAAGGGGCTAACTGGCTTGTCTTAGTAAGATGTTGCCAATGGGCATTCATGCTTTTACAGCATTCCTTTACAAATCGGGTATTGTAGTTTTATGCACATCTTCTGTTGGGTTATCTATCAGTGGAATGGCACCCCTTGGTGGGTTATTCCTTTCAGAGTAAATTGTTGTCAGAAAACATATCTTAAAGGGGTGTTGCACTCCCACTGGATTCAGCCTACTCTGAAGAGTCAAGAGGTCTTCTAGCGACCTAGCATTTTGCTTAAGATTGAACTTTAAAGATGGTTGTTTTACCCTCAGAGCAGCAATACATCTTTAGGGTAGGAACCAGACCATGCTTTACAACAAAGTGTATGGCTTTAAAGTTACCTATATAAAGAAAGCTTTTAGAGCTGCATGGTGTTACTCTGGAGCAGGGGTTGTCAACCTGTGGTCCTCCATATGTCCATGGATATCTGGAGGACCACAGGTTGACTACCCCTGCTCTAGAGACACTTTTCCTTACCATCTGAGATGTAATGGAAATACTTCAGTCTCCAAAGAGATGTGTGAGAAACCTTTCTCATCCCAAAGTTTTGGAAGTTCTAAGGTAGATAGTGTTGAATTTAGCTTTTGATCAAGCACAGGTGGTCTTGATGAATCTATGGGTGTATTTGGTATATTTAAAATCACAAATGACTTACTCAGCTGAAAATTCTATATCTGAATGAATGAGTGCATTGGCTACCGACCCTTGCCCTTTCTTGGCTTAAGATAGGAACATGAAATGCATAGTACTGCTGGGAAGTGGAGCATGACAAACTTACAGCTGCGTGTTATTTTTTCCCCTCACTGCAGTTACTATGCAAGCCAAAAGAAGACATTTGAAGTCAACCCTAGGCATCCTGTTATAAAAGATATGCTCAGACGGATTCAGGTAAGAAAAGTTCAAAACATTAACAGAGCTGTGTGGACTTGTGAAGTGCTTCAGGTCTATTCATATACTTTAAATTCTATCAGAATAAGTTTGGCATCCAAACTTGTATCCATGCTTTTGGGGAACTCTAACTAAAATAGTTTTAATTTTTCTAAATTAACTCTTATTTTAATATTAGGAAAATGAAGATGACCAAACTGTTGCAGATCTTGCTGTAGTTTTATTTGAGACGGCTACTCTAAGATCAGGGTATTTGCTACCAGACACAAAGGAATATGGAGAAAGGATAGAAAGAATGCTTCGTCTGAGTTTGAACATTGACCCAGAAGAAAAGGTTAGTCAAAATGTTGAGCCACTGTGTAGGATGCAGCCTTTCAGACTTCTGGTTGCATTAATAGCTTAAATTGTTAAAACAAATAGCAGGAGCGTTGCTCTGTTCAACTTTAAAGCCTCACATTCAGACGACACTGAAGCTCTGTTACCTAAATAATATTTATTTCGGAAAGGTGGAAGAGGAGTCTGAAGAACCAGAAGAGACTGCTGAAGAGGTAGAACAAGATGAGGAGGAAGTAGAACCTGATGAAGACAGCGAAGATAGTGAAACACTTAAAGTTAGTATACTTATGTGGCTTCTCACCCACATTGTACAAAAAGTGATTGCTGGAGCCTTCTCTTACCTTACAGTCAAACAGTTGATGCTAACTGTAGAAAGTACTATGCCAAAAATCGCTCGTGGTCTGAAATATCTGTTACTTTAGCCCAGTAAAGCCCACTTTCTATACATGCAACAGTTTTCAGGACCTGCTGGTAGAGCACACTAATTTCTACATCTTGACACCAAACCAATTCATTATTTGTGTTCAAAAGTTGATAATTTCACTGAGCAGTGTTTGCATTTCATACATCATTGTTGAAGTAAATCAGATTTGTTATCAATTTCCCAGAACTGCATCCCTGCCCTTGGGACCCTTGGTTCCCAGTCTAGCTTTAAAACCATTGTTTTAAGCTGTAGAAATGATGTTACAGCAGGAAGGGCTGGGTTCTGTACTGTACTACTTGTTGCTCAAATATAGTGGTCGATCCAATTAATGGCAAAGCATTAACATACGCCAAAATTGAACATTGATGTATTGCATAAGGACTCTTGGCTTGTTTAATAAAAATAAGTCTTCCTACAAGCCAGATGTTCAAGAAATGAGTTTTTGTGATGCTGAGGAAATATCTTGGCATGGCTGTGCACTTGAAATTCTCAAAGCAAAATGAGTAGCTGACCTAATCTAAGCACTAGAAATGGCATTGGAGGTATGAAAATAGGGCTGCAGAATTCCTCTATATATTAGTGTGTTGGAAATAGCTCACTTTCCCCCTCTCTCTTTGCAGGAGCCTACAGACACAAAAGATGAACTGTAACATGCACTCTCAACTAGATCCTGTGACCGGGATGAAGCAGGAATGTGAACTTAAAGTTGTTTTGTTTTTTTTCACTGTAAAATGTTTTGGGGGGGATGCTGTTATGGGCAGAAGGGATTTTTTAAGTTGCATTTTTTAAACATTCCTCACAATGTAAATTTGTACTATTTAACTGACTACTTGGTGTAAAATCTTGTCATGTGTACAAAATTAAAATGTTCACACCATTGGTGGATTTATATTGAAGTACTTAACCTCTTATGGTGAGGAAGTCACTTAAAACTCAACAGAAATGTGGACCAGGGCAATTAATACTGTAGGGAATAGACAATGAGCTATAAATATGCACAGGTCTCTGATTCTTTTTAGTGTAAATATAGTTTCATGTAAGGTTTCAAAAAGGTTGAAGCAAACAGACTTCACAGAAAAGCAAACTTTAACATTTCACAAGCTCAAGATAAACTACAGCAACCAGATTAGTGTTCACAGAAAGGGGATGCTTCTTTTCCAGACCCATTTGAAACTTGAAAAGGCATCCAATTTCCATTCTATAACTAAATTTTAAGATTTTCTGTAATTTCGCTCTGCAGGTATGAATTAGCAGGAAGTCCCGCGCCCCCAGGATGTATGCCTGGCTTCGACCAGGGGCAGGGCCTTTTTGGTCCTGGCCCCTACCTGGTGGAGTGAGCTGTGGGCACTGTTGGGACTCCTAGAGTTCCACGGGGCCCGCAAAACAGCTCTTCTGCCAGGTGTTTGGTTAGGGTGGGATAGTAATCCTGCAATGTAAAATCTGGTCCCCCCCTCCCCCCTTTCAGTCCCTGTGCACAGTATTAGGCAGCATTAGGGATCCTGGTGTCATCTATTTGTATTGCCTGTCAATATTACCATTAGCACTGGCCCAATGGTCCAATATATGAGCAGAGGTTTTAGAATTAAATAGTATATGCTACCTTTTATGATGAGGATTGTTTTTGAGATTATTGGGGATTGTTTTAGGTTATGTTTTAGATGTGACTTGTTCATTGTCTTGTGAACCTCCCTTTACAAGGAGGCCAGTTCTGTTGGTGGTATGATGAGGTCTGGTGGGACAACTCCATTTTACAGGCCCTGCATCCTGCATATCTGTTTAAGGACTTGTAGGGCCTTGATCTTACCCAGGACACTGTTCCTCCAGGCCAGAGGCAAGGCCAAAAAGGCCCATCTCTGGGGCAGAACCCTTGGCAGATCTTGCATACTGGAATGCAGGCTCCTCTGAGGGACAAAGGGTTGAATGTGGTCCTGCAGGTACAAAGGTCCTAGACCATTTAGGACTTTAAAGGTTAGTACCAATATCCTGAGCCTGATTCAGTCCTCAACTTGGGAACCAATGCAGCTGGGCAAGCACTGGTCAAATATGTTGTCTCCACCCAGTACTGATTCAGAGCTGGGCTGCTGCATTTTGGGCCAGTTCCATTCAATCTTATATTTCTGTTCTTTGCTGCAATCTGACATTCCTCCATTTTTTTTTGGGGGGGGGGAGTATAATCAGTGGTTTATTTATAGCCTGTTCAAAGTGGTTTCATATTTTTGTATTGTCACTATATCTCTGGTATATGTGTAATATAACCAGGAGATCCTATGAACTGCCCACCAGAACCAGCACCTCTGTGTCAATGCCCCTATTCTCTGTTGCTTTCAACAGTGTGTGTGTGTGGGAGGGGGAATTTAAAGGCAGGCATTGGGTTTTGCTGGGCACTAGCACATTACACTGGGACTGCTTGGCACTCTGTACATGCACTAGCTAGTGGTTTTGTTGAGCTGGCATTGTTACAGTCGTTCTGGTTCTGCAAAAATGCCCCACTATCACTTCAGTTTCTACTGCAGAGACTCTTGTTTGACATTCCCTGCTTTTTTGCTGTTTTTTCCTTTAGCTAAGGATGAGGTTACCTTCTTTGGGGATCTAGAATAGGATCTCCTACTCCAATATTTCGGAAAGTTGGGGATTTTTCAAGGAATCAACAGAAGCTACGGCAAAAATGTGGTGCCTATACCTCAAAAAACAGGCCATTTACACTCAGAAAGGCACCCTATTACAGCCTCTATGGAAATTATTGACTATAATTGCCTGCATAAGCTATAATTGAGCCAATTTAAAGGCATCAGTCCATTTAAATGTATTCATGGAGTTGTAGCTTCATCTGGAACGACATTCAAAGGCAGTGCATTCCTTTAAAATGCTTTTTAACTGGATATTCTGCTTTGCTGAATAAGCCCCAATTTCTTTAGAATTATTTGGGATTGGCTATGCTAGATAGTTGAAAATACTGCCCCCCAATATCCAGCTGAAACAATAACCAATATCAATGTGTTTTCCAATTTTTTTCCCACTTTGGATACAGCCAGATGCACAACTTACTCTGCATGGAATACTCATGGAGTACTGTGCTTTATAATGACTCAGCACTTCACAGATGTTTATTTAAAGTTACTTTCAAATGCAAACCATTATGACATTTGCTAGGAGGCCCATGCAGGTTCCCGCTTCTAGCTGGCCTTTTTGTTCTAAGAACATCTGACACTGCTTAGACAACAGGTGAGGTGCCAGATGATTGGAGGTGGGCAAATGTTGACCCCATCTTCAAGAAAGGGGAAAAGGAGGATCCAGGTAACTATCGACCCGTCAGCTTGACATTTGTAGCTGGCAAAATTTTGGAATAAATCATCAAACACTTGGTCCTTGAGCAGCTGGAACTCTGAGAGCTGTGATTTCTAAGACTCGGCACAGGCTTCGCAAGAACAAGTCATGTCAGACCGAGCTTATCTATTTTGGAGCAAATTACAGCCGGTTGGCCCTCCAACTACCTCTGCTCCCCCTCACTGCAGGGAGCTCTGCCTTATCAGCATATGGCCTTGGTTCCCAGGGGAACAGAATGACTGCCAATAGGATACTTGCTGGCATCTGGGAAAAAATCAGTCTGGATGTCTCCAGGTTTCGTGCCTGAAAAGTTCAAATGTGCTTTTCCCCGCCCGTAGTTCCAGCACTATAAAGGGCTAGGTAGATCCTTACTATGTCTCAGTCAGTTTTGCACACTGTTATGCTTTGGATTTCTATCATGCTTTGCGAATACCTTCAATGAAGACTTTTATCCTTTACCTGCTCTCCAGAGTCATGTGGATGGTTTTGTTGATGCTACTGAATCCTAAGCTCCTAACATGTGCCAAACATGCAACTGATGTAACAAAATTTGACCTTCATAGACTACAGAATAAAATAGGTGTATTTTAATATGTTATCATAATCAATACTGACATAATTTTCAAAATTTCAATCATAAATAACATCAAAGAGCAGTTTATAGGGGGTGACATGGTCACTGTTGTGAGGGCTGAGCTTTGTTTCCGTTTTTAAGACCTAAGAGTTCTGTTCTGAGTTCTCCAGGCTTGGGAGGAATTTCAGGTATTGTCTGCAAAAAACAAAGCAAAACTTACACTGAGAGCCACATCCACCACCTTCAATATCTGAACGGAAACAAACCATTTCTGCTAGCTTTGCACCCTTTGGTCTTTTCAACAGTATTTTTCTAAGTTACCTTTAATTAATAGTAGCATGCACGATGAGGCATGAACACTCTAAATGAATGATGTAGTTCTATGTACAATGAAGTAGAAGAAAAGCTATGTCAAGCGATACTTTATTTACATCCACTTCTAAAGCACAAAGTGATTAGGGACCAAAACCCACTTCTGCCCAAACTTAATGTTAATCTGCTGTTTCAGTACATATGCAACACTAGCTGGGGGCTTTTTTTTTCTGCCCAAAATACCATCCCCAATCCTGTATGATTTTTGGATTATCATGGTTAGGGAATAATTAAAGCATTGCACTCTAAGGGCAGACATCCTTGCACCAGCAGAGATGCTGTTTTGGATCAGAGTCTACTACTACTCAATCCCTTTTTTTTAAGGTGGAGAGAACTAGCATTTAAACTGAGTAAACATCCATTTCTTAAAATGAGAAAATTTACTTACAAGATCAGGCCTGTAGTATCTATGGACAACTTCTGCTCCAGCAAACATAGACAACAAACTTGCGCTAAACATTTTCAGGTAGTGAGGCCAAGACACTCCTGCGGGCATGGCAAAGAGACGCCTGCAACTAGAATTCAAGGGGGGAAAGGAAGAAAAAAGAAAAATAATTTCCTTTACTAATCTGATCACGGGGGGAGAAACAAAATCCTAGGAGGAAGATACAGTGGAATTCCAGGAGCCCCCCAAATGTGAACAGAATACTGGGGAAACAGAATTAAATCAAGACACCTCAACATTCTGTCAATCACACATATTGTTTGCATAGCACATTAACTGTTGGAAATTCAGTCAGCGTTTGTTGCCACATTCTAAAGACAGAATAGCCCGATCGCCTTCGATTTTGAAAGCTAAGCAGCAGCGACCTTCCTTAGTATCGAGATGGGAGTCCAGGATTGCCACACAAAGATGGGCAACAGCAAGCCACCTGGCTCCTCTCTTGCCCTGAAAACCCTCCGAGGTCGCAGGAATCGCCTGCAACTGGACGGTACTTCCCGCCTCCACAATAAAGGTCAGGACTCGAGGGTGGGTGTGCGGGGGGCGGGTATTTGATCTCACCCCCTTGGGACGTCCTGCTCGCAGCTAAGTTATGGATTCCCCCTGAACGAGAGCTCAGCAAGCGGCAGGGCAGAGGCTGAGCCCCAAGCGCTAGCAACAACCTGCGGCGGCCACTTGCCTGTATCAGCCCCTCTGAGGCAGGAACAACACCTGCTCCGGCCCACCCATGCGCTAGGCAGAGGTCACGTGGCCGCCTGTGACGTATTTCTCCTGCGCCGAGCCCGTTGGGAGCCTTCGACGCGGCCGCCTTAAAGGTCCCCCCGCTGCTAAAGCCCGTCGCCGCGTCTGTGCAGGTCGCGAGCTCGGGAGTGAACACGCGGTGAGGAGGGGAGTCCCGACTGGCGACGCGTCCTCTCAAGCGCCTGAGCGAGCGTAGGAGGGGGAGGCCGTGCCCCCCCTACACCTGAGGAGCGTTGGGCTCTGATTGGCCGCCTTGGCCCACGTGCCCCTGCCAGGCTGACCGGACTGCCAGGCGCCGTGAATGAGAGCGAGGCAGAAGGTAGGGGGGAGGGGGCGCGAGGGGCGGGGCCATCGCGCGGGGTCCGTTAGGCCCTCCCGGACTGGGTGTGAGGAGAGGGACACCGGCGTGCGGGATGGAGGCCGACGCCCCTGGGAGGTACGGCTCTGGGCACGGCGGGGGGAAGCAGGCCGGGGGAGGGGCCGCTCCGGCGCCCGTCTGGCAGGGCCGCCGCCGCCGCCGCCGCCGCACACAAAAGAGCTGGGCCCAAGCCCGAGTCGCCTGGGTGGGTGGGAGCCTGGAAGCGGATGGCGGCCGGCTCTGCGGCACCCGGCTGTGGCAGCCCCACGAGCCGCAGGATGTTTTGAGGGGCTTTGCCTAGGAGGGCTCTGTTAAGAGAGAGTCAAACTCATTAAGTTGACGTGGGGATGATGCCACTGATGCAGAATAATACGCGTGTATGGGTCTTTTAAGGAAAGGTGGACTGCAAATGCCTTAGAAGAGATTCAGGGGCATGTTTCTCCACGGGAATTGGGGTTGTGCACACTGGTCCCCCCTACTCAGTGTTACCCTTGTAACCATGCTCTAAGGAAGGCGACTGTAAGCCGCTTTGAGCCTCCTTCGGGTAGAGAAAAGCAGCATATAAGAACCAACTCCTTCTTCTGAAATAGGTTAGACAGAGAGATGGTGAGTGTGATACCCAGGCTGTATCTGCACTAAAGATGTTCTTTCAAATGTAGAGACATTAGCTGTGGCACAGAACACCATGCTTTCCTTGCCCTGGTTCCCCTGCATCTATTGTTCTGCCAGCTATGTCACTGGAGGACCTTTAAAAAAAAACTGATACTGCAATGTATCAGTTTCTAATTTTTAACTATAATTAGATATCAGTAACCCTTAAAAAAAAAAGACTAAGAAAGCTCTCTAGAGATGGGATGGTGACCACAGGGAACTGAGGCAGGACAAATGGTGATGTCTGCAAAAATGTCTTCCAGCCAGCCCCAGTGTGAAAACACACTTTGGAACTTTTCTCAAAATATCTGTCTAAATCACGTTTACAAAAGATTGCAGTAAAGTGGGGTAAAAACAGAAAGTTAGTAATTAAGGGATGCGACTGTGTGGACTTTCCAAAACAGCTCCAAGTTAGACGTGAAACTTGAGCAAAACTTCAATGTGGAAGCAGCTCTAGTGAGCTGCATAGTAGTATTCGAAGTTTAAACCTGGGTCTCTCAGATCTTCATCTGCCCAATACAACACAGAATTTCAGACTGGTCTGTTTGATTACATCTTGTTAATAAAATCTCAAAGCATGAGTTTCACAGTGTGTGAAGCGGTTTCTGAGCTGCTTCAGATAGTGTGTATGGACCCATGTAATTGAACATGCCCTGCACTTAGAAAACTAAAAGCTAAAAATGAACTGGAATCGTCAGTTATTCACTTGTTGGTGAAATGGGAATTCTAATCTGTCTGTGAAACTAGAATGGGAGAGGAAGGGGTTCTTCATTGTATCACTGTCCCAGTTTAGACATTTTAAAATGTTTTGTTTAGAACATTTTGGAGCATATCCATGATTCTCCGCTGCAATTTTATGAGTGCACATTACTCATATTTACCCCATTCCCTGCATGAAAGGTTCTGGGGATTGGTACTTTAATTCCTCTACTCTGCTTCATCCATATGGATGAAGGATTTGAAGTGCCTGAATCAGATTGATGTGGTTTTATGAACATATATAAGTATTAATTGACTTAATCAGCTTCCTTACTCTAGAATAATTGATACAGAATAATAACCAGTCCTCTGATTTAAAAACTAGAATTCTGGAATTATACTTGTGACCACTGTAGTCATGCATTTAAAAAGAAAAGCCTATCATTTTTCGTGATTTTTGATATGCATCATGTTTCTTTATGGAGGTATGACTGTATGAATAAAGATAGAGGTGTATGCATGTGAAAAGCTGTAAATTAGTGTTGCCAGATATGCCACACAGAAATTCAGCAAAATCAGTTTTGTAAATGCATGTGGCATAATATGGAAACAGTTAATAAAGTCAATAGAATTTCAAGTAACCAAAACTTTCACTTTTTAAAAAGATATTACACTCCTCTTCAGCCAGCATTTTATCCTTTCCCTTTCCATGAAATGATGACTGCATCTCCAAACATGGAGATGATGAATGAACAGGAAGCTCTTCAGGAAGTTTTGGATCCAAACTCTGTTCAGGAACCAGTTCAAGGTATCTTAAAACTAGCATTTTATTCATATGAATTTGAATTATGTTATGAATGTAGAAGCAATGCTTTATCTTACTCATATCTTTAAAAGGTTTTAGCTGTATGTAGGAATGTGTGTGTCCTTTATTATTTCTAAAAACAATAGAATGGCTGCATTCTTAAGAGTGGTGGTATAATCAATGTAAACATTGGCCTGTTGCAAGTAATACTATGAAAAAGTCCCATCATGTTGCATCTTCATTCTTGGATAGCGTTTATGCAGTTTTTTCATAATACATGTAGTTCAACCAAGCAGCAGTGTATATATGGAAATTATTGTCAAATGCTGTATGTATCTGTGGTATGGATTTCTGGCTTATGTATGTTGTATGTTGCTGTCACATATGTATGTTGCTGTCACTTAAGATCATCTAGACAGTCTTATTGTACTGCTTTTCTTGCATGTTTTTCTGAGTAAACATTATACAAATAGGGACCCATAACAAAATGTTGTGGAGTGTTTCAGCTTTCCCAAGGATGGCTGGACAGACATATCTGTTTCCACCTCTTCTACAAGAGACACCTCTATGGTTACCAAGGCAACACTCATGGCAATGAGCAACATTTACTGAATTACAGATTAGTGGTTAGAGGTTGAAAGTACTTGACTGAAACACTGTCTAGGAGCAAATGCAAAAGCAAATGATGAATGAGCCTAGAAGATGTTTCAGCTCCACAATGTCCCTTCCAACTCACTTCTTCCCTTCTGCCTCTCCTATGCATAGCATAAATTATATTCCATCTCCCAGTTTATTATATAGGCAAAATTAAGTACTTTGCTAGTCCATGTGGCCTAGAGATGCTTTCCATTTGGAATCTTAAATCACAGGGCAAATTTAAATTGTAGTTCCAATTCAAAACAAATTATGGTTAATTGTGTGCAAATAACTCGTGATAGCGGATTACTTATTTTATTCTGTTGTGTATGACAGAAAGAGGGAGTGTACAAGTCCAGGATCCTCCAGGGTCATTCACATAGTGAAAAAATTTGGTTTGCTATTGTGACTGAACCAAACCAGTGCATGGAGCTGAACTTTTATAAATTGTATTTTTCGAGTTCCTTTCTTTTATGTACTTTCTGTAGTATTAGAACTGGTTTGACTGCTAAAAACTCATTGTCAAGCCTTATTTGTGAGGTGATTCAGATGCCCTAAAAAGCATTACCCTCACACAAGATCAGTAAGTAGCAGGATGGAAAAGCTTGGAGCCCAGAAGGCTGAGAATATTCTTTGTAAGGCAACGTTTAGCTGATAGCAGTCTGACACGTTTGAACATATTGTTGCATAGTATTGTAAGCTAAAGTTTGACATTTTCAGTGTTATTCTTTGAAAAACAGATCAATCCGATCTGACGTAGGGAGCTTTTGGCTCTTGAAATCTTAAACCCCAAAATCTCTGAGGTATTACTGGGCTTGAGTCTAGTATTCAATTGTAGACCAACACAACGACCTTCTTAAATGGTTAAAAAGGACATCATAAACTTTGTGTCTTTTTCAGCTGCTACAAAAGGAAGGAAGAGAAAAAATAAATCTACTGAACCCAAAAAGCCTGCTGCTAAAGCTGCCAAATCAAAAGGCAAGCAAGAGAAAATCACAGACACTTTCAAAGTCAAAAGGAAAGTGGATCGTTTCAATGGGGTATCTGAAGCTGAATTGTTGACCAAAACACTGCCTGACATACTGACTTTCAATCTGGACATTGTAATTGTAAGTCACTTGTAAAAAGCTTTTGTTTCTCTCCCATCCCAGCCAGTTTAATTAGCATCTTGGTAATAAATTCTAGTTAAAAGGACACAACAGTTGTTGCTTTTGATAACAGACTGTCAGGTTTATTGTGACACAAGCTTTGATTTGACATTTTGTCAAAGGCATAAAGGATCCCCAACAGGGCTATTCACCTGCAGGGTGGAATCTGAAGGCATGTGTAGGAGTGTGAAATAATGAGCCATATGGAAGTTTGACTAACAGCTGAGAGTTGTTAGCTGAAGTTTACTAAAACTGGGTGGAGTGGGTGCACTGCTGCTGCATGTGCTGGTCATGTAGGCAGGCATTCAGAGTAGCAGCAAACAGGAGAGGGCAGGAGAAGCTATGGCTAAGGGGGGAAATCCAGTGCTGCTTCTGCCCCCTTCCCAAGAGGAAGTGATGACAATTACTGTGCTGCAGTAGATGGAACTCGGCAGCTTTCTGATGGTGCAAAATGCTGTCATTTACTACATTATAGAAAAGGCCATACACGGCTTGGGCCCTGTCTATCTGAGGGACCACTTGTCTCCTTATGCCCCCTGCAGGGTGCTCTGTGGGTGCTAATCTGTTGGAGGTCCCTGACCCTAGAGCAGTATGTCTGGCCTAGACCCAGGCCAAGGCCTTTTCGATCCTGGCCCCGACCTGGTGGAAGGAGCTCCCAGTAGAGCTGAGGGCCCTGATGGAGCTGTCAAAGTTCCACAGGGCCTGTAAAAGGGATCTGTTCCACCAGGTCTTTGGTTGAGGCCAGGATTGAGATCTAGGCTCCTCCTCAGGCTACGCTATACCATCAAGCGACCTACCCTGGGGGTAGGTTGTGAGTAGAGTGAGATTTTAGCTGTCTTGTTTTGCTGGGGGGTTGAGGTTTTATGGGAGTGGGTTTTCATGGGGTTCGTGTTGTAACCCACCTCGAGTCATTTTGAAAGAGGCAGGCTAAAAAATAAAATTGTGAGTGTACTAATCTCTGTTCTGTCAAGCTAAAGAGAGACTAAATGACATATTCCCAGAGGAGAAGGAGAGGGTGGTATATAAATATAATAAATAATTATTAAAAACTTTTTTTTCTAAGAAGATTTCCAAGAGGAAAGAAAATAGCATGATGTAGCAAGCTTCTTGTAAGCAGGGATTTTTTAATGTTTGCTGATACCACTGCAGAGCTATGAGTGTCTCCTTTGCTACGAGCCTCTGGCATCTTTGTTGGAATCATTCACCCTCACTGGTAGTCTTCAAGCAGCAACTGGACAGATACTTACCCTAGATGCTTTAGGTTAAGGTGACCAGATTTTAACATTGGTAAAACGGGACAACATTGATTGGGGAGGGGGGTGTTCTTGATTAAAAATTTGGTCTATATGGAGCAACAAAAAGTTTCATAGAACGCAAAAATAGTATTGTAATATATATATTGTAATTTCAACATAAGTACAATTTGCCAGGTACCCCCAGATGTCCCTCCAAAAGTGGGACAATCTGGTCACCTTACTTTAGGTTGATCCTGCATTAAGCAGGGGGTTGGACTAGATGGCCTGTATGGACCCTTCAAACTCTATGATTCTATCACTGAGAGTAGCCTACTGGCTAGTCCCGTCTTCTACCATCTACCAGGGCAGTGTGCTTTTGCCTTCTGCCCTTCTACCCTTGACTAAGAACAAAACTTTCAGCCCTCTGCACATTTCCAGGCTATTTGGCTTCAGTGGTATCCCATCAGGAGCTCTTACTGATGTGCAGTAACTATGCATGTGCTAATTCTGAGGCTAATTTTAGCCATTCTTCAAAAAGTTGCAACTGAACGGAACAGAAATTATTACTTACAACAACTGCATGTTGCAGCCCGATACATGTCAATCTCATTAGTTTCGATAGGACTAATGTTTCAATTCTTAACTGGCTATAATCACATTGATTTAAGTGGTCTTAATGTAAGTAAGACTTGCTTCAAAAACTGGGTTTATGGGCCAACCTCCTTCCGTATATAAATTAATTGCTAAGAAAGTGCCCCAGCTTATATTTAAAACCTATATCTTTCTCATATCCCAGCGACTTATAGGGTTCGTGTATGTGTGTGTTTTTATTTGGCATATGGTGTTCTTCATCCGTTCAAAATCTCAATTTCATTCGTGTTTTGCTTTTTAGATTGGCATAAATCCAGGCTTAATGGCAGCCTACAAAGGGCATCATTACCCTGGACCTGGAAACCACTTTTGTAAGTCGTCCGAACTCATGATCTGCTGCTGTTGTTGTTTTCTTTCCTGATTTATAACTGCTAAATGTTAAGGTTTAGTTTTAATTCAGAATGCATTCTTTCTGTTTATAGCTGTGAGTGTGTGTGGGGGGGTGATGATATCTTTGCAATACTTCTGCTACAAGAAACTCTTAAAATGGGAAATGTGTAAAATGATGAGTTAGTGCCAATTCAACGTTAGAAAAACTGAAGGTGAGGAGTGATGGCAGAACAAAGATTGCAGTTCAGCCTCTCCAGTCCTACGACAGCAGAGGCCAAGGAGCTGCAAGCAGATGAAAAGATGTCACATGATATCAGAATGACAGGTCAGGAGGAGGGGACCCAGAGTTAAGGCCAAGACCAAGCTGAAAGCAGGAAACACAAGGCGAGGGTCAGAGCATTGTGGGAATCCTCTTCATGGATAGATAACCTCTCCTTGTTGCCATGCTGTTCTTCTAGCATGCAGGCAAAAGGAGTCAGAATGTTTGGCACCATACAGATATACTAGGAGCACCTTTCCAAAAGGAAAAATGGCTGCTCTTTAAGGGCTCACAAGCCAGCAGGTGGGGCTTTCTGATCCAAAGATTGAAGAATACTGATTTAATCAGTGGTTTAAAAGGAAAATATGCCAGACACAAAGTGCCACTAGCATTAATATAGATACCTATTGAACCCGTATCATTATACTTATCATATCTTCAGAAACAAATGTGTTGCTGAAAGTACATCTTGATATCATAACAAACATGCATTTTCTGGCTTCACAGGGAAGTGCCTGTTTATGTCTGGACTTAGTGACCAACAGTTGAACCATATGGATGATCATACCTTACCACATAAATATGGTATTGGATTTACAAATATGGTGGAAAGGACAACACCAGGTAGCAAGGACCTTTCCAGGTAGGGCAAAGGTCAAACTATCATGCAGTTAACACTGGTAACTGTGGTCCAATTTTTATTTTTGGTTCTTTTTCCTTTTAGCAAAGAGTTTCGGGAAGGAGGACGAATTCTGGTGCAGAAATTACAGAAGTATCAGCCTAAAATAGCAGTTTTTAATGGAAAATGTGAGGTTTTTTACTTAAGCAGCTTTTGTATCATGGTTCTGCTGATGTTTTATCTAACAATGGGTTGTCTTGATTTTGCTGTAGGTATTTATGACATTTTTAGTAAAGAGGTTTTTGGAATAAAGGTTAAAAAGCTGGAATTTGGACTACAGCCACATAAAGTTCCAGACACAGAAACAGTAAGTTGCCTGCCTTGGTTAGAAATATAAAATGGCACAGGATCATAATTAGTAGATATTTTAGTCAGTAATTATTTTGTCTGAGTGCAAAAAGTTAAAGATTAGTGACTTTAGATGTACAGTGCTTCTAATATTTA
This sequence comes from Paroedura picta, assembly GCF_049243985.1. Classification (NCBI taxonomy): domain Eukaryota; kingdom Metazoa; phylum Chordata; class Lepidosauria; order Squamata; family Gekkonidae; genus Paroedura; species Paroedura picta. Next base: position 106,701,835 of record NC_135373.1, on the reverse strand, counting down.
GAAGGATAACTAATTAAGATGTATATGCAGTTCATTTAAATATAGAGATGGTGAGAACAACTTGTATATTCAGTGAAAGCCACTGTTACTTGCCCAGTTTAAGAAAAAAATTCACTGCCATTTTAAAAACATGCACGTCATTGATAGTGCTTTAATAACAGTTGTAGCAACTTGGTGATTTCTGGTCTAATGCTGCTGTTTCTTTGTTGGGTGTTTTGCACAGCTTTGCTATGTTATGCCATCGTCCAGCGCAAGATGTGCTCAGTTTCCTCGTGCACAAGATAAAGTTCATTATTATATAAAGCTGAAAGAGCTAAGGGATCAGCTGAAAGGCATTCTGTCAAACACAGAGGTCCAAGAAGTGCAGTACTCCTTTGACTTGCAACTTGCACAAGGTATACCTTCGCAAGTTCAACTCAGCTCAGTTTGCTGGGTGCATGTGTAAAATAAAGCAGGTGCCCTTCACTTGTGAACGGCGCATATTGAGGCATAGTTGTCACAAGATTGCACAGACCTGAATTCCTGCATGTGAATTAACTTGGTTGGTTTGCATTGTCTAGAGGATGCTAAGAAAATGGCTGTCAAAGAAGAAAAATATGATCCAGGTTATGAAGCAGCTTATGGAGGAGCTTACGGTGAGAAAACGCCCAGTGAGAGTGAACCGTGCAACTTTCCTTCAAATGGAACAGGTAGAGCACTGATTTTTCTTAAAAATCAATTCAGTTTCTTAAATAAAAAATAAACTAAGTAGCACCTTAGAAACTGAAACTAACAAGGTTTTCTGGGTATACGTTTTTGGGAGTCAAGGGAATTTTGAAAGCCTATACACTGAAAACTTTGTTGGTCTCTAAGTGCTACTGGAGTCGAATCCATACTGTCCACTGCAGAGCAATGCACCTACCCTCTGATGCTAGGGGGAAAAAAGAGATTTGATACAAGTAATTCCTATTAATTCTTCCTAAAATCTGTTTTTAATAAGTTTAATAACAGAATATAAATGTATTAAAGGATTGGACTACTAGAAGGTGGAGGAGAAAAAAGAAAACAATTATGCTCTTGCAGAAAACTACTGTTAACGTTACTATTTTGTCTTGTATTTGGGGGGGGGTTGGTTTTTCTAAGACTTTGTTTCACTGTGTTGTTAATGAAAATCTTTAATAAAAATAATTTTTAATTAAAAATCTATTTTTAGACCACTGCAATAAGTTTCATACAGTGTGAAATTATAAAACTGTTCATGTGCTGTAAAAATTTACCTTTCAACTCAGTCTTTTTTTTTTAATGTCCACATACAAATTTTAAGTTTCTCAAAGATTTAAGAGGAAAATGTACAAATGTATGTAACTCAGTCCAATTCAGCATTTTCAAAAGTATCCGTTTGGATGCAGCCTGAAGTTCCCACAGATGGAAGGATTTCTGTCTGACTTCCGCACCTCCCAGTGCAGCTCAGAACGTGTCAAGAAATGCTGCTTCTGTAGACGGGGGCCCCCTGGATTAGCTGGGGTGGGGTGAGAGTGTTTGCCATATTCACATACACACACCCTTTTGTTCATGGACCTTTTAGGCAGGATCCACGTTTTTGTTTCCCCTCATTACAACTTGTTCTTTTAAATGAAATAATTGTAACTAGGAAGGCCCTAACAGGGGACATTACAATCTGTGGTTAGAGGGTATTAGAAGCTAGTGTGAGATAGGAAAACTCACTTCAAGGATATGTTATTTAGTAACAAAGCTAAGTAATAAAATGTAAGAATTTCAGGGGCTTCTTGGTCATCCTAGTGTCTTTGTATTCATTGGCAAGAAAACTGGGAACAGATTTTGTTACTATGTAGTGCAGTGAGACAGAATACCGCTTTCACATTTCCCCCACCCCACCCCTCCATCTTAACAAGTAAAAAAACTTACTCTTTAAAGATAAAAACTGCATTTTTCAAAAAGGAATTTAGGTCTCAGTGGCATTTCCAGTCATTTTGTAATAGTTCAGCAGAAAAATTTTAAATGATCCAAAATCATACCCTGGACAGGCAGATTTCTGATGGTAATGTCTTCTTTTAGATACAATGCTTGCTACATTAGTAACACATTTTGGTTTGTTTTTATGCAGCATCCAATGCAGAATATAGCAGTGGATCTTCCTTTGGAGATGTCCCCAATGGACAGTGGATGACCCAATCCTTTACAGACCAGATTCCCGAATTTAATAACCATAGGCCACAAGAGGAACAAGGAAAGAATGCTTAAAGTCTGCCTTTTCAGTCATACCTAAGCACTGCAGTTTTTTAATGTATACATTTGTCAAGGATGGTACCTCAGTTCCCCCAACTGAAGCATTGAATTGCATTTTACCTCTTAGTTTTCTTACAATAGTTCAAACTGATTGTGTTGTAGATTTAGACCAATGAGCTAGGTCATTTTAAGAAAATGGCCACAGTTTTTAAGAAAAAGAGACTTCCTTTTTTTAAAGAGGTTTTTTGTATTTGAATAGTTCCATAGTTTGAACAGGTCTTCATGAATGAGAGGTCAATTTATTTCTTGTTTTAAATCTGTATTTTGTAATGTAGAGGTCTGTGAACATATATTTGTAACTTGTCCCCGCACATGCTGGGATATTTCATATGTGTTTAGTACATCCAAGGAGGTGGAAAGTCCTAACATGGTTACTGGACAGGACTGTAGCAAGGTGTTAATATGCAGCAAAATTGTTACACAGTCACAGCTGATTGAGCCTGTCCTGAGTTCTCTGTACAAATGAAAGGGTCCAGCTTTATAGTAACTGTAGCTTTGTTGCTTTCTAAAACACCCAAACTTTAATTCAGTCCTGGTTCTTGCATGCCTGCATATTATTATTAGTGGTAGCTGAATGTGTCAACTGACTCCACTGAAAAACTAGATGAGCCAGTTGTTCTCCAGGTTCACTCTTAGTTTAAAATAGCATTTTGTTACCACTTTTTCACCTTGCTGCTTTTTCCCTGTTCTATTCCTTCTCAGAGTGGTCCCAGACAATCGTGAACCAAGTGTCAAATGTGATATAGCAGTGCTGTGCAGCCAATTGGATATGGCTGTTAGCTGATGTCAACTAAGGGCATGAAGGTTTAAGATGAAGATGCTTTCTGTTCAGGTCACATGGATGAGTCATCTGCTGGGCAGGTTAAAAAAGGAGGGGTTGAAGTACTTTCATGATGATCGAGGGGCCTTTTGATTTTGGCAAAGCACTCTTCCCCACCACTACCCCTTTCTTATTTTTCTACACATCTTTAAAAATCTGTAAGGAAAGTATTATCTGCCGTTGGCCTTTCATAGAGGAAAGTCATTTGACACTGGTCACTGGACAATAATCTTTTATGCATGAACTCTTTAAACTTTTTGTGTCCGTGAGATCAGGAAGAGTACCTGTGCTTCTGAATTCCTGATTTCATTTCCACCTCATCTCAGGAAGGGGCTTCTACAGCAGCTATATTCTGTTCATTCCCTTCCTCCTGTTTTCCACAATTGTTCAGTATATAGAAGGGGAACATACATGTCTCTCCTAGAATGTGAGAATTCAGTGTTTCAGGGAATGTTTGGGCTGAACAGCGAGCCCCCTTGACAACTAACACCTTTCTCAGGTTTCCAACATATGGATACTGTTTCCTTTCTAATGTTCACTGAGCAAAATACTGACAACAGGACATTCTAGCCTTAGGCAGCAACAAAGCAGAACATGAGGAATGGACATGACTTAACTACCAGTGAAGCTTTCCTTAAATACTTTGGGCACAGTCTGCTTGATCTGCAGTCCCAGAATCTGGGTATAGAGGATTACATTAGGACTCAAAGCTCTTCTGTTTGTTTGCTTGGTTTCCCCCCCCCCCCTCTTTTTTTCTCACCTGTATATATGTGCACATACCTGCGTCAGGACAGGGTGAGAGTGGAAGATTTCAGCATGTCTCTCATATTCCCATCTAGCCCTCTTTCTCTTTGACTTAGTTAAAAAGCATGATGAGGGAGAGCTTGATAGAGACATGGAAGGGGCAGACATTCTTCAAATATCCCATTAAATTGCCTAGGATTGGCAGTGGGGAGAAAAAGAGCCCCATTAACTCTGTTAAAATCCGCTGCAGGCGGGTGCCCTGTCCACAAGACACATAGGTCATGCCCACTGTCTTTCCTGAAATTTATATCTATTTGTTGTTCCGCCTGTGCCTGAATTAGTGTTTTGCTTCTTTGTCCGCTTTTTTCTTTCTTTGTCACAGCAGGGAAGAGATGACTTGAAGTAAAAGCAATAAGAGGATCAAAGAATAGTTTTGATAATCTTATCATTAGGTGCTGTGGATACTTGAATTATGCACAAGAAATTGTCTCTCCATAGAGATCTGAATTATTTAACTGCTCCATTAACTGCTGGCTTTTTCTTTTAAGTACTTGTGTGTATTTGTATTATCAATGATGGCTGCCGTAGATCAATTTAAAGTAAATCCATAGTCTGGTTGCAGCTTAAACCTTTTCCAAATGTGTTCTGATCTACTGTTTTATGAGATATAAGCATGTTTTTGGGTTGTTCCCCCCCCCAGTCATGTGGCCTAAAATTCTAGAACACAGGTTGGATCCAAAGTACTATTAGCAGTAGACAGAGAATCATTTAGCAAATGCAAGCTGCAGTTGGGCTCCCTATCTTTAGCAGAGTGCCTTCTTGCCAGTATGGTGGAGATAGGTTCAGGGGGAAGCTGCCAGTTCATACTGGCAACTCTTGCCCATTTCCCCTCAGCTGGGCATCTGCTGATTATCCAGGCAGAATGGGGGAGCCAACATGCTAGACATGGGAGAAGACTGGAGCAGTAGAAAGAACTGAAAACTGTATGCTTGTATTTTCTGTGTCCTTTCTGAGGCTGCTCACTATTTTCTGCTCTTGTTTGCTGGGGCTGGGAAGTAATCAGCTCAGCCTTGCCAAACCAGGCAGCTAAGATCTTGGTGTGTGCCTATATTTGAAAGTGCCATTAGGTTTGAGGAAGCTACTACTGCATTTTGTTCTGATACTAGCAAATTGGAACTACATGTTGATGGTAACACCCAGCCACTAATGGAAATATGCTCTTTAAAGCCTGGGTTGAAGGGCATCTTTGGATCCAACCTATTGTTTTAAATTAAGATTGAGGTATATATTCTGGTTCTGATCATGTTCGTTATTCTATGTGAAAATTGTTCATTGTACAGTCAACAATCTACAAAAATTACTCATTTTATATGTATCATTGTTTACAAGAACTCTTTCTTGCAAGTGCTTGAAGTGCCTTGCATCAGGGATCTGGAACAATTTTATATTTAACAAAATTGCTAATGCTGATGGATAGCTCAGTATCATGAAAATACATTGTATTGAAAGAAGCATCTGTTCGGTCATTTGGGGAAAATTACAAAATAATAGGTTAAATATGAATGTCCATAAATTCGCAAACATGGTGCTTTAAATAGAATTTAAACACTTCTGATCTGCCAATTCCTTGCAAACAAAAAATGCAATGTATTATGGTATCTTCTGGTGCTTAATGATGGCATTTTTAAAAAGTCTTAATGCTGAATTGCTTTGTGTTGAAAAGATGCAATGATAAATTAATTGAAATAAATAAAAGAACTGATGTTTAATTTTAATTTAGTTTAATATTGACTACAGAAAGGCTATATAACAAGCATTTTTATTCAGAAATGTTTCAGGTGGTCGCTCAAGAAATCTAATGTTTTCAGGATGTAATTTACTGCTGAAAAGTAGTTCCTCATTCTGTAAAAGCATACCAGAGCTTTGGTTCCCAGTTCATTGTAACTCCAGTGTCCATTTGCCTAAGTTTCATTGGGAGACATTGCTTCAGCATCACTTACAGTGGTTGCATAAATCATAGAATCATAGAATCATAGAGTTGGAAGGGGCCATACAGGCCATCTAGTCCAACCCCCTGCTCAATGCAGGATCAGCCCAAAGCATCCTAAAGCATCCAAGAAAAGTGTGTATCCAACCTTTGCTTGAAGACTGCAGTCTCATACAACTATACAATGAAGGACGTAAATCATGTCACCAAATGCTATGTAGACTTAAGTACCTGGTGTGTACTAGCTATAATGACTCTGATGCCATAAATGTAAACAAAGGCATTAGCTTCTGGGACGAATCAGTTTAAATGTCCCTGAAGGATCAGGGACAAACCACTTTTCCCAAAGGTCAGTGTGAATACTGGGGTAGTCCCAAGGCTTGTATCTTCCATTCCAGTGAAGTAACTTGGCTTCATGAAGAAACTGTTCTGAGTACCTGGCATCAGGGCTCCAGCCTGGGAGTGTTGAAAAATAAAGACTCTTATTACACATCTTACTGGAAAATCTTGGGAAAAGTCAGCATGAGTAGGATAAAGCCAACCTTAAATACCTCATTATAACAGAGAATGCAACTGTACTTTCAGAAATATTTCTTGGCCTTCATTAAACTTGTATGTGATGTACACATGTAGTTGGCAGAACGAGGTCCATTTCACTTGGTTGGATTACATTTTTCATTCTCATCGAATGCTTAAATGGTAAATGAAAAAATATAGCATTGCAAAGAAGAAGCCGAGCCTTTCCCCCTGTTTTATTGATTTTATATCTGCCAGGTATTAATGTGGTAAAGTATTCAAAGCAGATCTTCTGCAAGCAGACTGAAGGGGGAGTGTTCATTCTCTCACCTCCTTCCCATCTGATGCTCCTGCACATGCAAATCACCAGTTCTTTCACTGATAGATGCAAAACCTTAAATCCCTATGGCTGGATTATACCCCATATTTTTTTTTCAAATAATACTAAGGAAGTTGCAATTTTGATTTTTAGCACCTATCATGAAAAACAAATCAACTTATTAAGAGCAGTTCTGCAATGTAAACATTTGTTTCCCACAAAAATAGACTGAGATCCTTAAAAAACCCATGTTGAAAATCCAAAAGAAAACACCCAAGGCTCCGATCTCATGAAAACTAGAATTAAATCTCATGAAAACTAATATGACTTGTTCCCATGATGCCAGTGCTATTTAAGTGACTTCGGCTGGCTGGGACTCACGTATTTGGGAAACTTACTGTGGCCTGAGGAGGGATAACTTTTCTGACACTGAACATCTAACCTTTGTGTTATCAAAGGGGCTCAGGTTTTAGCTGCTAAATCCTGATACAGATTATGTAGTAGTACACATTCAGATATAAAAATGACTAAATTATAGAATCCAAAATAAGAAATACATACTTTCTCACCAACTTGGTGTGGTTAGGAGTGCAAACTTCTAATCTGGCAAGCCGGGTTTGATTTCCTGCTCCCTGACATGCAGCCAGCTGGGTGACCTTGGGTTCACCACAGCACTGAGAAAGCTGTTCTGACCAAGCAGTAATATCCGGGCTCTCTCAGCCTCACCTACTTCACAGGGTATCTGTTTTGGGGAGAGGAAAGGGAAGGCGACTGGAAGCCGCTTTAAGACTCCTTCAGGTAGAGAAAAATGTCATATAAGAACCAACTCTTCTACCTCACAGGGCGTGTGTTGTGGGGAGAGAAAAGGGAAGGTGATTGGAAGCCACTTTGATACTCCCTTCAGGTAGAGAAAAGCGGCATACAAGAACCAACTCTGCTTCCTCTCAAATGCTGTATGTGTACATAGCTGTTAAACATTCATTAAACATAATTTAACTCACTCAGGCTGCAAACTTCTGGATCCACATATAACTGGGAGGTATGCACCGCTTCTTGTATGTGGGATATTTTCAGTGTGTATAAGAAGATCATTCTGAGTCTGCTTGAGGATCTTGTGCATTTTTCAGTCTAAAACTTACCTAGATGGCGAATATGCCATACAGGAGTAATGGCTGAATATTTTCCATGGAATACAATGAGCATCGGGGAAGTGGCCACACCTCCTGCAAGAGTGCTGCTGTAAAGGTTTTCTCTGAAAAGATTTCAAAACGAAAAATCTGTTTTGTTTTTAAGAGGAAAAAATAATCCAACACTTTCCTGTATGTTAAGCTATAAAGCAGAGCAATTCCACTCATGTAAATGAGGCAGAAAGAATCAAGAGTAGCATCTCCTCCCCCCCCCAAAAAAAATCTGAATCGCTCCAAGGTAGGCGGTAGTGTGGTCACATCGCCGCCAACTTAGGGCACTCCAGAGGGTTTTAAAGCTAGAGACCATCAGTATCCCATCCAAATGCTAACCAGGACCCACCCTACTTAGCAGTCAAGAGGTTAGTATGACACTGCTGGGGATGAAATTGGGATGTGGCTGGTGTAGCGGCCAATTTAAACCACTACAAGATATATGCACTTAGTTTTTTGCTCAAATATCCAGTAAATACCTAAGAAAGCTTCCCCAAAAAGCATCTCTGCTGTGTAGGCTCGCCTGGTATTTAAGGAGTGGAACCTCTGCAAATACAGCAGAGCAATAGAAAGTGCCAAGGGAAGTATGCCAAAAATCATATGAGCACAGAATTTCATGTAAACGCAGGTCTGCGATTATTTTCCTAGTATATTTTTTTAACAACTGCAGGAACTGTAATTCAAAAGAAGAAACTGGAAGTGGCAGGGATTTCACTCTCTTTGTGCTTTTTGGGGCTGGAAATTGTTGCCTCACACTCCTTTTACAAAACTCTGTATCCCATAGATTTTTCTCAGTGGGGTGTAAGCAGTTACAATCATGGAAGGGACCTCCTGGGTTATCTAATCCAACCACCTGCACTATGCAGGATATCCACAACCCTATAGCCAACAGTGTAACCTGCCACCCCCTTGAATCTTCACAGAATCAGCCTCTCTGTCAGATGGCTATCCAGCCTCTGTTTAAAAATCTCCAAAGATGGAGAACCTACCGCCTCCCAAGGAAGTGAAGGGAAATGACATGTAGGGAAAGTTCAATAGTCCCTTGACCCTGTTAATTCACTTTCCATTAAATGTCAGAAGAAATTATTAAGGACCTATGCCTACCTATCCTGCTGTTCTTCCATGATAAATTCCTTAGAAGTCTGCATTTCAATCAAATAATATCAAGTGCATGAACTTTAGAGTCCTGCGGGAGAGAGACGGAGCACTTTGTACATACTCAACATTCTTTTGCATCCATTTCTCTAACTGCTTTGTGATTCGTTGGTGTTTCCATTCCGTCATGTTAGCAACAAAGACACCAGGGTTAAAGGAGCAGGTGCTGGGGCTAATGCCAAGGTCACGAATCGTTTGCTTCCGGTAGTCTAGGAATCCCATATAGGTGTTCTTTTTTAAAAAGGAAAAAAATGAAGCACAAAATTGTTAGTAGCTTGGCCCGGTTACAGTCATTTATCCGGTGTTAGACTGAATGAAAAAAACAGCTGTATGCTTGCATAGGAGAGCCAGCTTGGTGTCCTCCAGCCTTTCTCAACTTTTTTAATGTTAAGAAATCCCTGAAACATTCTTCAGGCTTTGAGAAACCACAGAAGTGGCACACTTGTGCAGAATATGGTTGGGAAGCAGAGCTGTGTATATGTCCACCAAGGGCCCCTCCCCTTCTCACACCCTCCAGGTAAATTATTGACCATTTTGGGAGAGAGGGCAGTGCCATATATGGTCATATCACTCAATAAATGTTTACCAAATTTAAAAAATATATAAAACTTATCTCCCACCTATGTGGGAAACCCTTCCAGGGCTGTCAAGAACAGTTCTGCCAGAGATCTCTCAGACCCACCTACCTCACACCATGGTCTGTTGTCAGGAGAAGAAGGGAAAGGTGATTGCAAGCCACTTTGGGACTTCTTTAGGTAGTAAAAAGTGGGATACAAGAAAACAGCTCTTCTTCAGGAATGCATTCAAGATCCACTAGGGAGGATCTGGGGAGCAAGTACGTTAGGGATTGGTTAGTGTAGTAGTTAAGAGCAATAGTTTCTAATCTGGTGAGCTGGGTTTGCTTCCCTGTCTTCCACATGCAGCCAGCTGGGTGATCTTGGGTTTGTTACAGTCCCAATAATGCTGTTCTCACAGAGCAGTCCTGTCAGAGCTCTCTCAGCCCCACCTACCTCACAGGGTGTCTGTTGTGGGGAGAGGAAGGAAAGGGAATTGTAAGCTGCTTTGAGACTCCTTCGGACACTTCCTAGACTTCTTACTTCCCTAAGTCCCTCACTTTTAGATCCTGCATGCATTTCTGTGATTATACTCATAACCCTTTATTTTCTTTCAGTTTGGATCATACAATGAGCATTAAAAGACTTATGTGAATTCCAGTATTGCCTTATTCCCTAATGATACTGTATGTGAGAACAGTCAAACTCTAGAACAGTGGTTCTCAACCTTCCTAATGCTGCGACCCTTTAATACAATTCCTCATGTTGTGGTGACCCCCAACCATAACATTATGCAAGTGAAATTAAACCGAAAGTGACCAATGGTGTGAAGATCATGATTGTATATAAATTGTCTTTTACCACAGGGTTTTTCAATTCAGTTCTGCCTCTTGTCCCACCTTACTGATCTCACTCTTTTCCACTGCTCCAGACAGATGAACACTCTATCTCGATCTACCCCGCAAGGCTGTTGTGTGGATGGCGCCCCCCTCCCAGCCAAGCTGCTTGCCCTGCCACGACCCCTGTGAAAAGGCTGTTTGACACCCCAAGGAGTCCCGACCCTCAGGTTGAGAACCACTGCTCTAGAAGAATTAAGCAGGATAATACACTAGGAATACATTTTTCCATTGCAAAGTTTTCTTACCTGCATTCCAACACTTCTGACCATTTCATGAGTTGATGGCAGATCACAATCGTCTGAAAAAGCTGCAGCATGCCCAGGGGCTAGCTTGGTTTCATACAGTTCCTGAATGTCACCTTTAAAAAAAATGAAAGCCAGAGCCTCAGTGATCGGCACCTTTCACTATGTTAGCTGTACCCAAGGATTTTTCCATATATATATATATGCAATTTCTCCTCCCTGCCCTTACAGAAAGGAATGCCTCTTTGAAGATAATGACCAGTCTGCTGGGTGCTTATTTAAAAACTAAAAATGCACTTCTTTATGCATTGTATTTGATTTGATGATCCTTATTCTGCAGTGTGCTGTGATGGACTGAGAGGCAGCAGGGCAAGAGAGCCTGTGCTGGCTAGGGTGACAGAAAGGTACCCTGGTGCCTCTGTGACTGGGAAGAAGGTGCTCTTCCCAGGCAGAGAGCAGGCCAACTATGAGGGAAATATGCCAGTCCTTTGATGTTAGCACATCTTGTTGGGAAGGTCCAGGACTGGGAGGCTTGAACCCCAAGACTTGGCACCCAGATTGTCTGAAGGCGATCGAACACCTGTGGGTGGGTCTGAAAAGGGGAGCTGTTCCCTTGTCCAGGTACCCTGCAGTTTTGGCGTGCGTGAGAGCTGTTTCTTCTGGGTTTTACCATGAAGGATAACAGAGGGGAATGAAGTTAAAGAGGGTTGCAGATGTACCATGGATTGTAAATAAACAAAATACTTTTGTTTATTTTGCTCAGTGCACCTAAATCTATCTTTGTAGAATTAAAGTAGTTTAATTTGACAGAGTCTGCACAAGTCCTTACCCCCCTGCCTTTGACTCTTTGCCATGCTACAGTGATATGCTCCTGCATAATTGTCCTTGGGCACCCCACGACAGAGAGGGGGGCTGGATTTTACCCGAGGAAGTGGCAGCAGCAGTAAAAAGGAAGGGCAAGATAGCGATTGGTCTTGCCACACATGGTGACAGAGATCTTGACAGTGCCAGATGTACAAGGCAAGATCAATGCCTAGTACAAGAGGTTCCTGAGATTTGAAAGAAACAACAACCCCCCTTGGTTCAGACATGCAAGTCCAGTTATGTGTCTCTTGGAAGGCACTCAGAATCCAGATAAAAGGAAGCATGCCTTCCTAACTAGCCATAGTCATGATATAGACCCTGTTTGAGGAAAAGCTAATGTATCACGTTTGTTTCTCAGAGAATGTCCGTCCCTCAACCATGCTTCTATACCAGGGATAGTCAAACTGTGGCTGGCAGGGGCTCCTGGGAATTGTAGTCCATGGACATCTGGAGGGCCGTAGTTTGACTGCCCCTGTTCTATACTTTCCAACAGCCTGTGTCCATTAATGGCAATCTCTGATGCCTTGAGTTTCTGATGGCAGCTTTATTCCTACTTTTATTCCTATTAACAAAGGCTTATGTTTTTAATTGCACAGCTATTGGCACAAAACTGGATACTTTATATGTATGTTTATGATTTTTAAAAAAAATGCTATTATGACCTAACCATATGCAACAAACACTGAGAATGTATCAGACAAATAACACAGAATTTTTTTCTTTGGTTAAAGAAAAAGTAAGAATTATCTGTATTAATTAATACTATTTTCAAATACATCTTAGCCAATATCTTTTTAAATTATGCAACGCATAGGTTTTAGAACTGCCGCTCTTTCAGATGAGGGGGAGGAGCCCCTTACCTTGGACAATGACATCATCATCGAGGTATATCACTTTCTCGTGTTCATGGATAAGGAGAGGGAGGTAAAATCGGACAAAGTTCAGCTGTTGAATAAAAAAGGAGGGAGGGATTTCAACAAAGTCTTTAAAGCAGAAGATATCAAGAAACATTAAACAACACATTGTAGGACTGTCCAGTTGAATCCCGACTCCGAGCAATAAGGATTCAATTATGGAAACAAAGTTTCAATTATGGAAACAATGCGGTGGGATCCAAGCTTTCCTGAAAGGCAGGTTTTCCCCTGTTCCTGTATCCAAGGCCATTCAATAGTAGAAGGAAAGTATTTTGCAGGCTGCGATGATCACTGACATCTCTAGGCACTTGTTAGGTTCAGGGTGGGAGGACAGCTGTACAACCTCTTTTCTTCAGCTCTTCAAACAAACTAAGGGTCCCAACTCCTCTAGCTTTTGTAGAGATAAGTGCATGTTGTCATGTTTCTTCCAGGACAAATACAAGGGTTGTCAGATGCATGCTACCCCAAAGGACCCATGTCTTTTGCAAAGGATTCTGTTTTCCCACTCCTCCACCCCTGTTGTTTATGTACTTACAGGCTGAAGTAACTCCGGACGGGCTGCGTCGGGTCGGATTTTCCCTTTTAGCACCATAGGGTTAAATTCCACAATTTTAAACTTTATATCCCTCAGTTTGGAGTTTTCAATCCATTTTCTGAGATGCAAAAGAAACAAGAAGCTTGCCAGAGAATGTCAAGCACTTAGTGTGTTGTTCAGTACACGCACACTCATAGGGCAGTTTCACACATAGTAAATAATAGTTTCAATTCACTTCCCTCATATTACTCTCCCTTATCCAAAAATTCTGCCTTTGGTGGCACAGGGAATTAACTGATGTAGAAGATACTAAAGATTGTTTCATATTGCCCTCTCCCTGAAATAATAAGAAATAAATAGTTGAGTCTGTTCATTATTATCGTTTCAGGCTCTGATGAAGAGTGCACTCAATTTTTATTGGCAAATGCACTTCCTTGTGATATGGCTTCCTTTTATTCCCATTACAATTATGAAGAACTTTATATCCTCTCCTCAATATGATTTTTACTTAAACTGTAAGCCATAAGTTTTAAGCTGTGTTGAGTACTAGATATGTAGCAATTGAATGAGATTTATTGTTTGCATTTGTATTTTGAAATGTCTTAGTATTATTTATTCATGGTGTGTTCTCATGGGTGTCTTCATATGATGTTTATGTTATGCTAAGGCCTATGATTTATAACAATAAATTTATTTAACAATATGTGCTGAGTCACTACCAAATAGATTGCAAATAAATACAAGTTACGTTTCCCTAAGGGGTGAAAACATTCAGGAAATGCTGAGAATGCTTCTGCACACAGCGTCCTCCAGTTTATTCTCCTTTGCTCAACCTAGTAGGATAACTATTTATTTATTCAGTTTAGGTACTGTCCCTCACTGTAAAGCAATGCTTCCTTCAATCACTTAGGAGTGTGGACTTCTAATATGGCAAGCCAGGTTTGATTCCCCGCTCCCCCACATACAGCCAGCTGGCTGACCTTGATAGTACTGTTCTCAGCAGTCTCTGAGTTCCCTTCTAATGTCCACCAGCTTGTAAAGTGCCCTGGACAATACTCACTGGATATTTTATTGCTGCTGGTGATATTCTCACTGTAGTTGTTAAATGCTGGGCCTTCAGGCTTAGTCTGTGGTAGGGTACTAAGCTGGGCTGGGCACAAAATGGGAAAACCCAGCTGTTCTGCCGAACCAAAACAATTTGGGAAATTCAGGACAAGGTGGGGTAGGCGCCCAGGGTCCTAGAGGCAACAAAATTGCAGGGCATCTCCAGCTCCTTCACCTCCCCACCAAGGTTAATTTGGGGGGTCCAAATTAGGAAGACCTGAACGAGGTGCCCCCATGAAAGTGCTTTAGGGAGATGTCAGGCATGGCTTCTGGAGAATAGAGAATGGATACTGTTTGAGCTAGTGGCTTCAGACTTGCAGCTGACCTACCTGAGATGGCCCCCTACATGCCCTACAAATTACAAGCAGATTGGGCTTGGGGGGTCCGAGTTACAAATACCCCAAAAAAGGTGCTCACAGGAAAGTATTTTTTGACCTGATTCTGTATTACATTTTTAATACTGTGTTGGCTGAAAACTGCCTCAAGTGATTTTTTTTTTTACATCATAGACAATGGTGAATATTTTAGAGAATGGTGATGTTTCCTCTGCAAATGCCTCCCTGGCATTTTTTTTTCATGCTTTTCCTCTGAGCCAGAAGCAGCCCAGATGCAGGGGAAAACATCTGGCCAGGGATGTAGCATTGCAAGCAGACCAAACAGGCAGGGAAATGGTTAAAACCTCCTTCCTTAACTGTTAATTTATTCAGTCCCCCCACCCCCAATATTAATCCTAAGGAGCAGACATCCATTGAGGAAAGTTGCATCAGTACAGGGTTGTCAACTCTGGGTGGGGGAAACCTAGAGATTTGGAGGGCTGGGGCCCAAAGAAGTTGGGGCTTGGGGTGGGGGGAGAGCAGGGTGTAATGCTACAGAGTCCGCCCTCCAAAGCAGTCGTTTTGCTTCAAGGGTCCTGATCTCTGCAGCCTGGAGCTCAGCTGTAATACTGGGAGACCTCCAGTTCCCACAAGAAGGCCGGCAGTCCTATTGTGCACTTCTTCCATAAGCCTTCCTCGAAATAGGCACACAAGCAGGGACTGAAATCGCTTCTTTGAATCATCCCACCTGATATGCAGGATGCTGTTCTTCAGGCCAACGATATAGAACAGGATGTTAGAATTGGAGTTGCTGTAAATGCTGCTGACGGCTGCAAATGCTGCTCCCATTCTTCCTGCCGCCGCACAGATCACCACAGGAATGTCTTCTTCCATTTCCTCGGGGCTCTCCAAGTCAACTATTTGTTAGAAATGGAGCCACGTGTTATTAGACACAAGATCCAGATGGGTAGCTCTATGAGTTAATGGCAGAAAGGTAACACAGGAGGGATCCAGGGGCCTTGCTGCATGTGTGAACAATAGAAGAAGAAGAAGAGTTGGTTCTTATATGCCGCTTTTCCCTACCCGAAGGAGGCTCAAAGTGGCTTACAGTCGCCTTCCCTTTCCTCTCCCCACAACAGACACCCTGTGGGGTGGGTGAGGCTGAGAGAGCCCTGATATCACTGCTCAGTCAGAACAGTTTTATCAGTGCCGTGGGGAGCCCAAGGTCACCCAGCTGGTTGCATGTGGGGGAGCGCAGAATCAAACCTGGCATGCCAGATTAGAAGTCCAGACTCCTAACCACTACACCAAACTGGCTCTCACCAAAATAGCGGTGTCAGGAGGCAGAGGGAGCCTCCCTTCTCCCCCCAACCTGATCTCAGCCCATGAGAGAAAATGGGTCACTGGGGGACAAAAAGCACATCCTGCTTGAGGTTTCAGATGCAGCCACTCCATCAGGAGAGTCATTAACCCACTTCGGCAGATAACTAACAGATTCCCACATAAACTGGCATGAAACAGGACTCGTTTGATCAGGAGCATTAGATCTGGGAGGCCCATGAATTTATATAAAAAGCTGCAAACAAGGATGAGGTGTGTGGGATGGGGATGTTAGAAAGAGAAGGCAGTTCAAGGGAAGTGCAAATGAGTGTTTAATTTATTCAGAGTGGGTGAAGGTCATTCCTGACAGCTGATGGCCTGACAAAGTAGGACTAATATGAAGTGTGTTCTATGAAAGCACAGAATGAAACATGACAAGCAGTGCAAATCAGAATGTTATAGATAGCTAATTAACAGATACAATGTGTGGAAATTTTTTTTTTAATTTGCCTTTCCTAAACTGCTAAACTACTGGGGAGAATTAGCTGAGGTTGATTTGTCAGAGGACAGAGTTTGAGGGTGGTGTTCTTGTCTGGTCTGTGGCTCACAGAGCAAGGTCTGTTTGCCTGGGACTGATTGCAGGGCTGACCCTCTGTGGTTGCTGCTGAGAGGCTGGGGCTGCAGACCTCTGAACTGCAAGGCTTATCTTAAGGCATGAGCCAAAGGGCCTGGAAATCAGGCCTGAGGACCTCACATCACTCTAAATATCTTCGAACAACTAGCCAGTTATGAAGGTAGAAAGCCAGCAGGGGAGCACAAGCTATCCAGTGTCTGCTGCTCTGAGGCCCAGAGCAGCTCTTGACATCCAATGATACCATGGTCAGATCCACAGACACTCCCAGTGTGGCTCTTAATTCCCACCACTGCAGAATCATAATAATATGGTCTGTGCATGGGCAAAAATGGTGTGTGTTGTTGTTGTTTTTGGCAGGGAGAATTTAAATCCCCAATGTACTTTTTTTTTAAGAATGAAGATTTTTCTGGAAACATGGGGGAGTTGTTTCCCCCAAGTTTGCAGGAAAATCCGTTTAGCGTTAGTGTGGTCCTCGTGCAGATTTAGTTATCTGCAGATGGAAGCCATGTGTCACTATTAGATATATAGATGATACAATTTTCTAGTTTGATCTGCTTTTCATGTTTCACTCTGCACTTTTCTAGATCTGACTTTATGTTAATCCTTATTGGCTGATATATCAGTTGGGAGTGATTCTCCCCCAGATTGATTACTCTTTCTGTTGTTTGTAGCCTTAAATTCATCTGCTATATGTACAGTTTTGGAGAATTCCAGACAGTCAGCAGCTATGGACTCTACATTCCACTTTTCTTGTATTATGTATGGGAAAGGGGAAGGGTCAGTCTTGGTAATGTCAAAATAAAGAGTAGATTCTAATAGTAGGTTCATACCTGGTTCATTCTTTAAGAGGGTAGATGGCATCTTGTGAACTTTGTTATAAAGAATGACACAAATGGTAAAAACAAGTAGGAACAGTAGAATCTGATTAACTGGAAGAGAAAGGACAGAATGTTCATAATTAGCATCAAGGTATATCTTAATTAAGGATTCATCTGGCAGAAGACACATCTTGCCTGCAGAAAACAGTGGGATCTTCCTCCTCCCACTGCATACACACACCCATTTTGCCATCTGTTCCTGAGCATCCACCAACCCTTCATTTATTTAGTTATTTGAAGGATTTGTTAGCTGCCTTTCAACTCTATGGAATTCAAGGCACCTGAGAAGGAGGCAACTCCATGGGAGGAGCAGAAAGGCAATGCTCACTTCTGCTCATGCTGCTCCTCTCATGCTAGATAGAATCCACCCCATTGTATACAATATAGGTGACAGTATACAATGCCACTCCCTTGTTAACACTAAAAAAATTCTGTATCAGAAGAATACAATGATACTCTTGAGAAGATCAGTCACCATTCAGGGGAGCAGGCACAGAGGCTACCACACATGTCATGTATGGCAGCATCTTCCATTAATTTCTGTGTGAGGTAGAAAGGCAAGGTGCTGTCTTCATCTAATCTGGCCCTGGGACAGACACTCCACTTGATGCACCAATCCCCATGTGCCTGCACCAGGACAAAGAGGGGGAGAACCTTCCACCATTGAACTGGGAGCTCCCGGGAGGGAAGGAGAGGAACTTAGCCTCTTCCCAAGGAAAAGGACGTGTGTGACCATGTCCCAGATTGCTTCTGTTGGCCTACCAGAGTCAAAATTCCTTTGGATACTCTGAATTGTCATTTTCTACACACACACACACACAAATATAATAAACACTTAATCTTTTTATGTATTTTAACTCTTCTGTAAGCCACCCTGAGCCTCCAGGGAAAGGTGCTGTATGCATGTATGTATGTATAAATACAAACAAACCAATAAAATGAAATAGAGATTTCCATTGATAAAGTAAAATATGATAATACTAAACCAGGCACACAGCAATTTTGCCAGTGTATGCATCTCAGAAACCGTGCTGCCCCTTTAACTGAGGGCTGGTCTCCAAGGAGGTAGGGCCCTTCTAACCAGGTTACCTGTTATTCTGCTTTTGAGTTGTTTTCACCTCCCACAGTGGGCTGTAAGCCTGTCTGTCAAAGTCTATGGCTGGGACTGCAGGGAAGCCACAGCCTTACCTGCCACTTCCCTGCTCCTGGCCAGTGCATCTTCTGGGGGTGTCAATCATAAATAGGAGATCTAATTACTGTAGTTAAATTAAGAGTTTAGTGATGAAGATTTCTTACTTTTTCGTAGTAGAGCCATGTGTCCTTTTTGTGCAGTTGCAACCTGTTGCTAAAAGAATCAGAGAAAAGGAGGGGAACGTTAAACACAACCAAAAGTCGGCATACCTTCTCTGTGCTTAGAGTGTAATACACCTAGATGTTGGAGGGAAAATATTGTAAGTCTGTCAAATGAAGAACAGAAATACATAAATGAATTTCAAATAGTAAGCATCCTCAGGGAATGGTTTTAAAGTATTCTAATGTAATAGCTTGTTCCTCCTCTTCCTCACAGTGCTACAGTTCTCAGAGTATGAGATGGTCTACTTTCATGAAGTTTAAGAGAAAGGGGAGTGCATTGTACTCACTGTCATGATACCCACTATCTTAGATGACTTAGATGTAGGGTAGACCCACCAAATATTGGTTATGATGGTGAAATGCAGCAGTGCTTTGGTAGCCAGCTTGGTATAATGGTTAAGAGTAGCGGCTTCTAATATGGCATGCCAGGTTAGATTCCCTGCTCCTCCTTCATGTGTAGCCAGCTGGGTGACCTTGGGCTTGTCACTGTCCTGAGAGAGCTTTTCTCACAGAGTACTGTGAGAGCTCTCTCAGACTCACCTACCTCACAGTGTCAGTTGTAGGGAGATAAAAGGAAGGCCATTGTAAGCTACTCTGAGACTCCATTAGGTAGTGAAAAGCAGGGTATAAAAGCCAACTCTTCTTCTTTACTTGCAACCCGAAATAGATTCAATCTTGAATTGGGCTAAAACATTCTTCAGGCTTTGAGAAACCCTAGAAGTGACACAATCGTATCAAATATGGTTGGGAAGCATAGCTGTGCACATGCCCACCAGGTGCCCCTCCCCTTCCCACTCCCTCTAGGCCAGCCTTTCTCAACTTTTTTACTGTTGAGAAACCCCTGAAACATTCTCCAGACTTTGAGAAACCACAGAATTGATGTGATTGTGCAAAATATGGCTGGGAAGCATAGCTGTGCACATGCCCATCTGAGGCCCCTCCCTTCCCAACCCCATCACTGGCCATTTTGGGAGGGGTGGGTGGACATAACTACATTTAATCATATCACCCAATAAATGTTTAAGAAATTTTTAAAATATAAGAAACATTAATTAGCTCTCACTCATTTGGGAAACCCTTCTAGGGTTGTCAAGAAACCCCAGCATTTTATGAAACCCTGGCTGAGAAGGCCTGTTCTAGTGCATGCTTTGTGTTGCATAGAATAGATAATCACCATCACTATTTATATTATTTATAAAAGCACTTTGTAGGAATAAAATCAGGCGGGTCTCTGCCTAGGGATTTGCAATTTCTTATCCACTTTTATGTTCCAGTCTGGCTGCATGAATTGGCCTCAGCCTCAGCTGACACACCAATGCCATGTACAAATCCACACATAAACAGGTGGATGATAGAACAATTTCTAAAAATAGCCTGGTTTGTTGTTGAATTGTTTATTGAAAATAAGATGCCTTTCCTCTGGAAGACTCAGAGCATATTACAAAGTTATGCTACAATCTAGATTAAATTAATTAAAATAATTCACAAGATTAGTCCAAACAGTGCTAATAAAAACAAATAACCCTCAGCAGTCCAAACCTCAACAAAATGCCCTCTGAAACAACATTATTGCACCTATTCCTAAAGATGTACTTCTTCCCTCCCTGGAAAGGCCATTCTCTAAGGCTGAAGCATGAGCTGTGGAGGAATGCACACATCTATGGAATTTATCAATAGGCCAAGCTACTCTGCTTTTTCCAGGTCTCAGAAGCCAAGCAGGGTTGGTCCTAATCAGCATTTGAATGGAATACCAAGGTAACCATGTAGTGGCAGGCAATGGCAACCAACCTCTGAACATCTCAACATGAAAACCCTAACGAGTTGCAATATGCTGACTGCAACATCCTGAAGAAAAAATGCCTCCCCTTTTAACAGAAGGTGGAGAAATGTGTAGCTAAAGCTTTTTGTGTCATGAAGATAAATAGCATCCCTTGAAACCTCTGTTTAAAGGGCCAGGCCATTTTTTAATCTGAGTTGTTGGCAACTGTAGCTGGTATAACAATGAGACTGAACTGTGATCCAGCAAGTGATCTATTCAGATCTCATTTCAGGAGGAAAGTCTACAATCCTAAGGACCGTTCCTGAGACGGACTAAGCCTCACGGAATAACTTGAGATTTACTTTTCTGTAGATAGTGAGAAGTTAAATGCGGTTCCTATATCGTTGGTATTAAAAGGCAGTCAGAAAATTTCACAGAGGATAGGTACATGAGTGGTTATTAGCCATAATGGCTAATCCGAGCCTCCATGCAATAAGGAGGTTCTGTTAGTAACCCGCTGCATACCAATGGTTTGGTGTAGTGGTTAGGAGCCAGGTTGGTGTACTGGTTAGGAGTGCAGAATTCTAATCTGGTGAGCTGGGTTCAGTTCTGCACTCCCCCACATGCAGCCAGCTGGGTGACCTTGGGCTCGCCACAGCCCTGATAAAGCTGTTCTGACTGAGCAGTGATATCAGGGCTCTCTCAGCCTCACCCACCTCACAGGGTGTCTGTTGTGGGGAGAGGAAAGGGAAGGCGAATGTAAGCCACTTTGAGACTACTTTGGGTAGAGAAAAGCAGTATATAAGAACCAACTCTTCTTCTTCAGTAATATCAGGGCTCTCTCAGCCTCACCCACCTCACAGGGTGTCTGTTGTGGGGAGAGGAAAGGGAAGGCGACTGTAAGCCGCTTTGAGACTACTTTGGGTAGAGAAAAGCAGTATATAAGAACCAACTCTTCTTCTTCAGTAATATCAGGGCTCTCTCAGCCTCACCCACCTCATTGGGTGTCTGTTGTGGGGAGAAGAAAGGGAAGGCGATTGTAAGCCGCTTTGAGACTCCTTCGGGTAGAGAAAAGTGGCATATAAGAACCAACTCTTCTTCTTCTTCAATGCTGAATGAAATCATACAGTGAGAGGTTTTGGCATCTGTATTGCTGCCATAGGACTGCTTGTAGCATCTGGTTTGCTCCTGTGTGAAACGGGGCTAAGTGGTCTGATGCACCAGTTTCTCTTGTGCCCTTATCAAATAGATTCATCAGTACTGTAATGACTCAGTTAACAAATATAGACAAGATTTTGACATTACCCTTCTAAACCAGATGTTATTTGTTGTTGGGCCAATTTCGAGTAAAGCAATACAGGGATGAAGGGTTCTTACAGCAAACTTCATTCCGTTAGTGAGACGGCTATGAAGTGCTATGGTAATTTCAAACAGCGTCGCTCCGCCCACCCTCCATTTTTTGCTGCACAATCTTTCTCTGAGTGTTTTTGGTTTTTCAACATTCCGAGATGAGTCAAAACAGTCAAGGCATCTCAATACTGCTGTTATAGACCTGAAGCAATACGTTGTTCAACTTAAAAAGTACAAGACGTTTATAAAAAATATGTCCACAGACGATCGCATGGGTGAAGGGGACAGTATTGTAGGAAGCACTATAGACATTTTAGACAGTACACCACAGCAATTCAGAAGCATAACAAAGGGGTAGAAAACGGAAGAAAGTTGTTTCCTTCAAAAGTGGATCAACCATGCTTTACCATCCCAATGCAAGTGGGTATGAATGAACATGTAAATACATTCCGCTAGCAGCTGGTTACCAAAACAGGTCTGTCTGATATGCAGGAAAAAATCCACTAGCAACCACTTACTACAATAGAATACAAAGGCAATTTGAAAATGGCCAGAGTGTAGACGTATGTGTATTTACTCAGAATTTATTTATTCACTTATTTGAGTTATATACTGCCTCTCATAGAATCATAGAATCATAGAGTTGGAAGGGACATCACAGGTCATCTAGTCCAACCCCTGCACTATGCAGGACACTCACAGCCCTATCGCTCATCCACTGTAAACTGCCACTCCCTTAAGCCTTCACAGAATCTGCCTCTCCGTCAGATTGGCTATCCAGCCATTGCTTAAAAATTTCCAAAGATGGAGAACCCACCACCTCCCAAGGAAGCCTGTTCCACTGAGAAACCGCTCTAACTGTCAGGAACTTCTTCCGGATGTTTAGATGGAATTTCTTTTGAATTAATTTCATCCCATTGGTTATGGTCTGCCCTCCCTTCTGAATGTGGCTTACACGCCAGCCTACAGGTGAGGCCTGGGGATTCCCTGAACCTACAGTTAATTTCCAGACTAGAGAAATCAGATTCCCTGGAGAAAATGGATGCTTTGGAGGGTGGACTCTGTGTCATTGTACTCCACTGAGATCCCTGATTTCTTCAGGTTCCTTCTCCAAATCTTCAGGAATTTCTCAACCTGGATTTTAAAACCCAGCTGGTGGCTGCGGGGGGGGGGGGGGGGACCTGGCAACCGTACTTACATCTTTCTTCTCTCCTCCATTTTATCCTCACAACAACCCTGTGGTTTGGCTGAGAATGTGTAACTGGTCCACGGTAATGGTAACAAGCTTCTGTGGCAATCCTGGGCCTCACACCTCCTAGATGGGTTACTAATCAGTACACCACAGTACCCATCCTACCATTCAATGGCAAGTAAATGTCTGCAGGCTTGCAGCATAATTTACTAAATCAGTTTAGGAAGATATGGCCTTTAAGGATATTGTTTTCAGACTTTCTACACCCAAAGAATCTTTACATCATTGAAAGAGATCTATATTAGATGTCTCTTTTCCCAGTGTGGTCCATATGTATTTTCCATTTTAAAGCACCGAAATTCTCATAGTTGCCATATGAAATGTACCATATGCTTTCCTTCATAAGTCATACCCACGTAACTTGCACCAGATCATAAACTCTATAATCCAGACTAGCACAAAGGTCCCACTTTTTGGTTCAATACATGCAAATTCTATAAGATCAAAGCTGGAGTCTCATTTTTCAAAAATGAGATCATATCTGCTCAGTACTCTGTAGAGGCATTTACTAAAACTCTGGGAAGTTTGTTACTGGATACTGGCTCTTTCCAGACACAATTGGAAGGTCCTATAACAAAATGAGAGGGTGCAGCAAGGGGAATGAAAAGGGAAACTGTCTGGGTTCCTGCAGAATTAAATGTCTTACCTCTTAAATGCAGTTCAGCAATCAGGATTTCTTTCTCCAGAAAAAAAATAACTGCAAGGATTTCCTGGTTGCTGGATGGTTCAGGACAAAAAAAAAAAAAATCATGCCAAAACTGGATCTCTCGTGAGATCCCTGTTGAAATCCTGCAGCCGAGAGACTTGGAAGTAATCCATAGTCCCTATAGACATATTTTAATAAGAAAATGTCTTTTAAAATTCTCTTGTGGTTTATTTAGAGCAGGTTTTCCTTCCTTCCTGCTACTATGGAGCTGCGCAGAATCCAGACATTGCCTGGTAGAGTGAGAGAGCCACACAAAATGCTTCCAGATGTGCCGAATGACACAGCTCAAGATCTGGATAACTTTCCTCCCCCTCCAGTTGATCCCCCTCATCCGAGAGAAAATTCCAGAGGGGGAAAAAGCTCTTCCACAAGAAACCTCAGAAACATTTCTGAGCTCAGATTACATTCTCCTTAAATATTCGTTTTTAGCTGCCTAGAACATGGCAAAGCTGATCAGTGTAATTGTAAAAATAAGAACAATGGGAATAGCAGTGAATACTGCATAATATTTACTTAATGTGAATGAAACAATAACCCTAGGAACTCTTTGCTTGGGAAACATATAAATATGTAAATGCCCTTTTGGAAAACATATCCCGAATGACAGTATAAAATGTTTAAATATAAGTGCACATAATGGATACAGTAGATACATGAAGACAGGGGTCCCTACCTTTTTTCAACCTGTGGGCACCTTTGGAATTCTGAGGCGGAGGGTGGGACCCAATCATGAAATGGCTACCACAGGAGGCGGAGCCCACTACAAAATTTTAGGGAGTGAGGTTATATATAATTCTAATAGTAGCTCTCCAACATTTTAGGCAACAGCTCTGGTTAACAAGACACCTTCCAATCTGCACACAGAATTAGAAGCCCTGCTGAGCAAAAGCCCCACCTAGCCCTGCCTACTTTCTAAATCACTGGCAGTCTTCAAGCAAAGGTTGGATGCACACTTTTCTTGGATGCTTTAGGATGCTTAGGGCTGATCCTGCGTAGAGCAGGGGGTTGGACTAGATGGCCTGTATGGCCCCTTCCAACTCTATGATTCTATGATCATTTGGTGGGCACCAGGTATAGAGTCCACAGACACTATGGTCTCCATGGGCATTATGTTGGGAACCTCTGCATTAAGCTATTTTCACCAGGGGCCTAACAGGTCAAGTGGAGGAAGAGTCAGCCTTGCTGGGTCTATCTCATTTTCCTGTATCCCTATTTAAGGATTAAATTATCCCTACCCAATGCATTAACTCTAACACTACATTTTAACTGTGATGAGCAGCAGTATGTTTCAGACATACTGACAGAACAAAGTAAACTACACTATACTAACTCACAAACAGGAGGCAGCCTGGGTGTTCAGAACTCATGGTATTGCCAAGGCAAACATTGTACAAAAGATAATGCGCAGACCCAATTTGCCCTCAGTACTGTGTGGTTAAGAAATTCTTGGTTACAGTGATTTCATTTTTCAAGGCAGAATTTAATTCAGGGTTGTCCAGTGAAGAAACGCTTTCATTTGTCGTTGTCCTCTGGCCACTATATTGAGTTGTTTGTGCATACCCCCTTCCTTGATGCCATTCTCCCTCCCCCACCCTCCTTCTGTCCCAAAATATCTGACTCTTTTTTAGAAGGGGGTTATTGAGTTACAATACTGTATCTAAGATAAAAAATAGTGGCAGTCTTGTTCGTTACACTGCAGCAGCATTGTAACACAATAACCTACTTAAAAAAAATCACATCAAGTATACTTGAGGGGAGAAGGAGGGAAGGTGATTGGGGGCACAAAATGGTTGAATTAAGTTATTGGAAAAGGGCAAGGGAGCCAAACATGATGTGAGGCTGCCTCCTTCTGACTCAGATACAGAAAACATGGCAAATTTCAATCATGGAAATCCGGGAAGAAAGTCCAAATGTGGAAAGCCCAAATGTTGACGCAGCATCCAAAGGAAATCTGAAGTGAGGCTAAAACATGGTGTCAGGACTTTCCAGCTCCTTGCTTCCCTCCAACACTACTTGGATAAGAAGTGTTTTCCACCCCACCTCAGACTCGATACTCCAAGGTCTCCTTTCCTTGCAGTTTGCAGATGTCACCCAAATGATTAAGGATGGTTTGTGAAGAGCTCTACGGGGATCTCTTGAAATGGTAGATATAAGGAAGTCCAAACTAAGACATGACAATACAATTAGCTTTGGAATGGGTATACACTTAAAGAATCTGAACAGGCAGTGGCTACCTAACAAAGAAATGTTAGGGTTCCCAGATGAAAACGGTGATTTAACATAAATCAAAACAGACAGCCTTGCAGTGCTCTTCTACAGATGAACTCCTGTGTTAAAGGAATGGCAGTGAATATTCCTCTGGATATCTGAAGGAGCCAAAGGCCACCCTCTATCCCTCCTTTGTGCAGTTCTGATCACTCCCTTTCAAACAGGATATTTGTTCAAAAGGGAAAGAAAAAGGCAACCAAAATTATGAAGGGATAGGGCTACAAGAGCAGCCAAAGAGTTCTGGTTTTCCACTGGGGGAGGGGGAGAAATATGATTGAGGAAAGCGAATAGGTCCCCCCCTCCCTCTCCCTTCATACTAGAATTCAGAGGCCCCCAAAGAAAGTACTTCTTCCCATGATATACCACAGACGGACAATGTACTTCTAAACACCAATTCCCGGGAAGCAACAACAGAGGGAGGCACAAGCCTCCGTGCCCTCCTTGTGAGCATTCCCTGCGAGAAACTCTGCACATGTTCAGAAACACTCGACTCCAGGGGGCCAGCAGTGAGGGAGACAAAAAATAAACAACAAAGAAAGACGTCCATGCTGAAAGGCGCGAGTCCGTGAGAGCTCCCCGACGGCGACCCAAGCGCCGGCGGCACCAACAGCTCCTCTCTCCCGCCCTCGCCTCGGCCGCCGCGGCGCCTTGGGACTCCGGCCGCGGTGCATTGTGGGTCGCGGGGGGACAAGATGGCGGCGGGCGCCGCTGCCCTCAACTGGCGGCGCGTCTCTTCCTTCACGGGGCCGGTGCCCCGAGCCCGCCACGGCCATCGCGCCGTCGCCATCCGCGAGATGGTCATCATCTTCGGCGGCGGCAACGAGGGCATCGCCGACGAGCTGCACGTCTACAACACCGGTGCGGAGGGCGGCGGGAGGCTGGGAGGGAGCGCTTGCAGGCGGGCGGGCGGACAGGGGCGCTGCCGCGTCCCTTGCAAGGGGCTTTGGCCGAGGCGCCTCAGAGGCGCGACGCCGCGGGCGGGAGAGGGCGGCCGAGCGAGCGGAGGGCTGCAGGACACGGGCGGGGGCTTCGGAGGGGGAAGAGACGCTTCCCCGGGACACCGGCTCCGTCCTGGGGGGCAGCCCGGGCCGCCTGGGAGGAGGGTCCTCGTCCCCCTCCGTGCCCTTTTTGCCGCCAGGGAGGAGCCCGGGCACGGCGGGCGAAGGAGGGTGGCTGGCCCACCGGAGAGGCTTGTCAGGCGTGAAGCCTTCGGGGCTCGCGGGGACAGAAAGAGGCTTGGGTGGTTTTTCAGCCACGAAGGCGCCTCAGGAGAGGGCTGGGATCGGAGGTGGATGCTCCAGGCTGAGCCTGCATGGAGCCGGGGGCTGGGCTAGATGGCCAGTATGGCCCCCTCCTCCACCCCCCCCCCCGTCATCATTGTTATTATTATTTATTACTCACCGCCCTTGTAGAAGAATAAAACCCCGCATCAATTTAAAACATCAACATTAAACAAGATAATAAGCTCTGGCAGCGAAAAATAACAAGAACTCATCCTGTATTCACTCCCCCCCCCCCCAGTCCGCCTCCACTTTCTCAGCACCTCTGATCATAGATTTCCGGGGGTGCCAACCTATCGTTCTAAGCTGAGGAGGGGGCCCTTAGATCTTCTGTGCTCTGGCCTCAACCAAAAACCAGGTGGAAGAGCTCCATTTTGCCGGCCCTGCAGAACTGTAGAAGCTCCTGCACGGCCCTCAGCTCTTCCACGAGCTCATTCCACTAGGTCAGGGTCAGGGCCAAGAAGGCCCTGGCCCTAGTTGAGGCCAGGCAAACTTCTTGAGGGCCAGGAGCCACCAACAAATTAGTACCCGCAGAGCCCTGCAAGGGGCATAATGCGACAGGCAGTCTTTCAGATATGTGGGTCCCAGACTGCAAACCCTTGAACTTGATCCTGGCAACTGACAACTAATGCAGCTGCCTGAGCACTGGATGGATGTGGGCCCTTCAAGGTGTTCCTGTGAGGACCCTAGTTGCTGCATTTTGTACCAGCTGCAATTTCTGGTCAAGGACAAGGGAAGGCCTGCATACAACGAATTACAGAAGTCAGTCCTGGAGGTGACCGTCACATGGATCACTGTGGCCAAGTGCTCTGGGGACAATAGGACACTAGCAGATTTGCCTGGTGAAGATGGAAGAATGCC
Source organism: Paroedura picta (assembly GCF_049243985.1). Taxonomy (NCBI): domain Eukaryota; kingdom Metazoa; phylum Chordata; class Lepidosauria; order Squamata; family Gekkonidae; genus Paroedura; species Paroedura picta. The sequence goes on along the minus strand of NC_135373.1, from coordinate 106,673,743 downwards.
AGGTGTGCTACTCTTGCAACCTGCACCTCTGTAGTAAGAGAGGTGTCGAGGATCACTCCCAGATTCCTAGCACAGGGCAAGATTCCATTAGTCCATGATTCTGTTATTCTAGTTTACCCCCCCCCCCCAATTCTGACACAGTGGTGAGCATGACAGCAACATGGCTCCTTCAGGAGGCGGAGCCAGTAGTAACTCTGTAATGCTCCAGGCAGAAGCTCAGTTTACAAGGATACCTTTCCATCTGCATAACCAGAAGCCCAGCTGGGCAAATGTGTCACTTGGATGTATGGTCCTTCTGGTGGATTGGTGAGAAAACAGATGAAATAAGGTTAGAATATGTAGTGAGATAAGAAACCAGTATCCCTGTTGTCCTGGGGATTCCAGTGTTCTTACTGTTGTAATAGCTTGCAATTTGGCATTTTCCATTTCTAGTCTGTTCCTGACGTTCTTTTGCAATAAAACGGCCACTGAGGTCCCCCTTTGAATGTTCTGGAAGGTTGAAGTGTTCTCTTGCAGGTTTATCAGTCTTGTGATTCTAGGTGTCAGATTTGTGTCCATTTATAATTTGGCATAGGGTTTGACTTGTTTGCCCGATGTAGATAATTGGAAGGCATTGTTGACATTTAATGGTATTTACAATGTTAGAAGATGAGCATGTGAATAAACCTGAGATGTTATTAGGTCCAGTGGGTGTATGTAACAGCAAATCTGGCATCTGGGCTTCCTGCAAGTGCTAGTGCCAGTGTCCATGTTCAAATTAGATGTTATATTATTGCGGGTGAGGAGTTGTATAAGAATGGGGGGGGGGGCTGTCTGTGTGCAAGAAAAGGTTCCTCCCCCGATATGTGTGAAAAAGAATTGTCATTATCCAGTAAAGGCTGGATGTTGCTGATGATATGTTGAACTGTTTTGAGTTGAGAACTATATGTGACCACTAGTGGGGAGACTGAGAACATGGATTTCATGCAGTTTGGCCAGTGACGAACAAAGATTTATTCAAGGCGTGAGCTTTCGAGTGCAAGCACTCTTCTTTAGTTTATAGTCATGGTCAGTTCATAGTCTGAAGAACAGTGCATGCAGTCGAAAGCTCACGCCTTGAATAAATCTTTGTTGGTCTTAAAGGTGCTACTGGACTCTGATTTTTTTGTGCTACTTCAGACCATCAGTGCACATCAGTGACCTTAAAAAAAAAACCTTTTTTAAACCCCTGCTGTTCCTAAGGCACCTTTCCCGTCCTCTCTCCATATCAGATGCCCTGTGAGGTAGGTGGGCAGAGAGAACTCTGAGAACTGCTCTGGAAGAATAGCTCTAACAGAACTACAGTTACGCCAAGGTCACCCAGCTGGCTGTATGTGGAGGAGTGGGTAATCAAACTCAGTTCTCTAGATTACAATCCACCGCTCTTAACCACTGTATCACACTGGCTCTCCAGTTGACAGAGGATGGCAACCCTGCAAACCCCTAGGCTGCCACCTTGTTGAACTCCTGGGAGCTTTCCCCTGGCATGCTGGCGATCTACAACCTGAAAGACCCCAACTCAGCTTGGAGCTGACTAGAGATTAAAAATAGGACATTCAGTGCCTGCTGAGGGACGGTGCCGATGTCTTCTGACAATCTGGGAAAGCAACACTGGCCACACATCACATATGGACGTTGCTGGGAAAGGTGGCTCGTGCTCCATGGCACACCATTCCCCGAGGCAGTTGGAGGTGAGAGATATGCTGTGGCTGAGGGTGATCAAACCTTCCTAGGGCGCCTGGCAGAGCCCCATTGTATTAGTACCAAAGCCTGACAAAAGCATCCCCTCCTGTGTACTGTCGGGTGATCCACCAAACACTTCAGCTTGACACCTATCCCGTGCCCAGAGCAGGTCTCCTCATTGACAAGCTGGGGACAGCCAAGTATCTCTGGATATGGTGTGTGAACAGATGCAGTGTGCTCCTGTTTCTCCAACTGGAGAGCAAGGAGGGTGAAAGGCGCTAACACTTTTGCCTGTCCTATTGGTTGTAGGTCACTGAGCGTTGGGGTCCCCCAGTGTGGCTTGTGAGGATGCAGTTGGGATTGAAGAAAGGACCTAATGGCCTCTGCTGAGTGTCTGTCCAAGGCAGTAGGAATCGGGGGGGGGGGCAGAATACTAGGTTGGGGGACAGAGCAGTATTTAGCTTAGGAAGGGGGACACAGGAGGAGAAGGTTTCTGTTTCGTGCAATCTGAATAATGCTTCAATGTGCTGCTTTCTAGTGCTTAGGAGAGTGGAACATGTTGGTATGGGGAAATGTGTACTTATTGGGTGGGGGTTTCAGGAGAGGACCAGAGCAGGAAGAGAATTTGTTGAAGATATTATGTTTATATTGGCCTTATATGCTGTGGCAGCTTGTAGTGCTGAGGAGGCAGTATAGGGGCTTTTCTAACGAAGGGCAAGAACAGGGAGAGTATGCATTGAAAGTGCTGCATCTAAAAATGTGTAAGAGTTTTCTATCCTAAGGGTTTATATGGTTGCTGTTCATCATACAAGTCATGTTCCTGCCTTTCAGAGGTGTTTCAAGGCTGAAAAGAGGCATGGAGGAACTTTGTGAAAATGAGGGTATCTTAGGGGTTCCCATCTCCAGTCTTTGCCATATCTTACATTCTTGTTTTGTTTGGCTTAGCTGAGAAAATGCCATTGGGATGACTGATCCTTTAATTTTTGCCTGTGCTCCTCTACTTTCTAAATGACCTTTTGCTACTAAACCGTTTGCTACTAAATCAAGGGATTGAATGTTCAGCTCTGAAGTTACTTACAAACTTCGCAGAAGTGAACTAGGAAGAGTAATTTATTTGAGAATAAAGGTTCGGAAACACATAACTGAAGATAGTTGCATTTGTTTAAATAAGAGGTCCTCACCCTGGTATCTATCTTTTCATTTTTTGCTCAGTAATAACATTATTATTACATAGGGCTACATTCCTTAATATATATTTTTTCCAGATTTTCAATTGAAAATCTTTTAGTGGAGAACTTCACCTGGTATAGAGCCCTGCATGTTAAAATAATGTTTTTGTGTGTGTTTTGATCTAGCTACCAATGAGTGGTTTCTTCCTGCTGTTAGAGGCGATATCCCACCAGGCTGTGCAGCCCATGGATTTATCTGTGATGGTACCAGGATACTAGTCTTTGGTGGCATGGTTGAATACGGAAGATACAGCAACGACTTGTATGAATTGCAGGTATGGGATCACTAACTCCGCTGGGGTGGGGGGGATGCAAATGCTCTTTAGCCAAAGAGAGGATACTTCATGCTTTGTTTTTAGTGTGGATTAGTATTGTATCTGCTAATGAATCACATAGTGCTTAAAAACATCCATACCGTACAGGCACATTCCTCAGTTGGGTTCCAGTATCTTAGAGTAGACAATTCACTTGGGGATCATAAAAGGGCCCCCTTTGGTAAAAGGTATTGCTTCTGCTTCTTCTGCTTCTTCTTTTTTACTATAAAGAAGGTGAAATGATGGGTTTAATCTGTCCCAAGTATGTATATATCTGATGAATATCAACATAAAGTTTTCTTCTAGGTAATCTCAAGGTTGCGATTGCACATTTAAATGAAATCTGTTTGGCTTAGTTTCCCATAAGAACCAGTTCCTTGAGCCAAGGGCCAGGGGTGAAGGGTTTATGTGGCCTTTTTCTTTCCTTTTAATTTCATCAGGGGCCTTTTCATCTCACTTCAGCAGTGTAGAACTGCCAGATTGCTTTTGCAGTAAGTAGAGAAAAAGAATCTTAAAAAGCGGTTTGATGGTTGGGAGACTGCGAAAGCAACTGGAGAAGGGGATCCCACTGTGCAGGATGAATCCAGCATCCAGTGGCCCAGTAGAAATGTAGTGCAGACCCTTGATTGGTTTGCTTTCCTCTCTGCCCCCAGCCCTTCACACACACACACACACACACACACACACACACACACACCAGAACCAGTAATCTGTGGCTTGTTCTTGCCCTCCAAGCCTGCACCGGAAGCCACAATCAAACCACAATTTCCAGTTTCCTGATACGGAAGAAGCAAAACATAAATCGTAGCTAGTGCTTCTAATGTGGCAGCAGTCTGGTTTGCCACAAGACGGAAAGAGGGAAGTAGGGAGTCATCCATGTTCTTTGCTGCTGCTAAGTGTAACTTGTGAACTGGCTTAGGTTTCTGAACATGCTCCTGTTCTGTCTTCAAGGCGAGTCGATGGCTTTGGAAGAAAGTGAGACCCCAGAATCCATCAGCCAGCCTGCCGCCTTGCCCTCGCCTCGGCCACAGCTTTTCTCTGTATGGCAACAAGTGTTACTTATTTGGTGGACTGGCGAATGAGAGCGAAGATTCGAACAATAATATTCCCAGGTAGAACTGGAACAGAACAGCTAAGGGGGTCTTGTTTGTGTCTTTTAAACTGGTTAAAGGAAAGGAAGTAGAGCAAGGCTGACAGGGTGTCTCTTCAGAATACCTGCATGTCGAGGGGATAGCCTGTATTAGTCCCAGTAAAACCGATGAGCTCCTTAGATCTGATCACTGTGACCCCTGTTAATTTTGGAGCGTAAATACGACTGTAGACAATTTGGGAAAATGTGGTAATTATGATGGATAAGGGAAGACCTTTAGAACTAATATTAATTCTTCTTTTGTGTGTGTGTGTGTGTGTGTGTTTTGGGGGGGAGGTTAGATGATTCAGATTTGGAATTACTACTAAATTTATTTATATCAGCAACAGTGGTTATTGCCATAAATTGGAAAAAACAGACTCACCAACTATCAGTGAGTGGTTTACTGAGATTTGACTTATCAAAGGGCAAGTAAGGGAAACCTTATGTAACCTGATTTATTTACTAAATATTGGATATTATTCATTTTTAATGAAAAAATATACCCTTTTGCTTATTACAATTTCTCGTAAAAGTATTGGAGAATTTGTTTTGTGAATATGTATGTGTTCTGAGTGTATGTTTATATGGAAATGATAATAAACAAAAAAACTGCAGATTAGATCTGAAAGTTGTATTTTTATCCATTACCATTAAGACTGATATGTTTCTGAAGCACCGGCTGATCATTTTGAAATACACTATCAAGATACAATGTGGCTCTAGAAAAGTCACATTAATCTACTGAAAGATATGATACTGTAAGAGCTCTCTCTCTCTCCCTTCCCTCCCTGTATAAATTATTACAAAATATACAATTAATTACTTGTAGCCCAGCCTCGCCTAAGAGATCAGGATGGGTCAATATGCTAATGATTCTACCTGATTGAGCCCTGTCTATGACACACAAGGCCAGCTCAAATGGAGTGTCTTCACATGCAGCATGCTGACATCAGGTGGCACAGGCATTTGTATGTGATTTGCAGAAATCTGGCTGGCTGTCAGTGCTCCATTCATGCATGGAGTCTGCCTAAAGGTCCTACTTTGCTATTATGTCCAAATGCAGAAAAAACTACGTTTGTTTCTTCATCCCCTCTACAATTCAAAATTAAGATTACACTGTGGTTTAGAATCACAGTTTGAGGAAGGAAAATGAATTTATTTTATCAAAATACCTGCTTTCAAATGTTATAGCAAATTTGGAGTTTGATTCAAAGCTTCCCAAACCTGCCTCGAGACAGGGAGAGAGGGAGGTGTGTGTGTGTGTGTGTGTAAAGAAGAATGTGTAGAATGCTGCAAAAACCTGTGCTTTAAGCCTGCAAGATTTGAGTGCAGTGACAAATTTTGACTCTTCATAAGAAAAGATTTATAAAATAATATTTTATCATCTCCTTGATTCTCTGATGTGTTATCAGCCAATTTCTGTTACTATCACCATTAAAAAAAATACCACTTTTGAGAAAAGATTTTGCTAAAATCATTCCAGAAGTTTTGGTGATTCTCCATGTTGTTTCAATCTTGTTTCAGGTACCTGAATGACTTCTATGAGCTGGAGCTGCAGCATGGCTCTGGAGTCCTGGGCTGGAGCATTCCGGTGACTAAAGGGGTCGTCCCATCTCCCCGAGAATCTCACACCGCGATTATATACAGTAGAAAAGATTCTGGAAATCCAAAGATGTTTATTTTTGGAGGCATGTCTGGCTGTCGACTTAATGACCTCTGGGAACTTGATATAGGTGAGCACAATTAAATCTCTAGTGAAGTGTTGGTACACTGAGGAGTTACTAATTATAATGGATTTGCAGTTTAATTGCAGTTTTTACAGGAACTCAGTATGCGACCAGCTTCAACTTCACCTTAGAACTGTTTCATGTATTATGTGGGGAGATGCCACTGTTTGTATTATCAAGTGAGAGCTGTAGCTGGTCCTGGCGCTCTAACGCATGTCCCAATTCTGGTGCCACATTTTCAGATCTCTATCTGTTTGTCATATTCACACAATGTTTGAAAAGGTCCTTATACAGTGGAATTAAAATATATTGTTTCTAAATTTATTATACATTATATTAATGGCCATTACAACGGCCACCTGGGGGAAGCTGCACTGATTTTTCAGGAATGTGTTGCAGCATTCAGCAATACTCTGATAATGAAATAACCTTGCATGACAATTAAAGTGTGTGTTCAAGTTCTGAAGGCTGATGCAGGGGCTTGGCTTTAAAAATTGTTCTCACTGCCACTGGAACTTAAAATCTATTTTTTTCGATATTTTGCAAGCTGCATTAAGTTGTAATTGAGGCAGATGTGTTATCACTGGTTAAAGACCCATGTGCCTTCTTTGAACCTTGCAAACATCTATACAAAGTCAATGAAACTGGTGCCTGAAGATTAATTTTGCCCTTTGTCAGTTACAGTTACAGAAACATTTTCTGGATGCAAGTCTTGTTACACTTTATGCACGTCTGTTTCTACAAAGTGTGTTGATGTTCCACCACAAGTGCTGAAAAGGCATTCCTGCCTTCAAGTGTTGTTTTATAAAATAGCTACAAATAATTGAGTGTATTTGAGTTTGGATTCCTCTGTTATTCACACATTTCATAAATAATGTTTAGTGCCTGTAAAGGTGTACTTTCAAAGGCTCCTGTGATCTTCCTTATTTGCCCTTTGAATCTATGCATGCACAGTTTCCTGAAACCACAATAATGCCTTGTGCTCATAACTTGTTAAGGTGTAGTTCGGAAGTGTTCACCTTCAATGTGCTTTCTCTTTTCTGTTTTTTTTTTCTCCTCTCAACAGAAACAATGACTTGGTCGAAACCAGAAACTAAAGGGACAGTGCCACTTCCCCGTAGCCTCCATACAGCCAATGTAATAGGAAACAAGTATGTCTGTTGTTAAAAGCTCACCTATAGAAAGGTACACCTAGTAGGAGACTGTTACTCTAGTTTCTGTACATAGGGATCCTGCCTGTGTCCATCTCTTATGAAATGCAGCCTTAGTCTTATGAAAACCTCTCCTACAGATTGAAGTTCTTAGTTGTGGAAATTTAGAAACCCTGTTGTACTCGTTGTATTTTGGTGAAGGGTTCAAAACTTTTAGTTTTATGTTTTTTTATGGAAACATTACATTTTCTTCTGTTATTGTGTAAACTGGTTGGAAATTCTGGAAAATCTTTTTTAAAAGAAAATCTTTCTAATAATTTCCAGAACTATGTTTTTTACTTGAATAACCAACAATGTATAAGATGATGTTAGAAAAGAAGTCATTTTTGCCATACAATAGAATATCTAGAAACAAAACAGCACTTCAGGTATTAAATAGTCTAAAAGGTACAGTTTATTATTATCTGATGATATAAAGGTCTGTTGTGGTAGGTAAGAACCTTGATAGTTAAAGCCTACATTACTGTGTAGTTACTTTGGTGACTTTGAATCAGTCCCTCTTTCTCTCAGCCTAACCTAGGTTGTGAGGGAACAAATAGAGGTAAGGAGAATGTGTTTATCACAATGAGCATTCTGCAGAAGAGGATAAGAACAGATAGCTATAGAGTCCAGTATGCGTAGGCCTGAACCCACAGGATCAGTACATGAGTTAAGCAAACACTTTGTCCACATGAGTTATACAAACTCTGAGTCCACTATATAGATGTCACAGAGGTCCAGGAGCTGTCTGGGCAGGATCTCAATCTCCCCCCTGCGCTGCCAAGGATGAATGGGTGTCTTATAAACGCTATTAGCATAATGGAAACCTAGCCTCTGTACTCCCTAAAGTGACTGAAATGTTTCCGTTGCTAAAATCAGTGGCAGAACTGTTCATTGCACGCCCCCTTTTCATACACATGTTTTACGTTGAACACTCTCTGTTCAAGGAACTGATCTGGTCATAATTTCAGTAATGCTACAGTATCAGATCATTTATATGGCCCTTGCTAATGCTCTGTGGTTATGACCATCATCTACTGATACTTATGCCCAACAGTTTTATTAAAGTTGAATATTTTAATGGTTAATACATTATGTAATACATAACAGTGCCTAAATTTGGTAGCTATACATGATTTTTTTTTTTTACTCTGTGGTAGGTTACTGAGGCTTTCAGGGAAAATGGTAATCTGAAGCATCTCTCTATTTAAGAAGGGAAACTCACCCATGTCATCTCACCTTCCAATTAGCAGCGGTTGGCAGAGGTGTGATTCAGCTTTCTTACCATGTGGTTGATTACTGTTAAGGACAACCTCACCCCATGAATGCTTACCAGAGTGAGCAGCCATATGATGGATTGGTGGTTGAGAGATTTTTAAAATTGTGTTCTGTGGAAATGCTAAATAGTTTTGCTAGTCGACATATACGGTTTTTAATGTGGGGCGAATTCCCCTCTGATCAGTGAAATCTTGGGTTCTTGGCTGCTTCCAGTAGACACAGCATAATTTTTTTTTCTGGTGAGCATGAAAGATGTGAACGGAGGAGAGCTGTGGCTTCAGCTGCCTTCCTCTTCACATAAAAGGGTAGTTGCTGAGTTTTGGCTGTTGGGAAGAGATCAGAGCACCTTCTTGCTCCTGGTGCACATGGAAGGAAGTCTTTTCATGGCCTGAAGCTTTGGCTCTGCCCATCTGTGCTTTTCAAAAACCAAAGGAAAGAAATTCTGGGTGAGTTGGTAGGAGAAACGCTGGTAGGAAAAATTGTAAGGCAAGAAGAAGAAGAGTTGGTTCTTATATGCCACTTTTCTCTACCCAAAGGAGGCTCAAAGTGGCTTACATTCCCTTCCATTCCCTCTCCCCACAACAGACACCCTGTGGGGTGGGTGAGGCTGAGAGAGCCCTGATATCACTGCTCAGTCAGAACAGTTTTATCAGTGCCGTGGCGAGCCCAAGGTCACCCAGCTGGCTGCAAGTAGGGGAGTGCAGAATCGAACCCAGCTGGCCAGATTAGAAGTCCGTACTCCTAACTACTACACCAAACTGGCTCTCTGCCTCCCTCAAGCAGCTCACTGCCCCCCTCAGCCAGGGCCAGCTATCCCAGCCATATTTAAATCTTATTTTGGTTATTTGTCCCACTTCTGCTAATGTTGTAGCAGTGTCAATGTGTTTTTGAAAGACATTCATAGCATGAGTCATTCCTGATTTTATGGCACACTCTATAAAATGCTTATAAGGAAAACTCCAGATTACGCTGTGGGGATATTGTACTAATAGTATTTTAACTTTTTCTTTTTGCTGTGTAACATCTAAGGCAACCGTTGCAGCGTAGTATGTTTTTAATGACTTCCAAGAGACTCTGGTAGTGGCTTGGCAAGCAAATAGCTTTCTCCCTAGTTTTACGGGCTGTCTTTAAAATTTTCCAGAGCTCCATGCAACAGCTTTCGGTATGGTATGGGGGAGGGAATAAGGCTCCAGTTTTAGTTAGTAAAGTCTGAGAGATGAATATAATAAATATGAAACATGGAATAGTCTGAGATGAATGTAATAAACGTTGGGAAATAAATGTGACTGTTTCTTCTCCTGCCCTCTACTCTCCCTTCCCCTGCTTCCCTGCATCCTTAAATTTGCAGAATGTACGTTTTTGGTGGATGGGTCCCACAGAGCACAGAAGATAATATTTCTTCTCAAGACAGTGAATGGAAATGTACTGGCTCATTTTCTTACCTAAATCTAGGTTGGTGAACCTACATTTTTATTAATATGAATATTCAGGTTTCATTTTGGAGTGGCAAAGACAGAGTTGGATTTAATGATTCCCTTCTGGTAGGAGAGGAATCTTCCACTGGAGGAAGAAAGATCCCTTCCTCCAAAGAAGATTCCATGCTTTGCATCTGTAAACCATTGGATCCAATCCACGATCCTTAAAAATGGTAGGAAGTTATAACTTACTTTGTTCCAAGGATTGTACTTGTGCTTAAAATAAATAAATGGGGCTGCATGGTTACAAGGATGAAAACAGATTAAGATGAAACCAATAGCAGAGTAAAAGTAACACTAAAAGCAACAACACTGAACACAATATGGAAAATACAACTGATGGATCCTTGAGATCGTATGAAATAGACTTTTAAGATTAGCTAGTTAGAATTCAAAACTTTAAAAAATTGCTTTGAGTCCACACATCAGCCCAAAAATTGCAATGTTGAGACTTCTAGGTACCCTTGTATTTAGTCATTCATTTTTATAGGCAGCAATGCTAAATGAAATGTTAATAGTTTTCACTTTTGAAAATAGTACATTAATACTCCAATTTTGATCCTGTTTTATTTGCTAGATACCACAGAATGGGTATGCCTGATTTCCGATAGTCAGGAAGACAAAAATAACTTGTTGCCAGGCCCAAGAGCTGGCCATTGTGCCGTCATCATTGGCACTCGCCTGTATATATGGAGTGGCCGAGATGGTTACCGCAAGGCCTGGAACAATCAGGTTTGCTGCAAAGATCTTTGGTATCTCGACACTGGTGAGTGATGCGCTTAGCTGTGACAACATTATTATTAGTATGCATTTAATTTGTGGACACTGTTAAGAATCTGCCATTGAACACACAATACTTCTAAGATCCTTATTCTGGGTCTTCACTTTTAGACACCTGCGTGACTATAGAGATTATTATCATCCTTATCCATGGTTCCTCTATATATTTGTGAAACAGCCTGGGTGGGTGGAACGTGTACAGCTGTCCAAGTTGGAATAGGGCCAATCAGGGTGTAGCCAGCTCTGCAGCTCCCGCCTTCTGTCCCTGGACTCTAGCCTCTTTGCTCTCAGATGCACCTCAGCGCCTGGAGCCAGCAGCAGGTAAAGGGAGAGGGCCCTGGGCAAAGGGTCATGGTGGATGGCCAGCTAATGAGGGCCTCCCGGCCTGCTGATTGCCTGCTAAGGAGCTCTGTCCTGGGCCTGCTAATGAGCTGGCCAGCCCCCGCCCGCCCCACTTGATCTGGCTGCTAGCTGCAGCCCAAAGCCACCTTAAGCTGCCTGGCAGGGAAGAGGGGAGGGGACCCTTTCAAGGCCCATTCTTAGGAATGGACTTTGAAGCTAGTTTTCATATAAAAATGTCCTGTTGATATTCTTCAGCCTTTCCAGATCCAAGCCCACATTTAACCCCAAGTAGCTCATGATACTAGTAGAGTTAGGCAGCTCAGGCTGGAGCAAGAAAGAAAGATAAATGAGAGCTTTCTCAGGGCAAATAGATTCCATGCTGTAAATATGTGTGTGTGGGGGGGGAGGAGCAGCAGCTAGCAGCTAGCAGGCAGCTGGAGTGGGCTTTGCTGGGAAGGGGATATCTTCAAACTTGCCCTTGCTAAGAAGGAGTTCTCATGGTCCTGCTGCTCCTCTCAGCATGTATGAAAAGTGAGGCAGGAGGTGTAGCATCTTTGCTCTTTGAGGCTATATGTAGCCATGGGTCCTTCATACAGCTACAGCAACAGCAAAAAAACTTGCCTTTATAGTGACTCATGACTCAGCAGGTGGAGCTTCAAGGCCCACGTGATGAGAGTTATGACCCTGAGTTGGAGGCTTTAGAATATTAATGATGAAAGCAGCCCAAAGAGTTAAAACAGGTTATCAGCCAGCTTGGTGTAGTGGTTAAGAGCAGTAGCCGCTAAAGCAGGGGGTAGTCAACTTGTGTTCCGCCTGATGTCCATGGACTACAATTCCCATGATCCCCTGCCAGCGTTTGCTGTCAGGGGCTCATGGGAATTGTAGTCCATGTACATCTGGAGGACCACAGGTTGACTACCCCTGCTCTAAAGTGCATGATTTCATGGAGCCTGTGAAAGAATTCGAAGTACTGACTCTGTGAGAAATTATTACTTATAGGGTTTCAGTAGTCCAAAGAGACACTTTATATGCTTTTGAGTGAGAAGTGTTTTCTTTGTATATCATTGTTTATTTCATAACTGTCTCCCAGTTATTTTGTGATATTTGCCAATAACTAGACACTGAGGACCTCTGTGTGCAATCCCAGTGAAGCCCATGCAATTATGGCATGCTGAGATCTAAAAGACTCTAAGGAGAATGACATCATATCTTAGGGTAGAGCTAAAGAGCATCCTTTTGTAATCACTCACCACCTCTTGATGCAGTCATGGCTTGCTGAAGCAGAGGGTCCAAGACTAAATAAACACTGTACTGAGATAGTCTGAAAGCCACAACATCCCAATGTAATTGGAGTTCACTGTTCTCTTTTTAAGAGAAGCCACCTGCACCATCCCAGGTACAGCTGATCAGAGCTACCACCAATTCCTTTCAAGTTAAATGGGATGAAGTTCCTACCGTTGAAGGCTATCTTCTTCAGTTAAGTTCTGAGATGCCAGCACCTCCGGCAGTTGAAATACCTATCACTATGGTACCTGAGACACCAAGTGCACAAGGTAATGCCCTCTGCTCAGTCTCTCTTTTTCTCTCTGTTGCTTGCTCTCTTTCTCTCTCCTTGGGTAAAGTTCTTAAAGCTCCCAAAGAATTCTGGGGAGTGGGTGAGGGGATCAAAATTATCACACTGTATACTGCTGCTTCCCTGCCCCCGCCTCCCAGTTAGATTCTGAGGATGGTACCAAAGATCTGGAGCAGATTGGTCCTTCAGCATGCTGGATGAGTTCCTGGTGGACCAATGCCCTGGAAGACTGCTGCTGGTGGGGTTAATCTGCCTTGATATCACACTGACCTTGCATAGCACCATTTCACATCAGTGGAGCAGGAAACCGGCTGCTCTCACTAACTTTCTTCAGTTTTAGTAAGATGTGGGAGAACGGGGAGATGCAGACCGGCAACAGATGGGAAAGCTCTGTGCCTTCTGTCAGCCATAGTTAAGAAGGAGCCATTCCAAGTATGCATGGGAAAAAATTAACAGAATACCCACTTTATGAAATGTCTGAGGATATATACAATGTTATTCTTCAGGGAAACAGGACAAGAAATTAGAATAGAGATTTCTGGCTGCAAAAATTCACTTGAGATTCCTAGGAGACCCAATGAATACCTTTAAAATATTCTATTTGACATCCACTTCCTTCACACACATAAAAAAGAGTCATTTTAGTAACTGGGTCCCCGAGTTCTTGAAAATATTCCCTGTTATCTATTCCATTCTTCTGCTTCCCTCTCTTCTCTCTTTGTCTTTTAATCAAGAGTCGGGGGAGAGGTGGGGACACATTGGGAGAATTAACAGTGTTGGTTCTTGCTACATTCCAGTGCTCTGGTAAAAATTTCAAGAGATGGCACTGCCAGGGTACCACACTGGCATAGACTGTATTAGTGAGCATATGACGGTACCTTATATGAGTCCAGGCCATTGGTCCATCTAGTTCAGCTTTGGTATCCTGGCTTGCAGACAAAGATCTACCACCCGATTCCCTGGCATACTTTTTAGTTGGAGGTGCCACTGAATGTGGGATCTTCTTTAGGTAAAGAGCCTGCTGTACTAGTAAGCTGTCACCACTCCTTGTGCAAAAAATACAGTGCCAGAAAATAAATCCTGTATTGAGCTCCTGTTGATTGACTTGTTCTTTGCTGGGTCACAAAGGTCATAGGCAGGCAGTCAAGAACAAACAGAGCAAGAACTGAACATCAGGGCAGGAGCAGAAGCTCTGAGGAAACTCTCTCCCATGTAGACTTGGTGGGTCCCCAACCTGTGGGCCGCAGACCACATGTGGTCCGTCGACTAACTGGAGGTGGGCTGCTAAGGACGCCCCCCCCCCCGGCCCTTTACTTCATCCACGATCCGGCAGGCGCACATGGGACTATCTCGTTGCAGAGAAACAAGCTCAGGGTTCCCATTGATTTGTCATTGCCATGAGTTAAAATTTCCATGAAAATAAAATGTTCCTTATGTTCATTGTTGTGGCGTGTCTGTATCTTATTTTGAAGGGATGTTTAAACATTACCATAGCGACCAGAGTCAGAGAGCGTTAGGACAGTGGGCCTCAGTAAAATTGTCAAGTGTTGAGTGGTCCCCAGTGATAAAAAGGTTGGGGACCACTGCTTTAAGTCACATTTCCTTCTGTTCACCATTGGCCTAAGAATGCATCCTTGCTCATTTCAAATACACATAAGGTTCTTTTTGTATTTACAGATTTGGGTGGGGAATTCCCCCCCACCTTTTTGTTCAATACATTCTAGATTTTAAATCATCAAAGGGGAAAAATAATTCCATTACCTCTTACCTGTTTTCATTTTTGAATATGTTGTTACAAGAAATAGTCTATATGTGTGTTTTAACAGTGCAAGGGGGTTGAATTCCACTGATCTATTCTGCTAAAGGTGATGTTTTTCTCTGATGCAAGAGGTCCTATTGGTGGCATGCAACACACAGTCTGTAGTTATGAGAAAAGAATGTGACCCTTAACTGTGATACAGTAGACATCCAAGCATCTTAGTGCTTTATGTGAACTTCTCCTGTTGACTTGTGTTTTATACTTAAATGAGAGAAGAGATGGTTTTTCCCTGCAGCAGAACCTCCAGTTAATTAATATAATCCTTTCTCCAGGAATCAAGCTGGATCTTCGCAGCCAAACTGTCCCTAACAAAGTCCCTAACAATGTAAGTATAGACTTGGGAAGAATGTAAGCTAGGATCTGGGAGACCCAGGTTTTAATTTCCAATGCTGTCATGGAAGTTTGTTGGGTGATCCTGGTCCAGTTTTACACCCTTCACCTAACCTACCTCACAGAGTCGTTGTTAGGATAAACTGGAGGAGAGGAGAATGATGTAGAATCATCATAGAATCATCATAGAATCATAGAGTTGGAAGGGGCCATACAGGCCATCTAGTCCAACCCCCTGCTCAACGCAGGATCAGCCCTAAGCATCCTAAAGCATCCAAGAAAAGTGTGCATCCAACCAAAGCACCAAAAGCACCAAAAGATGGAACCAACCAAAGCACCAAAAGATGGAAATCAGCAGGTGGGGGAGCCTAAGTCAAGAACTCCAACCACAGCCTCTCATGCAGCCTCCTCAGGAGAGGATACTTTGGCTATGTTTGAATGAGTAGCCCAATGTATAAAATGAGGGATGCTCTTAGGTTGGGGCTTGTACTGAAGGCCATTATTATTAAGCAATCAATGTTGGTTTTTTTGTCCCAACTAGGTGCAGATATCCATTTCAGAAACTAAAGCCAAGGTCATGGAACCTGAAAATGCAAAGGAAAATAATTTAGTTTCCAAAGATTCCATTGCCCCTTTATGTCTGCCTGCGAGCACTTTAGGTAAGAAGACTGCATGGCAATGTGGAAGCGTGGCTATGAGATCTGCTGCGGAATGTATGCCGATGTTTGCCATAGAATAAGTTAAATGCCCGCCAGTACTGTGCTGAGATGTGCTGAAAAGGATACTGACAGATGGGTTTGCAGGAATGTAGTTTGGCACTTGATACTTAAGAGAAGAGAAAATGGCCTCTCAAACTCATGCAGCCAAAGGAAATTTGCATTCCCAATTATCTTCGAATTTGGGAATATCAGGAAATACCGATATTTTTCAGGTTCAATATCCTAGTTAATACTGATCAGACAGTTAAAAGACAAAAGCCATGCAATGCCTGAGTTTAAAGGGGATTCGCCGCTCTCAAAGCTTGCTGTCATTTTCTCCTTTGCCCCTCTCTGCTTCCCTTTTTCAGGTCCGCAGATCTCAGCCAATGTCAATGAATTACTTGACTTTGATATGAGAACTGCAAAATCTGACCCTTCTGTATCCAGTATTGTCTCCTCCGCACAAAATGTGGTAACCCAGCAGGCTGTTAAAACTGAATCCTCCAGTACAAATGGAACAGTTGCAAAAGATGACACTTCACTAACAACAGTCGGTTCAAAACCTGAAGGTACGAAATGTTTCACAGACTGTGTTTTGAGCCGTGTATATCTAAGATTGTCAGATTTGCTTCTTCCCTTGTGGCTGGTGGTTTTCTCTTCCTGGCACAGAGCCCATGTTAGACATTTTCCCTAGTAGATGTGGGTGTTGATGAGTTACTCGGCAATTGGAATCATCTTGTCTTTGTCTGCCCTTCTTTCAAGAAGGCAATCGTCCTTTTGAATTGTTTGGAGATCTGCTAGAACAGGAGTCCCCAACCTTCTTGAGCCTGTGGGCACATTTGAAATTTTAACGCATCATGGTTGCCAAAATGCTTGCCATAAAGTGGGCAAGAGTCTGAGCCAGACACAAAATGATTGCTCCAGCTTAACTTATGCATCACAGTGTAGGTCCCTGTGCTGTGGTGGCAGGTGCTAACAAAGCAAACATTAAAAAAACATGCACAGCCCACCAGAAGCCTAGCTAGGGTAAAGCTCTACCTGGTCCCACCCACTTGCTAAAAACATTTGGTGGGCGCCAGAAAAGGTGTAGGTGAACACCAGGCACCCATCATGCTGGAGACCGTTGTATTAGAAAGTGTTTAATTCTGAGTAGAAACTGCTGCTTCTCGAGGCCTATTTTTTGAGCTTTGTTTTGGAAAAATACTTAAATGGCCCTTGTTCAGATTTTTTTTTTGAGTTGCAAACTTTATCCCTTTGGTTAAGTGCCATATTGTGGACTGCTGTTGACCATCTTGGTGATGTCTGAAAAAGAACAGTTTGTTATGAGCTCAGTGTGGACAGTGTCTAAGGAAGATGCTTCGTTTTGGTGAAAGATATTATCCATGAGGATGACTTCCTTTTTCTTGGAAGCCTCTTTCATGTTATCTTGAATTCATCCCGCATTTTCTGTACAAAAGCCATGCAAACTTAATTTTCTCTGCTCCTGTTGGGTTTAAATGTAAATTAAATCCATGTAAGTGTTTAATCAAGTTCCAGTGATTTTCCAAAAACACCATGCCCTCAGGTGTCCTGCTTTAGACTCCTGCACAAAATATTTACCTGGACCATTTTTAAACGCTTTTTCTTTAAACTAGCGATCCCCAACCTGTGGGCCGCAGACCACATGTGGTCCTTCGACTAATTGGAGGTGGGCCCCGAAGGAAGCCTTCCCCCCCCCGGCCCTTTACTTCACCCCCCCCCAGCCCTTTACAACACACTTCATTGTTGTGGCGTGTCTGTATCTTATTTTGAAGGGATGTTTAAACATTACCATAGCAATCAGAGAGCGCTAGGGCAGTGGTTGAGAGTAGAGGAGTAAACTACCCCACACACACACACCGGGCCTCAGTAAAAGGTGTTGAGTGGTCCCCGGCGTTGAGTGGTCCCCGGTGATAAAAAGGTTGGGGACCACACCAAAACTGACAACATCTACTTGTTCAGTCTGTATTATACTCATTGTGTTTGCCATGGTCTGTCCATGCACTCCTTGCAAACTTCATTTCAGCTTTGTATATTGAGTTGGACTCTGCCAATCCCATTCATTGGCAGGATTGCTACATTTACTTGTGACATTGTGCTCTTCCCCTGAAGTAGTATAATGAGTTTATATAGCTGTATCTGATATTGACATGTTAGTATTCACTATTTTTGTGTGATGTGAAAAAGTGGTAAAAAAAAGACCTTTGGTATCTGTAGTACATTTGAACACTAGCCATAAAAAAACCCCAATAGTTGTTTTTAAATGTCATTTTTGGCTCTAGCTCATGAGACCGCAGCACTTTCGGCAAGAGTTGTCTCTGTTGGCCCCGATGATTCATCTGTACAGTTGCCTGTAAGTTAATATAAGTTAATTCTGTGGCTAATATACTCAGTACGGCACATTGTATTACTATATGTTCCATCTTGGAGGTCATAATTTTTAAAGTAGAAAAACCATGAGGTTGCAGAATGCTCTGGGCTCTGACTTGCTGGTGGAGTACATGCTTTGTCCCTGACATCTCCCCTAACAGCAGTGGTTCTCAACATTCTTAATGCTGCCACCCTTTAATACCGTTCCTCATGTTGTGATGACCCCCAACCATAAAATGATGCAAGTGTTCTTTCACAGAAATTAAACTGAAACTGACCAATGGCGTGAAGATCCATTGTTCATGATTGTATGTAAATTGTTTTTTCCCCGGGATTTCTCAGTTCAGTTCTGCCTCTTGTCCCACCATGACGATCTCGCTCTTTTCCACTCTCCAGACAGGAATGCTCTATATCAATCTACCCCGCAAGGCTGTTGTGTGGATGGTGCCCACAGGCCAAGCTACTTGCCCTGCTGCGACCCCTGTAAAAGGGTCGTTCGACCCCCACGGGGTCCCCATCCCCAGGTTGAGAACCACTGCCTTAACGGAAGATTTTTCTGTTATGGCCCTGGAGTACTACTGTCATTGGAGATGGTACTGAGCTGACCCAAATAGCCTGATCTCATCTCAGAAGCTAAGCAGGGTCAGCCCTGGTCAGTATTTGGATGGGAGACCACCATGGAATACCAGAGTCATGACTCAGAGGCAGGCAATGGCAAGCCACCTCTGGATGTCACTTGCCTTGAAACCTTAAAGGATGAACATAAGTCAGCGGAGATTTGATGGCATTTCCTACCATCAAATGAGCCTCCTGGGCTTGTGTGGCATAAGCTATGGACTTGCTGGGAGGCCTTTGATTGCAAGCCATTTCCTCTCCACCAGGCCCACCACATTAATACTGTGGTGTATTACTGGCTGGTTCTAAGTGTTGCTAAGAAAAGATTGACAGTTGTTTGAACGCTTGAAATCCACTTTAGAAGAAGAAGAGTTGGTTCTTATATGCCGCTGTTCTCTACCTGTAGGAGTCTCAAAGCGGCTTACGTTCACTTTCCCTTTCTTCTCCCCGCAACAGACAACCTGAAGGAGAGGTGAGGCTGAGAGGGCCCTGATATTACTGCTCGGTCAGGACAGCTTTATCAGTGCTGTGGCGGGCCCAAGGTCACCCAGCTGGTTGCCTGTGGGGGAGCGCGGAATCAAACCCGGCTTGCCAGATTAGAAGTCCACACTCCTAACTACTACACCAAGTGTTGTCATGGTGATATCTTACCACCAAACATGTCTGACAACATTGGAAGGGTAGTCACTGCCAAACCGGCTTTAAAAAAGAAAATCCATTTTGCTCAAACATGAGTACGTTTTGTGGGGTAATGGTAGATGTTTAGAACACAACCCATACTTTAATTAAACTTTCCCTCTAAACAACAGAAAATTCCTCCACCAAGGCAAAATTCAAGAGTGAGAGGACGAGAACGGAGATGGTATGATGTTGGCATTTTCCAAAGCAACAGTGCTTTGGTGAACCAGTTCTATTTGCTGCCGGAAGAAAAGGTCAATCTTTCTAGCAAGGTACTTGTGAATTTTTAGACAAAAATATTTTAAAATCTTCCTTTCCATCTTCAACCAGCCTGGTTTGGTCAGTTGGTCAGACTCCATCCCCTCTTCCCGTGTGCTCTCCCCATTCTCACCAACTGGCTCTCATAGCTGCTACCTGCATTCATGCTCTTCCTTGGTCTCCATCTCCCATTGAATTATTTTAAGATCCTAGTCTTCTGACACCATCTGTGGACATGATCTCACTGAGGCATAGAAAGACTGTGGCTCAATGGGAGAGCATCTGCTTGGCATGTAGGAGGTCCCAGGTTCTGTCCTCAGCATCTCCAGTGAAAAGGATCAGGGAATAAATGATGCAGAAGACCTCTAATGGGAAACCCTGGTGAGCCACAGTAGACAGTAATGGCCTCGATGGACTTGTAGTTGGATGTGGTGTATGGCAACTTTATATATGAGTTCAAGCTAAGCATATATAAGTCCCATTGTTATCAGCAGGAGAGAGATTGGCAGGTGATCAATACTTCCGTTGACACCAGTGGGTCTCAAATGCACTCTGGATTGTGCTCTGTGGCTTGGATCTGCTAATGGTGGTTCCTTCTTGAAATACAAGGAGCCTTCAGCAGGAGCAAGAGGTCCTTCACTTCCACATTGGAGGCTCATTGTGCGGTAAGAAAGTACCTCCATTAGTAAAACAGACCTGTGGGATCCAGTCCCAGCTATCTCAATGCTCCTGACCAGCTTCACTCACCCAAGCAAAGCCTTCTGAAGGCACCACCCTGCAAATGGGTAAGAGCCGTGGCCCCGGCTTGTGGGGTGGGCTGCCTGAGATGGTCTGCAAGGCTCCCCCACATCTGTCGTTCTGCAGAGCAATGGAAATGTCCAGGTGTTCAAGGGGATTAAAATTGTAGTGGAACAGAACTGTCTGGGAAGGCTTCTTTATAATAGGAATTGTATAATTGTGCTTTGACTGTGTTGTCTTCTACCTTCATAATCCCACTGTACCTTGTCTGGGCAGTTTGTTGTTCATGTTGCCTTCTGAGTCTGCCATCCTTGTCCAGTTGGTGCGTGGTATGATTGTACTTCTTCCTTCTTGAGTCTCCATCAGAAGGGCAGGCTATAAATAACATAAATAAATAGTCACTGTTGAATGAAAGAGAGCCTTGTGGGGTTAAGGGGGCATCATCTGCCAATATGTTACGAGTTAGGTTATTTTCTTATATTAAAAAAATGCAGCAACTTAATGGTCAACATACTCTTCTTTGCATATTTTTAATGTTTTTAGGTAGAGAATCCAGATGTTCCAAGCTACAGTTTACCTAAGAAACAGGATCTTGCCCCTGGCACTTTATACAGGTTCAGAGTTGCAGCAATTAATGGTTGTGGTATTGGCCCTTTCAGTAGAATCAGTGAATTTAAGACCTGCATCCCCGGGTTTCCTGGAGCACCTTCTATTGTCAAAATCAGTAAGGTAAGTCTTTGTTGGGAATATAGTTGTTCTCCCTCTCCTGTGCAACCACTGGAAGTTCTCTGTCCTAAGTTAGAGCCAGCATTTTGGGTCCTCCTGGCCAAATAAGTTGTTTTAAATCTCAGTAAGCAAAATGGAGAAAATCAAAATAAGAAAGTGACACGTTGACCTCTCTGAAGATGCTCTGGAATAGCTGGGGAAGGGCTGTTTGGTGGCAAAGCACAAAAGGACATGATACAACAGATCCCAGGAAAGCACTTTCCCTGCTTCAGACTTTTGGAGAGAAGGTGGTACTTAGATAGATGGACCAGTGTCTGAGGGTAACGAGGCATCTTCATGTATTCATATATTTAATGTCTTTTGTAGATAGAGGCTGTGGCTCAGTGGGGGAGCTCATGATTTATTTGCAGAAGATCCCCATTCAGTTCCTGGCATCTGTGCTCCAGTTAAAAGGATCTCAAGTAGCAGGTATCGGGAAAGGCCCTTCTTTGCCTAACCCAGGGAAAGCCATTGACTATCTTTCAGGGTAGTGAGCACTGAATTAAGTGGACCAGTGGTGTGATCTGGTATATAGCAGCTTGTGTTTGAAACCGGATTATGTCAGACTTAACATAGTAAAAAAGCAGCACAAACTACGTGCTGGAAGCTTTCCATTTAGATCTTCACTCATCATCTCTGCATCCCAGTCTTGTACTAGGGAGCAATGATCCTTGTGTTCTTTACAAGGAGGCCATTTGGATTATTGTGATTACCAGATGCACTTGGGACACATTGTTCTAAGTGGTGGTGAGAGTGGCTGCATGTATTTTTCATAATCCAAGCACAGATTTCCCCAACCATGAAGATTATTAACTACGGCATGATTCCCACTGAGCGTCTTCTTCAAGTTTTCCTTCAGCCTTAAGAAGCTCTGCTTCAATATACCTGGCCGTGCCTCTTTAAGCTGGAGGAGGACTTCACACTTTGTTCACTAGAGTTGTAGGATACAAACTGGTGTCTGTCTGTCTCATTGTCTTTCTGTCACTACCAAGGAATCATAACCAGTCCTCAGATACCTGAAAGTGGGAGGTAAAATCTCTAGACCAGCCTTTCTCAACTTTTTAACCATTGAGAACCCCCTGAAACACTCTTCAGACTTTGAGAAACCCCAGAAGTGGAGTGACCGTGCAGAATAGGGTTGGGAAGCAGAATTGTGTACATGCCCACCCTGGCCCCTCCCCTTCCCACCCCCTCCAGGCACATCATTGGCCATTTTGTGGGGATGGGTGGATCAACATGACCATATATGGTCATATCAGGATAAATGTTTAACAATTTTTAAAAATATATATAAAAATAATTAACTCCGACCCATTTGGGAAACCCTTCCAGGACCATCAAGAAAGCCCAGGTTTTCACGAAACCCTGGTTGAGAAAGCCTGCTCCAGACAAAAGTCTTGAGTTGTCAGGAACTCTTTTTACACAATGATTCCAAATAATGTCTCTGTTTCGGGACTGAAACACTATGAGGTATCCGATTTATCTTTAGTTTCCTCTCCTCCTTAGAGCGCCGATTGTATTCATCTTTCGTGGGAGCCTCCTGTTTCACCTTCAGGAAATATCTTGGAATATTCAGCTTACCTGGCTATCAGAACCAACCAACTCCACGAGAATCCTAATCAGCTGATGTTCATGAAAATCTATTGCGGTCTTAAGACCTCTTTCACAGTGACTGCTGCCCAGCTTGCAAATGCTCACGTTGATCACACGTCCAAACCTGCCATAGTGTTCAGGATCTCCGCCAAGAACGAACGGGGATACGGACCAGCCACACAAGTTCGATGGCTCCAAGGTAAAGGGGGTGGATGTCTGGGGAAGCAATAGGTTTATCTTCAGATACGTATCTTTATAACAAGCAGAGGGCAGATAAAGACTGTGGAAATTTCTTCTTTTTTTCATGAAAACATTTTCTGACTTTTGAAGAAAATTGGCTGTTTGTTTAGGACTCCCCAAGAGCCATTTTCCAGATAATTCACACAACATGGTCAAGCTGTTTTCAGATGCATAAGATATTTGTGCACAGAGGTGAAGGCCTTAGGGTGTTAATGGACGTGGCTGTGTGTTCCTATAGAGAAATTGCGTAAGAGCTGGAGGATCTCCTCTTCATTAAGGTATCATTTGGTTGTATCAAGCACAGTTTATCCATGGCTATAGGGACTTCTGGAGCATGATTTCTTTAGCTCCCCCCCTTCCATGGCAGACCAACCTGCTTCCTAAAATCCTGTTCCTGGCGATCCCCTTACCCAAGGATAGGATTTCAGAGTACATTTTGGACTGCTGCATGAGGAGGGATAGGAACCTGCCATGCTGATGGAAATCTCGGTTGCTGTGGAGACACCATTACAGATCCAGCCCTTTTGCATTCCAGTTGCAAGTACAAATTTGGTTTTACTTATTCTTGGCACCGTAGCTCAAATGCTGAGTCTCAGATCTCTAGCTGATTTTTCTGCATAGTCTTCAGTAGGTTTAGGCCTGGATGCTGGAGGCTTAACAACGTGTTCTCTTTCATTGCAGAAACGAAAACATCAGGTTCAAAATAGGAGCAGCATGCAAGTTGGGAAGTAAAAGTTAGCGTGCATGACATTTTGTAAATTCTCCAAATATTTTTTTACATTGTCTTGGAACTTCCCGACATCAGCGTTGTACAGTCTTGCAAAATCCAAATTGTCTCAAGTTTTTATCCAGAGTGTTCCTGATGAGCATCCATGGGCTACTTTTGCCTCTAAGAAGGTTTTTGAAGAGTCTTCCTTTCAGTAGCTCCCAGCACATGAACGTAGGGTACCAGCTATATTTTAAACTTTTCCGGCATTTTTAAAAAGCAGGTTTGTAATGTGGTTATGGTGGTTATTTAAAAGGAAATTCCTGGGGACATGCAACCTCTCAGATGTTGCCACTTTCCCATTATATGAATCTCGAGGCTAACTCAGGGTAGTTAAAGCGTAATTTGGAGCTTCTGTTTGGAGACCTGCTCAGAGACTTTCCAGAAATTTTGGTTGCAGGTACAGATCAAAGCTTGTGAAGCCATTGCTGAACAAGTTATTTGAAGACTGTAGGAAAGATTATGGCATTCAGAGATGCTGAAAGCAAATTCTTTAGTTTTCAAACATCTTTTCAGAATAATCGGCTTTTGTACTTAATGTTGATAATTGGGGGATGATTTTACAGTTGTAACCATTTTTGATAAATAGTTTGCTGGCTTCTTTTAGTGACAGAGCGAACAGGTTTCCTTCATAATTGCATAGCCCCATCCACTCCTGCTAAAAAAAAAAAAGGGAAGGATTAAATTTGACAAGTCGTGCTGAGATTCTTCCACATTCTTAGAGGATTCCAGGTTGACTTGCATGTAAACGGGTCTTTGATTCTTTGTGCATGTTTTAACATTTACTGGCTGGAGTGATTTGTTGGGAACCCACCTGGAAGTGAAAACTATCACATGGGCAATGTCTCTGAAGAGCTTAAAGGAGTGGTCCCTGCCTTGATGCAGCAGAACTTTTTTATCCAAACAAGGTCCAGAAGATGTTTAGTTACGGTGGCGTTAAGGAGCAGGCAGCTTCTTCTGCAGAGTTGCTGTCAATCTTTCTATACCCCCTTTAAAGCCTTTCTAGACACTGTCTGTCGTGCATGGCTTGGTAACATCACATTTGACAAGAGGACTTCTAGTAGGCCGTGCCTGTTATTCATTGCCATGATGTGATGTCAAAGGAGCAGGGCTTCAGCAGACTCTGACCATCGAGTTAGGCACAGCAACGTCATGCAACATGGAAGAGCCCTGAAGATTTGCACGCTACACCAAAGGCTACTAGTAAATTTGGGGGAATAAAAAATGGGCAAAACTTGCTCACTTCTGTCCTGATCTATATGCAGTTTTGGGGGGGGTTGGGTTTTTTTCCCTTATATCCTCTATTCATATTTGGTGCAAGGCAAATATTTTCATTTACTGTAACTTAAAAGTGTATAGAATATTTTAATATATTCATTTTTGTAAAGATTTTTTTCTAGCATTTGTAAACACATCTTCTAATCCTTGAAAGTATCCCCTGATGATATGCAAATTGCTGAACTACGGTCATGGAAAGCAAACTCAGTGTAAATGCACTACTGTTGGTTTCTCATGAGCATAGAAATATTAATTCTGTAGATATTTTGAATGTTTACAAGAGTCTTTAAATGTTGAAAGTCCTCCATAAAGAGTGCTTCATTTTAAAAAAAGAAAAAGAAACCTGTATGCTTTTGTTAGCATATTCATACTATTTTGCACTAAAACGAATTGAACTTTGTAACATTTTGTGTTGCTTCCAGAATTTTTTTGTAGTAGTATAGAGCATAAGCAATTTTGCACATATGACATGCTTTTATGGCATTTTCCTTTTCCCATCAAGCTGCATACAGACATACGTCTCTTGATGAGTGAGCTGTGGATCTGCTTTCATCCTGCATGTGACAGAGACACAGACCTACAAACTGAATTGAGCTCAGAAGCAACTAGTTTTTGTGCTCCCAGCATAGGTCAGCCACTCATAGTTCTCCTTGGCTGGACCTTGTGACCAACACCTGAAGTTAAAAAAAAAAAAAAGTGATCAGGAAGTTCAGTCAGTATTTTCTCCTCATTTTCACTAACACTGCGATTTTTATAAAAGTTTCTCTAGACTAAGCCCATTGAAATAAAACTTTGCTTAAGATTGCACTGTAAAAGTGCTGAGTGCCTGGAATAAAGTTTTAAATGATAATTGCCTAAACGAAAGCTGATTTGGGGGGGGGGGTTTGCAGGATTTTTCCTATAGCAGAAGAACCTGTGGAGGTATGTCTGTATGCATCTTTTGCTTTCTCAGCTGTCTGGGTTTTAGCTTAGTTTCGCATCCTAAGAAGTAATGAATGTTTCTTTAACTGAATTGTTGTATCACTAATGTGCCAGCCGCTTCACTTTTTTTCCCCCCTGCGCAGAGGTAGAAGAAAACTATGTATGGCTAGCAGACACTCAAACAATGTTGACACATGATGTTATATACAGAAAGAACATGTTTTCTTCATACCTTTGCATTGAAAACCTTGTATGTGAAGTGGCCCTTAGAAGGAATGTTAATCTGTTCCTAACCCCACAAGTGTACTAAATGAAGGCGTTTTGGGATGCCTTGTATATGTAAGTAGTTTACCAAATCATAGAATAGTGACTGAATGATGCCAGTACACTAGACAAAGACAGCCTAAGGGCCCAATCCGCAGGAGTCGCTTGTAAACAGCTGTAGTCTTATGATCCTTTGAATGGGACTTGTAGAGGTTCCTGTGGGTTGTACCTTTTTGCTTCTAAATAAAACAAAACACGGTTAGGTGCATATGTGCAATAAAGTGAATATTTTGCACTTGGTTTTTCCATCAATGCCTAATAAGTTAAGATGGGAATTACTTGATCTGCATGATCAGTTTTAAAGTGGATTATGATCAATGTTAGTGCTTTACAATCATTCCTTGTTCACCCTCGCAGGATTGCTTTGAGGGGAGCTACTTGCACTCCATTTTTACAGATGGGGAACTGAGGCTGGGGGAAGAACCTAATATAGGGAGGACTTAAACTCAGTTCGCTTAGGCTCATCTCCAGCACTGACTAATAAAGGGGCGGGGAGAGAGAGATTCAGACAACTGTCCAAAAGAGATTCAGTGCATCACAGCACAGTAAATTTGTGGTCAGCCCAATACATTAAAATTCCAAATTCACAGTGGAAAAGATGCAGCCTTCCACATTGCAGCACAATAATGCCATGAGGGAAAAGTTGAAGCCCTCTTTAATAATTTTTTAAAAGCCTTGTTAAATGGACAGTAAGTATAAGTAGCCTTTATGTTGCTTATCCTCTGAGAATTAAAAGAAAAAGAAATTACATTAGTAAGTTTTTAAGGTAGTAAGAGGGCAGCGTATTTAGGTGATGCTTGGTGAATTTTGTGTATATCAAGGTGAAAATTCCAAGCTTCCCTTTTAAGTACAGCTGCAGCTCTATTTTGTCAGTGGATTGTTGTTTCTCATGTAAACTTTTTCTGAAATGGATTTTCTGACTCCTGTGAGGAAGAAAAGGAGTTGGGCGTGCCACATAAATGGCAGAGAGTGATTTTGTTTTTGTTTATATATGTGTCATATACAGTGAAACTGACTTCTTTAGATCACACATCTTTTTGTACCTTTTCCAGATGCCTATGTTTAATATCCATGTCTGTGAAAGAACTCTAAGATTTTGGTTGCTTTTCACAATTAAAAATCTTGCAAGCTACAATGAATGCAGAGTAGTCATTCTTGCTAGCACTGTGATAAAGATGCTGAGAAAATGCTCGTGGCTCTGGCCTTCAAAGCAAGAGAAGCCTTCTTGCTAAGGTACATGTGGTTGCCATGAATGTGCCAGTTCTTCCCTGAATTGTCATAGACAGGTAAATGTGCTTCCATCCACCTTGGTATACCACAGGTTACTTCCAGTTCCAGGTCTGCCAGCAGCTATGAGGTTCTCAAGAAGTACCTTTTTACATGAAAGCGCAAACAAGTATCTGAAAGAAAGTGAGGTTTGTTTTCTGATTACTTGGCTACTAATAGCTTTTACTGTAGATACATTACTTAACAATATAATCTGTTGGGTATTTCTGTGAGTATTTTTGCACTTGGCGTACATATATTTCTGCACTTGTTTTTAAGGGTATGTCATAACTACCAAAGGTAAAATTTGTGGTGTCATTAATGCCGACATGACTTTTGGTGTTTGTGTGCTTCTGCCAGTAGCTTATATATTATTTGACCATGTCTTCAGGTCCCTCCCTCCAATACACAGGCATCAAATTAATATTAATTACTGGCAAATGCATACCAATAATATACATACACATGCATCAGATTAGTAATATGCATATGTTTTCTGTAGCTTCCTTCTTAGCACAGCAAGATATTGGGTAATGTTTTTGTTGCTTACTACTATGACAAGCATTTAAACTTATAATTCCCACTTCAAGTATTAAATTTGAAGTCTATTCTGTTTAAATTTAAGCTTCTATTTAATTATGTTTGACCCACTGAATAAAGTTTGAATCCAGTAGCACCCTTAAGACCAACAAAGTATTATTCAAGATATAAAACTTTGTTCTGCTGTTTCAGACCAACACAACTACCCACCTGAATTTGATCCACTGGGTATTCACTGAACATCTAAATTTAATGATGCTATTTGAGGAATTGGTGAATGCTGTCTTGTTTGCCTTTGTAAAAAATATACATGTAACATCTTGTGTAAATCTGATTCCATTCTGTAGAAACGTCAAGGAATAATAGATTTGGTATGAAAGTCATTAAGTAGAGGAAGTCTGTGCTATTTATGACATACTGTTTCAGTTTAACTTAAGATGTTTTGTGACAATGGGTATCTATCTCTGTGAACAACAACCTGTTATGTATGACTTACAGCAATATCTGACCATAGATTTGATGTAGAGCACATAAGCAAGCCATAGACTTTAACAAAATGATACCATAGTTAACTGAAATGTTGATGGGTCAATCCAGCTAGTTATTGTCTTAAGGCCTTGAACATAAATGGTCTCTACAAAGAAATACAATATTTTGTACAATAAAAAGTAGCATTGTTTCTTTGTAATAAAGTGATTTGTCTTAAGAATGTCTGCTTCTGTATTTATAAACTTTTCAGCTTTTTAATTCCTTGTGGAACTGGTCATGTTTCAAGATAGAGGTGATAGATTCAGAAGTCACCCTCTATGGCAGTACTTTTGAGGGCATATAGATTGAACTCTTTAGGGCACTAGAACAAGTACAATATAGGCTAGATATCAGGGGGAAAAATTTCACAGTCAGAGTAGTTCAGCAGTGAAATAGGCTGCCTAAGGAGGTGGTGAGCTCCCCCTCACTGGCAGTCTTCAAGCAAAGGTTGGATACACACTTTTCTTGGATGCTTTGGGATGATCCTGCGTAGAGCAGTATACACACTTTTCTTGGATGCTTTGGGATGCTTTGGGATGATCCTGCGTAGAGCAGGGAGTTGGACTAGATGGTCTGTATAGCCCCTTCCAACTCTATGATTCTATGATTCTAGAACAGTTAACACTGTTTTTGTGTGTTAATTGTAAAACAGCTTGAACAAAGGCATGGATTTACTGCCTTGAAAATATCAGCTGTTGAATAATTTTATCCTACTTTACTTGTTTAAATGTGTGGCTGGCCTCATCATTTCTTTTATTTGGAATTGTTAAAATGGAATGATGAAGCATCGTAGAACACCATATCATTTTTCTAAAAAGGGTAACAGTTTGCCTTAATACTTATAAATAATAACTAGGAGGTCAGTGGAAGCTTCTGAAAATCAGATATAAAGAATATGACCTTTGCCTTGAGAAATTCAAGAACAGGCTAAAGTAGGTGTCTTAGGCAAAGCTGAGAATAGTCAGAATTGGAAGATTAAACTGGCATTGTTAAATATACACTGGGCTATTTATCATATGTATTTACTCAAGGTTCACATTCCTCTACGTTTTAAAACACTACTAAAGTCTAGAGAAAATATTCAGCTATTCACTATCCGATCAGTGCATATAGTTTTAGGCTGCTAAGCCATTGTTTCCTGGAATGCAGAGATTTGTTTATACCCTCTTCCAGGGTCCTCTTATGAAAAGTCCAGGACTAATTTCTGAATTAAGATGTTTCCTATTTCTGTCATTTCTTTGCTCAACTATAACCAAGTTCAATTCTCAATCTAGGTTAAATCATTTGAGTCTGAGTCTGTAAAGGGTAGGTAACAAATATAATAAATAACCATATAGCAGTACCACACTATTATTTAGGAGTGTGTCAGATATAAATGATTGGATTACCAAACAATTGATCCAACCTGTAGTTTCCATCACTGATGATAAGTGCTGCATAGGAGCTCCACTGTACTAAGACGTATTCCAGAAAATTAAACTTCGGCTAATAGTTTTCAAACCATTTAATAAAAAATTAAAGTCTATATACTATATCCATAGGCTGATTTTATTCACTTTCAGCAATCAACTTAGTTTCTCCTGACAGCATTCAGAATGATTTATTCAAAGGCAATAGGTTTACCAACATTAGCTATCCTGTCAAGGAAGGATACTGAAAATATGAACTGAAGTTCAGCACATCAGGAAATAACCACTTTTGGTTACTCCCTGCTCCTCCATTCTCTATGCATACCTCCAGCAGTATCGGCTCCTTGCAGTTCCTTTGTCACAAGGACTATACAGGAATGAGCTTCAGATCTGCTTTTTATTTCACACCATGCACATGTTCTACATCTGCATTTATTATTAAAGAGCAGGATCAGCTTATATAGACTCCATAATATTAAATAATACATAGGAAATGGTGAGCAAGTTCCTATACTTAATGTACCCTTGATTCATAGAGGCTTGTGCTGCAGCTGTGACAAAACTAAGATTTTAGTTTGGCCCTAAAAACAGGTGAAAGCCTGAAAAAAGTAATCAACAATGGACTAACTCTCCAACTAATATGGAGGAACAGCAAGCAAGTTAGATTTATGTCTGAGCCACTATTAGTAGATTATAGTATCGTCAATCAATTATACTCCTGGAACACTTTAAAATTGGATGCCAGTAAAGGTTTTTTGTATTGTATTATATTGAAGAGCTGGCTCTTATATGCTGCTTTTCTCTAACAGAAGGAGTCTCAAAGTGGCTTACAATCACCTTCCCTTTCCTCTCCCCACAACAGACACCCTTTTAAGTAGGTGAGGCTGAGAGAGCCCTGATATTACTGTTCAGTCAGAACAGCTTTATCAGTGCTATAGCAAGCCCAAAGTCACCCAGCTGGCTACATGTGAGGGAGTAGGAATCAAACCCAGCTCGCCAATTTAAAAATCCGCACTCCTAACCACTACACCAAGCTGGCTCTCTACTCATCTACAATTTAACCCCTAGTGCAGGGGTGGGCGAATGCTGGCAGGGACTCATGGGTAGTGTAGTCCATGGACATCTGGAGGGCCACAGTTTGCCCACCCCTGCCCTAGTGGGTTATTTCTTTTAGGCAACACCATGTGGCAACGGTGATTTTTAAACAGCAAAGAACTGCCGCAGTGTTCCATTCTAAACACTAACATGCTGGCTCTTAAGATCTTCTGGTCTGCAGAGCTACCTAAAAAATTAAGCATGACTACTTATGTGCTGTAACTTATTGCAAAGACAGGAAACAGCTAATAGAGAAGCTTAGTCTCTCATTTCACATCCCAGACTCATGCTCACACACATTCTATTATCTTAAAAACTCTAGAATTGTCGACACATAGTGGAAATATACACACTTTTAAAAGGTATTTACTAAAACTCACAACAGAGTAAAGGAAGTCTTCTTTAAAAAAATATCATAAATGAATAAGGTTTATTTCAAAAGCAGTGAGACTAACACCCCTAACTGATGGGCTAAATCAGAATTACCACATATTCCCAGCTACTGCAGAAGAACAACTGTACTACAAGGGACCGCTAACACTTAGTGAACACCAGCCAATCCCCAGGAACTAGTTCTGCACAACAGGACAGTTGTTCTGCAGTTCCATTATCATAAAGCACATTAAAGGAATTCCTGGTACACTTTGTCCCAAAATTGTAATGTTAAGAGATCTAAGGACTCATTGCATCTAGATTAACATTTAATTCAATAATTACATTAAAAAGACCGGGAGCACTTAATTCAAACTGCAGGTGCTTGAGGAATTCCCTTTCAAAGTCAAAATATCAATAAATAAGTTAATGCAACTTTAGTCATGCAAGGCAGTTACAAAACAAAGATCAGCTCAAATTTGTATAATAAAAGGCAACTTGCAATCAAAATGTACAGTACCCTTATGTTTTATTCAAAGGGTAAACATGAATTAAACCCAGCTGCTTACTTGAATTACAAAAGTAACATGATTCAATATGAAAATAAGAAACTGTCTACAAATCTCTGACAGTAGTAAATTGCAATATACAATGCATACAGGAGTTATACAGAGCAACAAACTCTTGTACAAAACAAAAATACTTTAATACTTTTAAAATCCAATTTTTTAAAATCATTCATGAAAAAAAGTTCGAGTCAGAGTTCACACCTCAATTAGTCAAGCTTCGGGAAGCTACATTACAGCTACTGAATATACAAAGTGACACTTTCTTCTTCGCCAGCCATTTCAAACCTTTTTGCATTCTTAAGTTCATCCCATGTCTCACAGTTCCAGATCCAAAGCCTTCTTAAAATCATGAGAATTGAATCTGCTGAACACCAGAGATCTAGGAAGTGAAACGGGGGGAAATATATTACTTTCAACTATTTAAACACACTTGGTGTGAAATAAGCATGGTGTGAAATAAGCACACTTGGTTTCAGTACCTAACTGCCTAATTTACCTGTTGGTAAGATGTGGTATAGACCATAACGTTTTGCTGCTGGCCATCTGTAGTTATCAAACCTGCTGGCAACTGGTTTGCTAGAAGAGAAAAAAATGTTTCAGTGAGCAAGTTCACGTAACACATCCAGCTTCATTTCTATTCAGCACTAAGCAAGGTAATACCTCACCCAAACAAAAAACACTGTAGTTAACTTTCCCTACACCATCCTTTTGGGACAGGGGGCCCTTTTTTTGACTTACCTTGGAGCTGAGGTAATCTGACCAATGGACAAAGGAAAAGTTTTATACCCAGAAACAGATAATCTCCCTACCTCACCATTTTCACCTTTGGATGACTGAGTGTACAGCCATACTATTTAATTGAGAGAGTAAAGAATTCACACACATACATACATCTGCACATGTGCGCGCACACACACACACACACACACACATGTTCGTGAAGAGAAAGAATTTCCGTTTCAAGAGTTTCTTTAGCATAACTGTTGAGCCACCACTGTAGGTTTTAACAGACTCACAGTAGAGCATTTGTAATGCAGATATAGAATCTTATTCCACTACTTCATTGCTTAGGACGGCAATTGCCCATTTACCCTGTATGACTTAAACTACAAGACCGAATAAGGACAATGTTACCTACAAAGTAATATGCAAAGAAATCTAGAGTATTGTGTTTAAAGACGTCAGGTTACTACAACATTATGACAAACTAGATCTAAAGCCCATTTCACTTTGAAATGAAATGGGCCCTAGATGGCCTGAGAGCAGGCCCACCCCCTACCCGAGGCTCTCTTGAGTGTTCTCCTGGCCGGCGAGGCCGCTCCGCTGACCAGGAGAAGGCGGCAAGGCCCACCGCTCACCCGTGGCTGTCTGGGTGGGTGACTGCTTGGGGCAGGATGGACACTCGGAGGGGCCAATCAGGAGCCTCTTCGCGGCTCCTGATTGGCCCCTCCGAGTTTTTATCCCTGACAGGGCCCGCCCTAACTCCTCCCACACTGCCCTTACTTCTTTATTCAGTCCACGGAACTCCGCGCTGCGGGGCTGTTTAAAGATGATTGAGCGTAAATAGACATAATGAGGGTGGATATGGAACTACACACTAATTTTTATAGTATATATATTTCAATAATACATCCAACGGCAGGCTAAAAATTGGCACACACATGCACATTCATCACTTGATAATTTGCATCTGTGAATAAATTCACAGCCACAGTGAGCATGTTACCATATATCAGGTTCTCCAATATTTCTGAACCTGTGACTGGTACATGCAACCACAAAATGTCTGCCACAGAGACAAAGCCATCAACAAAATGACTGCTGTGGGGGAACAGCCAATTATTTTGCTGGAATTATACTTTAGAAATCCTGACATTATCCTCCCTGCAGCATTTAAACATGATTATTCAAAAGTATTTTTCTTGCATATACACAATTATTATTTATTCAGTTTTTATAACCACCCCTCAGCATAGCCATCTTGGGGCGGGTTACAACAATTCAATAAAACAGAAAAACAATTTTAAAACAAGTTTAGATCCTTGAAAATGATTCTGTTCACTGTAGCTGCCAAACATAGCCCCAACCAGATGCCCGCCAGGAGACCCTTTGAAACTGTGGCAGTTTCTGCAGGGCCCGCAGTTCTTCAGGGAGCTCATCTCACCAGGTTGGGGCCAGGACCAAGAAGACCCTGGCTGAGGTCAAATCTTGGGCCAGGGATCATCAGCACATTCACTTTGGCAGAGTAGAGAGCTCTTCAGGGGATACAGTCATTTAAGCGTTACTTCAGGTAGCCCAGACCATGGATGGCCTTAAAGGTTAAATACTAATACCTTGAATTTGATTCAGAATTCAACCAGAAACCAGTGCAGCTGTCTGAGGACAGGCCAGATATGGGCCTCCAAAGGTGTTCTAGTGAGGATCTTTGCCACTGCATTCTGGACTAGTTGCACTTTCAAAGTTGGGGACAAGCGCAGGTCCGCATAGAACGAGTTATAGGAATCTAATCTGGAGGTAAGCATTGCGTGAATCTCCTCCAATGAAATAGAGAGAGAACTAAGAAACCCTCATCTTGAAAAACGTCTTCAATTTACAAAGACATTTATGCAAAAGGAAGCCATGTTTATCCTTCACATAAACCCTTCTCTCATAAGCCTAGCCATTTTTATCCAGCAATATTATTTGTAACAATGACAATTGGTTCAGTGGAACCAATTCAACATTCAGCAGCAAGTATTCAAGGGTTAACCTGAGTGTTTCATAAAGATGTGTGAACCAGGCAACCTCTAGAACATTCTAGTGTCTCTTTCAAGGCTCACTGGAAGTTGTACCCTATCAAGTGTTTGGTGGGCTGCAATGTGATCCTGGTGCTATCAAAACAACACAGAAGTACTGACCAATGAGCATTTTCCAGTAGCTTACAGCTTCAAGTAATACTTACTAAATGCTTCCTCTGTAAGCTCTTCACTAAGGCCATCTGCTGTGGTAACTGCTCCCCCAATTCCCTTTTCTCCTTTCATTGCCTTGAAAAAGCATAAAGATCTTCTGTGAGAATATAGACAGTGTCAACAGCCCAATCCATTTGAGTTTATCTGCTGAGCTTCCAAATTCTTTCTTGTTCCACGTATAATTCTTCCATAACATGATGTCATTTGCTAGTTACATACAAAGAATTCTCAGTGGCTAGGTCCTCCAATTATTACAAGAAGAATTCTGCCATAGGTATAAAGAATAACCTTTGATTTACATTTTACAACCTGATTTGAGAGAGGCGGAGGAATCAAAATCGGAACTGCTTTAAACAACCAGAAAGATCAAAGAGTTCACACAGCTGTACCAGCCCTAGCTATCACATTATTTTGAGGTTGCTACAGCATAGCTGTGCAGGACAGTTCAAGGCCACCTGGAGTTGTCATCACCCTCACCACCCAGGTTCTACTCACTTATCCCCTACCTCAGCCTGGCTGGTGGCTGCTCTTGCTGTAGGGAGAGGGCAGGTAAGCAAGCAGCAATAAGGAGAACAGCAACCACTGCCACCAGCTGATGCTCCCCTGCACCTGGCATGGTAACAGTCAAAAGTGGCTGCACAATGGCAAAAAGCAAGAGATCTGTCACTTGCTCATCCCTTCTCTGGGACATGATTAAACACATGGCAAGATAGCAGGCTAGGGAGAGACAGCCAGACAAGGCAGAAAAACAGGTCACTTCCTTAAAAGGATGGCTCATCTGTTCAAATGAGCTCCTCAATAAAAACAATAAAAATACAACTCCCGCCTTCAATGGCATTCAGAGAAGGTGTGCCTCAACCACCTCATTCATGTTCTGGAATACAAGAAAGGATTTTACAAGTCAATCACATGGACCACATGTCTGGAAAGGGCTGCAAATGAGACATTGTAGAAAGAATCAACAGAACAAACCTCTCTGAACTTCTGGAGATACAACTTCAAAGGCTCAACATAGCTGTCAAATCCCAGGGTGGACATTGCAAAAAGAATATCTTCCCCATTTATAGTCTTCCGTTTTTCTTGGTGACACCTCTCACTTGCTTCTGACGTTATAAAGCTGATGAATTCACTGACACACTCCTGTACACACTCTTTTGCATCCTTGGCAATCTGGAAAAAGGCACACATTAAGACTAAATTGAGGATTACGACTACAACTAGTTTATAAAATACAGAGTTAACTTAAATTAACATATCCAAGCAGACGTGTCCAAGGATTGACAATATTAATAAACTAGTAATCAAGCCCGCTGCAGCTAAATGCAGCGGGCGCTAGACCACGGAACCCCCTGCAGCCACGCGGAGCGTGGCTGCCGGGGCTCCCTGCCCAATGGCAGCTGCGCTCCACGCGGCTGCGGAGGGTTCCGTTTGTGGGCGGCCTGACGCGGCGAGAGGCGCTTCAGGCCATTGGGCAGGGAGCGCGCGGCTGCGGAGGGTTCCGTTTGCGGGCGGCCTGACGCGGCGAGAGGCGCTTCAGGCCATTGGGCAGGGAGCGCGCGGCTGCGGAGGGTTCCCTTTGCGGGCGGCCTGACGTGGCGAGAGGCGCTTCAGGCCATTGGGCAGGGAGCGCGCGGCTGCGGAGGGTTACGTTTGCGGGCGGCCTGACGTGGCGAGAGGCGCTTCAGGCCATTGGGCAGGGAGCGCGCGGCTGCGGAGGGTTCCGTTTGCGGGCGGCCTGACGTGGCGAGAGGCGCTTCAGGCCATTGGGCAGGGAGCGCGCGGCTGCGGAGGGTTCCGTTTGCGGGCGGCCTGACGTGGCGAGAGGCGCTTCAGGCCATTGGGCAGGGAGCGCGCGGCTGCGGAGGGTTCCGTTTGCGGGCGGCCTGACGTGGCGAGAGGCGCTTCAGGCCATTGGGCAGGGAGCGCGCGGCTGCGGAGGGTTCCGTTTGCGGGCGGCCTGACGTGGCGAGAGGCGCTTCAGGCCATTGGGCAGGGAGCGCGCGGCTGCGGAGGGTTCCGTTTGCGGGCGGCCTGACGTGGCGAGAGGCGCTTCAGGCCATTGGGCAGGGACCGCGCGGCTGCGGAGGGTTCCGTTTGCGGGCGGCCTGACGTGGCGAGAGGCGCTTCAGGCCATTGGGCAGGGAGCGCGCGGCTGCGGAGGGTTCCGTTTGCGGGCGGCCTGACGTGGCGAGAGGCGCTTCAGGCTGCGGAGGGTTCCGTTTGCGGGCGGCCTGACGTGGCGAGAGGCGCTTCAGGCCATTGGGCAGGGAGCGCGCGGCTGCGGAGGGTTCCGTTTGCGGGCGGCCTGACGTGGCGAGAGGCGCTTCAGGCTGCGGAGGGTTCCGTTTGCGGGCGGCCTGACGTGGCGAGAGGCGCTTCAGGCCATTGGGCAGGGAGCGCGCGGCTGCGGAGGGTTCCGTTTGCGGGCGGCCTGACGTGGCGAGAGGCGCTTCAGGCCATTGGGCAGGGAGCGCGCGGCTGCGGAGGGTTCCGTTTGCGGGCGGCCTGACGTGGCGAGAGGCGCTTCAGGCCATTGGGCAGGGAGCGCGCGGCTGCGGAGGGTTCCGTTTGCGGGCGGCCTGACGTGGCGAGAGGCGCTTCAGGCCATTGGGCAGGGAGTGCGCGGCTGCGGAGGGTTCCGTTTGCGGGCGGCCTGACGTGGCGAGAGGCGCTTCAGGCCATTGGGCAGGGAGCCCCCGGCAGCCATGCTCTGCGCGGCTGCCGGAGGTTCCCTTTGTGGGCAGCCTGAAGCCTCGCCGCGTCAGGGCGCCGGGCAGGGAGCCCCCGGCAGCCACGCTCCGCGCGGCTGCCAGGGGCTCCCTTGCCGGCGGCCTGACGCGTCTGCGTGGCTCGCAGTTGCTTCCTTCAGCAGGCTAGGAATCAGCTTCGCGCCTGCCAATTGGCCCGGCCGATGGTCCGTCAGGAGGAAGGGGCCAATCAGGCCCCTTCCTCATCACGGACAAAGCCCTCCGCCTGTGGGCTTAACGAATTATTTAGTCTGCGGCGCCTGCGGCGCCGCGGGCGTGTTAAGGATTTGGACCATTGATCCAGAAAAACACAAGCAAGTAAGCTGACACACTACCCTCAATCAAATCTTAGAGGAGAGATTTCCAAGAATTATGAACAAGTGGCAGTTTTCTGAGAAACATAGATGATACTATTTAGAAGAAAATGACACACTTTTGGTAGTGTATACATCATTTATGGGGGTTTTATATTGTACCCCAGAGAGTAGCAGGCTAAAAACTAGAGGGAGGGATCGATGGATCAATAGATACACATGATGGAAATGGCAAAGTTTCTGTTTTCAATAGGTTGGGGATGCAGATGAGGCATTTGCTATTCCTGTTCCCCATAATGACATCATTCTATAATCAGTTACATCTTCATCTCCTTTGGATGCAACCCAAAGACAATACATCTTTCAAAACATTTGTCATAAGCACCAAACTTTTCTGATCCTTCATGTCAAGTGAAAAACATTAACAACACTTGTTTTTCAGAGATACTACCTTTCCAGTCTGAGGTATGGCATTTTTCATTATCCTTGCCACGTTTGCAATTGGAAGGTATATATCCTGTTCTCTAAAGCTCTCTTTGGAGCCATTTGTGTCTTCATGATCATTCATACTGTCTTCAGTGTCTAAGAACACAGCAACAAAATAGTATTAGCACAGAATGCATTGTATACCTTTGGTCACCTTACTTTATCTCCAATTAGGAATTCGTGTACCTCAGAACAAACATCAGGTCATCACCAAACAGAGAGCTGAAAACTGCTCACAAAATGTCTCTCATTTTTCCTCAAGCCTCAGTTCCTTGATAATAATCCCACTGGCCTGATACTTCAATTCTTGGACAATACTAAAAAATTTTGAAGGAAGGACACATGGCACGGAAATGAGGTTATTTCTAGTTTACAGAACTCCAGTGCTTCCTTAGAGCATTAGATGATTCAGAATCAGGGAACTCACCAATAACTCTATAAGGCACATGGATAATGTGGTTTCTGAAGATTTTTAATTGCCATTTATGCTAGTATTTTAGGAGGCCTTTTTTGCATTTTCAGTTGCTTTTGTATACAGCAATTTACAAACATTGGTACTAAACTAGATGTACACCTTAGAATGACAACTGTAGAATTACATAGTGTTCTCCATTTGCAGTAAGTTACAAAAAGTATTATACAGCTGTCAACATTTTAGTATATGGAAGCATAGCTTCAACATTATATAAAACAGTTTCAATGTTAAGTAGGTCAACTAATACAGACTTTTTCCTTCAGCAATACTGTACATTAATTGCTCGTTTTAAGTATTACATGCCCAATATACTTGGAAGTCTAGAATTAGTTTAATTTTACACAAAGAGTGCATTTATGTATATTATACTATCAAAACCTGACAACTGTTTTGAGCATATTTTTAAATATGAAATCTAGAATTAACAATCCTAGAGACACACAATACTAATTTGTTATAGCTGAAGGAAATTACTCTATTATGTACTTTTTTAAAAAGGCTGCAGGTTAATTATACAAGAATACTACTAATCTGCCTCATTTCATACCATTCAGATTTACAGCTCCCACACGACAGTATTATGATTTTGCTACTCTATAACCTGCACCCTGCTAAAGATCCACAGTAGATCTGTTCCCCAATCATTTCAGAAACACCTACATTCTACAACTGTTACATTTTTATGTATATGTAGCTACACTGATTCATTTTCACCAAAGGACCACAACATTAACCATAAGACCAGCATTAACCTTTTTGGTCCTGGCCCCAATCTGGTAGTATGAGCTCCCGGGAGAGCTGTGGGCCCTGACAGAGCTGTCTCAGTTCCACAAGGCCTGTAAAACAGAGCTCTTCCACCAGGCATTTGGTTGAGGCCAGGCTAAGGAAGATCGGGTCCCTCCCTGCAGAGGCCCATGTGCTAGGCACCTAGGCAATTACCTCTCCTGGGAATGGCAGTGTGCTGCTGTCATTGGGTGAGGAGAGGAGGGATGGTTGTAGACTGGTTTTTATTTATTTATTATAGTTATATACCACCCTCCCCGATTGCTCACCAATATTTTGCCACCAATATTGTAATTTGCTATTTTATGGATTTTATTGTATGCCGCCACGAGCCGGCAGGGTCCAGGAGTTGCAGTTAATAAGTGCAAATATAAATAAATAAATATGATGAATATATTACTTACCATCATGAGGTTGTATCACATAGTGACTACCACCAATGTAATCTCCAGCAATTCCTAGCTGAGAAGCATCTGTTGTAGAACTATCACCATCCATCTGGAACAGAAAAGCAATGTCTTGAAAAATCCACACTACTTAGCAACGCAAACCATTCCTAAAATCTTGAGCACATTGAATATATTTCTGGCTCATACATTTGGGTAGAATTAAATTGAATGTCTGCTGACATGAGATCTTTGTTTGATCTCAGCTACTTGTTACTTATTGAGAGGCAGACTGTAAACTGGAGACCTGGGTTTGATTTGCCCCTCCCTCACAAGAAGCCAGGTGGATGACCTTGGACCAGTCACAGTTCCCTCAGAGCTCTCTCAGCCTCATCTACCTGTCTGTTGCGATGAGAGGAAGGGAAGGTGATTGTAAGCTGCTTTGAGACTCCTTCGGGTAGTAAAAAGGCAGAGTACAAGAAAATTAGCTCTTTATTGAACTTATTACTCAAATTAAATGTCTTACTGAAAAGTTTTAGTTCACAGCAGATTTTCTAAGATTCATGAATGTAAGAAGCAATGTGACATCTCTTTATTGTCTAAATATTACTTTATATCTGAGGAAAGCAGCCAACTATGTTGTTCTTTCTTTCAAATATGCCACAGATAGAAACTGGAAAAGACCTTCAGGTCATATATGGCAGGGCTGCCACACTGACTCTATCAAAAGGTTAAACTACTGCGCTACACTTTAAAAAGTGGAGGTTGACTATTGGAAAGCAAATTAATTATTCAATATAATATTTCTCTTAAAGTTTTAGTGATATGACTGGGAATATACCACCATGCCCACACTATTATAAAATACAGCAAATAATTTAATATTTATCCTTGCATACGTAGTGTTTTGCCAGTTTAAATAATATATAAGCATGGAAACAGAATAGGTGCTCATATCTGCAAAACAAATTACTCCAGTGCTGAGTTGTAGTTTAACTTCAAGACACTGGACTCCTGGGTTTGGGCAGTCACATAACAGGATGGATAAGGGTGAAGATTTAAAGAGAGGTCAGGTCCTAATATATCCAACAGTTTAAATACTAAAATTTTTGGAACTGAAGACTATTTATCACAAGAAGGTACTTTCTATAAAGGTGACAACGTAAATTTTTTACTTGCAGTTTTCTTTCTCCTCCCTGTCATACTGCACTGTTTATTAGATTGTGCAGTATTTGCATAATTTCATTGTTCTGTAATTGAGAAATCCAGTCTACTGGATGTAATTTACTTAAATTTCACTTCATTAATAACATAATCCACTTTTATTGCATAGTTAATTGTGTACATTATATTGGTGTTTTTGGCATTGCTCTTACAATACTCTAATCCCATCCTGTGTCTCAACAAGATGGACAGTAAATGCACCAAAAACAATAAATTATGACATTTTATTTAAGTAGAACTGTAACATGTGATCATCCAAACAAGTTAATGTTTAACAAAGCAATAAGCTAATTGTTGTTTCATGAAGAATGTATTTGATTTCATAGACCATGATACCAGCTGCATAAAATGGAATTCCAGAAACCAGTAAATAGATACTTAGAATAACTGTTAATAATGCATTTCCTGTCATAGCAAATAGTTATATTTGCATATACTTAGTCCTAAATGTAGGAGAGTATTTTAGAGAGTTAATAGGTTTCAAATTGCTAAGACAGGTTTCCTCTACTGATTCTTTACAGAATAAAGGCACTAACAAAAGCCAACACATACTTTGTTATAAGTGCTATACATTTGCCTAATATCAGGTTGTAAGCAATGTATTTTAAGGAACAAGAAACAGGTACTGCCAATGGCTTAAACCATAAACATCCAACAAACTAAGAGCCTCTTGTGGAGCAGAGTGGTAAGGCAGCAGACATGCTGTCTGAAGCTTTGCCCATGAGGCTGGGAGTTCAATCCCAGCAGCCGGCTCAAGGTTGACTCAGCCTTCCATCCTCCCGAGGTTGGTAAAATGAGTACCCAGCTTGCTGGGGGGTAAACGGTAATGACTGGGGAAGGCACTGGCAAACCACCCCGTATTGAGTCTGCCATGAAAACGCTAGAGGGCGTCACCCCAAGGGTCAGACATGACTCGGTGCTTGCACAGGGGATACCTTTACCTTTTTAAGAGGATTTGGGCATTTGGAAGGTCCTGCTACCCATATTGCACTCTGTTATCTCACAATTTTATCTCAAGCTTCCTACGTTCTGAGTAGTGTACATACAACTCCCTAGTCACATTTTACTTTAAGAATCTTGTCAGTGAGGCTGAGAGAAAGTGACTGGCTCAAGGTCTCCCAGCAAGTCACACATCTGAGCAAGGAACTCGACCCAGATCATCCCAATCAAGGTGTAGTTCTTGAGGCACAACATCACACATTGGCACTTATGACTTCACCACTAATGTTTACGGATACCTATGCCACTCCTGCATACCTAGAACCAGCTTCTAAAGTCTCAGTTCTGAAAAACAGTTATATACTGCCTGTACAAAACAGATAGCCTAAAAAGCATTTTGGAGCACACTAGAACCATAACCCAGCTACAAGACTAAAATACCTTTCAAATCAAGATTTATTCATTTGGCTTTTTAAAAGAAACATTGGCAGTTAAAGCAAAGGGAGAAAACAGAAGGGAGGAATTTTATTCCATCCACTCTAACATATTGTGCAAAAGAAGGATTTCACAGGGATTTCAATCAAGATGTATATTTGAGGGAGGATACCTGCAAATACCTGCAAAGGAGTAGTTGTGTTAGTTGGCCACAGCCTTTAAGGAGCCACTGAACTTTTGTTTTATTGTTCTCCGAATAAGACAGGGATAAGAAATCTCAGGACTTGTAGGTATATGTAGCTGTTAAATATAATAGCCTCACTTATACCTTATCAATGATACCACCTCAAAGATTTCTAAATTACAGCAAATTGTTATTATCATTAGATTCTCATTATTACAGCAGTCATCTGAAATGAAGGCAGCCAATATTTACATTATTCTTGATTTATGCAACGAGACACTGTGTAATATAACTACATTTCCAAGAGTAGTTCAAAAGGCTTTGATTTTACTGAAGGCATTCTGAACAATAACAATGCAACACTACAACATCACACTGTATAACAGTGCAACAGCTCCTAGAAATACAGGGCACGTTAAAGGTTTGCACTACCAATGGAGACTTGCATTAAATTTCTGAAAGTTGTTCAAATCAACTCTTTTCTTACTGCCTGAAAAACTCCAAAACCAAATGTCCTGCTATTTTTTCCTCTACTTCATTCGATGTAACAACTGAAGAAGCAAATATTTCCATTTTCCAGCCTGTACTCCACTATAAACCAACAAAATAACCCAGATTCAAATTTTGTAAACAGCAGTGCCATACTCAGAGAAATGCTACTAGTACCTGAACATGGGAGCAGAGCATGTACTAGGAATTCATTTTGCTGACTCTCTCATAACGTAACTATATTTTGGTTAATTCTAATTCAGCAGTTTCCTCATTTCTTGGCACTCTTCTATAGTCCATCCACTGCTACCAACTATAGAACAACAGATTCATGTGGCTGTCTCACCCATCACTGCAGGAAAAAATAATTTTAAACAGCATATTAATTCTTGGCTCAAGCATTTTGTTGCTCGACACTCTGAAGATCAAAGAGTTGTCCTTTATTATTTTAACAAGCTAGATTAGTTTTCAAAGCAGCTAACTCAGCAGTGCTGGAGTAAATCAGAATCCCTTCAACCTAGTCACAGGCTTGCTGTAATCAAAAAGAGTATTATAACACAAGTCCCTTATTCCTAAAAAGAAAGTCATCCTTTTAAATTAGAGTTCCAAGGCAAGCAGAAAAGTCTAGAGATATTGATAAGTTGTGCCTGTTTATTTATTTATTTAATTATATTTATGTACTGCCCTCCCATTTCGACTCAGGGCGGCTTACGTTGAATTAGAGATACAATTCAAGAAATGCCATGATTTTGAACGTACAACAGTTTCTAATGCACAACAATTTCTAACTATATAACTTACAATGGTGGAACCTTTAATATTCAACATGTAACAGTAAGACACTGTGACCTCATGCTTAACAATGATGTTCTCACGCACCAAGTAAGCAAAGTATAAAAAGCTAATGATTTTTCAGGCTTTCTGAAAAATAGACTTGGAAACACATTTTTAGATGACTCTGACTTTTCACTGTATACAATGCAACTTTCATATGGTTCTTTCCACATATATATATCTTTATAAAGTCATAACAAAGCTTTAGGAATTATAGTTCAACATTTTCTAAACAAGAGGCAGACTGTAACTGGTAACACCTACACTGATTATATCAAATTAGGTCCTTCACATGTAATTTCCAGCTTTAGATGCTCAAATACCCCCATGCAACACAGGAAACTGATCAGATGCAACAAAGTAATCAAAGGTCTGACTTTCACAGACATCAATCACTGCCCCCCAGTGACAGAACAGATAGCATCTTAAAAACCATAAAAAGAAAAAGCAGCTAAATGTTCCCTCATCTATTTTATTCATTCGTACCTCAGGTACTGCAATACTTTAATAT
The DNA here is from genome assembly GCF_049243985.1 of Paroedura picta. Lineage (NCBI taxonomy): Eukaryota > Metazoa > Chordata > Lepidosauria > Squamata > Gekkonidae > Paroedura > Paroedura picta. The sequence continues at coordinate 106,629,057 of NC_135373.1, read as the reverse complement.
TAGGCATTTCAGAAAGAAAAGAAAAAACGATCTCAGATGTACCTCTTTGTATCTTAAAGGGTTTTGTATTTACACTAGGCTTGCTTTGTTTCAGAGTCTGTACGTACACCTGGTTACAAGTCCACACTTGCATACCTTGCCTATGACACAGCCTGTTTTCTCCTGAAATCTTAGTGTCTGGAAATGCCCACTACATGAAGAGAATCTGCACTACTAGAACTATGGGCAAATTCAATAATCCAGTAAAGTGCTAAGGCCCTTAAGCCCAATTTTTATCCAAGTTATTAAACACTAAAACTAGTTCTATGGGAGCTATCAACATGACAGGCAATCTGTGTTAGTCATCTATTAAATCTTCCATATTGTGTTCCATTTCAAACCATCTCTCATTCAATACTACATGTATCTGCATTAAAAGTTTACTGGATTTGAAATTGACAACCCCTTATTTATAACAACTATATCATGCTTTAAAAACCTAGTAATTGAACACTACTCATATTTGGCAGCTATTCCTATGGATCAAATGTGTTAGAGGACATTTGATCTTGAATTTCAGTTCTTTCACCCTCAAGGGAAGGCAGCACATGCATGTAAATTTGTTTTTAAGCACATGCACAATATCTAGAGAGGGAGAAAAGACTGTAGCACTCTCTAAGCATCAAGGATTGTCTTTTGTTTTTTTTAAGCATGCAAATCCATACAGCTGCAACTTCAATTTATTTTTCCCACCTTGGAAGTTACAACACACAAATAGTGACTCCTTTAGGTCAAACAGAAAAACTTGAGTTCTCTCAATAACACTAGAAAAATCCACAGAACTTCCTGAGAGTCAGCGATTTTGTACACTAGCCAAGTAAATTTACACAACCAGCTGGCCACTTGTACCCACGCTACATGCAAAATAACTGCAGAGGGAGGGAGGAAGGATTCGAATTCGCAGCACTTGTGAATCCATCTTGTCTTGTTTAAAAATAAAAAGACTGTCACCTTCCCATGAACTCCTGTGGCGCGAAGACTAATAACAAAGAAGAGCCTTAACCACCAAAAGGGTGGAGTGAAGGTGGAAAGAAGCCTGTATACTGAAAAGGGGGTGGGTGGGCTTGAAGACAGAAGAAATAACTCTCCCGAGCAGCCAGAAACCACTCTGTTGTGACGTGCTGGGGACATCCCCCTCGACACACACACAGGCACACGTACGCAAGCGCGACACAACACAAACACCACAAAACCCACCCACCTTTGGGTCTGCGGTGCGCCCAGGTCACGGCGAGGCGAGACAAAAAGAGACATGGACGGGAGGGGGGGGCTCTTCTTTGGGGGGGGCGCTGCTTGACAGCTTCTCGCCCTTCTCAGCCCCCTCCATCTGAAAGGCGGCCGAGCTCGGCAAGGACGGGGGCGATTCCTCCAGGCCACTGTCATGGTGGCGGCGTGAGGCGGGGAAGAAGGAGGGGGGGGCACAGCCGGAGCTCTCTCCTCCCCCCCCCCATTTTCCGAAATGGCGGGGGGGGGGTTGGAGAAGAGCGAGAAGGAGACAAAGCCTCCTGCAGGCGGAGACGCCGGGCGCTCCGGGGGGGGGGGACGGGCGGCGAAGGCGGCGGGGGTGGCCAGGGGCAGGCAAGGAGCCCCCCTCCCCCCCACGACTCCCGCCCGAGTCCGTCCCCCCCCCCCCCCGCCCGCTGGCCTGGCCTGCCCTTTCCAGGCTGGGCGACGCGGGGAGGAGGGAGCGCCGGGAAGGGCGGCAAAAAAGCGCTTGCTTCGCCCCCTTTCCACGCGCAACCAGACAGCCCCCACACACCGCGCCAAGCCCCCCCCCCCATGTCCCCCTCCCCCGCCAGGGCAGCTCCTGTCACAGCAGCCCCCCCCCCCCCCAGCAGCAGTGCCGCCGCCGCCTCCTCAGCCTCCCCCCCACGGCGGCGGCAGTAGTACAAAGCCCCAAACGGGCGGGCGGGCGGGCGGCTGCTGGGCTCGGGCGGTCCCCGCCGCGTCTTTCTCCCTGCTCGGCGGTCTCTCCGGCGCTCCCCGCACTTCCTGGTCCCCTCAGCGACGGCGAGGCGGCCGCGCCGGAGCCCGGGGAGGGAGACGGACATTTCATTCGAGCCTGCAGTGAAACCGGTTACCAATCATTGGCCGGAGCCAGGCACAAACCTCCAGTGCGGCCCTGGTTGGCTCCCTCCGCAAATCGGCTGTTTGGTTGGACAGAAAATGGCTGCGAAGGAACCAGTCCCAGCGCGGAGCACCGCTTCCCGCAGCCGGCCTCCCCTCCCTCCGCGCCGCCTCCTCGCCCGCCCCCTCCCTCGCGCGCCGCTCTTCCGCCAGCACGCCTGCCCGCCCGCCGTCCCCCGCCGGAGAGGCTTTATAGGCACCCCCCCCCCCACACACACACACACACTCTCCTTCCCTGCCTTCGCGGCCTTGTCCCCCCGAGGCAAGCTGTCGCCTCCTCACGCAACGTCTGCTAACAGCTACCTTAAAGGGAGGCGGACAGAAACGGGTTCCTTGGAAAGCAAGGAGTTCCCAACTTCGGGTAGGGAAATTCCGGGAGGTTGTTTTGTTGGGGGGGGGGGGTGGAGCCTGGGGAGGAGAGCGACCTCAGCGGAGTATAATGCCATAGAGTTACGCCTCCAGCGCAGCCATTCTCCCCCCACCCCTTTCTGGGGGTAATTGATCATTGTTATCTAGAAATAGGGTTGCCAGCCTCAGACTATGGGGATCTCCTGGAATGACAGTTCATCTCCAGACTCTAGAGATCATTTCCCCTGGAGAAAATGGATGAAGAAGAGTTGTTTTTTTTATAACATTCATTCTGTTTGTTATTGTTTATTATATATTTATATGCCGCCCTCCCCTGCAGCTCAGGGCAGTTTACAGTGAAATTCATGGTATAATACAAATAATGGTTAATTTGTTTATTTATTTACTTACTCAAATACCTGTGTGCACACACAGGCCACCCATCTCTGGATGGTCTCAGGGCAGCTTACATCAGTCAATAAAAACCCATACAAAAATTAGGATTAAAATACAGTAAAACCAACAAAACTTTAGCAGCCTTACAACCTGACCATTAAGATGTCCAGTTACTGGCCAGGCACAGAGTGGGGATGTTGGAGGTTTGGCTGGGGCCCCTGTTGGATGGATCTCTGGCCTTAACCAAATGCCTGGTGGAAGAGTGCCATCTTACAAGCCCTCTGGAACTTGGAAAGCACTGTGAGGGCTCACACCTCCAATGGCAACTCATTCCCCCAGATTGGAGACAGGGCCAAGTGCATCTCTCTGGGGCCAGGGATTATCAACTGGTTAGAATTAGCTGAATGGAGAGCCCTCCATGGGACATATTCACAGAGGTGGTCCCTCAGGTTTGGGTTTTGACTGCCCAAAGAAGTCTCAAAGTGGCTTACAATTCATAGAGTTGGAAGGGTCCTCCAGGGTCATCTAGTCCAATCCCCTGCACAATGCAGGAACTCGTAACTACCTGCCTACCCATAGTGACCCCAATTTCAAGTCCAAATTATTCCTTCCCTTTCTCTCCTCACAACAGACACCATGTGAGCTAGGCTTAAAGAGCTCTGAGGGAACTGTGACTAGCCCAAGGTTACCCAGCTGACTGTATGTGGAGGAGGAGGAGCAGGGAATCAAACCCGGCTCTCCAGATTAGAAGTCCCTGCTCTTAAACACTTCAAGCTGGTTTTGGAGGGTGGAATCTATGACATTGTACCTCTTTGAGATGCCTGTCCTCCCCAGGCTTCATGCCCATATCTCCAGATGTTCCCCAACCTGGATCTGGCAACTTTCCCCCCCATCCCCTACTGGTGGCCAGGGACTTGGCAACCCTATCTCAAAATTGGGTTTAATTCCAGGAAATCTCCGGATCCCATCTGTAGGCTGGCAATTCTAACTTTAGCCATCCTCAGGAATTTGAGAAAGGATAATGAAACAAGGGATTGCCAGTGAGCATGTGGAGAGTCCCTTTCCTCCACAGCCTTCAAAGAGAACAAGGCAGCAAAGGGCTTCTCACTGAGGGAACAGGAATAGAGAACTAGTCAAATAGCAGCACAAAGAATTAGCCGAATAAGTTAGGCAACAGGATACCTACAATGGCAGCCATTTTATCTACTGCACAGGATAGGCAGGTTGGACCTATTAGTGATCCTATGAAACTCCTGGTCTGAGTTACGCTTGAGTCCAGTGGCACCTTTTAGACCAACAAAGTTTTATTCTGGGCATAAGATTTCAGGTACAGTTCTTCAGGTACTTCTTCAAACCAACACAACTACCCACCTGAATCTATTCTAACCTGTTTTTAATAAAGGCTATTGTCCAGCAATAGAGATTTGTACAAGGAAGACAAGGGAAACAACTAATAATATCAGCAATGTTAGTGGGAGGGAGGGTTGCTTCTTTATTAATTTCAGCAAATTTTGAGAGGGAGTATATATAATTGTCACTTTTATCCAGTAGGGCTTATTCTCAGGACAGTGCCCTTATGATTGCAGCCTGTGTGTCATATGTATTTGTATAATTGCATTTTTGTTGGGCAAAGGCCCCCAAATGAAGGTTTTCAATGGTGAATTAAACCTGTAGCTGTTATCAGAAAATCCTGTTGTTTTCCTATGGAAGAAAGAAAATTGTAAAATAAAACATCATTGTAAAATAAAACTTCCTATTAAAACCTCATCAAGCTTTTGATGTCCGTTAATAAGTTTGTGGACTTGTAGGTTACCGTTTTTCAAGTATACACTGCTGAAGCACAAAATTGCAAGAACTTTGCATGGCTTTGAGGTTTTGTGGTAAATATTATGCTAGCAGCTGTTCAGTAGTAGCAAAACTTTGGTCGTGTCATATGGCACAGTTGTTTACAAGTCAGTTCTCATTGGGATTCATGTCCAGTTCCAATTTTATAATGCCTGTCTGGGAACATGCTGCTGATTCTCCATGTGAAAAGAGCTTCCTATGCAGATGCTCCTGATAACATGGAAATTCACCATATAGCCATATAGTATTGGTACAGATATTATTCATAAACAGGTAATCATGAGGTAAACAGTTTTGAAGTAATTAAAACACACGTCGACAACTCTCATAAATATGCGTTTTCCAGAGAACTGCATATGGGGGTCATAATAGGCCCTTTGCTCTGGGAGGATGTGTTTATGGGCTGAGTATAAAAGTTTACAATTGCTCATTTGTGGATAGTGATCACAGTCATGGTGAATAGTCATTGATTATTTTTAGTTTTTATTATGATTGGCTATTTGGATCATATCTCTATAAAAAAAAGATTGAGAAGAAGGAAAAATGTAGCCCTCATGTTCAGAACCAAAATGAGTAGTAAAAGGTTTCATTTGTCTCATTCCTGGGATTACCAGCCTTTTGAATTTTAGTAGCACAAGTTAACAAAGCAAGGATTTTCCTCTCCAATATTTAGGTAAATGTGCAAAGCCATATTTTTTCTCCTAACCATGCCTCTCTTGATTCTCCTGTTTGGCCAGGGCATACCCCTCCTCCAAATTATATATGACCTATCTCGAGTTTCTGAAGACAGCATACAAATAACATGTCAGCCAGGAATGTGCAAAAACGCAGGCTATGTGGATTAAATGTTGCTTGAATCTGTTTTATTTCATCCATGAAACGATATAAGAGTAGCAGTGCTGCTGGGCCAGATAATGATCCAGCTAACCTGGCATCCTGTTTCACAAAATGGCCAACCACAGAGCTATTCCAGATGTTGGAAGGCCCTGGGAAAAGAGTGCCTAGAGCCCCCCATGCCTATTACTAGCCCCCCCCCGCACCCATGTTCCCCCACCTGCCTGTGCCATCTTTCCTCTGTCCACTTGCAAACTCTTCGACCATCTGCAGTCACAACTGCCCACACCACCTGTGTGCCCTTTCTCCAGTGGTGCTGGGTGGTTGGTGTGGCTAGGAGGGCTCTTCCCATGGCAACAGGAGTACTGTTGGTTTTGTACTACCCTTATGCCCTTCTCCAGCAGGGCTGGGTATCATATGTAGCTGTGAGCACAGGTGACAAAGCACTCACAAGCAGGCATGCAAAGGTTTGAGCATGGGCATCATGGGAGAAGCATAGTAGGGAGTCGGCAGCAGTGGGCCCTGCCAGAATACATGGCTTTGGCTGCTGCTCCACCTTAGGACATGCTGACACCAGCTCTGGCTAACCCATGCCTTCAAGAAAGTGAACATGCAAGGGCATGGAAACTAAACCCCCTCTAATTTTGTTTACCTGAAAGTTACATTCAGAAAGATTCCATTTAGGAATCTCCTAAATTCTCCTCCATTGATCTATCCACCGTGACCCAATATCCATGTGCTGGTAAGTGACCCCTGAGTCAGGCCCCCATCAGTGTATATTTGGCCTATATTTGTTGCACAGACAAGCCTTTTGCATAAAATCAAGTTTCAGCAGGGGAAGATCTACAGCTAACTCATCAATACTTTTATGCTGGAGCTATTCTAGCTGATTCAGACCTTTGGGGAGTGTAAAAACACATATATGTTGGAGAGCTTGGGGTACATCATCTGGACATTAAATTGGGAGTCAAGTGAATTTCTTGCATTCTGCAGGGGGTTGGACTAGATGACCCTGGAGATCCCTTCTGATTCTATGATTCCAAGTTGGAGGCCCAAATCCCTTACCTATCAGATGTCCATAATTTTTGAATCCAAAATGTGAGCTCTACCTCAGTCTGGTGAATAATAATACCCACATTTCTCTTCCTATTACACACTATGTGCTGCATTTTCTTCCAGGAGTACATCCTAAGCAGAGTACAACCAAACAAGGGAGTGGAGTGGTTTTGAAAAGCCCATCTGGTATCAAAGCTTCCTTTCTGATACCCTTTTCTGCCTCATCACTTTATTGCGTAGACATACTGCTGCAAGTTCACATACATGAGTCAAGGTTAGCTGCAAGCTTAATGGGGCCACTTTAACAGTTGGATCCTCTTGTGAGTGGGTGGATGCTTGACCCCGAAAGGAAATAGGGTGTTGTGAGCTAAACTGAGAAGACCAGCATTCCAGATGAGGCTCTCAGGGTCCTCTGCATGACACTCTTGCTTAAAGACATTTCTGCCCTTGCATCTGTTACAGGACCTGGTGCTTAAATAATTTAGGAACTCCTAGCTGTGAGGATTTGCTTGAGGGGGGCCTCTGATGGAGACAAGAAAACCTCTGGGTCTGCAGAAAAGCTAATATATCAGTACTTAAGCTTAGTTTTAAATTGTTCTGATGACTGCAGATGCCGAAACAAAATCGTTCGGTCAGTGAGTGTCCAGGCTGAAAATGTAATAGAATATTTGATGTACAGTTGTTGGTGAATAGTTCCAACATTGGCAAACTCTGTTTTTAAATTCACTGGCATAAACTAACCATAGTGAAACCTCAGGAGCAGACACAAAGACCTGCTTTATAATGGCCCATGTATTACAGGACTGGCTATTCAGTAGTAGCTATCCAGCTTGTCAGGAAGATGTTTATTCCCCATCTCTTTACTTGACTGGAGTTGCCGCCATCTGAATCCAGGAATTTATACATGTCTTGGTCAGCCATTGTTCTTCCATTTTTATACCATCTCCTAAATTCCTCTAGTACCACATCCTGTTCTCATAGATATCATAAACCTGTATCTGGCTCACATCATAGAATGCTTCCCCCCATACATAAAACCCCCCATATTAAGCAAGATATCATTTCAGAAAGAAGGCAAGGATAGACACCTAATGATATACTAGATTTTTTAATGACTATGGGTTTAAGGGCTGGGGTATGGAGGTACATTCCATCATGTCAGATCCCACTTCTTGTCTGATATATTTGCTGCCTCAAGGTGAAAGCAAGACTTTAATTTGAAGCAACAACTTTAAAACATTGTAAAAATTTGAAAGACATTTCACTGAAAAGGTACATAAGCTTTCAGGGTGACTTCCAGGTTTGTAATGAAACATGGAACCACAGCAATTTTCATGCACCGTAAATACTTTTCTCAGCTCACTTGTTAGAAGAAAACTGATCAGTTAAACAGTGTTTAAAATTTTACAAAAAACCCGAACAATATAAATTACTTTGTACCACAAGAGATTTGTTAGTTTTTCGGTCTACTTGCCCTCCCTTATGATCTGCTGATGTTGTAATTCAATGCTAATACTTATCCCAAAGTCTTAATTTTGATACTTTGTTTTATACTAATTAATAATACAAGCAACTTTCAGAAATCCCCAGAATTTGGCAACAAATGTATAGGCCCACCTGTTTTAAAGTATTCTGAAATGGACCAAGCACTTAATGAAATGTATCATGAGGGCAGGAGGTTTCAGGGAGGCAATAGGCCCCGGTGAGAAGCATTTGTGATTTGTTTCAGAAGGCTAATATTCTAGATGGACTGAATTTGCATGTCCTAGATGGAGAAACATTGGCTTTTTCAGAGCAGGTTAAGAGCTTAGGGGTGCTGATAGACCCTGCCTGGTTCTTTAAAAAGCAGACTGGCATGGTGCCCAGGAGCATCCAGTTCACCAACTATCTTGTTATCTAGACTCAGCTGATCTGGCCATGCTAATCCCTCATTCTCCAACCTCATAGTTGGATGACTGCAACTCATTCTGTGTGGGGCTGCCCTTGAAGACAATCCAGAAACTAGAACTGATCCAGAATGCAGCAGCCTGACTATAGCACAAGCGGTGTATTAGAAGGATAACTTGCTCCCTTCTTAACATGTTCATAGGTTACAAAAATCTTCCATACCCTTTTCCAAATGTTTTAATTAATTAATTGTGTGTGGCCATGAGAGTGGCTCATTCTATATACTTAAACCAGTCTCAAGTCAGAGTTTCTCCCAAGGAATTCAGGGATTATAATTTGGTGAAAGTTGTGAAGTTTCCATTAGAGATACCTTACACCACTCACATAGTTCTAGCCACCATGGATACCTGGGAAGAGGAAATTACTGTTAAATGGTTGAGAAATACCCATCAATGCACAGTGCATTGGCTCTGCTGCAAACCGCAAAGTATTTGAACCGTTTTGTCACAATAACTGCAATATGCCCAGTGGAATCTATTGCATATTTTGCCAGAGATTCAATGGAATAGCTCCAACCAAGGCATTAAAATTACTAGACCTTATACAAAGGGTTCAAATATTTGTCTTTCAAATGCATATGACGACCATCTTTTAATGGACAATGTTGAAGACATTCAGGACAAAATATGGATTTGCAGCTCTTTGACCCATTTTTTTAAAATATCTCCCCTTGTTGTTGTTAGTTGCGAAGTCATGTCCGACACATCGCAACCCCATGGACAATGATCCTCAAGGCTTTCCTGTCCTCTACCATTCCCCCCTTCTTACTGCCATACATACTTATACTCCCTCACCCGCTTCTAAAATCAGAAGAATTTCCAGTAAAAGGAGTACTATACCACCACCCTCCCAGACATCTATTAGCAGAATTACCTGTAGCCACAGTCTTCTATTTACATGGTGGAGTTATCTTACATGGGAGAATATGACAGTACAAGTGAATCCATTCTAGTTCTAGGAAATGTTAGGAATGACCTTTACAGAGCTGTCCAGATGCTGAAAAGGGCATGCTTTGGTCGCAGTGATAAAACCTTGTTATGTGAATAAGCTCGGGGATCCTCAGCCTCCTTTTGTACATGGGTGATCTGATAGGGAGGGATCTGATTTCAAGACAAACTATTGTTCTTTTTTTACAAACCAGAGTTCTAAACGCTGGCTTAATGCTATGTTGGAACCTTGATTTGTAAAGAAAGAGAAAAAACATTGTTTGTGGATTGGATATCTCAAGAACAGTAAAATTTGCTGCGAAAATGGAAGCCGCTCATTAGATCTCCTTGTGCAAAAGATGAAGAGAAAAAAGGACTACTCAAGTTCCAGGTTGTACCAAGCTTATCCGTGTAATAACAAACTGGTCTGCAGTTACCCCTAAGGTATGTCATAACATACACAGCCCTCTTGCCTCTCATTTCCCCCCTTTTCCCAAAATTATATGTCACCAATAATTCTAGGCCAAAGTGGCTTTCACTTGCATTCAGAATTTCAGCAGGTGAACCTGGAGGGCATTTTCCCAGATATAAATACTTTACTGGAAATATAGGTATACTACAGTGCACTTAAGCAGACTTCTAAGCTCATTGACATAGAAGGGCATAGCTCTGTTCAGGATTATACTGCTATTGTCTTAAATTGGTTTAACTCCCTCTCCTGTGGGATGCTAATTTCTGTGTATAAGCCACATAGCTCTAATAGAGAATTCTCAGCAATTTCACCGAGCAATAACTTCTTGGATTCTTTGCTGGGAAGTTTTAAGAAGTATAGAACCGATACTGGTTTGTCATGTAGGCATGACCCATTAATGTCCTTAAGAAATTCAATATCCTCCCTTACATGATGCAATCCTGAGACCTATGCCCTCCTTAAAGGAGAAACAAATATACATTTTATTCACAGTATCATGATCTAGCCAGGAACATGATCCATTCAGTTGATTCTAGGGAATATACATCTGGCATGATCTGAAAATCAGTCTGAGCTCAGTGGGACTTACTCTCTAGTAAGTTTGCATAATATTTCAGCCTTACATGTGTGCTTAGCACTTCCTTTGAAATCAGTGAAACTCAGCCCTGAATAGACGTGAAGCTGCCTTATACTAAATCAGACAGTTGGTCCATGAACCACTGCCTGGTTCTTTTGCCACACCAGGGACTCAACCTGCATCCTTTTCACACAAAGTAGAAGTTCCTCCAGTGACCCAAAGGCCCTCCCCATTTTGTACTCCTGCATGAGAATGAGGTGGGAACCAGGGGCATAGACCCCTGGGAGTGGAGCACAGGACTGAACCTGTCCAGGCCCATCAGTAATCTATATTGAATTATTTCAATATGAAGCAGGTTTTTTATTTCCCAAAACTGCATGCCATCAACAAATCATGTGGTTTAAAAATATTTTCCCTAAAGATTTTCTTTAGTCAAAGAAAGAGGACTCTGTAAGAGGTGGCAAAAGATGTTCTCAGCTCCTTCGCTGAAACAATTGAAGTAAATATTCCTTTTGCACATCAAAGGAACTACTTCTTCTTTCCCCCTCCCCTTTCCCTCATAGTTTTGGCTAAGTATGTGACTGGCCCTTGGTGTGCTTTGTGGCCATGTGGAGATTTGAACTCTAGTCTCTCCCATCTTAAGCCAGTACTATTAACAACTATGCCACTCACCTACTGGACACTAAGTATGAATCTCCAAAAGCATTTCAGAATCCAAATACTGGCTGCTCAGATACCCTGGCTAGAAAATATGGGAGCATTTGTTTGATTGAAGTAGAATCTAAGATGGCAGCATTGTCTCATTTCCTCTATTTGGTGAACCAGCTTTATCACCCCCCCCAAAAAAAAACACAGAAATATTCCCAATCTCTCCCATTTCTCTTTCTCTAAAGCTCTAGGTCTCAGTGTTTTTCAGTTTGAATATGCAGAAAAAGCAGAGCCCCAGGCTGCTTAAAATAGTTTAATTTATGAAGAAGAAGATTTGGTTTGTATTCCTTGCCTTTTATTACCCAAAAGAGTCTCAAAGTGGCTTACACTCGTCTTTCCTACCTCTCCCCACAACAGACACCCTGTGAGAAAGCTCTGACAGGACTGCTCTGTGAGAATTGCATTATGAGGACTGTGGCTGGCCCAAGGTCACCCAGCTGGCTCCATGTAGAAGAGCAGGGAATCCAACTCAGTTCTCCAGATTAGAAGCCACCACTCCTAACCACTACACCAAAAGAAACAACTATGTTTAGAAAGACAGAGAGGCCTAGATAGCTAGCTGCAGTTATTCTTCTGTTCAACAACTTGTAGCTGCAAAAAGCAAGAAGTCTGTTGATCCAATCAGGACACTAGAGAATATAATTTGAAAATCATCAGGAAATTCCTATCCTATCTATGCTAAATATATATCCCCAACCCCTCTGAATTATGCACACTGCAGAGCTTGCATATTCTAACCCTCAGGGTACCAAAATCACCTTAACTTCCAATAGGCTGGCTGTTTTGATGATCCATAGATTAATTGTAGATTTAGGCAAAATGTCAAAGCAGTGGAGGGGTGGCAGGTCAATGTCCCGAAGTCCCAGAGAAAGAAAGGGGGAATGCAGACTCAGCACAAGAGGAGGGGATAGAACTGCCCAGTTTTGGCTGGCAGAGCAGCAGCAGTTAAGGGAGCCAGCACAAAAGAATTTCAAAGAGATAAGGTCCAGGAATTCAGGGTGAGTCCGAGATGAGAATCTTACTGGTTTCCTGGCTCTGACTGATTTGGGGGGAGGGAGAGGCTTTCTAGAAAGCTGACAAAGGGAAATTGTATCAGGTAGGATGGAGAAAAGGGCTGGTTCCCCCCACAGGCTACAGGAGGCTAGGAGACATTCAGGAAGGTCAACAAAAGGTAATCAGCTCCACCTAGCCCTCAGGATGTCTGTTGTGGGCAGAGGAAGGGAAGGATCATAAGCCACTTTGAGACTCCTCCAGGTAGTGAAAAACAGGGTATAAAAGCTATCTCTTCTTCAGATGTCCCATCAGTAAGTCAGTCTCCCCCCAAAGGTTCTGGCCACTCATTAGCATAGCCAGACGAGAGCTTTGGCCTCACCTCCAAAGCAAGGCATAGTTGGCTCCTAACATGGCTGCCAAGGTAAATTTTGCCAGGATGGAAACAGTACTCCTAGGTAGGAAGGGCCTTGGGAACAGTCCCCCACACCCATAATAACTAAAGATAAAAGGGAGACAGGATCAATTCTTTCTCTACAGTAGGGCCACCAGGAGACAATTATAATGCAATTATTGGTATCCCATCTGTGAAGGCAAACCATAATTCTCTAGATCCATCAGGAAGTTTCAGAGTGCAGCTGTGTTGGCCTGCAGTAGACTGGCTAGATCAGAGTCCAGGAGCACTAAAGAGACCAACAAGGTTTCTGGGATATAAGAGTTTGAAAATCAATGCTTCCTTCATCAGATACTAACAAAGGGAGTGTTGACTCTTGAAAGCTTATACCTCAAAAATCTTTTTAGTCTCAAAGGTTCTGCTGGACTTAAATCTAGTTGTACTTACATCAGAATTTGTGTTGCAGTCTGCAGGATACAGATTTTTTTTTCCAGTCTGAGGATTTCTGATTGACAGGCGGATTGCTCTTCCCTTCCCCCTTCAAGCCAGCATGCAGAAATAATTAAAAGCAGTGAACTCTATGCAGAGCCTAATCTGGATTTCGTCAGCTCGGCGATGTTGGCAACAGGAAAAGTAGTTTGCATGAGGCCTCCCTCCCTAGAATGGTTCATGACATTTGCACAGAAACTCTGCCACAGGAAAAGTTTAACTATTGTGCTTTGATAAATTAGTTGTTAGTAATTTATTAATAGTAGCTAATAATGAGTCATTTGAGCCTAAGAAGGCGCTCATTTACCTTGGTCTGTTGTCAAAGATTAAGCATGGGTGGGTGAGGCTGGAGAAAGCAGGGTCCTCGATTATGGAAATTTGTTGCCTCACCCGTTGGCCGGATCTTGAGCTCAGTTGATTTTCACGTGCTAGGTGAAAATCCTTTTTCTTTCCCCAGACCAGACCAATTGCCAGCCCGCCTCTTCTATAATGGCCAGACTTTCCATCACACGCTATTGGAAAAATTAATTTAATTTGACTTTCATTCAGCTGGGCTTTTCGTTCCAGCGCAAATATGCTTTTCTTTGCCTTAGTCTGCTGCCTTCGACGAGATGGAACACAAGGCGTTAATTAAAACAACAATAATAATGCTAACCGCGTCGACTAAATTTAATGTTAGTTTAGTGTTTAGAAACTCCGGGCAGGAGCCCAGTCGCCTCAGAACCACGCGTGAGGCCGCAGAAGGCGGCGTTTCGGCCAGCAGGGGTCGCCTCTCTCCTCGGCCACGGCTTCAGCCCCCTGTTGTAGTTCGATTTCCAACGCAACCTGCCGGGCTCTGGACCCGAGGCGGAGAAGCGGGCTAGGCAGTTCGTTCCGGGGCCTCCCTTTTGCCGCCGAAGCCCCGGCGAGCGCGACGGCTCCCCCCCCCCCCCCCGGTCCCGGGAGGCTCTTTGCGGCGCGGCGCTTGGCTCAGCCTGTGCCGGGCGGCTGGCGGGTGGAAGGCAGGCAGGCGGGGGCGGCCCGAGCACGGCCATGGGCAGCTCGGTGAGGAAAGGCCGGGTGGTGCTGCAGCCCGGGGGGCCTCCGCCCGCCGCCCCAGCCAGCCCCGAGCAGGACCGGCGAGACGACGCAAGTCCTCCCCCAGGTGGGTGGGGCACGCACCTGTGGCCTCGGGTCTGGGGATGCGCCTTAAGTGCAGGCCACCTCCAGAGATCGTGGATGTTTAGGAGGGGGGGGGGGTCGGTGGCATTGCACCCCCCCCACACACACACACACTGAGGTCCCTGGCCTCCCCAGACTCCATCCCCAAATCCCCAGGAGTTTCCCAACCTGGATCCCCCGCTGGTGGCTAGGAAGGACCTGGCAACCCTGTTCTGGTCCCACCCTCAGGGCTAGGGAAGGGACCAGGGTTTTTTTTTGAAGGCCAAGGTGCCTTTCGAAATGAATCCTTTTTACTGATGTTTTGTTTTTGTTTGGTGCATTTTGTTTAAAAGTGGCCCCTTGCCTTCAGGGTGAATATCCTTGTTGTCATCATGATTCAACTTTTAAGCCTGCTGTGCTTGAGGGAGGGGTGGACCACCCACCCGTTTCTCGCTTGATGGCACAGCACCAGGAATTGAATACTGAGGTGCTACATTTATCGACATTGATGTGTGAAAAACTATTTCTCTCCTGCGCTCTCAGCCAACTGATTCAATGGCTGTTTTGCATCTCTTGCCCACCCCGAAAAGCAGTTTCCTTGATGACTTTTCCCCTCCGCCCAATGACAAAGGTCCAGGAACTTGGGTTAAGATCCCTTAGAAAGCTTCCACAGCCTCTTATCACTGCACTACATGTGATGGAGTTTCCACTTGGTGAACACAATGTACCCAGTCATCTTGCAGTGTGGATTGCTATGCTCACGCACGGTTCTGTTACCATAGAAAGTGAAGCCCCTTCACAAGAAGAAGAATTGTTTCTTATATGCCGCTCTTTTCTCCCCAAAGGAGTCTCAGAGCAGCTTACAATTGCTTTCCCTTTCCTTTCCCCACAACAGACACCCTGTGAGGTGGCTGAGGCTGAGAAAGCCCAGATATTACTGATCGGTTAGAACAGCTTTATCAGTGCTGTGGCAAGCCCATGGTCACCCAGCTGGCTGCAAGTGGAGGAGCGCGGAAATATCTTTAATGTATAAAATGTCCAAAAAGCAAGTCTTGAGTTACACAGAACTCTATTTCTGGTGTGTGTGTCTATGTTAAATGCCATCGGGCTGCTGCTGACATGGTGACTCTATGAATTCATGTCCTCCAAAACCTATCATTAACAGCCTTGTTCAGGTCTTGTCAACTGAGGGCCTTTATTGAGTCAATCCATCTCTTGTTGAGTCTTTCCTTTTTCTTGCTGCCTTCAAATTTTCCCAGCCTTAATGTCTTTTCCGGTGACTCTTCCCATAATGTAGCCAAAGTATGACAGCCTCCATTTGATCACTTTAGCATCTATGCAGAGTTCGGGGTTGATTTGATCTAAAACCTGTTTATTTGTCTTTTTGGCAGTCCACAGTGTCTGTAAAACTCCTCCATCACCACTTTTCAAATAAATCAACTTTCTTCTTGTCTTCTTTCTTTACTGTTCAACTTTCATAGGCATACCTAGGCATATCATAGGCAGCTTTCATAGGCATAGGCATACCTAGTAATGGGAAAACTATGGTACAAATTATCTTAATCTTGGTTGCCAGTGACACAGCCTTATGCTCAAGAATCTTTTCTAGCTCATTCATGGCTGTCCTTCCCAGACTGTCTCCTGATTTTCCTTGGTTGCAGTCTCCCTTTTGGTTGGTGATGGAGCCAGGGAACAGAAAATATTTTAAAGAATTTAAATCCCTTCATTGTCAGCCTTAAAGTTGTGTAAATTTCTCAGTCTGCATATCTCAAATTGTTAATGTTCCTTCCATCAGTTTTCACTCCACCTTCAATTAAATCTTAATTCAATTTTCCTTACAATACATTCATTTCAGGCATATGTAGTAAAAATGAAATATGTTACCTGCCAAGATTGATATGATTCTGTAAAGTTGAGTAATCTTGTAAATAATAGATTAGGAACATTATTACAGGAACTATATGAGAAATAATTTCTCAGTCTTTTTGTTGTTGTTGTTGTTATGTGCGAAGTCGTGTCCGACCCATCGCGACCCCATGGACAATGATCCTCCAGGCCTTCCTGTCCTCTACCATTCCCCGGAGTCCAATTAAGTTTGCACCTACTGCTTCAGTGACTCCATCCAGCCACCTCATTCTCTGTCGTCCCCTTCTTCTTTTGCCCTCGATCGCTCCCAGCATTAGGCTCTTCTCCAGGGAGTCCTTCCTTCTCATGAGGTGGCCAAAGTATTTGAGTTTCATCTTCAGGATCTGGCCTTCTAAAGAGCAGTCAGGGTTGATCTCCTCTAGGACTGACTGGTTTGTTCGCCTTGCAGTCCAAGGGACTCGCAAGAGTCTTCTCCAGCACCAGAGTTCAAAAGCCTCAATTCTTTGACGCTCGGCCTTCCTTATGGTCCAACTTTCGCAGCCATACATTGCAACTGGGAATACCATAGCCTTGACTAAACGCACTTTTGTTGGCAGGGTGATGTCTCTGCTTTTTAGGATGCTGTCTAGATTTGCCATAGCTTTCCTCCCCAGGAGCAAGCGCCTTTTAATTTCTTTGCTGCAGTCCCCATCTGCAGTGATCTTGGAACCCAGGAAAATAAAATCTGTCACTATCTCCATTTCTTCCCCATCTATTTGCCATGAATTGAGAGGGCCGGATGCCATGATCTTCGTTTTCTTGATGTTGAGTTTCAAGCCAACTTTTGCACTCTCCTCCTTCACCCGCATCAACAGGCTCTTTAGTTCCTCTTCACTTTCTGCCATTAGAGTGGTATCATCTGCATATCTGAGGTTGTTGATATTTCTCCCTGCAATCTTGATCCCAATTTGTGACTCCTCTAATCCCGCATTTCTCATGATGTGCTCTGCATACAAGTTAAATAGGCAAGGCGACAATATACAGCCTTGCCGAACTCCTTTCTCAATTTTGAACCAGTTAGTGATTCCATGTTCAGTTCTCACTGTTGCTTCTTGACCTGCATATAAATTTCTCAAGAGACAAATAAGATGCTCTGGTATTCCCATCTCTTTAAGAACTTGCCACAATTTGTTGTGCTCCACACAATCAAAGGCTTTAGCATAGTCAATGAAGCAGAAGTAGACGTTCTTCTGGTACTCCCTAGCTTTCTCCATGATCCAGCGTATGTTGGCAATTTGATCTCTAGTTCCTCTGCCTCTTCGAAATCCTGCCTGTACTTCTGGAAGTTCTCGGTCCACATATTGCTGGAGCCTAGCTTGTAGGATTTTGAGCATAACTTTGCTAGCATGAGAAATTAGTGCAATGGTGCGGTAGTTTGAACATTCTTTGGCATTGCCCTTCTTTGGGATTGGAATGTAAACTGACCTTTTCCAATCCTGTGGCCATTGTTGAGTTTTCCAAATTTGCTGGCATATTGAGTGTAGCACTTTTACTGCATCGTCTTTTAAGATTTTGAATAGTTCAACTGGAATACTGTCACCACCACTAGCTTTATTGTTGCTCAGACTTCCTAAGGCCCATTTGACTTCACATTCCAGGATGTCTGGCTCCAGGTCAGTAACTACCCCACTGTAGTCATCAGGGATGTTAAGCTCGCTCTTGTATAGTTGTTCTGTATAATTTTTCCACCTTTGTTTAATCTCTTCTGCTTCTGTGAGGTCCCTACCATTTTGGTCCCTTATCATACCCAACTTTGCATGAAACGTTCTCTTCATATCTCCAATTTTCTTGAAAAGATCTCTGGTCCTCCCCATTCTATTATTTTCTTCTATTTGTTTGCACTGTTCATTTAAGAAGGCATTCTTATCTCTTCTAGCTTTTCTCTGGAATTCTGCATTCAATTGGGTGTATCTTTCTCTTTCTCCCTTGCCTTTCACTTCCCTTCTCTCCTTAGCTATTTGTAAAGCTTCCTCAGACAGCCATTTTGATTTCTTGCATTTCTTTTTCTTTGGGATGGTTTTAGTTGCTACCTCTTGTACAATGTTGCGAACCTCAGTCCATAGTTCTTCAGGCACTCTGTCTATCAGATCTAATTCCTTAAATCTATTTGTCACCTCTACTGTGTATTCGTCGGGGATATGATTTAGTTCATACCTGAGTGGCCTAGTGCTTTTCCCTACTTTCTTCAATTTAAGCCTAAATTTTGCAACAAGAAGCTCATGATCTGAACCACAATCAGCTCCTGGTCTTGTTTTTATTGACTGGATAGAACTTTTCCATCTTTGGCTGCAGAGCACATAGTCAATCTGATTTCTGTGTTGACCGTCTGGTGATGTCCATGTGTAGAGTCGTCTCTTGGGTTGTTGGAAAAGAGTGTTTGCTATGACCATTGTATTCTCTTGACAAAATTCTACCAGCCTGTGCCCTGCTTCATTTTGTACTCCAAGGCCAAACCTGCCAGTTATCCCGGTTATCTTTTGGCTTCCTACTTTAGCATTCCAATCCCCCATGATGATAAGCACATCATTTTTTGGCGTTGCTTCTAGAAGGTGTTGTAGGGCTTCATAGAACTGATCAACTTCATCCTCTTCAGCAGCAGTGGTTGGGGCATAGACCTGGATCACTGTGATGTTGAATGGTTTGCCTTGGATTCGAACTGAGATCATTCTGTCATTTTGGGGATTGTATCCCAAGACTGCTTTTCCTACTCTCTTATTGATTATGAAGGCTACTCCATTTCTTCTGCGAGATTCTTGTCCACAGTAGTATACCTGATGGTCATCTGAATTAAATTCACCCATTCCTGTCCATTTTAGTTCACTGATTCCTAAAATGTCGATGTTCAGTCTTGTCATTTCTTGTTTGACCACGTCCAGCTTACCTTGATTCATGGATCTGACGTTCCAGGTTCCTATGGAATAAAATCTTTACAGCATCGGACTGTCTTTTCGCCACCAGTTACTTCCACAACTGAGCGTCCTTTCGGCTTTGGCCCAGTCGCTTCATTCATTCTGGCGCTACTCGTACTAGCCGTCTGCTCATCCCCAGTAGCACATTGGACACCTTCCGACCTGAGGGGCTCATCTTCCGGCGTCATATCGTTATGCCTATTGGAACTGTCCATAGAGTTTTCATGGCAAAGATACTGGAGTGGTTTGCCATTTCCTTCTCCAGTGGATCACCTTTTGTCAGAGCTCTCAGCTATGACCTGTCCGTCTTGGGTGGCCCTGCACGGTATAGCTCATAGCTTCACTGAACTACGCAAGCCCCCTTGCCACAACAAGGCAGCGATCCTTGAAGGGGGCTCAGTCTTTTAGCTTTATTTTATTCCTGCAAGAAAAGAAACAACCATCTGTGTGATTGCTTACTATAGCAAATGTATTTCTGTTTCCCCCCACCTATTTCTAGAATGCTTTTCAACATAGTGTAGTAGTTGAGAGTGGCAGATTCTTAATCTGGAGGACCATGTTGGATTCCCTACTCTTCCACGTGAAGCTTGCTGGGTGACCTTGGGCCACTCACAGTTCCCTCAGAACTCTCTCAGCCCTACCTACACAAGTTGACTGCTTTGGAGGGAGGAAAGGAAGGCGATTATTAGCCATTCCATTTATTTTTACTTAGAAGGTATTTATTTAGAGCCAGAGCAGTTTACAACTTACACCTCTTCATTTTCTTCATTAGGTATGTTAGGCTGAGAGAAAGTGACAGGCTCAAGGTCACTTGAAGAGGAAGAGCATCAAAACGTGAAGGTGTGAGCCTGGGTCTCCCAGATCCTAATCCTACACTAATTCTAACCACTTCACGCTTGCTGTCTTTAAAAGCTTTTCTCTTATCCTTCAGCCTGAAGGAAAGGAGCTACAGGAAGAAGGCAATTTTGAGCATAAAAATGACCTACCTGGGGGGGGGAGTTAATCCCCCCCAAGCACTTCTGCTACAGCTTGCTGTACCCTTAGGTTGTGTTTCCCTTAAATAAAAGAAAACAGTAGGAAATAGATTATACAAGCATCGTGTTATGCTAAATTACTGTTTTCATAGGTTTGTCAGCCTCAAGGGGGTGGCTGGAGAATTATAACTGATCTCCAGGTTACAACAGGGTTGCCAGATCCCCCCAGCTACTGGCAGGGTATGAGAGAGGTGAGCACATCCATTTGAGAAACTCCTGGAGATTTGGAGATGGGGTCTGGGAAGACCAGAGACCTCAGTCGCTATATCCAGCGACTTCTGGATATAGAGGTGCAAAATGAGACCTCTAGATTGCCAGCTTTCTACTCCAGCTTAAAATCATGGCCAAATATCACCATTGCTTATGTAGTGAACATCAACAATTCCAAACAGAGCAAGGATGGATACTCTCCCAACAGCAGTTTTGTACAGGAGGTATCACCACCAGCCTTTACATCTGAGCTATTGTTTCTGTGCAGACGTAGTGGAGACAACCTCCCCTATTTTGTTCCATTGTACATTGTGCGAAGTGGAAAGAAATGAGCTTGTAATGCCTGCCCTTTCCCGTTTTAAGCCCCTGGATAACGATCTGAAATATGCTGAGGGG
This sequence comes from Paroedura picta, assembly GCF_049243985.1. NCBI lineage: Eukaryota > Metazoa > Chordata > Lepidosauria > Squamata > Gekkonidae > Paroedura > Paroedura picta. The sequence continues at coordinate 106,608,315 of NC_135373.1, read as the reverse complement.
CACCTGTTAACATTTCTTTTGGATGACAGGTCAAGGGTGATTTTAAATGTAGTTGCAAAATTTTGCTTCTTAGCATTTAGAAAATGAAAAGCTTTACTTCAACAAAATGTGTAATTGTTGCCATATTTTTACACTCTGCCATCATTATATCCATTTATGTATGTATGTTAATAATCATTTAATCAAATGTACTGTATTTGCTGGTTTTTTTACTGTATTAATAAATCTGATCTGGAGTTGTGCTGTAGTTCTGGGGATCCTCAGGTCCCACCTGGAGGCTGGCATTCTGTCACGGACTAGCCAGCTCTAGCTGAGTCCAGTGACACAGAAGACTCCTCTGCGGAAGAGGCAGCCTGCTGGCCTGACCCAGACCCACAGCCAGTAACAGACACACTGCAGGAGGAGGCAATATCTGAAGAGCCAGACATGGATCCAAAGCCTGGCAGCAGCACAATGACCCCCCAGCCCTGAGTAAGCAACAGAGCTGCCAGCCAGTTCACATCCCCTGGCTCCAGAACCCTGGGAACGGCAAGACAGAAGGCACAGTGCCAGCACAGTACAGATTCCACATTAGCCATGAGGATGAGTGTTTGCAGGAGCAGGGCTGAAGTGGCTGGCAGGTGTTTAGCCCGATGTATAAAAGTAGCAAACGGGCATGACTGTGTGGAAGCAACTTGTCTGTGTGTGACCTTGCAGTCTGTATTCCTGATTGACTCCCTGGACTCTGACCTGTGCTGTAGAACTGTGCTTTCAGATTTCCCTTTGAACTTGGAGCTGCAAATGTGTCTTAACTGGCATCTGAACTTTGGAATGGTATTTGGACTACCTCGATCTGCCTGCTGTGTGTCTACAATCAGGAAACATCCTTAGGTAACAGATATCGGTTCCCCTGGAGTAAGCAGGGCCTTTGAAAGGTGGACTCTATGGCAGGGTCCACCTCCAAAATCTCCAGGACTTTCTCAACCCAGAAAAGCTGCAGTTGATGTTATTTCCCCTCTCATTTATACCTGATCCCTCCAGCTGGTGGTGGTTGCAGAGTACCAGAGGAAAATTTCTCACATACACCATGCTTCAAGTTGCAGCAGAGATAATTAATTTTGAGTAAATTAATTATAATTAAAAGGCAATTCTAACCAGCATTCAGTTGTACATATGTTGTGTGGCATTGATTTGCATGCAATTGCATTATGTGTTTGCGCCTCTCAAAATGGGAAATGTGTATGAATCCGGGTTTATCTGCCTCGACAGTAAGCAATGCTGACATGAAGTGTTCTTATCATAAAACACATTGCTAAAACACACCCTCACTATAGTTGCAGAGAGCCTGTGTGAAGTTTGAGTTTGAGACTCGGGCTGCAGAAATCTAGATTCTAATCTGTCTAGCCATGAAGCTCATAGAGTGACCTTGGGCCTCCCATTCTATCACTCTCAGCATATTCTACCTCGGATGGTTGTGGACGATAAACTGGAGCATGGGAGAGCCATGCATGCTGCCCTGAGCTCCTTGGAGGAAGGGAGGGATAAAAATGATGCTCAAACACTCCTGCCCATACAGGAAGCTACGAAGTCTATAATCATCCAAATTACAGAGTGTGCAGGAAGGACCGAAGGGCACCACACAAGAGCTGCCTGTAGGACATTAGGGGAAACAAACACAGTGCCTTCTACTGCAAAGTTAAAAAGAAATGTGTGCGTGTTTAAGCACTGTTAAGTGACTTCTGATTTATGGTGACCCCATGACCTTCACCCTGTCAAAACCTTAACAGCCCTGCTCCATCAGTACTTGTAAACTGAGATCTGTGGTTTCTGTTCTTCCTCATCAGCCTAGGAGAAGAACATGATGATTTCAACACAGGGATAGGCTTGCACAGTTTCCCTGTTGCTGGTGTCGCAATAATGGGGATTCCACATGGCGGGTTTTCCCACAGTTTCCATGATCCAGGCTTCTAGCGGCAACAACTCACCCTCCCTTGGGCTACTGTGATTTGTTTTTTTTTAATGATACAAGAACATCATTGTGTTGATATAACGTATAGCTTGTATGTAAGCGTGTAGAACTTAAAGTCAAGAATTGTGATAAATAAGAATTAAGTATGGAGTGAAGGAAGGTTGAAAGCCATTATTAAACATGTGTTTTGGTTCTAATAAAAACACAGGAAAATGCAGCTGGTTTTGTGGATGCTGTCAAGGAACTGCTTGTAGTAAGATCTTTCAACAGAGAGAATCCACCGGTGTCAATCAGGAATCAAGTGAGTGCAGATACAGGTTTGGGATTATGTATTTATTTTTAAAGAAATGTTACCAATAAAGGCACAGTTTGGGGAGGACAGGTTAGGTATAAGGTAGAGTATGAAGTTTCTTTGATTCAAGTGTTTGGGTGCTGTGTAATTAACAGCACAATGGAACTACAAATGGAGAATATTAGTTTTTCATGCATCTTATAGCTACTATTCAGCTCCAGTTGCTTCCACAGCCTATGAGGAGTTGACCTGCCTAGAAGCATAGCAATGAAGGTGTTCCCTGGGATGTTACCTTTGGTTGCTGCTGGATTCCATGCCTGTTTTCTGCTTTGGATGTCAGGCGCTAACATAGCTCCAGTGGCCAAGATCCATGAATCCTAAATTTATGCCAGTTTGGTATAGTGGTTAGGAGCGCTGGCAAGGTGGGGTTGATTCCCTGCTCCTCCACATGCAGCCAGCTGGGTAACCTTGGGCTATTCTGACCAAGCATATCAGCCTCACTGACCTCACAGGGCGTCTGTTGTGAGGAGAGGAAAGGGAAGGCGATTGTAAGCCGCTTTGAGACTTCTTCCGGTAGAGAAAAGCAGCATATAAGAACCAATTCTTCTTCTTAATCCATCTTCTACATTGTTTGAGTAGAATTTTGATCAGTCAAACCAACTGAAAGTTATAATAATCCATGAATTAGAACTAAAGTAGAATCGGTCCATGTGACCATCTGAGCCCAAAGCAGGCCCAAATGTGACCTATGGGGTCAGCTGAGCACACAAAAGACATCCCTGCTGCCCATCACAACTTGAGCTGGCAGCCAGAACATGGCCAAGTGGTGGTTAAAGTGGAACACTATGGGGTTCCGTTGTTCCATTGCATTTTAATTAGAATTTAATAATAATAATAATAAAAATGTTGGTTGACGTCAGTGGGTGTAACTCTTGTTTAGGATTGCATTATGTGTTGTTGAGTTCATAAACCAATCTTCTATGCTATATAAAAAGGAGTGTGTTTGTATGTATAGTATTCGCTCACAGTTCACTGAGTTTCAGCTATAAATCCATGCTTGATTAGAACTCTTTTCATATAAACAATCCAAGCAAGGGGCAGACAACTCCTTCTGAATCCTTATCATTTACCAATGCATGTGCAAGAAACACAGGATGAGTTTTCTTCTTTGATAAATGCAATTGGGCCTGCCATATGTCAAAATATTTCTGGGATTTTATTTTAATGGCTCTCGTAACATTACATCTCGGTGGCGCAAATATGCCTAGCAGCTGGGGGAATGAAGTGTTGTTGACTAACATTTAAAAATGTGTAATTTCTACCCGTATCCATCAGGAAGAGAAATGTCTTTCCGCCTCTATGCCAAATTAATCTGAGTTTCAGACGTGCTTTGTGTGCCTGCATGACCACATTATGAGCTATCATGCATTGTAGGTGCTCCCTGACAATGAGAAAGGAGAAAGAAGTGAAAAAATCAAAATGGGGGAGGAGAGAAACTTGTGTGTCATTATAAACGTTAGAAGGTGTTTGAAACTCTGGGCAGATTCTCATGATCACACTAATCTACCAGGTGTGAGCTGACTACAGACTTGCATTGTTTAATTGTTTTTTAATTAAAATCTGATTTATTTGCTATATCAGGCCAAACTTTATTCCGTATTCTTAATAGCAACCCTAACAAGCAACAGGTGTTGCAAGTTCCACAAAAATTGCTCAATGGGCCACTTATGGATTGCAGTAGATCTTTTACCTTCTAATTACAATGCATGCTCAGAATTCCCATGAGAAAAAAAATCTATTTAAAATCTACCTCTGAGTTTGCTGCTTAGACCCCAAAAGAGCAAGAGGCTTTCAGGAAGTGCAGGATTCCTTTTGTGTTCCATATCAGATCAAGAGCTCCATTTGTAGTGTGAATACTTCTGGAAATGTCTTGAGGTTAACAACTAATTTATTTGGTCTCATGAAAAACATCCCCATTAACTTTAATTGAAGCCGAACAACTAAATCCCCATACACCTGCCCGAAAATCGGCTGCAATCATGTATGGCACTTTCAAAACAGAGGCGAGTGATGCTTTGCTGTAGTATTCAGCTTACCTATGATTAAAGCTGTTTTTGGACAACATGTGGAGTCTGGCCTAGGGGAAAAGTGGACACGTCCCAAGGATTGTCATCCTGGTACTGCATCATATCCTCCACCCTAAAAATCATGTATCATTTACAAACTTGCTTCCATTCAGTGTTTTGTAGTCTTGTGCGGGTCTGAACAACAGGCCTTTTTAAAAAGCAGCGTCTGAACCTCTTAAGTGAACATAGAGAAATGGAGTGTCTCACCCAAGTGAATTGTGACCATCTGCCCATTGGCAAGTACCTGGTGCATTCTGGGACCTGTGAACACACAACACAGATGTTTGAAAATATATTGTGCTGGTAGAATCCCTTATGCAGCTACCAGCTGCAGTCTGGGCATCACATAAACGTATGATACTGATGTAAGTGAATAGGTAGATTTACGTAAGGTAAGATGTAGACATTGAACATAAAAAATTAACACCTGTGCTACCTGTAGATTATGGCTCAAAGAAGAACGCAGAAGCTGCCATTCAAAATGAGGAATTGAAATTAAAGATCCAGGCTCTCATAGATAAAAACAATGTTATGATCTTCAGCAATACCACTTGCAAGTTCTGTTCTCAGGTAATGGATTCCTTTTCCAAGCAGAGAAACTAAAAAGTTATTGATAAGCTTGAGCCATTAATACAACCAGCTGATTTTGCTTGCTTGATTATTCATTAAGAGAAATATGAAGTCATACATAATCTATTGTAGAATGATTTTCCTGTGCTCATAAAATGTAGTTATTATTAAATTATGAATATTTTAGCTATACATGAGGAAGGCTAAGTTAAAAACCACCCTTTTCATACAGGTTTTATCTCTTATCTGAGAGCCAGTTGGGTGTAGTGGTTAGGAGTGCAGACTTCTAATCTGGCGAGCCAGGTTCAATTCTGCACTCCCCCAAATGCAGCCAGCTGGGTGACCTTGGGCTCGCCACGGCACTGATAAAGCTGTTCTGGCTGAGCAGTGATATCAGGGCTCTCTCAGCCTCACAGGGTGTCTTTTCTGGGGAAAGGGAAGGGAAGGCAACTGTAAGCCACTTTGAGACTCCTTCGGGTAGAGAAAAGCGGCATATAAGAACCAATTCTTCTTCTTAAAAGCCTTACTGAAATCAAGGTAAACTATGTCCAAGCATTCCCCTGATCTAGAAAGGTAGTAACTTTCTAGAAAAAAGTCTGACATGACTTGTTCTTGAGAAAGCCATGTTGATTCTTAGTAATTACAGTAATCTGCTCTAGCTGCTCAAGGATTTGTTCTACAGTTTTGACAGCTATAGACATCAGGTTACTCGAATCCTCCTTTTCCCCCTTCTTGAATATGAAGACATTTGCCCCCCTCCAGTCTTCTGGCACTTCACCTGTTCTCCAAGAATTGTCAAAAATAATGGGCAGAGGCCCAGAAATTATATCTGCAAGTTCATTTAGTACCCCTGGATGCAATTCATCTGGCCTATAAGGAGAACAAGAGCCTCTTGTGGCGCAGAGCGGTAAGACAGCAGAAATGCAGTCTGAAAGCTCTGCCCATGAGGCTGGGAGTTCAATCCCAGCAGCCGGCTCAAGGTTGACTCAGCTTTCCATCCTTCTGAGGTCGGTGAAATGAGTACCCAGCTTGCTGGGGGGTAAACGGTAATGACTGGGGAAGGCACTGGCAAACCACCCCGTATTGAGTCTGCCATGAAAACGCTAGAGGGCGTCACCCCAAGGGTCAGACATGACCCAGTGCTTGCACAGGGGATACCTTTACCTTTATAAGGAGAACAGAAGGAGAACACTTCCGTATAGACATCACTTATCTTTTTGAAATTAAATCTTTGGTGCCAAGATGGCAAGGTACTATTTATAACTAATCAGGGTCTAGGCTGAAAAGCTGACATTAGTTAATTGGCAAAAGCTGGAGAGCTCCTTATCTACAAATTTATTTCAGAGTTGGTTGTTTTCCTACTGCAGGTGCTATTCAGTGCCAAATCTGCTCAGTGTTAATTGGGGGAACATAGTTTTAAAGTTACATCAGACTTTTAGGCCTCATTGGGAGGTGCAGGCCTGAACCAAAGAAATGAATATGTTAGCCTCTTCTACTATCCAGTGTCTTTTTGTTTCTGAATCTAGCTGGAAAACTGTCCTGTAAACTTGCTGATCTCAGCAATCTATTGGCAGGTTTGGCATTTTTAATGCATTCTCACTGGGTTTAATTAACTTGAGCCTTATCTTCTTGGAGAACGCTCACAGATTGTTATTTTCTGGTATGTTTAACTCGCTTAATGCTTCTGTTGGTTGGAAATTCTCCCTATACATTGCAATATAGTTTTATAGAACTGTGAGCTTTGTATCTAATGGTATATAAATCTGCTTACCAGCATGTTTGCCGAATTGCTTCTCTTCTGCTTTTGGCAACCCCCTTTCTGCTAGAACAGTTCAGGGCAGGGCAAGACAAATAGTTTTGAAAGTAAAATATTCAGAGAAGTTATACTTTTTGCAGTGAGACCATTTGGGGATTAGACCTTATCACCGGAATCGAATAGTAGATTTTGCATGAAGTCCCACATTCAGTCCCTGCCATCTCCAGTTACAAGCATCTCAAGTGGATATCCAGGGTGGGAAAAATCTTAATGTGAGGTTGCCATAGGGTAGAAGGATAGCTGCCACTACAGAGACCAGCTCCTTTAAAAAGCTGTTGACCCTGCATCAGCTGATCAGCAGTAGCATGGGGCCCCATGAAGAGAGGCAAATCTTGTCTCTGCTACAAACAGGCTGGCTTGTTGCTTTTTGTGAGGAATCACCACAAGAAGACAGGGATGTGGAAACTTGAGGTTAAATGTTGTTACCCTCACCCACCCACCCCCAATGCAGTATTTTCTCCCAGGCTAGCCTGATCTTGTCAGGCCTTGGAAGCTAAGCAGGGTTGGCCCTGGTTAGTTTTTGGATGGGAAGATACCCAGGAAGTCCAGGGTTGCTCTCTCCCCACCTCCAGTCTTGACAAACCTTAAGGGGGCAGCATAAGTACTCTGTGTTTCCATACACACATGTTGCAAATAGTGATCAGTTTCTGGATGTTCAGGTGAGTTAAGGTGATGTACTGTCAGTGGAGTGAAGCCAGCAGGACTTCTGCCTCCCTCACACACACACACACACACACACTGCTGCAGTTCACTGACCTAGAAATTCAGTTTCTGGTGTGGGGGAGAAGGGCTGCCATAGCAAGGAGGAATCTGTGAAGATCACTCTCCTTCACTATTGGAAGTGACAGCCAACTGTTTATGATTTAAGATGTACACAATTAATTCTACTGGCGATTCCAGGAACAGGATCTGGTGAGAATCTTTTCAGATCTCCTCAAATGTGCACTTCCTGGAAAGTGTTCTTAGGGCTGCACCCCTAGGCACTCGGCCATGCTGCTCATTTGCATTGCTCAGCTACATACCTGCAGCGTTTATTGGCATTTTGTGAGTCAATAGAAACTCTACGAAGGAATTGTCAGACCTGAAAATGGATGGTTTGCGTGTAGAGGAAGCGAATAGCCCAGTTCTCAGTTCAGTCCCATTTAATTCTTAGCAGCATTTATGCCCTGTGTTTCTATGTAGGTGAAGGAGCTGTTCCAATCCATGGATGTTCCCTATTATTCTCTAGAACTTGACCAAACAGGTAAGGCAGCTTACATTAGAGCATTTTTGCATGCAGAAGAAACATTATGCCAGACTGTACTTGAGTGCCAGTGTGGGGGTAGTAGTTTGAGGCTCATATCAGGAATATTTATGTATCATGTGTCAAGTGTGGTCAGGAGAGCCGAGAATTGTCTGGCAGCCAGGCAAGGGACGCTTGGCTTGCCATTTCTTGTCAAGACCCCTAGTGTTCCTTGGCGGAACTCCATCCAAATCCTTGGAGGTCTCGCATCCAAATGCTTGCCAGGATTGGCCCTTAGCTTCCCAGGCCAGGACGAGATTAGGACTTGGTATATCCAAGGTGAAATCCCCACTCTGCCATGAAGCTCTGTGAGTGACCATGGACCAGGCCCACACACTCAGCCTAGGGGGGAAAGTTGCAAATAAATGTTCAAACAAACCAAAGGTGAAGTGAGAGCCTTTGATTACTGACACAGGTGTTTGTTTCTTCTTGTGTTTTTGTAAACTACAACTGAATTCCAGGGGATTGATTGGCTGTTTTGACAAAGAATTATCATTGGCTGTATTTGGTTGTGTGACACAGTCTACTAATGTAACACAATTAATTTTTGCTATATATTTCCTATCATGTAAGGCAGTGGTCCCCAACCTTTTTATCACCGGGGACCACTCACCGGGGACCACTCAACGCTTTTTACTGAGGCCCGGTGGCCTCTACTCTCAACCACTGCCCTAATGCTCTCTGATCGCTATGGTAATGTTTAAACATCCCTTCAAAATAAGATACAGACACGCCACAACAATGAACATAAGGAACATTTTATTTTCATGGAAATTTTAACTCATGACAATGACAAATCAATGAGCTTGTTTCTCTGCAACGGGATAGTCCCATCTGGGAGTGATGGGAGACAATGACACCCAAAGTGTATTGTAAAGGGCCGGGGGGGGGAGGCGTCCTTCGGGGTGGACCTCCAATTAGTCGGACCACATGTGGTCTGTGGCCCACAGGTTGGGGATTGCTAACGTAAGGAGTTCATAATCTGAGGAAGAGTGCTTGCACTCGAAAGCTCATACCTTGAATAAAACTTTGTTGGTCTTAAAGGTGCTACTGGACTCTGATTTTATTGTGCTACTTCAGCCCAACACAGCTACCCATTTGAATCAAACCAAAGGTATCTCTTTCTTTTACAAGGATTCTATTACAAGGATTCCCAATACTGCCTTAGCGAATGCCGAGAGATTTGGGCAGAACAGAGTTTAGAGAGCATCCAGGTGACACTTTAGGCTATCTTTGTAGTATTTATCTGAGGAAATTCCTAGAGCATCAGTATGTGTGGAGGCTATTTTTTTCTCCCATTCCTTAATTCCTCCAGGACAGAAAATTCAGGCTGCCCAGAATGAGTAAATGGGGGTGGGGGGGCAATGTCATAATTCTGGGCACTGTACTTCTGGAAGGAAATGAATGGTCCATGTCTGGCCTCAGAGGTTGGCTCCCTGTCCACTCTATTCCCCCTCCCCTCCCCCCAAAAAATATTAGAACTTACTTTTTCGGTGATGGTGCCCATACTTTGCAACAGCCTTCCAGACCTGGTGCAGAAAGCTCCTATACGCCCTCTTTCCGTAAGAGGTGCAAAGTGGAATTATTCCTACGTGCCTTTAATAGAAGTAACTAATAAATGTCTCTGGCAGCTGGTAGTGGCAATATTTTAACTTCGTGTATTTTTAATTTATGTGTGTATTTTGTGAATGGCCTTGGGCGTTGTAGGAAGGGGGGATATAAATATTCTAATGAAATTAAAGGCCAGGGATGAGAGGAAAAGCAGTTCGCTGGTGCCAACAAGGAAGAGAGCCGCAAGTAGGTCTGCCAGTTCCACACTGAAAAATTCCTGGAGATTTGGGGAAGGGAGGCAGCTCTTCAGGGACATGATGCCCTAACTGATCTTTGTTGTCTGAGATCAGGTGTCATTCCAAGAGAGCTCTAGGTTGCACCTGGAAGTTGGCAACCCTAGTAGCCAGCCAGGCTTGGCGTCGCTCAGTCTGAAGAGAACCGGGCTTCTCAGGAGCCAGCTAGGTGACATTCCCAGCCAAGAGTACGTCAAGTAGCACCTCCCCCACACCTTGGCATTCTCGCTGCATCTTTCTTCAACCCTGCAGGATGGGTGCAGCAGCAGGGAAAGCAGCAGAAAGACCCAGTGAAAGGGACTCTGGCTAGAAAGTGGGCGGGAGCCTGGGTTAGAGTAGGTGTGGAGGAATTTCCCTGACTGACATAAATCTCTTTAACTGACTGTTATAACTGATGGGGACAACTAAAGTAGACCTTCTGTAACTTCCTGGTGTTTGCTAATTCGTGGGGTGCTGGCTAAAGATGAGCCACCCCTGAAGAAATGTGCCTGCTGGCTACCTGACACAGGGCAATATGAGGTTGTCATATTCTTCCTTTCCTCCTTTTGACCACAATGTCATTCAAGTACAGAACTTTTTCTCAATTCTTCCTCTAAGAGATGGAGCTGTTTCCTTAATATGTCAAGAATTCCCCATGAAGGGTAGGCGATTGTAGGCTGCCCTGAGACTCCTTTGGCTAATAAAAAGTGGGGCATGAAAAACCAGCTCTTCTCTCCTTGTTTTCATCTGTGGAATGTTGTCATCCAGCTACCACAACATTGCTGTCAAGGGGGGACTTCTCTATTCTATACCCCCTTTTTGTCTGGCAAATGTAGTTTCTTCCCTGTAGTCCATGGGAACCAAGTTTCCCTAATCTGAGGCTGAATTCAAGTCTAGATTTGTCGTTTCTTGGAGCATTTTTGTTTCCAAATAATATATGCCACATAATGATACAGAAATAATCCCATGGAACATCCAAGAGTACGTATAGATGCTTGAAAGAGCAGCACTAGACTACTAAACTAATAATACCATTATTTTTAGCAAAACTCTGTTTTCCTCTCTCCAAAAATAGTGGATGCCTAATTTGGGGTATGTATTCTATTTGGGGACTGAATTAGTATAGTTTTAAATAGTTTCCAAGCATCCTGGGGAGATCTGACTGTAAAACCAGTAATGCCAAGGAAATATGGATGCTAGTTCCCAGATGGAATCTGGGAATCCCCTGGAATTATAGCTCATCTCCAGGTGACCGTTCCCCTGGAGAACATGGCTGCTTTGGAGGGTGGACCCCATAGCATTATACTCCACTGAGGTCCCTCCCCACCCCAAATCCTGCCCACTCCCAGGGCCATCCCCAGTGTCTTCAGGTATTTCCCAACCCAGAGCTAGCAATACTACCAAGGATGCCGCTTACCAGGGAATCTTCTTCATCCTGGAGTAGGATTCTGAAGAGGCAGCATAGAAATTTCCTAAATTAAAAAAGGGGAAACTAGCAATATGTGTCGCCTCAAACCCTCCCTCATATCTTTTTCAAGTTCACAGCAATAGGACAATAAAGAGATTCTCTTTTTAAAGTAAGTTATTGTTTAAAAAGAATCAAGTGTCCTTTCAGAAACAACGACAGACCAAACTATTCTAATTTAAGGTCTGTCATCTTATTCCTGGTTGTATCTCCTGCTACCCTCTTCGCTAGGTCTAGTACTGTTAAATACCAATTACGTTGAAATTTGTACTAGCTCAGTGTACAGTACCGGCACTAGATATGAACGGAAAAGCTATTCAAATTGCTACCTTTGTGTTCTGAAACTGATCCCTTATTGGAGCGTTTATTTCCTGCTTCCTTGTCTACTTTGCTCATTCAAAAGTTAAGGCTCACGTGCTTAATTTCTCCCCTGTGATAGATATTTTGATATTACAAAATGAATAAGTAAAACTTCAGGGTGTTGTTTCCTGGTTTCTGCTGGACATGATTCTGCATCACTGCAAGCCAGCTGCCCCCTTCATCATCTCCACCCAAGATCCTTACTAAGACAAGATAACTTATAGCATCAGGAACTAGTGAGGCCCTAGTGCGTCGCTTAGTAACCTGGAAAGTGTTGCCACACCAGTGTGACCAGGTATGTAATAAAATCCTCACATATGCATGAGAGCAAGAACTTTCTGCATTCACATGCAAATACTTATGAATTCAGCCTTGTTCAGTGATATGCTACTTTTGTTAAGAGCTGTTGGAGGGGAGGTAGCCTAGTTTCACTTATCCTGGATGCTTTAGGCTGATCCTGCATTGAGAAGGGAGTTGGACTTGATGGCCTGTATGGCCCCTTCCAACTCTATGATTCTAGGGTGACCAGTAATTCCCAAGGGAAAAGAGGTGGCTAGAGAGGTTGCAGGGCCACCCTCTTTGCAAAAGTCTCACCTTCTCTCAGTATTCCGATGTAATGACAAAGCTTGGCTTGTTGTTATCCTCGCCGTGCAGCAATTGAATCGAAGGACTGCAAATTATGGTTTCTGTTCTTCCTTCCACACCAGGCTTCCAAAACCTGGTGTAAATCCTAGTTTGTAGGGAAGGAGAACCATAGTTTGTATTGAGTATACAGTATTACTTCATTCAGTACTGTGGTTACGTTCCTAAAAAACTGAGTAACATAGGTCTCTATAAGAGATACAGTTAACACTGTTCCTAATGGGAATGTGTTCACAGGGTCACCATTTCTCATGTATGAGTGGCTTACAAGGGAGCAACTTTGGTGGTGGCATCCACCAACTGATTGTGTTTGTTAAGCTCCTGGGTTGGAATATCCAAGGAAGCCTCTGTGTGTTGCCTTCTTGGGGGAACTGTGGCCCTCTTCTTTCTTAGCCCCACAGCTCAGCCATGCGTGCCCTTTGCAGATCTCTGACATAGATGAGAGGAGGCATCACTTTTGGCCTAGTGGTATTTTCTTCCAGCTGGACTGATGCAGTCTCAGAGATATCATCAGCCTTGGGGGGACAAAGAACATAATAGGAAACAGCTTTATAGGATGTATTACTGTAATAGTAATCTGCCATTTGCCACATAAATAGAAAATGTTTTAGTTAGAACATCACAACTACGTCTTTGCGTAGTTCAGCAGTGGAATTGGCTGCATTACTGGCAGTCTTCAAGCAGCAGCTGGACAGAGACTTATCCTGGATGCTTTAGGCTGATCCTCCCTTGAGCAGAGGGTTGGACTAGATGTATGGCCCCTTCCAACTCTGTGATTCTGCAATTCTATTTCATGATTCCATCCAGTAAGACTGGATGGATGGATGGATGGGTGGGTGGATTTATACCTCGCCGCTTTTCCAAGGACTTATGGTGGCTTGCAATAAAAACATTGATAAGTTAATAAAATCCCAATACAAACCCCAACAACCCTCCAAGAATGGCAAATCAATTCCACAGGGCCTGTAAGATGGAGCCATTCTGCCATGCTTATGGCTGAGGCCTAAATGACATCCACTAATAATGGCTGACTTCACTGCTGGAAGATCAGCTCCTTGCCTAAAAACTCCACTGACTGGGACTTTTCCTGGGGCTGTTGGTAATACTGAGCGACATGGGAGGGTGGGATGAACATATTATTATTAATTTTAAAAACACAACCCGCAGTTCAAATAAAAGGAAATGCAGGAAGCAGTTTAATATAAATATCGGCCAAACAAATGGAATGCGAGTACCAACAGAGATAACTTCACAGGAATAATGTTAATTGCCAAAATAAAGCAAGACAGCAACCAATAAAACACTGCAAATGAGAAATATCTTCATGCCTCATTAGGTATCAGCAACAACGTTATGGTAAAACACAATGCTAGCGCTTAAAAAAAAAATCTCGCTCCACTGTTCCACTCTGAATGTAAACAGAGGCAATGGCAGCCACTGACTGACAATATGAAAAAAGGGGAATACACAGAGACTGATAACATGTTGGTCATTCTATTGACAACACTGGAGATTTATTTTCAACAATATGCTAGGCAGGTGTCCTGAACCGTGACAGTAACTCCTGCTATATTCATTCAATCCCACAAACAGGATTGCAACCGTCACCCTGAGAGCATGTTATTGTTCAACACGGTTACTCTTAAAAGGTTTTATATAATTTAGTCACTCATATCCCTGTTTCAGTACCTTGCGATGGATGCCACTTTAAGCAGCTGCTCACTGACTTTAGGCAAGCTAGGAAAACGGCCTCTCTGCTCATTAGCCACGAAAAGGGTACTTACGCATCCACCCAAATTTATATATGAAGTATGAAGGCCTCTTGGTCCATCAAGGTCAGTATTGGCTATGCCTACTCAGACTGGCACGAGCCTCTTGCGGCGTAGGTTGGTAAGGCAGCCGACATGCTGCCTGAAGCTCTGACCATGAGTCTGGGAGTTCGATCCCAGCAGCCGGCTCAAGGTTGACTCAGCCTTCCATCCTTCTGAGGTTGGTAAAATGAGTACCCAGCTTGCTGCTGGGGGGTAAACGGTAATGACTAGGGAAGGCACTGGCAAACCACCCTGTATTGAGTCTGCCATGAAAACGCTAGAGGGCGTCACCCCAAGGGTCAGACATGACTCGGTGCTTGCACAGGGGATACCTTTACCTGTACTCAGACTGGCAGCAGCTCTCCAGGGTCTTGGGCAGCTGTCTGGTCCTTTCAAATGGAGATGACAAGGATTGAATTTGGGACCCTAATGGACATTGTCTTCCCCATAAAAGTGTCATGTGTCTGAGGTTTGTTTGTGTTGGAATATGCAAGATCTGTACTGTTTGTGTTTTAAGAATATCCTGCAGGGGCATCAGAGGAGATACGTAGATCAATTGGAGATTTCCTGCTCCTTTGAGTGTACCTCCTGCTCCCTTTTCCTCCTGAACGTTGTCAGTTAGATAGTTAGGACTATCTCTTTCCTGTTTCTCTTCTCAATACTATTTCACCCTTTTAAGCAGCTGGTAATTTGCACTCTTGCATATTTAAACTCTGCCAACAGTTTGGGCTGTGCTGTTGTTCTGTCCATATAATTGTGGCCTTGTTACACCCAAGTCATGTTCTACAAGTTCCTTCTCAGGTGCAGGAGCAATACTTGGTTTACATGCCTTTCTACCTCCCCTCCCCCAGTTTGTGTTGGCTTAAAGCCTCAAATAGCTCGGAGTCATTGTGGTAAAAACCAAAAGTTAGAGATTCTGCATTTCCGGAAAGAAACTGAAACAACCATTAGCGGAACAGGAGTTAGAAAGACACAACGGTTGCTTTTTAAAAGAATTTGAGAGAAGTATATCAAAATCTAGTTTAGCACAGTAGCTAGGGGCCATGCTAGAGGCAACCCAGAAAATACAAGATTTGGATCAGCAGTGGGAGAAAGTATGTGTGAATCTTGCACAGTATACCATTTTCCTGATATTAAAGCTCCCCACCCACCACCCCCAGATTGATGTATTGGAGCAAACAGCAGTTCCTTGGTAAAAAGGTGCAGGGAAGACATTTACTCCAGGAAAAAAATGGCATAGTGGGGAGGAGATGAAGGCACATGGACCTCATCACCGTATCCATCATCCTGATTAAGGTCCCTGAAGCTGCTTTTAACCCCGGGAGAATGAGCTTTGAACTAGAAAATGTATTTTTTCCCATTTAGACCCCATTTCTTGCCCATTCTAATGAAGACCCAACGTGTCTTATATCGTTCGCTCCTCCTCTCCTTCTGTGAAGTAGGTTAGGCTGGGAGTGTGTGTGTGTGTGTGTGTCTGAGTTTCCAATCTGTTCCTGTTAGGATTGCCAATTCTGGGTTGGGAAATACTTGAAGATTTGGGGGTGGAGCCTAAGGAAGGTGAGGTTTGGGAAAGGGAGGGACTTCAATGGGGTATAATTCCACAGAGTCCACCTTCCAAAGTGGCTGGCCGTTTGCTTCAGGTGATCTGTCGCCTGGAGATCAGTTGTAATAGCGGGAGACTGGCACCCTTAGTTCCTGCTTCAGATTTCTCCCTGAATGCACCAATTGGTATCTGCTCCCCACCCCCATCCCCCCACTCACAATGTATTAATGCTGTTCTGTTTATGGGGTAGTTTCAGGTGGGTAGCTGGGTTGGTCTGAAGTAGCAGAGTAAACGCTGAGTCCAGTGGCACCTTTAAGACTAACCAAGTTGTATTCAGAAGAAGTTGTATTTAAGGTATGAGCTTTCGTGTGCTCACACACAGAAGCCCATGTACCGTATGTCAGTGGTCCCCAACCCCCGGTCCGGGGACCGGTACCAGTCCGTGGATCAGTCAGTACCGGGGCGCAGCTCCTCCTTGTCCGGCTCACCTTTGGTGCTCTCCAGTGGCCGCCATGGCTGGGGCTCCCCCTCGGCGTGGCACTGCACAGCTGCTGCTGGCAGCGCCCCCCAGCGGCCGGCGGGAAGTCAGGGGCGCCGGCGGGAAAGCAAGTGGAGCAGGGGCTCAGACGGCAGCAACGTCCCTCGGCAAAAGTCTACCCCCCTCCGCAGGCCTCAGTAAAATTGTCAAACGTTGACCGGTCCCCGGTGATAAAAAGGTTGGAGACCACTGTCTTATGTGACCAACTAGAGTAGACTCAAACTTTGTTTTACTGAGTTGTGGTAAGGATTTCTGGAAAACAAAAGCCTTTAAACATGCCAAAAGAGCCACATGAATGCAGTAAAAAAAGGGAGTTCAAGTTACACAGGCTGCCAAAAAGAACCCCCTGTACACATAGAACTTCTCTGGAGCTTAGCTGTGATAAAGGAAAGGGCTGCTTTTTAATTAAAGTATTCTTTTCTTTTCTTTTTTTGCTTTGTCATGCTGCAACAGGCATTTTGTCTAAAGCAAAAGGTGTGGCGGCTTAAAAGCTTTACAGGTTCCCTGTGTCTATGTCTGTCTCATAATTACTGGGAAATGTCAGAAATTAGGCATGTGCTTGTAATTTAAAGATTAAGAGACTTTACTGTGGTGAAGAATGTTTGTACAAGGCCTCACTGGGTAGATCTGTTTGATGTACGGGTATCCTTATCTTGCAATCATTTAGTTGTAAGTAAGTCTCTTTTATCACCATGGAATAATCACCATGCATGTGGAATTATGGCTTTAAGTCCAACATTTTTAAACCAGCAGGGCTGATGGGGGTTGGGATTTTTATTCATAGAATCATAGAATAATAGAGTTGGAAGGGACCTCATGAGTCATCTAGTCCATCCCACTGCACTATGCAGGACACTCACAACCCTATTCACCTTCATTAGTTGTGCATACACATTCAGAGGAGTTCCAAATGACAACCAGCTTATAGCTTGGGTATACAGCATGAAT
Source organism: Paroedura picta (assembly GCF_049243985.1). Classification (NCBI taxonomy): domain Eukaryota; kingdom Metazoa; phylum Chordata; class Lepidosauria; order Squamata; family Gekkonidae; genus Paroedura; species Paroedura picta. Next base: position 106,591,151 of record NC_135373.1, on the reverse strand, counting down.
ATATAGGATTTCTCAACCAGGGTTTCATGACAGCCCTGGAAGGGTTTCCTGGATGTTAATTTTTAATTTTAAAAAATTTGTTAAACATTTATCACGTGATATGACCATATATGGGCATGTCAACCCCCGACACCCCCACCCCCCATGGCCAATGATGGGTCTGGAGGGGATGGGAAGGAGAGATGCCCTAGGTGGCCGTGTACACAGCTATACTTCCCAACCATGTTCTACATCAGTGGTCCCCAACCTTTTTATCACCGGGGACCACTCAACGCTTGACAATTTTACTGAAGCCCGGTGGGGGGGGGGTAGTTTACTCCTCTACTCTCACCCACTGCCCTAACCCTCTCTGATCGCTATGGTAATGTTTAAACATCTCTTCAAAATAAGATACAGACACACCACAACAATGAACATAAGGAACATTTTATTTTCATGGAAATTTTAACTCATGACAATGACAAATCAGTGGGAACCCTGAGCTTGTTTCTCTGCAACGAGATAGTCCCATCTGGGAGTGATGGGAGACAATGACACCCGAAGTGTGTTGTAAAGGGACGGGGGGGGGGGCGTCCTTTATGGCCCACCTCCAATTAGTCGACGGACCACAGGTGGTCCGCAGCCCACAGGTTGGGGATCGCTACTCTACATGATCACACCACCTCTGGGGTTTCTCGAAACTTGAAGAATGTTTTAGCGGGTTTTCAACAATAAAAAAATCAAGAAAAGCTGGTATATAGCTTCAAAGGTAATGATGTTGGATCCTATAGAACAGGGAATGGAGACTTATAGGAAGGAATGCTTGCCCTATTCCACTACAACCCCCTCCCCCAGTTGCTTTTATAGCATTGCCAGCTCTGGGATGGGAAATTCCTAAAGAGGGTAGGGTTTGGGAAGGGGAGGGACCTCACAACCCTAGGTTACAGTGGATGCGTGAGTGTCCTGCGTAGTGCAGGGGGCTGGACTAGATGACCCAAGAGGTCCCTTCCAACTCTGTTTCTATGATTCCAACAGGATATAATGCCATAGTGCAGGGGTCTCAAACATAAGGCCCTGGGGCCTGGAACTGGCCCATCCAGGGCTCTTACTTTGCCCATGAGCAACTAGTGTGAGGGAGGAAAGGCAGGAGGCTTCTGGGGGTAGGGACAAGCTGGCCCATGTGGTGAGGTATGTATGTGGTCAAAGCAGTCAAGAAATAGAAAGGCAGGGGTTCGGAGCTGGGGCAAAGAGGCTAAGGTAAAATAGTGGGGAGAAGGGAAGCAGGTAACCAATGCCACGTGGTTTAATAATTTTCTTTTCTCTAGCCTTGTATGTATATATATATAATAATAATAATAGTACAGCTAGATAAATGAAATGTGCCAACTGAACATACAGTTTGTGCCCTTGATGAAGCAGCCTTGTGACTGCAAAAGTTTAAAACACAGGAACTTTGCCAGGAATATTTTGCAGGGGAATTGAATATCCTTTAATGATGTAATCACTTCCCTGGAAGGCAAGGAAAGTTCAGAGATGATGATAGAAACCTCTCAAGGGGCTGGTCCAGGGTGGAATGTGGAGGATCCGAACTGGCATCCGGATGGAGGAAGAGAGAGTTGCCCTAGTGGAAACGTCATGCCACATCGCTCCTTCCTTGTGAACATATAAAGATCACTGAAAAAAGAGAAGGGCCCATCCACAAAGGCATGGCAGATGCCAGCCGACCCAGATTAAGACCCTGACCCCCTGCATTAAGAGCTGCACAAATCCTGCAATCACATAATTTCAGTCTAAGGAATGGATGGTTCCGAACATGGATCTATCAGATATCCGTAGCCTGATAAACACCAGTGAGAGGTCTGCAGGAATTTGACTTGTAAAGTGTGGAAGGTGGCTAACAGAAAATGAACAAGCTTTGCCAGTTGTGCAGACATACTGTTGGAATGGGACAAAAAATGTGATTGTGGTGCAGCCCACCAAACTATTTTCTGTCTGTCACAAGAATGTGAGTGTTGTGCTTTTCGGGGAGATGTGATGGAGCTCTTTGAATTCTCCCCAGTTGCAATTGAGAGGACTGAAAATGAAAATACTAGGATCACCCAATCGGTCTGCATATCTGCTGTATCGGGTTGTTTATGTATCTTATAATATATGCTTTATGGGTGTAAGTCTGCCATATGATAAATAAATAAATGATATATAATGAGTGGAACAGGCTCCCTTTGGCGCAACTAGATCGCCTTTTCTGCAATGAATTCCTAACGCAAAACGGGGCTTCTCTAGTTAAGTCAAAGTAATTTTGCTGCTTGATGTAGCCACATTGCAGCAATATTTTGGAAGGAAACCCCTTTCGATTAGTTAAAGCCATTTGATTTTTTTTATCCCGCCAACTAAATAAACTGGGAAACATGTTTTTAATAGTGCCCTGGCAGGAAATGTTGATGGCGTTTTCTAGTCAAT